>NC_091086.1:50345000-51765000 GCF_032405125.1 Capricornis sumatraensis
TAACTGTTCAGTTAAACAGTTTTGTCATTCAGTTGCTCAGTCATGTCGACTCTTTGGGACCCCATGGATTGCAGCATGCCAGGCTTTCCTTTCCTTCACCATCTCCTGCAGCTTGCTCAAACTCATGTCCATGAAAGTCAGTGATGCTATTCAACCATCTCATCCTCTGTCATCCCTTTCTCCTCCTGCCTTCAATCTTTCCCAGCATCAGGGTCTTTTTATTGAGTCAGCTTTTTGCATCAGGCGGCCATAATATTAGAGATTCAGCTTCAGCATCAGTCTTCCAAAGAGTAAACATGTATTGTACAACTTTCAGGCTGTCTTTTTTTTTTCTCTCAACCCATTAAGTGTTTCACCCCATTCTTTTCTTGCTCACATGGTTTCTGAAAAAAAGTCATGTGGAATCTGTATCTTTGTTCCTCTATAAGTAAGATGTTTGCCCCATAGGGCTTCTTTCAGGATTTATCTCTGATTTTCTCTAGTTTGAAAATAATATGCCTAGGTATAGTATCCTGTTGTTCTCTGAACTTCGTGAATATCTGGTTTGATGTCTGACATTAATTGGGGGGAAATTCTCAGCCATTGTTATCTCAAATGTTTCTCCGATCCCTTCCTCTCTCTCTTCTTTCTGTTACTCCCACAACGTGTGGGTTACACCTTTTTTAGTCATCTCACTGTCCTTGGATATTCTCTCTTTTTTTTTTTTTTTTTCTCTTTGCTTTTCAGTTTGTGAGATTTGTATTGTGATATCCTCAAACTTGGGCTTCCCTGGTAGCTCAGCTGGTATAGAATCCATCTGCAATGCAAGAGACCTCAGTTGGATCCTTGGGTTGTGAAGATCCCCTTGAGAAAGGATAGTCTACCCACTCAATTCTTGGGCTTTCCTGGTGGCTCAGATGATAAAGAATCTGCCTCCAATGCAGGAGACCTGGGTTGGATCCCTGGGTTGGGAAAATCCCATGGAGGAGTGCATGGCAACTCACTCCAGTATTCTTGCCTGGAGAATCCCCATGGACAGAGGAGCCTGGCGGGCTGCAGTCCATGGATGTCGCAAAGAATTGGAAACAATGGAGTATCCCAGCATGCACATACAACCTCAAACTCAGATTCTTTCCTCAGCCATGTCTAGTCTAATAAGTCATCAAAGATAATTTTATGTTATAGTGTTTTTTTTTAAACCTCTAGCATTTTGTTTTTGTTCTTTCTTAGGTCTTCCTTCTCTCTGCTTCTACTGGCCATATGCTCTTGCATACTGTCTATTTAATAGAGCCCTTAGTGTATTTAATCATTTGTTTTTGTTGTTCAGGTGCTCAGTTGTGTCCGAGTCTTTGTGACCCCATGAACTTTAGCATGCTAGGCTTCCCTGTCCTTTACCATTTCCCAGAGTTTGCTCAAACTCATGTCCACTAAATTCCTGATCACATCATTCCCACATCTCTGCCGTGTGGTTTTTGCCTTTTACCATACTTTGCAGTTTTTTCTTAATAGGAAAACATGATGTAGTGAGTTAAGATAAATTGCCTTGAATAGACCTTTAGTGGTATGATGGTGAGGTTTGTGGGGAGGTAAAACCCTCTGTAGGCCAATGATTAATTCAGTCTTTCAGTGATCATATGCCTCTGAACTGTGAACTTCACAAGTGTTTCCTGATTTTCTTCTGCCCCTCTTAGGTGCAACAGGTTGACTAGAGTGAGCTGAAGTTGGGTGACCGCACCCCCCCTCCCCACCAGATAGTTAGACTCAAGTAACTCTCCAGCAGGTTGATAGCTTCAGCTGTAGGCAGGCCTTGTTGAGAAGAATGTGGCCCATATATACAATGGAGTATTACTCAGCCATAAAAATGAACAAGATTGTGTTATTCGCAGAGATGTGGATGGACCTAAAGACTGTTACATAGAGTGAAGTTAAGTCAGAAAGACATTAATGCGTATATGTGGAACCTAGAAAAATGGTACCAATTAACCTATTTGCAAAGTAGAGATAGAGGCACAGACATAGAGAATACATGTATGGACACCAAGAGGGGAAAGAGAGGGTGAGATAAATTGGGAAATTGGGATAGACATATATACACTATGTGTAAAGCAGATAATTAATGAGAACCTACTGTATAGCCCAGGAACCTCTACTCAGTGCTCTGTGGTGACCTAAATGGGAAGGAAGTCCAAAAAAGAAGATGTGTGTGTGTGTGTGTGTGTGTGTGTGTGTGTGTGTAGCTGATTCACTTTGCTGTACAGCAGAAAATAACAGAACATTATAAAGCAACTATACCCTGATAATTTTTTTTAATTTAAAAAGTAAAATAAAATTAGAAGCCCCATTCCCCCTCCTCCCCCAAATAAAGAAGAATATAGTGCTCTAATTTATTTTAAAATGGTTTCTTTACCCTTCCCTTGTTAGAAACACGAGGAAATTTTTTCTCAGATTAGTACACTGGGAAACTGGCTGAGCTCCTGGAGATAAACCTCACAGTGTTTTGAGGCTCCTAGGACTGAGTCTCCTCAGAGTTTTTAACTCTCAAACTTGTCCACCTGGTGCCTCCAGTGCTTTGTCAGTTACAGCTCAGGTTTTCGCAAGGAAGCCACAACTTCCTACATTTGCCTGCTGGTCTCTCTAATCTTGGGAGTAGCAATTTGTTCTGTGCCTGCCCCTCTTTTATGTATCTAAGAAGACTTGTTGATTTTGCAATCCGTTTGGCTTTTCACTAATAAGGATGGTTGGTGACTTCCAAGCTTCCTATGTGCAGAACTGGAAACTGTAGGTCTGCTTGTTCAACGTCTATGTACAGGAGACTTCTCTGTGTTCAGGGGATGAAATGATGAGTGCATGCAGCTTTGTTACGATTTTCTGAGACATAGAGGACTGGGTGAGGATGAGTGCAGACACAGGTACTTCTTTGGATGCAACAGATGTCAGCTTCACTCTCCACTCCCTACACATCATTCTAGATTTTCTAAGAAATATCTGAAAACACTGGGACATAACATATTGAAGTCTAGAAAACTGTCATAGGGCTGGGCTGAAATCAGTGATGCTCCTTACTGCATATATAACTTTAGGCAGAAATCTTACCTTTCTAAGCTGCATTTTGTTCCTTGGGAACATTGGGAATGTGCTACTGTTCTTTATGCCTGTTTGAGGATCAAATCAAAGTACTCGAGTAAAAGCACTTTCTACGGACCTAAAGAAATATCAGTTATGACTATGTTTTCTGGAAATGGCTTTGTACATGGCAGAAACATTTTTAAATAACCATCTGATTAAACAAAATCCCACACTTAATCCTGAGTATTTCACTGTAATGTCCAGAGATGTGCTCTGATTTGCACATATGCAGAGCTTTGTGGCTATTTAAACATATCTGATCATATCTCTAATAAGTGGGACTAACTAAAGGCAGAGACTTTTATGATACCAAGTTCACTCAAGAACAGATCATTAAACAACCCCTTCTCATGTGATCATTGACCAGTGGTGTTCTCCCATTTTGAAATCATTTTCATGTTGTGCCACTTTGTCTAGGCTATTCTGCAAAAATCCCTCCTGACAGTGCAGCATCACAGGAAACTATGTTGTTTCCTTAAGAAAAAAGGACGGAGCTATGACTGGCCAGCTTTTACAAGTGCCAACAGCATTTCTTTCTAAAGCACCTGCTGTTACGCATCAGCCTCAGCCAGCAAAGGACACAGACAATGATGGCAATTTTTTTTTAACTATTATTATTCCTTTCCAGTATGTGAAAGCAGGGTAATGAATTTTATACAGACAGCATTAATTTATGGCATGTGGACCAGCACTTGCTTCCTTAACCTCCAGACACGTGAATCCTAAATATTACTCTGGAAGCTAAGAGAACAAGTAGCTGCTATAGAAAGTAATTGACAAGCAAAGCCCCAAAAAAAAAAAAAAAAAGAAAAAACCACCCAGTTCAGAAGGTATTTACTGTCGTAGAGCCCTGGATATGAAGCAGAAAATGAGATGCACACTTGAAAAAAGAAAACTCGTTACTACAGACTTGTTCATCTTTTTATCAGATCCTTCCATCCACTTTTTCTGCTATTTCCCTAATCTCATTTGATTTCTAAAAATGAAATCTGACTTTGTAAGAAATTCCATGTTCTGTCTATATACAGGCAAATCTGGGTCAACTGGGCAGAGTTTACCCCCTGCCCTTCTGTAAAATGTGTGCAATTAAATACTTTTTCTTTGGTTCTTGTTTTGAGGTTTGGGGATCATCTGTGAACATCCTTCAGTTTTATCCTCAGAATTTTTCAAGTTTTCAGTACCAGTGTTTGTCACAGGGCTCTGATTTCTTCAACACACTATGCCTTATGCAGATAATATTATATTTAGCTCACAAACTTTCTGAGTTAAAACCATCCCCTAAATCAAAGTGCTAACCATTCCCCAGGTCTCACATCTTTTATTGATCTGCTCCTGTCTTTATTACCTCTCTCTTTGGGGAGCTCAGACCTCCTGCTCACAAATGGAATTAGATGTCTCTTTATCAAAAATCCCTGCTTACTTCCTTGGTTCTTTTTATCGTGTTCTAATTCTTTTGTCAGTTCTCCTCCTAAGATAACCTTATGCTTTGAGAATTCTCAAGTCTTCCCTCTTCTGTCTCGTCTAACTGATTTTAAGGCCTCTTTAAGTTCTCTTTCCAGTCACTTTAAACAACTGAATGCTAGAAAAGAAAAAGAATTCCTTCTATTCCATAGACAGAGACAAGGATTAATTTGTAAACAAGGAATATGGTATTTATTTCTTTTATTTTTACTTGAAAGTTTAAGCAGTAATAAAATCTCTACTACTGAAATTTTAACATTGTGAGTTTTGTTATTACTGCTATTATTATAATGGGAACATGGACAGATCTGCTGACCTATGCTGTGTTTGTTTGTTCTTTAGTTGAACATACTATAAAGGACTACAGTGTACTAGTGATTGCAATGTATAGTTGCAAAAAATATATAAATAAATAAATGTTGGATTGAAGGGAAAGAAAGCAGGGCCTGTCGACAGATCCACATTTTTCATTAATGGCAGCAATAGATTTCCTCCCATGATGGTGGCAGAAAAGAAGTGAAGAAATGGGACATGACCTTATGCTCTTTCTCGTCAGCAGCTCTAGGGTCTGGGAAAATCTTGTTACATTTAAAGCCTGAACTCACAGATTTTCTATTCTCAGAATGTCTTCTAGACTGTTCTTCATGTTGCTCTGAGTTCTTGAAATGATACTGTTACTTCACTGTTTCTTTGACTGTTATAGTTTCATGGTGCTTTCTTCCTTTTGATTTTTATGTGAAATAGTATATATTACACACACGCATGCACACACACAAACACACATACACACGTTAATTTGAATATGTCTGTATGCTACAAAAGGGCTTTAAGGCTTTCTCCTTATGTGATAAACGTTCCACCCCACCATTACAGCCTTTGGCAAAATCTTTACCCCCAATTCTTACAGATGTCCTATCTCCTTTTCTCAAACTTATTAACAGGAAGCTTAAGGTACAGGGTTTTTTTTCATTTCCTTATGATTCATATTGCACAAGCCTTCTGTCTAATTTCATACTTCCAGAACTAGACATAATGAATCTTCCTCACATTGTCTCTTGGGTTCAAACAAATTTAGAATGAACCGTGAAGACACAAAAGATTATGAAGAACATTCATTGGATGTGTGGATAAAATAATGGTCAGATAAAAATGATGTTAATATCTGAAGTTAAGAAACTTTCTCTTTGTCTTCCTCCTAACCTCCTTCTATCCACTCTCACCCCTGGCAATTATCTGCCACTTCTACTTGATGCTGATCACAGGATGTAGATATGGGTCCAATTGCACCCTTAAGCACATTGTGACTTAGGGAAGCTGCAATGTTACTTTCTTCCTCAACCTTGACCTTGGCTCAGCTGTGCAGATTTCTGAATTTTGTGTCCCAGAATGATATAGACAAATAGGCTGGGCCTCTGGTTATCCTCACGGGGTGGATGTAATGACATCAATGTTGTCTTTGCTCTTTGCCTAAGTCTAACGTTTGTGTGTCAGGGTGTAACTAAATTCCTGCCGGTCTTTCTCCTTCAAAGCAAGCAGGAGGCCTATGTCTCTAATTGCCCAGTAACAGTGTCTTACTTCAGTGTCTTGCCTGTACTTTTACAATCTATTTTTCCCTTTTCCCTGAATCTATAATCCAGTTTTCATCCTGCAGTCATCCATTCTCCTGGGTGAATCACAAACTCATTAGTACAATGAGAAAGATCTATTTTAATTTGGCACTGACTGACTTTTTGGCACAGTACCCACCAACAACCCAGGCTTCTATGACTGATTTATAAACACCACATATATCTCTTTGTCCCTCTCATTCCTGTGCTTCCCTATGTCTGTAATTTATTTCCTCAATTTGTCCTTTCAGTGAACCCTTGATTACTTTCAAGATTCAGGTTAGTTATTACTTGTTCTGCAAATCCTTTCCGAATTCTGTATTTCTGTCTAGGGGAATTTAAGTGATCTTCTGGCTCCACACAAATGCAAACCAGAATATAATTATATTAGAGCATTTATCACATTCTATTGTAAATGTTTCTCTACCACAGCAATATCCAATTTACTATGAGCAATAAAAAAGAATGTCTTTTAAAAACCTTTATATCCACAGAGTTATACTTGTGCTTACAACACTAGGGCTACTAAGTAAATAGTCTTTGAATTCACAGAGGATAGCATATCAGTACTAAGAATTTGATTGTCTTGGATATCAGTTAATTTTGTTGCAGTAACAGAGCACACAAATCTTAATAGCTTACAACGGCAGAATTTATTTTTTACCCACATAGTATTTGGGTGTCTCTGTCATCCTTGGCTGCTGCAGATCCATTGGGCTCTGTTCACCACTCTATTTCTCACGTTTTCCCATTCTAGAACCAAGGATAAAGGGCAGTTTCTACTTGGGCGACCCTTTTCTTGTGGCAGAGTGAGATTACCGGTAGCAAAACAAATCGATTTAAAGGTTCCGTTCATATGTGGCATATTATCACTTTGTCCCCTGTTTCTGTTACCTTCAATCAGTTGGCCAATGAATAATTAGTTAAGGATGTAACTCCTCCTACAGAAGGAGCAGTAGGCAACATGACAATGGATAGAGATACACAAATGTCCAAATATATATACACATACTCTATCTAATCTTAGAGAAGTGAGAGCAAATAATGAGCAATAATAATGTAAGGTGATGCAGTTTGTACTCCCAGTCATGAATGATTGCTCTTTTGCTTTTTATACGCAAAATAGACTGCCATTCTCTCCAAGGAGCTCTCAACATTTTCATCCATTATAGTATCATCTCAATGCCAGAATTTCATGATATATTCCACTGTGTTTAAGTGTCTTGATTCAGAGACTTATGAACTAAAACAGTGAGTATCCATATGGCCATAGGGCACACAGAGCCACAGAGAACATAAAAGATGAAGCAGAGACAATAAGCCTCAGTAAATCTCTGATAAAGGGGGAAAATGGAAGTATACATCAGTCGCTGGCTTATAGCGATTCTGAAACACTGCTATGTAAACATAACAGGCACTTTGCATCCTGAGATGATGATCCTAGTTAAACTCCCTTGTATTGCTTTCTACTCCACTGATCTCCCTGGATTTTTTGTTTGGAGGTCTTTCCCCCAAATTCCTCCTTGGACCCATTTGAAGAGTCATCTGATGGCTGACCAGCTTTTTCAGTCTGATTTTTATCCAGGTAATTTTAAAATTAGCGATAAAAAAATAATCTTAAAGGTTGGTTTTTAATAGAGCTGGTTGATCTTTTGGCAGTTATGTTTCAGTAACACCCAAATGTATAGGTAGCAAAAATCTGTGTTTAAATTCGACTTGATGTCATAATGAAAAGTCAGTGATTTACAATAGTAGACATTTGTCTCTGTAGATTGTTGTTTGTCTATACATTTTAATACATTTTGCCAGATATTGATTTTAGCTGTTGAAGCTTTGCTCAGCTCTGCCCTTTTTAAAAGTCTTTATTGGAATATAGTTGACTTGCAGTGTTGTATTAGTTTCAGGTGTACAGCAAAATGAATGTTATATATACATATATCCACTCTTTTCTAATTGTGAATTATTTTCCCTAGTAGGCCATTACAGAGTATTCAATAGAGTTCCCTGTGCTATATAGCAGGTTCTTATTAGTCATCTATTTTATACATAGCAGTGTGTTATGTGTTAGTCCCAATCTCCCAATTTATCCCAGCCCCTTCCCCCATTCCCTGGTAACCATAAACTTGTTTTCTACATCATGACTCTACTTCTGTTTGGTAAATAAGTTCATCTGTACCCTAATTATTTTAAATTCCACATATAAGTAATATCATATGATATTTATCTTTCTGTGTCTAACTTACTTCACTCAGTATGCCAGTTTCTAGGTCCATCCATGTTGCTGCCAATAGCATTATTATTATTATTATTATTTTTATGGTTGAATAATGTACCACATCTTCTTTATCCATTGTTCTGTTGGTAAACATTTAGGTTGCTTCCATGCTCTGACTATTGTAAATGGCACTGCAATGAATATTGGGGTGCATTTATCTTTTTGAATTATGGTTTGCTCTGGGTATGTGCCCAGGAGTGGGATTCAGCTCTGCTTTATCACTTTTATTTCACAATTTAATTCAAAAGAGCAACACTTATTTATAAGAGTTATTTATTTTCATTGTAAGGAAAAGAGCAAGACAGCTGGTAGCAATAGGTGACATCACTTAATGGCTTCTACATCAAACTGGTACAATGTCACTTCTGCTAACATTCTATTGGCCAAAATAAGTCATGTGATCAAGCCCAGAATCAGTGGGTAGAAAAGCATATGCCTTACAGGTGGGACTGTAAGGCACATGGTGATGAACAGTAATGCAGAAACCTCCCAGGTGGCACTAGCGATAAAGAACCCGCCTGCCAATGCTGGCTCAGTTCCTGGATCAGGAAGATCCATTAGAGAAGGGCAAGGCAACACACTCCAGTATTCTCACCTCGAGAATTCCGTAAACAGAGGAGACTGGTGGGCTATGGTACATAGGGTCACAAAGTGTTGGATGTGACTCAAGCGACTTGACATGCATTCACATAAAGGAGAAAGGGATAGCAGAAATCCATAAGACAATCCACCCTATTGTATAGACCATACAGACTTTAAGATTTTGAGGCATAACCCAAATTTCAATTGGCCTGAAAATACTGTAATAGAATTGTTCTGAAAAGCAGCAATAATCATTTATTTCTCAACTTTCTAATTATGTAGTAAATGTTTATTGGACAACTACTTAGCATAAGCCATTTCACTTGGTTTTAGTTATACAGATTAAATAGACATTATCATTGAAATAATGCAATTTCACACAGTGGGTATACAGAAATAGGTAATTGGTGCATTGTTATACCTGGCATGAAAAGCTAAGTATATGCTATTCTAGAAGCATGTGGAAAGTTGTGGATCTGTGTATGTAGCCAAAACCTGATCTGCACATGAGTTGTGGCATATACCTAGAGTAGACCAGGAGTAGGTAAATCTGAAAGACAAAAATACTGTAAGAAGCATTTTGAAGTATCAATTGACTGTAACATTGGCACTGAATTTTAACACTATCTCTGAGTTTATGTATAATGTTTGAATTTAGGCCACTTTGTAATTTTCTGCAATTTGGATATGATCATTTAGTATGTTCAAATGTAATTCTCCTTTGCTACTTTAAAATAATGGAAAGTTTTCCCGCTGGCTTGGAAAAATCAAGGTGCTAATATATGCTTAATGATGACAACAATTTATATTTAAATAATGGACTAAACAAATATGAGAAAATTTCAAAAAATAGCAGATATAAAGTTTTCAGTTCTGCATGGTGTTAATTAGTTGTCCAACTTATTCCAGAAAAAAAAAATTAGTTTTGTGATATTAACATATTTTCTTTTGATAGTCTACATTATAGATGTTCAGGGTACTTATCAATTCATATGTGAATTGATATATATAATTTTTGCGTGTGGATTGATGACAACTGGATGGTACATTCACTTAGATACTTTGAAATAAGATAAATGGTAAAAAGTATTAGAATAAATTTCTGGTGCATCAAATATATTTGTGTGTGTATAAAGTGTACAGTGCATAGAAATTGTGTATTTTGTGTATTTACACATACAAATAAATGAGCTGTGAGGTATATAATATACAGTGACTATCCTGAAGGTAACCATGGAGTGCTTAAAAGAACCCTGATATAAAAATCATCAAATGACTCTCCAGCTAATTAGGTTTATGGATGCATATGAATAACAAACTATCTGGACCTTAGTTCCTTTTCCTTTTTTTGGAGAGGGTGGGACAAATTGAGGGCATAGCATGAAAACATATACATTGCCATATGTAAAAATAGATCACTGGTAGGAATTTGCTGTGTGTCATAGGAGGCTCAACCCAGTTCTGTGTGACAGCTTAGAGGAGTGGCATGGGGAGGGAGCCGGGAAGGGGGTTTCATGAGGGAGCCGACATATGTGCACCGGTGGCTGATTCATGTTGATGTATAGCAGAAACCAACACAATATTTTCAAACATTTATCCTCCAATAAAAAAATAAAAAAAAAAATAAGTTGAAGCTATTAGATCCTAGTGTAGTCTAACTTAGGATCTCTATAGTCCTTTTAGTATATAACATTCTATCATACAAATATTGGGAAATGCAGGCATAGAGATGTTGATTAGTTTCCCAATTAGGTATGGAACAGAAAGAAATCCTAAAACTATTTCCTGACAGTTTGTTAGAAGGAAGAAGACCTTTATGTTCATCTTTTAGGCACTAGGTTTTATCCACTCTCCTTGAATTGTAAGAAAGGGCAAAAGAAGAATTTCTGTGTATCTATTTTATTCTATTCTTTACTTAATATGCTTCTATTTTATAACCTTTTCCCCTTGGTCTTCTCGGAACAATTCAGCCTACTCTTTTTAATATCCCATTCATTTGGAGTCTCCTCCTATAGTATTACTCATGATTACAATCCTTTTCATTGTCCTTCACTGGGCTTTTTCTATTTCTGTTAGGTTTATCTGGAGAGTAGGTAACCACAACTGAAAATGTTATTGAAGGTTAAACTGAGTATGATACATGAACCTTGTACACAGGCAATGGGATTTATATTTTAATTCATTTTATCACCTTTATAAAGATATTAGGGAACTGTGAAATGCTATCAAATGCTAAACACATGATCAGACATTTTTGAAGTAATAGAATTAAAAAAAAATTAAAATTCAGTACCACTTTATAGAAAAGATAAGTTTCTACCTAAGTCAGGGTTATTCCATTAGCAAATATTTATTCTCAGTTTCATCATCTGTAATATTTCGATACAATTAATGTTTATTTTGTTGAGCATTTACTATGCTCAAACCATGTATGAGTGTTGCAGTTTAACATGGAGTAAGAAAACCTATGCTATTAGTGGTGTGCATTTTAATAGAGCAAGTAAGATACCTGACCACATTTATCTAACAACAGGAATATACCCCCAATGCAGAAGAAACTTAACATTTCTCTGTCAGATTGCCACAGTCAATTCAGTCTTACAAATCTGGATCCTCAAAGTAGATATTAGCATCCACCGTTACTTATCATATAAACAATAAACACAAAAGGACCACCATAAAATATAGGGACTTCAGCTCTAATTTCTATTCTTGCTAATGATATGAGCTGATATTCATACCTCTTCTTCTTCCACCACTGTTTGGGGTTCCCTTATCCACTATTACCAGCTTGGTTGGAAGGATTACACACATTTTGACTCCCACAGGATCTATTTCTTAGCAGCATCAGATATATTGATTTGTGTAGTTGTGTGTGCCCCAAGGCTCAGTTGTGTCCAACTCTTTGCAACCCCATGGGCTATATAGCCTGGGAGGCTCCTCTGTCCATGGAGTTTTCCAGGCAAGTATACTGGAGTGAGTTGCCATTTCCTCCTCTGGGGAATCTTTCGACCCAGAGATCAAACTTGCATCTCTTATGTCTCCTGCGTTGGTAGGTGGGTTCTTTACCACTAGCACCACCTGGGAAGTCCACTTGATGACTTCTGCCAATCAACTCATAAAACTCATGGTTGTCCTCTTCATGAAGAAGCTGACTGGTAACCCAGAACATGGTTCCCTATCTTGAGTCTGGCTTTGGACTTCACTGTTGGCAAAATGGAAAGTCAGTAGTGTTAGTAGCTAGATATGCCCTGGTGAAGGGAAGTTCACTATGTCAAAACTATTCATAGACTCCATTAGAGAAAAAATTTTCCAGAAATCCACTGAGTAAACAACAGGTTGACTAGGAATAGAAGTAGGCTGACATGTGGGAGCTTGATATTCTTATACATTATTTTATATCATTCTTTACCATGAATGCCCCATGTAGAGCATTAATGTATGATCCAGAAAACTTCAAACTCCAAGCCCTTTCTGATAGACTCATAAATGTACCTCTCCACCAGACACCTTTGTCATCCATCTTTCAATTCCATCTTTTCTAAGTTTCTGACCATTTAACCAATGCACTAGCTACTGTCTCTGAATTAATTTATAGCTCAGGTTATTTCAATATATATGCAAATAGGAAATGCTATGTGTTTCCAAAGTTATTCCAGTTAGAAAGGTTTCTTTTTCACCATTGTCTTTGGGTTGTCTCCAAGGGAGGCTTTAGTGCAATGATTAATATTACCAGCTATGGCCAGCAAGCCATGCATGTGTGCATGCAAAGTAGCTTTAGTCGTGTCTGAGTCTTTGCAACCCTATGGACCATAGCCCACCAGGCTCCTCTGTCCATGGGATTCTCCAGGCAAGAATACTGGAGTGGGTTGCCATGCCCTCCTCCAGGGACTCTTCCCGACATAGAGATCGAACCCGTGTCTCTAATGTCTCCTACACTGGCAGGCAGATTCTTTACGACTAGCACCACCTGGGAAGCCCAGCATACCATAATCATCTGTAAACGAGATCTGCACTTTTTCCTCTTCTTTTGTCTGGTGATCTCTCACTCTCCATTAAATGATAGATGGAGCTGAGAGAGAATTGGTGAGGCAGGAAAAATATATATACCATGGGGTTCTGAGACAAATTTAAATCAATATATGTATGCATTCAATATGTGCTTGGGTCAGAATTAATACATACCAATGCCAGTTAAGAAGAGTACACTATTAAATGTAGAGATTTATGTTTTAATGGATAAGACAACACCAAGTTAACAAAAGGAAGTTTGGATTTACATGGACACTTGTTGTCCCAAGATCAGACATTTAGTGTCTCTAACAGGACCCACTGGAAGCCAAGACTGCTTTCAAGATAGAGAATAGTCATCAGAATTCTCCTGTTTGGCTCCTTGCAGCATACCAGTGTGACAAAAATACTTCAAAAATAATTGAATCTCTTGGGTCATAAAGGTTCAAATGACAGAGAAGCATGAAATATCAGCCTTGTGCTACTAAAAATCCTTCTTGTATCTGGACCCCATTCAAAAGTGGGGATATTTTGAGTTATTCACCAGTGGATTGAGCAGCATACTCAGATGGTACATGCAGTGCTTTCAAAATCAGGTTTCCTACAAGCATCGTGCAAAGAGCAACAAACTCAATCTAGGGAAGATAACTCAACACACATCACACCAAAGGACCCAGAAAAGAACTGGCAGGGCCCTCAATATTTGTGGCGTTTAACTTCCACCCTTCGACCAGAATGCATTTGACTAATGCATTTGTAGTTTTTGCTGTCTTCTGTATTTCAGATACAATTCGTATAATTTCATTAAATGAGATGGGTTAGGTGGTATTCTATATGAAACCAAGACAGTCAAGTCTTTCTAGACTATTGTGTGAAGTATAAGTCACTCAGTCATGTCTGACTCTTTGCAACCCCATGGACTGTAGCCTGCCGGGCTCCTTTGTCCATGGAATTCTCCAGGCAAGAATACTGGAGTGGGTAGCCATTCCCTTCTCCAGGGGAATCTTCCCAAACGTGGGATCAAACCCAGGTCTCCCACATTGCAGGTGGATTCTTTACTATATGAGCCACCAGGGAAGCCCAGACTATTGTGTACCAGATAGCAGATCTTCACTGCTTTTCCTATTCCTGGCTGTCTTTATTTGTCAGGCTGGAGAAAAAGTACTGGGTTAATTCCTGACTGCCATGTGATAGGAATTGGCTTGGTTTCAAGAAGGTAACACATACAGACCAGAACCGCTATTGGCATTAGTATTCTGTACTGGTATGAATCAAGTTTCTCCAACATGAACTGGCTTCTTTCTGCATCAGTCAACCATGTGAGTTAAAGGGAATGTGATGTAATCATAACTCAGTTCAGTTCAGTTCAGTCTCTCAGTCGTGTCTGACTCCTTGAGATGCCATGAATTGTAGCACGCCAGGCCTCCCTGTCCATCACCAACTCCCGGAGTTCACTCAGTCTTGTGTTCATCGAGTCAGTGATGCCATCCAGCCATCTCATCCTCAGTCGACCCCTTCTTCTCCTGCCCCCAATCCCTCCCAGCATCAGAGTCTTTTCCAATGAGTCAACTCTTCACATGAGGTGGCCAAAGTACTGGAGTTTCAGCTTTAGCATCATTCCTTCCAAAGAAATCCCAGGGCTGATCTCCTTCAGAACGGACTGGTTGGATCTCCTTGCAGTCCAAGGGACTCTCAAGAGTCTTCTCCAACACCACATTTCAAAAGCATCAATTCTTTGGCGCTCAGCCTTCTTCACAGTCCAACTCTCACATCCATACATGACCACAGGAAAAACCATAGCCTTGACTAGATGGACCTTAGTCGGCAAAGTAATGTCACTGCTTTTCAATATGCTATCTAGGTTGGTCATAACTTTCCTTCCAAGGATTAAGCGTCTTTTAATTTCATGGCTGCAATCAGCATCTGAAGTGATTTTGGGGATTATTAAAGAGAGTTAAGTGCTAGAATGGTGAATCAATTATTTCTATACATTCTGGTACTAAGCAATGACTTAGAAGGGTCAACTGAAGATTTTTTGACCTTAGAGTATCTTTTTACATCTTTTTTTTTTTTTTAAAGGCATTGAATTTAAGTTGGAAGGTAATTTGCTTTACAATATTATGTTGGTTTCTGCCATACATCAACATTAATCAGCCATAGGCATACCTATGCCCCCTTCTCTTTTAACTTGCTCTCCTACCTCCAAGCTCATCCCACTCTAGGTGGTCACAGAGCACCAGATTTGAGCTTCCTGTATCAACAACAAATTTATACAGGCTGTCTAATTTTACATATGGTAACGTCTATGTTTCAGTGCTACTCATTTCATCCCACCCTCTCCTTCCTCCACTGTGTCCACAATTCTGTTCTCTATGTCTGCATCTCCATTCAGTCAGTTCAGCCGCTCAGTCGTGTCTGACTCTTTGTGACCCCAGAGACTGCAACACACCAGACCTCCCTGTCTGTCACCAACTCCCAGAGTTTACTCAAACTCATGTTCATTGAGTCAGTGATGCCATCCAACGATCTCATCCTCTGTCATCCCCTTCTCCTGCCCTCAATCTTTCCCAGCATCAGGGTCTTTTCAAGACTCAACTCTTCACATCAGGTGGTCAAAGGATTGGAGTTTCAGCTTCAACATCAGTCCTTCCAATGAACATTCATGACTGATTTTCTTTAGGATGGACTGGTTGGATCTCCTTGGAGTCTAAGGGACTCTCAAGAGTCTTCTCCAACACCACAGTTCAAAAGCATCACTTCTTCAGTGCTCAGCTTTCTTTATAATCCAACTTTCACATCTGTAAATGACTGCTGGAAAAACCATAGCCTTGACTAGATGGACCTTTTTTGGCAATGTTATGTCTCTGCTTTTTAATATGCTGTCTAGGTTGGTCATAGCTTTTCTTCCAAGGAGTAAGAGGCTTTTAATTTCATGGCTGTAGCCACCATCTGCAGTGATTTTGGAGCCCCCAAAAATAAAGTCTGCCACTGTTTCCACTGGTTCCCCATCTATTTGCCATGAAGTGATGGGGCCAGATGCCATGAACTTAGTTTTTGAATGTTGAGCTTTAAGCCAAATTTTTCACTCTCCTCTTTCACTTTTGTCAAGAGGCTCTTTAGTTCTTCTTCACTTTCTGCCATAAGGGTGGTGTCATCTGCATATCTGAGGTTATTGATATTTCTCCCGGCAATCTTAATTTCAGCTTGTACTTCATCCAGCCCAGAGTTTCTCATGATGCCCTCTGCATATAAGTTAAGTAAGCAGGGTGACAATATACAGCCTTGACATACTCCTTTTCCTATTTGGAAACAGTCTGTTGTTCATATCCAGTTCTAACTGTTGCTTCCTCACCTGCATAAAGATTTCCCGAGAGGCAGGCCAAGTGGTCTGGTATTCCAATCTCTTTCAGAAGTTTCCAGTTTATTGTGATCCACACAGGTAAAGGTTTTGGCATAGTCAATAAAGCAGAAATAGATGTTTTTCTAGAACTCTCTTGCTTTTTCAGTGATCCAGCAGATGTTGACAATTTTATCTCTGGTTCCTCTGCCTTTTCTAAAACCAGCTTGAACATCTGGAGGTTTACGGTTCATGTATTGTTGAAGCCTGCTTGGAGAAATTTTGAGCATTACTTTGCTAACGTGTGAGATGAGTGCAACTGTGCAATAGTTTGAGCCTTCTTTGGCAATGCCTTTCTTAGGGATTGGAGTGAAAACTGAGCTTTTCCAGACCTGTGGCCTAAATCAAATCCCTAATGATTATACAGTGGAAGTGAGAAATAGATTCAAGGGGCTAGATCTGATAGACAGAGTGCCTGATGAACCGTGGATAGAGGTTTGTGACATTGTATAGGAGACAAGGAGCAAGACCATCCTCAAGAAAAAGAAATGCAAAAAAGCAAAATGGCTCTCTGAGGAGGCCTTAAAAATAGCTGTGAAAAAAAAAGAAGTGAAAAGCAAAGGAGAAAAGGAAAAATATACCTATTTGAATGCTGAGTTCCAAAGAATCGCAAGGAGAGATAAGAAAGACTTCCTCAGTGATCAGTGCAAAGAAATAGAGGAAAACAATAGAATGGGAAAGACTAGTGATCTCTTCAAGAAAATTAGAGATACCAAGGAAACACATCATGCAAAGATGGGCTCGATAAAGGACAGAAATGGTATGGACCTAACAGAAGCAGAAGGTATTAAGCAGAGGTGGCAAGAATACCCAGAAGAACTGTACAAAATAACTCTTTTGACCCAGATAATCATGATGGTGTGATCAATCACCTAGAACCAGACATCCTGGAATGTGAAGTTTAGTGGGCCTTAGGAAGCATCATTACAAATAAAGCTATTAGAAGTGATGGAATTCCAGTTGAGCATCTCCATTGCTGCCCTGCAAATAGGTTCATCAGTACATCTTTCCAGATTCCATGTATATGTGTTAATATACAGTATTTGTCTTTCTCTTTCTGACTTACTTCACTCTGTATAATAGGCTTAGGGTTCATCCACCTTATTAGAACTCAGTCAAATGTGTTCCTTTTATGGCTGAGTAATATTTCACTCTGTATATGTACAACAACTTCTCTATCCATTCATCTGTCAGTGGACGTCTAGGTTGCTTCCATGTCTTGGCTATTGTGAATATTGCTGCAATGAACATTGGGGTACGTGTGTCTTTCTCAGTTATGGTCTCCTCAGGGTATATGACTGGTAGTGAGATTGTTGGGGCATATGGTAGTTTTATTCCTAGTTTTTTAAGGAACGTCCATACTGTTCTCTATAGTGGCTGTATTCTTTATATTCACACCTCCAGTGCAAAAATGTTCCCTTTTCTCCACACCTTGTTTAGCATTTATTGTTTGTAGATTTTTTTGATGATGGCCATTCTGACTGGTGTGAGGTGATGTCTCATTGTAATTTTAATTTGCATTTCTCTAATGATGAGCCAATGTTGAACATCTTTTCATATGTTTATTAGTCATCTGTGTGTCTTCTTTGGAGAATCATCTGTTTAGGTCTTCTGCCTACTTTTTGTTTGGGTTGTTTGTTTTTCTGGTATTGGACTGAATGTGCTGTTTATATATTTTAGAGATGAATCCTTTGTCAATTTTTTCATTTGCTGTTATTTTTCCCTCATTCCGAGGGCCTGCATTTCCACCTTTTTATAGCTTCCTTTGTTGTGCCAAACTTTTAAGTTTAATTAGGTCCCGTTTATTTATTTTTGTTTTTATTTCCATTACTCTAGGAAATGGGTCATAGGGGATCTTGCTGTGATTTGTGTTGAAGAGTGTTCTGCCTGTGTTTCCCTCTAAGACTTTTATAGTTTCTGGTCTTACATTAGGTCTTTAATCCATTTTGCGTTTATTTTTGTGTATGGTATTAGGAAGTGTTCTAATTTCATTCTTTTTACACTTAACTGTCCAGTTTTCCTGGTACCACTTATTGAAGAGACTTGTCTTTTCTTCATTGTATATTCTTTCCTCTTTTGTCAAAGATATGGCACCATAGGTTTGTGGGCTTATCTCTCGGCTTTCTATCTTGTTCCATTGATCTATATTTCTGTCTTTGTGTCACTATCAAATACAGTATCTTTTTACTTCTTGATGATGCAAAAGTGCTACACATTCTGTAGCCACCATACTTCAAATTTTGAACTTTCAAATTTTCTCAGGCTAGGGATATGCAGTATGATACTCTCTGGTGATTCTGGACAGTGGCAGTGAGCTGATGCTCCTGGTCAGCCTCAAAATCATGAAGGTTAAACAACCAGTACACTTACAACAATTCTGTACCCTTGCATGCTAAGTTGTTTCGGTTGTGTCCAACTTTTTGAGACCCCATGGACTATAACCCACCAGGCTCCTCTGTCCACGGGATTCTCCAGGCAAAAATACTGGAGTGGATTACCATGCCCTCCTCCAGGAAATCTTCCCGAGCCAGGGACCGAAACCACATCTCTTATGTCTCCTGCATTGGCAGGCGTTTTGTTTTGTTTTTTTACCACTGCCACCAGCTGGGAAGTCCTCTGTACCCATATGACCATTCTTTTTTTTACTTTCAGTACAATATTCAATAAAATGCATGAGATAGTCAATGCTATTATGAAACAGGGTTTTTTGTTAGATAAGTTTGCCCACCTGTAGGCTAATGGTATTGTTTTGAGCACATTTAAGGTAGACTATGCTTAGCTGTGATGTTTGGTTGGTTAGGTGTCTTAAGTGTGTTTTTGACTTATGATATTGTCAACTTATGATGGGTTTATTGGGACATAACCCCATCATAAGTCAAGGACGTTCTGATATATAGAAAGGGCTTGAGTTTTCAATGTGAGACATTTAGGAGAAACATAAAATTGTATTTTATTTTTTTTTCATCAAAGGAAGGAAATATTATTTAAAAGTTATTGTTGGTATTCTTTAAATGGCATATCATCTGTATTTTAGCAGCTTTTGTTCATATTTTACCTTTTTTAAAGATGTGATAATGCATAGGGAGATGGAGACTGAGAAATTTAAAACTGTGGGAATGAATTTCAAATGAAGGACAAAGGGAAATGAAGATGCAATATTATTTTAAGTATCTGTTATGCACTGGGAAGATGTTATACAATAGTTTCCAGCCCCTCCACCCAAAAAAAAAAGATCAGGGACCAAATGGAAAATAGAGATGCTTAAGAAATACATAAAAGCAAAACATAGAAGGCTATAATCAGAATTATTACTTGGGTTTCTAAAAAAAAAGCAGGGGAGGGGAAGTACAGAGGTTGTGACCACAATTGAAGGAAATGAGGGTTTTACTTAGCTTTTTAAAAATAACTATTTGATAATTGCATGGCTTTCTTTCTAGGTTGTGTTAAGCACTTGACTTCCTAAAGAGTGAAGAGTGGTAATTACTGTGAAATCAAGTTGGATTAATGATAGAATTTCTTCACTCCACTTTTTAATTATTCTACTTCTTGTGTATTTATGTTCAGGTTTTAACTAGTAAGCTCTTATTGTAAAACATTTAGGGACTACAAAAATATTACAAAGAATCTAATTTTTTTATTTCCAAATTATTTCAAATTACTTTTTTCTATACATATCTGGCTACATACTTATTTTACCTAAAATCATATTTATTTCATAAAACATATGTTTAAAATTTATGTATTTTTCATATTTTCCTAGTGATTTAGTTCTCTAAATTTGATTTTTATTGTTTGCATTATTTCTAAACTTATAGGTATAGAATAATTAAATAATAAATTCTGTGTAAATAGCTTGCATTTCTAGAAATGTTTCAAATACAACTATTAGAAAAGACTTGTACAGTTTGTTTTCCAAGTATCTTATATTGTTATATTAAATCCTAAAAGCAGAATTATTTCTGGATCATAGTAACTCACTTTTCTTTTACAGCTTTTAGACCTTTCTTCAATTAAAGAAATTTGAATGATACAATACAGCTAAGTTCTTAAATACGAAAATTTATAAAGATGTGTTCTTACTGTATTATACTTTACCTTCAGATATATAATCCATTGTTTTTATTATTCTTTTTTGTGAGCATGTGGGTGAAATTAAGATACAAGTCTAGATTAATTTATTAGCTTAATTTTATGCTCTTATGTTTTCCATTCTGATCCTTGACCAACAATATTATTGTTTTACATGTTACACTCATACATTTTAGTAAAAAGGAAAAAGTATATCTTTGTTATTCATCCTGAATAAACGTTTTGCAGAGCTTAGCATTCATATTAATCCAGTGAGATCACTTTATAACTCTCTCAATGCTCTAATTCTATTAATATTTGAATTTAATTGATTTAATTTTATAGAAAATTTGGAATGATATACTAATTGTATATCATTGAATGCTATATCTACATTAGCTCTCTATTATTTAGGTGAATTTTGTGTTTTTCATAGAAACTTCATTTTAGAGCTTATTCCTAACTTATTTTCATGTTGCTGTATCTATAAATATGATATTCTCTTTCCTTATATTCTTAAATGAACCATTGTTTGTATATAAAAAGCTTTGGTTTTGTGTAACAAGTTTGCAAATGCTGAAGCTACTAAGTTACCTTACTATTTTTAGCTCATTTTCTCACTTTTCCAGAGAGCAAGCTACACTAATACATATAATTGTATTTTTCTCCTTTCTTCAAATATTAATAATCATTATATCCTTTTCATGAATTTGCACTCACTGTTGTTGTTGTTGTTCAATTGGTAAGTCACATCCAACTTTTTGAGACCCCGTGGATGCTGCATGCCAGGCATCCCTGCCTTTTATTGTCTTCCTGAGTTTGCTCAAACTCATGTCCATTGAGCTGATGATGCCATCTAACCATTTCAGCCAACCTCATCCACATCTCCTCCTACCTTCAATCTTACCCAGCATCAGGATATTTTCCAATGAGTCAGCTCTTTGCATCAGGTGGTCAAAATATTAGAGCTTCAACTTTAGCTTCAGTCCTTCTTGTGAATATTCAGGGTTGATTTCCTTTAGGATTGACTGGTTTGATCTCCTTGCAGTCCAAGGGACTCTAAAGAGTCTTCTCCAGCACCACAGTTCAAAAGCATCAATTCTTCTGTGCTCAGTTTCTTTACGGTCCAGCTCTCATATATGTACACGACTACTGGAAAAAAAACATAGCTTTGACTATGCAAACCTTTGTTGGCAAAGTGGTGCATCTGTTTTTTAACACAGTGTCTACATTTATATACTTTTTCTTCCAAAGTAAGTGAGTCTTTTAATTTTATGGCTACAGTCACCATCCACAGTGATTTTGGAGCCCAAGAAAATAAAATATGACACTGTTGCCATTTTCCCCCCCATCTATTTGCCATGAAGTGATGGGACTGAATGCCATGGTCTTAGTTTTTTGAATGTTGAGTTTCAAGCCAGCTTTGGGATGGTTTTGGTCACCCCCTCCTGTACAGTGTTATGAACTTCCATCCATTGTTCTTCAGGTGCTCTGCTTATCAGATCTAATCCCTTAAATCTATTTGTCACTTCCACTGAATAGTCAAGGGATTTGATTTAGGTCATACCTGAATGTCCTAGTGGTTTTCCCTACTTTCTTCAGTTTAAGTCTGAATTTTGCAGTAAGAACCTCACGATCTAAGCCATAGTCAGCTACAGGTCTTTTTTTCCTGCTCAAGTTTTTACTGACTGTATTGGCTAGAGTTTCTCAAATATTCTCTATTAAATGACAATGAAAGGTGATGAGACTGATCTTTATTACTCATATTCATACAACTATTTCTCTTTTTTATTATGAAAATTACTTCTGTGGAAATGAGTTTTAATCAACTTAAGAATGTAGTATTTTTCTCCTATTTTGTTGTTGTTAAAGATTTATTTTTTAATTTTAATTTTATTTTTTGGCCATGGTGGGTCTTCATTTCTGCACTCAGGCTTTCTCTCGTTGTGGCAAGCAGGGCCTCCTCTCTAGGAACAGTGTGCAGACTTCTCATTGCAGTGGCTTCCTTTGTTGTGGCTCCCAGACTCTAGAGCACAGACTCAGTAGTATGAGCACACCTCAGGAATATGAGCAACTAACCAGCTTAGTTGCTCTGTGACCTGTGGGATTTTCCTAGACCAGGGATCGAACTAGTGTCCCCTACATTGCAAGGCGGATTCTTAACCACTGAACAGTGAGGGAAGCCCTTTCTCCTATTTTTAAATTAATAGTACGAGATGATGTTTGGAGAATATCATCAAATGCTAAGCAGAACCTGTGACTAGGTTACTCTCTCCCTTGTATTCAATATAATTTAGTAGGTATGATAGAAAGAATTTTAAAGTGGCTCCCAAGATTTTTCACCTTCTGGTGTCCACACCTTGCTCCTCATTACTATTATGATACATGTCGCTCTCATGACTAAGATATATTATATGATATAGAAGACTTTAAGAAAGGGAGGTTATTAAGGTGGGGCTGAATGGGTCCATTGGAGAGAATGGTGTTTTCGGATAATCTTCTCCATTTCTTTAGTCATTTTTAGTGTATGCAAGTTTTTAATTATTCTTGAAACAATTTTGCTAAGTTTACATTATCTTAAATTGTGCTTATTTTATTGGCATTTTCAAAATTTTTTCTAACTTGAAGCTTTGGTTTACCTTAACATTATTTAAATTAGTTTACTTTCTATAAAAACTAAATTGGAAAAAAGTTTTAAAAATAATTTCACTGCTCAACTCTTGGAAAAGCTTTTTACTGGGGAGTATCATTGTTTGAATTTTTAAAAATTTATTTTCCAGCAAGTATTTTTAAATGTGAAAAGGACATAATTGAAAATGAGACACATGCTCTTGCGCCCTGGAATCAATGTTTGCTGATATTTATTTGGATTAACTTAATTGGTTTTCAGTAGAAAATAATGAAATACAGGTACATTTGAACTCCCATTTTATCACCTCCCATTTTCCTTTCACTATCACATTCTTGCAGTGAATTATTCAGTCCAATATTCTACATTTGTATTCATACACTATATGTATAGCTTACTTCATGCTTTAAATTGTTATATCAATGGTTTTCTTCTCCCCTCTTTTTTTTTACTAAATAAAAATTCAGAGATTCAGCTTCATTGATAAATATAAAACTTTCTAATTTTTATTTGATATAATCCCTTGTAAGCATTGCTTCATTTTATTTATTAATCTCACTATATTAACATATTCATCTCATGCCATGGAATATCCTTGCATTTAGGGACTTGGACATTAGGCTGTTCATGAGTTTCCCTATGGGTACTCCTAGACGCAGAGTGATTGGATTATAGACAAACTGAAAGTCTTCTCTGGAAAAAATATCTATTCAGGTTTTCCAGTATATATTTTAAATACAATTAAAAGTTTAGAAAAATAGAAGACATACATATATGTGACTATAAGGCACATGAAAAGATGCTCAACCTTGCTTATCATTAGAGAAATACAAAAAAAAAAAAAAAAAGAAATATTACCTCACACATGTCAGAATGTCTATCATCAAAAAAATCTACAAATATCAAGTGTTGGGGAGGATATGGAGAAAAGGAAACCCTTGTACCTTTTTGGTGGGAATGTAAAGTGGTACACAAGTATGGAGTTTCCCTAAAAAAGCTGAAAATAGAACTATCATATGATCCAGCAATTCCACTTTTGGGGATGTACCTGGAAAATGAAAACACTGATTCAAAGAGATATATGCATCTTAATAGCTATTTACAATAGCAAAGATAAGAAAGCAACCCAAATGCCCATAAACAGAAAAATAAATAAATACATGGTTTGTATATATGATGAAATATTACTTTATTAAAAAATGAAATTCTCCCTTTTGCAGAAATTTGGGTGGACCTAGAGAATATTACGTTTAGTAAAATAAGTCAGAGAAAGACAAATATTGTACGGTATTATGTGCAGAGCCTAAAAAAGTAATACAAATGAATGTATATACAAAACAAAAACAGACACATACAGAAAACAAACTAGTGTTTACCAGTGGGGAGGGGACAGGGAGGAGGGGCAAATTAGGGGTATGAGATTAAGAGATAGAAACTACCATGTGTAAAATAGATAAGCAACAAGGATATGCTTTGTAGCACAGGGAATTAAATTTTCTTACAATTACTTTAAATGAAGCATAATTTGTAAAAATATTGAGTCACTATGCTGTACACCTGAAATTAGTATCATATTATAAATTAACTATATACTTCAATAAGATAAGAATAAAAATACATACATATATAAAGAATACTAATGCTTACTCTCTTTTCTTGAACCTATCACAAATTTATCAACAGATTCTAATCATTAATTTAAAAGTAGGCAAATATAATTTTTGCATTGAGTTAAAATGTATTTCTTTAAAGAAAGCATATCACTTTATAAGGAAAACTACTTAGGATATATTAGCAATATCTAAAACTTTTTTAACATTACTCTCACTATATAGTATCCTTTAAATACCCATTTGTGGATGTATTTCACAATATGCAGTTTGGATCACTGGAATGATACAAATCTGTGTTTTTCCATTTATTTCTCAAAGAAGAACAATCTGAGGAAAATGTGTTTCTTGAATATTATGCTTTGTGTTGGTTTTCTAAAATGTCTCATTTTTATATAAATTAAGAGTCATTTCAAGTCATATAATGTAGTGCAATGAAATGTAAACAGACATGACAAGAGACATTTCCTTCTCTGGAAAAAAAAAAAATATTGATTTTCTTCACAGTGTTTACTCTGCATACATTTTATTTCAACCAGCTGCTTTTCCAAATCTCCATCTAAGCTGATATTGCAACTAATGGCTCAGTTCTGTTTTTGTGCTACCAGGCAGTAAAAGTGTACTCTTAATGAAAAATACACTTTTGAAATAAAGTATATAAAGTTTTAAATGGTAAAACTTTACCACTTATTTTTGAATTAGTGATTAACTTCCTAGGTTCAGTCTCTTAGATAGTGCTAAAAGCAACAGAATTGAAATAATGCCGTCAATAACTGAATAAGTATTCATTTATTTGTATATCTTTAAAACATAGATACATTATGGCAGAGAGTAGTATTATTTTCAAAATTCAAAGTTAGGTGAATGTCATCTACAACCTGAGTGATATATTTTCTGAAGGGTACAGATTACTTCTGGGTGTCAAGCTATCTATGAAAGTCTATCTTTTGATCAGATTAAGTTGAGTGTGTGTGTGTATTGGGGGGAGGGTATCATTAATAGCCACATTTAACTTCTGCTAGTTTTTCTTTAAAACTTTTAATCTTATATTGGCGTATAGTCGATCAGGGCTTCCCACGTGACTCAGTGGGGAACAAATCTGCCTGCAACGCATAAAATGCGGAAGACACAGGATCCATCCCTGGGTCGGGAAGATCCCCTGGAGAAGGGAATGGCTGCACACTCCAGTATTCTTGCCTGGAGAATCCCATGGACAGAGGAGCCTAGGGGGGCTGCAGTTCATAGCGCTGCAAAGAGTCGGACACGACTGAAGCAACTGAGCATGCGTACATAGCCATCAACGGTGTTAAGATAGTCTCAGGTGGCTAACAAAGGGACTCAGCCATACTCTTCTGCTATCTTTGAAACAATCTTGGTTGTTTCTAAACCTACTGTTTACATTTGGATTTATTGTAGAGAGAAAATATGCCATTTTCTCCAGTTCAGTTTCAGTTCAGTCGCTCAGTTGTGTCTGACTCTTTGCGACCCCATGAATTGCAGCACGCTAGGCCTCCCTGTCCATCACCAACTCCTGAAACTTACCCAAACTCATGTCCATCGAGTCAGTGATACCATTCAGCCATCTCATTCTCTGTCGTCCCCTTCTCCTCCTGCCCCCAATCCCTCCCAGCATCAGGGTCTTTTTCAATAAATCAACTCTTCTCATCAGATAGCCAAACTATTGGAGTTTCAGCTTCAGCAACAGTCCTTCTAATGAACACCCAGGACTGATCTCCTTTAGGATGGACTGGTTGGATCTCCTTGCAGAGTTTCTATCAAATTCTGACATTTCAAATTTGGCAATGTAAAGGTTATAATGATTGCTTTAATAATTCATAATCACCTAATTCTATCTTTACTATTGATTTCTGTTTGGTTTTAACGTTTCCATTTATTGATTTATTTATTCAATGAATTGGATCTTTAAAAATGCTGATGCTTAGATCTGAAAATTGACTTTTCGATAAAGCAGATTTTAATGTTCATTCTAATTAATAATGCTTTAAAATATATTCAAACTCTCTTTAGCATATGTTACTGTATTAGTTTCCTATAGCTGCTGATACGGATGGCCACAAACTTGGTGGCTTAAAACAGCAGAAATTTATTCTCTTATAGTTCTAGTGGGCAAAAGTTTGAAATTTTATCATTGTGATGAAATGAGAATGTCAGCAGGGCCATGCTCTTTACAGCAACTCTAGGGAAGAATCTCATCCTTACCTTTCCCAGCTTCTGGTGGCTACAGAATATGGTGGTTTATGGCTGCATCAGTCCAGTCTTTGAATCTCTCTGCTCCAACTTCACATTGTCTTCTCAATGTTTCACATCTCCTCCTGCTATCCTCTTATAAGTATATGCGTAATGGCAATTAGGGCTCACCTAGGTAATCTGGGAAAAACTCCTATTTCAGTATTCTTAAATTAATCACATCTGCAAAGACCACTCCCCCGACCCCCAGCCTTAAGGAAAAAAAGCAAAGTAAGGTAACATTCACAGGTTCCAGGGATTAAGACATGGATATCTGCCAGGCTCTTCTGTCCATGGGATTCTCCACACAAGGATACCATAGTGGGTACCCATTTCCTTCTCCAGGGGATCTTCCCAACCCAAGGATTGAACCCGAGTCTCCTGGAATGCAGGCAGATACGTTACCACTGAGCCACCAGGGAAGCCCCTGTGGATATCTTCAGGGGTGCATTCTCAGCTCACTCGGTATTAATTTTCTTTACATTTGTCAGTTTCCCTATGATCTAGCTTTTTATTATGGCTTATTTTTGCTGATGCATGATGCACATGCAATGGACACAGAAACTCTGCCTTGCATACTTTTGCCTCTCTTCAGTGTTTATTCTTTTCAAGCAGTCATTATCTAGAGAAACTCAGAGAATGTGCTTGCTTACTGTATGACTATGAGGCTTCTGTTTTTAGAATCTTCTCATTTACTTCAGGCACCTAATTGCTTTATTCAGGTTTTTGCTGCCAGTATTTACTGTGGGTTCCTTTGTTAGCTTGCTGAAGTTAAGTACCAGAATCTTAATAAATATTTAAGCTTGTTTTTTTTTTTTGTTTGTTTGTTTGTTTTCCTCTTGGTCTTTAGGATATAAGATTCCAAGAAACTACAAAGCTGCCTCATACTGCATTTTGTAGAGATACAATAGTATCTATACAATAGTATCACCAAAAAATTATTTATGAGCAAAGAATAGAAATATGTATATTTTAACACAGAAATTGTTTAATTGCTATGTTAACTTCATATGATAGCTAATTCTGTGCTTCAAAAAATAGTTTGTAGAATATTTAATAGCACGGAAAGTGATAGTGATGAAGTATAGTGATGAAAGTATAGTGATGAAGAATAAAGCAAGTTATAAGGGAACAGAAACATAATTTCAAAAGGTTTCATTATATATAGACCTTCCCCTCTTGCTTATTTGTAACCTTTATCTCTGGAAGTAAACTTCCTGGCTTCAATCATTTATTTAAAATTCATTTATTTATTCAACCCTAGTACACATATGGGCTTCCCTGATGGTTCAGACGGTAAAGAATCTGCCTACAGTGCAGGAGACCCGGGTTCAATCTCTGGGTCGGGAAGATTCTCTGGGTAGGGAAGATCCTCTGGGGAATAAAATGGCAACCCATTCCAGTATTCTTGCCTGGAGAATCCCATGGACAGAGGAGCCTGGCGGGCTACAGTCCACGGAGTCGTAAAGAGTCAGACACGATGGAGTGATTAACAGAACCACCACAGTACACACATCGTGATCTTTCAGCATGACCGAGCCATAATCCAGTGAGGAACAGATGTGCCAACTAGAGTGCAGTGTTTATGTAGTATTTCTCTTGTCTTTAGCCTTTAAAAATTCCAGTTAAAACACTGCTTCCCAAGTTACTTCTGTCAGTTCCTTTCCCCCCACCTCTAGTGAGATCACATCATGTATTTTTAAGGAAATATCTTAATTTGTCACCATCTGCATTGCATTATGAGCTCCCCTAATATTCTGGTTGATTTTTAATTGACTATTATATTCCATCTTTGTGGCATAAAATTATATGGGTTTTGAAAATGCATGCATGCATGCAGTCATGTGTTCAGTACCACACAAATGTTTCCATCACCCTAAAAAGTCCCATTGTGTAGCTTCTTTTTAGTAAATGCTTCTTAACCTTCCTGCTACCATCTTAATTATAGTCACTTTCACAGCAATAGTTTTGCTTTTTCGAAAATTCCATATAAATGGCATTATATAAAACACAGCCTTGGGGTTCTGGCTCCTTTCATATAGCTAAATATATTCATTCATGAGCTGTGTGAATCAGTAGTTCCTTTAATTTTAATTACAGTTGTCCCTCAGTATCCTAGCAGGGGACTGGTTTCAGGACCATGGATAGGTACCAAAATACACAAGTGCTTGTCTCATACATAAAATAAAATAATATTTGCGTATAATCTCCCTATCTACCCTCATATACTTTAATTCATCTCTAGAATACTTACAATGCCTAATACAATGCAAATGCTATGTAAATAGTTTCTGACATACAGAAAATCCAAGTTTTACTTTTTGGAAATTTCTGGAATTAAAAAAAAAAAAAAATCTTTTCAATCCACAGTCAGTTAAACCCATAGATGCATGCAGCCTTAGAAGTACATTGTATGCCTTACCATAGTTTTTCTATTGACATGTTGGACATAAGACTGCGCATCATTGTTGCTCTTAGTTTTAGGCAATTTTAAAAAACATTGCTATACACATTATAATATGGATTTTGGTATGAATATATTTTCAACTTGACTAAATATGAAAAAGTAGGAGTTCTAGGTCATGTGGTAAGTCTGTGTTATGAGAAAAATCAAGCTGTTCTCCAGACTAGAAATTTAATTTTCACTAAAAATGGATGGGGGTTCCTCTTGCTCTTCACACTGTCAGGAATTCATGCTATATCTTTTTATATTTTTTTTTCTTTGCCATTTTAATAGGTAGGTAGGGGACCTATCTTTGTAGGTTAGCTTCTATTTCTCTTAAGACTAATATCATTTAGTATGTCTTCTCATGCTTCTCACTTGAATATTTTCTTTGGTGAAGCATCTGTTCAGATATTTCTCTGCTCATTTTTTAATTAGGTTGTTGCATTTTGTTTTCAGTGTTCTTTATATATCTTAGATATAAGTTTTTTACCAGATACTCAAATCTTTGTGGTTTGCATTTTCTTTCCCTTAATGTTGTTTTTTAAAGGATAAAGTTTGTTTTAAAAATTTCTGATAAAGTCCAATGTATCATTTTCTCTTCCACAAATAATCATTTTAATGTTATATATAAAAATATGTGGCAAGACTCCCATTTGTGAAGATTTTCTTCAGTATATTCTTCTAAAGTTTTATAGTTTTACTTTGTAAATCTAGAACAATGATCTGTCTGAGTTAGTTCAGTTCAGTCGCTCAGGTGTGTCTGACTCTTTGAGACTCTACGGACTTAAGTATGCCATTTATTATAATTCTCATGTAAAATTTGAGATACCTATTCAAATAATTTTTGATTTTCCCATATGGATGTCTAATTTTTCTGGTACCCTTATTGACAATACTATCCATTCTCCACTGAATTTTCATTGAAATTTTTAAAATTATCACCCTATATCTGTGTAGTCTTTTTTTTTTTTTTTTGCACTCTCTGGGCTATTCCTATCAGCTATGAGACTATCCTTTAGTCAGTACAACAATCTTAATTATTATAACTTTATCATAAGTCTTGAAATCAAGGTGCGAGCCCTCCAAATTTGTATGTGTGTGTATGTGTTTCAAGAATAATTTTGGCCACTCTAACTCCTTTGTCATCTCATTTTGATTGTAGAAACAGCTTGTTACAAAATCCGATATCTATGAGAGTTCTCCAGGGTTTGGGTTGCATAGTATCTATAAGTAATACAGTTGCAGCGAGTAGACATTTTAATAGTATTGTCCAATCCATTAGGTTTTACTAATTTCTTGCATTAGTATTTTATAGTAAATAACATACAGATTCTGGATATATTTTGGTGCATTTATACCTAAGTATTTATATTCTGTTTTTGGAGTTCTATTTAAATGCATTGTTGTTGCTGTTTGTATGAGTGTGTGCCTGTTAATAGACACTGTTTTTTTTATTGCACTTAAGGTTATCAGCAAAAGTGAGCAGCAAGGACACAGAATTCACATTACCCTCTGCCTTCACAAACACAAAGCCTCCTCCACTATTACCATCCTGCACCACGGTGGCACATTTATTACAGTCAGTGAACCAACATTGGCATATTATTATCAGTCAAAGCCTGTGGTTTACATTTGGGTTTATTCTTGATATTGTATATTCCATAGGTTTTGACAAATGTATAATGACATATGTTCACAATTTTTATATCATACATTATAGTTTCACTGCCTTGAAATTCCTCTGTACTCTGCCTATTCCATCTCAGCCTACCTCTGAACTTCTGGCAACCATTGATTTTATCACCATAGTTTTGCTTTTTCCAGAAGGTCATATACTTAGGATCATATAGTACGAAGCTTTTGCAGATTGTCTTTTTTCACTTAGCAATGTACTTTCCATATCTTTTCAACTTGAAAGCTTATTTCTTTTCAGTGTTAAATAGTATTCTATTCTATAGGTATACCATTATTTGTTTATCCATTCACCTCCTGAAGAGCATTTTGGTTGCTTCCAAGTTTTGGCAATTATGAATGGAGCTTCTATTGGCATTCATGTGCAGATTTGTGTATGAACTGAATCTTTTTACTTCAAATTCTGATTGTATTCCAGTGGCATATAGGACTATGATTGATATTTGTATATTGATATTGAATCTTATAATCTTTTTCAACTCATTTGTTAATTCTAGCAATTATTTTTATATTTGTTAAAATTAAATTTTATTTTACTCTTTTCTTTTCAACCCATGTTCGTTGTGTTTTCTTTCCTTTTGCACTGGCTAGGCCTAAATTCGGAGAAGGCAATGCAACCCACTCCAGTACTCTTGCCTGGCAAATCCCATGGACGGAGGAGCTTGGTAAGCTGCAGTCCATGGGGTCGCTAAGAGTCGGACATGACTGAGCGACTTCTCTTTCACTTTTCACTTTCATGCATTGGAGAAGGAAATGGCAACCCACTCTAGTGTTCTTGCCTGGAGAATCCCAGGGATGGAGGAGCCTGGTTGGCTGCCGTCTCTGGGGTCGCACAGAGTTGGACACGACTGAAGCGACTTAGCAGCAGCAACAGCAGCAGCTCTAAATTTGTCAAGTTTAATATGAGTCATAAGTAAGAATGTTTTTGTTTTGTTCCTTCTCTTGGAAAAAATCAGTTTCTCACCAATAAATATAGTCAACTGTATCTCTATTCAGGATCCAGTCGGGCTAAAAATAAATCAATATTATTGGCCTTTTCAATGAAATAGCTTTTGTTTCATTGATTTCTCCTAGTTTTCTGTTTTAAATTTCACTTATTTCTGTTCTAAACTTCATTATTTCTTACTTTTGCTTGCTTTTAATGTGCTTTTCTTTCTCAAGTTGCTCAATGATAGAAGCAATTTTTGTTACAGATTTTAGTTTTTTTAATATAAGAATTTAATGCTATAAATTTTCTTCTAATCAGTGTTATACCTGCACCCCATAAATTATGATATGTTGTCTTTTATTATTTTCTTACTTCAAAATATTATAAAAATTTCCTCTAGATTCCCTTTTCAGTCTATGGGTTATTTAGAGGGATTATTTTAGAATTTCTTTCTATTATCGCTTTCAGGTTTCCTTATATTATATTTTAGGACCATATAGTGTTTAATATATGTTATTTTAAACTGGTCAAGTGTGAATCATGGTCTTTCTTTCTGAATGTTTCATGTGGACTCAAGAATGTATACTCTGTTGGGTGGATTGTTATACAAATGTCAATTAGAATAAGTTGGTCAGTTGTCTTTTGCAGGTCATCTATAGCTGAACTAATTTTCTACCTAACTGGTAACTCAGTTACTGTGAGAGGAGTGTTGAAGTCTCCAATTATGATTGTGGATTATTTTCTCCTTTTATATCTATTATTTTTATCTCATGTGTTTTAAAATTCTAACTGAGCAGCAGGTTATGGCTGTCTTTAACCCTGATGATATATCCATCTCCTTTTCCCTCAAATTTTAATGATTATCTTGGGTTGCAACATACATTCTGAAATAATCTGAATCTACATTTAATATTATGTGGCTTGATTTCTAGTAGAAGAATGTTTTATATTCCCTATTAATTCCTCCCATCTTTTGTGCTGTTTTAATCAAACCTTTCACTTTTTCTCATGCTGTAAATATAATATGTTGTTCTAACTTTTGCTCCAAAGTTACTTTTCTTTTAGAGCTATTAAAATTGAAATATTTTATTTTCATTAACTTCATTTCTGAAGTTCATCATCTCTTTATGGAGATCCATGATTTGATTAAATTGTACTCTTTGTGACTAAATAACTTATCCTCATCTTCTCTGCGGTAATCTTGCAGAGGTAAACCTGCAAGAGGTTACAACTCTCATAAGCCTGCAGACCTTGGAGTTTTCACACTATTTCACTATCCAACACTTTGGCCTTTAGCAATTTTTAAACGTTTCTAGCTTAATCATTTTACTGGCTTACACGGTTGGTGTGTTGCCTCAAGTAAGCAGTGGAGAAGGCAATGGCTACCCACTCCAGTGTTCTTGCCTGGAGAATCCAATGGACAGAGGAGCCTGGTGGGCTGCAGTTACAGTCAGACACGACTGAAGTGACTTAGCAGCAGCAGCAAGAAAGCAAATCTTGGCATTTTGTTTCTCCCAACAAACGTCTCTCTCTCTCCAGATTTAGGGTTAGTTGTTGATATCACTTCACCTGTGGCTTCAAAAAGAGATAATTTGTGATTTTCCCAGTAGATTTTTCTGGTAAGGATGGGAACAACAGTCATTTCAGCTCTTCCTCTCTCACATGAAACCAGGTGTTCAGTAATTTTGTTTTGAAATAAAATACACATAAAATAGTCAGTTTAATTCAAAGATAACAATATCTGTTTATAAAATTTAGGTTCACATATTGAGCTTTTCTACATTTTTCAGTATAGTAAAATTTCCCTGAGGTTATCATAATCAGAAAAATATTATTAAATTATAGGATTATGAGTTTCAGTGTAGTGAATTAAAGAAGAATTAGAATGGAGGTTTGTAGGGGGCACTAGTTTATTTGATAATAAGTTATTTGATAATAAGTACTTCAAATATGATTATGAAGAACTATAAATAAATGTGAACTTTTCCCTAATTTTTTGCTATTTCAAAAATCATTAGAATGAACGCAAAAAGGCACATTTTGACAAATAGTGTCTGCCTTTTTTTTTTTTTTTTCCCTCCTCTTTGTTCCTGGCAAAGGAGCAAGAGAAATTTGGGCTTCATTGACAGCTTTTTTGAATTCTGTTCATGTTATTATTCCACAGTTCCAGCTCATACTTGTGGATATGGGTCTCAAGAGACCTTAGAACCCTTGGTTTTGTCAGTCACTTCTTGCAGTGATTTAGGGAGAAAAATCACTTCGCCTTCCCTTCAATTTTCTTTTTTATCTGCAAAAGGAGAATGGCAATAACTTTTTGTGTCTTCCTAGTCTATTTTGATGACTGATGATATAACATTCTGTATTCTTTGAAGGCAGAATGACAGATAAAAGGGCATGTGTGATAGAGTAAGATTATATGTAAAGTTTAAACACAAACAAAATAGCAAAAGTGTAAATACATTTCCATATGAGTGCTTCAGCCCACTGTTCAGATTCATTTTGATTAACTCTATAAACTGACTTTTATCTCCCTCACCTACAACAATTACAGGTCTTACAACCACAGCTTGTCTCACATTAAATAAACCTCAGAGGGGCTGCTTTTGCTGGTCTATCTACTGTCACAAGCTGACTGAGCATTAAAACTCCCACCTGCTGTGGAGCAGCATGTTCCCAAGTCCAACTGCCAGAGTGTAAAAGACCAGTGACACTGAATGGCGCCGAGGGGAGTCTCTCTTCACCTGATTGCCTCCTAGAACCCCTGAGGTGGTCTGGGTTTAAAACTTCTTCAGAAAGACAACTAGAAAATTAGACATGTTTAATTTCAGTTCAATCAATTCTGTGTTCCTGAGGTTATGGAGCTAACTATACTGTGATCTGTTTTATACTTTAATTGGTTATGTACTTCAATTATTGACTCCATATGGACTCTAGCAATATTTTGTGCTGTGTGAAACTCCACTATCTTTTTTTTGATGGAATACAGTGCTTGTCCTACTCTACGGCAGTTGGGGAAGTTTTCAAGTAACTTTTTCTGTAATAGATAAGGCAGCGTGAGCCTCGAAAGTGGACAGAAGAGAGATGTGATGACAGCAGCTGGTTACTTTGTGTTTTATTTTGCTTGGTCTTTCTGTTCAGTTTAGTTGGTAGGACCACATCACTGGTTGACATCTCTTGGGGAATATAAGAGTAAAGAAAAAAACAACAATGCAGTGGAAGGCCAAGAAATTGGCACCAAGACTAAAGACTAACACCAAGGAAAAGTACATAGAGAAAAAAGTCATTTAGTGTAGTGATCTTTATCATAATGGAAGGAAAATGGTGCTATGAGGAGACTATTTTAGACATAATGGTGTTTAATATATGTGTATAAATAGTCACAATATATTGTAAGCCAAATCTGCAAGTATCTAACATGAAAAGTATCATATTTTCTTATGGATGCTTTAAGCAACATTGATGATATTCTTTTATCTGGAATTTCAAGTCTGGGGATAGAAAACAGAAAGAAAAGCAAATATATTTCAACAATATTTGAAAAGTAAATTTTTAAAAGTAATTTTAAATGAAAGCAGTGAATTTGCATAATTATAAAATAAGCATTAGCAGTACGCAGTTTGAAACATGAAAGGTCAGTCCTGTGTGCACTGGCTCCACCCACATTCAAGTCTCCCTCTGCCGGGGTCCAGCCCCGGTGGATCCAGGGAATTCGAAGGGTGGACGGCGTTGGCGTGGAAAAACTCGTTTATTTATTAATATAAGATTAGATTAAGAAACTATAGTGTAGTAGGAAGATTAAGTGGAGGAAGAAGGCTGAATAGCTTGGTTTACGCGGAAGACCAATAAAATTCCAGACAAGGAATTTGCACCATCTACGTTGGGCCACCGGTGCCCGCTTGAATATCTAAGGGTGCCTCGCCTTAAGCTCCCTTTCGCGCGGATCTTAATAACCAGGGCAAATAAGTAGACCTGGAGAGCCTCCGCGCCCCAGATGGAAATTCAGCCTGAAATTAAAGTAAAGAGCAGAGGGAAGAAAAGGGAGAGAAAATGAGAGAGAGAGAGACACGGGGGGAGCCAGATTCCCCAGAAACCAGGCCGAGAGACTAGTTCAAGAAACTGGTCCGAGAAGCTGGTCCGAGAAACTGGTCCCCCCCTTTATTGTTCACAAGGCTTTTTATACTTTTGATAAAACATGGAGATCAATGGGTAACACAAAATTATGTAGCGTTCGCAGCCCAGACTCTTTCTATACATCATTTTGTAAACAAAAGGTCTCAGGTGATTTACATTATCTTCTGGCCAAGAGGCTTGTTAACACTTTTTGGCTCTCTTCCTTAATGAATGTTAATTTTGTTTCTCCTGAAGTGTTTTTCTTTAATCTGCATCTCCTTAAAAGCGCTAAAGTTACATCTCTATAGAACAAAGGCACAGTGGGTTATAACAAAGAAGGTACTTAACTCAAAGATCTAATGTTGCTAATACCAGGTCTACTACTTGTTTTTCTATATACCAACTATATCTAAAAATAAAGGATATGAAAATTTGGCAGCAAGTATTGACTCAACAAATGAAACTTTTAATCAGTCCTATTCTAAAGATTTTGACTCTTCGGAAGCCCCTACATTCCTAGGATGTTTTAAGCTTCCTGTGCCTCCTGCGGTCAGGAGGCCTCAAACAATCACATGCGCAGCTGTACGAGTCCTGCAGGCAGGCTAGAAAGCCATCAGAGGGGTATTTGGATTGAAACACTCTTTCAAATGCAGAAGACTAAAGCCCTGAATTGACTTTTTCCAGAAAATGTCAGAAGAGTGGAAAAGCAGAGCACAAAAGCCGGCAGATTTTTGTTGGGGTACATGCTTAGGAATTTCCAGAGGGGTCCCTGAAGTCTGAGCACGCCTTGCGTATGTCAGCTTCCTTCCTCATGACCTTGTCACGGGCGGGATTCCTCACACTGGCTCCCGGCATCCCTCCTCAGCAGATTTGCAGTTTTCCGTTCTTTCTTCTGATAACACACGTCCCAGTTTTCCCTCTAATATCATATATCCTTTATCAATATTGTTTGCCACCTTCATCTCCCTTTCACCAATTTTTGATGTTGGAAAGCACGTGCGATTCTTGCATCTCCTGTATTGGCCGGCAGATTGCTTACCACTAGCGCCACCTGGGAAGCCCTGAGTTCCCATAAGGCAGCTGTATTAAGATAGGCTTGAAAAGCCCTGTGTTTGACTCAGGGTTCCCTAGAGAAGCAGAACTGATCAGACATATACCGGCACACCTCAGAGACATCGTGAGTCCAGTTCCTGATCACCAAAATAAAGTAAATATTGCAATAAAGCAAGTTACACAATTTGTTTCTTAGTTTCTAGGGCATGTAAAAGTAATGTTTACACTGAACTGTCATCTATTAAGTATGCAACAACATTATGTATAAAAAAGTACATACAATAAAACATGTAAAAAAACAAAACTACAATTGTAACTTCAAAGATCACTAATCACAGATCACTGTAACAAATACAATAATAACGAAAACATTTGAAATATCTAAGTTACCAAAATGTGACATGGCCACACTTCATGTGTGCAGATGCTAATGGAAAAATGGTGCTGATAGATGTGTATGGTTTCCACAAACCTTCAGTTTGTAAAAAAAACACAGTATCTGTGAAGTCTAATGAAATGGACTATATGCCTAGTCCAAAATAAATGCCTATATGTAGATATGAAAGAGGGGATCTATTATGAAAATTGGCTCCTGTGCCTATGGAAGCTGAGTTCCAGAGTCAGTCTGCAAGCTGAAAAATCAGGTGAGTCAGTGGTGTATTTCAGTCCCAGTCCAGCAGCCTAAGGACCAAAGGATCATCTCAGTATAAATAAGGTCTGGTCTTAAAATTTGGGGAGGGCCAGTAGTGTAAGTCCTGGTCCAATGATAAAGACCCCCAGGAATGTTGTTGTCTGAGGGCAGGAGACGATGGATGCCCTTGCTCAAGTAAAAAGAGCCAGTGCTTCCTCACTCTGCATTTTTGTTCTATTCAGACCCTCAACACATCAACATATGTCCACTGTGCTAGTCAAAGGTGATCTTGACTTAGTCTCCTGATTTAAATGCTAATGTCCTCTGGAAATACCCTCGCAGACACACTTAGAAGTCATGTTTTACCAGCTATCTGAGCATCTCTTAGCTCACTCAAGTTGACATGTAAAATTAACCATTCACACTCTGCTTTACAGAACCAAACTCCAGATCATTTGTCATGTGACAAAGGAGGTTCATGACAAACTGTAACCTGTCTTTCAAGATCATGATGTTTACTTCTAAGCTTTGGTCATTTCTTTTCTGTCTCTCAGTGTCCCAATATGCCATGTGAATTTATTTGTGCATATCGTCACTGATAATTATACTGGCACTGAGATAAGAAGTAAAGTCAATTACTATGGAGAAGCAAGAATCTGTTCATAGTAATAATTTGTTATTTTGGTTTTCTTTCTTTTCCTAGATCTGCTAGATATGTAATGTTGGCCTCATTATTAAAGACTCAGGATAATATAGGCTTGAAAACTAAGTTCTCTGATTGATAGTGTTTTTATTTTTACAACATTGCTTTTATAGTTAAGTATGTCTTGGAAAACTCAATGGTATAGAACAGGTTTAAGTTTCACTGAGGTACTCTGAAATCTTGTAACTTAACTTGTGCTTTTGTATCAGATTATAAAATCTGAATCTCTGTGGCACTGACAGAGAGTAAGATAAACAATGCAGGCAGAAAACATTGATGTCTTCTTTCAGCTGCTTAATGACCAAAGAGAATAAAAATGAGGAGTAGGAAAAGAAGTAAATGAAGGCCCTTTGGACTCATTCTATTAGATCAAGCAACTTAACAGGGAGAAAAGTGATCACTTTAAGGTGAAGATGAACTTCTTGCAGCAAGTTTGATAAATTGTTATCATTCCAGGCAATTTGAGATAATGCAATCTCCATGTCTGAACAGCATAATTACTAGATACATTGTGAGCTGTCAGGAAATCAAGAGATCAATCACACAAAGACTTGGCTGGATCCACATGTATTTGTTTGCACCTGGGGTAAAAATCACAAAACAGGAACAACAGAGATTAGAAAAAATAAAAGAAGGGGAATTAAATAATGAACATAGATGCTTGATTCTGGCATTTAACCAGAAAAATGTTCAAATTTATAAATATACCAAAATCTTTAGGAGGTTTCAAAATATAAATTAATTTCAGTAAAAAGTTTTTATGATTTTTGATGGAAATTAATCTGGATTTTAACATTTTAAGAAAGAATTTCCTTAATAATGTCAAACATAAGAATCGAGAAGGAAGAACATGAAATTTATGTCTAACCTATATATTTTTTTCTATATTCTAATAGATAAGTAGAAAAGTATGAGATATAAAGGATTATAGTCATCTCTGAATGACACTATATGAAAGAGTGCCAAGTCAATATATTTTGTTTATAATGGTTAAGCTAGGAAATATACAAAAACCAAAGTATCATTTGACTACACAAAGTTATCCTCTGTATGTGGTAAATGAAAACAAAACAGAAAACCACCATCCATTACAAGTGTAAACCCTAAATGCTGCATTATGACTTTTTATTTCACATGCATAACTTTCTCTAATGGTTTAGGAAAATTTAAGAGAAAAGATATTATGCTCATAAAGAATCTGTTTCACTTGCTGAACAGACTCAATCTTCTCCTTACATGGGGCAACCAAGTTAAAATCTTTCACAGCAATTCAATCTAATTCAACAAAAACTAAAGTCATCATCGTCCCCCCAGTAGTCCTGATCCATCTTCATGCTTCCTGTTTTGTTTAATGGTATCATCACTCACCCAATCACTGATTTCAAGATCTTGAACTCTTCATTAATTTTCCTTTTTTCTCATGTCAGCAAATCCTATTGGTTTCATCTTGACAAAGTGTTTAAGTTTCTCTTTCCATCAAAACAGCAATGTCTGGGCCAGTGTTAAAACATGTTTATATTGTCCCAGTGTTTTCTTATAGCCCAACTTATTTTAAAAATTTCTTTTTTCTAGTTTGCCCTTAACAATGCTGCCTTAGTAAAATTTTCCTATCTCACCTCTAAATATGAGTGCATTAGTTAAGGTTGCATTTCAGCTTTATGCCATATAATCCTATAATATTTTTAATGGATATAGAGTTTTCTTTTTCTCCATAATGGAGTGGTGTGATGAATATCCTCAGTTACTCATGGACCCTGCTTTCTTCTGTCTTTTTTCTCCAATTTCCCTCACATTACTGGAGATGATTTGCTACTTTGAACATGATGCAGACTCATGATGGACGAAGGGGTTAAGGGTACAGACAAGCATTGCAGACATCACTTTACTTCATACCCCATTTGGTTCAGTTCAGTTGCTCAGTGTGTCTGACTCTTTGCAGCCACATGAACTGCAACACGCCAGGCTTCCAGTCCATCCTCAGCTCCTGGAGCTCACTCAAATTTATGTCCGTCGAGTTGTTGATGCCATCCACCATTACATCCTCTGTCATCCCCTTCTCCTCCTATGTTCAATCTTTTCCAGCAACAGGGTCTTTTCAAATGAGTCAGCTCTTTGCATCAGATGGCCAAAGTATTGAAGCTGAAGCTTCAGTGTCAGTCCTTCCAATGACTATTCAGGACTGATTTCCTTTAGGAATGACTGGTTTGATCTCTTTTCAGTCCAACGGACTATCAAGAGTCTTCTCAAACATCACAGTTTAAATGAATCCATTCATCAGGTACAACTTCCTTTATGGTCCAACTTTTACATCCATACATGACTACTGGGAAAACCATAGAATTAACTATATGGATCTTTGTCAGCAAAGTAATGTCTAAGCTTTTTAGTATGCTGTCTAGTTTTGTCACAGCTTTCCTTCCAAGAAACAAGTGTCTTAATTTCATGGCTGCAGTCACCATCTGCAGTGATTTTGGAGCCCAAGAAAATAGTTTGTCAATGCTTCCACTATTTCCCCATCTATTTGCCATCAAGTGGTGGAACAAGACACCATAATCTTCATTTTTTGATTGTTGAGTTTTAAGTCAGTTTTTTCAATCTCCTCTTTCACTTTCATCAACAGGCTCTTTAGTTCCTCTTCACTTTCTGCCATAGGGTGGTACTATGTGCATATCTGAAGTTATTGATATTTTTCCCTGCAATCCTGATTCCCACTGTGCTTCGTCCAGCCTGGCATTTCACATGATGTACTCTGCACAGAAGTTAAATAAGTAGAGTGACAATATACAGCCTTGAAGTAATCATTTCCCAATTCGGAACCAGTGCATTGTTCCATATCAGGTTCTATTTGTTGCTTTTTTACTTGCATACAGATTTCTCAGCAGGCAGGTTAGGTGGTCTGGTATTCCCATCTCTTGAAGAATTTCCCACAATTTGTTGTGATCCACATTGTCAAAGGCTTTAGCATGGTCAATGAAGCAGATGTTTTTTTTTTTTTTTTTTTTTTAATGAAATCTCTTGCTTTTTCTATGATCCAAAGGATTTTGGCAATTTGGTCTCTGGTTCCTCTGCCTTTTCTAAATCCAGCTTGAACATCTGGAGGTTCTTGGTTCATGTACTGTTGAAGCCTGGCTTGGAGAATTTTGAGTATTACTTTGCCAGCATGTGAGATGAGTGCAATTTGTGTGATAGTTTGAACATTGTTTGGCCTTGCCTTTCTTTGGGACTGGAATGAAAACTGACTTTTCCAGCCCTGTGTCCATGGCTGAGTTTTCCAAACTTGCTGGTATATTTAGTGCAGCACTTTCACAGCAACATCTTTTAGGATTTGAAATAGCTCAACTGGAATTCCATCACCTTCAATAGCTTTGTTCATGGTAATGCTTCCTAAGGCCCACTTGGTTTCCCCCTCTAAGATGTCTGGCTCTAGGTGAAAGACCACACCAATCATGGTTATCTGGGTCATTCATATCTTTTTTTTTTGTATGGTTCTTCTGTATCCTTGCCACCTCTTATTAATATTCTCTGCTTCTGTTAGGTCCGTACCATTTCTGTCCTTTATTGTGCCCATCTTTGCATGAAATGTTCCCCTGGTATCTCTAATTTCCTGGAAGAGATCTCTAGTCTTTCTAATTCTATTGTTTTTCTCTATTTCTTCACATTTATCACTGAATGCTTTCTTATCTCTCCTTGCTATTCTTTGGAACTTTGCATTTAGGTGGATATATCTTTCCTTTTCTGCTTTGCCTTTAGCTTCTCTTCTTTTCTCAGCTATTTATAGGGCCTCCTCAGAAAACCACTTTGCCTTTTTGTATTTCTTTTTCTCTGGGATGTTTTTGATCACTGCTTCCTGCATAGTGTCATGAACCTCCATCCATAGAACTTCAGGCACTCTGTCTGTTAGAGATCTAATCCCTTGAATCTACTTGTCTCTTCCTCTGTATAATTGTAAGGGATTTTATTTAGGTCATACCTGAATGGTCTGGTGGTTTTTCTACTTTCTTCAATTTAAGTCTGAATTTTGCAATAGGAAGTTCATGATCCGAGCCACAGTCAGCTCCCGGTCTTGTTTTTGCTGAATGTATAGAGCTTTCAAATAGGAAGACTGGCAAGGCTTATATTGTCACCCTGCTTATTTAACTTACATGTAGAGTACATCATGAGAAACGCTGGGCTGGATGAAGCACAAGTTGGAATCAAGATGGCTGGGAGAAATATTAATAACCTCAGATATGCAGACGACACCACCCTTATGGCAGAAAGTGAAGAAGAACTAAAAGAGCCTCTTGATGAAAGTGAAAGAGGAGAGTGAAAAAGTTGGCTTAAAGCTCAACATTCAGAAAAGGAAGATCATGGTATCCAGTCCCATCACTTCATGCAAATAGATGGGGAAACAATGGAAACAGTGGCTGACTTTATATTTTGGGGCTCCAAAATCACTGCAGATGGTGACTGCAGCCATAAAATTAAAAGACGCTTACTCCCTGGAAGGAAAGTTATGACCAACCTTGACAGCATATTAAAAAAGCAGAGACATTACTTTACCAACCAAGGTCCATCTAGTCGAGGCTATGGTTTTCCCAGTAGTCATGTATGGATGTGAGAGTTGGACTATAAAGAAAGCTGAGTGCCAAAGAATTGATGATTTTGAACTGTGGTGTTGGAGAAGACTTTTGAGAGTCCCTTGGACTGCAAGGAGATCCAACCAGTCCATTCTAAAGGAGATCAGTCCTGTGTGTTCATTGGAGGGACTGATGTTGCAGTTGAAACTCCAATACTTTGACCACCTTATGTGAAGAGCTGACTCATTTTAAAAGACACTGATGCTGGGAAAGACTGAAGGCACAAGGAGAAGTGGACACATGAGATGGTTGGATGGCATCACCGACTCAATGGACAAGAGTTTGGGTAAACTCTGGGAGTTGGTGATGGACAGTGAGGCCTGGCGTGCTGCAGTCCATGGAGTCACAAAAAGTCGGACATGACTGAGCAACTAAACTGAACTAGACTGAATAGAGTTTCTCTATCTTCAACTGCAATGAATATAATCCAGTTGATATCAGTATTGACCATCTGGTGATGTCCATGTGTGGAGTCAGCTCTTGTGTTGTTGGAAGAGGGTGTTTTCTGTAACCAGTGTGTTCTCTTCACAAAACTCTGTTAGCCTTTCCCTGCTTCATTTTGCACTCCAATGTCAAACCTGCCTGTTTTTCCATGCAGTTCTTGACTTCCTACTTTTGCTTTCCAGTCCCATTAGTTAAATCTTAATTATATGAGCATGATTAAAATCAAAGATGACTGGGTCTGTGTGGTAGTTGTAAGAGTCTTAAGAATGCACCACTTGCTCTATTCAATATTCTGTGATAAGCCATAATAAAACATGGGGAAAAATGTATATATGGGTATAACCAAGTCACTTTCCTATACAGCAAAATTAACACACCACAAATCAGCTATACTTTAATAAAATAAATTTTAAACAACAACAAAAAACAATGCACCACTTGAATTTCCCTTTAAGAGAGAAATACCTACTGCTTCTGACTCACCACAGATTTGGGGACCACCACATTGTTGAAAATAAAGCCATGCTCTCCTTGGCTTATTTGTAGTTAATGACTTAACAGTGAGAGCATCTTGGAATCTGGCATTCCTGCCCAACATGGGACTTTTCTAAAAGACAGACTTTGATCGAGGGTAAATATTTCTTAGAGCCACATCACAGTCCAAAGCTGTTTCTACTCAGTCCTTCTTCCTTCTCTCTCTGAGTTCATAAATGTCAAACTTAAATTTCTGTCTCAAGACTCTCTGGCTCCTCAGGTTGCCTCTCCTCTTTATCATTCACAGGCATTTCAGAGAATCAAAAATAGCAATCAGGAGCCACTGAAATCAGGAGCTCTAATATAGGATTGAACAAAAATTTTTCCCCGGTCAGATGAACTTCTTGGCCAACTCTATATTATGATAATGAGGGGGGGGCCAATAATGGAGAGCACTCAGCTGTCTTTGCCATAAGTAACAAATCTTCACTAGATTTCTGGATGCTACAATAGTTTTTTTTTTTTTTTTAATAGCTTTAGATGAATACTAAATGTTGGAGGAGGAGTAGTTCATGTATAAGAAAAAAAATATTCTCTTTAAAGCTCTATAAATGTTAGCGCCTAAGCAACTTTACTTTTGGAACCTTTTGAGTATTTATAATACAAAATAAAGTATTCTAAAAAATAAAGTGTTCTAAGTAAACAGATTCCGATATTAAGTAAGGGTCAATTCAAATGTCAAGTCTGCAGTTGATTATATGTGGGATCTTGAACAAGTTGCTAAATTTCCCTTCAGACTGGTCCTGGGTCCATTAAAAGTGGATATGAATAGTTCTCCTCCATTAATGTTATTATTATGAAATATAGTGAGATAATGAAAAATATGGTAAACTTAGCAGATTGTCTAACAGAAAAGACCAATTTCTCCCTTCCTCTAGACACTATTGCTATAGTATTATTATTCTTGCTAATGTTGTTGTTATTATTATTTTCTGCATCATCCTGAACTATTTCTCCTATTATATGAAATAAAATCATTTTAATATGAAATTAATTAGAATTTGAAAAGTGAACATTCTATTTTCATTTAAGGCTGACTGACTAGGTGCTAACATCAAGTACCCATTAACAAAACATTTTCTGTCCACAGTTTACACTGAATCCTGATCAGTACTTGAACAACAAAATCAAAGTTGAGACAGTTCCACTGGAGGATCTTTTCTGAGTCCCTGATGTATTCATTCATTCACAATAATTCATTCTACAAACATTCTTGAGTACCCAGCCCTTAAGGTGATGGTCCCTGTTGCAGATTCTTCTGCAACTCTGAGATGAAAAGAGGAAGCCCTTGGGGTGTTAATGTCCATTTTCATCACAGAGTGGTTGAAGAAGAGGGCAGTGGTGTGTTGGCCTGAGGTCACAACTGCCACTGAGCAGATACTAGGTCTCTTGATGAATGGATTCAGTGAATCATTTCCATGTAGCATATTTCCAAGGTAAATCACGAATGATTGTGATATTCTACATTCCTTCCAAAGGCTACTGCTAGATCTATGAAACTCAAAGTGCGAAAATTGTAGAAAACCATTCTTGATCACAGCTCCAAACTTTCACATCTAATTGTTGATACTGTTCTTCTCTGCCAAGTGACTGATAACATCACTTCAAGAATTCGTGAGCCTCAAACCACATACCAAAGTCTTCCTTTTATTTCATGGAAAAATACAGAGTAGAGAGTAGGAGTGTTTTTGTTCTTCTGAATGGTTTTGTCTAATATTTTTGAGTTGGTGGCATTATTGAGTTGCTCATCAGTGACTTAATGTAAGCATGTTTAGCTTAAGCATTTTAACTTTAGGAATGGGTGTCACAGGACTTCAGTGGGGGTCCAGTGGTTAAGAATCTGCCTGCCTAATGCAGTGGACATAGGTTTGATCCCTAGTCTGGAAAGATCCCATATGCCTTGGAACAACTAAGCTCATGTGCCTAGAGCCTGTGCTCTGCAACAGGAGAAGCCACCACAGTGAGCCTCCCATCCCATGAAGAAGGAAGAGCAGACCCCATTCACTGCAACAAGAAAAAGCCTGAACATAGTAATGAAGACCCAGCACAGCCAAAAAAGACTGCTGCTGCTGCTGCTGCTGCTGCTGCTAAGTCTCTTCAGTCCTGTCCCACTCTGTGTAAAAGCATAGATGGCAGGCCACCAGGCTCCCTCGTCCCTGGGATTCTCCAGGCAAGAACACTGGAGTGGGTTGCCATTTCCTTCTCCAATGCATGAAAGTGAAAGTGAAGTCGCTCAGTCATGTTGACTCTTAGTGACCCCATAGACTGCAGCCTACCAGGCTCCTCTGTCCATGGGATTTTCCAGCCAAGAGTACTGGAGTGGGTTGCCATTGCCTTCTCCACAAAAAAAAAAAAAAAAAGACTAAGTAAATAAAATTAAGAAGAAAAAAAAAAAAGGGTGTTACATGACATAAGTTCATATTAAGACTCCCAAAGCTGACTTCATTCCTAAAAGTGGCTATGAAACAACGGTTGGCAAGCTATAGCCATGGACTAAACCTAAGCGTTGCCTGTTTTTGTTTAGTTTACAAGCTAAGAATGGCCTTTGCTTTAAAAAAAATGAGTAGGACGTTCACTGAGGGATAAGAAGGAAGTAGGATTGGGCGGAGGAAGAAACTGAGCTATGATGACAACCTTGGCTGACCCATGCCGTACATCCATGGGGTGCTCTGGAGCTAGGCTGGCCTTTCAGAGAGTTCTATTTAGTAGGGATGAGTTTTTGTGAATGTGAGCTGATGATGAAGGAGGTAGAACTTTGAGCAGGGCAGCTTTCTTAGCTGAAGTGAAAGTGAAGTGAAGTTGCTCAGTCGTGTCTGACTCCTTGCAACCCAATGGACTGTAACCTACCAGGCTTCTCCATCCACGGAATTTTCCAGGCAAGAGTACTGGAGTGAGTTGCCATTTCCTTCTCCAGGGGATCTTCCTGACCCAGGGATCAAACCCAGGTCTCCCACATTGCAGGCAGACACTTTACCATTTGAGCCACCTGGGAAGCCACTTTTTAGCTAAAGGAGTCCTCAAAGAGGATGATCCGTGAAGATCATATGTCAGCCCTCTCAGCAACTGAGGAACAACTGAGGAGAGAAGAACAGATTCTTCTCTCCTGAGGAGACTCCAGACTGCTCTAGGAACTTCCTTAAGAGTTGGCCCAGCACACATCTGGTGCCTCGTTTCTATCTATGCCCTGTAGTTCCCTGGTTTCACATGGGGCAGCATAGATAGAGAACTCCAGAAAGAAAAAGGCTAAGATGAGATGGAAAGAACATTTCTCAAGAGTTGGAGCCAAATCTAAGCTAGATCCTCTCTGGAACTAGAATACTCAAGCCTGCTCAGGGTGGGATTTGATTGCAATCTCGAGTGGAAGAGTCAGAAAGAGAACAGACCCTCAGAAGACACAGTGTAGAACCTCATATGCTTCCTTATTCATGGTAAGTACGCCATCCTTGGCAGAAGGGCTCTGTGGATAGCTGGCCCTGTATATCACTATTGCTGTTCAGTTATTCACTTGTGTCCGACTCTTTGCAACCCCATGGATTGCAGCATGCCAGGCTTCCCTGTCCTTCACCATCTCCCAGATCTTACTCAAACTCATATCCATTGAGTCAGTGATGCCATCCAACCATCTCATTCTCTGTCATCCTATTCTCCTCCAGCCTTCAATCTTTCCTAACAACAAGGTCTTTTCCAGTGAATCAGCTCTTTTTATAACGTGGCCAAAGTATTGGAGCTTCAGCCTCAGCATCAGTCCTTCCAATGAATATACAGGATTGATTTTCTTTAGGATTGACTAGTTTGATTTCCTTGCAGTCCAAAGGACTCTCAAGAGTCTTCTCCAGCACCAAAGTTCAAAGGCATCGCCTTTTTTTATTTTCCAGCTCTTACATCCATACATGACTACTGGGAAAAAATATAACTTTCACTCTATGGACCCTTGTAGGCAAAGTAATGTCTCTGCTTTTTAATACACTGTCTAGGTTTGTCATTACCTCATTGAGTAAACTAGTACAGTAGGAAGGAAGGGAAAACCGGAACTCTCTTTTAAAGCAGACTACCATTTTCTCTCCACTAACACTGTCTTTTTGATTAACCCTATGACTGCTACCCTAAATCTCTTTTGCTATTAAGAGGAAATTTTCTCATCTGTTGGCAACTTTTTTCCTCTCCTGCATAACTCACTTCAGTTTGTCTCATCCAGGAAGTGATCAAGATTAAGGTTTTGTGTATATTAGTCTGTCAATTGTGTCCAACTTTTTGAGACCCCATGGACTGTAGCCCGCCAGGCTCCTTTTTCCATGGGATTCTCCAGGCAAGTGTACTGGAGTGGGTATCTGATTCCCTTTTCCAGGGGATCTTCCCAACCCAGCGATTGAACCAGGGTCTTCTACATTGCAAGCAGATTCTTTACAGTCTGAGCCACCAGAGAAGCCCACATTAAGGTTACTCTCACACTAATACTGGACTGCCTGGCATCATCTCCTGCCCTCTTGGAGCTTGTGGTGTAAGTTTACAAAAGTAGAGCCAACTCTGAGGAAGCTGTGCTATCTTACCTTCAGGGGCTTTGCTTTTGTACAATAAGTAGTCAGTAAATATTCCACCAGGGCAACAAACCTGATTCATAGAAAGACAAATGACTTAATGACCTTGCATGAATAGAGTGATCCATACAGGTGAATATCTGGTGGCTCAGAGGGTAAAAATCTATGTTTAATGCAGAAAACCCAGATCCAATCCCTGGGTGGGAAGATCCCCTGGAGAAGAAAATGGCAATCCACTCTAGTATTCTTGCCTGGAAAAACCTATGGACTGAGGAGCCTGCCAGGCTCCTCCATGGGGTAATGAAGAGTTGGACAAGACTAAGAGACTATCACATACACAGGTAAACAAGAGATCTTGGTTCAATGCATTCTTCAGAAACACCTAGCTATATGCTTTTATTATTAATATTGATTTCTTTCATTCTATTATCCTTTAAAGTGTAGAGCACCCCTTACTAGAACATAGATATCAACACCAATTTTATCTAGAAAACTTGTACTATAGTGCCAATGTTCATAGTTATTACTTAATATTTAAAATCTAGCATTCATAGTTTTTTGAACACAATGTTTAATAAACAGTGTATTAAATTTATTTTTAGCATAATAATTATTATTACTATGCAACATTCAGAAAGATTGATAAAGTCTTTGACCTTGTTTGTATAGATGAGTATATGCTTACTTTCTACTTTAATTTTTTTTTTAGTTGAAATTCATTTGCTTTGTAATGTGTGTAGGTTCTGCTCTATAGTGTGAATCAGCTCTAAGCATACATATGTCCCCTCCCTTTTGAGCCTCCCTCCCATCCCTCTAGGTCATCAAAGAGCATTGAGCTGAGCTCCCTGTGCCATAGAGCAGCTTGCCACTAGGTATCTATTTCACACATGGTACTTGCAGTAGTTTTTGATCAATCTGAATTTTTGTAGGAGAAAGTATTACATCTAGAGATGGAAATTAAAAGGAAGGTTAATTAAAAGAAAATTAAAAGGAAGGAAGTTTGAAGTTGTTTATACTTATGACTCTTCTGTAAAGGCTATTGTTCCTTTTTAAAAAAAAATTTTTTTCAACAACTCTAGCATTTATTTATGTTTTTCTTAATTAAAACATAATTCTTTAAATACTCTACTTTATAGTTTTCAAAAGTTTCACATACATGATTTCATATAATTCCATAATAACCTTTTTCCCCTCTCTCCTTATATTGGCCTTCCACTATCCCCACTGTTAACTAGTTTGTTCTCTATGTCTGTGAGTCTGTTTCCTTTTTTTTATTTTTATTTTTTTTTCATTAGTTCCCTGGTGGCTCAGATGGTAAAGAATCTGCCTGCAATTCAGGATACCCAGGTTTGATCCCTAGGTTGGGAAGAACTCCTGGAGAAGGGGATGGCAACACACTTCAGTATTTTTGCCTGGAGAATTCCCTGGAGGAGGCTGGGAAACCGGGAGAAATATTAATAGCCTCAGATATGCAAATGACATAAGATTTATGGCAGAAAGCAAAGACGAACTAAAGAGCCTCTTGATGAAAGTGAAAGAAAAAGTTGGCTTAAAACTCAACATTAGAAAACTAAGATCATGGCATCTGGTCCCATCACTTCATGGCAAATAGATGGGGAAACAATGGAAACAGTGACAGACTTTATTTTGGGAGCTCCAAAATCACTGCAGATGGTGACTGTAGCCATGAAATTAAAAGACACTTCCTCCTTGGAGGAAAAGCTATGACCAACCTAGACAGCATATTCAAAAGCAGAGACATTACTTTGCCAACAAAGGTCTGTCTAGTCAAAGCTATGGTTTTTCCAGTAGTCATAAATGGATGTGAGAGTTGGACCCTAACAAAAGCTGAGTGCCAAAGAAATGATGCTTTTGAACTGTGGTGTTGAAGGAGAGTCTTGAGAGTCCCATGGACAGGAAGGAGATGCAACCAGTCCATCATAGAGGAAATCATTCCTGTCTATTCATGGTAAGGACTGATGCTGAAGCTGAAACTCCTATACTTTGGCCACCTGATGCAAAGAACTGAGTCATTTGAAAAGATCCTGATGCTGGGAAAGATTGAAGGCTGGAGGAGAAGGGAATGACAGAGGATGCGATGACTGGATGGCTTAACTAACTCAATGGACATGAGTTTGACTAAGCTCTGGGAGTTGGTGATGGACAAGGAAGCCTGGCTTGCTGCAGTCCATAGGGTCACAAATAGACACAACTGAGCAACTGAACTGAACTGATGAGGACATACTTTTATCTATTTTACATATAGTTGCTAAATTATGAAGAAGTTGTAAATAAAACTTTCTATAAAATAAATACATTATAAAGTGAGGGTACTAATTGAAGTTTATTTGGGAAAATAACAAAATATAAAAAATGGTAAAGTAAAATGTCATCTCAAAGTTTTAAAATACATGTTCGGTTCACTTCAATTAAGTCACTCGGTCATGTCTGGCTCTTCGTGACCCCATGATTTGCAGCACGCCAGGTCTCCCTGTCTATCACCAACTCCTGGAGTTCACTCAGACTCACGTCCATCGAGTCAGTGATGCCATCCAGCCATCTCATCCTCTGTCGTCCCCTCTCCTCCTGCCCCAGTCCCTCCCAGCATCAGAGTCTTTTCCAATGAGTCAACTCTTCGCATGAAGTGGCCAAAGTACTGGAGTTTCAGCTTTAGCATCATTCCTTCCAAACAACACCCAGGACTGATCTCCTTCAGAATGGACCGGTTGGATCTCCTTGCAGTCCAAGGGACTCTCAAGAGTCTTCTCCAAGACCACAGTTCAAAAGCATCAATTCTTCGGCCCTCAGCTTTCTTCACAGTCCAACTCTCATATCCATACGTGACTACTGGTAAAACCATAGCCTTGACTAGATGGACCTTTGTTGGAAAAGTAATGTCTCTGCTTTTGAATATGCTATCTAGGTTGGTCATAACTTTCCTTCCAAGGAGTAAGCATCTTTTAATTTCATGGCTGCAATAACCATCTGCAGTGACTTTGGGGCCCCCCAAAATAAAGTCTGATACTGTTTCCACTGTTTCCCCATCTATTTCCCATGAAGTGATGGGACCAGATGTTATGATCTTCGTTTTCTGAATGTTGAGCTTTAAGCCAACTTTTTCACTCTCCTCTTTCACTTTCATCAAGAGGCTTTTTAGTTCCTCTTCACTTTCTGCCATGAGGGTGGTGTCATCTGCATATCTGAGGTTATTGATATTTCTCCCGGCAATCTTGATTCCAGCTTGTGCTTCTTTTATATCTATTGCTCTTACATTTATCTCTTTCTGTTGCAGATTATTTATACTAACTCTTTTTTTTTCAAAAATATTATATACTAACACATATATATGAACTGTAGAAAGATGGTGCTGATGAATTTATTTGCAGGGCAGCAATGAAGAAACAGACATAAAGAACAGACTTAGGGACATGGGGAGAGAGGAGGAGAGGGTGAGATATGGACAGAGTAACATGGAAACTTACATTATTATATGTACAATAGCCAATGGGAATTTGTTCTTTGTCTCAGGGAACTAAACAGGGGCTCTGTATCAACCTAGAGGGGTGGGGTGGAGAGGGAGTTTGGAGGGAGGTTCAAGACAGATGGGACATATTTATATCTATGGCTGATTCATGTGATGCTTGACAGAAAACAACAAAATTCTGTAAAATTGTCCTTCAATTAAAAAAATACATAAATTTTAAAAATAGCAAGATATAAAAACTTAGGTATGCAAGAAGAATGTAATGAATAGAATTCAGAATGGTAATTTAAAATAGCGACAGAATACAGTACCAAACTTTTGACAAAACATGTCAAAGTTTATTTTAAAGTTTTGAAAAGAATAAACAACCCCAGGGTCATAAAAGGGCAAACAGTATGCAAGTAAGAGTAAGCATAATATTCTTAGTGAAATTCATCAGAGAAAGATAAATATTAGTGTATGATATCACAAATATAATTTTAAAATAATATAAAGGAATGTATATGCAAAACAGAAACAGATGCACAGATAAAATAAACTTGTGGTTACCAAAAGGGGTAGGGAAGAGGGGAGGGACAAATTAGGAGTATGGGATTAATAAATAAAAGCTACAGTATATACAACAGGTAACCAGCAGAGTGTATAGCACTGGGAATTATAAGCATTGTCTTGTGATAAATTTTAATGGGCATAATCTGCAAAAACACTGAATCACTGTTCTGTAACACATGAAACTAATATAATATTATAAATCAACTATGCTTCAGTTAAAGAAGTAAATGACAACAAGAATTTTACTCAATATATCTAAAAATATCTAAAATAAAACTGATAAACTGTTATAAACATCTTTATACAATTTAAGATTATCATTTAGAGTAGAAGAATGTAGTTCTTCTTACACACAGAGGAGTTCAGTTAACTGTTATTACCATAGTCAAGAGTTTCGTTTAAACCTGTGTGCAGGTGCTCAGTTGCTTCGGTCATTTCCGACTCTTTGCAACTCTGTTGACTGTAGCCTGCTAGGCTCCTCTATCCATGGGATAGTCCAGGCAAGAATACTGGAATGCTTTAAGCACAGTCATGATTTATCATACACATGTAATCCACTTATAAAAGCAAGAAAAACTTTTAAGACCCCCGAAGTGTTAGTTGCTCGGTCATGTCCGACTTTACAGGACCCCATGGACTGTAGCCCACTAGGCTCCTTTGTCTGCGGAATTCTTCAGGCAAAAATACTGGAGTGGGTTGCCTACAAGTTCCTTAATTTCCCCTAGAAGTTAACAATATGCATAAAGGATATTTAATACTTTTTATACCAAAATAATTGGTACTATAAATTGATTTCAAAACTTCATAGGCATATATTTTAAATTATTCCTATTATAATCTTACTTGAAATTGTGAAAAATCCAATTCAATTTCAATAAACAGTAATTTATAAGAAACTACACAAAACTATAATATAAAATATGTAATGATAAGTGGAAACAAGAGAAAAGTTAATGCAAAGTGAAAAAACGCAGGGTGTACAAAAACAACAAACATATATATACATATACATATGTCTGTGTGTATATATATATATATATGGCAATTAAAAGAACAAATATATTTGTTTTATATGTTTCTTATATATATTATATATATATGTTTAGGTGTATATGGGAAAATGCATGTACAGTGTTTTGTAGGTTTGTGAGTATATACATTTAATATTAAATTATATGCCACCCAAATAAAAGGCAAAGAAACATACTAATATATCAAATACTTGTCTTAGTGAGATCAATTTATATTAATACATATTTTCAATTTTCTTCGTACATTCTTGACAAAACACTTTGTCTACAAAAATGATAATTGCTTATGTAATTAAAATATATAAAGTTAATGCACATACAGAATCATGGGCATAAAAAAATTCCATGCTAAACTATGTTTCATTCTTACTGAATATTATTCTTCCACATGGTTCTAACTTCTATAATAATCTGAATAAGTAGTAATAGCCAGTTTTTAATAACCACATTTATAGTGTTTTATGCAGGACAAAAACATCCATTAGTGATATTGAAATTATAAAAATATTTCTGTAAGGAACCTCATAGGAAGCCCCCTCTCTAATTTCATTAATTGCATCCTTGAAAATCTGCATAAAAAGTGATAATTTTCATATAATTTTTTAAGTACTATTCAGAATAGTGCACTGTCATCTTCCAATTTAATTCAGCAAAAGCAATTACAAGCTTGGCCAGTCTAGCAAAGTCCAAATACTTAGATAACTGATAGTTAGAGTTAATCCAGGGATAGAGGTATAAAAAGTATAATTGGTATATAAATACTATTTTATTGTAAATATGCCAGTAATGCAAAATGAGATAAATTGGAAATTAGAATTTTTGCTCTAAACTGATCTAACCTTTCCCTGAATACCATTCTCTTTCCCAGTGGTCACCTTTGTTCATGGTTTGCTGGGTGTGTCATTCTTGAAGTTTTCCATGCATTGATCTGGTTTAAACACTAAATACATATAGTAAGTGATTGTATTTAGCCTGAGGACTAAATTGTATTTTAAAATAAGCAGAAGTTATACTTTTATCACTTAGATGATTGGTTGTCCAGATCTGCCCTACCTGTTCTTCAGCAATCGTTACCTGACAGGTTCACATTGACCCAGAGTCTATATATAAATATGTATTTGTTATGTATAAGTAAGTGAGAATAAAAATTGGGCATGACTTTTTTCTCAGGAATTGCATTCTTGTTTAATGAAAAATTAAACAAGAATACTCACGTTTAAGTACTCATGAATCTGAAGGACATTTTGGTCAAACCACCCAAACTTCATTAAAATTAGGTAGAACATCTGCTTAGTTATTTCCTTTCCATAAAATACACTATTTGCAAATGTAAAGAAACCACACTGTTGCAACATTATGAACAATTAGTAAAGGCCACATAAATTTCACAAAATGTCATCCACCTATCCTGACAATAGAGAAATTCCAACAAAGCTTCACATTCTCATTGTTGCCGATACTATAATTAAAGAGATAATGGAGACTTTTTAGAAATGAATTCCTTAGTCAGGGACCAAACTGATAGTTTATTAGCTGATTATAGTAGCCTTTATATCTTATAGACGATCAAAGCATTGTCCTTTTTTCTCTGTTGGTTTTATGAATATTTTATGAAGATAATTTTATGCAAGTATATATTTTATACAGTACATGCCTACAGATGCTGTGAGAGGGACAATGCAATTGTCTCAGTCTTCTAAAATTGATACTATATTTGAATCTCTGTCAAAAATATACATTGTCAATGATAAGTATCATTGTACTTGATGATGCTTGAGTAACAATTTTTTCCTCAGCATTTTGTATTAAATATAATAAAACAAAGCAGTGTTTCTCAGTTGATTTCACCACACTTACCATGTTGATTGCTAACAGAAAATATACTTGGGCAAATTTTGAGTTGAAGAATATATTCACTTTTTTAAAAATACATGGAAAATAAGACATTTCTTTGAAATAAGCAAAAAAGGTATGAATTCAGTACTATATGACTAATTTGGCAGCTATGTAGAAAGCATTGGGTTTAGTGTATTTGAAACTTGCAGAAAAATACACAAATGTATTTCACATTGTAATACGCTATAAGCATATAGAGCCCCAAACCCATGATAGAATGGAAATGATGCAATGGCACTAAACTTTATTTTAGAGATTATAAAAATAAGAAAAAATCACTTATTTTCATATTCTTAACAGATAAAGTTATGTATTCATCCCATCTAAACATGTTATCAAGCAATTAAGAGGAACAGCAAATGTAACCATTTTATTCAATAGAAAATTGTATTCTGAATCATCTAAACATTATTCTAAATAACCCATGTCTTAATGTAGTGGTAAATATTATCAAATAGTACTGCACAATATTCTATTTTATGATACTCAATTAAAGGTTTTTCATAAAATAATGAAAGCAGAATTCAGTGAGGTGGATAGTTAATTTAACACTTCCAAATAAATTAAAAATAACTTAAAAAAACCTTGCAAAAATTAACATAGAACATGTTGTGGTCCAGGTGTTGGTTGGAAAAGAATTTCCAGATATGAAACAGAATAAGAGGGAAATAAGTTTATTAGCCTGGAAGACACTGTCAAAACAGTGGGCCAGCTCAAGGGAGAACCAACGTTGAACAGAGGTCCTTAGTCCACTTTTACCCAGGGTACAAGGAGTGGGATAGGGGTCTTGTGGGTCATTTGCTGATTGGATGAGGCATGCATACTGTATGGGGAAAGAGTAAGGCAAATACCTTCTCCCTGTGTAGGGTAGGAGGGGAGACAGTTTATACTCCTCAGGAGGACCTGAAATCTGTTAATAGTTACAACATGGGGGAGGGAAGGACAATAAGAATCTGATTTTTCCGTTCTTGCATTCCAAGACCCTCCTTGGTTTTATCAGCTCTCTAGTCCATTGGTCACCACAGAACAGTGCTGAAGGGCCTGAATCTTACTTAAATTGAGTAGCATTGCTTTCAGTATGAAACCAGTAATAATTGGTTATTAACCTCAAAGATCAAACCAGTCAATCCTAAAGGAAATCAGTCCTGAATATTTATTGGAGGGACTGATGCTGGAGCTGAAATTCTAATACTTTGGTCACCTGATGTGAAGAACTGACTCATTTGAAAAGAGCCTAATGCTAGGAAAGATTGAAGGCAGGAGGAGAAGGGGACAACAGAGGATGAGATGGTTGGATGGCATCACCAACTCAATGGACATGATTTTGAGTAAGCTCTTGGAGTTGATGATGGACAGGGAAGCCTGGTGTGCTGCAGTCCATAGGGTCACAAAGAGTCAGACACCTCTTAGAGACTGGACTGGACTGAACTGAACTGAACCAAACCTTGAAGACTCTGAACAGAGAATTGACTACACAGTGTATTGCTACTGAGCTGTGAAGTGTTACCAATGACCCTCTGCTTCTTAGTGAAATTCAAAGTATAGATTTTATTTCCAAATTCTGATATGGTTTCAGATTTAGTTACCTTAGAGACTGCTTTTCTACCCTTGCCAGAAAATTGATCATTTGAGGATATCCATTGTTTCCAGCTCAGAACAATTTAGAGAATAACAGCATTTCTTTTGCCATATATTCATAGTTCAAAATTTCCACTGCAAAATGCATTAGGGATATAAATTCTACATCATCAGTAGCTGTGTACTACTGTTAATATAAAAGCCTACCTTTTCTGAATGCATATTTGTGACTAGCACTGTCTTAAGGCTCTATGTAGATAATGTCATTCAATCCTCATAAGAAAAAGAATATAAGGCTGAACTGCAGGCTTCTCTTTTAAATACGAGAACATTGAAATTTTTTGAATATATATTTTCAGAGATGAAATTCCAGTCTATTTCAGAGCATCTGTTCTCATCACTCTCTTTCATGATGCTTAAGTCTGTGTGCCTCAAAGAGAATTTACCTTGATTTTCATAAAATATGCTATGATTAAACACTTGTGGAAGTATTCCTATAATACTTATAGGAATATTATTTCTACAATCACCTGAACTCACTGGGGAATTTACAAATGACTCAGTCTCATCTTGGTCAGGAGTGAAGTTTTCTATCCTGTTATCCTACAAACATGGGCTTCTGAGGGGGCTTTAGTGGTAAACAACTTGCCTGTCAGTGCAGGAGATGAAAGAGACCTGAGTTTGATCCCTGGGTCAGAAGATCCCCTGGAGAAAGGCCTGGCAACCCACTCCAGTATTCTTGCCTGGAGAATCCCATGGACAGAGGAGCCTGGTGGGCTACAGTCCATAGGGTCACAAAGAGTCGGACATCACTAAAGCGATTTAGCATGCAGCATGCACCCTATAAACACATACTTACTAGCCCTACAAACACATACCTACTAGATTTTCAAATGTTTTGCTCACAGTTCTGAGTCTTGGGAATATCTAGGTCTGTTAAACAAGTTCTGCATAGGCAGCTGTGAAGTGGGAGTCGAAAATGATTAGATTTCAGGAATACTAAACTTTCAACAAATTGATGACTGTTGTTTTATCCACTGGATGATAACAGCGCTCATGGAAACAAATGCTCTATACCGTTTATATGTTCCAGTTTTTTATTACGTTTAACTCCTACATTTCTTTGCATATTTTTAATTCTTCAGGATAAAAACATTCAAACAGAGTAGTTCCACTTTTCTCATCTTTATTTAAGTATAATTGATATGCAGCATTATGTGAGTTTAAGGTGCACAATATAATGATTTGACACACAGAGTCTAACACAACTGAAGTGACTTAGCATGCACACATGCATATATTGAGAAATTTTCACCAAAATAATATTAGTTAACATATATTTCTCATATATTAACCCACTTGGTTTGATTGTTATATTGAAAACTTGAAAGCTATACTCATATCTATTTTCTAGTATACAGTACAGTATTAACTTAATCACCAGGCTATGTATTACATCCCAGAGCTTACTCATCTTCTAACTGAAAGTCTATATACTTTAACTAACATCTCTCCATTCCCTGCCACACACATTTAGCCCCTGGCAACCACCATTCTACTCTGTTTATGAGGTCAGTTTTTCAAAATTCCCCTTATAACTGATATCTATCAGTTCAGTTCAGTCACTCAGTCATGTCCAGCTCTTTGCGACCCCATGGACTGCAGCACGCCAAACTTCCCTGTCCATAACCAAATCCAGAGCTTGCTCAAACTCATGTCCATTGTGTCGGTGATGCCGTCCAATCATCTCATCCTCTGTTGTGCCCTTCTCCTCCTGCCTTCAATCTTTCCCTGCATCAGAATCTTTTCCAAGTGAGTCAGTTCTTTGCATCAGGTGGCCAAAGTATAGGAGTTTCAGCTTCAGCATCAGTCCTTCCAAAGACTATTCAGGACTGATTTCCTTGAGGATTGATTGTTTTGATCTCCTTGAAGTCCAAGGGATTCTGAAGAGTCTTCTCCAACACTGCAGTTCAAAAGCATCAGTTCTTCAGTGCTCAACCTTCTTTAGTGTCCAACTCTCACATACATACATGACTTCTGGAAAAACCATAACTTTGACTAGACGGACTTTTTTTTGACAAAGTAATGTCTGCTTTTTAATATGCTGTCAAGGTTGGTCATAGTTTTTCTTCCAAGAAGCATGTGTATTTTTATTTCATGGCTGCCGTTATCATCTGCAGTGATTTTGGAGCCCAAGAAAATAAAGTCTGTCACTGTTTCCATTATTTCCCACCTATTTGCCATGAAGTGATGCGACATGATGCTATAATCTTAGTTTTCTGGATGTTGAGTTTTAACCCTGCTTTTTCACTCTCCTCTTTCACTTTCACTGGAGGTCCTTTAGTTCGTCTTCACTTTCTGCCATAAGGCTGGTGTCCTCTGCATATCTGAAGTTATTGATATTTCTCCCAGCAATCTTGATTCTAGCTTGTGGTTTATCTGGCCTGACATTTCCCATGATGTACTCTGCATATAAGTTAAATAAGCAGGAGACAATATACACCTTTGATATACTCCTTTCCCAATTTGGAGCTAGTTTGTTTTTCCATGTCTGGTTCTAACTGTTGCTTGTTGACCTACATACAAGATTTCTCAGGAGGCAGGTCAGGTGGTCTGGTATTCCTATCTCTTGAAGAATTTTCCACAGTTTGTTGTGATCCACACAGTCAAAGACTTGGGCGTAGTCAATAAAGCAGAAATAGATGTTTTTCTGAAACTCTCTTGCTTTTTTGGTGATCCAACAGATGTTGGCAATCTGGTTCCTCTGCCTTTTCTAAAACCAGCTTGAACATCTGGAAATTCAATGTTCACGTATTGTTGAAGCCTGGCTTGGAGAATTTTGAGCATTACTTTGCTAGTGTGTGAGATGAGTGCAATTGTGCAGTAGTTTGAACATTCTTTGGAATTGCCTTTCTTTGAGATTGGAATGAAAACTGACCTTTTCCAGTCCTGTGGCCCCTGCAATAGTTTTCCAAATTTGCTGGCATATTGAGTGCAGCACTTTCACAGCATCATCTTTTAGGATTTGAAATAACTCAGCTGGAATTCTATCACATTTCCATTAGCTTTCTTCTCAGTGATGCTTTCTAAGGCCCACTTGACTTCTCATTCCAGGATGTCTGACTCTAAGTGAGTGATCACACCATCGTGGTTATCTGGGTCTTGAAAATCTGTTTTATATAGTTCTTCTGTGTATTCTTGCCACCTCTTCTTAATATCTTTTGCTTTTGTTAGACCCATACTGTTTCTGTCCTTTATTCTCCCCATCTTTGCATAAAATGTTCCCTTGGTATCTCTAATTTTCTTGAAGAGATCTCTAGTCTTTCCCATTCTGTTTTCCTCTATCACAGGGAACTTTTCCTTTCTTTGACTTACTTCACTGAGCACAGTGTCCTCAAGTTCCATTCACATTATTGTAAATATAAGGATTTATTCTTATTTATGGCTGAATAATTTTCCATTATATATAATATCCCACACATATGTGTGTGTGTTTGTAATATATACATTTTTCCAGTTATCCATCAATGGACTGGTAGGCTGCTTCCGTGTCTTGCCCATTGTGAGTCATACTTCAGTGATGGGAGTGCAGATATCTCTTCTAGAAAGTGATTTTGGCTTGATCATATGGTAGATTGATTTTTAATTTTTTGTGAAAACTCCATACGATTTTGCATAATAGTTTTCCAATTTTTATTCCTCGCTTACATTCAGTTCAGTTCAGTTCAGTCGCTCAGTCGTGTCCGACTCTTTGCGACCCCATGAATCGCAGCACATTAAGCCTCCCTGTCCATCACCAACTCCCAGAGTTCACTCAGTCTCGTGTTCATCGAGTCAGTGATGCCATCCAGCCATCTCATCCTCGGTCGACCCCTTCTTCTTCTGCCCCCAATCCCTCCCAGCATCAAAGTTTTTCCCAGAGTCAACTCTTCGCATGAGGTGGCCAAAGTACTGGAGTTTCAGCTTTAGCATCATTCCTTCTAAAAAAATCCCAGGGTTGATCTCCTTCAGAATGGACTGGTTGGATCTCCTTGCAGTCCAAGGGACTCTCAAGAGTCTTCTCCAACACCACAGTTCAAAAGCATCAATTCTCTTTTCCTCACATTCTTGCCAGCACATTCTATCTCTTGTCTGTTTGATAACATCATTCTAATATTATGAGATGATATCTCATTAAAGTTTTTATTTTCATTTCTGTGATAATTAGTGAAGCTAAACACCTGTTCACAAACTTGTTGGCTGATTGTATGTATTCTCTGGGATAAAAAAAAAATGATTCAGGTCCTCTGCCCATTTTAATCTGATTTATTTTTGCTTTGAGCTTTATGAGTTAGTTATATATTTTGAATATTAATCCCTTATCTATGATATATGGTTTGAAAATATTTTCTCCCATTCTGTTCATCGCATTTTCATTTTATCTTTTATTTTGCTCTGTAGAAGCTTTTCGGTTTTAAGTAATCACATTTGTTGATTTTTTTTTTATTTTGTTGGTTGTGCTTTTGGTATTATATATATAAAAAAAAAAAAGAAACAAAAGAAAAATTATTGTCAAGACCAGTGTCAAAGAACTTTTCCAGAGTGTTGTCTTCTGGGAGTTTTATAGTTTCAGATTTAAGTTGCTAATCCATTTTGAGCTAATTCTTGTGAGGGTTAGAAGACAGGGATAAAATTTCATTCTTTTCCCTGTGAATATCCAGTTCTCCTAGCACTATTTGTTGACGAGAGTGTCTTTACCAATGAATATTCTGGACTTCTATGTCAAATAGTGGTTCACCATGTATACATGGATTTATTTTCTCAATTCTGTTCTGTTGGTTTATGTGTCTATTTTATGCCAATGCTGTATTGTTTGAATTACTACAGCTTTGTAATATAATTTGAAATCAAGGAACATGATACCTCAGCTTTGTCCTTTGTCAAAATAGTTTTGACTATTCAGGGTCTTTTGTGGTTCCATATGGATTTTAGGATTGTTTTTATTTCTCTAATGAATGCCATTGAGATTTCTGATACAGATTGTAGTGAATCTATAGATGGCTTTGGGTGGCATGGGGATTTTAACACTGTGAATTTTAAATTAAATCTATGAACATGGGATATGTTTCAGTTTATCTGTATCTTCAATTTATTTCATCATTGTTTTATAGTTTTTGATGTATAGATCTTCCACTCCCTTGATTAAGTTCATCCTTAAGTATTGCATTGTTTTGAATGCTAAATAATTGTAAACAGGATTGTAAATTGTAAATAGGATTGTATACTCTGTTTCTTGTTCAGATAATACATTATGTAGAGAAATGAAGCTGATTCTTATATGTTGATCTTACATCCTACAATTTCACTGAATTTGTTTATTAATTTAAGCATATTTTTGGTGGCACCTTTAGGATTTTCTATATACAAGGTCATATCATCAGCAAACAGAGATAACTATACATATGCATACAAACAAATTCTATTGGCTGTGTTCCCTTGGAGATTCATAATTTGTATGTCTTCCTTTCGCTTATAACAGTTTTTATCTGTGCTGCAAATTTTTGATTGATGCCGACTATTTGTTACTATTCAGTCACTAAGTCATGCCTGACTCTATGCAACACCATGGATTGCAGCACATCAGATTTCCTTGTCCTTCACTATCTCTGAGTTTGCTCAGATTCATGTCCATTGAGTCCATGATGCCATTTAACCATTCCATCCTCTACCTCACTCTGCTCCCTTTGGCTTCAATCTTTTCCAACATCAGGGTCTTTGCAAATGAGTTGGTTCTTTGCATCAGTTGGCCAAAGTATTGGAGCTTCAGCTTCAGCTTCAGCATCAGCCCTTCTAATGAATATTCACAGTTGACTTCTTTTATGATTGACAGGTTTGATCTACTTGCAGTCCAAGGGACTGTCAAGAGTCTTCTCCAGCACCATGATTCAAAAGTTTCAATTCTTCAGTACTCAGCCTTTTTTAAGGTCCAACTATCACATCCATACATTACTGGAAAATCCATAGTTTTGAGATCCATAACCTTGCCCAATTTGATCCACTTGCTGTGCCATTTAAATACTTTATGATTCCCCATTTACCTTAGTTTTGTATTACCAGTGTTCCCCCTTATATTAATAAATCATCCCTATTTTATAAATCAAGGAGAAGTATTAGTCTAATTAGAGTCTCTTCCAAAATGCTGACTTAATTATCATTGCTTAGAAGATTTAGTAAAAGAGACTCATCATTAGCTATCACTTTGTTGAGTCTAATTTGTTGGTTTGGGAAAGGAACCAAGATTATCATTCTCAAGGAGTCTGAACTGTTAAATGCTATGTCATTATTAGGTGATTGTTGCTTTAGTTGTACCTTGATAGTCATTATCATGCATGACACTGTATTTCAGTAATCAAATTATGGTCATATGTTTTGGATTGATTTTCCTAGCCAATGTAATTCCTACTTGGCTTATAAAACTAGTGGCATGAACTTAAAAGTCCCTGATTGATAACTAACCACAGCTTCCAATTTAGTGGAAGATATGGTCGTATTCCTCTAGCAGAAGTGTTTTTTATTTCTGATTTGAAGGAACCAGAAATGCTAACCCAGAAGAATACAATCTCGGGGGACTGGAATCAAATTTTATAAATCAACCTTTGGTTATTATTTTAAGGGAGGTAATGTCTACTCTTCACACATTTCCCTTGGCTCCCATAGGTGTGTGTTGTAGTGTTAGTGACAATTTTATATACTGGATTTTGGTTCAAGGTGTAGATCAAAGACAGTGCCATAAACTGATGATATTTTCCCAGAGCTTGTGTCTTGGATTAGGTTTCACCATTGTATTCCATCTATCAGGCTGACTGTTTCAAAGAGATAGAGTTCATATTAAGCCACATAGTGATGAGCCATTGCTATACATTGGTTTCAGGCAATATTTGTATGATGCCGCATTGATACAATGGGTGTTTGAAGGAAACAGATTCTGATGCTGGTGTGGATACTGTGAATAGGTGGTGTAAAACTTCATATGGAATGTATATCAACACTAATAAAGACAAATTGCTGCTTCCTTCAAGTTGGAAATAGTCCAATATAATTGGACTATTGAAAATAAATCCAATAGCCTTAAGGTGGCCAAAGGAATAGTGCTATTTTGAGGCCCAATATCTGTTTCCACTATCATTTTTGACATTTCAGCAATGGCATAACTGAATTAGCCTCGCTGAGAGAAAATCCATGTTATCAGACATATGAATATATTCCACCTTTGCCACAATGATTCCTCTATTTATGGGATTTGGGGAGGTTCAATACAGAATTTGTCTGACATTCAAAATATGGGTAATTCTGACACATGATTCTGTACGAGATGATGCTTTTTGGCAGGTGTTATGGTAACAGAAAAAATTCTTATAGTTCATATCACTCCCATAGGTCCATCACGCATTTCTCTCCTGAAACATGTTTTCAGTGATCATGTCTTGTTTAGTTCAGTCCCTGAAAAAATGACCCTGAGAATATCCACAATTCATAAATTCATGTATGTAAAAATCCCAGACTGCCTCTAATTCACAGGAAATGGTTAGAAAGTTCTAATCCTATTCACTCTCCTCACTGTGAAGATTTTCCTTCACTATTGTATCTCTGGGGTATCCTTAAATATGGCTATTATGAATCTTTGTGTTGACTAGAACAAAAGATGTACAACTTGAGAGTTGTGAGTTAAGTTTTATTTCAGGCAAAATGAGAACTGCAGCCCAGGAGGGAGCATCTCAGACAGCTTTGAAACTGCTCCAAAGCAGCAGTGGGGGAAAGTCAATATATAAAGTTTTGGTGAAGGGGGATTTCAAGGCCATGAATCACTCATTTTACAAAATGTTTTTGTTAGTCATGAGGATCTCATGTCACCATGAAGGGATTTAGTGCTTCTCTAGATATGAGGAGATGCAAGGATTCAGACCATAGAATCTGTTCAACATCCAGCTATCTAAAGTCCTGTCCCACCAGATTCCCTGGAGCACACAGGGCCTCACTCCATCCTAAACTCCCTCAGGGATTGTTGAAGGTCAACAGCTACAGCAGCATGGGGTTCAATCTCTGCAGAGGCAGATAGCAAATGCCTTTGTTGTTCAGTCCTTGGCAATGCTCTTGGTAAGTGCCAATTTGTAGTTGACATCTATTATTCATCTGACTACTGCCAATACATTGTGCAAAATCATCTATGAATCAGTCATGGTTACTTGTTTTCTTATCAGTTTACTCTTGGAAAGTTTTCATAAAGTCAGAGCTTTGAATTAAGGATGAGCCACAATGTGGCAAAAATATTTGTCATGGAACTCTATTCATGTAATTTACTGATGCTTTCTAGATCTGATTAGATCTGGTTTAAATAAAGGATGTCTGCAAGACACACAGGACTTATTAACGTTGTTGCTGAGATAAAACATCATTCATGGTGAGCATTTAGTGTTAGCATTGATTTGTGATCCTGGTTAGGAAATCATCCACTTTGAGGACGTGGTAGCATTCTCAGTCAGAGAAGGCAATGGCACCCCACTCCAGTACTCTTGCCTGGAAAATCCCATGGACGGAGGAGCCTAGTAGGCTGCAGTCCATGGGGTCGCTAAGAGTCGGACACGACTGAGTGACTTCACTTTCACTTTTCACTTTCATGCATTGGAGAAGGACATGGCAACCCACTCCAGTTTTCTTGCCTGGAGAATCCCAGGGACAGGGGAGCTTGGTGGGCTGCCATCTATGGGGTCGCACAGAATCGGACACGACTGAAGCGACTTAGCAGCAGCAGCAGCAGCAGCATTCTCAGTAGCATTCTAGGTGCTATAAAAAAAAAATAAAGCTTGGCTCTGTGACAAAGAATGCATATTCTTTCCTCCAAACTTCAGAAATTACTATTATTCCCATATTGTGGCTTGACATATATTATCTATCATTCTATTTTTCTTGATATGTCAGTGAATATATAATATTTTGCAACACAAGACAAAGAAAAAGTTTACCATAACCTGGAAATGTGTTGTTTTTTTCCCCTGGACCTCCAGGTAATGCAGTGACTAGACTGGAGCTACTTTCCAATTGAAGTTAGTGTTGTTTCAAAATCTAGAGTTGTCAACCAAGATCTGAGTCTTGTACTTTAGTGGTTGGACATTCATGGTCCAGGGAAGTGTTTTATACCTTAAAGGACTTAGCCCAGCGTTTCCTTGATGGTGAATTAAAATCTTATCCATATAAAAGGGTATTGAGTATGTATCAGAAACATATATGTATCTTATATGACATCTAGAGAACTTGACATTTTCAGCTCAACAAATCAGTTTTCCTTGGTATCAATATAGCAAATTACTGGTATTTTCTATGGATTATCAAGACCGTAAATGGCTCTATATACAATATTATGTGGAATGCAAGACAGTTGATACAGACTTATATAAAGCCATGAAGGCAAACTGTTGTCCTTAGTCCTTACCATATAAACACCCACACACTTAATGGAGATAGAAAATGTACTTATTTATTATTTTCCACACCAATAGATGTGCACCTAAGTCTCTGATGATAATGTCTATATTAAGTTTGACTAGTCAGATTTCTTGATGTTATTTGCAATCCCATGGATTGCAGCATACCATGCTTCCCTGTCCTTCACTCTCTCCAGGAGTCTGCTCAGATTCATGTCCATTGAGTCAGTGATGCTATGTAACAATCACATTGTCTGCCAAGGTATTGCATGTAAACTTAGCAGTTTCAATTCACAACAGGCTATCACCTGGTTAACACAGGAGTCCATGTTTATCTGCCATGATCTATTACTGTTGTGCTAAGCCATGCAAGCAAATTAAATGGAAATATCTATGAATCACAACTACTACCATTTTCATCCTGGAGCAGGGCATGGCAACTCCAGTATTCTTGCTGGAGAATCCCATGGTTAGAGGAGCCTGGAGGGCTATAGTCCATAGAGTCACAAAGAGTCTGACATGACTGAAGCGACTTTAGCATGGACAAACGATTTTAAATCATTAACACACATTGCTTCCAGGAATGCAGTACTGCTGTTGATTTTAAGCTTGGTATGAGAGACAAGTACAGTTTTACTTGGCTCTCCTACACAAGTCTGAAAAGCAAGACAAGGGGTGTTCTATCACTGAGTGTATTTATTCTGCTTGTATATTTAGGAACTGAAGAAATAGCCATAGTGTTCATTATGAACCTGTTGAGCACACTATGAGTTGGGCTTGGGTCAGAATTCAGTTTCTCACCTGTCCTCAATATCTATCAAGCTAACGACTTGACAGGATATCATTTCAGCTTAATAGATATTATTGATACCTCAGACCACTTATCTAAATATTTCTGAAGAGCCTAAATGTTAACCATTTCACTTATGTAGTGTTGCCCTCTCAGATGGCTCCAGGATCCTTTAAAGAAGAATCAACTAACATTTTACTAGATATATTGGGTTTTGTAAGATGTAACAAGAACCCCAAATGAACTTTTTGGCCAACCCAATATTTATGTTGAGGTTTTCAAGGTCTTTCCTCAAAGGAAGCCCGCTTCCCCTTAACTTAATGGATGCTAGCTGAGTTGGTTCATATCTCCCTATTAGGTTATGGTTATCTATTGCAGTGCCTGATGCCTGCTTTCACTTGCCAGCTCTCATTTTTTTTTATTAATTGAAACAAGTTTCACACAAGGTGACTGTCTGTCTCTCTCAACTCCAGACATTCCATGATTTATTAGCAACCACCACAGTTTCCTGTGGATCAAGGCACTCTGATTATTGAATGACCTTTACTTTGCTTCCAGCTGTTAAGTGCTACTGCTTGGTCTCTGTTACCCTGGGCTCCCCTCATATTTTTGATATGAGGGAACACAAATCAAGGATGATATACCTCACTGTTAACCCTGACTTAACCAGGTCAAAGTAGGTCGTGTCAGTGTCATGAGTACATTTTAAAAATTGCTTAAAGTAGATATGTGAGCTTGGGCTTTCCATGGTCAGTTCATTGTAACATTACTACATCCTTGAGCCTTCTTACATATACTCTAATTCAGTGCTCCAGACATTTCTACTCTCTATTGTAGGTCAGTGTCAGATTCAAGAGTTCAGTTACTGATCCAAAATTCATACACATATGCATGTGTATGCATGCTCAAACACACATCTATCTATCCACCTACCTTTCTGTAATCTATGTCTATCTATAAATGTTTTTAACATAACATTAAATGAAAGAAGTGTGAGATTTTCCAGTTTGTGGATTTTCAGTTTTCCCTTATGAAGATTGAGTTGCAATATTTATAGAAGTTTGTGAATTTGGAATTACTAACTTTTATTTGATCATAGTAAATATCTTTCAAACTTTGGTAATATTTTTGACTTTTTTCTGTTATTATTATAACTTAATATTATACTGATATTTCTGGCCAGTAGTCACCCCTTAGATTCTTTCTGTAACTTATACTTTAAGCTTTCTGTCCTTTTAAAAATTGGATCTGTCAGAAATAAATAATAGTAATTGTCTCTTTACCCAAATTAAATCTTATGTTTAACATTTTTATTGTGATTTAATCTTAACATTTATATTTCTTCCTTAAGAACTGTATTGGATCTTTTGCACATAGGACAGACTTCCTTGATTTTGATTAGATATACATCCTTCCCACAGGCAGAATGAATTTCCATAGGCTGTGGATGACACATTGGAAATCTATAATATGCCCTTCATTAAGCAGTCTGGATAAGCTAAGGCAATCCACTTGTTAGTGATTTTTTTTTCTGTAATACACATGTAAAAGGAATCAATCATGAAGAAATTTACTTTTGGAAAAAATTCTTTCTCTGTAATTGGCAATGATTTCCAGAAATATATCTTCTTTTTCTATTGATGTGAGGGAGAATCCAAATAGTCATGATCATCCTTGGCAGTTATTCTACAAGTATGGATAGAACCAATTTTAAGATGGCATCTCCTGTGACGAGGAGACCTGAGAGATAGTAAAAATTGAACTTTTATAATATCAGTGAGCTCCTGAATTCATAAATTCAGATTGTCTTTCTCCTAGTTTTCTTCTCAATCAGCGTTTGAATGAACTATTTGTGTTAGAATTAGAAAACTGAAAATAACATTCTAAAGTATAGAATGGGTAAAACTGGTATAAGACAATAATAATATTTTTCTGTAACAGGAATCTGAGAATACTAGTTATTCTATAGAAAACTTTTTTTAACTATTGTATATTGATACACCAACTTCTGATGATGGGTGGGGTCATCATGGATCTTAGTAGGGACAATTAATGCCTCAAGACTAGGATGAACCTTTTTTTATTTTGATATTGCATAACATCTTAAAATATGGAGAAAACTTTTGTCTGCAGATGACTCATTTAAAATCTGAGTGAGAAAATTACATGTCTGCTGAGACACATGTGTTCATGTATGGATTATAATCAGAACAATTGGAAATTTAGTAATCAAGGCCTGGATAATTTAGAAAAGCAAAGTCTTATAAGAATCTAAAAAATTGAGAGAAAATAAGATTGAAACAAAGCAATTGTTTCCCCAAACCTCTCCCAAGCACTTCACCATGTGACTGATTAAAGGGCACAGTTTGTTTATTATGAAGATGCAACGGTCTGAAGCAGGGATGGTCCTGCCAGAGGAAGCTGTTAAATCACCTGGTAACCAAGACCAAGAGATAAAGGAGGTATTACATTAAGGTCTCATGGCACAAACAGAGCACAGAGCTTGATATGATAAGTCAGAACCTTCCAGATTCATAGCCCCAAATAATTGCTGATTGTGTATTTTTAGTCACGGGGTTGATTGAAAGCAAGTAGACTGAACAACTATTCTGTGGCGGATACATGTTGATGTATAGTAAACCAATAAAATATTGTAAAGTAATTAACCTCCATCAATTAAAATAAATAAATTTATATTTAAAAAATTAAAAAAGTAAAAACAAAACCTAAATCTTCTAAAGCAAACACTGAGGTGAGGTGAAGTCGCTCAGTCGTGTCCAACTCTTTGCAGCCCCATAGATTGTAGCCTACCAGGCTCCTCCATCCATGAGATTTTCCAGGCAAGAGTACTGGAGTGGGTTGCCATTTCCTTCTCCAGAGGATCTTCCCAACCCAGGGATCAAACCCGGGTCTCCCGCATTGTAGGCAGATGCTTTACCGTCTGAGCCACGAGAGAAGCCTACACTAGTCCCAGCAATTTTTACCTTCAAAAAGTACATTGTTAAAGTGGTGCAGACCTAGAAAAGAAATTTTCTGTACTGTCCACTCTCAGGTCACAGAGACAACAAACGTGACTATACTCTGAGAATAAAAGCTCTGATTCACAGGCTGTGGAAAATCACTTTCATGACAGAATAGGAAACTTTTGTATACCTGTCTAACAAGTAAAGTATATAACCACATATTTTTTTATTGTTCACCTTTACAAGAGGGAGTTATTTTTTCATTGTAATTATCATGTTTTTCACTACATTGTATCCGTGTACGTTCAAGGAAGATAAATCACTCGTGAGCAAGAAATCACTGACCATTGGGAGCTACATGTAAGGACTGAATACTACCTAGAGATCTTGTACTTCAGGATAAATGCAGTAATTGACTTTAGATTTTCTCCTTTTGGGGAGAAATTGAGACATATTTCATCATTCATACATTAAAAAAAATCTATGTTAGAATGTACGGAATGAAAATGTATATGTGGAAAAGTTCTTGATAGCCAAAGACTTTGTAATAATGCATTTTAGTTGTTGCTTGTCCATTCATAAGTCACAATCCCCCTTCCATTGCCCTATGAGAAACTGAATTCATTTTCCCCAAAATATCCATCTTCTTCTATGAAGCTTATAGAATTCAGTAGGGGTCTGAGTGGGTTCTGTTTATTCTAAATCAATCACAATATTTATCTTTCTACCTGTCAGGGATTGGTAGGAAAATAGACATGGAAATTATTCAGAGTTAAAAGAATTAAGTAGTCATTGTGTATATGTACCACAGCTTTCTTGTCCATTCATCTGCTGATGGACATCTAGGTTGCTTCCATGTGCTGGCTATTATAAACAGTGCTGTGATGAACATAGGGGTACACGCATCTCTTTCAATTCTGGTTTCCTTGGTGTGTATTCCCAGCAGTGGGATTGATGGGTCATAAGACAGTTCTATTTCTAGTTTTTTAAGGAATCTCCACACTGTTCTCCATAGTGGCTGCACTAGTTTGCATTCCCACCAACAGTATAAGAGGGTTCCCTTTTCTCCACACCCTCTCCAACATTTATTGCTTGTAGACTTTTAGATCACAGTCATTCTGACTGGCGTGATTGGTACCTCATTGTGGTACATATCCACAATGGAGTATTACTCAGCCATTAAAATGAACACATTTGAATCAGTTCTAATGAGGTGGATGAAACTGGAGCCTATTACACAGAGTGAAGTAAGCCAGAAAGAAAAACAGCAATATAGTATACTAATGCATATATATGGAATTTAGAAAGATGGTAATGATAAACCTGTATGCAAGACAGCAAAAGAGACACAGATGTATAGAACAGTCTTTTGGATTCTGTGGGAGAGGGAGAGGGTGGGATGATTTGGGAGAATGACAATGAAACATGTATAATATCGTATAAGAAATGAATCGCCAGTCCAGGTTCGATGCAGGATACAGGATGCTTGGGGCTGATGCACTGGGATGACCCAGAGGGATGGTACGGGGAGGGAAATGCGAGGGGGGTTCAGGATGGGGAACATGTGTATATCTGTGGAGGATTTATGTTGATATGGCAAAACCAATATAATATTGTAAAGTAATTAGCCTCCAATTAAAATAAAGAAATTTAAATTAAAAATTAAGTAGTCAGCTGAGGGCTTCTGGGAAAGTTCTTTTCTGTTCAGCCAAGAACCTAGGAATAGGAATAAGCTTCTAACGTTGATCTCTCATGGCAGTCACCTTGTAAGCCTGAGGGAAACCAGTCATAGCATAAAGTCAACCCTGAAAATAAAAAAGACAAAAGACAGATAAAATCAATGACTTTGATGACCTCATTAAGTCATGTATTCAATAAGCTTAGAAACCTGCTCAAACTTCCTGTTTTATGAGACAATAAATGCTCTCATTCTTTTAGCAAGTTTATATAGAATTTCTATTAAGCCAGAAACATTCTAAATAATACAATCATTTTTCCCATGTAGTTCCTCTGGGAAACCTAGAGGGTGCTTGTGAAGAGATTCTATATAGGACAGCTCTCCAGGGGTATCCAGTTATCCCATACATTAAGCATCTCTGTGGCCTAGTTTGACAGAAAACTAAGTGCTTCCCTGGTGACTCATGCAGAAAGAATCTGCTGACAGTGCGGGACACCAGGATTCAATCCCTGGGTCGGGAAGATCCCCTGCAGAAGGGAATGTTTGCCCTCTCCAGTATTCTTGCCTGGAGAATTCCATGAACAGTGGAACCTGTTAGCTAGAGTCCATGGGGTACCAAAGAGTTGTACCAAAGGCACAACTGAGTGACTTTCACTTTCTTTCAAGTGCTATTTATCCACTCATTCCTCTTATGTCTGACCCTTTGTGATCCCTTGAACTGTGGTCCAGCAGGCTCCACTGTCCATGGGATTCTCCAGGCAAGGATAATGGATTGTGTTGTCACTTCCTCCTCCAGGGGATCTTCCAGATCTGGGGATGGAACCCATGTCTCATATGTCTCCTGCATTGGAAGGTGGGTTCTTTACAAGTAGCACCACCTGGGAAGTCCTCTTTTATGATGGTTGTTCAGTTGCTCAGTTGTGTCTGACTCTTTGCAACCCCATGGACTGCAGTTTTCCAGGCTTCCCTGTCAATCACCAACTACTGGAGCTTGCTCAAACTCATATCCATCAAGTCAGTGATGCCATTCAACCATGTCATCTGCTGTAATCCCCTTCTCCTGCCTTCAATCTTTCCCAGCATCAGGGTCTTTTCCAATGAGTTGGCTCTTTGCATCAGGTGGCCCCTGATTTGAAAAGCCCCTGATGCTGGGATGCTGGGAAAGTTTGAAGGCAGGAGGAGAGGGGGACGGCAGAGGATGAGATGGTTGGATGGCATCACCAACTCAATGGACGTGAGTTTGGGTGAACTCCGGGAGTTGGTGATGGACAGGGAGGCCTAGCGTGCTGCAGTCCATGGGATCGCAAAGAGTCGGACACGACTGAGCAACTGAACTGAACCAAACTGAATATCCACATTATTATGCAATATTACTAAAAATTTTCAGTTCCAATCAATAACATTAAATAATCTTTATAAATTAAAAAAATCAAAAGATAAACTTTATCATTTTGATTATATATTTTTCTACCTATGGATACTAAGAGAAAAGTAAATTAAAAATATAACAAGAGATCTAGGGAAATTAAAGGAATGCAAAAAATAATTTATAATTTACTTAATCCTATTAGTAGTAATAGGATTTGTAAAAATACTTTCAACATAGTAGAAAAGCTATGATACTTTGGAATAAACTGAAAGGAAAAATAACAAACTTTTACGAGGAAAGCAATACAATTTTATTGAAGGACATAAAACAATACTAGAACAAAGGGAAATAACATACCATGCTATTTGATGGAAACATACATGTTTACAAAAATGTCAGGTTTTCCAAAATTGTATTAAAATTCAGTATGATTCCAGTTTGAAATCAAATTTTAGAGTTATGCTGTGACCTTAATGCCAATGTGAAAGTTTTTCTTTGCTTGTTTGTTTACAAACTTGAATCTGTTTATTGATTGTGAGGAGTAATTTATATATGAACAAAGCCTGAGGAGAAAAGGGAAAGTGCCCTGTAACAAGACGCCAAAAGTCAGGAGAAGTTTTCTGAAAACTAGGTCAGCTTCTACAACACGCCTCATGGGAAGTGGAAGGGGGCAGAAAAGGTTGGTTCTAGAATCCAAGATGTTTACCTCCAGTATAGTCCCTTCAGTGGGTCTGACCCACTGTGGTAAGGCCATAACTGCCTCCAAGATCTACTGCCAATCAGTGCTTCCTCTGCAATTTTATTACAGTGAGCCTCCAGTTGGTGTCTGAGGCCAGGATGTTGGGTCAGAGCACCTTCAGTTCAGTTCAGTTCAGTCGCTCAGTCGTGTCTGACTCTTTGCGACCCCATGAATCGCAGCACACCAGGCCTCCCTGTCCATCACCAACTCCCAGAGTTCACTCAGATTCACGTCCATCGAGTCAGTGATGCCATCCAGCCATCTTATTCTCTGTCATCCCCTTCTTCTCTTGCCCCCAATCCCTCCCAGCATCAGTCTTTTCCAATGAGTCAACTCTTCGCATGAGGTGGCCAAAGTACTGGCGTTTCAACTTCAGCATCATTCCTTCCAAAGAAATCCCAGGGCTGATCTCCTTCAGAATGGACTGGTTGGATCTCCTTGCAGAGCACCTTAACTAGTCATAAAAATTATTTACAGAATACTTAGGTGAGAATCTTCTAGATATGTAGTGTAGCTTAAAACAGCTAGCAAGCCAAACTCAGAAGCTACAGAGAAAATATCCTATCATAATGAGGATAACAAATGACCAAATCAGGAAAATGGAAGCTGATATACTTTATTGCAGGTACAATGGTATTAATGAAAGCACTAAATGATGTTCTTTCGGCTGAAGGGAAAAACACCACCCATTGAAGCTCAGTACAGAAAAAAGAAGAAAACAGAAATTGTAGTTATTAAAAAAAAAAAAAAAAGCAAGCATTTTTCCTGCAATTAATTTAGTTGAAGAACAACTGTCTGTATTAAACCAAAATATTTACAGTATATGGTATAACTGTATGGTATAACTGTTCCAGCTAATACAAAATAAATAATGAGTAGAAATCAATGAAATTTAAAAAAAATACTCCCCATAAATATAAGCAACAGACACAAAAGTTGTTTATCTGGAAAAAGTTAATAAATAATTAGATTCCTGCCTATTTAAGAAAATGGAGAGAAAGATTGTGATTACTAGTGTTAGGAAGTTAAAATATTTATTACTACAATCATGAAGGACTGGAAGAAGAAGAAAGCCCAGGGTTTGTGATGAACTGGAAACCAAAGTGTGGCTTGAGAAAAGTCAAGTACTGAAATTTCCAGTAATATACTGATGGTGAAGTGACCCTTAGATTTGGCAACATGAACTTTGTTGGGGTCCTCCCAAAACCACTTTTGATAGAACAGGAGGAGTGACACCAGACTGTAGTTAATTAGTTGAATAGTGTTGAAGTGATCCTTTGGGGGGAGAAAAGAAAAATAGATGCAGATAGTTTCTTCAAAAAGTTTGGGTTATGGAGTGGAAAAAAATTCAGTCTATTGAAAAAGGAACAGATAGTCAATATGAATTTTTCCTTCTTTTCCTTTTAAATTTTTAAATTTAAAAGTACACTATGTTTATACAACTGTTCAAAAACTAGCCAGCAGAACAAAAAAAAACAGTATTTCCTCTGCTCTGTAAAAAATATTTGAAGATAAATAAAATGACACTGGTTGTTTTTATCATCTGAAAACCTTGCTAAGAACCAATAATCTTGGTTAAATGTAAAATATAATGCTATTTTGTTTGTGTTCACCTTCTTTTCAATAATAAGAGGAGTTTTAGAGATTTATAATTGTAGCTTATTGAATATAACATTCACAATAGAACTGACAGCCAATTAGTCAAGGATCTGTTGAATTAAGTAAAACTGCAATTTATATGCTGTAAACAAAATGAAAGGGGAAAAAACAACATTAGTTAAGAGATAATAAGATTTTAAAATCTTGTAGGCAACTGACCTCTGCTTCAGATGAATGCATTTCTGTACATGCAGATATATTTAAGAGTAGTAAATGTATCTTGAATTCAATGGATAAAATGGCCAGCAGTCTATAATTATGTTGTTCATTGTGTTAGGCAATTATTGTTGATTTTAATGCTTTGCCACTGTATCATGCCTTAGGCAAATACTCTCCATGTTCATGAATATTGGAGAGAGCAAGTCATAAATCTGTAAACTGAACATAAGCATCTTTCAAGCTGTCTGGCCTCTTGCAGTGTTTGCAAAGCTTAACATATATTTTAATCTGTGCACTGCTGTTTTTATTTTCTGCTTTCCATCTTTCTGTCCATCTTCCTGCCTCCTGTCTATCCATTGATCCGTCATTTTTTCCAATTAAGGGGCAAGCTAGATGACAGACATGACAGGCACTCACTGTCCAATGCCACAGATTTTAAGTAGAAATAATTACTGTATATGGGACGGAAGCAGTGCACCGATACTAGCACCACCGGTCCCATGACAGTCAACTTGCTTGTTGAATAATAGGCATGGGTATTAAGTGAAGGATGGGGAATACTGAATGCATTCTGAGCAATGATTATTTATGTCAATGCTTTTTTATTTTTACCAACTGAGAGTAAAATTTACGTTTCTCCAAATTGATAATTGAGGAACTCATTTGATAATCGATACCAGTATACTCTAAATAAGGCAGCCCTGAAGGGGAAGAGTTTTCAAAAAATGTGACAGATTTTATGTGCAGAAATATCCTTAACTCTCTCTTGTTATAGCACTTGTCATTACAAGTAAGAAAATAGCAACTTGGAGCTGAACCATGATAATGATACCTATTTATTCAGCTATAAGTAAAGTGCATATTAAATATTTGAGACACACATAGTTTGTATATATCACCAGATATATTTGTCTATATTTAGTAAACTCAGAAGGCATTTATCTGTTTGTAACCCTATTATACACAATATCTGTATCAGTTTTTAGAACAACATATTAATCCTTAGCTCTTAAAGATGAAAACAGTGAGTTGGGTGTCTGGTTAGAAATGCAAGGTTTGTGAGAGTCAAAAGAAAAATACACCCAACTGTATTTGCTAATACAATGATATCAGAGTAGCCTGTATACAATCATTTAACTTGGTCTGATGTGATGTAATTTGAAGTGTAATTTTTGTAAAGAAGCAGGCGATACAACTTTTTACAATGATATGATATCTGTCCCAATGCCTTAATTGTTGTCTTTAATACAATTTACCAATTAGGGGGGCCAGGCCTTTGCCTGGAAGCAATAACTAGTTCTGTGTTTGAGGCAGGAAATGTATAAGATGAATCCAACACATATTAAAATGTCAGAAAAACTGGCTACTCAAAATTAATGGGGTTATATTAAGGGGACCCAAGAGTCAGCTTGAATAGAATCTTTAAGCCAATGATAAGATAGTTTTTTTTTTTTTTTAATGACTACACAGCTGATTAAAACTCTTTAAATGTAAAAAATTAGTTCACAGAGATATAAATGATAAAAAGAAGAAAAAAGTAACATATCAAAACGTTAAGATCATTAGAATTTGCTTAAGCATCAACTTATTACTCTCAGTATAGATAATGATAAGAAACTAATATTTTACTATCTTTATGGTCGGAACTGTATTTGAGATAATCAAATATCTTGGAGGGCACTGTTCTTAAAAATGAATTTTACCTCAAAAATGGAGAAGAAATTATCAAATTTAAATAATTTTTTAATAATATATATTGAAATAATGGATTTAGCAACAGTCATGATGGCTAGTACCAGTGTGTTAAGGCAGAATGCTGATGGGAAGAATTACAATGAAATTATGTCATGTCTAAAATGCTGTAATCAATCTCCATATCAGAAGCAGGTTACTATGAAGTTAATTAGGGTTTAGCTTCATATTCCCTTATTTGCAAATTTCACTTCCAACTCCTGGGAGGGGTGAGAACAATGTCTCACCACTGAGGAAATTAGTTGGGTTTTATGAATTTTGATTTTTGTGTATATAATTTCTTTAGTATTCTAACTACTTATATTTGCTACTTTGTTTTGTAATTTTATAACATTTTTGTTAAAGAAGAGACTTCAAATTGTAAAGGCCTCAAGCCTTAAATAATTTAAACTTATTCCTGATTAGAATCATTAGACTTGAGAGCAACAAATGATATATTTACTTTAGTTATGCAACTGAATCATCCAAAATTATCTACACAGTATTGTTGCCAAAATTTTTCAAGTTTAATATATTCAAACCTTTATTTCAAACTAAAATAGTCAAAATATGGAGAACAGGGGAAAAGTTAAACAACCTCAAAAGGAAGTGATCAATAAAATGCGAAATTTGGAATGTACCATAGAAAAATTGCCTACATTTCTTTAAAATTGTAATGGAATTGAAAACAAAAAGTTAAAATGAAAGATTTTGCTAGGTTTTTGAAATTCTAATATGGCAAAAAACTGTGAAAATACAATTTTTAGAGGAAAAAGGATATTGACTATGAATTGATTATTATTACATAATAGTAGGAAGTCATTAAATTTGTAACTAGTGCTAATGTGATTGTGTTTATATAAGAAATGTTTTTATTATTATTTTATCATTGCTTTTGAGAGTCATATTAATTTTAAAATTATTGGGTTTAAAGAACAAATATTAGAGGATAGATTTAAAATGTATTTGCTAAAGCTAGATGATATATTCATAAGATTTATTGACCTTGCTTCTTTTGTGAATATTCAAAAAAATTATAATTAGAAAATATTTGTTAAATTTCCCCATAAACTTTTATTCACTTGTACCATGATCAAGTGGGATTTATTCCTGGAATGAAAGGATGGTCAGCATGTAAAAATTAATTGGTAGTATATCACATTAACAGAAAACAAAACAAAGCACATTGTTTGAGAAGGAACATCCTCTCAATTGATTAAGAAGGGACATTTCACAAAATTTAACAGATTTCATGATATATAACACTTGAAAGACTAGGAGTAAAAGGAAATTACTTCAACATAAACAAAACCATATATGAAAAACTCATAGCTAAATTCACTGTTGTTGCATTAATGCTCAGTTATGTCTGACTCTTTACTATCCCATGGACTGTAGCCTGCCAGACTCCTCTGTCCATGAAATTTTCCAGGCAAAGATACTGCAGTGGGTTGTCATTTCCTGCTCCAGGGTATCTCCTTGGCCCAGGGATCAAACCCATATTCCCTGTGTCTCCTGTGTTAGTAGGTGGATTCTTTACCACTTGAGCAACCTGGGAATTCATACTCAGTGATAAAATTTTGAAAACATTTTCTCTAATATCAAGAACAAGACAAGAATAGTCTCTTTCACCATTTCTATTCAATATCATACTGGAACTCAACCTGAGCAGTTAGACAAGAAAAAGAAATTTAAAAGGTTCAAATCAGAAAGAAAGAATTAATCTTATCTCTGTTTACAGATGGTATTATAATTCTATGTATAAAACCAAAGCAATTATATGTAAAAAGCCAATGCAAAAAGTCATATCTGACTCTTTGTGACCCCATGGACTGTAGCCTACAGAGCTGCTCCATCCATGGGATTGACGGCAAGAGTACTGTAGTGGGTTGTCATTTCCTTCTCCAGGGGATCTTCCTGACCCAGGGATCAAACCCAGTTCTCCCGCACTGCAGGCAGACACTTTACCATCTGAGATACCAGGGAGGTCAAAGCAATTACACCTCTCCCATAAAAGAAAAAAACTGAATAAATAAATTCAGCAAAGTTGGAGTATACATAATCAACAAATGAAAATTAGTTGCATTTCTATATGCTAGCAATGAACAATCAAAAAGAAGAGAATAATTCAATTTAAAATAACATTAAAAAGAATAAAATACTTGTGAATAAACTTAACTAAAAAGCAAAAAAAGACATTTTTTATTAAAACAAAAAATTATACCCTGAAATTAAAGAAACAAATTTTAAAAGATGAATAAATGGCAAAATATTCCATATGTATTGATTGGAATATATAATATTATTAAAATGTCAATACTACCCAGAACAAACTACAGATTCAATGCAATCCTGATTAAAATCACAATGATATTTTTTAGCAGAAATAGAAAAATCTATCCTAACATTAACAAGGAAATTTAAGGGACCTCAAGTAGTAAAGTGATCTTGGAAGAAAATAAAGCTGATGAAATCACTTCCTGATTTCAAAACTTACTGTAAAGCTATGGTAATACACAGGCATACCGACATAAAGATCAATGTAATAGAATAGAAATCCCAGAAATAATCCCTCATGCATATAGTCAATTTTTTTTTAACAAGGATGCCAAGACTCTTCAATAGGGAAAGAAACATCTTTTCAACAAGTGATTTTGAGAAACTAGATGATTTGCATGCATTAAAAAAGAAACTTGTATTCTTAATATCATATGTAAAAATTAACTGAAAGTAGATCAAAGAACTGAATGTAAGAGCTAAACTATCAAATTCATGGAAAAAAATAGTAACAAAATTGCATGACATTGGATTTGAAAATGCTTGATTGGATATGACACTAAAAGCTCAGGTAACAAGAGAAGAAATAGATAGGCTGGACTTAATCAAAATTTAAAATGTTTGTATATCTAAGGACACTGTCAGAAGAGGGAAATGCAATGTACAGAATGGGAGAAAATCATATATTTAAACCAAACAATCATATATTTCATAAGGGATTGATATCCAGAATAGAAAAAGATCTCCTGTACATCAGCAATACAAATATAGGCAATCCAGTTAAAGAATAGAGGACTTGAATGGAAATTTCTCCAGAGAGGATGGATGAGTAGCCCATTAGCATATGAAAAGATGCTAAATATCAAATATTACTGGTGGTTCAGATGGTAAAGAATCTGCCTGCAATGTGGGAGACCTGGGTTCAATCCCTGGGTTGGGACGATCCTCTGGAGGAGGGCATGGCAACCCACTCCAGTATTCTTGCCTGGAGAATCCTCATGGACAGAGGTGCTGGGTGGGCTACAGTCTGTGGAGTCACAAAGAGTTGGACACGACTGAGTGACTAAGCACACGTGCAGCACATCTTTAAGGAAATTCAGACTGAGACCAATATGGTGTGTCACTTCCTACACTTGAGATGGCTGTTGTTGAAACAGCAGAACACAGTGGCACGTGTTGGCAAAGATATGCAGAAGTTGGAGTTCTTGTGTTTTACTGATGGGAATATGAAATGGTGCATTAGCTCTGGAGGACTGTCATGTGCACCAAATTGCCATGTGATACAGCAATTCCACTTCTAGGTATATACCCAAAAGAGGTGAGAGTAGGGACTTGAACAAGTGCTTGTACACCTATGTTCTAGCAGTATTTTTAACAGTAGCCAGAAGGTGGGGGCAAACCAGATGTGTATCCAAGAAAGAAAGGATAAACAGAATGTAGTGTGTACGTACTGTTGACTATTGTTCAGGCTTGAAAGAGAAGAAAATCTTGGCGTGTGCTACAGCATGGGTGAAACATGAAGATGTTATGCTAGAAGGAGGAGGCCAGTCACAGAAAGTTAAGTGTTGTAGCATCCCACTTGTGTGGGAATACCTAGGGTGATAAGGTTCACAGAGACAGATACTGTTGTCTAGGGTTGTTGGGAGGAGGAAACGGGGACGTTGGTATGTAATGGGTACAGAATTTCAGTTGGCGAGGTAGGGAGGTTCTAGAGAAGGATGGTGGTGATAGGTGCACAGCAATGTGGGTATGTTTAATGCTGCAAAACTGAAGTCTTGAGAACTGTGGATTTTGTTTTGTATGTATTTTGCCCCAATAAATAAATTTTAAAATAGCTATCCATGAAATGATTTTTCAAAAAATCAAAAATATACCAAGCATATATTAAAAAATAGCATGTTTACCAAAAAATGGCATGCATGACTTCCTATTTATCCTTTCACTGTTGCAGGCTCAAACTTCCTCAGTAATTTCTTGCAGTAAATAAGGATTATATTTTTCATACTCATTAATCAGTAACATAGGCTCCTGTGGGGACCTCTTTGAATTTTCACATGTACGATATTACATAAGAAACAAGCACTACTGAAAGAAAAAATAAGAATGAAACAAAAATAAAATCTCCACCACCTGTCATGTAGGATGTATGTGTGTATGCACTTAGACCAGTAACCAGCAAAGTTTTCTTTAAAACTTCAAAGAGTGAATATTTTAGACTTTGCAGGCCATAGAGTTTGTTGAAACTACATAACTCTTCTGTTGTCATATAAAAGCAGCCATAAACAATACATAAAGGGATGGGCATAGCTGATTCCAATAAAACTTTATTGACAGGAACAGTCATGGGCTAGCCCTTGGTAATTTGCTGATCTTAATCTTTACCGTGTACTAGTTTGATTTCCAGGAGCTCAGCGTTCCTTTTGACACTCAGCTGACGCTAATGACTAGAGTAAATTTAACACAGGTATGCCTTTGAAAAGGTTTGGGCACTTGTGATTGGTGTTGGAATCATCCCAAGTTTATTCCTCTTCCATTTTCTTTGAATTAGAATTGCCGTGTGACTTCCCTTGGCAGGTGAAATATGAACAGAGTATTTATATTGGAAATTTTGGAATCCGGGTGCGACTTTCCATCTAGCCGTCTCCCTACTGAAATGGTTGCAGAATTATGTGTCCAGAATGAGTCTCTATTACCTTAGAGGCCTTCCTTTTTTAAGGATTATTTATTTGTTTCTATTTTTTCCTGCACTGGGTCTTAATCATGATGCTGGGGTCTCTCTCTAGCTGTGGCCTGGGGGCTCCAGAGCTCATGGGCTCTGTAGCTGCACCACACGGACTGTCTGGTTGAGATGCCTGTACTCAGTAGTTGCAGCACATGAGCTTAGTTGCTCTGTAGCATGTGGGATCTTAGTTCTCCAACCAGGGATCAAACCCTGTCCTCTGCACTGGAAGGTGGATTCTTAACCACCGGACCACGAGGGAAGTCCTGCACCCTAGAATCCTGAGAGACAATTACAAGCAGAAAGTCTCTGCAGTACCACAATAGATATGTTTAATTGGCAAGAAATAAATTGTAACTGTGTTAAGCCAGTGAGATTTTGTGATTGTAAATTATCACAGTATAATTTAATCCATCCTACTTGATAGTACACTTTTTGATTAATAATTGTGTAATTTTTATTTTCATTAATTGTAAATTGTAATTTGCCAATACATAGCTGAAGCAGTGATTAAAGGGTTTATGTGTTAAAGGGCATTGGCAGACTTCATCTGCATTGCAATTAGGGATTATGATGCATATTTTATAACGCTGAAGAATTTTGGAAATTTAGTATGTCTTTCTGAAGCCATAGGCTCTCTTAACTCACAGACCTAATTTGATGTTTTCTGGAGTTATCATAAATTTTTAGCAGTGCCATTCTTATAACTTCTATTTAAATCTTGACCTAGCATGAAAATTAGGGATTACAGGAATATTATATAAAGCTAATTTTAATATGGAGGCATGTTAAAATAAAATGATTTTCTTATATGCATATAAGAAAATAAAAGATGACTCAGATTCTTTTCCTCTACCTATTGAGAGAGCTTGTCCCAATTATAAAACATAGTGCTTTTTATTATAGCTATGCTTTTGACTGTATTCAAATAGAAAAACTCTAATGCATAAATCAATAAGCATAACATGAATTCTAAAACTCAGGATCAAAGAATAAGTTGTATTGTGCATATTGTTAATTCATGTAGCTCATTTCATTATAATGTATGTCTGACTATAATACTGAACTTACAACCTTTTATTATTAACATTTAAAAAATAAAATCCAATATCTACAGCATGCCAGTTGGATGTCTGAATTTTATATGCTTGATCATTCTGATACACAGCATTTGTCATCTTACTTTAGTGTGCAAAAAAAGCTGACAGCAACTTATTCCATATTCCTTGCCAGAGGTATAGACAAATGATGACTAGCTGTGAACCTAAAAACTGTATTTAACAGTCTATTAGAACAGGCCAAACATTGAGAGTGAAAAAACTTATTGATAAAATTTCTAACTCATGCTGTGTTGGGGAATAGATGACAGAGAGAAGGGGCTCCAGGCAATCAGCACACACCAGGGAAAACATACACAATGAATGTCTTTGCACCCTTTGTCACCTCCTGTTTACATTTGCCATTGGTTTTAATGAAGAGGAGCTGAGTTCCAAGAAATCTCTGCAGGGTTCTTCAACTTGTCTCTGCTCCGAGCTTCGGCAGCCAACACATCTGCTTGAACCTGTCAGCTGTGATAAGTGTGCATTTTGAGTCTTAAGAGAGTCTGCAACTTGAGTACAGGCAGCACCAAAGTAAAGATCCTACACGGCTTTAATACGTTTTTCAAATTTCGTTTTAGGTAAATTTGTTCCTGGGATCAGTGTATGTGAAGTCTTAAGAAAAGCCTTAAACATCTGCTTGAGACAATGGTTTCAAGGACAATAGATGTGGCCATCCAGGGTGAGTCATTCAGTTTCATTGAGTCAGAGATGGGGAATATCAATGATGTTATACTTTAATTCAAGCAAATATATTATCTGAGTTATTTTTTCATAGGAAATATATATTCATTAATTTATTATGGTGCTTTTTATGTAGTTTATTTTGGCTTTCATTTTATGGCTTCCACTCAGTTCCAAAGTTTCTTAGGTGAACACCATTTTATCACAAACTTAGTAAGCGAAATTGTTCATATGAAAGAAAGTGAAAGTGCCAGTCACTCAGTCATGTCCAACTCTTTGCTATCCCATGGACTGTAGCCCGCCAGGCTCCTCTGTCTCCAGACAAGATTACTGGAGTGGGTTGCCATTCCCTTCTCCACGAGAAATTCCCAACCCAGCGATCGAACCTGTGTCTCCCACATTGAAGGCAGATTCTTTACCATCTGAGCCACTAGGGAAGCCCATTGTTTCATATAGTACTTATAATACAATTAGATATTTTGTCACATTCTTTGTTCCATTATGGGATTCTCCTGAATATCTAAATTATTTTTTTTAATTACATATATTTAAGGTTCACTTTTTGTGCTTAAGGGCTTCCCTGGTGTCTCAGACAGTAAAGCGTCTGCCTGCAGTGTGGGAGAACTGTGTTTGATGCCTTGGTCAGGAAGATCCTCTGGAGAAGGGAATGGCAACCCACTCCAGTACTATTGGTTGGATAATTCCATGGATAGAAGAGTCTGGTGAGCTACAGTTCATGCGGTTGCCAAGAGTTGGATATGAATAAGTGATTAATATTTTTTTGTGCTGTAAATTTGAGTTTTCACAGATACACAGTATTAAGTATCCACAACTATCGTATCATAGTGGTGATACAGTACAGTATACTATAGTATCATACAAGTTTCATTACCCTGAACAATCCTTTGTACTTCATCATTTAATACTTTTTGGTCCCCAAATACCTGGCAACCACTGACTTTTTAAATCATCTCTATAGTTTTGCCTTTCCCAGAATGTCATACAGTTTTCCATCACGTATCCTTTTAAGACTGGCTTCTTTCACTTATCAATATGCATTTGTAATTTATCCATATCTTTTAATGTTTGATACCTCATTTCTTTTTTGTGGAATAACATCTCATTGTCGAGATGTACCACATTGTTTACCTATATCTATTAATGGAGATCTCGGTTGCTTCTGATTTTTAACAATTATGAATAAAGCTGCTATAAGCATTTGCATGAAGGTGTTTTTTAGGCTTTTTTATTTATCTTTGATTGTCTATAGTTTGAAAATGAAATACCTACAAGTGATTTTTTGATGTCTATTCTGCTGGATGTTTGAGCTTCCTGGATCTGTGATCCAGTGACTGACGTGAATTTGGGGGAAATTCTCAGTTGTTATTGTTTCAAATATGTCTTCTGCTACTTTCTTTCTTCTCCTTCTGGTATTCTTATATGTGGATGTTACACCTTTTGTAGTTGTCCCACAGACCTTGGATGTGACCTTCTGCCCTGTGTAGGCGATTGATAATCCCACTGAAGGAATTCTTCCCATCTCATTTGCAGTGTTTGGATTTCTAGTGTTTCTCTTTGTTTTGTTTTGTTTTCCCTTAGGACTTCCATCTCACTGCCCACATTCTCCATCTGTTTTTGCATACTGTCTAATCTATCCGTTAGCACTCTTAACATATTAATTATAGCTCTTTTATAACCCTGGTGTGATTATTCCCAGTCCCTGCTATGTGTGGCTCCTTTTATCTCTTGTATTTCCTTTACCTTTAAATATGCCTTGTAATTTTTCTCGACAGCCAGATTTGAACAAAGAACTGCTATAAATAGGTCATTAGTAATGTGGTGGTAAGATGTGGGGAGAGGGGAAGTGTTCTATAATTCTGTGCTGTGCTGTGCGAAATCGCTTCAGTCATGTTAAACTCTGTGTGACCCGGTAGACTGTAGCCTGCCAGGGTCCTCTGTCCATGGGATTTTCCAGGCAAGAATACTGGAGTGGGTTGCCATTTCCTTCTCCAGGGGATCTTCCCAACCCAGGGATCCCACCTGTAATTAGCTCTCAGTTGTATAGTGGGACAGTGCCTCTGGATTGTGAACTTCACCTATCTTTCCTTAAGTGAATGAAGATGGCTGGAGTGGGCTAGAGTTGTTTATTTCCCCTTTCCTATGTGGAAGGCTACAGCTGATTAGAGTTGGGGATTTCCCTTCTCCCAGGTGAGCTAGGCTCTGCTAATACCCCAGCCAATTAGACTCTGGTTAATTAATTTCTCCTGTGGGCAGACTTTATTAAGAAGAATAACAGCATGCTCTGATGCACTTCAAAATGGTTCCTCTTCTCCTGTTGCTGCTGAAAGCACAGGGGGATTTTTCTCTAGTTCTTAAAATGAGAAACTGCATGAGCTCCTGGAAGTAAAACTCACTAACCTGTGGGAGCTCCCTCACCGTGGCTGAGTTCCCCTGGAGTTTTTAAATGTCAGAATTGTCCACATTGAGCCTCCAGCAGTTCGTCAGTTCCAGTTTGGTGTTTCCTACTGCAGCTGGTTCCCTTGCCAGTTTCTGTGCATGAGACAGCTCAGGTGAGTCGTGACTCCCAGTATTTATCTATCTGACTCTGCAGTCTTGGAGACAGCAGTTTGAACTGTGTCCTCCCCGCTCTTATGAATTCAAGAAGAGTTGTTGATTTTCCAGTCTGTTCAGAGTTTTATTTGTTGTCAGGACAGAGTGGTAACTTCTAAGCTTCTTTCATGTAGAGCAAAAACCTGAGATCTATAGGGATTTTGTGAATGTTTTCAGATAAGTCAAGCAAATACCTAAGAGCACAAGTGCTGGATTGTATGGTAAGAGTATGTTTATCTCTGTAAGAAATTTCTAACTGTCTTTCAAAGTGGCTTAATCGTTTTGCACACTAACTTTTAGTGAATGAGAGTTCTGTGGAATGAGAGTTCCACTGCTCTGCACCCAAGTCAGCAATTGGTATTGTTAAAATTTTTGATTTAAGTCTTTCTAATGGTTGTGTAGTGATGTAGCTTTCTTTCATTTGCAATTCCCTAATGACAAATAATTTTTGGTATATTCATGTTTATTTGATATCTGCTTGTTTTCTTTGGTGAGATATCTAGATATTTTGTGCATTAAGGATTTTTTACTGTTGAATTTTAAAATGTCTTTCTGTATTTTGCATATAGGACCTTTATCGGATATGCGTTTTCTGGATACTTTATCCCAATCCATGGCTTGTCTTTCTATTCCCTTAAAACTTTCTTTTATAGCTTATAAATTTTAATTTTAAAAAATCCAATTAGCCAGGGTTTTTTTTTGTGAAAGTGCTTTTGATATTGTATCTAAAAGTGAATCACCAAATTCGAGGTCACGTGAATTGTTCCTTTACTTTTGTAGTGGTACATTTCAGCATCTTATTGTTTGCAAACTTTAAGCACCGCAATCAAGTAAAAGCTCCAAAACCTGCAGATTTTTAGCTTCCTAATTATCTAATCTTTCACTGTTGACTTTTTCGATCTGAACATGATGAAAACAAAGCATAAAGGACTTTCTAACAAAAAAGTTCTATGTTTTTAAACACACTTAAGTTGTTTATAAATTTTCTCTTCAAAGGCTTAATTATTTGAAGAGAGGGAGCAAAAAGGAAATTCATATTGCTGTGTGGAAGTTTTTCTTCTTTTTGCTGTTTTATTTTCACATTAGTAAATTTCACTTCAGTAAAATTTTAAAACCACTTTTTCTCTACTTTTATTGAAAACTAATTAACATATTACTGCATAAGTTAAAGGCATAGAGCATAATTTATATTCTGAAATGATTATCACAATGGGTTCAGCTGACATCCATCATATCTTATAGCTGGAATGAAAATAAATAAAAAGAAAAAGAAAAATGCTCATTATGATAAAAATTCTTAGGAATTGCTGTCAATAACTTTCCTATATATCATACAGCAGTGTTAACTGCTGTTAACTCTTTAACACATATATTTCTGTTAATTGAAAGAAGGTTTAACAAATTCCTGGATAGAAGATACTGACACAACTTGGAACGCATGTGTCTTTTGCATTACCTCTCATTTTCAAAGTGATTTAACATTTGAGAAACCTTATACCTTTTAGTTTTAATGTTTTTTAACACATTATAGGTAAATAGACATAATGAGGTGGGAGAGGGTTTCAGGATGGTGAACACATGTACACCCATGTTGGATTCATGTTGATGTATGGCAAAACCAATACAATATTGTAAAGTAATTAGCCTCCAATTAAAATAAATAAATTTAAATTTGAAAATTGAAGAATAAAAGAAAACAGTTTATTCAGTACCCTAGAAACTGCAAAGTAGAAGGAAATAGTAAGCATGATCACAAAAGGAAAGCATATAGGAGGAAAATATAGGCTTTTATAAATTGTCCTATAATCATCTTCCCTTACATTATAAATGTAATGACTTTAAACTCATGTAATCTGTATGTATTTGATCAACTTTTTCCAGTGATTATTAGAACAATCTCATAAATGATTTATGATTAAAATTTACTAATCTGGACAGGAAAATCTCTTCATCTAATATGAAAGTTCCTTGTGAAATACTCTATTTATATTAAGAGGAACAATTATGGAAAAGTCATACCATGTAGTGACCTGGCACAGTAAAAGTGCCAGACAGAGATTTCTGGGTCAGAGCACTTTCAAAGCCAGCAAGGGATTGGGGTTTTGAATGGTCCACAATTTATCTTATAGCTAGGGCAGTTTCTTGGGGTATGCAAAGAAAGCTCACTTCTAAATGACAAGAAAATATACCTATTAAGGCTATATTTAAAGTAATTGCATGTGTAAGAATTTTTGACACCAGTTGCCTCCTGAGCTAACAGTTCTGGACTGCTCTGAAGGAGTAAAAACATAGGGGCCACAATAAGCAGGGGAAATCTTTGGCTCATTTCTGTTCATCAATATACAAAAATTAAAAAAAAAAAAAACATACATATTGCTTATTTAAGTTGCTTGGTCTCTATATCATGACATGTATTTTCAAACATGCACACACACACACATGCACAAACCATAAAACTACTAAATATCTGAGAAAAGCTTTCTATTAATACACGCATTATTAAGTTTTGCTTAGGGGATTTCTTTCTTGTGCTCTTAGAGTTTAGGCAATTGTATTAGTCATCTAGGGATGTCACAAAATGCCACAGAGTGGATGAATTAAATGACAGTTTATTTTCTGCCAGTCCTGGAGGCTAGAAATCAAGGTGTTGTTGTCAGGTTTGGTTTCTCCCCGAGCTCTTTCCTTGCTTTCCTGCCTTCTGTGTCTTCATATGACATTTTATCTAGTTTCTCTTCTCATAAGAACACTGGTCTTACTGGGTTAGGGCCCCATCCTGACAACCTCATTTAATCTTAATTCCATCTACAAAGTCCCTGGTTCTAAATGCAGGCACACTGAGTATTAGGAAGTCCGTGTGTGAATTTTGGGTAAGCATAATTACTCCTATAAGTGCAATTTACCTCTGGATTGTTATTTTGTATGATACATATATATCACACACATATATATTTAGATATACAGCCAATAATATGTGCCCTGTGTGATTTGACTTTTAATTGCATGTGTATTATGTATCATATTTTTACTTGAACAGGAATTGCAGGTTCATTTGGCTTATGAAATTCAGTTCATTTGTAACCACAGTTTCACATAGCACTTCAGTAAGAACAGAAAATTAACTTTCCTAGATGTATAAAACCAAAATGGAAACAAATTTTTAGTTCCTAAAAGAGCTTTGTACATGATTTTGTACTGTGCATTTCATTCAATTTATACCAACAGACATTAACATATCTATTAAATACTCTTTTCTTGTGAAGATATTCACAACTACAAAATGGAGAGGCCATTCTTAAGAACCTATTCTTAGGAGGTATTCTTAAGAGTGCAACTACTTTATTGAGATTAACCAATTCCATTAAAACATCATTATAAATGAACAAATTGAAAGCCTCCTTGAATAAATGAGAAGAAATGACTATAAGTTACTAAAATTTGAGCTCTATGAAAGCAGTATTTTATTGCTCTGGTTTTGTTCATCTATATAAATATAAGTAAATCTGGTAGCATTACCTTGAGAAATGATTATACATTAAGTTTACACTTCCCTACAAATATTGACAATTTTCAACACTGTATCTTCGTGTCAGGCACTTTTCTAGGGATTAGGAATAGATCTCTTAATAAAACAAACTGCCTGCCCTCTTAGAACTTCGTTCTAGTGAATAGACAAGAAATAAACACTTCCTTTAATTTGGGTTTCCCCTTTAGGACTAGCCAATGACCTTAATAGAATTTTTCAAGTATTCAATGTATAAAAATATGTCTATAATCTCTGAACCGTGAAGTGTACATATAATAATTGGTACCTGTAATTACTGTATTTCAGGGCTCTATCAACCCTACCTACTCTCTATAACCAAAATAATCAGCAAATACAGTTCAGTTGTAGTTTCTAAATGTGTTATTGGTGGACAGAGGATGAAAATGAAATATATCATTTTAAAAATGGTAAAGTAGATTCTTGCTCTGTTTGATTCGATTTTCTGCTACTTACTTACTGTGGTATGAGACAATGTTTTCTATCTTCATAAAACTCAGGTGTTTCCTGTGTGAGACAAGGGAAATAATTACGTTAAAGAATAGCTCTATTATAGAAAATATGTACATTACATTTATCATGGTACATGACATGTAAGATTCATTGGAATTCATGGTAGCTTTTTCTAAAATGCAGATGTGTTGAGGGCAAAAATATGAGAAGTTTTTCCATTTGTAGCACATTTATTAGCTATCACATCATTGATTAATTTTTTTGAAATCAAACATGTCATTCTATAAGGGAAATTTCTCATGATTGGAGAAGGAAATGGCAACCTACTCCAGTATTCTTGCCTGGAGAATCCCATGGATGGAGGAGCTTGGTGGGCTATAGTCCACAGGTTGCAAAGAGTCAGACACGACTGAGCGACTTCACTTTCACTTTCACTATTATGATAGTAATCATCCTAGAAAACTGAAAAGAATCTTAACTGTAATATGTTCAGGAAAAAATGAGAATATTTTGATGTATTGTTTGTGAGAGGTTTTGGTAATTTCAATTTCCTTCTTGATACATTTGTATTCTCCTTGTGTCATTTTGGTAAAATGTGTCTTTCAAGCATTAGTCCATTTCTTTCAAATTGTCAAGTTTATGGTCATAAAGTTTTGTATAATACTCTATTCTTAAATGATGATCCTGTTTTCCTTTCTGGTATTCCATCTTCTCTTTATTTTTTCTTAGCCTAGCAAAGGTTGATCAATTATGTTAATCTTTTTAAAGACCCATCTTTTATTTTCATTAATTTTCTCATTATCTCTATTGATATTTCTGTTCCTTATTTTAAAATTCATTAATATCTGCTTGAAGTTTGTTACTCCTTCTTTCTTTTGATTTATACTGCTCTTTTTTCTCTAGTATCCTAAAGTAAAAGCTTAAGTTTTTGGTTTTAATCTTTTTCTATAAAATATGCATTCAGTGCTACAAATTTATCTCTACTTTGCTTTCACTGCACTCCACAGATTTTGAAAGTTTTATTTCCTTTTTCATTAAATTCAAATTATTTTTAACATCTCTTGACATTTCTCTTTTGACCTATGTTTTATTTACAAGTGTGTTGTTTAATCTCCAAATAATCTGGGATTCTCTAGGGACTTCTAGGGGCTCCCCTGATAGCTCAGTTGGTAAAGAATCCGCCTGCAATGCAGGAGGCCCCAGTTCAATTCCTGGGTCAGGAAGATCCACTGGAGACGGAATAGGCTACCCACTCCAATATTCTTGGCTTTCCCTTGTGGCTCAGCTGGTAAAGAATCCACCTACAATGCGGGAGACCTGGGTTTGATCCCTGGGTTGGGAAGATTCCCTGGAGAAGGGAAAGGCTACCAACTCCAGTATTCTGGCCTGGAGGATTCCATGGGGTTCTGTTTTTGATGTCTAGTTCAGATCCATTGTGTACTGAGAGCATACTTCAGATGATTTCAATTCTTTTAACTGAGTTGTTTTATGTCCCTGAAAGTGATGTGCCTTGGTGAATGTCCCTGTGAGCTTGAAAGGAGTTTACAGTTGACTCTTGAATAAAATGGGTTTGAACTGCACTGGTCCATTTGGCTTGTTTTTAAGAAGCAGAGTCAGCTCTTCCTATTCCTGCATTTTCCATTCATGGATTTAATCAACTTGGATTGAAATTTTTATTCATTGTACATTTCCATTTTATATGAGGGACTTGAGCATCAGCAGATTTTTGTATATGTGAGGGCTCCTGGGAACAATTCCCCTCAGATACCCAAGGATGGACTGCATTCTTCTGCTGTAGATAAGCATTTGTAAAGGTCAGTTAGATCAGGTTGATTGGTAGTTCAGTTCAGCTGTATCCTCACTGATTTTCTGAAAGCAGAATCTGTCAGTTATCAATAGAGATCTGATGAAGCCTTCAACTATATTAATACTTGTTTATTTGATATTTCTATTCTGTTTTTGTCTCATTTATTTTGGTACTTTGCTGTTATGCACATATGCATTAAGGATTGTTGTTTTAGAAAACTAACCTCTTTAAGTAATATTCCTCTCTATCCCTGATAATTTTTCTTGTCTAAAGTCTGCTTTGCCTGAAATTGATATATCTAACTCCTGCTTTCGTTTCACTAGTGTTAATGTGGTATATTTTTCTCCATAATTTTACTTATAATCTATGTTTTGTTTTTTTTCTATTTTAAGTGGCTTTCTTGCAGACAACATATAGTCAGTCTTTGTTGTTTTATCTCCTCTCTCATTTCCTATTTGTTCCATAGTTGCATTGAATCTATTCACATTTAAAGTGATTATGTATATAGTTGGATTAATCTCTCCCCTTTTTGTTCTGTTTTTATTCTTGTGCTTCTTAACTTTTAAAATCTTCCACCCTTTTTCTGCCTTATCTGGTTTAATTGGGCATTTTATATGATTCTATCTTCTCTCATTTTTTTAACAAATCAATTATACTTTTTAAATTATTTTAATGATTTCCTAATGATGGCAACACATATTTACAACTAAATCCATTTTCAAAAAGGTCTGTATTTTTTTTTTATGAGCAGTGCAACAGAATATTTAGAATTCAGCCCTTCTCACATTGTTGTCACTCATTTCACTTACTAATAAGCTATAATCACCCAGTATATTGTTGCTGTTGTCAATTTGAACATTATATATTAAATCAACTATGAAAAAGACAAATAAAAAGTTTTGCTTTACCTGTATGTTTTCTCTCTCAAATGCCCTTCATTTCTTTATGTAGATCTCAGTTTCTGACCTGCATCATTTTATTTCTCTAAACTTTAAACACTTTTTAAAGTTTTAGAAAGGCAGATATACTGGTGGAAAATTCCTCAATTTTATTCATTTGAGAATATCTTTACTTCCCCTTCATATTTTAACAACAATTTTCCTTAATAAAGAATTCTAGGTTGGTGATTCCTTTATTTCAACATTTTAAATATTTCACTTTACTGTTTTTGCTTGTACTGTCAATGACAAGAAGTCTGCTATGAATTGTTTACCTTTTCTTCATAGGTAAGGTGTTTTTCTGTGTGCATGCTTCAAGATTTTTTTTTTTTTTTTTTTTTTTTTTGGTTTTCTGTAGTTTGAATGTGACATACCTAGGTGGAACTTATTTTTTCGTTATTCATTCTGCTTGCAGTCCGCTGGGTCCTTGATGTATGGTTTGGTGTCTGTCATGATTTTTGAAAAATTCTTAGCTGCTTTCACCTCAAAAATTGTTTCTGCTCCTTTTTTCCTTCTCTTTCTGTGTTCCCAATACATCTGTATTACACCTGTTGTCATTGTACAAACAGTTCTCAGATATCTTGTTCAGTACTTTTTCATATTATTTTTTTTTATCCATGTATTTCAGTTTGGAAAGTTTCTATTAACACATCTTCAAGCTCAAGTGATTCTTTCCTTAGCCATACCCAGTCTACTGATGAACTCATGAAAGGCAATCTTTCTCCTTCAGTGATTTTGACTTCTAGCATTTCTTTTTAAGTTTCCGTATTTCTATTTACATCTGTTGTTGAATACAGTGCACTTGATACATGCCCTACGTGTATCAAGCACAGTTGTTTTAAATTTTCTGATCTGGTACCTTCAGAATGTCTGCCAGTTCTGAGTTTGATTCTGTTACCTGGTTTGTCTCTTCAAACTGTGGTTTTCATTGTCTTCTAGTGTTTCTTGTAATTCTTCTTGCATGTCAGACCTACTGTATTGGGGAAAGTTGCTGTGGTAAATAGGCTTTTGGTGTGAAGTTGTATGTTCATCTAGCTGGGAGTTGGCCCGTTTTTATTGTCTGATGCAGCTGTAGCTGTCAGTCTTCCGCTTTCTCTGGTGCCCATTCTATATTTTTGTTTTGCTTCCTGTGTTGTCTTTTGATTTGTATTAATCAGGTTTTCTAGAGAAAAAGAACCGATAGGGAAGATAGTTACATAAATAAAGAGAGAGAGACAGAGTGGAAGAAAATAGAGTGTGTTGGCAGAGAGAGCAGAGAGGAGGAGGAAAGAGGGAGAGAGATGTCTAAAGAGTTCATTTCAGAGATTTTTCTTCTTTTTTAAGCAATTGAGTCATGCAGTTGTGGGGACTAGCAAGTCCAGAATTTGCAGGACAGGCCAGAAAATGGGAAATTCCAGCAAAAATCTATATTGTAGTCTTGAGTCTGGAGACTGGAGATTCAGGCAGAATTTCTAAATGGAGACAGAATCCAAGGATCCCTCCTTTGGAGACATCAGTCTTAGCATCTTAGCTCCTAAACCTTTTGAATACTTAATTGTATGAAGCCCGCTATCATTATGGGGAGTAAGGTGATTTGCTTTATTCAAAATCTGTTTATTTAAATGTTGTTTTTCAGTCATCCAGTAGTGTCCAACTCTATGTAACTGCAGCACACCAGGCCTCTCTGTCACTCACCATCTCCCAAGTTATCCCAGGTTCATGTTCATGATCTCAGGGATGCCTTCCAGCCATCTCATCCTCTGCCACCCTCTTCTCCTTCCGCCCTCAATCTTTCCCAGCATCTGGGTCTTTTCCAATGAGCCAGCTGTCCACATCAGATGACCAAAATACCGGAGTTTCCAGTACTGGAGCACCAGTCCTTCCAATGAGTATTCAGGGTTGATTTCCCTTAAGATGAACTGGATTGATATCCTTGCTGTCCAAGGGACGCTCAGGAGTCTTCTCCAGCACTGTCTAGGTTTGTCATAGCTTATGTGTCAAGAAGCAATCATCTTCTGATTTCATGGCTGCAGTCACCATCCACAGTGATTTTAGAGCCCAAGAAAGGAAATCTGTCACTATCTTTTCCCCTTCTATTTGCCATGAAATAATGGGGCTGGATGCCATGATCTTAGTTGTTGTTTTTTTTTTTTTTTAATATTTAGTTTTAAGCCAGCTCTTTCACTCTCCTCCTTCACCCTCATCAAGAAGCTCTTTAGTTCCTCTTCACTTTCTGCCATTAGAGTGATATCATCTGCATATCTGAGGTTGTTGATGTTTCTCGCATCTATGTTGATTCCAGCTTGGAACTCATCCAGCCTGACATTTCTCATGATGTGCTCAGCATATAGATGAAACAAACAGGGTGACAGCAGACAGTCCTGTCATACTGCTTTCTCAATCTTGAACCATTCACTTGTACCATACAGGGTTCTAACTGTTGCTTCTTGACATGCATGCAGGTTTCTCAGGAGACAGGTAAGATGGTCTGGTATTCCCATCTCTTTAAGAAGTTTCCACAGTTTCTTATGATCCATACAGTCAAAGCCTTTAGTGTAGTCAATGAAACAGAAGTAGATTTTTTTTCTGGAATTTTCTTGCTTTCTTTATGATCCAGCAGTTGTTGGCAATTTCATTTCTGGTTCCTATGCCTTTTCTATAATCAGCTTGGGCATCTGGAAGTTCTTGGTTCATATAATATTGAAGCCTAGCATGCAAGATTTTAAGCATGACCTTACTAGCATGGGAGATGAGTACAACTGTCTGGTGGTTAGCACCTTCCTTAGTACTACCCTTCTTGGGAATTGGTGTAAGGATTAACCTTTTCCAGTCCTGTGGCCACTGCTGGGTCTTCCAGATTTGCTGACATATTGGATGCACCATCTTGATGGCATCATCCTTTAGGGTTTTGAATTGCTCTACTGGAATTCCATTGCATCCACTAGCTTTATAACAGCAGCGCTTTCTCAGGCCCACTTGACTTCACACTCCAGAATATCTGACTCTGGTTTACTGACCACTTCATCGTGGTAATACAGCTCAATGAGATCTTTTTTGTATAATTCTTCCATGTATTCTTAACATCTCTTCTTGATTTCTTCAGAGTCTACTAGGTCTCTACCATTTGTGTCCTTCATTGTGGCCACCTTTGGGAGAAATGTTCCCTTGATATTTCCCATTTTCCTGAAGAGATCTCTAGACATTCCCCTCTGTTGTTTTGTTCTGGTTTTACGCACTGTTCTTTGAAGAAGGCCTTCTTGTCTCTCCTTGCTGATCTTTGAAACTCTACGTTTAGTTGGATGTACCTTTCCCTTTCTCCCTTGCTTCTTTTCTTTCTTCAGCCATTCATAAAGCCTCCTCATAACCACTTTGCCTTCTTGCTTTTTTGTTCTTTGGGCTGGTTTTGTTCACTGTTTCCTGTACAATACTATGGACCTCTGTCCACAGTTCTTCAGGCACTCTGTTTACTAAATCTAATCCTTTGAAGCTATTCATTACCTCCACTGCATATTCATAGGAGGTTTGATTTTAAGTTGCACCTGGCTGGCCTAGTGGTTTTCCCTACTTTCTTTAGTGTAAGCCTGAATTTTGCTATGAGAAGCTGATCTGAGTCGCAGTCAGCTCCAGGTCTTGTATTTGCTGATTATATACAGCTTCTCCAGCTTTGACTACAAAGAATGTAATCAATTTTATTTCAATGTTGACCATTTGGTGAATGTCTGTGTATGAAGTCGTCTCTTGTTTTGTTGGAAAAGGGTGTTTCTATGACCAGTGCATTCTTAGTAGAATTCAGTTAGCCTTTGCCTTGCTTCATTTGTTCTCCAAGGCCAAATTTGCCTGTTAACTCCAGGTATCTGTTGACTTCCTACTTTTGCATTCCAACCTGCAATGATGAATAGAACTTTTTTTTTTTTTTTGGTGTTAGTTCTGTGAGGTCTTGTATGTCCTCATAGAACTGATCAACTTCAGCTTCTTTGGCATCGGTGGTAGAGGCATAGCCTTGAATTATTGTGATGTTGAATGGCTTGCTTTGGAAACAAACCGTGATCATTTTGTCATTTTGAGGTTGCACAAGAGAACTGCATTTCGGAATCCTTTTTTCATTATGAAGTCCACTCCATTTCTTCTATGGGATTCTTGCCCACAGTAGTAGATATAGTTAATGGTCATCTGAATTAAATTTATCCATTCCTGTCCATTTTAGTTCACAGATTCCTAAGATGTTGGTGTTTATTCTTACCATCTCCTGCTTGACCACTTCCAATTTGCCTTGATTCATGGACCTAACATTCCATGTTTCTATGCAATAATATTCTTTGCAGCATCAGATTTTACTTTCATCACCAGATACATCCACAACTGAGCTTTTTTTCCGCTTTGGCCCAGCCACTTCATTCTTTCTGGGGCTATTTGTAGTTCTCTTCTGCTCTTCCCCAGTAGCATGTTGGACACCTTCTGACCTGGGGGACTCATCTTTCAGTGCCATATCTTTCTGTCCTTTTATACAGTTCATGAGGTTCTCACAGCAAATATACTGGGGTGGTTTGCCATTCCCTCCTCCGGGGGGTCGTGTTTTGTCAGAATGCTCCACTGTGACCCATCTATCTTGGGTGGCCCTACATGGCATGGCTCATAGCTTCACTGAGTTAAGCAAGCCGTTTTGCCTTGACAAGGCAGTGATCCCTGAAGGACGTTTAAATGTTAACTACATCTAAAAATTATCCCTTTAGGTCATTATCTCAGTAAGTGTTTGACCAAAGATAGCCTAGTCAAGTTGACACATAAGGTGAATAATCAAGATTTCCCTATAAATTCCTTCTTAGAGGTTTAGTCTTGCAGTTATTTTTGCTGTAATATACTGTCATTTCTTTTAATGAGCCTATCCCCATAGACTGCTTTCCTCATAACTTATCTTTAACTTTCCCCTATTATCTAATGCTTTGATTTAGGTAAGACAGGAATACTAGAGGACATATTAGAATTAGTATTTCCTTTTCCCCATATAGGATAGATTCTGGAAATTTCTTCTGAGGGAAGCTATACAAAACAGGATACAGAGAGTGTTTCAATTTGGTTACTTTTCCCTTTAGCACATTTCAAGATGTTATTTCAAAACGTACCAGCAAATTAAAGTTTCCCATCAAATTTGAGAAGTTTTCAAACATAATTTTTTCAAAAATTTTTTTGCCCATTTTGCTACTATCTCTTCTGGTCTTGTTATGTATACATTGGTGTACTAAGAGGTATCCCATGTTTGTCTACAACACTTTGTCATCAGAAAAAGGTGTTTTTTTTTTTTTTTTCCTTTGTTCTTCAGATTGGTGATCACAATTCACCTGTGATGAACGGCTTCTTTCTTCTGTCAGGTCTTGCCTGATGTAGAGCCCCCTCTAGTGAAATTTTTATTTCAGTTATTAAGCTTTTGATTTGGAATGTATTTTTTATCATTTTTCTATAAATCCATCTCTTTTAACAATCTCTATTTGGTGATGTATTTCTCCTATATTTCCTTGTAGTTCTTTAGTCATAGTTTCAGTTGTTATATTGAACATATCTCAAAACCTGGTTAAAGGTATTTGTCTAGTAAAGCCAGTGCTTGAGTTTCATTATTGGCAGTTTTTATTGACTTTGTGTTTTTCAAAAATCTTGTTGTTATTAGAAACAACTCTAGAAATCATATTCTTCCTTCCTCTGAATTTTTTTATTTTGCTATTTGCTTCTTTTTTGTAGTTTGTTTGTTTAGGACTTCTCTGAACTATTTTTTCAATTACATTCTTTGCTGTGCATGTCTCCCAGGGACGGAGGAGCCTGGTGGGCTGCCGTCTATGGGTCTCAGAATCAGACACGACTGAAGTGACTTAGCAGCAGCAGAAGAACTGAAGAGATCCACTTTTATCATTTCTTTTTGCAACTAGTTCACAGAAACTACTTAAATGATTATAAAATACACTCAACCACCTGAAAATATCATGACGTTGTTGATCAACTATACTCCATCCTTCCAAAGAGTATTCAGGGTTGATTTGCTTTAAGATAGACTGCTTTGATCTCCTTGCTACAAGGGACTCAGGAGTCTTCTCCAGCACCACAGTTCTAAGGCATCAATTATTTGACATTCTACCTTCTTTACGGTCCAGCTCTCACAACTGTACATGACCAGTGGGAAGAACATAGCTTTGGCTACACAGACCTTTGTTGGGTGAAGGTAATGTCTCTGCTCTTCAAAACACTGTCTAGGTTTGTCATAGCTTTCCTTCCAAAAAGCATTTGTCTTCTGATTTCATGCTACATACTAGGAATTACTCATTTCTCATTTTACCCTACCATACATTTAGGGCAAAATGTAGTTTTCTTTACCCCAGGTCAACATATTAAAAGAGTTTGGACACTGGTTTAATTGTGCTGAATATCAATGAAAGCCTTTCCTTCCAAGAATTTTATCTATTTCAAGGATGTCGAGTATTTCTTGTGAACTTAGGTCTTGAGTACTTCTGTGTACTGGAAAGTGTGAAATCTAGGGCAATAAGAAAAGCAGAATGAGGATGGTGAGGCATGGTCTTCCTATTACTACCTTTTCTCTTTCCTTTTATTTTCATACTTATTTATCTCCTGCTATAAGCAAAAGGATGGGAAAATCGGTCTGCCAGGCATTATCTGATGCAAATAAAGAACATGAGCTCAAGATCCCATACACTTCACTGGTCCATGTGAAGACATAGTCCAACCCTGATCTCTGGTCCACAATGCAGAATAATGGTTCAGGTTTTCTTTATTCATCTTGATTGCAGGTCAGAAGGGCTTTGAAAGAGGGTTATGGAGTAAAGAATGGTTACCATCTCCCTGGGGAAAGAACTTGGGCCTGATGCAGATATGTAGGTAGGCAAAAGTCTTGGGTTCTTGTGTTTTCTCTGGTGCACACAGAAAGGATTTCAGCATGCTGACTGCCACACCGAGGAACATAACAAAGTGAATAGGGACCTACCACATGTGAGCTGAGCACTCTGAGCATGTCTAGACATGGGCAGCCCCAGATGTGGTTGGAATATACCTAGGACCTGGAAACCCAGGGTCTAGCCAGCACTTCTGTTTTTGATGCAATTCAAAGCTATCATTACCTCTTAATTCACAAAATTATTCTATAGATTAGAAAAATTATTATTTCTGATTAAACATGGAATTATCAAATTTAAAATCCTTGACATAGCAGTAAGCAGCAAATTAGATTCCTTAGAAAATCAACACATAAATACTCGGCAGTTTTTCTCAGAATTCAGAGGAAAATAATAGAAATGAGGTGTGAAGAGAGAAAAGTAGAACATAAAATCGAATCTGCAGAAAATTTTAACTTCATGAAAAAATCAACAGTGATAAAATATTGAATGGAAAAGATACTTTGTTAATGTAAAAGGAAGGGCTAGTTGATAAGCTTTGATTTTTTTTTAATTAAAAATTATAAGGCTATAAAAGTACAAGGCAAAATTAGGTAACACCACACTGGTAACTTTTATAAATTACAAGATTCTTTTTTTTTTTTTTAATCCAGAAAATGACATAGTAATTTATCAGTTAATAGTTTCAGATTCCTTTCAACATTTCTGAAGATAAAGTCAAGATGAAGCTGATAATTACTGAACATCTGATCTGATAAAAGCATAATGCCACAATCGTGAGTGCTCAATCATGTCTGACTCTTTGTGACCCTATGGGCTGTAGCCCACCAGCCTTCTCTGTCCATGGAATTTTCCAGGCAAGAATATTGGAGTGGGTTCCCATTTCTGTCTCCAGGGGATCTTCCTGTTTATTCTCTCAGTTGTGTCTGAAAACTCTTTGCAACCCCATCGACTGTAGCCCACCAGGCTTCCCTGCCCTTCACTGTCTCCTGGAGTTTGCTCTAACTCATGTTCATTGAGCCAATGGTGCCATCCAACCATCTTATCCTCTGCCACCCCCTTCTTCTTCTGCCCTCAATCTTTCCCAGCATCAGGGTCTTCTCCAGTTAGTCAGCTTTTTACATCAGTTGGTCAAAGTATTGGAGCTCCAGGATCAGTACTTCCAATGAATATTCAGAGTTGATTTCCTTTAGGATTGACTGGTTTGATCTTGCTGTCCAAGGGACTCTCAAGAGTCTTCTCTAGCAATTCTTCAGTGCTTAGTCTTCTTTATGGTCCAAGTATCATGTCTGTACATGACTACTGGAAAAAACTATAACCTTGAATATATAGACCTTTGTCAGCAAAGTGATGTCTGTGGCTAGTGGGTATCAAAATTACTTAATAGACCCTATCCCCTGCTATCAAAAATGAATACTCTCAAGTGGTTGGCATTCTGTAGCATAGTAGATGAATAAAGCAAAATATATTTTCTCTTACCCAGCAAGTTAACATTTTCTGTTAAGTTTCTGTTTTCTCTCTAAGGACCTGCTCTTCCCTTGATGATAAGTTATTCCCTTTATGAATACACTCTTACCCCACTCTTCCCATCAGCTACAGTAGCAAACTATATTCTATGATTTCTGTAGGACACAAATATCATACAATAATGCAAAATACATATTACATATTTGTTAGCAGATGGTTGGTCTCCTTCTATAGATATTAAAATACAAATAAAAATAAAGTCCAAATGGAATAAGGGCAGAAATATATAGAACATAATTACTGAAATAGTATAGGAGATAATTGAAACTCTGAGCTGCACAATAAAAGTAGCCATGAAGATAGATTTTCTTAAATAGCAAAAGCTTCAAAAAGTTTAAACAAATCTCAAAATAGAGAAATAATGTATGCAATGCAAAATAATCAATATAGGGACAAACCTTTTCATTAAACAAAGGGATAAACGTATTGAACAAATACTAGGAAGAAGTAATTCACGAAAGCAAATGTAAAAAATCTAATAAATATAATCAAATGTTCAAACTAACCAGTGTTCAACAAAACAAAAATTTAAAAATAATATGAATGTTTTGCCTCTATATTTAATTAATGAAATTTATTAAATGTAAACTATTCAAATTGGCAGAAATATAAACATTATAGTAATACTATGTATCATTTTGGATCCTGCTTTCTATTTGATAATAAGATTTAGAGACTTTTCATGTCTGTTTATAGATGTATAAGTTTTTCAAAGTACCTTTATCAGTTCAGTTCAGTCACTCAGTCGTGTCCGACTCTTTGCGACCCCATGAATCACAGCACGCCAGGCCTCCCTGTCCATCACCAACTCCAGGAGTTCACTCAGATTCATGTCCATTGAGTCAGTGATGCCATCCAGCCATCTCATCCTCTGTTGTCCCCTTCTCCTCCTGCCCCCAATCCCTCCTAGCATCAAAGTCTTCTCCAATGAGTCAACTCTTCACATGAGGTGGCCAAATTACTGGAGTTTCAGCTTTAGCATCCTTCCTTCCAAAGAAATCCCAGGGTTGATCTCCTTCAGAATGGACTGGTTGGATCTCTTTACAGTCCAAGGGACTCTCAAGAGTCTTCTCCAACACCACACTTCTAAAGCATCAATTCTTTGGTGCTCAGCTTTCTTCACAGTCCAACTCTCACATCCATACATGACCACAGGAAAAACCATAGCCTTGACTAGACGGACCTTAGTTGGCAAAGTAATGTCTCTGCTTTTGAATATGTTATCTAGATTGGTAATAACTTTTCTTCCAAGGAGTAAGCGTCTTTTAATTTCATGGCTGTAGTCACCATCTGCAGTGATTTTGGAGCCCAGAGAAATAAAGTCTGACACTGTTTCCACTGTTTCCCCGTCTATTTGCCATGTAGTGATGGGACCGGATGCCATGATCATAGTTTTCTGAATGTTGAGCTTTAAGCCAATTTTTTCACTCTCCTCCTCTTTCACTTTCATCAAGAGCCTTTTTAGTTCCTCTTCACTGTCTGCCATCAGGGTGGTGTCATCTGCATATCTGAGGTGATTGATATTTCTCCCGGCAATCCTGATTCCAGCTTGTGTTTCTTCCAGTCCAGCGTTTCTCATGATGTACTCTGCATATAAGTTAAATAAGCAGGGTGACAATATACAGCCTTGATGTACTAGATTCTTTATAATTCACCATCCCATGGGGACATTGAGCTATCCTCACTTGTTGCTATGTAAGCAATTCTATAGGGGACAACCTTATCCATACAATTTGGTTTGATATGTTTCCTTGACACTCATTAACTCTCCTGGAGAAACTTGACCCTTTTCCCAGACTTTAATCCAGGAATCACAAGGACAGTCACCAAATTTTAGAACTTCGTTTTGCATTGTTTAGATCTGTATTGTTAATCTTGTGATATCACAGTACTTCCTCAATCTTATCATATTTCCTTATGCTAACAAAATCTTTTGAGAGGTAAAACATATTTTCTATTTTTAATAAACATGTACTTATTATTTTTCATTAACTTTTATTTTGTTTTGGCACCAAATTATTAAGGGCAAAAGAAACAACTTTATTCAGCCATATATAATTTCAAATCAGTTTTATATTCATTAATATTGAACCATAAAGAAGGCAGAATGCCAAAGAATCGATGCCCTTGGACAGTCATGCTGGAGAAGACTCTTGAGAGTCCCTTGGACAGGAAGGAGATCAAACCAGTCAGTCTTAAGGGAGATCAACCCTGAATATTGACTGGTAGGACTGATGCTGAAACTGAAGCTCCGGTATCTTGGTCATCTGATGCGAACAGATGACTCATTGGAAAAATTGCTAATGCTGGAAATGATTGAGGACAGAAGGAGAAGAGGGTGCCAGAGGATGAGATGGCTGGATGGCATCACTAATGCAATGGACATGAACATGGGCAAACTCTGGGAGATGGTGAGGAACAGGGGGGCCTGGCATGCTGCCGTCCATAGAGTCACAGAGTCAGACACAACTGTGCGACTGAGCAACAACAATATTGGGTACTTATTATCCGTTATCCAAAATTAAAATTTAGTGTATTTACAGAATATCAGAAAAAACAGGAAATTAAAATTACATATCAGTTCTTTGCTTTTGAAGTTACATCTGATAAGCTTTTGTGCCTTTTTAGGGAAAAGTATGTCATTACCACTTTTTAATGTAGCATACATTAAGAACATTTTCCATGTTAAAACTTTTTGAAACCATGTTACAAAACATTCCATGTGATGCAAGTATCACATTAATTTATCTGTCTTTATTACTTTTTATATCTCTAAACATTCTATAATGTGTTCCCATACATTAATCCTTTTAATTACTTTATTTCTTTACTCATATGGCATTATAATAATTATTTTAAAGTATGCTGTGGGCATTCAAAGGCACAGAGAAAACTCTATATCCAGAAGTATTAGTATTTAAGAATTATAGCATTTCTAAAGAGATTTTAAGTAAATGAACCTAGTGATTAATTTTAAGAACATAAAACTTGAAACAGCCAGATATGTACTGCCTGATATGAAGTAATAAAAAGGACAACTCATCAGCTATGAAGAAATCTCACCAATCAAATCTGACTCAGAAATCTTGTTAAATCTGTGTGTTTTTAAAAAATCATGAAAGTCAAAGAAATATGTTAAAGATAAAGCCTATAGAAATATACACAGAAAAATACAGAAGGCAAATAACCATACAGAGGGAAGAATAAACATCATGGGGAGAAAAAGAAAGGGGAAACATGCAGATTTAAAGACAAGAAAATGATCAGCCAACCTATCAGTATTCTAAGTCCTGTTAGGATTCTGATTTCAATAAAACAGTTTTTAAATAAATTATAATATACCATGGGGATATATACACTGACTATATTTTTCAATATTAAAGGTTATTGTTAAATTTGTGCAGATATTTGGGAAAGGTTTTGTCTTTTTTTTTGTTGTTGTTGTTTTTTTTTAAGTCATTTTTTTTTTCCTGATATAATATTATGTCTAGGATTTTCATCTATACTACTCAGGAGGTAAAGTAAATTGGCTTGCTGTGCTTAGTTGCTCAGTCATGTCCAACTCTTTGCTATCCCATGGACTGTAGCCAACCAAGTTCCTCTGTCCATGGGGATTCTCCAGGTAAGAATACTGGAGTGGGTTTCCACGCACTCCTCCAAGGGATCGTCTCAACCAAGGGTCAAACCCAGGTCTGAATTGCAGGTGGATTATTTACTGTCTGGAGTGCATATTAAATGAGTTTAATATTTAGGTAGAGGACAGATAGTACAGTCTTAATATATCATGCTTGTGGCTTATCCTAAAGAGATTTGGGAAAGGGAGTAAAATGATGGGATTCACAAGTAGGAGTACACTATTATGAATGTAGACATGAATTCATCCAGAAGCAAGGAAACCTTTAGGCCCTACCTCAATTTCTGTAATTCCAGCCCCCCTCTCTGACACACTTTCACGGGCTGTAATTTCTCTACAGAATGATAATAGATGATGACAAAAATAAGAATGAATTAAAAATGAGATGTGAAAGCTAAAGGAACTCCTTGGTAGAAGCAAAGAAGCCCTCATGTCTTGCAGCAGGAATGCAGAGAATGCCTCGCATGAGGCCTAAGACTTATCAGTCTGCATGACTAACTTCAAAGGAGGTTAAACTCAGCAGATCAGTTGTACCAAGAGCAGTGCCCCATTGGGAAAATCTGGATCCCTAACACACAGGTTCTAGACATATGGATGATTTCTTCTGAAGACTTTGATTCCTCTGACTCTTCTGAACCATCTAAGCCTGCAGAAATATTCCATTCATCTCTATTAAGCACAGTCATCTCAAATAACCCTGAAAGGCACTCAAGATCTATCTTCTTCCTGGCCACATGGCTTATACCTAGGTTTTAAGACATAATCCCAACCAACAAAAGATGCACTAGGCTTCTTAAGCAATGAAAGTACTAAAGTTTTAAGATGCTGCAAATATACCTGATATGTATCAATAGACATCTGGAAAATATGCATGACATTGGGTTAGAAGATTATTTATTAAAGGTACTGGAACATAGAATTGAAAGGAAAGAGTTTATTTACTTGAGAATATTCTTGGGAGATAAAGGATTTAGCCTTCTAGAAAGAATCTCAGAATATTTTACAAATTAATAAAGTGGCTCCCAGTGGCATGGTGCACACAGTGGCCAAGCTGAGCAAAATTGAAATGTGTGAACTGCCATGTCAGATGATAGATAAAGAGATTAAAAAGTACAGAGAAATAGACATGGTCAAATGGATGTAATATTTATAGTCAGAAAATGAGCATGATTGTTATGTTCCTTGGAAAGGCCCAGTTCAGTCAGTCAGTTCAGTCACTGTTTTGTCCGACTCTTTGCAACCCGATGGACTGCAGCATGCCAGGCCTCCCTGTCCATTGCCAACTCCTCAAGTTTACTCAGACTCATGTCCATTGATTTGGTGTTGCCATCCAACCATCTCATCCTCTGTCATCCCCTTCTCCCACCTTCAATCTTTCCCAGCATCAGGGTCTTTTCTAATGAGTCAGTTCTTCCCATCAGGTGGCCAAAGTATTACAGTTTCAGCTATTGAGGAGTTTCACTATTCAGGAGTGATTTTCTTTAGGATGGACGGGTTGGATCTCCTTAAATGTCTAAGGGAGTCTCAAGAGTCTTCTCCAACATCACATTTCAAAAGCATCAGTTCTTCGGCACTCAGTTTTCTTTATAGTCCAACTATCACATCCATACATGATTACTGGAAAAACCATAGTTTTGACTAGATGGACCTTTGTTGGCAATAGACACACAATTTTTCATGGCTACATGAAAGCCTGGTGAGAAAGAAGCATTAAGTTCTATAGTGGCTCCACTTTTCAGTTTAGCATTGGAGATAGGAAATGGATTTTAAAGAGTTTATATAGCTGAAAATGATGTCCATGAATGGACTTTGAACAGTGGAGACTAGGTGGCAGTGTTAATTGGCAGTAACCAGGTGGTACTTAACCACAGATATTATGATGACTAGCAAAGTTCGAGTAGAAGCCCTGGGAACCAAATACACAAGAAACTATAGGATGATTAATAGTATATGACCTCCAGAGGGGCAAAATAGATTGGTAGCTGACAACTGCACTACTCAGCTTGAACTAGCAGAAGAAACCAAGGTTTGGTGACTGGGCATCTGATGATAATCACCCTAATAAAAATGTCATGATTCCTTGCATATGTCTCAGACCAGAGACCTTTCAAAAATCAAAACTCGCTTAACATTAGTTCCAAGTGGACGGCAGCACCATAGCATGTTTACACAACAATTCACGGAGTTTTTCTCCAGAGAAAATGAGGACCGTTTTCTCAGTTGACTGTATATTGGGAGATAGGGATTACTCTGTTTCTCACATTGTTGACATAGGGTATCTGATCTCTGTGACACTGAACTATGAATACTTTAAAACATTATTGTGGCCTTCCTATATGTAAGAGGACATTATAAATGGTTTACATAGATTTCCTTGGTAGTCATTTCCCTGGAGCCTGAAAGTTTAATTGGTATTAACATACTTGAAAGCTGGCACAGATTGGGTCCTTGATTATGTGCATGCATGCATGCTTAGTCATGTCCGACTCTTGTGACTGCATGGGCTGAAGCCCTCCAGGCTCCTCTGTCCATGGGATTTCCCAGGTAAGAATATTGGAGTGGGTTTTCGTTTCCTTCTCCAGGGTATCTTCCCAACCCAAGGATCAAACCAGGGTCTGCTGCATTGCAGGTGAATTCTTTACCATCTGAGACACCAGGGAAGCCTTGAATGACTATCAAAATGTGCCGGGGTCCAGACCCAGTGGATCCAGGGTGATTCAAAGTGGGGACAGTGTAGGCGAAGAAAAACTTATTTATTTATTTAATTAGAAATATAAGATTACATTAGGAAGAAATAGTGTAGTAGGAAAATTTAGTGGAGAAAAGAGGCTGAATAACTTGGTTTATGTGGAAAGCCAATAAATTTCCAGACAAGGAACTTGCACCATCTACGTTAGGCCGCCAGTGTCCTCTTGAATAGCAGGGGGTGCCCCACCTTGGGCTCCCTCTTTCGTGGATCTTAGAAGCCAGAGCATGTAAGTATACATGGTGAGCCTCCACGCCCCAGATGGGAATTCAGCCAGAAAAGGAGTAAGACAAGAAGACACAGGGGAACCAGTCTTTCCAGGACTGGCCTGGCCTCTATTGTCTAGAAAGGCATTTTATACCTTTTTGATTGTACATAGAGTTCAATGGGTAATACAAAATTATGCAGCGTAAGCAGCCCAAACTCTTATCAAAACCAGGCTTTTCTCTCTGCATACCTGTCTTAGGTAATTTACATCATCTTCCGGCCAAAAGGGCCAATTAACATTTTACAGCCTTTTTTCTGATAAGGGTTTGTCAACCAGAAGACTTATTTGTGTTGTTCTTCTCAAAGTCTGGTGCCACTCTCAGAAAGTACTAAATAAAGTTACATTCTTACATAGCAAAGATACAACAATTTATAACAAGTAAAAGGAGTACAGTTATTTATAACAAAAGAAAAGTCATTAACTCGAAAGTCTAGTGTTGCTAACATCAAAACTACTATATACCTTTTTCCATATCCTGATTACATTGATTAACATCCTCCCAGGTGCCTAAAAGATAAAGAATATGGAGGCCTGGCAGCAATCATTGAGTCAACAGTGAAATCCATCACCAATATGATTTTTAGCTCTTTAGAAAAGGTTCTGTATCTTTAAGATGTTTTGAGCTTCGTGTCTCTTGCGGTTGGGGGGCTGTAAGCAATTCACAAGCTGTAAAAAGTCCAGGGGAACCTGTTAGGCAAGCTAGAGAGTTATCAGAGGGGGTTTTAAGCCAAGACATTCTTTTGCGGGAGACTGAAGCCCTGGATTAACTTTTTCCAGAGAGTGTCAGAAGAGTGGAAAAGTACAATACAATAAGGTAGGCAGATTCTTATTTTGGGGGTACATGCTCAGAAAATACCAGGGGGAAACCTTGAGGCTTGACTCGCCTTGCCCATTAGGCCTCTCCGCATGACCTTGTCATGGATGTGATTCCTCCCGCTGGCTCCCGGCCAAAATTGGGAAAGCAAAGTGGAAGGCTCTGAAACTATTCCTACCATGACACAGTTAGTAAAAATATATAAATTGTATCATGTATTCACTATAAAATTTAGGAGATTTGTGTCAGCCATCAGTTTCTAACAGATGAAAGAATGGTGGGGCTCATCACATCCAGTTAAATTACCAAGCACTGACTCTGCAGGAACCAGGAAGCTCCTGGAAGATGACTGTAACTCCTGCAAGCCCAGTGGTTGTCCTGATTGACGCTGCCTTGACAGATGTGGTAACTTTACTAGAACAGATGTAGTCTCAAGTTCAAGTGTGTGGACAGTGTTTGGGCATGTGCATTTTTTTCTATTTCAATAAGAAAAGAGAATCAGGGAGAGTTATTGTTCACCTCCAATGTGTGATAAACACTTGTGAATTTTGCTCTTAAGCTGTAACTCCCTTTTCCTCTGCCATAATGTAGTCCAATGGCATCTCATACTATCTAAACATCTCAGACAGTAGTACATGAATCCATTGCTTTGAGGATAGAATGTTATTCCATTCAAATAGTTAGCACCAGGAAGGATTTTGTAACTCTTATTTAGAGGATGAAGTGGTCATTATGGCAGAGATGGAGGGCACAGCATGAATTCTTACTAAGGCTAATCTAGCTACTGTTACTGACAAATGTCCAACTTGTTTAAAAAAAAAAAGACCAAAACTAAGCTCCAAACTTACATAATTTCTTGAGATTTGCTGTCTACTTGGCAGCAAGTTAACTGCTTTGAATATCTTCCATCCTGAGAGTATCTGTGGTCTTGTTACTGCAATCAATAATTTTTATAATTTTATGCCAGGGTTTCAAAAGTGTTCCTGTTCTGCTACTTACGTTTCAAACAAATGAGTTTCATGGGAGGTGTAATGGTTAATTTTATGCCACAAAGTGACCAAACATTTGGTTAAAAATTACCCTGGGTGTGTGAGGCTGTTGCTCTATGTGTGCACTCTGTCATGTCCAACTTTTTGTGACCACATGGACTGGAGTCCTCCAGGCTCCTCTGTCCATGGAGATTTTCCAGGCAAGAATACTAGAGTGGGTTGCCATTTCTTACTCCAGGGGATATTTCTGACCTGCCTGTCTTGCATAGGAGAGCAGATTCTTTACCACTGAGCCACCTGGGAAACCCAAGGCTGTTTCTAGAGGAGATTAACATTTGAATCAGAAGATTAGTAAAGAAGATTGTCCTCTCTAAGGTAGGTTCTAAATTGAGAAAGGAGTAGCCAAGCCTGTATATTTTCACCCTGCTTATTTAACTTATATGCAGAGTATATCATGCAAAATGCCAGGCTGGATAAAGCACAAGCTAGAATCAAGATTGCCGGGAGAAACAATAACCGCAGATGACACCACGCCACTTTTTTATGGCAGAAGGCAAAGAAGAATAAGAGCCTCTTGAACGTGAGGAAAAAAAGTTGGCTTCAAGCTCAACATTCAGAAAACTAAGATCACGACAGCTGGTCCCATCACTTCATGGCAGACAGATGGGGAAATGATGAAAACAGTGAGAGACTTCATTTTGGGGGGCTCCAATATCACTGCAGATGGTGATTGCAGCCATGAAATTAAAAGATGCTTACACTTTAGAAGAAAAGCTATGACTGACCTAGATAGCATATTAAAATGCAGAGATGTTACTTTGCCAACAAAGGTCCGTCTAGCCAAAGCTATGGTTTTTCCAGTAGTGATGTATAGATATGAGAGTTGGACTATAAAGAAAGCTGAGCACCGAAGAACTGACGCTTTTGAACTGTGGTGTTGGATAAGACTCTTGAGAGATCCTGGGACTGCAAGGATATCAAGCCAGTTACTCCTAAACGAAATCAGCCCAACATTCAGTGGAAGGACTGATGCTGAAGCTGAAACTCCAATACTCTGGCCACCTGATGTGAAGAACTGACTCATTTGAAAAGACCCTGTTGCTGGGAAAGACTGAAGGCAGGAGGAGAAGGGGATAACAGAGGATGAGATAGTTGGATGGCATCATGGACTCGTCGATGTACATGAGTTTGAGGAGGCTCCAGGATGTTGGACAGGGAGGTCTGGTGTACTGCAGTTCCATTGGGTCACAAAGGGTTGGACAAGACTGGGTGAGTGAACTGAACTGAAGGTAAGTAGATCAAATCCAATCAATGGAAGACCTGAAAAGAACAAAAAAGTGCTAAGTTAAAGGGAACACTTCCAGTCTAACTTCCTGTTAGCTGGGCCATTGTTTCTTTTCCTTCCTTCCCATTCAAAATGGAACATGAAACTGAGTTCTTAGCTCTCAGTCCTGCAGGCTTTCTACCAGGATTTACACCACTAGCTCTCCTGGTGCTCCAGGCCTTTGAACTCAGACTGGAAGACAGCATCAGCTGTTCCTGGTCTCCGTATGCTTACTGAAGATCTTGAAACTTCATAACATTCATATGAGCTCTTTCTTGTAATAAATCCCTTTAGAGGGAGAGGTCCGTCTCTTATTTGTTCTGTTCTCTGGCGAACCCTGAATGATACAGCAGGTTTTGTAGCAGGAACTTCATTTGTAGGAGTCATGATGAGCTTCGTGCTCAAGGAAGTCCTTTCCTGTTGTTACTGTCTAGTATTCAAAACATCCTTTCTGTGTGGCCATGGCTCCACATCTCTGTGTTCAGTTCAGCCACAGTCACTCAGTCATGTCCAACTCTTTGCAACCCCATAGACTGCAGCACCCCAGGCTTCCCTGTCCATCACCGACTTCCCTGTCCTTCACCGAACTTGTTCAAACTCCCGGCCGTCGAGTCGGTGATGCCATCTCTGCATTAGTGTGACTGTAACACTGATGTCCTGCATCCTTTCTAAAGTAACAATTCACTTACAATACCATGGCATTTTGGAATATTGCCTTCTGAAGTCTGTTTACTCTGGATCCATTTACCCCTGGCATCTAAGCAATCTTTCTTTGGAATTCCTAGTGCTTCTGTCTTCTCAGCATGGATTATGTCCCCAACAGCTTTCCTTCAGGGTAAGTCTTTGTCTTTCTGAAAAAGCCTATTTGTGGTACATTCAAGTGATGCCTAAGGATTTAGGCTGTTATGGTTTGATCTTTTTGCCCCAGGGTGCTTCCTTGGCTCTTTATTTATTTATTTATTTTCTAATATATCTGAAACCTGGAGCCTACAAGTTCTTTTTATAGTATTGCAGACTGTTCTAGATACTTTTCAAGTGAAGATTTTGTCTGTTACTCCTGGGTTCCATGAGGTGCATGGTCCTTTGGTGTTCAGCTTTCTCTTCCCTTGTGCCACTGGGCTGCAGCTGACCCAGCACGGATCTGATGCCCTGGAATGGTTTGGCCACACATCCCCCCTCAGAGGGTCTTAGAGGATTTCTGGCCATATAGGTTCAGTGAAAGTGTCATCTGTGAATTACTTATTTTATCTCTTTTGATCTCTTTTCATAAAAAGAGGAGATTTAAAGAAATTTCTGGGAGAAGGCAATGGCAACCCACTCCAATACTCTTGCCTGGAAAATCCCATGGATGGAGGAGCCTGGTAGGCTGCAGTCCATGGAATAGCTAAGAGTCAGACACAGCTGAGTGACTTCACTTTCACGTTTCACTTTCATGCATTGGAGAAGGAAATGGCAACCCACTCTAGTGTTCTTGCCTGGAGAATCCCAGGGACAGGGGAACCTGATGGGCTGCCGTCTATGGGGTCACACAGAGTCGGACACGACTGAAGTGATTTAGCAGCAGCAGCTGAAGTCATAGTCCTGTTGTCAGTGGCTAATAATTGCTGATCATTTTTTATAATGTCAAAGTTAATTTTCATCTTAAAAATCCATTAACTTTATTATATATTCATATAAATTATAGATAAACTTCAGTTCAGTTCAGTCGCTCAGTCACGTCCGACTCTTTGCAACCCCCTGAATCGCAGCACGCCAGGCCTCCCTCTCCATCACCATCTCCCAGAGTTCACTCAAACTCATGTCCATTGAGTCGGTAATGCCATTCAGCCATCTCATCCTCTGTCGTCCCTTCTTCTCTTGCCCCCAATCCCTCCCAGCATCAGAGTCTTTTCCAATGAGTCAACCCTTCACATGAGGTGGCCAAAGTACTGGAGTTTCAGCTTTAGTATCATTCCTTCCAAAGAAATCCCAGGGCTGATCTCCTTCAGAATGGACTGGTTGGATCTCCTTTCAGTCCAAGAGACCCTCAAGAGTCTTCTCTAACACCACAGTTCAAAAGCATCAATTCTTCAGCGCTCAGCCTTCTTCACAGTCCAACTCTCACATCCATACATGGCCACTGGAAAAACCAGCCTTGACTAGATGGACCTTTGTTGGCAAAGTAATGTCTTTGCTTTTGAATATGCTATCTAGGTTGGTCATAACTTTCCTTCCAAGGAATAAGCGTCTTTTAGTTTCATGATAAACTTAGGCATAATCATATATTTATAAGTTGTCATATATTATGAATTATGTGTAATGTATGCATCATTCATTATATCATTTAATTAAATATTTTACTTATGATTAATAGTTTCTCATAGCATTTAATATAATTTTATATTGACCTTATGATAATGTAATAGATTAAATATCTATACGCTCTTCCTGATTAGGACTTAAGCGATCTGAGAACTGGAATTTTATTTTAAGACTTTATAGAATTATGGCTAAAAACAATGCTTGATATGTATTATTAGCAAGTATAAATTTTAAAGTGCTACAGTTCAAATTTGGAACATTTTATTTACTTAAACATTGCATTTTTCAACTATCAACCTAAAACCTAAGAATAAACCCACAAAACCAAGCAAATAATGTGCTGGAAAAATTGTAATTAAAAAATTACAGGGAATACCATCAAAATATATTACATAAAAATGAATGTTCAGATTTAGCATACAAATCCTCATAGTTGAATTGATTTATATGTATGTCTATGATATTTAAGCATTCGTGCATATGAGACAAACATTTCCTGAAGAATTGCTAAAATAGTGTGAGATCAAAACATCTAATCTTCCATAGAACAATTTTTTGCAGAGATATTACTTGCTAAAATAGAGTAGCAGAGCAAATTTGGCATTCATTATAAGCTCCCAAATTTTACTTCAAATATATTTGGGTAGAAAATAAATGATTAATTTAGATAATGGATATATTTCTTTCTTGTGTTTCATCCGATATCCAATAAATACATAACACATTAGCAGAAGCTTCCTTAATGTATTGCAGTTTGAGGAAGATGATATTTTGATAGAGAAAATGTCCTGTAGCTTACACAAAATTTTTATTTTCTTATTGATTACTCATGTTTTTTTTTTTTCTCAGTGTACAAATAAAATAAATCAGTCCCTTAAATTTTGTCATCTATATTAACATTTTTTTTCCTGTGGAAATTATACTTTCTATCACTGTCTTAATGTGTTCCTTCATGTCTTTGAAATTATATATCAGATTTAACTTTTTAATTCTATATTTCCCCACAGTCTGACAGCTATTCTTCCCAATATCACACCAGATTATTCTAATCCAGAATTTTTAAAAGAAACATCTATAAACAAAGACCTCTTTAAAGTGTTTGCAATTTTAAGTACAAATACTTTTGAAACTTACAGGCAAAAACATCTGTAGACAAGTCTTTTCCATTCTTGGAGGACAAACCCTAGCACATTTTCAACAATTTATTTGACTTTCACTGCCCATTTCTTCCGAGCAATCAATTTATCTTTCTCTTTGGAATCTGTGAACAGGACTACATTGTCAATGGAGAGGTGGCATGGATCTTCCCAGTTGGTTGCCTCTTTGCTTTTTTTCCCAGTGCTGTCAGCAGAGAGAAATGACTCTAGGCCTCAGTACAGAAAACACTTTCTGACAAACTGCCATCCATGTATGAAAAAGACAGTAAATGTATATATGCAAACCTCCATTTGACTTCCTTCTTCCTAATAGATTTTGTGATTTGCATGACTGCACAAACTATTCTAGAATTTATAGAAGTATCTGAAAAAATGAATGAATTTTCAGGGGCTGAAACACTGGCTATTGGTTTCCATATGTAAAATGTATTCAGTAGTTGAAAATCAACTTTGGTACTCTACTGTTCATTTTTTCAAATTATATTTGTAGAACTTTTTCTTGTTTCCCTTCTCTCTTTCATGAATGCCTAAATGGCAAGGCAATATCAAAATGTATCCTAATGAAAGACGACCAGTAGTTACTTAATAGAGAGGCAAGAAGTTGTACTGAAATATCAATTTGAAAGAAAGGACCAATAGCCAGTTTTGTTCAAAGCTAACCCTCTGTGAATCCATCTTTTTATCTCTCTCACAGAGGCTCACCTATCTGTGAATAGGCAATGAACATCCTTAGTGTGAATGAACACAAAGTAATGTGTTAACTCTCCCAGTGGGTTTTTATTTTATATATCATTAGAAGTGGACAAAAGGCACTAAGAATAGTGAATTTACGACTAAGACACTTGCAAAAGCAGATGGCATCAGTTCTCCAAACAATTTCACTACAAAATCTATTAGTAAGGACAGCTTTGGTAATAGAAGTGCATCCAAGGTTCTTGCCCCTCAGGATTGTTGAGCTGGTCTTTGTGATAGAGTTCCATTTCACATCAGTGTCTTACTTTTTATTCCTTGATGTACACAAGAGAAATATTATGCATGTGTCTAAAAGTTGGGCTTTCCAAGTGGCTCAGTGGTAAAGAATCTACCTACTAGTGCAGGAGACATGGGTTCTGTCTCTGGGTTGCAAAGATCCCCTGGAGCAGCAAAGAGCAACCTGCTCAGGTATTCTTGCCTGTAAAATTCTATGGGCAGAGAACTTTGTTGGGCTATAGTCCATGAGGTCGCAAAGAGTTGGACATGACTGAGCAACTGAGCACTCACACATGCACATCTAAGGTTATAACCCTGCTTCAGACCAAATCTACTCAATTTTCCACTTCTAGTATTGAAAGTTCTGGGCTTTCTCTCATGATTTAAGATGAGCAGTTCATGGTACTTCTAAAATGTATATAGGCCATCCACAGTATATTTCTTTAACACTGTGGTCTTTTTTTATAGTACCTATCACTATCGAAAAATAAATAGCATGTTATAACTATATAATAACATTTTTTCGTCTTCTGTTGTTAGGGTTTGAGTTTTAAGAGATCGTAAAATGCCTTGAGACAAGAGTGGCTTTTCTCATTTATCACTAAGATTTGATAGTTATTGACAAAATAAACTTTATATTGTAAATGCTTTTGATAGTGACAAAATTTGTCCATAAATTAAGAGTAACCAACTTTCATTTTAAAGCATGCCACTATCGATTAGCTAACAAGCATGCTAAAACAACCTCAAAAATCTCATATTCACTATTCCTCCTGGAAATAGTGGATGATATTCATTTGGCTGATTCAAAGTTTTACTTACATGATTTTTGATGTTATTCAGATGATTTTATTTTGTTAAAGCTATTTTGAACAGAATGATAAAAGTCATCCAGGACCTATAATGGTAAATGTAGATATCAAATAATATTTCTTTACTGGAAAAAAAAAAAAACTATATAGAATAACTGTGAACCCAAGAATCTTGTCTTTATGACATAAAGAAGGTCTGACAGTTTTGAATCATTTTACCATAGGAGCCATGGTATCTTGCACATGTATTTATAACTGGAGCTACTTTGGGGATAAATGAACAATCAACCCATTTATTCAGCTTAAATTCTAGCAGTGCTCATTAGACATTGTTATTACAATGAATAACCTGCAACCTAAATCCTACCAACACAGTATAAACCTATATGTCCTTGATAAGTATTTCATACTGTCTTTTATATATATCTATATGTATATATATCTATATGTATATATATCAATAACCTCAGATATGCAGATGACACCACCCTTATGGCAGAAAGTAAAGAAGAACTAAAGCACCTCTTGATGAAAGTAAAAGAGGAGAGTGAAAAAGTTGGCTTTAAGCTCAACACTCAGAAAACTAAGATCATGGCGTCCAGTCCCATCACTTCATGGCAAATAGATGGGGAAACAGTGGCTGACTTTATTCTGGGCTCCAAAATCACTGCAGATGGTCTTTGCAGCCATGAAATTAACAGACTCTTACTCCTTGGAAGGAAAGTTAGGACCAACCTAGACAGCATATTAAAAAGCAGACACATTACTTTGCCAACAAAGGTCCGTCTAGTCAAGGCTATGGTTTTTCCAGTGGTCATGTATGGATGTGAGAGTTGGACTGTGAAGCAAGCTGAGCACCAAAGAATTGATGCTTTTGAACTGTGGTGTTGGAGAAGACTCTTGTGAGTCCCTTGGACTGCAAGGAGATTCAACCAGTCCATCGTAAAGGAGATCAGTCCTGGTGTTCATTGGAAGGACTGATGTTGAAGCTCAAACTCCAGTACTTTGGCCACCTGATGTGAAGAGCTGACTCATTTGAAAAGACTCTGATGCTGGGAATGATTGAGGGCAGGAGAAGAAAGGGGAGACAGAGGATGAAACAGACTCAATGGACATGAGGTTCAGTAAACTCTGGGAGTCAGTGATGCACAGGGAGACCTGGTTTGCTGCAGTCCATGGGGCCGCAAAGAGTCGGACACAACTGAGTAGTCTGAACTTATCTGATCGTCTTCTATATTTCTTAAAAATATAAAAGTGGCTATACATAAGATAGGTTAAAGTATTCATTATTCCAGGAATATTCTTCAAGTAGTGATTCCATGTACTTGGTAAATCTAGTGAGTTTAAATTTTGATTTCATCCACTATTAGGTATGTCATTTTGGAAAATTCACACAATTTTTAAAAATATCAGCTTCCTCATCTGTAAAATTAGGTACATCTAGTACTGAGCTCCTGCCTTATTGTAAAGTTTAAATATGGTAGTGTATATAAGATTATTAAGACAAGTCTCTGTGCAATGAGAACACCTAATACTTAATAATTTCTGAGCTTGTTCAAGGCATTGGCTTTGCTTTTCTTTTCAGTATCAAGACATTTACTAAATAGAGGCTCTGTTATTTTTTAGAGCTAAGAAAAATTCAAATTGAGATTTCCCAAAAAGATAGTATTAGAAACTCATTTTACGATTTTGGTATCATTTCTTTGGCACAGAAAAGTTGGTTTCTCTCCTAACATGCACCCAGCATATCTTGTTTGCCTTTTGAAAGTTTATGCTGCTATTAAACATCAAAATTTGTGTCACATGGAAATGCCTTCCTGGGAGGGTGTGCTTTAGTGTTGAATCATCTGTCGGGGGCTATCATTAGGTACAGAAGCTTTGAAGTAAGACCTAAAGCCAAAATTCTCACAGATGTTGCATGGAAACAAACTTCAAAAAGGATGCTCAGTGTTTATTCATAGGCAGGTAAACATCTGTGAAAGGGAGAAAAGAAAGCTGAGAGACAGGAGAGAGACTCACTTAAAGGCTTAGCTTTGAACAAAACAGGCCGTAGGCCTTTTCTTTCAAATTGATGTGTCTATTTATATGGCTTCCTGCCTCTCCACTAGGTAACTATTGAAGTCTCACTTTTGAACTAATTTACATTGACCTCTACCTTAGCCCTCAATTGTTCTATTTAAAGCGAGGTTTGTTTTCCCTAATGAGGATCAGCTGTGAGCAGGGGTGACCAAAAGAAAATAAATTCCCTTTGACAGGCTGTGCCTCTGCTTAGGCTGAAATTTGGAGAAAAGGAGAGGCCACGAATATACAGAATACCTGAGCCTGTAAGTTTAACATTGAAGGTCTTATAAATACAATGTATCTAGAGTCACCACATATTTCTTTATTAAGAAACTAGAAATGGTAACCCACTGCACTATTGTCTGGAGAATTCCAAGAAACTAGGAGGCTGGCAGACTACAAGTCCATGGGGTTGCCAAGAGTCAGACATGACTAAGCGACTAACACATTTTCCAGACACTAAGGCTACAAATGAGATTAAAGCCATGAAAACAATGACCATCTTTGATAACTCTTGGTCCACAAATTAAACTCTTTCTCTCTTTTTAATGAGTACAAAATATAGATCAAGATCCATACTAATACAATCATTTGCTCTTTGTCTTGTCATCAACTGATGGCTTAGAAATACTCATGCCATCAAAAAGTGAAGAACAAGAAAACAAAACTACAAATTAGGAAGGGTCAATCTATCAGATTTATAGCTTGGTCTTTCAAAGCCTGAAGCTTAATAAAACTTCAAAATAATTTCATCAAATGGTGTTATAACTGGAGATAAACAGCCCAGTTCCCTTAAGTTTTCAAAGTTTCTTATCTTCTATTATTAGTTCATTATATGACTGCTTTTTTTTAAAAAAAACAGTGATCTATCAAATTGTGCCACTAAATCTCTTTTCCACTTTGATCTTCATTTATGCTTTAAGGCAAAACAGCCTATGTGATGCTCAACCTAATAAAATGTAGATTCTTTGCGCTTCATGTATAAGCTAAGCTTTCCTCACCTCCAAGCATTCTGGAACTGATCAATGGTAAGCCTGCCTCAAAAAGTCTTTCCTTATCCTCAGTAGGAATATATCAATAAATTGGAAGAGATGATGATGCTACTGAAGCCTGCGAGCACAGCTTCTCATTTCATCAGTTCTGCTGATGTTACCTCTGGCTCAGAGGTTCCATTTTCTTTGTCTGTATGAGATGCATCAGGATTGCTTTGGCAGCAAGCCCCATAGGCATATGGCTGAAAGATTCTTGCTTTTAAAGGCTGATTTTACTGGCTCACCAGCTCAGGGTAGTAGCAGTTTTAACAGTGACTGGGTAGCTCGTAAAATAATCCAGAGTGCTGTCCTTATTCTGAGATGATAAAAAGAAAACAAACTTAGAGTAAGCACATCACACTCAAAAGATAAAAGAAAATATTTATATATTCTTCTAGTTAACACTAACTATAATATTATTATTATATTCTTTATTCTTAAAAGCTGATGAGTTTTGGCTCAGAAAAATGTAGGTTAGGAGTCCTGGCTTTCATACTTGGGAGCATTATGGCTGGAGAAATTAGAACAGTCATATAATGTCCCTGAAATTCTTTAAATCCACTACAAATCACTCAGGATAATCATTTGCTGATTAAGGTTTTGTGATGTTTAAATGGCATAATATGTATTCATGTATAGGATCATGATAAACACAGAAGTAGTTACTCAGCATGGATTGTTTTTCGTTTTTAAAACTAAAACTTTCTCTCTGTCAGTTTCAAAATACTTACCTTAAAAGCACAGGGTTCCCTGATTTCTTTCTCTATTCTTCTAGATTGTGATATTTCATTGACCATAATGAATTGAATTATGACCCCCAAAAGACAGATCCATGCCCTAATAATCAGAATGTCTGAATCATTACCTAGTATGGAAAAAGAAGGCAAGGGAGAAAGCAATGACAAACCACTTCAGTATTCTTGTCTTGAGAACCCCATAAATGGTATGAAAAGGCAAAAAGTTATGACACTGAAAGATGAACTTCCCAGGTCAGTAGGTGCCCAATATGCTTCCGAGGAAGAGTGGAGAAATAACTCCATAAGGAAAGAAGAGACAGAGCAAAGTAAAAAAAAGCCCAGTTGTGGATGTCACTGGTGAAGAAAGTAAAATCCCATGCTGTAAAGAACAGTACTGCATAGGAACCTGGAATATTAGGTCCATGAATCATGTTAAATTGGAAGTGGTCAAATAGGAGATGGTAAGAGTGAACGTCAACATTTTAGGAATCAGGAACTAAAATGGACTGGAATGGGTGAATTTAACTCAGATGACCATTACATCAACTACTGTGGGCAAGAATCCCTTAGAAGAAATGGAGTAGTCCTCAGAGTCAACAAAAGAGTCTGAAATGCAGTACTTGGATGCAATCTCAAAAATGACAGGATGATCTCTATTCATTTCCAAGGCAAACCATTCACTATCACAGTAATCCAAGTCTATGCCCAGACCAGTAATGCTGAAGAAGCTAAGCAGTTCTATGAAGACCTAAAAGACTTCTGGAACTAACAGCCAAAAAAGATGCCCTTTTCATTATAGGGGACTGGAATGAAAAAGTAGGAAGTCAAGAGATACCTGGAGTAAGAGGCAAGTTTGGTCTTGGAATACAAAATGAAACAGGGAAAAGGCTCACAGAGTTTGCCAAGAGAACTCACCGGTCATAGCAAACACCCTCTTCCAACAACACAAGAGATGGCTCTACACATGGACATCACCAGATGGTCAATACCAAAATCAGATTGATTATATTCTTTGCAGCTAAAGATGAAGAAGTGCTATACAGTCAGCAAAAACAAGACTGGGAGCTGACTGTGGCTCTGATCATGAACTCCTTACTGAAAAATTCTGACTTAAATTGAAGAAAGTAGGGAAAACCACTAGACCATTCAGGTATGACCTAAATCAAATCCCTTATGATTATACAGTGGAAATGAGAAATAGATTCAAGGGATTAGATCTGATAGACAAGAGTGCCTGAAGATTGTACAGGAGGCAATGATTTAGATCATCACCCAGAATAAGAACTGCAAAAAGGCAAAATGGTTGTCTGAGGAGGCCTTACAAATAGCTGAGCAAAGAAGAGAAGCTAAAGGCAAAGGAGAAAAAGAAAGATATACCCATTTGAATGCAGAGATCAAGAGAAAAGCAAGGGGAGATAAGAAAGTATTCTTAAGTGACCAATGCAAATAAACCGAGAAAATGATAGAATAGGAAAGACTAGAGATCTCTTCAAGAAAATTAGAGATATCATGGGAACATTTCATGAAAAGTTGGGCACAAAGACAGAAATGGTACGGACCTAACAGAAGCAGAAGATATAAAGAAGAGGTGCAAGAATACACAGAAGAACTATATAAAAAAGATATTCATGACCCAGATAATCATGAGAGTGGAATCATTCACCTAGAGCCAGACATCTTGGAATGAAAAGTCAAGCAGGCCTTAGGAAGCATCAATACAAACAAAACTAGTGGAGGTGATGAATTCCACATGAGCTCTTTCAAATCCTAAAAGATGATGCAGTAAAAGTGCTGCACTCAATATGCCAGCAAATTTGGAACACTCAGCAGTGGCCACAGGACTGGAAAAGGTCAGTTTTCATTCTAATACCAAAGAAAAGGCAATGTCAAAGTATTCAAACTACTACACAGTTGCACTGATCTCACACACTAGCAAAGTAATGCTCAAAATTCAACAAGCCAAACCTCAACAGTACATGAAACCATGAACTTTCCAGGTGTTCAAGCTGGATTTAGAAAAGGCAGAAGAACCAGAGATCAAATTGCCAACATCCGCTGGATCACTGAAAAAGTGAGAGGGTGCCAGAAAAACATCTATGCCTGCTTTATTGACTATGCCAAAGCCTTTGTGTGGAAAATTCTTCAAGAGATGGGAATGCCAGACCACCTTACCTGCCTTCTGAGAAATCTGCATGCACGTCAAAAAGCAACAGTTGGAACTGGGCAAGGAACAACAGATTGGTTCCAAATTGGGAAAGGAGAATGTCAAGGCTGTATATTGTCACCCTGCTTATTTAACATATGCAGAGTACATCAAGCAGAATGCAAAGACATCACTTTGCTAACAAAGATCCATTTAGTCAAAGCTATGGTTTTTCCAGTAGTCATGTATTTATGTGAGGATTGGACTATAAAGAAAGCTGAGTGCCGAAGAACTGATGCTTTTGAACTGTAGTGTTGGAGAAGACTCTTGAGAGTCCTTTGGTCAGCAAAGAGATCCAACCAGTCCATCCTAAAGGAAATCAGTCCTGAATATTCATCAGAAGGACTGATGTTGAAGCTGAAACTCTAATACTTTGGCCACCTGATGTGAAGAACTGACTCATTGGAAAAGACCCTGATGCTGGGAAAGATTGAAGGCAGGAGGAGAAGAGAATGACAAAAGATGAGATGGTTGGATGGCATCAGGGACTTGATGAACATCAGTGTGAACAGGCTCCAGGAGTTGGTGATGGACAGGGAAGCCTGGTGTTTGCATTCCATGGGGTCATAAAGAATCAGATGTGACTGAGCAACTGAACTGAATTGATGGAAAAAGTTGTGATTAAGTTAAGAATCTTGAAGGAAGTTACTTTGCATTAACCGGAAGGGACCTGAATATAATCACATTTGTCTTTATTAAAGAGACAATTTTGAGACAATCAGAAAAGGAGAAAAGCACAAGAGGACGAGACTGACTCAGAGAAACTTCAGTAGTGTAGCCACAAGCCACAGAACACTTGGACCCACCAAAATTTGAAGTAGCAAAAATAGATGTTTTGCTATAGTTTTGAGAGGGAGTGTAGCCCTGCCAACATTTTGATTTAGGCCTTAGGCCTCTAATTATGAGACAATAATTTTCTATAGATGTAAACCACCAATTTCTGATGTATTTATGGGAAGTACAGGAAACTAATGCATTGCCATTTTATCACTTTTTCACATTCCAAGTGTGTTTTGGCAATCTTATCGATAGAATGTTAAAACTTTGAAAGTGGAAATCACATATTACTCTTCGTGGAGAATTCAGTACCTCGCACAAGTCTTTACTTATAGCAAGGGCTAGAAGAAAATTCCCAAAAATATTAGCAAGTGCCACCCTCAGTGAGAGAATTATTTTGGACATGGTTCCTAAATGCAATATTAAGAAAGGTGATTTGGTGAAAAGTCAGCAAAATTGAACTATAATCTAAATATATCTTTTGAGAAAAGGACCAAATGAATCACATTTTAACACTAGCTGAAAATTCACAGTCTTGCCAGCAGCTGTTTTTCTGCAATAAAGTTGTTTGGTTATAATATTAAATACAACTATATGGTTTCTTTTATATTTCTCTTAGTCTGAATTTCATGTTTTTTTTTTTAATATTAGTTTATTTATTGGAGGCTAATTACTTTACAATATTGAATTGGTTTTGCCATATATCAACATGAATCTGCCATGGGTATGCACATGTTCCCCATCCAGAAACCCCCTCCCACCTCCCTCCCTGTACCATCCCTCTGGGTCATCCCATGCACCAGCCCCAAGCATCTTGTATCACGCATTGAACCTGGACTAGCAATTTGTTTCATATATGATATTATCCATGTTTCAAAGCCATTCTCCCAAATCATCCAACCCTCTCCCTCTCCCACAGAGTCCAAAAGACTGTTCTATACATCTGTGTCTCTTTTGCTCTCTCACATACAAGGTTATCGTTGCCATCTTTCTAAATTCGATATATATATATATATACATTAGTATACTGTATTGGTGTTTTCCTTTCTGGCTTACTTCACTCTGTATAATCAGCTCCAGTTTCATCCACCTCATTAGAACTGATTCCAATGTATTCTTTTTAATGGCTGAGTAATACTCCATTGTGCATATGTACCACAGCTTTCTTATCCATTCATCTGCTGATAGACATCTAGGTTGCTTCTATGTCCTGGCTATTATAAACAGTGCTGCAATGAACATTGGGGTACACGTGTCTCTTTCAATTCTGGTTTTCTTGGTGTGTATGCCCAGCAGTGGGATTGCTGGGTCATAAGGCAGTTCTAATCCCAGTTTTTTAAGGAATCTCCACACTGTTCTCCATAGTGGCTGTACTAGTTTGCATTCCCACCAACAGTGCAAGAGGGTTCCCTTTTCTCCACACCCTCTCCAGCAATTTATTGCTTGTAGAATTTTGAATCGCAGCCATTCTGGCTGGTGTGAAACGGTACCTCATTGTGGTCTTGATTTGCATATCTCTGATAATGAGTGGTGTTGAGCATCTTTTCATGTGTTTGTTAGCCATCCATATGTCTTCTTTGGAGAAATGTCTATTTAGTTCTTTGGCCCATTTTTTGATTGGGTTGTTTATTTTTCTGGAATTGAGCTGCATCAATTGCTTGTATATTTTTGAGATTAGTTCTTTGTCAGTTGCTTCATTTGCTATTATTTTCTCCCATTCAGAAGGCTGTGTTTTCACCTTGCTTTGTGGTGCAGAAGCTTTTAAGTTTAATTAGGTCCCATTTGTTTATTTTTCTTTTATTTCCAGAATTCTGGGAGGTGGGTCATAGAGGATCCTGCTGTGATTTATGTCGGAGAGTGTTTTGCCTATGTTCTCCTCAAGGAGTTTTATAGTTTCTGGTCTTACATTTAGATCTTTCATCCATTTTGAGTTTATTTTTGTGTATGGTGTTAGAAAGTGTTCTAGTTTCATTCTTTTACAAGTGGTTGACCAGTTTTCCCAGCACCACTTGTTAAAGAGATTGCCTTTTCTCCATTGTATATTCTTGCCTCCTTTGTCAAAGGTAAGGTGTCAATAGGTGCTTGGATTTATCTCTGGGCTTTCTATTTTGTTCCATTGATCTATATTTCTGTCTTTGTGCCAGTACCATACTGTCTTGATGACTGTGGCTTTGTAGTAGAGCCTGAAGTCAGGCAAGTTGATTCCTCCAGTTCCATTCCTCTTTCTCAAGATTGCTTTGGCTATTTGAGGTTTTTTGTATTTCCATACAAATCTTGAAATTATTTGTTCTAGCTCTGTGAAAAATATTGTTGGTAGCTTGATAGGGATTGCATTGAATCTATAGATTGCTTTGGGTAGTATACTCATTTTATACTCATTTATACTATATTGATTCTTCTGACTTATGAACATGGTATATTTCTCCATCTATTAGTGTCCTCTTTGATTTTTTTCACCAGTGTTTTGTAGTTTCTATAGTTTTCTATATATAGGTCTTTCATTTCTTTAGGTAGATATATTCCTAAGTATTTTATTTTTTTAGTTGCAGTGGTGAATAGAATTGTTTCCTTGATTTCTCTATTTTCTCATTATTAGTGTATAGGAATGCAAGGGATTTCTGTGTGTTGATTTTATATCCTGCAACTTTACTATATTCATTGATAGTTATATTAATTTTCTGGTGGAGTCTTTAGGGTTTTCTATGTAGAGGATCATGTCATCTGCAAACAGTGAGAGTTTTACTTCTTCTTTTTCAATTTGGATTCCTTTTATTTCTTTTTCTGCTCTGATTGCTGTGGCAAAAACTTCCAAAACTATGTTGAATAGTAGTGGTGAAAGTGGGCACCCTTGTTTTGTTCCTGACTTTAGGGGAAATGCTTTCAATTTTTCACCACTGGGGATAATGTTTGCTGTGGGTTTGTCATATATAGCTTTTATTATGTTGAGGTATGTTCCTTCTATTACTGCTTTCTGGAGAGTTTTTATCATAAATAGATGTTGAATTTTGTCACAGGCTTTTTCTGCATCTATTGAGATAATCATATGGCTTTTATTTTTCAATATATTAATGTGGTATATAACATTGATTTGTGGATATTGAAGAATCCTTGAATCCTTGGGAATAAGCTCACTTGGTCATGGTGTGTGATCTTTTTAATGTGTTGTTGGATTCTGATTGCCAAAATTTTGTTAAGGACTTTTGTATCTAGGTTCATCAGTGATATTGGCCTGTAGATTTCTTTTTCTGTGGCATCTTTGTCAGGTTTTTACAAAGGGTGATGGTGGCCTCATAGAATGAGTTGGGAAGTTTACCTTCCTCTGCAATTTTCTGGAAGAGTTTGAGTAGGATAGGTGTTAGCTCTTCTTGAAATTTTTGGTAGAATTCAGCTGTGAAGCCATCTGGACCTGCGCTTTTGTTTGCTGGAAGATTTCTGATTACAGTTTCAATTTCTGTGCTTGTGATGGGTCTGTTAAGATTTTCTATTTCTTCCTGGTTCAGTTTTGGAAAGTTGTTCACCCAAGGAGTGGTGGCTGTGCTGGCACAGGAGGGCCTAGAGGAGCTATCCCACATTGAAGATCAAGAAGGGCGGCAGTGAGGAGATACCCTTCGTCCAAGATAAGGAGCAGTGGCTGCACTTTGCTGGAGCAGCCGTGAAGAGATACCCCACGCCCCAGGTAAGAGAAACCCAAGTAAGATGGTAGGTGTTGCAAGAGGGCATCAGAGGGCAGACACACTGAAACCATATTCACAGAAAACTAGTCAACCTAATCACACTAGGACCACAGCCTTGTCTAACTCAATGAAACCAAGCCATGACCGCGGAGCAACCCAAGACGGGCAGGTCATAATGGAGAGGTCTGACAGAATGTGGTCCACTGGAGAAGGGAATGGCAAGCCACTTCAGTATTCTTGCCTTGAGAACCCCATGAACAGTATGAAAAGGCAAAATAATAGGATACTGAATGAGGAACTCCCCAGGTCAGTATGGTGTCCAATATGCTACTGGAGATCAGTGGAGAAATAACTCCAGAAAGAAAGAAGGGATGAAGCCAAAGCAAAAAAAAAAAAAAAAAAATACCCAGCTGTGGATGTGACTGGTGATAGAAACAAAGTCCGATGCTGTAAAGAGCAATATTGCATAGGAACCTGGAATGTCAGGTCCATGAATCAAGGCAAATTGGAAGTGGTCGAACAAGAGATGGCAAGAGTGAACGTCGACATTCTAGGAATCAGTGAACTAAAATGGATTGAAATGGGTGAATTTAACTCAGATGACCATTATATCTACTACTGTGGGCAGGAATCCCTCAGAAGAAATGGAGTACCCATCATGGTCAGCAAAAGAGTCCAAAATGCAGTACTTGGATGCAATCTCAAAAACGACAGAATGATCTCTGTTCGTGTCCAAGGCAAACCATTCAATATCACAGTAATCCAAGTCTATGCCCCAACCAGTAATGCTGAAGAAGCTAAAGTTGAATGGTTCTATGAAGACCTACAAGACATTTTAAAACTAATACCCAAAAAAAGATGCCCTTTTCATTATAGGGGACTGCAATGCAAAAGTTGGAAGTCAAGAAACACCTGGAGTAACAGGCAAATTTGGCCTTGGAATGCAGAATGAAGCAGGGCAAAGACTAATAGAGTTTTGCCAAGAAAATGCACTGGTCATAGCAAACACCCTCTTCCAACAACACAAGAGAAGACTCTACACATGGACATCACCAGATGGTCAAAACCGAAATCAGATTGATTATATTCTTTGCAGCCAAAGTTGGAGAAGCTCTATAGCAAAAACAAGACTGGGAGCTGACTGTGGCTCAGATCATGAACTCCTTATTGTCAAATTCAGACTCAAATTGAAGAAAGTAGGGAAAATCGCTAGACCATTTAGGTATGACCTAAATAAAATCCCTTATGATTATACAGTGGAAGTGAGAAATAGATTTATAGGCCTAGATTTAATAGATGGAGTGCCTGATGAACTATGGAATGAGGTTCATGACATTGTACAGGAGACAGGAATCAAGACCATCCCCATGAAAAGAAATGCAAAAAGCAAAATGGCTGTCTGGGGAGGCCTTACAAATAGCTGTGAAAAGAAGAGAGGTGAAAAGCAAAGGAGAAAAGGAAAGATATAAGCATCTGAATGCAGAATTCCAAAGAATAGCAAGAAGAGATAAGAAAGCCTTCTTCATCGGTCAATGCAAAGAAATAGAGGAAAACAACAGAATGGGAAAGAGTAGAGATCTCTTCCAGAAAATTAGAGATACCAAGGGAACATTTCATGCAAAGATGGGCTCGATGAAGGACAGAAATGGTATGGACCTTACAGAAGCAGAAGATATTAAGAAGAGGTGGCAAGAATACACAAAAGAACTGTACAAAAGAGATCTTCACGACCCAGATAATCACGATGGTGTGATCACTCATCTAGAGCCAGACATTCTGGAATGTGAAGTCAAGTGGGCCTTAGAAAGCATCACTACGAACAAAGCTAGTGGAGGTGATGGAATTCCAGTTGAGCCATTTCAAATCCTGAAAGATGATGCTGTGAAAGTGCTGCACTCAATATGCCAGCAAATTTGGAAAACTCAGCAGTGGCCACAGGACTGGAAAAGGTCAGTTTTCATTCCAATCCCAAAGAAAGGCAATGCCAAAGAATGCTCAAACTACCACACAATTGCACTCATCTCACATGCTAGTAAAGAAATGCTCAAAATTGTCCAAGCCAGGCTTCAACGATATGTGAACCATGAACTTCCTGACATTCAAGCTGGTTTTAGAAAAGGCAGAGGAACCAGAGATCAAATTGCCAACATCTGATGCATCATGGAAAAAGCAAGAGAGTTCCAGAGAAACATCTATTTCTGCTTTATTGACTATGCCAAAGCCTTTGACTGTGTGGATCACAATAAACTGTGGAAAATTCTGAAAGAGATGGGAATACCAGACCACCTGACCTGCCTCTTGAGAAATCTGTATGCAGGTCAGGAAGCAACAGTTAGAACTGGACATGGAACAACAGACTGGTTTCAAATAGGAAAAGGAGTGCGTCAAGGCTGTATATTGTCTCCCTGCTTATTTAACCTCTATACAGAGTACATCATGAGAAATGCTGGACTGGAAGAAACTCAAGCTGGAATCAAGATTGCTGGGAGAAATATCAATAACCTCAGATATGGAGATGACACCACCCTTATGGCACAAAGTGAAGAGGAGCTAAAAAGCCTCTTAATGAAAGTGAAAGAGGAGAGTGAAAAAGTTGGCTTAAAGCTCAACATTCAGAAAACGAAGATCATGGCATCCGGTCCCATCTCTTCATGGGAAATAGATGGGGAAACAGTAGAAACAGTGTCAGACTTTATTTTTGGGGGGGCTCCAAAATCACTGCAGATGGTGACTACAGCCATGAAATTAAAAGATGCTTACTCCTTGGAAGAAAAGTTATGACCAACCTAGACAGTATATTCTAAACTAGAGACATTACTTTGCCGACTAAGGTCTGTCTAGTCAAGGCTATGGTTTTTCCTGTGGTCATGTATGGATGTGAGAGTTGGACTGTGAAGAAGGCTGAGCGCCGAAGAATTGATGCTTTTGAACTTGGTGTTGGAGAAGACTTGAGAGTCCCTTGGACTGCAAGGAGATCCAACCAGTCCATTCTGAAGGAGATCAGCCCTTGGATTTCTTTGGAAGGAATGATGCTAAAGCTGAAACTCCAATATTTTGGCCACCTCAGGTGAAGAGTTGACTCTTTGGAAAATACTTTGATGCTGGGATGGATTTGGGGCAGGAGGAGAAAGGGACGACAGAGGATTAGATGGCTGGATGGCATCACTGGCTCGATGGACGTGAGTCTGAGCGAACTCCGGGAGTTGGTGATGGACAGGGAGGCCTGGCGTGCTGCGATTCATGGGGTCACAAAGAGTCAGACACGACTGAGAGACTGAACTGAACTGAACTTTCCTAAGAATTTGTCCATTTCTTCCACGTTGTCCATTTTATTGGCATATAATTGCTGGTAGTAGTTTCTTATGATCCTTTGCATTACTATATTGTCTGTTGTGATCTGTCCATTTTCATTTCTAATTTTATTGATTTGATTTTTTTCCCTTTGTTTCTTGATGAGTCTGGCTAATGGTTTGTCAGTTTTATTCATCCTTTCAAAGAACCAGCTTTTTTCTTTGTTGATTTTTGCTATGGTCTCTTTTGTTTCTTTTGCATTTATTTCTGCTCTAATTTTTAAAATTTCTTTCTTTCTACTAACCCTGGAGTTCTTCAGTCTTCCTTTTCTAGTTGCTTTAGGTGTAGAGTTATTTATTTGACTTTTTTCTTGTTTCTTGAAACATGCCTCTATTGCTATGAACCTTCCCCTTAGCATTGCTTTTACAGTGTCCCATAGGTTTTAGGTTGTTTTGTTTTCATTTTCATTCATTTCTATGCATATTTTGATTTCATTTTTTATTTCTTCTGTGATTTGTTGGTTATTCAGCAGCATGTTGTTTAGCCTCCATATGTTGGAATTTTTAATAGTTTTTCTCCTGTAATTGAGATCTAATCGTATTGCATTGTGGTCAGAAAAGATGCATGGAATGATTTCAATTTTTTTGAATTTAACAAGGCTAGATTTATGGCCCAGGATGTGATCTATCCTGGAGAAGGTTCCGTGTGTACTTGAGAAAAGGTGAAATTTATTTTTTTGTGGTGAAATGTCCTATAGATATCAATTAGGTCTAACTGGTCTATTGTATCATTTAAAGTTTGTGTTTCCTTGTTGATTTTATGTTAGTTGATCTATCCATAGGTGTGAGTGGGGTATTAAAGTCTCCCACTATTATTGTGTTATTGTTAATTTTCCCTTTCTTACTTGTTAGCATTTGTCTTTCATATTGGGTGCTCCTATGTTGGATGGATATATATTTATAATTGTTATATCTTCTCAGATTGATCCTTTGATCATTATGTACTGCCCTTCTTTGTCTCTTTTCACAGCCTTTGCTTTAAAGTCTATTTTATCTGATATGAGTATTGCTACCCCTGCTTTCTTTTGGTGTCTATTTGTGTGGAATATCTTTTTCCAGCCCTTCATTTTCAGTCTGTATGTATCCCCTGTTTTGAGGTTGGTCTCTTGTAGACAATATGTATAGGGGTCTTGTTTTTGTATCCATTCAGCCAGTCTTTGTCTTTTTGCTGGGGCATTCAACCCATTTATGTTTAAAGTAATTATTGATAAGTATGATCCTGTTGCCATTTCCTTTATTGTTTGACTTTATACATCCTTTTTGTGTTTCCTGTCTAGAGAAGATCCTTTAGCATTTGTTGGAGAGCTGGTTTGGTGGTGCTGAATTCTCTCAGCTTTTGCTTGTTTGTAAAGCTTTTGATTTCTCCTTCATATTTGAATGAGATCCTTGCTGGGTACAGTAATCTGTGCTGTAGTTTATTTTCTTTCATCACTTTAAGTATGTCCTGACATTCCCTCCTGGCCTGAAGAGTTTCTATTGAAAGATCAGCTGTTATCCTTATGGGAATCCCCTTGTGTGTTATTTGCTGTTTTTCCCTTGCTGCTTTTAATATTTGTTCTTTGTGTTTGATCTTTGTTAATTTGATTAATATGTGTCTCACAGTGTTTCACCTTGTGTTTATCCTGTTTGGGACTCTCTGCGTTTCTTGGACTTGGGTGATTATTTCCTTCCCCATTTTAGGGAAGTTTTCAACTATTAATTCCTCAAGTATTTTTTCATGGTCTTTCTTTCTGTCTTCTTCTTCTGGGACTCCTATGATTTGAATGTTGGGGTGTTAAACATTGTCCTGGAGGTCTCTGAGATTGTCCTCATTTCTTTTAATTCGTTTTTCATTTTTCTTCTCTGATTCATTTATTTCTACTATTCTGTCTTCTACTTCACTAATCCTATCTTCTGCCTCTGTTATTCTACTATTTGTTCCCTCCAGAGTGTTTTTGATCTCATTTATTGCGTTATTCATTATATATTGACTCTTTTTTATTTCTTCTAGGTCCTTGTTAAACCTTTTTTGCACCTTCTCAGTCCTTGTCTCCAGACTATTTATCTGTGATTCCATTTTGATTTCAAGATTTTGGATCATTTTCACTATCTTTATTCGGAATTCTTTATCAGGTTAATTCCCTATCTTCCTCTTTTGTTTGGTTTGGTGGGCTTTTATCCCGTTACTTTACCTGCTCGGTATTCCTCTGTCTCTCTATCCTGTTTATATTGCTGTGTTTGGGATGGCCTTTCTGTATTCTGGCAGATTGTGGAGTTCTCTCTATTGTGGAGTTTTCTTGCTGTGGATGGAGTTGTAAGGGTGGCTTGTCAAGGTTTCCTGGTTAGGGAAGCTTGTGTTGGTGTTCTGGTGGGTGGAGCTGGATTTCTTCTCTCTGGAATGCAATGAAGTGTCCAATAATGAATTATGAGATATCAATGGGTTTGGAGTGACTTTGGGCAGCCAGTATATTGAAGCTCAGGGCTATGTTCCCATGTTGCTGGAGAATTTGCACAGAATATCTTGCTCTGGAACTTGTTGGCCCTTGGGTGGTGCTTGGTTTCAGTGTAGGTATGGAGGCATTTGATGAGCTCCTGTTGATTAACATTCCCTGGAGTCAGGAGTTCTCTGGTGTTCTCAGGATTTGGACTTAAGCCTCCTGCTTCTGGTTTTCAGTCTTATTTTTACAGTAGCCTCAAGACTTCTCCTTCTATACAGCACTGTTGATAAAACATCTAGGTTAAAGGTGAAAAGTTTCTCCATATTGGGGAACATCCAGAGAGGTTCACAGAGTCACATGCAGAAGAGAAGAGGGAGGAGGGAGTTAGAGGTGACCCGAATGAAATGAGGTGGAATCAAAAGAGGAGAGGGCAAGCTAGTCAGTAATCACTTTCTTATGTGCGATCCACAGTCTGGACTGCTCAGAGATGTTCACAGAGTTATACACAGAAGGGAAGAGGAAGGAAGGAGACAGAGGTAGCCAGGAGGATAAGGGGGGGAATCAAAAGGAGAGAGACAGATCCAGCCAGTAATCAGTTCCCTAAGTGTTCTCCACCATCTGGAACACACAAAGAAATTCACAGAGTTGGGTACAGAAGAGAAGGGGGAGGGAGGAGATAGAGATGACCTGGTGCAGATAAAGGAGAGTCTAAAGTGAGAGAGAGCAGTCAAGCCAGTAATCTTCCTCCCAAGTAAAAATGGGTACTGAAGATTGGGCTCTTAAAGGTACAAAACTGATAACAAATACCAAAAAGCAAAGATGAAAAATCTAGAGTAGAGGTTGGATTTTCAAAAATATAATATTAAAGAAAAGAAAAAAAAGAAAAAAAGTCACAACAATTATAAAAAATATATATATGAAGTTTGCTTTAAAAAATAGTCTCTTTTTTTTTTTGCAAAGTAATAGTAGGTTATAAAAATGAAAATTAAAGGAGTAATAGAGGACTTAAAAATTTAAAAAAAAAATTTAAAAATGATCGTAAAACTAGTGAAAATATATCTGGGACTTTCTCTGGTGGTGTTGTGGGCAGCGTGGGGTCAGTATATTTCTGGCTAGTTCCTTGGTTCGGCTTATATTTCTCAAGATCTATAGGCCCCTTGGAGAAGGTGATGGCACCCCACTCCGGTACTCTTCCCTGGAAAATCCCATGGACAGAGGAGTCTAGTAGGCTGCAGTCCATGTGGTCGTGAAAAGTAGGACACAACTGAGTGACTTCCCTTTCACTTTTCACTTTCATGCCTTGGAGAAGGAAATGGCAACCCACTCCAGTGTTCTTGCCTAGAGAATCCCAGGGATGGGGGAGCCTGGTGGGCTGCCGTCTATGGGGTCACACAGAGTCGGACACAACTGAAGTGACTTAGCAGCATAGGCCACTTCCTATGTAGTTGGTACTAACTACAGGGTTTTAATCCATTGCACCTGTCACTTCCAAGATGGTTCCCTCTGTTTTAGCTTCTTCTGTTTGCTGGTCTCTTCAGTGTCTGATTTCTGCCCTGACACAAGGGGGCGGTGGTGGACACTTTTTTATGCTCGTTCAGTCGCGCTGTGGGGAGGGAGGGACGCTGCCAACAAATAACACTGGCATGTGCTCGCAGTGTCTCAGCCACACTGGGCCAGCCCCTGCTCACAACGCATGTGCCCTCCCTGCCCACACTGCTCAGGCTTTAAGTTGCCCCACCGGGAACTGCCCACTTCCGGTCCTGGGCTGCATGAAACTCCCAAGTCTAAGCCACTCAGGTTCAGGCACTCGTAGTCCTCAGAGGCGCAGACTCAGTTGGGCCTGCGTTTTGTGCCCTTCACAGGTCCAAGCAGCTCAGGTCATGAGGTGTTTGGCAAGCGCAGTCGCTGCAACTTACTGCCTCCCCTGTCCCTGCTTTTTGGTTTTCTGGGTGTACAACCAGCATGTCTTCTCAGGCGGATGTTGACCGTCCAGAACCCCAAGAAGTCTTAGTTAGCAAACAAGCCTGCTTGCAGTTTGGTAGATAATGCCTCTCTGGGGCTGCGATTGCCCTCTTCTGGCTCTAGCTGCCTATCACTGGAGGTGGATGGTCTGCAGCTGGCTAGCTCTGCTCAGTCATTTGTTCTGTGAGCGGGCCTGGCGGTGTCTTAGGTTAGGGCTTTTCACGTGGTAGCTATCCCACAGTCTGGTTTGCTAGCTCAAGTTAGCTCCCTCAGATTGCTCTCAGGGCATTCAGGCCGTCCTTACTCTAAGCAATGCAGCCCATACCTCCCTGCCCAGTCCCCGCTTGCTAGTGGTAGGTGCAGGCGTCTGCGCTGCTTCTCCACTGGGGGAGTTACCACTGGGCATGTAATCTGTGGATTTTAATTATTTTTCCTCCCAGTTATGTTGCCCTCTGTGGTTCCAAGGCTTGCCACAGACTCAGCAGTGAGAGTGTTTCCTGGCGTTTGGCAACTTCTCTCTTTTTAAGACTCCCTTCCCGGGATGTAGCTCCATCCCTACCTTTTTTGTCTCTCTTTTTGTCTTTTATATTTTTTCCTATCTCCTTTCGAAGACAATGGGCTGCTTTTCTGGGTGCCTGATGTCCTCTGCCGGCATTCAGAAGTTGTTTTGTGGAATTTACTCAGCATTTAAATGTTCTTTTGATGAATTTTTTTGGGAGAAAGTGGTCTCCCTGTTCTGTTCCTCTGGCATCTTAGGACTGCCTCCCCAATTTCATGTTTTGTTTTTTTTCCTTCAATCTTCTACATCATTAAGCTTTCCTCCTTTTATAATCTTATCTTCTCTTAAAACATGGAGCTGCTTCTCTTCTAAATAATACATGGTGAATATGTGCATGGATGGAAATTAATTTGGAGAGGTATTACTTTTGAAAGAGAAGGAAAAATGGGATAACAGCATAGAAATGTACTTTCTGAACTGGTTTTGTGCAGTCTTTCTCTTCCATTATGGCACATCTGTTTTTCTTTTTTTTTTTTTTTTTCCCCTCTGTGCACATCTAGATTCTGTATCATTTCAAATCTATTTTTCTGGCACATTATGTTCCAACATGGGGCCATTTTTTTGTTCTTAAACAGATTACTTATTTCTTTTATCTCCTTGGGTCTCACTTTCTTTCTTTCTCTGATGGAAAACAAAACACCTCAAAAACTCCAGTATTATGCTATTAGAGCGGCTTTCCTTGGGCATTGTCTGAAGTTCTCAGGTTAACATGGAGAAAACATTGATAGGTATTGTAAATATTATTAGATATCAATGTTAATATATTACATTTCATGATAATTTATATTGTATAATATTTGATTTGACCATTATTTTTAGCCTCACAATAGGCTGGCTGAAAGGAAATAAGACAACTTTTCAATTAGAATAAAATTTTTATTTTTTTAATCCATGATATTGAAAACTAAAATTCAAAAGATCAATAACATACACAAAATAAAGTGTAATGTTTACTTTTGACAATTTAAGAAGCCAGTATGTCAGAATAAGCATGCATAAGATTTAATTATAGGCTCAAATAGCCAGAGCCAGCCTTACTAAAACATTTTCTCTGACAGGCTATGGAGTCCCTGTTACTGAATCTGCTCAATAGCTGAAGAAACAGTCATCAATTTGGTGACTTAAACATTTAATTTGCTGATGACATGAGAATGTACATCTAGGAGAATGCCAATTGTGCACACAATTGTAAGCTGTATTGCAGACCATAACCAAATGCTATAAAACAATGTAAAATAAGGTTTGCATGAACTATTTAACATACTTTTGACTGAGAATGTCCAACAGTGTAAAGATTATTTTTCCCTTGTGGATGTATACACATAATAAAATTTAATGAGAAATCTCATTGGGTATTTTTACCCTTAATTAGTTTAAAAATTAGTCTGGAGAGGAAGTTTATGATCACTTACCATAATTCCACCTTTTGTAGTCTAAGGCCCCACCATTCCTGCTCTTCTTTACTGGGATTTCCAATCCATCACATTTCTACTCCTTCATCAATAGGGCTTTTTATCTCATTTCTGTTTCTCTATTTTAAATCCCTTGGTTTCTGATTCCAAACTCTCTTTTCTTAGTGCTTGAGAAATTGTTTTGCTTGTTTTTTTTTCTCAAAGTGTAAGCCCAGTTACACTTCTGGCCATATTCTTTAAACTGCCTTCTCCAGATTATGCCAGCTATAGGAATATAGAGAGAAAAATCAGAGATCCAGGTGGGTGGCTAGACTAAGGATCTGACTACCTCCAATTGTTTGGCAAACCCACAGTATCACCCCTCCTTATAGCCACTGGAGAGGGATTTAAGTTTTTTGTTCCTTCCAGGCCTTCATTTCAGAGCCTCATTTCCCATTTACTTCAAAGTAACAAGATTATCCCCTCTAGCAATAAACAGAAAAACAGAAAACATTAGGAGACAACCTCTTTAAATTCATAGCATCAAATTTCCCTTTATTCTTACATAGAAATTTCTATTTTTTTTCTTCCTCCCTCATAATTATACATTGAAAGCCATCTTCTCTAGTAGTGTCTTGAATGTGACAGCATTTTCAGGAGAGTCATAATATCCATAATATCCATTACTCATTATCTTGCATTATATCCATTACTCAATATCTTACTCATTATGTCTTATTATTATTGTCCAAACGTGCCTGTCTATAATACAACTTCAGTAGCTTTTAAAAATACTCTTCATGTGTCTCTCATAAAGAACGTATTAAAAAAAAAAAAAAACCTCAAAATATATATGATAACCCTGTGTACTATCTGTGTAACTCTTCTGTAAGTCTAAAATGTCTCAAAAAGTTAGAGGATTTTATCTCCTCTTACCTGTATCATCCTAATTCTCTGCATGTTCTCCTAGATAAACTTTGTGAAGAAGTTTCTTTTCTTCAACCCCTTTCATTTCCAAACTATTTTGAATTTTATGGTTAATGTCTGAAAGGACCACACCAGAGATTTCCATCCAATAAATCTGATCAGCAATTTTAGACACAACTTTTGATTTAGCAGCAGTGTTTCACACAGCCCAGCACACATTCCTTTTGAAATATGTCTGTTGTCACTTTTTTTGGTCACAGTATGCATGGATTTAGTTTCCTGAATTCTTTTTCTTGTGGACTTCTTCACATATAAACTCTCACCATCATGTATTAGTCCCACTAGGTCACATTTCCTATCCTGGCTTTATTACTATATATATGAAATTACTTCCCAATCAGTTATCTCTAGCTCAGACCACTCTTTGTTTGTATTTATAATTACTTGCTATGTAACAGTTTCTGTTAAATGTCTGAAAATGCACCCTCAAAATAATTAACCCTCACTCTCCCTATCTTTTCTTCACCTAGACTCTTCAGTCTCAGTGAATGTGCAGCCATTTACTTAAGTGTTTAAATATACATCTCAGAATCTCCCATAAATGACTCTTGCACATTTTCTTAACAATTTATCACTAAGTCCTCTTTCTAAAAATTCCTTAGTATGCCCTAGTTCCACTTAATACTTTTTATACACACTTGGACGGCTTCATTGACCAAATACAAACTTTCTCTGCATTCATTTCTACTCCAACTTCACACATCATAACTAGAGTGATCTTTAGAAATACACATCTGATCGTGTAACTCCATGCTTATAAGATTCTGTTTTACCATTTGTATAGACATAAACAGTGTCAGACTTTATTTTTTTGGGCTCCAAAATCACTGCAGATGGTGATTGCAGACATGAAATTAAAAGACGCTTACTTCTTGGAAGAAAATTTATGACCAACTTAGACAGTATATTCAAAAGTAGAGACATTACTTTGCCGACTAAGGTCTGCCTAGTCAAGGCTATGGTTTTTCCTGTGGTCATGTACGGATGTGAGAGTTGGACTGTGAGGAAGGCTGAGCACCGAAGAATTGATGCTTTTGAATTGTGGTGTTGGAGAAGACTCTTGAGAGTCCCTTAGACTGCAAGGAGATCCAACCAGTACATTCTGAAGGAGATCAGCCCTGGGATTTCTTTGGAAGGAAGGATGCTAAAGCTGAAACTCCAGTACTTTGGCCACCTCATTTGAAGAGTTGACTCATTGGAAAAGACTCTGATGCTGGGAGGGATTTGGGGCAGGAGGAGAAGGGGACGACAGAGGATGAGATGGCTGGATGGCACCACTGACTCAATGGACGTGAGTCTGAGTGAACTCCAGGAGTTGGTGATGGACAGGGAGGCCTGGCGTGCTGCAATTCATGGGGTCACAAAGAGTCAGACATGACTGAGCAACTGAACTGAAACTCCACAATCTATGACATGGAAATATACATATATATGTATAGTTACATACTTATGCTATATATATATATTTTTGTTTGTTATATGTATTTATATAAAATCCCTAGCATAGCTCTCCATCCTTCCTTTCCAATCCTAGCTTCTGTTGTGCTAGCTAATTTCTTGAGATTCAATGTCTCCTTCAGTTCACTTTAATCGCTCAGTTGTGTCTGGCACTTTGTGACCATATGCCGCAGCATGCCAGGCTTTCAAGTCCATCACCAACCCCCGCAGTCCACCCAAACCCATGTCCATTAGGTCAGTGATGCCTTCCAGCCATCTCATCCTCTGTCGTTCGCTTCTCCTCCTGCCCCCAATCCCTCCCAGCATCAGGGTCTTTTCAAATGACTCAGCTCTTCACATCAGGTAGCCAAAGTATTGGAGTTTAGCTTCAACATCAGTCCTTCCAATGAACACCCAGGACTGATCACCGTTAAGATGGACTGGTTGGATCTCTTTGCAGTCCAAGGGCCTCTCAGGAGTCTTCTCCAACACCACAGTTCAAAAGCATCAATTCTTCGGTGCTCAAGTTTCTTCCCAGTCCAACTCTCACATCAATACCTGACCACTGGAAAAACTATAGCCTTGAATAGATGGACCTTTGTTGACAAAGTAATGTTTCTGCTTTTGAATATGCTATCTAAGTTGGTCATAACTTTCTTTCCAAGGAGCAAGTGTCTTTTAACTTCATGACTGCAATCACCATCTGCAGTGATTTTGGAGCCCCAAAAAATAAAGTCTGACACTTTTTCCACTGTTTGCCATGAAGTGATGGGACTGCATGCCGTAATCTTAGTTTTCTGAGTGTTGGGCTTTAAGCCAACTTTTTCACTCTCCTCTTTCACTTTCATCAAGAGGCTCTTTAATTCTTCTTCACTTTCTGCCATAAGGGTGGTGTCATCTGCATATCTGAGGTTATTGATATTTCTCCCCTAAATCTTGATTCCAGCTTGTGTTTCTTCCAGCCCAGCATTTCTCATGATGTACTCTGCATAGAAATTAAATAAGAAGGGTGACAATATACAGCCTTGACATACTCCTTTTCCTATTTGGAACCAGTCTGTTGTTCCATGTCCAATTCTTACTGTTGTTTCCTGACCTGCAAAGAGGTTTCCAAAGAGGCATGTCAAGTGGTCTGGTATTCCCATCTCTCTCAGAATTTTCCACAGTTTATTGTGATCTACCCAGTCCAAGGCTTTGGTATAATCAATAAAGCAGAAATAGAAGTTTTTCTGGAACTCTCTTCCTTTTTCGATTATCCAGAGGATATTGGCAATTTGATCTCTGGTTCCTCTGCCTTTTCTAAAACCAGCTTGAACATCAGGAAGTTCACAGTTCATGTATTACTGAAGCCTGGCTTGGATAATTTTGAGCATTACTTTACTAGTGTGGAGATGAGTGCAATTGTGTGGTAGTTTGAGCATTCTTTGGCATTGCCTTTCTTTGGAATTGGAATGAAAACTGACCTTTCCCAGTCCTGTGGCCACTGCTGAGTTTTCCAAATTTGCTGGCATATTGAGTGCAGCACTTTCACAGCATCACCTTTCAGGATTTGAAATAGCTCAACTGGAATTCCATCACCTCACTAGCTTTGTTCGTAGTGATGCTTTCTAAGGCCCACTTAACTTCCCATTCCATGATATCTGGCTCTAGGTGAGTGTGAGTGATCACACCATCGTGATTATCTGGGTCATGATGATCTTTTTGTACAGTTCTTCCATGTATTCTTGCCACCTCTTCTTAGTATCTTCTGCTTCTGTTAGGCCCATACCATTTCTATTCTTTATTGTGCCAATTTTTGCATGAAATGTTCCCTTGGTATCTCTAATTTTCTTGAAGAGATCTCTAGTCTGTCCCATTCTGTTGTTTCTCTCTGTTTCTTTTTGCATTGATCAGTGAGGAAAGCTTTCTTATCTCTCCTTGCTATTCTTTGGAACTCTGCATTAAAATGGGTATATCTTTCCTTTTCTCCTTTGCTTTTCACTTCTCTTCTTTTCAAAGCTGTTTGTAACTCCTCCTCCAACAGCCATTTTGCTTTTTTTTGCATTTATTTTTCTTGGGGATGTTCTTGATTCCTGTGTCCTGTACAATGTCACAAACTTCATTCCATAGTTCATCAGGCACTCTGTCTCTCAGATTTAGTCCCTAAAATCTATTTCTCACTTCCACTGTATAATTTTAAGGGATTTGATTTAGGTCATACCTGAATGGTCTCGTGGTTTTCCCCACTTTCTTCAATTTAAGTCTGAATTTGGCAATAAGGAGTTAATGTTTTGAGCCACAGTCAGCTCCTGGTCTTGTTTTTGCTGATTGTATAGAGCTTCTCCATCTTTGGCTGCAAATAGTATAATCAATCTGATTTCAGTATTGACCATCTGGTGATGTCCATGTGTAGAGTCTTCTCTTAGGTTGTTTGGAAGAGGGTATTTGCTTACCAATGCACGATTTTCACTCTGCTTGGAAGATTCTCCTTTGTCCACTTTGCATATTACTTTGTCCACTTGCATGTAAGGATCCTACTTTTTATCTGCATCTCTGAGATGTAAGTGATCATGCAACTACTTGAGGAGGATGTTTAAACATCTTCTGAATATTTTTACCTTCATCTACTCTTTGCTTTCACTGATATGTTTCCAGATCACCCAGGAAGTCTTCCTTAAGAATGGTTTGAATAGAGACAGATTTCATAGCAGGACGTGAGGATCATGGATATACCATATGTTATTCACTCCTAGTAATTGTGGGAAGAATATTTAATTTTAACAATTTTATCTATCTATCCACCCATCCATATGCAGAATTTTGCAGTTAGTTTTCTCTTTAACTTACCCCCACTCATAACCATAAGTATGTAATTGTTCCCAAATGCAAATTTGAGTATAATAAATGTCTTACTTGACTCAAGATGATGTAACAGTAGGTGGCTTAAATGAAAGAAATTTATTTTCTTACAGTTCTTAAGGCTGGAAAGTCCAAGATTGATCTCTGGAAGAATTTAGTTTTGGTAACACATTCCTCATGGTCTGCAGCTATCTACCTGCAAACATGGCAGGGTGAGGGAGGGCAAAAGAGTACAAGCTCTCTGGTGCCTCTTATAAGGACACTGTGTGCTTGTGCTGAGTCGCTGCAGTCGTGTCTAACTCTTTGTAATGTTATGAACTGTAGCCCGCCAGGCTCCTCTGTCCATGGGGATTATCCAGGAAAGAATACTGGAGTGGGTTGCCCTGCCCTTCTCATAAAGACACTAGTCCTATTATATCAGGACCTTACTGTATGACATCATTGTAATTTATGTATTATATTGAAGTATAGTTGATTTACTCTGTTATATTTAGTTGCTCAATTGTTTCTGACTCTGCGAACACATGGAAGGTAGCCTGCAAGACTCCTCTCTCCATGGAATTCTTCAGGCAAGAATACCGGAGTGGGTAGTCATTTCTTTTTCCAGAGAATCTTTGCTAGCCAGGGATTGAACCTGGATCTCCTGCATTGAAGGTGGATCCTTTACCTTATTTAACCTTAATTACCTCCTTGTATACCCTATCTCCAAATGCAGTCATGCTGGGTTTAATACTGTGGCATATGAAATTTGGGATCTAGTTCAGTCCATAGCAATAAATACTGAAATAGCTACATGGCTAAAGTATTGACTTTCTTTTCTATAATACTCTAGTTAACTGTACTTAAATTGCTAACCACACTTCAATGAAAAAACTTATGAGTTCAAGGAAACTCCCTCAAATTATAAAGTTAAACTGCAATTTCCTATCTTTAGAGAAAACCTGAAGAAATACATGTTTACCAACCCAAGAAGCCTGATGCTATATTGTGTAATCAGAGTTATTAGCGCTGTGTAAGACAGAAACAGAATGAGTATGTTTGGAAGGAAGTCTCAAACAAAGACAGAGTATTAAAAAGCAGAGACATTACTTTGCCTAAAAGGTCTGTATAGTCAAAGCTATGATTATTCCAGAACTCATGTATGGATGTGAGAGTTGTACCATAAAAACAGCTGAGTGCTGAAGAATTGATGCTTTTAAACTGTAATGAAGACGACTCTTGAGAGTCCCTTGGACTGCAAGGAGATTCACCCAGTCAATCCTAAAGGAAATCAACCCTGAATAATTGTTGGAAAGATTGATCCTGAAGCTCCAATACTTAGACCACCTGTTGCAAAGAACTGACTCATTTGAAAAGGCTCTGATGCTGGGAAAGATTGAAGCCAGGAGAAGGGGATGATAGAGGATAAGATGGCTGGATGGCATCACAGACTCAATGGACATGAGTTTGAGCAAGCTCCAGGAGTTAGTGAAGGATAGGGAAGCTTGGTGTGCTGCAGTCATAGGGTTACAGAGAGTCGAACATGACTGAGTGACTGAACAACAACTAAACAATGAGAAGTATCATGGGTAGTTTGGAGGTCTTTAATGTTTGCCCCTTCTCTGACATTCTTCTGTACACTTTCTTTTTTATATAAGCAATTCATATTTTCTTTTTGTTGTATAAATCTGCTCTGCAACTGCACTGTTAATTCCCAGAACCATATCCAGAATAGCTTTTGCAAAATTTTACATGTACATTTAATTTAGAGCAGCCTGCAAGCACAGGGTTGAAAAATTGTCTAAAAGTTAAAATAAATTTTTCAGGTTTAATAATTTTAATGCAAAGTCTATATGCTCTGTAATTTTTTTCCTCCTGGGGCAAGTCAAAAACATTTTTTTTAAATTTTGACAACATCTGTAGAAATTTAAGTGTTAAGATATTGACTTATTTTTATTTAACACCAATATTTTCTTATTGTCTCTTTGTATGTTTTATTTTTGTTTTGTTGTTGTTCAATCACTATTGTGTCAGACTGAAATAAATTTTTAAAAGTATATAAATAACGTCTCATTTTATATAAATATTGTCATTTGTTTTAGTGGTTAGTAATACCTCTATGAGAACCTTAGGACCATTTTTCCATAATATTAAATGAAATTGTAAATTTTGAATGAAATTGTATGGTAAAACACCTGAAACATTTATTGTAATATTGCATGATATTGTTTCGTATGGCAAACATGATATAATAAGTTACATTTTAAAATATGTATTTGTTTTGTATAATTTTCTCATTCTTGGTCTACCACTGGTTTACTGTCAACAGTTTTTTTCATTTTTCTAAATAGTACCTTAAAAACATGCAAATGCTCTATAAATAATTTACAGGCAAGTTAAACTTTATCCAAAATCTAAATTTTGCAGTTACTGAAGACAAGATGGGTTTGAGTCTTGGAGATGGATGTGGAGCAGCAGGGATCATGGTTCTGGTAGAAGCATCAGAGCTTATCAGAGTAAAAGAGATTCAGGAGATGATGTGTTCTCAAATCCCCAGCTGACTTCCTTTGGATAACTCATGGCATACCATTCAAAACAGATGAAATGCCTCTGGAAAAGGATATGAGGAACTTGGATTTCTTCTATGGAAACGGGCAATAGAGAAGAGGGTAACGAAATAGTTTAGGGCCACTTGGAAACTTACCTATGATTAGGTCAGCATGGGCATTGTTATTTTTTCAGTTCAGTTCAGTCACTCAGTCCTGTCTGACTCTTTGTGACTCCATGGGCTGCAGCACACCAGACTACCCTGTCCATCACCAACTCTTGGAGCTTGTGCAAACTCATGTCTGAGTCGGTGATTCTATCCAACTTTCTCATCCTCTATCTTTCCCTTCTCCTCCTGCCTTCAATTTTTCCTCCTGGTATCAGGGGCTTTTCTAATAAGCAAGTTCTTTGCATCAGGTGGCCAAAGTATTGGAATTTCAGGATCAGTCCTTCCAATGAATATTCAGGGTTGACTTCATTTAGGATTGACTGGGATGATCTCATTTCATCCCAGGGACTCTCACAAGTCTTCTCCAGCACCACAGTTCAAAAGCATCAAATCTTCAGCACTCAGCTTTCTCTTTTTTTAAAAAAAAAAAATTATTTTTACTTTATTTTACTTTACAATATTGTATTGTTTTTTCCATACATTGACTCTTTATAGTCCAACTTTCACATCCATACATGACTACTGGAAAAACCATGGTTTTGACTTTAACACAAAGTGATGTCTCTACTTTTTAATATGCTGTCTAGGTTGGTCATGGCTTTTCTTCCAAGGGGCAAGTATCTTTTAATTTCATGACTGCAGTCACTATCTGCAGTGATTTTGGAGCCCAAGAAAACACTTTGTCACTGTTTCCATTGTTTCTCCATCTACTTGCCATGAAGTGAGGGGACCAGATGCCATATTAATTTTTTGAATGTTGAGTGTAAAGCCAGCTTTTTCACTCTACTCTGTCATGTTCATCAGGAGGCTCTTTAGTTCCTATTTGCTTTCAGCCATAAGGGTGGTATCATCTGCATATCTGAAGTTACTGATATTTCTCCCTGCAATCCTGATTCCAGCTTTTACTTAATCAAGCACAGCATTTCTCATGATGTATTCTGCATTTAAATTAAATAAGCAGGGTGACAATATACAGCCTTGACATACTCCTTTCCCAATGGAACTAGTCCATTTTCCATGCCCAGTTCTAACTGCTGTTTCTTGACCTTAATACAGATTTCTCAGGAGGCAGGTCAGGTGGTCTGGTATTCCCATCTCTTGCAGAATTTTCCACAGTTTGTTGTGATCCACACAGTGAAAGGCTTCAGCATAGTCAATGCAACAGAAGTAGATGTTCTTCTGGAATTTTCTTACTTTTTTGATGGTCTAATGGATGTTTGCAATTTGATCTCTGGTTCTTCTGCCTTTTCTAAATCCAGCTTCTATATCTGGAAATTTTCAGTTCACATACTTTTGAAGCCTAACTTGAATGATTTTGAACATTATCATGCTAGCATGTGAAATGAGCAAATTGTATGGTAGTTTGAAAAATCTTAATCATTGCCCATTTTTGGGAATGGAATGATTACTGACATTTTTCAGTCCCATGGCCACCAAATTTGCTGGCTTAGTGAGCAGAATACTTTAACAGCATCATCTTTCGGGTTTTGAAATAGTTCAGGTGAAATTCCATCATCTCCACTGGCTTTGCTCATAGTAATGCTTCCTAAGACCCACTTGACTTCAGACTCCAGGATGTCTGGCTCTAGGTAAGTGGCCATACCATCATGGTTATCCTGTCATTAAGACCATTTTTGTACATTTCTGTGTATTCTTGCCACCTCTTCTTAATCTATAGTTCTGTTAGGTCCTTATAGTGTTTTTCCTAAACTGTGCCCATCTTTGCATGAATTTGCACCCTTGGTATCTCTAATTTTCTTGAAGAGATTGCTAGTCTTTCCCATTCTATAATTTTCCTCTGTTTATTTGCATTGTGTAGGGAACAAGGTATAAGGAAGGTTGGGAAGTGCTTGCAAACAAGACTCTCAACCAGGGCTGAACATTCTTGCAAACGAGATGTTCTGCCCAGAATCCTCTGTTTGTTCCCGTGGGAAAAGAACATTTCTTGCACACAAGGATATTTCTCTGATTCCTCAAAAGGAACAGACCCAGGGACAAAACGGATTCTAAGTTGATAAGGAAGTTCTCAAAACAAAGTCTTAGCTGCAGTAAATAAGTTAAGGTAAAGGTTATCTCGCCCCACGTTGGGCTCTGATGTTCAGCCCTGGTTGAGAGTCTTGTTTGCAAGCACTTCCCAACCTTCCTTATACCTTGTTCCCTACATCTCCCCCTTTATTTTCTTGCAGGTGCTGAATAAGTGCTTGAATATGCAAAGCTTCTTCTTTCAATTGTTTCCCTTTTCCCCAGTGCTGGTAGACTATAAAAGCAATGAAACATAAAGCAACAATTACCAAAGTATTCACAAAGGATGTTGTTAACAATGTAGATACATGCCCTAAAGGATTGAGGTTATCTAATCCTTCTTGAAGACTCTTCAGTATATCAGAACCAATAAGATCAGGCAGTGTCTTACTAAAAGTTGACAATATAGTTTGTTCCAATTCCATAATTTCAGCAGTTAAATTCTGGTGTTCCACCAAAGACCTTTTCACCTTTTCCCAACCCTCACTCATATTAAAGGGAACAGGGGTTACACATAGGTGGGATGAATTCCAATCACATTTTAACACACTCCTTGTAGCTAACACAGTCACTTGATCTCCTAATCAGGAAACAGTGTGTTGTAAATTCAATACATCAGTAGTCAATTGAGAGTCCAAATCTTGCTGTTGTTGCCACAATAAATAAGCATCTCTATGCCACTCCCTGACAAAATCAGCAGTCTGTATGCCCTGATGCAAAGCAAGACCTCTACAGTTGCTGTTGCTCTTACTGAAGCCACGGCGAGAATTGATGCGATGACAATGCCAAGCATTCTTCGGGATCAATGGAGAAGAGTTTGTACAGCATTCACAAGATGAGTGACAGGAAAAGAGTCTGACCAAGGCTGAGTAAGATTAACAGGCAACCAGAGTTCAGTCTGTGCTTTCACAATGACCAAAGAGTAATTACTGGAATGGACCATTTTGTTTTCAACATTTTCCCACCAGGAACGGTTTATACATTGAGTCAAGTTACAATCAGAACATGATATAACTCCCAAATTTCATTCAAAATCCATTGCCCATACAGTAAAGAATAAGGAAATTTTACACATGTTATAGCAGAGTAAGATTTATTAATATGCAAATGAACTTGAAACAGCCCTCTAGGATCATTAATATTCAAAGTAAAGTTTCCCGTCCATATAGTAATAGAGAAGACAATTAGAAAATTGTCAACTCACAGTGATAAGAGCGTGATCAACAAACTCCTGACAAAGTGTAGGGCTATTGATCATTTCTTGAGGCAACACTGTCCATTGATAATGTTTTACGGGCTGCCCATGATTATACACTGGAATAGTAAAAGCAAATTTATTTCTTTCATTTGCAAAGGAATAGTAAAAAAGCAATCCTTCAAATCTAAAACCATCAAAAACCAATTCTGTGGAATCAAGGCAGGAGAAGGGAGACCTAATTGCAAAGCCCCCATAGGTTCTATACATTTGTTAACTTCCCTTAAATCAGTCAACATTCTCCATTTACCAGATTTTTTCTTAATAACAAAAATGAGAATTTCAAGGAGACATGGAAGGTTCGATATGGCCAGATTGTAGCTATTTTTCTCCTAACTGTTTTAAAGCCTCGAGCTTCACTTTTGGAAGCAGCCACTGCTCAACCCATTTAGGGACATCAGTTAACCATTTCAATGGGAGAGCTCGAGGAATCTGAGCAGTGGCTACAGTTTTCCGATGAGATGGTGAGCATTGTTCCTAAAGAAAATAAAAGATCACTTCCCCAGATATTAATAGGTACATTAATAATGCAAAAAGAAATACTTTCTTTCCATTAGACAACTGGCATGACAAAGGTTGAGCGCTTCTCTACACATCTGCTATAGATACTAAGCCTGTTAAAACAAGAGGACTTTTTTCTTTTTTCCAGTCATTAGGCCACTGCTGGAGAGAAATAACCGAAACATCTTCTCCTGTATCCACTAATCCTTCAAATTGTCTATCTTCAATAATCAGTGACATTAAAGGGCGAGAGTCATTAACAAGCATTTCCAAAAATATACTTTGTTCCGTACTTCCAAAACCATCGACTCTCTCTCCCTACCTCAGCCTTGTCGGCAGCTACTGGAAATAGGGATGCGTAAGGTGGTGCAGAAGGTTTAACAGCCTTGGAAGTTCGTTTTCTGTTTAATAAAACCTTCCGAAAGGCAGCAGTCATTGCTTCTACACAATTTGAATCCTCCCCCAAACTCACATCTCTATCTGTCTCGGTGAATGAATCTGTACTATCATCCGGAGGTTTGGGCAGAGGCCGAGGTGAAGCCCCCCCTACATTCGCCTTCCTTCTCCTCACTCACAGGCACATCCTCATACAGGGGATCATCCTTCTTAAGAAAACATGAGGCGGCCTCACTGTCAGCAGCCATTAATTTTAAAGCCTGTGTTATAGCGCTACATAGAGTCCACAGCTTTAAAGGAATCACATTTCCTTTTTGATGCTGCCTTCTTAACTCTTTTTGTACCACTTTCCATTCCCTCAAATTCAGCTGTACTTTTGTTTGATATTGAAACCAATAGCAATGCTGCTCTATAAGGCAGAACAACTCACTCAAGTGGCGAGTAGACGTTTTAATTCCTATAGAATGCAGGAGCCCCTTAACCAGCTCCATATATTGTGACTTTAAAGACAGGGAATTCCTCACAGTTTTTTCTTTTTCTTTTCTTTCTCTCTCTCTCTCTCTTTTTTTTTTTCTTTTTTCCCGAAAGTCCCCCTTTCAGCGTCCCGCCCCGGGGTGCTTACCCTTTTGGTTCCGTCGTGCCTTGCGCTGGGCGCCAGAGCATCTGGCGAGATAACCTTTACCTTAACTTATTTACTGCAGCTACGACTGTTTTGAGAACTTCCTTATCAACTTAGAGTCCGCTTTGTCCCTGGGTCTATTCCTTTTGAGGAATCAGAGAAACATCCTTGTGTGCAAGAAATGTTCTTTTCCCATGGGGACAAACAGGATTCTGGGCAGAACATCTCGTTTGCAAGAATGTTCAGCCCTGGTTGAGAGTCTTGTTTGCAAGCACTTCCCAAACTTCCTTATACCTTGTTTCCTACACATTGGTCACTTAATTATTTTCTCATACCTACTTGCTTTTCTCATGAACTCTGCATTCAGTTAGGTATCTCTTTCCTTTTCTCCTTTGTTTTTTGCTTCCTTTCTTTTCTCAGCTGTTTATAAGCCCTCCTCAGAGGGGATGGTTTTGGTCACCACCTCCTGTAGAATGTTGCAAACATCTGTCCATAGTTCTTTAGGCACTCTATCAGATCTAATCCCTTGAATCTATTTGTCACTTCCACTGTATAATCATAAGGGAATTTTTTAGGTCAAACCTGAATGGCCTAATGGTTTTTCCTAGTTTCTTCAATTTAAGTCTGAATATTGCAATAAGGAGATCATGATCTGAGCCACAGTCAGCTCCGGGTATTGTTTTTGCTGACTGCATAAAGCGTCTCCATCTTCACCGGCAAAGAATATAATCAACCTGATTTCAGTATTGGCCTTCTGGTGATGTCCATCTGTTGAGTCGCCTCTTGCATTGTTGAAAGAGGGTGTTTGCTATGACCAGTGTGTTCTCTTGGAAAAATTCTGTTAGTCTTTGCCATGCTTGATTTTGTACTCCAAGGCCAAACTTGCCTGTTACTCCAGGTGTCTCTTGACTTCCTACTTTTGTATTCCAGCTCCCTATGATGCAAAGTACATTTTTTTTTGTTGTTAGTTCTAGAACGTCCTGTAGGTATTCATAGAAACGTTCGACTTCAGCTTCTTTGACATTAGTGGTTGGGGCATAGTCTTGGATTACTGTGATGCTGAATGGTTTACCTTGGAAACAAACAGATCATTCTGTCATTTTTGAGGTTACACCCAAGTACTGCATTTCAGACTGTTTTGTTGACTGTTAGGGCTGTTCCATTTCTTCTAAGGGATACTTGCCCACTAAGGTGTGGTACTTATTTATGAATGCCCTATTTGTTTTATAAGATTTCTCTGCTCTGGACACTGGGAACTCAATTTCTGGCTTTGTATGATACCTAGATTTAATTTTCTCCTGCTGTAATTTGTCTTTCCTAGCTTCAGTGACTCACCTTAAAGTGTCTTCAGGTAGATACTCAGCTGATGATTCAAGAAGACTTCTGTAAAGGCTTTGAGAACTCTGTCCTTCATATCTTCCTCCATTTGAATACATTGTACAAATTTTATTGACTTTCTTTCCTCAGATTTTTATCTCTGGTATTGGAACTCAATGAAATTGTGGGACTCTATATTTATTATTTTATAATTGCTTTATATGTATGTGATTCATTCCAAGTACAACATGGCTGATTGTCATATATAAGTGTGATAATCTTCATTTCAATGGTAAAAAAACAAATTTTAATCATTAAAATTAATTATTTTGTTATCACTTTATACTTACACTGCATAATCAAAAATTTTAAGTGCTTTTAAGAAACATTTCTTACTTTGTAATAAGCTATTCAGTGTTTTCTGAGCTTTATAAAGAATATATTTCTGTTTAACTAACTTTTTTGGCATGACTGTATATACCTTCCTGCTAAGAGACACAGACTAAATAATAACAATAAGCAGAGTGCTAATGATAAAAATTATAATGACATCTATAATGTATGTTTGCTAAGTCTCTTCATTTGTGTCCTACTCTTTGCAACCCTATGGATTGTTAACCTGCTGAGCTCCTCTGTCCATGGGATTCTCCAGGCAAGAATACTGGAATGGGTTTCCATTTCCTTCTCCAGGGAATCTTCCTGACCCAGGGATTGAACCTGCAACTTTTGTGTCTCCTGCATTGCAACAGGATTCTTTACCACTGAGCCTTCAGGGGTAGTGATAATAATAATAAGATATTTTAAAATATTACACAGTTCAGTTCAGTTGCTCAGTCCTGTGCGACTCTTTGAGATCCCATGAACTGCAGCAAGCCTGGTCTCACTGTCCATCACCAACTCCCAGAGTCCACCCAAACCCATGTCCATCAAGTCGGTGATCCCATCCAAACATCTCATCCTCTGTTGTCCCCTTCTCCTCCTGCCCTCAGTCTTTCCCAGCATTAGGGTCTTTTCAAATGAGTCAGCTCTTCTCATCAGGTAGCCAAAATACTGGAGTTTCAGCTTCAACATCAGTCCTTCCAATGAGCACCCAGGACTGATCTCCTTTAAGATAGACTGGTTGGATCTCCTTGCAATCCAAGGGACTCTCAAGAGTCTTCTCCAATACCACAGTTCAAAAGCATCAATTCTTCGGTGCTCAGCTTTCTTCACAGTCCAACTCTCACATCCATACATGACTACTGGAAAAACCATAGCCTTGACTAGATGGACCTTTGTTGGCAAAGTAATGTCTCTGCTTTTTAATATGCTATCTATGTTGGTCATAGCTTTCCTTCCAAGGAATAAGCATCTTTTAATTTCATGGCTGCAATCACCATCTGCAGTGATTTTGGAGTCCAGCAAAATAAAGTCAGCCACTGTTTCCACTGTTTCCCCATCTATTTGCCATGAAGTGATGGGACTGGATGCCACGATCTTAGTTTTCTGAATGTTGAGCTTTCTCTTCTATAAATTTGATACAGATCTTGTAAAAACTTCCACATTTTGAGTTTTTTATAAATATCATACATTAAAATTTTAGAAGTGGAAAATGATTATTAATTTTTATTGAATAGATATACCCTTCCCAAATTTGTCACATAGGTTTTATAACTAAATTAATTATATTTACTTAAAAGGATTTCTAATCTTTCCTATCTTTACCTCACTATTAGATCTTTTATATAACAACTTCTTCACATCTGGAATTTATATTTATGATATTCATGGTTATAAGGACTGTTTTGTGAGATTTTTATAAAAATAAAATTATTTTGTATTAGGAAATATCTTTTATTTGCCTCCACACTTAAATATCTAATGAATAATTTAGTTTTTTTATCTCATTATTTTCCCTTTATTCATAGAAGATGTCCATTTTTATGGAAAGAATCCTATAGAAAGCCCGCGTGTCTTTGTCTTTGTCTTCTTTGTCTTTTTGTCCTTATTAATCTGTTTAGCTTGTGTAGCTTTTTGATTATTCTTACACATTTTAAAAACTTACAATATATCTAGCTTTTGATAACTTTTCACAGATTCTCATTTACAACTAATCATGAGACTTAATTTTTTAAGTTATTGTTTTTATCCTCTGTCAGCTCTTTTTTGTGTAATTCTGATCATCTCTAAGTCAAATCTTATGTATTATTTCACCATCTTCAAATAGCAATTGTCAGTCAGACTTAAAAGAAGCAATGGGTTTTTAAAATAATATTTTGTTCATATGACTTGACAAAAGAACTGAACAGAAAATGCAGCTTGCTCAGCGTCTTCATCACTTGACCCTGGAGCTACCTCTGTGTCTTTACTCATTAAAATGGGGCACATGCATCTGCTGCGCTTGAGAGCAAAGATGTATGCAAATCACTTTGACACACAGAAGCAACAGTCTTAAGTTTCCAACAGATTATTTTTTATCAAACCAGTGAAAGAAATCAACTCTGAATATTCACTGGAATGTTCATTGGAAATCAACCCTGATTCATTTGGAAACAAACCAACCCTGATGCTCAGACTGAAGCTCCAGTGCTCTGGTCACCTGATGCAAAGAGCTGATTAATTGGGAGTAAGACCCAGATGCTGGGAAAGGTTGAGGCCTGAAGTAAAATGGTGTGACAGAGAATGAGATGCTTGGATGGCATCACCAACTCATTGGACATGAGTCTGAGCAAACTCCAGGAGATAATAAACGACAAGGAAGCTTGACGTACTGCAGTCCATAGATCAGAAAGAGTCAGACATGACTTAGTGACTTTTCAACAATTTTTGTTTTAAAGATCTACTTCTGCTTCAATGAATACGCTAAAACCTTTGACTGTATAGATTACAACAAACTGTGGAAAATTCTTAAATTGATGGTAATACCATACCACCTAACCTGCCTCCTGAGAATTCTATATGCAGGTCAAGAAGCAACAGATAGAACCAGACATGGAACAACAGACTGGCTCCAAATTAGGAAAGAAGTATGTCAAGGCTGTATATTGTCAACCTGCTTATTTAACTTCTATGCAGAGTACATCATGTGAAATGCTGGGCTGGATGAAGCACAAGTTGGAATCAAGATTGCTGGGAGAAATATCAATAACCTCAGATGTGCAGATGACACTACCCTTATGGCAGAAAGTGAAGAAGAACTAAAGAGCCTCTTGATGAATGTGAGAGGACAGTGAAAAAGCTGGCTTAAAATTCAACATTCAAAAAACTAAGATCATGGTATTCAGTCCCATCACTTCACAGCAAATAGATGGGGAAACAATGCAAATCATGACAGACTTTATTTTGGGGGGCTCCAAACTCACTGCAGATGATGACTGCAGCCATGAAATTAAACGATGCTTGCTCCTTGGAAGGAAAGTTATGACAAACCTGCTGCTGCTTAGTCACTTCAGTCGTGTCTGACTCTGTGTGACCCCATAGATGGCAGCCCACTAGGCTCCCCAGTCCCTGGGATTCTCCAGGCAAGAGTACTGGAGTGGGTTGCCATTGCCTTCTCTATGACCAACCTAGATAGCATATTAAAAAGCGGAGACATTACTTTGCCAACAAGGTCCATCTAGTCAAGGCTATGGTTTTTCCAGTGGTCATGTATGGATGTGAGAGTTGGACTGTGAAGAAAGCTGAGTGCTCAAGAATTGATGCTTTTGAATTGTGGTGTTGAAGAAGACTCTTGAGAGTCCCTTGGACTCCAGGGAGATCTAACCAGTCCATTTAAAGGAGATCAGTGTTGGATGTTCATTGGAAGGACTGATATTGAAGCTGGAACTCCAATACTTTGGCCACCTCATGCAAATATACCTCTGTATATAAATAGGGCAATTATTCTGCACGCAATGTAATTACTGCTATGTTCTACAGACTCTGATGCTGGGAGGGATTGGGGGCAGAGGAGAAGGGGATGACAGAGGATGAGATAGCTGGAAGGCATCATGACTTGATGGACATGAGTTTGAGTGAAGTCCGGGAGTTGGTGATGGATAGGGAGGCCTGGAGTGATGTGATTCATAGGGTCGCAAAGAGTCAGACACGACTGAGCGACTGAACTGAACTGAACTGGCTTTAAGTGCATCATCTTTGGTGAGAATATCTGTGGGCATTTTGATAGAGATAGCATTAATCTGTAGATATCTTTGTGTTTTATGGACCTTTTAACAATATTAATTTGTGTAATCCATGGACATGAGATATCTTTCCATGTCTTTGTATCATCTGTAATTTCCTTTATCAGCGTTTTATACTTTAGAGTATAGGTCTTTTTTTATCCTTAGTTGAAGCTTGTTCTTATGTATTTTATTCCTTTGATGTGATTTTAAATGAGTTTTTTTTTTGCTTTATTCTCCTGATTATTCATTATTAGTATACACAAAAGCATAATTTTATATATCAGTGTTGTCTTCTGCAACTTAATATTACTTCTAATAGTTTTTAAGTAGAGATTTTATGGTTTTCTTAGTACAATATTATATCCCGTGCAATAGTGACAGTTTTATTTCTTTCTTTCCATTATGGATCCTTTTTATTTCTTGTTTGATTGCTGCAGCAAGGACTCACAATACTATGTTAAATAGAAGTGGCAGGAGTGGGCATCCTTGTCTTGTTACTGATTTTAGAAAAGAAAAATATCTTTCAGCTTTTCATCATTTTTATGATGTTAGCTGTGGGTTTGTCATAAATGACCTTTATTCTCTTGAGGTATGTTCCCTCTATACCAACTCTAATGAGAGTCTTTGTCATGGGTGGATGGGAGGTAGAGCTGAAGATGAACGGGCTAGAGCCAGGGCTAGATATGAGCCTGGCATTCTCCTATGCTTTGTGGTCATGGCTCTCTGGTTAGAAATGGGTACATGTTCCAAGGTGCTGGAGCTGAAGTCCTTAGGATCAGGTCCAAGCTGACACTATTCATTCAAAGTGTTCTGTCCTTGGCAAAGCACCTTCACCCCAGTGGCTAGTAGCATGGAAGCAAGAAGAGCTGAAGTGGGTGCCTAGTGCAAGCCTGGGTATATACTAGGCCAGTTCCTAATTTCCTAAAATTTCTGGCAGCCTGTAATTCACCCCACCCCTCTGTGTTCACTCTTAGGGGCACAAGTCCTGATGTGATTACTTCTCTTTCTTACCTGGCTCCATGTGGATCTTTCTTTATAGCTTTGGTTGTAGGAGAGTCCTCTGCCAGTTTGTTTTCAGTGAGAATTTCTCAATGTATATTGTACTTTTGATGTCTTCATAAGTGGAGGTGACCTCGTCATCTTCCAACTCTGCTATCTTGATCTGCTAATTTTTTGAATTAATAAAGGTTACTAGAGGATGGACAGATCTTCTGCTATTTGCCTATTTTACAGTCCACATGAAGTGTAACTGTTGAGAATAAGGAAATAGGATGTTATATATATCATCAGTCCTTTCAGGGAGGCTAGTAAAATTCTCATGTGTCTACTGTATAGACTATCTCTAAATTTTTCCATGTACAATTTTCATATTGTGATCATTTGAATAATTCTAGTTACTTTTCACTGTGCACCACCAGTGGTGGAGATGGAGAAAGATGGTGATGGAGGAGAAGGAAATGGCAACCAATTCTACTATGCTTGCCTAGAAAATCCCATGGATGGAGGAACCTGATGGACTACAGTCCATGGTGTTGCAGAAGAGTTGGACACAACTGAGTGACTAAACAACATGCACCACCACTATCACTATCATTGCAAAAATCAATCATTATTTTGGTATCTTTATTTGTTTGATGAATCACGTGAAAGATTCATACACTTAATAATCAAATAACAAATTTATGTTGAGTATTTTCATTAATTCTCATTTATAGAAGAAGAAATTGAACATTTGTACATTTCTAAATTTCCATTATTATTTGGTCTGGAAATTGAATCTTTTTTCAAATTCACAGATAACATGCTTTATCTACTTCTTCCCAGCATAGAAACAGAAGTTTACCCCTTTGAAAAACTCTTGTGTTGGTGCAGATCTTCTGCTTGAAACATCAGTAAGAATTTGAGTTGGGAATCTATCAGTAACTATCAAAAATTAAGCAATATTTGAAGAACCAAAACAGAATTCTTTATTTGTTGTTAAAATGTTTCATTTTATAGGATATGTTAATAGTATAGTTGTTGTTATTCAGTCACTAAGCTCTGACTTTTATTGTGACCCCATGGACTGCTGCATGCCAGGCTTCCCTGTCCTTCATTATCCCCTAGAATCTGCTCAAACTCATGTCCATCAAGTCAGTGATGCTATTTAACCATTTCAAACTCTGCTGCTACCTTCTTATTTTTTCTTCAATATTTCTCACCAACAGTGACTTTTCCAGTGAGTTGGCTCTTCACATAAAGTGGCCAAAGTATTGGAGCTTCAGCTTCAGCATAGGTCCTTCCCATGAATGAATGTTCAGGGTTGATTTCCACAAGATTGATTAGTTTGATCTCCTTGTAACCCAAGGGACTCTGAAGAGTATTCTCCAGCACCACAATTTGAAAACATCAGTTCTTAAATGCTCAGTCTTCTTCATGGTTCAGCTCTCACATCCTTTCATGACTACTGGAGAGACCATAACTTTGACTATTTGCACCTTTGTTGGCAAAGTGATGTATCTGCTTTTTCATATGCTGTCTAGGTTTGCCAAGGAACAAGCATATTTTAATGTGACGGATAATGTCAATTTCTGCAGTGATTTTGGAGACCAGGAAATTAAAATCTGTCAGTACTTCCACTTTCTCCCCTTCTATTTGCCATGAAGTTATGGGACCAAGATACCATGATCTTAGTTTGCTACATTGAGTTTTAAGCCAGCTTTTTCATTCTCCTCTTTCACCCTTATCAAGAAACTTTTTAGTTCCTCTTTACTTTCTGCCATTAGAATAGTATCATCTGTATATCTGATGTTATTTTTCACAGCAGTCTTGATTCTAGCTTGTACTTCATTCAGCCCAGAATATTACATGATCTACTCTGCATAGAGGTTAAATAAGCAGGGTGGGTGACAATACACAGCCATCAGTTCAGTTCAGTTGCTCAGTCGTGTCCAACTCTTTGTGACCCCATGGAATGAAGCATGCCAGGCCTCCCTGTCCATCACCAACTCCCAGAGTTTACTCAAACTCATGTCCATTGAGTCGGTGATGTCATCCAACCATCTCATCCTCTGTCGTCCCCTTCTCCTGCCTTCAATCTATCCCAGCATCAGGGTCTTTTCCATGAGACAGTTCTTCACATCAGGTGGCCAAAGTATTGGAGTTTTAGCTTCAACATCAGTCCTTCCAATGAATATTCAGGAGTGATTTCCTTTAGGATGGACTGGTTAGATCTCGTTGCTGTCCAAGGGACTCTTCAAGAGTCTTCTCCAACACCACAGTTCAAGAGCATCAATTCTTTACACTCAGCTTTCTTTATAGTCCAACGCTCACATTCTTAAACTACTGGAAAACCACAGCTTTGACTAGATGGACTTTGTTGGCAAAGTAATGTCTCTGTTTTTTAATATACTATCTAGGTTGGTCATAACTTTTCTTCCAAGGAGCAAGCCTCTTTTAATTTCATAGCTGCAGTCACCATCTGCAGTGATTTTGGAGCCTGAAAATAAAGTCTGTCACTGTTTCCACTGTTCTCCCATCTATTTGCAATGAAGTGATGGTACCAGATGCCATGATCTTAGTTTTCTGAATGTTGAGCTTTAAGCCAACTTTTTTACTTTCCTCTTTCACTTTCTGCAAGAGGCTCTTTAGTTCTTCTTCACTTTCTGCCATAAGGGTGGTGTCATCTGTATATCTGAGGTTATTGATATTTCTCCCAGCAATCTTGATTCTACATACAAGTTAAATAAGCAGGGTGAATATATACAGCCTTGACATACTCCTTTCCCAATTTGGAACTAGTCTGTTGTTCCATGTCCAATCCTAACTGTTGCTTCATGACCTGTATACGGTTTCTCAGAAGGCAGGTAAGGTGTTCTGTTTAAGAATTTCCCACAGTTTATTGTGATCCATGCAATCAAAGTCTTCAGTGTAATCAATGAAACAGTAGATTTTTTTTTATATAGAATTCCCTTCCTTTCTTTGAGATCCAACAAATATTGGCAATTTGATCTCTGATCCTTTACCTTTTCTAAACACAACTTGCACATCTGGAAGTTCTCTGTTCCTGTACTATTGAAGCCTAACTTAAAGGATTTTGAACATAACCTTGCTAGCATGTAAAATGAGCACAGTTGTACAGTAGTTTAAACATTCTTTGGTATTGCCTCTCTTTGGTATTGAAATGAAAACTGAGCCTTTTCTAATCCTGAGGCCACTGCTGAGTTTTCAAAATTGGCTGATAAACTGTGTATAGCACGTAAGATTTGAAATAGCTTAGCTGGAATTGCATCACGTCTGCTAGCTTTGTTCATAATAATGCTCCCACTTGACTTCACACTCCAGGATGTTTGGCTGTAGGTGAGTGACCACACCATCATGGTTATCCGGGTCATTAAGATGTTTTTTGTATAGGTCTTCTATGTATCATTGCTACTTCTTAATCTTTTGTGCTTCTCTTAATTCCTTACTGTTTCTGTCCCTTATTGTGCCCATCCTTGCATGAAATATTCCCTTGATATCTCTAATTTTCTTAAAGAGATCTCTAGTCATTCACATTCTCATGTTTACCTATATTTATTTACATTGTTCGTTGAAGAAGGTCTTCTTATCTCTCCTTGCTCCACTCTGGATCGCTGCATTCAGTTGAGCATGTTTTTCCCTTCCCCCCTTGCTTTTTGCTTCTCTTCTTTTCTTAGCTATTTATAAAGCCTCCTCAAGCAACAACTTTGTCTTCTTGCATTTCTTTTTCTTTGGGTTGATTTTGGTTACCACCTCTTGTATAGTGTTGAGAACTTCTGTTCATTATTCTTCAGGAACTCTGTCTACCAGATCTAATCACATGAATCTATTTATCACCTCCACTGAATAATCATAGGGGATTTGATTTAGGTCACACCTGAATGGCCTAGTGGTTTTTCCTCCTTTCTTCAATTTAAATCTAAATTTTGCAATAAGATGCTCATGATCTGAGCCTAAGTCAGCTCCAGGCCTTATTTTTGCTGATCACTTAAAGCTTCTCCATCATTGGGTGCAAAGAATATAATCAGTCTGTTTTCACTATTGACCTTCTGATGATGTCCATATGTAGAGTCATCTGTTGTGTTGTTGAAAGAGGATTTTTGCCATGTTCAGTGTGTTTTCTTGACAAAACTCTGTTAGCATTTTCCTTGCTTCATTTTGTACTCCAAGGCCAAGCTTGACTGTTACTGTAGGTGTCTCTGACCTCCTACTTTTGCTTCCAATCCTCTACAATGAAAAGGACATCTCTTTTTGGTGATAGTTTTAGAAGTTCTTGTTGACCTTCATAGAAACATTCAATTTCATCTTCTTCAGCATTATTGATTGAATTCGTGGAGATGTGGATTAATGTGATGTTGAATGGTTTGCATTGGAAACAAACCATATCATTTACCTAATACCTAATGCTAAAATACTATTTTTTCTCTGTCATTCTATTACATCAAAATGGTATTTTTAGTACTTTTAAATGATGATTTAGAAAAAAGTCAAGACTCATCAAATATCATGTTTACCTGTACTTTTAAAAAAGAGAAGGTCAACTTTAACATTTTATATCTATCTTAAAGTCTGCAATATATCATCAATATGTAAAATTAACAAATGTTATCAAAAGATAATTAATTTAATTCACTAATTAAATTTTAGCACATTTTAAATTCTCAAGAATTTTATAAGTGCTATTAGTTTTATATTTTTACTACAACATATTAAATATATTTTGTATCATTAATTCAATTTTAATTCAATTAAGAATAAAATACAGCTCCTCTATGAGAGTCAGACATATAAGTAGATAACAAAGCAGTGTGTTATTTGCCATACAGAATCATTGCAGAAGGTGCAACAGTAATAGTAATAAAGTAGAGGCTAATTATATTTGGTATTGGATAAAAGTCAAAAAGACCTTTATGGTAGAGATAATATCTAATGTGAATTTAGAACATGATTACAGTTTACCATGAGAATAAAAATATAGACTTAATTATCTAGGAGTAAATAGAATCCTTTAAAAGAGGGAAAATGTCCACATACAGAACTTAGACACATAATACATGATATACAATGTGAGCACTAATAATTCTCTAATCAAAATTATTAAAAATGAGAGCAGTTGAAAACTTTCACTGTTCAGAATAGTGTTCTCTGTCAATAATATATTTTTAATGTAAAGATATACCAAAAGATTTGAATGGTTAAGGAGATATTTTGATTAGTAACTCTAGAGATAAATGTAACAGATTTGTGACAAAAGTAACTTAAAGCCCAGAGTGGCTTCCTCTCAACATTGTCTGTTCTTTAATGAATGCATGGAAATGATAATGGATTAAATAATAAACTAAACAATATGAAAATATAGATAAATCTCTTGGCTTTGCATCTGATTGTGGACACATAGAAAGAATCATTGGCAGAGACTATAGTGAATTAAAAAAAGAAACCCTGAACTGAATGAAATATTCTATTGAGAGACTATCAAAAATAATTAGCCATCTGAAGAATGCAGTTTGCAAAATACCGAGCTATATCATAAAGCTTATGAAGACATTTTAAGTAAAAGTTAAGGACCCTAATTGGAGATTCTTCATCCCAAACAATAATAAGCCTTGGTAGAGAAGAAGTCACTTCTTTTTCTGTAATAAACAATCCTAAACTGATCAAATGCATATACATATGCATGGAGATTCCTGAATCTCCAAAGTAAATATGTAAGTACAGTGTAAGAAGGGCAATATGGGGCACAATAACTTCTCAATTCATCTTAGGACTAATGAAGCATATGAGAAATAGTTGTGTACACACATCAATTTGTCATCTTTACCTTGATGCATTGGAAGTTTCCTATCTGACACTGTCAACGTTGGATGAAAAGTCACATATATCAACAATAGTAAGTACAGAATATGCATAATTGGAGGTCGAGATGTGATTAAAATTAAAGCCAGGTTGAATTCACCTCATAGACCATAAATGACAGGTTGAGAATTTTAATGTTATACATTATTTATTTGAGTTTGTCCAGTTACTTAAACAGTATTTTAATAAAATTTATACAATTTCTCAATCTATATTTTCTAGGTAATTTACATGGATGTGTATGACTTTGAAACTAAGAAAAAAGAGAAGATATACTCATTTTAGAAATATTTTCCTCAAAAATAATTTTTAAATGTATTAAAATTATCATGCTACACTGATGTCACACACATAAGAATGATTTTCATTTTAACAAAACTTAAGTATCTACTTTCTGTGCCGAAATCTTCACCCTTTTGTTTGGTGCCTTTGTTTTATGGAGCCACATTTTTCAAAATATCATTACATATGTTTCTTGACATTATCATAATACTTGTAAATAGATAACACTAAGTTATTTAAAAATCAATGCATATAAGAGGCAAATTATCCTTCCAATTTTTGCCAATTACACCAACTCTGTGAGTTGTACTGTGGTACACACATTTTATGAGGTGCTGTGATGGTTAATGTATCAACTTGAATGGTCTAAGAGTTGCCCAGATAGCTGGTAAAACATTAATCTGAGTATAGTCATGAAGATGTCTAGAGAAGAGATGATTATTTAATTTATTAGATTAAATAAGGAAAACCAGCCTCACCAATGTGATTGATGGGGACATCACCCAATCCGTTGAGGGCACAAGTAGAACTGAAAGGCAAAGAAGAGGCAAAAAGGGAGTGTTGTATCTCACTCTTGAGATACAACGTCCATTTTTATGCCCTTGGACATGAGAGTCCTGCTTCTGATGCCTTTGGACCTTGCCTGCATTATACCACCAACTTTCCTGGATCTGCAGCTTGCAAGCCCCAGGTAATCACATATCTCAACCTCCCAAACTGCATGAGCCAATTCCCATAGTGAATCTCTTCCCATAATGAATCTCTTCTTATATATCTATATATCCTATTAGTCTATTTCTCTGGAGAACTCTAATATGGATGTCATCCACAAATATCATCTTTCTAAACATTTTGTCTGAGAACACATGCATATTTTGTCTGTTTCCTGAAAACTGCACAAACTTTGCAACTAGTGAATTCCACTTATTAATATGTAGTATAAGAATCAAATATATAAAATCTATTTCATGAAAATTTTATCTTGGGTTCACTACTTTGAAGGAGGAAGTACATTTAAATGAAAATGCTAAAATATTTTTAATGAGTAAAATTAACATACAATTCTAGATTTCTTATTAAGTCCATGTTGGGAAATAAAATTTTAAGCACATATTACAAATTAAATTATTTGATTTAATATATAATAACTGTTGGTGGATGTGAGAGTTGGTCTGTGAAGAAAGCTGAGCACAGAAGAATTGATGCTTTTGAACTGTGGTGTTGGAGAAGACTCTTGAGAGTCCCTTGGACTTCAAGGAGATCCAACCAGTCCATTCTGAAGGAGATCAGCCCTGGGATTTCTTTGGAGGGAATGATGCTGAAGCTGAAACTCCAGTACTTTGGCCACCTTATGTGAAGAGTTGACTCATTGGAAAAGACTTTGATGCTGGGAGGGATTGGGGGCAGGAGGAGAAGGGGACGACAGAGGATGAGATGGCTGGATGGCATCACTGACTCGATGGACATGAGTCTGAGTGAACTCCGGGAGTTGGTGATGGACAGGGAGGCCTGGCGTGCTGCAATTCACGGAGTCACAAAGAGTCGGACATGACTGAGCGACTGAACTGAACTGAATTGAATATATTCTAAAAGTACTGTTTGTATGTACTTTGTAAATCTGATGCTATGTAATGTACTGAAGAAAGGAAACGTATTATGTCAAAATGTTTTAAGAAAACTGGAACTAAGTATATTTTCAAAGTGTTCATGTGAAGAAAGTAAAGCTGTAATATACTTTAATGTTTTAAATGCTTTGCTCAGGAGAATATTATCAAACTGAAGAGAATAATAATTAAATTGTAATTGCATGCCTTTAAAACCAAAATATATTTACTCTCTGTGTGTACATATTAGGATAAAACATTTAGTTGAACTTTTTCTTAAACTTTACAGAATATTTTCAGTTCTATAAATAGAGAACTAGTTACTGGATATGTCTTATATAGAGTGTGAAGTCATATTTACAGTTATGAAATACAAATGAGTAATTTATTAGTACATACATTAGGAAAAATGTAGATAGCAATGAAGGTCAATTTGTAATTCTACAAATTCAGTTCTAAGAAAGAAATGGCAACCCACTCCAGTATTTTTGCCTAGAGAATTCCATGGACAGAGAAGCCTGGTGGGATACAGTCCATGGGGATGCAAAGAGTCGGACATGACTGAGTGACTAACACTTTAAACACTATCTAGACTCCATGGTTATTATTTCTCCCATTATTTAATTTTGTTAGTTTTTCAAAATTTCAGGATTGTTCACACTAATCTTTTTAGGAAGCATTATTTTGTTTTTACTATTAATCTCTCTGTTCCTTGACTGATGGTAGTATTGTTTACTAATGCAATTGCATATATGTACCACATCTTCCAGTGGAGCTATTTCAAATCCTGAAAGATGATGCTGTGAAAGTGCTGCACTCAATATGCCAGCAAATTTGGAAAACTCAGCAGTGGCCACAGGACTGGAAAAGGTCAGTTTTCATTCCAATCCCAAAGAAAGGCAATGACAAAGAATGCTCGAACTACCGCACAATTGCACTCATCTCACATGCTAGTAAAGTAATTCTCAAAATTCTCCAAGCCAGGCTTCAACAATATGTGAAACATGAACTTCCTGATGTTCAAGCTGGTTTTAGAAAAGGCAGAGGAACCAGAGATCAAATTGCCAACATCTGCTGGATCATGGAAAAAGCAAGAGAGTTCCAGAAAAAACATCTATATCTGCTTTATTGACTATGCCAAAGCCTTTGACTGTGTGGATCACAATAAACTGTGGAAAATTCTGAGAGAGATGGGAATACCAGACCACCTGACCTGCCTCTTGAGAAATCTGTATGCAGGTCAGGAAGCAACAGTTAGAACTGGACATGGAACAACAGACTGGTTCCAAATAGGAAAAGGAGTATGTCAAGGCTGTATATTGTCACCCTGCTTATTTAACTTATATGCAGAGTACATCATGAGAAATGCTGGGCTGGAAGAAACACAAGCTGGAATCAAGATTTCCGGGAGAAATATCAATAACCTCAGATATGCAGATGACACCACCCTTACGGCAGAAAGTGAAGAGGAACTAAAAAGCCTCTTGATGACAGTGAAAGCGGAGAGTGAAAAAGTTGGCTTAAACCTCAACATTCATAAAACAAAGATCATGGCATCCGGTCCCATCACTTCATGGGAAATAGATGGGGAAACAGTGGAAACAGTGTCAGATTTTATTTTTGGGGGCTCTGAGCATCTTGTGCGCTTGTTAGCCATTTGTATATCTTCTTTATAGAAATTAATTGAAATATTTTGCTCATTTTTGAATTATCTTGTTTATTTTTTTGTCATTCAGTTATAGGAAAACATATAAAGTATGTTATCCAATGGAATACTAAATTTTCCAAAAGAAAATAGTAAATGGTATAGGAGAGGAAACAGTGAAAATATTTTCCTCAGTCATCAATTTAATTCGTTTTTGGTAAAGAAGTACTGAATCCATTTTGTAATAAAAAAAAGTTTTTTGATCAAAACTCAAGGGTCACTTAGAAATGTAATATACCCATTTTTTTTAATCTTGCTTTTTCCCCGCTTCAAATATATTGTGATTAAAGTAAACAGTACACACATTCAAGTTATGACAGGTGGCACAAATTTTAAATGTTGAAATATTCCTAAGATAAACTGAAATATGAAAGTGATTTTCAAAATATTAGATTACTAATGCATGCATTAAAATACATTAATATAAACAAAAGAATAAATTAATGGATTTGAAAGTAAAAATTACATTGATCCTTATACCAAACAGTAGCATCTTTGAAAATATGACAAAATTATGAAAATTAATTAGAAAATAATATATTCACTTAAAATAATAAAGGAGGGGTCTTCCCTGGGGGTCCAGTTGTCAAGACTCCAATGTGGGTGTAAAGAGTTTGATCCCTGGTCAAGGAATAAGATCCCACATGCCATGTAGGATTTAAAAATAATAATATTAATAATAGGGAAATGCATCCAGATCTAAACATTATAAAATACTGTACTTAATTTGATTAAAAATACTAACTGTGTGTATAAAAGTGTTAGTCTCTCAGTTGTGTCTGACTCTTTGTGACCCCACGTACACCACCAGCTCCTCTGTCCATGGGATTTCCCAGGCAAAAATATTGAAGTGTTTTGCCATTTCCTCCTCCAAGGGATCTTCCTGACCCTAGGATCAAACCTGGGTCTCCCACACTGCAGGCAGATATACTAAAGCACATTCTAAATGCTTGAGTACATTCTAAAGGCTCACATAGATGATTTGACAAGAAAATATAAATTTTAAAAAATTATGTGAAGCAGAAGTAAACCTGGATGGAATCTGTAACATATAATGATCATAAAGCCAAAACAAAACCAAACAGATATGTAAAACCAAACACGAACTTAGGGTATTTTAGGACAGAAAGCTTAGGCTTAGTCCCAAGACACTGAGATTTAGCTGACTTCAATTAGTCCTAAATTCTGCATTTAAAAAATGTGTGTGTGTGTGCTTACATACTTGAAAGTATTGAAATTTAAAAAGAACTTAGAATAATTGGTGAAAATAGAAAACACTCAGATGCATTTCATTCTTACCATTACCCATCTTACCATTTCCCATGTGTGAGTCACATCAAACACTGCACTTTATTTGAGGCCACTTTTTTCAACTGATTTCCCTAATGGAGCAAGTTTGATATTTATAACTATGCAAGTATTGTCTACAACATTTGTATGGTGTGCTGTTTAAGGATATAGGTTTCCAAATCAAAATGCCTGATTGAATTTCTGCTTTGCCACTTATTCTCCATGAGAACTGAAGCAAATGTCTTAAGTTTCTAAATTATATCTTTTTTATTTATAATGCGGTGGCCATGATAATGAATGGCTATCTTCCATAGAATTACTGTGAAGACTAAAAGGCTAACATACATGAAGTCATATATTCTCTAAAAAGTTCATTGTAAGAAAAGAGATCTAGAAAAAAGGATTGACTGGTACAACAATTGAGGTGAATGTGGGTCTAAAGCCCAGCTCTATCACTTACTAATTTCTTCAAGGCTAACTGCACTATAAATTTGTGTGTTTATATTTAAAATAGAGACATTATTTATTTAATTTCCCAAAGATTATTTAGGGTTTTAATTATCTAATTTAGGTAAAGAGCTTAGTATAGGGACTAGTAAAAAAACAAAGTCAATATCAACTACTGTTTAAGTAAATCATAACCATCAAAATGTTTTTGCAATTTCTCCCTTTTATACACATATACCTCACCCTCACTGTAAACCCAGTTCATGTCTCCCAGTGTTTATGGCTCCAAGCCATATGTACATGACTGATTGAAGGATGATTGAGAACACACATGCACAGACACACATAACACAAGTATAAGACAGTGTGTGTGTGTGTATGCGTATTTACTGTATACAGATTATATTTATCTAATTTATTTAAATTCTTCCTAAGCTGCCTTATAATATCATGTTATGATACCCTATTCAGTCTGAAGCTTGAAACTATTATTCCTTCATTCATACACCCGCATGATTAAGCAGTCTTATGGTATTTAAGTTTGATATATTTTGTACATTACTGAAATTGTTACTTATTTCATATTCTCTAGTTTTTTTTTTTTTTCCAGTTTTTGTTCTAAAGCACTTTCAAATATTTAGAAGAGATTTATAGGCAAGTCAAAAGCTTTGCAAACATCATTCAAGTCGTCTAATATAATTTGCTCCCAGCGCTAAAAACATCTGTCATTTGATACAATCTTTCATGTTAATTCATGGAAAAAAGAAAAATATCACGTAAAATGAGATTTATTTTAGTAAATTATGAAAGCATAGTTTTATTTAACTGACTTAAACAGTTGCTGGTATTGTTCACAAGTTTAGGAAGATAAATGCCATTTTTAATGAAGAATTTTCTCTCAACTGTGTTGTGAAACTACTGCAGAAATATGTCAGAACCCATCAAAATGTACACAAAGCCTTTTTCACTGGGTAAATCATGGACATACAAAATGGAACCACTGTATCTCCTCTTTAGTGTTCTTAAAAATACAAAATTCACCTAATCTATCTATATCGTGATTCAAATAACCTTTCTCAGGATGATGTTAAAAAAGAAACATGGAATTTATTTTTAAACAGTAGAACAGAAACTTTTAAATTGCAATAAACTGGAAAGTCAATGAAAGTTTACCTAAACTTTGTTAAATTATCAAACCCATAGTTTATTTTTAAATGTATCAGTTTGGGGTATTTATCACATATATCACACAGTACCTTAATTTTATGCTAGAATTATGAGCCACTTTGATAATTTTCTTAATATTAATTCTAGAATGTGTAATATATATTTGTTTAGCTATAATGGTATTCTCAATGTGTTTTAAAACCCATGTCAATGATTTTTTAAGTTCTAAAGAAAAGCATATGTTCATGTTCAAATATTTGCTCCAAATTGTGTTTAATGTTACATAAGATTGAAATAAGTTAATAAAATCAATGATTTGAATGTAATGGCTTATTAAATATGAGTGTTAAAATAGAATGATTTACTATATAATATCTATTTCAATAATGCAGTGAGTGAAGGGAAGAGTGAAGTGAAAATAGAAGTCGCTCAGTCGTGTCCGACTCTTTGCAACCCCGTGGACTGTAGCCCACCAGGCTCCTCTGTCCACGGGATTCTCCAGGCAAGAATACTGGAGTGGGTTGCCATTTCCTTCTCCTGGGGATCTTCCTGACCCAGGGATAGAACCCAGGTCTCCCACATTGCAGGGAGATGCTTTAACCTCTGAGCCACCTGCAGTGCATAAAGGTAAAAACATTTTCACAATATATTTGGGTGTAAATTTAATGTAACATTCCCATTTGATTTCAGGCCAACTCCATTTATTTACTAGATACTATATTATTTAAACCAGGAAATAGAAAAGTATGAAATGAAAGTCAACAAAAACATGCCTTCTGAATCCAGGCAGGATATATATGAATGTGGTGATCACAACTGACTCACCAGGTGAATATGGCTGGGACTGGAAGGTCTTTATTTATTATTCCAGGGAGAGCTTCCTAGCCAAAAACTGATTCTGTCCTCTACAAAACAGTTTACATACTTTGAATTTGTTTCTTTAAATATATGGATCTATATTCTGGCTCCAAATTTGATTAGATTATTCTTGTTAATACTTAAAAACCCATAACATAGTACTAACCTATATTTGATGAAATTTTACAGTTGGTTAAAGATTATTTTGCTTTGTTTTCTTATTTAACAACTATATTAATTGTGAATAATATGCAGGGCACTTTGATTTTAGAGGCCTCTATGAGTGAAGTAGTCATGGATCATTTTCCTAAGGAACTGATAGAAGTTTAAATTAAATAAGGAATTCAGAGAAAAGTGAAATTATATTATTTAATGGGATCAAAAAGTTCTCCAGAGAAATGTATTTCTATCCAGCTGAACCTTGGAGGAAAAGGTGAAACGTGTATGTAAGGGTTAGGGGTAATTCAGAGAGAAGGAGCAGTATGTGCAGAGGGACATTTGAAGCATGCAAGAAAACAGGTAGCTTATTATCAGCGGGACCACAGGAAGCAGTGAGAATTTATGATAGGAAAGACTTTGTAGGAATTTCCATGACAGGATAAAGTATTTAAGTGTTATTCATCATGCAGTTGGAAGACGTTAAAATGCTTTCACAGTGAGCAAAAAGATCAGTGTTATCCTGTTGGAAATTAATTAGCAACATTCCAAAGTATTTTGTGAAAGAAAAATCGAATATCTTGCAACATGTGTGCTACAATATAGCACGTTCTTTCCCCCAACTTCATATTTCTTGAAAATTCATTCTTAAATCAAATAAGGATAGATGAGATGACAAGAGCAGGCCTGTAAACATGAAATGAATTCAGTTGATTATCAATAGTCAAACAAAAGCAAAAACATAATGTTCAACAAATATTGCAAACAAACACCCCATATTTGTTCATTTGAAAATGTATCTAATTTACACTTATTTAAAATGTACATTTGCTGGGTATATAATTCTAAGCCAAGAGTAGTTTTGCTTTCTCTCAGAGTATAGAATTTATGATTCCATTGTCCTCTGTCTTCCATTGTTTCTGTTGATGTAGCACTTTTCTTCCTTCAGTTCAGTTCAGTCGCTCAGTCATGTCTGACTCTTTGTGACCCCATGAATTGCAGCTCGCCAGGTCTCCCTGTCCATCACCAATTCCTGGAGTTCACTCAAACTCATGTCCATCGAGTCGGTGATGCCATCCAGCCATCTCATCCTCTGTCATCCCCTTCTCCTCCTGCCCCCAATCCCTCCCAGCATCAGAATCTTTTCCAATGCGTCAGCTCTTTGCATGAGGTAGCCAAAGTATTGGAGTCTCAGCTTCAGCATCAGTCCTTCCAAAGAACACCCAGGACTGATCTCCTTTAGAATGGACTGGTTGGATCTCCCTGCAGTCCAAGGGACTCTCAAGAGTCTCCTTAAAAACACCACAGTTCAAAATCATCAATTCTTCGGCGCTCAGCTTTCTTCACAGTCCAACTCTCACATCCATACATGACCACTGGGAAAATTGTTGTTAAACATATTTACTTTTTTAAAATTATGATATAATCATGTGAGTGTCCAGAGTAGCTTTACAGTATGTTTTAATTTTTGATAGTATAAGTCCTATTTATTTTGTTCCTCATAATCTTGTCTAGGATTTTCTAGGCATTTTATATTTCCTTGGGTTTCCCTTGTAGCTCAGTCAGTAAAGAATCTGCCTGCAGTGCAGGAGACCCGGGTTTGATCCCTGATTTGAGAAGATCCCCTGGAGTAGGAAATAGCCACCCACTCCAGTAACCTTGCCTGGAAAACTCATGGACAGAGGAGCCTGGTGGGCTGTAGTCCTTGGGGTCTCAGAGTGTCAGAGCGACTAACACTTACTAACTTACTTGTATTTCCCTCTAAATTTTAGAATTAATATTGAAAAGAGAATTTCACATAAAACTATTGAGATTTTTCTTATGCTCTTTTTGTATAACTAAATCAATTTGATAAGAATTAATATTGTGTTATGCTGCTGCTGCTAACAAGTGCTCAGTCATGTCTGACTCTTTGCAACCCATGGACTCTAGCCTACCAGGCACCTCTGTTCATGGGATTTTTCCAGGCAAGAATATCTGAGTGGTTGCCATTTGTTCCTCCAGGGGATCTTCCCAACCCAGGGACTGAACCCATCTCTTGCATCTGCTACACTGGCAGGCAGATTCTTTACCACTAGTGCTAATATAGGGTCTTCCAATCCATGAACTTATACAATTTCTACATTTACAAAGGTCTTTGTTTTACTCTGCGGTGTTTCATAGTTTTAAGGATGTTAGTGTTCTATAGTTTCTATTAGATAAACATTCTAGAGACCTAGAATATATTAAGAGTACAGGAATCGTCTGTTCAAGTGTCATTATGTGAATGACTTTAATATCTAAAATATTCTGTTATCAGTCAGTTCAGTTCAGTCACTCAGTTGTGTCCGACTCTTTGCAACCCCATGAATCGCAGCACGCCAGGCCTCCCTGTCCATCACCATCTCCCGGAGTTCACTCAGACTCACGTCCATTGAGTCCATGATGCCATCCAGCCATCTCATCATCGGTCGTCCCCTTCTTCTCCTGCCCCCAGTCCCTCCCAGCATCAAAGTCTTTTCCAATGAGTCAGCTCTTCGCATGAGGTGGCCAAAGTACTGGAGTTTCAGCTTTAGCATTATTCCTTCCAAAGAAATCCCAGGGTTGATCTCCTTCAGAATGGACTGATTGGATCTCCTTGCAGTCCAAGGGACTCTCAAGAGTCTTCAACACAACCTGAAAAATTCAGAAGGCATAATGTCAGTGTGTTAAAATTTTAAAATGGAAATTTTATGTTGATTTTTTTCCAGGAAAACTACCAAATTTATGTGTTAATTTTCTAGTTTTTGTTTACTTGTCTGCTTATAGTTCCCTTAAAGTATAATTTGCACACAGTTTGGTTTTTCAAAAATAATTAAAGTTTTAATTCTTTACCACTCTTAATTTCATTTCCTTTGTTTTATTTGCATAGGTGACCTTCAATACAATATATTAAAAATTGGAGAGATTGGGAATTATTTTTTCTTTTCAAACTCAGAAGAAAGCTGATTTCTTAAGTAGAATGTTAGTTGCATATTTTTATATCTTTCCAGACTGAAGATGCTCTTATCCTGCATATTTTTAAGACTTACTTTAATTGTCACCTGTGTTTGCTTTATCAATTATTTCAATATTTTATTTAGCAAAAAGATCTTGTTGATTTTTTATTCTCAATATGCTAGATTACTTTGAATAATTTTTGAATGTTAACTAATTTGAATTTTTTCTAGTAAACCCCATATAGTCATGAAATATTTATGAATTGTGTTGCCTCATAGTTTAATTTTTGTGTTCATGTAAATAGAACATATTGCCTTTACATTTTTTTTCCTGTCAGATGTTTGTTAATGGCTATTTTCTGTATATACTGTGTTCTATCTCTTTTGGTAAACAGCCCATGTGTTCTTGAAAAGAACATGTTGGATGTAGTGTCACTAAAGGACCTTCTTTAGCAATTACCTTTAGCAAGGACCTTCTTTAGCAATTACCTAGATGATTTGACAGCTGAGCAGATGTAGAATACTGGTTTTTATTAAAGTTTAAAGCCTAATTCTTCAATGCTGACACAAAAAGAACATTCTAAAAATTATTTATTTTGGTCCTTAAATGGATGAATCAATCCTCTAAAAAGGAGAAACCTATGTTAATGCAGCCTGGCATGCTGCAGTCCATGGGGTTGCAAAGACTCGGACACAACTGGACAACTGAACGGTGTTAATGTATATAGCTAAACAAATGTTGAATTCATCTGCAAATAGATTTCTGGGAGACTTGAAAATCTGGTGAGGACCATATTATAAACTTTCATTTTCCTCCTGCATTTCAATTATTTAGACCTATGTCCTAGCCCAGGCCTAATTGTTATTGTACAAAAGAAAAAAATCCCTCTAAGATCAATGGCCATGTCTCTAGGAAACAGGGTTCACAATTATGCTCCTTTTGCTTATGTTTCCAGTGAGTCTTTAATTTATATTATCTTCCTTCTTTTGTGAAAGAGTAAATATAGAAGACAAATATCCTTATTAGAAAATAGACTGGGGAATTTGATTTAGTTTGAGAGCCACAAGGACCTGTTGATGGGAATAATCAATAGGAATAGAAAAGTGTTTTATTTGAGGGCCAAACTGAGCATTATGGCCCTTGAGACGCAGATTGAAGAAGCCCTTGACTTGTATTCTGCTGGACTACAAAATAAATTATGTTTATATAGAGGCAAAACTCTCTAAAGTACATGAAATATTTGCCAAAAATTAGGATTGGATATTGCAAGAAGTAAGGATGCTTCATAAGTAAGAATTGGTTGGAGTCCAAAACGGTTGCATAGTTACAAGGGAGGCCTTGAGGCCATAAGGTTGAAGCTGGCAGCTGCTAGCAAGTATTGTTTGAGAATGACTGGTCACATCCTTGGCCTGAAAGTTTAGAACATTAAGTTCTCAGTAATGCAGAAATGTGTCTAAAACCACATCCATAAAAATCAATCAGTCTGCCTAGACACAATGGCCTCCCGGCTACATTTTGAATGCCTGAACCAGAGTTACTGCATTTTGATTTTCAAATTTTTTTTTTTTTTCTTTAATAGTTAAAAGCAGAGGTACAGTATATGTGTATAATAGCCACAAAACAGGCCTTTCTAGTTAGTTTAAATTAAATCATATATAAGCCAGAACTACTTCTCCATACATTGATGTGTGAAAAGTTCTTCTATCAGACCTATTAAATACAGTTCAGCAGCCATGGGCACCCTTAGCCTCTCAGCAACAGACAATGTCGGCCAAGACATGGTGTAAAGGGGAGCTGACAAGTGCTGTCTTTGAGAAAGCCACTCCCAAGAATAGCAGTAGCACCGATATTAGACAGGCATGTCGTATTTCTTCACCAATGCTACATCAGGGCTTTGTAACAAACACTCCCAGCTCAGTAATTTCAAACAGCACATGCTTTTCTCTATTTCCAGTCTATGTGTTAGGGGGTTGGCTCTGTTTAGGCTACTGGCCGACTTGGCTGGGCTTCAGCTGCAGTAGATTTTAGGTTTGTTCCTTGGTCTCTGTGGGCTTCCCTCGTAGCTCAGATGGTGAAGAATCTGACTGAAATGCAGGAGACCTGGGCTCTACCCCTGGGTCAGGAAATTCCCCTGGAGAAGGGAATGGCTACCCACTCCAGTATTCTTGCCTGGAAAACCCTATGGACAGGAGCCTGGTGGACTATAGCCCATGGGTTTGCAAAGATTGGCTAAGAACACTTCGAACACTTGCTCCATCTCTGCATTCTCTTTGTACCAGCACCTAGCTAATCATACTTTTCTCATGACAGATCACTGAAGCACAGACTGGAATCAGGGCTACTTAAAGCCCTGGCTTCAAAACTGGCCTGATAATTCTGCCCATATTTTCTTGCCCAAAGCAAGTCACATGAATACAGACAAATCAGAAGGACTGAAAAGTATGTAAAATAGAGCATACTGTCACTCAGCTGGTAAAGAATCTGCCTGCAATGCAAGAGGCCTGGGTTTGATCCCTGGGCTAGGAAGATCCCCTGGAGAAGGGAACAGCTACCCACTTCAGTATTCTGGCCTGGAGAATTCCATGGACTATACAGCCCATGGGGTTGCAAAGCATTGGACAGTAATGAGCAACTTTCATTTTCTGAGCATTAGAAACTTACATGCAAAGTATGAATGTACAATTCCAGTATAGGGAGAGAATAGAAAACTGAGGAGAATACCCCCCCCCCCCCCCCCGTCCCCACACGCACACAAGCGTTGTCATTCTGTTCAAATCTAGGAATCAGACAAGATATACTTTCTCAGTAGTGGAATCAGGAAAAAGTTAGTAAAAGGTTTAGGGTTAGAAATGTATCTTTGTTCACAGAATAAAAATACCAATAATGGGAAGAAAAATTTTCCTTTAAAAACTAGTACATAATTATTGCTGTACTGGGTGAAGATGTAATACAATCAGCACAAAAACAAGTTTGATTTACGTACGGTCTTTTCAGAGTCAGGAAGTGTTATTTCTTCTTAACTGGAAATGAGAGACAATGATCATTTTATGTGTCAAAGATCACATGCATTGCAGTTTCTACAGGCCTCATCCCTTGACAGCATAAAGAAATTTAGAGGAATTGGAACAAAGATTCTTTGAACTCCCATTGTTCTACTTGAAGTTATTACGTCACAGGGTTTGCTCCAAAATTTATCTTAGGACTAAGGTCTTTTATATAATTTGGACTTCTAACAAGAAAGTACAATTCTAAGATTCATTGTGTGAGTGAATTGATTGTCTCATTTTTGGAAACTGCTTGTTTTACTATAATGCAGGATAATTTAACTGGACAAAATAGTGGTATGTACATTGTCAGATTATCAGCTCAGACACTTTTCAGGGATGATAGCTTTGAAGAAAAACTTAAAAGAGGCTGAGAAGGGGAAAATAAATATAGAAACACATTAAGTTTTTCTTAAGTGCCTTTTGGGAGCATAATTTAAAATCACTCCTGGAATGAATAATACTTTAAACTTATCTAAATAGAAGCAGAACAAAGAGCATATGCCTGATTTAGAATCTTTGTTCATTTATCTGCTTTAAAATTTTACAAAGTTACTTTACCTTCAAAGTCCTACATAAAACTAATTGACTTCCTGTAGCACCATTCACAAAACTTCACAAAGTAAGCAAAAATAGGTGATTGTGATTGATGAAGGTTAAATTTTGCCTGTAGCAACAGAAATCTTTGTTTTTAATATAGATTTTTACTGAAACTTTTTAAAGATTATAAGCTATTTTTAAGAAGTTGTCCATATTCATTCAATATTGATAATATTTTAAAGCTAATAGATTTCATCAGCAACAAAATATCACTTGCTCATTTAATAGATTAACATTGATATGACTTCTTTTAAAAGATTCAGGATAGGTTATAAGACATTCAGTCCAGCTCTGTGTAAGATAAGTATTATATATATCACAGACATGTATATTATATGCTTGTATTATACAATATATATCTATGATATGTATGTATTATACAATGTGTCTATAATAGCAAAAGATTATTATAGTTCATATAAATAATACATTATTAAAATATACTGTAAAAAATAAACTTTAATTCAAAGAAATAAACAACAGGGTAAGAAGGTATAGCTGTCTATAATGCCAATAGAGAAAATGAAATAAAAATTTCTTGATTAATCCACAGAAAAAGGAAAGAAGGAAAGGAATTTTACTTAGCAAGGCAAAAAATAGTAAATGATTCTTACACTCAACAGCATGCATGGAGCTCAAGATGCTGAGTAGGGTTTAAGAAGCAGGACAATTAAAACCCATACAAATAGAGGGGTGTGTTTATGTGTCTATGTGTGCTTTGGACAAAACTAATGTTTCATGAGAAAAATACCCCAGAATTTGATTGCTGCCAGATGAGGAAATTAAGAAAACAGAAACAAGGAAACTTTTGGCATAAGAAAACGCGTTCTACACATTGATAGAGGTGTAGGTTACATGGATGACTGTCACTTGTCTGAACTATCAATTTAAATATACAAATAAACTTAATAAAATTCTTTTCCATAGTAATATGAATGTTTCTAAAACATTTTCTGTGAGCTCCAGACTTGGGGAAAAATAGTAATTTCATTGACTTTCTTTTTTCACAGATGAAGCAGGGTGTTATAAACATGAAAAGAGGACAGACTAGAATGCCCACTCAGTGCAGATTGAATTGGAATTTTCAGTGCTAGTATAAATTAAAGAGTATAAGTACAGATTAGTACATAAAACTTTATATATACATACATCTTATATATATGTAGTTTTATATATTTGTATATATAAAAAAGCTATATATAGTTTTATGTATTTGTATATATGTATGACGGGCTTCCCTGGTGGTACTAGTGGTAAAGAACCCACCTGCCAATGCAGGAGACATAAGAGATGTTAATTTGATCCCTGAGTCAAGAAGATCCCTGGAGAAAGGTTTGGTGACCCACTCTAGTATGCTTGCCTGGAGAATCCCCATGGACAGAGGAGCCTGGCAGGCTACATTCCATAGGGTCTCGTATATATGAACCTAAAATTCATACATAATTGAATGTATATATGTACTGCATATGTACATTTGTACTTCTTTCTACTTCTGTTTTCTGAAAACACCCAGAAGAAATAACACACCAAAGTCAACGAGCACACATAACATCCATATCTTAGTTTTTAGACAGATTAATACTTTTCTCTGAAGCAGTTTGTTTGATTGTAAAATTGAACAGAGTAGAGATAGTTCCCATATATCTATTCATCTTTCTCTCCTCAGTTTCCCCTGTTATCATCTTATATTAGGATGAAATTTTGTTGTGTTGATGAACTAACACTAATACATTATTATTAGCTAAAATTCACATTTTACATCAAAGTTTGTTGTTTGTATTATACACTGTACACATTTTGATGAATGAATAATGACCTAGATCCAGCATTACAATAATTTCACTGCCCTGCTCTACCAATTTATTCTTTTTTCTCTCCACACCTACTTTGGCATCCTGGAGATCACTGATCCTTTTACTGTGTCCACAGTTTTGCCTTTTACAGAGTGTCATATAGTTGGAGTCAAGTAATATGTTGCCTTTTTAGATTGGCTTCTTCGGTTAGCAATATGCAATTAACATTCCTCCATCTCTTTTCACAGCTTGAGAACGTGTTTCTTTTTATTATTGAATGATATAGTATTTAATGGATTTACCACCATCAGTTCATCCATTCACTGAAGAACACCTTGGTTGCTTCCAAATTTTGGCAACCCTGCATATAATTGCTATAAACATTAGTGTGAAGTTTTCACATAGGCAGAAGTTTTGAGCTCTTTTGGATAAATGCCTTGGAGCACCGTTGTTAGATTTTTCTGGTAAGACTACGTTTAGCTATACAGGAGATTCAGGTTCAATCCCAGGTTTAGCTGCGTAAGAAACTGCCAAACTGTCTTCCAAAGTGGCTGTTCCATTTTGCATTCCCATAACCAATAAACGAGAATTCCTGCTGCTCCATATCCTCACTAGCATTTAGTGTTGTCAGTGGTTTCAACTTTAGCCTTTGTAATAGGTGTGTAATGACATCTCTTTGCTGCTGTTGTTTTCAATTTTCTAAAGACATATGTTGATAATGTTTTCATATATTTATTTACCATTTGTATATTTTCTTTGACAGTTGTTCAGATATTTTCCCTCTTCTTGATAGTTTCATTTGTTTTCTTGTTGAGTTTTTAAGAGTTCTTAATATATTTTAGATAATAATCCTTTATCAGATAAATATTGTGCAATTTCTTCCTACATGATTTGTATATTTATTCCCTTAATAGTGTCTTTCACAGAGAAGTTCTTAATGTTAATGAGTTCCAACTTACTTCTTTTTCCCCTTCATAGATTGTGCCTTTGGTAGTGTAAAAAAAAAAAAAAGTCAATGCCAAACTCTAGACACCCTAGATTTTCTCCTGTGTTATCTTCTAGGAACTCTGTGGTTTTGCATTATACATATAGGTCTATAATCTATTTGTAGTTCCTATATAAAATTATTAGGTTTTTAAATTATTTTTGCAGGAGTATATCTAGCTTTTACAGCACATTTGTTCAGAAAGTATTCTTATCCATTGAATACCTTTTCTCCTTTGTGAAAGACCAGTTGGCTATATGTATATAGGTCTATTTCTGGCCTCTCTATTCTATTTCATTTATCTAGTTGTCTATTCTTTTGCCAATATCATCTTACATTTTTTCTTTTTAAAAGAAAAAAAATTAACACGTAAATCAGCTACTTATTTGAGCACAGTTGATTTACAATGTTGTGTTAGTTTCAGATGTACAGACAGTGCATATTACTTTGATTTCTGTAGCTTTGTACTTACTCTTGAAATCACATACTGTTAGTCCTATGAATTTGTCCTCACTTGAGGTTGTGTTAGCTGTTCTTTTTTTCTTTCCATATGTAGTTTAGAATGTAGTACAGTTTGTTAATATCCAAATAATATTGGGGTTTTGATTGAGATTTCTTTGACTCTATGAAGAACAGATATCTTGACATTATTGAGTCTTCCAATACATACATATGTAATCTTCATTTAAAGAAAGCTTCTTTGATGTCTTTTACCAGAGATTTATTTAAGATTTTTTGATGTTGACCATTTTTAAAGTCCTTTTTAAATTTGTTAAAATATTGTTTTTGCTGTTTATATTTTGGTTTTTGGCCACAAGGCATATGTGATCTTAGTTCCACAACCTGTAACTTTTGCATTGGAAGGTGGAAAAAAATTTTTAAAAAGCCTAACCATTGGACCACCAGGGAAGTTCCTTACCAGAAAGTTATTGGTTTCCTTATATATAAAATTGCTTATTAGGTTTATGCTTAAAGTTTTTGCTGTTAAGTAGTATGTTTAAACTTAAAATTCCAATTATTTGTTGTTATTTATGAGACAACAAATGACTCATGTAATACACTTGCATCTTGCAATGTTTCCATAAGTGCTTACTAGTTACTAGGAGTTTTTTATTGGCTTTTGGGGATTTTTAACTAAGACAGTCATGTACTTTGCAAACCACTACAGTTTTATTTCTTCTTCTCAATCTGTATAACTCTTTTGTTCTTTTCTGATTATATTAGCTAGGACTTCCAGTACAATATTGACTGGGGAGGGGTGAAAGTAGGCATTCTTGCCTTGGTCCCATATTTTAACTCTTATATCATTTTCCACTGAAATAATCCAAGGATCATTAAAGAAAACTCCATTTCCTGATAAACTAAGGCTGAGAAAAATTAAGATGAACTTGTAATACCTCAGGGTGCTAGAAATGAGAGAAACAGTCAAAAAAACAATGTAGACAGAGGGAAAAGAAATATGGGCCAGCTTGAAGAGGCTTTCAGTGGGGACATCTAGGATAATTTGGACATCAAAATAAATCGTGGTAACAATTGATTATAATTCACTTAATAAAGTTTCATTAGCTATTAGTGTTATAAACAAATGGACAGAAAAGTTGAAGAGAAGAAATAGTGCTTTCTTGCAAAAAAAATCAGTTAATAAATACATAAAGAATGATGTAATTATATAATCATTGTGCCTGTGTGCTTAGTTGCTCAGTAGTGTCTGACTCTGTGACCTTCTGGACTGTAGCCCACCAGGCTCCTCTGTCCATGGGATTTTCCAGGCAAGAATACTGGTGTGGGTTGCTATTCCCTTCTCCAGAGGATCTTCCCGACCCCAGGATTGAACTTACATTTCCTGCATTGGCAAGCAGAGCCATTACCAGATGACTACTTACTGAGCCACCTGGTAATCACTGAACCCCATATAATCATTAAAATGCATAACTTGAACCTAATCTGAAAGAAATATTGTATAAATCCTAATTGAGGGACATTCTACAAAAATAACTCACCTTTAGATCACAGAATGGTTGAGATTAAAAAAAAAAATTAAAGAATTCCTATAGAATAGACTAAATAAACATAATGATAAAATGCAATGCTTTATACTAACTGTATCCATATGGGGAAAAACTGATAAATGGCAATATCAAGAAAATTGAAATTATAATGAAATTATACCAATAATTTAGATTAGATAATAGTATTGCATTGGTGTTAAATTTCCTGATTTTAATAATTGTTCCTGATTTTAATAATTGGTTAGAGAATAGAATATTTTGAGCCTTAAGTTATTCATACTAACTGTTTAGGACTGGATACATTGGCTCAACCCCTGGGTCAGGAAGATCCCCTGGAGGAAGAAATGGCAACCCACTCCAGTATTCTTGCCTGGAAAATCCCATGGACAGAGGAACCTGGTGGACTACAGTCCAAAGGGTCACAAAGAGTCAGACATGATTGAGTGACTGTGCATGCATAAACAGGGAATACTATATCCAAATCCAGAGGAATGGTAAACTTATTAAAAGGGTAGTTGTACTAGTCTGTAGAAGGAAATGGCAACCCATTCTAGTACTCTTGCCTAAAAAATTCCATGGACAGAGGAGCCTGGTTGGCTACAGTCCATGGGGTCACATAGAGTCGGACATGACTGAGTGACTTCACACTCACACTAGTCTTGCAACATGTGAGTGTGTAATACACACACATAACTATATATACACACACACACAGTGTATATATACTTATACACACACATTTATTGTTATCTTTCCTTACAAAATGGTTCCAAGCACAATGGACGCAGGCATAGTGTTTTTACCCTAAATGAAAATACATATATTAACTCTCATATATTGCTTTCTAATAGGGCTTCCTTGATGGCTCAGATGGTAAAGAATTTGCCTGCAGTGCAGGAGACAGGAGTTTGATCCCTGGGTCAGGAAGATCCCCTGGAGAAGGGGATGGCAACCCACTCCAGTATTCTAACCGGGAGAATCCCATGGACAGAGTAGTTTGATGGGCTACAGTCCATGGGGTAGCAAAGAGTTAAACACGACTGAGTGACTAATACTTAACTTACTTAATAGGTATTTCAAAAGGAATATAATGTTTGAGGCTCACAAAAATATAGCATGAAAAACGCAACAATTACTTAAGGGAAACATAAAAATTTTCTAGTATTTGAAGTTTTTTCAAATTCTCAAGGGAAAAAAAAAAAAAGATGTAGTGAATGATGAAGCAAATGGTATCCTTATGCAAACAGAATGGAAGGATTCCAAACACAGTTTCTCATAACACCCCCAAAATGAAGCTAATGGCAACATCATATTCGCTGCTTTCTGATGGTTATTTATATAACAAGAGTAGACTGTGGATTAATGGATGAGCACCATAATTGTTAGAACAGCTTTTTCCCCCGTACTTATGCTTTGAAGCTACTACACAATTGATTGCTAAACTGTGATGTGTTGAGAATTTATTATCTACCATGCTCTGTGTGCTAGGGATTAGCATACAATCGGTCTTTTGATGCTTTTCAGGAGACTTGCTACTTTTATAGTTTGCTTTTATCACACAAGTAAGGATTACTGTACAGATTCAAGCTCATGGTCTAGCTATGTTATTATAATTCCTTTCTAATATAACTTAGTTCCCTGCAGTAAACATTGCCAGTTAAAATAGTGATGGTATATGTAAAATGATTTAAATATGAATCTGTCAATGAAAGTGATTTTCATTAGATGTGCCAAAAAATGAAGGTAATGAGAACTATGCAAAAATTTAAATAAAAACTATCTTTTTGCTAAAACAAACCAAATACATAGAAAGTATTTTCACATTGTCCTAAGACAGTATTCACTAGTGATATCAGCATATCCCTAAAGAGGCACTCTATATCTAAATAAATTTGAGACACATTGAATTAAACACATTTAAAACTTTTGCAGGATTTTTCAGAGCTTCTAATTTGTAAACATAATTATATACCACTTAAACGTTAGTATTATATGCAGTTTACCTCAATTCAAATTGGTATATAGCCACTGTTTCCTTCACAGTTTTTTACCTTAAGGAATCAGAGTTTCATGAGTACATGCATTGCAGCTAGATAAAAATTGGGAGGATATGAGAAGATTTCAAGGTGGAGGTTGAAGAAGTTGTGAAAAATTGGTTCAGTTCAGTTTTTTTTTTTGGATCTAATTAGAAGTAAGCACATAGACATTTCAGGTATTTTGAAAAGAAAAATCAAAGACTGAGTGAAAAAAAAAGTTACTAGATTAAAAAGGATTCCATGCAAGAACATATTATCTGTGCTGTCATTGAGATAAATACCAGGACAGTGTGGAAATGTTGAATATACACTTAAGCAGCAGCAGCAACAATGAATGAATAAAGCATCTCAAAAAGTCTAATAACGTGGGACTTCCGTGGTGGCTCAGTGGTAAAGAATCTGCCTACCAATGCAGGTGATGCAAGTTTGATCTCTGGGTTGAGAAGATCCCCTGGAGAAACAAATGGCAACCCACTCCAGTATTCTTGTCTGGAAAACCCCATGGACAAAGGAGTCTGGCTTGATGCAGTCTATGGGGTCACAAAGAATTGGACACAACTTAGGGGCTAAACAACAACAACCTTCCTAATTTCCTCTAGAAGTAAGAGGTTTGGAGTGTACCTGGAAATATGTGTTTTTATAAGCCCTCTAGGTGTTTTTGTTTTTTCCTTAATTTTGAGAAGCAGTTCATTTGATGTTAATTCCAAGCATATATTGATCTTTTCAAAAAGATACTATATCTTCAAAATATTTGACGTGTAAAGCTCCAAAGATAAAATGATCAAAGCTTTAGCCTTTAAGAAAAATTAATTAGGTCATTGATGGAGAATAAAGAAGAGTGAGGATTAAGGACTCCTATGAAATGCCATACAACTTTTACAAGATATAAATTAAAGGAAAGAGAAACATACAGGTGAAACAAGGAAAGAGGAAGTATTTTATTTACTTAAACCAGTTTCTCAGAAAATATTCTACAGCCTAAAAGCATGAACAGTAAAAGTAGACAGAATGGATGATGCAGAATTAGGTTTTTTTTTTTTTTATTGGATTTGCTGGGGTTCTCTAAGAAGCTTGTGATTCTCTTGTACTATCAATCAGCATTGAAAGGAATAGCCATTTAAATTTGATTATTTGGTCACTTTGCTATTGAGGATATATGTGTTCCTTATCTATTTTGACCTCTTATGAGATACATGATTTACAAGTATTTTCTTTCATTCTGTATGTTGCCTTATCATTTTGTTGATCATCCCTTTTGGCTATGCAGAAACTTTTTAGTTTGATGTAGTCACTTTTGTTTATTTTTGGGTTCCACTGATTATGCTTTAGGTGTCGTATAAAGCAAAAAAAATCACTGTCATCAATCTGTCAAGGAGCTTTTCCCTGTGTTTTTGTCTAGAATTTTTAAGGTGTTAGGTTTTATATTTAAGCCTTTAATCCATTAGAGTTCATTTCTGTGATTGTGTAAGACAGAGGTCTTGTCATTCTTTTATATGTGAACATCTTACTTCCCCAACATCATTTATTGTATATACTATCTTTTCTCCATTGAGGATTCTTGGCCCCCTTGTTAAATATTATGAGCGTAGAACTTGAATAGATATTTTTCCAATGAAGCTATTCAAATGACCAGCACATACATAAAAAAATACTCATCATCATTAATCATTAAGTAATGCAAAAAAATTGCAATGAAGTATCATCTTACATGTGTTAGAATGGCTATCAGCAAAAAGACAAGAGATAGCAGATGCTGCCAAGAATGTGGAGAAAAGGGAACTCTGGTGCATTGTTGCTAGGAATGTAAATTGGTGTAGCCACTATAGACAATAGTATGGAGGTTGCTCAGAAAAGTAAACATAGAACTACTTATGACTCAACAGTTCTGTTTATGTGTATATAGCTGATGGAAACAAAATCACTATATCAAAGAGATATCTGCACTCCCTTATTCTTGCAGCATAATTTATAGTCTCTGAAACAAGTAAACAATTTAAGTGTTCATCGAGAGATAAATGGATAAAGTTGATGTTGCTGCTGCTAAGTCGCTTCAGTCGTGTCCGACTCTGTGCGACCCCATAGACGACAGCCCACCAGGCTCCCCCATCCCTGGGATTCTCCAGGCAAGAACACTGGAGTGGGTTTAGATATATACAAACACACACAGAGAATAGAATAACGTTTAGTCATAAAAAAGTAAGGAAGTCCTGTCATTTGCAACAGTGTGGATGGAACTTGAGGGAGTTAGGCTAAGTGAAAGAAGTCCAACAGAGCAAAACAAGTACTATAGGATCTTACTTGTGAAATCTAAAAATAACTAAACTTACAGAAAAAGAGATCAGATTTGTGGTCACCCAGAGATGGGACTTGGGGTAGGAGAATTAATGAGAGTTGTCAAAAGGTACAAACTTCAGCTATAAGATAAAGTAGTTCTGGGATATAATGCACGACATGATGGCTGTAATTAACACAGATGGTGGTTTAGTCATTAAGTCATGTCCAACTCTTGCGATGTCATGGAATTCAGCCTGTCAGGGTCCTCTGTCCATGGGTTTCAATATTGGAGTGGGTTGTCATTTTCTTTTCCAGAGAATCTTCTCAACCCAGGATTGAATCTAGGTCTCCTACATTGCAGATGGATTCTTTACCAACTGAGCCACCAGGGAAGACACAACACTGCTGTATAGTATATTTAGAAGTATATCCTAAAAGATCTCACCACAAAGAAAACCTTTTTGAATATATGAAATGATGGATGTCAATGCATTGTGGCAATCACTTCACAGTGGATATATGTCATTAGGCTGTAAATCTTAAACTTATACAGTACTGTATGTCAATTTTACCTCAATGAAACTGTAAAAAAAGGAAATGAACACTCATACAACCCTGACTCTTTACAGGAAGTTGTGCAATTAAAATCTGAATGATGACTGAGAATATCTTAACAGGAGACTGATATTTAGATTTTTCAACAAATGTGAAAACTAGATTCATTAGTTAAGATGCTGTTTTCAGATACGAGGATATTTAGGTTATCATTGGTGAAACAGTTCCAGGTGATAAAGACCTGTGTGGTGTCACAGTGTTAATTAATAATTATACTAGGCTTTGGCCAACTATCACTGGAGTCAATCAATTTCTAAAGCTTTTAGACCAGGGATAAAAAATTAATGTGGTGTTTGATTTCAAGGATATTAGCTAGAGACAGAAAATATGTTTGAGAAGGAAATGCTAAAGTTGTTAAAGAAATTGGAAGGACATTATATGTGAATTTTGAGAGGTCAAATAACATAGAAAGTGAAAGGAAATTGATGAGAGATGAGTAGTAGAACAAACTAGTTTGCATAGTTAGGAAATATACTGATCTCTCCTTTTTTTTTTTTTTTTTTTTCAGCAGATTGAGGCCAATAGGTAAAATACCTCTCAGAAAGATTCATTAGAAACAGTGTCACAGATCAGAAGTGGGCTTTTCTTAACACAAGTGTGTGTGTGTGTGTGTGTATAGTATTCTTTTGGAAAAAGTAGAAAATGAGTAAAAGGGCAAAATGCCTCAAATAGAACAAGGCATAATGCAGTTATTATACTACATAGATGAATGAAGGATTAGGCTTGAAAACTCTGTATTTAAGTATAGGAGGCCTTAGTGCTTTTTGTTTATCCATTGTTGGAATCCCCACTGTAATAACCTGACAGGTGATAATAACAGGGAGTTTAATAGTTTGCAGTAGGGGCTGTTCTATACTTGTTGGTCAGCTGCAGTTGTTCAAAATTTAACCAATAATTTGAGATTGGATCATTCTTATTTCTAAACTTTTTAATTTACCTAAAATTACCATATTTTGTTTCTCTTATTGCACTGTAAAATAATGAATTGTAGCTATCATGTTTTCTGCCAAGTCTTTTCTTCTCCAGGCTAAATATCAATAACTTCTATTCCTTTATTGATCTAAGCTGTATTGATTCTGATTCCCTGTTTATCAGGTTACTGTTTGATCTTACTTAAGTTACTTTAACGGTTCTACCTACTTGTGAGGGAATGCATTATTGATTGACACTAATATCTGACACTTTATCACACTGAAATATTCTGATGGAATTCAGGGAGAAACTAAGTTTCAAAAATTTCATTCATGTGAGCATTTTTAAGTTTAAAATATCATTGAATATATTACTCATGGAGAATTCTAAGCCTAAAATAAACCTGAGGGAGCAATGAAAATAATAACCAGCAGATTCACTATTTTTATTTTAAATGAGATAATACTTACATGAGGATCATAACATTTTTCTTTTTTAAGGCATTGCTAATTATTTTTTCTATATCATATGATTGTCTCCAAATGAATAATGTCAGCAAAACTTACACATTTTTAGTAATTCCTTTGTGTTAAAATTTCCTAGCTAGGCATGTATTTTTCGGTTTATTTATCCATATAGTGGAAAGTGTTAGTTGCTCAGTCTTATCTGACTCTTTCAAACCCTGGACTCTAGCCTGCCAAGTTCCTCTGTCTATGGGATTCACTAGGGAAGAATACTGGAGTGGGTTGCCATTTTCTTCTCCAAAGTATCTTCCCAGCCCAGGAATCAAATCTGGTTTTGCATTGTAGGGATATCCTTTACCATCTGAGCCATCAGGGAAGCCCATTTATCATTATAATAGAGTGTAAAATTTTGGTCTAGTTCAATTATTAATTAAATCAACTTCAGTCATGTTCATGATTTTATTTCCAGTACCTGGAAATACTTGAAATAAATACTATCAGATTTTTTAAAAAAACTAGGCTGTTTATTTATATTATGGAAAATCAAGTAAAATTATAAGTATTATTTGTCTTGATGAACCATCCAAAGGAAGTGAGTGCACAGAAAGTGTCTTTGGTGGAAGAACAGGGTTTCTCCCATCAAAGAAACCCCTACCCCCTCCAAAGTAAAATAAAAGACCCCCTCAACAAACAAACCAATAAACAGTCTATTGGTATTGGAGTTATACCTCTTAAAATGAATTAAGAATAATTTATTTCCCCTCTGTTTTCTAAAAGATTTTATGAGATCAGTATGACTAGTCCTTAAATGTTTAATAATACCATCTAGGCCTGAGGTTGTCTTGTTAGAAAGATTTTATTTTAATAGATGTTGAATTCTTTTAACACACACAGGGATATGTAAAAATATGCTTATAAATTTTGGTAGTTTATATTTTTCAAGCTATTTATTTCTTAACTAGTATCAATGAGGTTTTCTGTAGAAGATTCAGAAATTTTGGATCCCTTCAGATACTGTTATGACAGATGTTCAAGAGTGAAGCCCCTGGACAGGACTTCAGTGTGTGCTGTTGCCTTCCCCCTGTGACTATGGTAACTTGCACTGTGTCGTCATAGTGATTAGAAACTAAAAAATTAACAATATCAGTATCCATATACATACCTTGTTACTGAGACCATGTGAATCTGTTCCAGCATAGATCCCATACAACATCTGGCATAATGTCTACAGTTGAAGCTACTGCTGATTGATTTTGTGTTCCTCTCTCATCTTTCAGTATTTTTTTTTTTTCCTGTAGAGGCAAGACTTGTGAATTAAATATGGATATGATGGACATATCCATATTTTAATCCTGTTTAAAACAGGCCAAAATTACTTCAGCCACAACCAGTAATAGGGACAAAAGTGTCAGCAAACCTAAAGGTGATCCAGATCACAAATCCCATTTTAGAATCTGCTTCCTAGGATGATTTCTTTGACCAATTTTTGTGGGTCAGGTTTCCCTTGGAATCAGACTCTGAAATGGAGACTTGTGTGAAGGTTATTAATTTTGTAGACACCTAACAGTGGGACTGTACAGGGGGAGAGGCTGAGATCTGTGATATCGATAGTCTTCAGCCAGTCTTAAGTGGATCTCTCAAACTAGGATGGCCATTTACAAATAAGACAAAGAACAGGGATGCCTCAAAAAATTGTTAAATACTAGTTACTCCCTGAGATGAGGTGTAGCCATGGGAAAGCTAGTTCCTTTTTAAAAAAATTTTAAAAAGTTAGTCACTCATATCTGACATTTTGTGACCCCATGGACAGTAGCCCACCAGGCTCCTCTGCTCATGGAATTCTCCAGGCAAGAATACTGGAGTGTTGTAGCCATTCCCTTCTCCAAGGTATCTTCCTGACCCAGGGGTCGAACCTCTCTCTCCTGCATTGCAAGCGGGTTCCTTATTGTCTGAGCCACCAAGGAAGCAACTGAGAGAATGAGGGCTTCCATATTAGCAGAAGATTCACTGAATATAAATCAAACACATGTCAAGGTCCCATAACTAGGCACCAACTGACCTCCCAATTTTTTGCAGAGAATAATTGCACAGTATCCTCTTTATGATTAGTGATTACCATTTTATATGTGTAAATATTATAGGCAAAATTATGTCATTTGCATTTTTATTGAATAATGTAATAAAGTTTTTATATGCTAATTAATTCTTAGTCATTCTTAGATTAAAAACTAATCTTTTTAATTGTCTATTTTCTGTCAAAGGACCCAGCTTTTAATCGGCTAAAAGATTTTTCACTTAATTAACTGAAAGATCTTATGTTATTATAATCAGTTGGCTAAAATGACTGTTATTCTCTTTTCACAAGCTAAACACATTGAAAATTCATTCACAATCTTTTCAAAGCCAAATAAAATTGTGAGGCTGGTTTCTATAATTATGTAAATTCATTTTCTATTGCTAATCATACAGGTTGGAAATCTTAAAAAAAATCTTTAAAGATTCACTCTCTTTCTTCCTAATATTCACAGTCAAAATTGATCCTCGGTTTACTTACTATTGGCTTCTCATTTCTATATCCATTGCCTTGCTCTACTTTAGTCTTTACCCATTCCATCTGTTATAGTGCAGTTTCTTAGAAGCTATTGTTTCCAACTTTCTTTTATTGAGTACTGGAAAATACATTTCCATAATTTTTTTTTTCCCCTAAAACACTTCTCTCTGCTAAGAAACCTGGAATATTTCTCATGGTATATAGAATTTGTGACGAGAAACTAACCATTGAATTCGACTGGAAGATCTAACTGAACTTTCCTCTGTAACTTTTATTTTACCTTCCCTTGTAGCTCAGTTGGTAAAGAGTCTCCCTGTAATGCAGGAGACCTTGGTTCGATCCCTGGGTCGGGAAAATCCCCTGGAGAAGGAAATGGCAACCCACTTCAGTATTGCTTGCCTGAGAGAATCCCATGGACAGAGGAGCTTGGCAGGCTACAGTCCATGGGATCGCAAGAGTCGGACACGACTTAGCGAATAAACCACTACCACATGTAGCTTGTATTTTCAGCCAAAAACCTCTGTATTTTCTATTCATCCTATCTTCTTCTTTTGTCCATGCTTATTAACTCTGGCAGAAAACATCTCATTGTCCCTTTGAAAATACTTCCTTCCCAAGGGGAAAAAAAAATTGCTATAAATTTCTTTTCAATCAGAAGTTAATTTCTTTTATATGTCAGAGCATTTAAAAGTTTTATACTGCTTGACACATTCTGACCTTACTACAGTTTATCTCTTGTCAAGATGTTTCTTACCTGAGAGTTGAAATGTATCAGTTCCTATTCATATATACAGTATAACTTTTAAACTTAACTTATTTCTAATCAAAAGCAATTTGGAGAATTGTCAAAATTTTTTAAGTTATTCTTCTAATACTGATGAATGACAATGTAATATTGACTTTGTTATTCTTTGGATGGAAAAATTTCAGTAATCATTAGACTATTACATACATGGAAAGGGATTGATAATTGAATTACTATATTATTTAGAAGACATAGATAAATGCCAAATAAAACTGCACCAGTAAGAGTTTTAAAACTAAAAATTTTCAGGATACAGTAAATATTGTGTAACATGTACAAGTAAAAATGTTGCTAGTCTTCTGAATGCATTCTTCAGAATAAAGGGAGATTCTTATTGAAGTCACTAGCATTCATATTTCAGGAAACTTTAATTAGAGTAAGACTTGTTTGTAACCAAACCATATTAGCCATCTTTTACATGATTAGAGCTCAAATCACTTTATGTAGAAATGCCACAGAAACTGAAGGGTTCTTCATGGAGGCACTTGTGTATATATGCTTGGAAGTATGAGAGAAGTAGTTTGAATGTGAATTCTGATTTCGTGGATTGAAATGAAATTTTTGGTAAAGAAGAAAAAATTCTCAAAATGGTGTTCCTTTTTCAAAAGCTATGTTCAACATACAAGTCTTTCATTTGATTTATGTTTTGCAAGTATTTTCACCAGTCTTTCTTCACTTTCTTGCTGGTATCTTTTGAAGAGTAAAACTCTTCACATTTTGTCTTTTCATGGTTAAAATTTTATGTATCCTAAAAAAAAAAAAAAAAAAAAAAAACTTGCCAAACTATTGAATTGAAAAATGTTTTCCTGTATTTTAGAAGCTTTATATTTCCAAATTTTATTGATTCTATGATCTGCTTAGAGATAAACTTTGTATGTTATGTAAGGCCAGGGAATAGCTCAGGTTCATTTTCCACAGGGGCCTTCAACAGTACCAAAGCAAAAAAGAAGAATTTCTTGATTTAACCACATTACATGTTTCATTTAAAAATCAGTTAAACTTGTATGTGTGTGTCTATTTCTGAACTCACTACTCTGCCATTTTTGATGTATAATTATATCTTTATAGTTTTATATGTCTTAAAATTAGATGTAAACCTTCTAAACTTGATCTTTATTTTCAAAGGGGTTTGGCTATTACAATTTCTTTGCATAATCCGTATACATTGCAGAATCAGCTTACTACTCCTTATGAAAGAATTTCCTGGAATTTGATTGAAATTATGATGATCTTATAGAATTATTTGTTTATAAATGATATTTTAATATTATTGGATCTTCTGCTCTATATCATATATTTTTTCATTTAGATCCTCTTTAATGACCTTACAATGTTATATAATTTTTATGTACAAAACTTTGCCACATTTTAAATGTATCTGAGTGTTTCATGTTTTTTATTCATTTGCAAATAGTATTTTATTTCAATATCACATATTATGGATATATAAAATTCATTTTTACTGCCTTATTAAACTTCTACCTTACTACATTTATTAGTTTTGATAATAGTTCTTGAATTCTTTATGTCTCATGTTATAAAATATAACATCCTCTACAAATAGTTAATTTCTTTCTTTCAAAGCTATAGATTTTTGTTTCTTTTTCTTCTTTTATTATAATCGTTAGGCAATTATGTACAGTATTAAATAGAAACATTAACAAAAAAAACATTTGTTTGTTACTGATCTTAGTGGAGGGATAGTTTATCTTTCACCAGTAGAAATTACATTAATTGTTGGTACACCAAGTTGAGGATATTCCTCTTAATTCTTAGCTTGCTGAATATTTCATCATAAACGGGTATTAGTTTTGTTGTCAAATGTTTTTATTTATTTACTTTTCATTGATATTTTGATTTTTTATTTTCCTAAACTTAATTTTTGTTATTATTTTTTAATGCATTCAAGTAGAAGATGAAGAAGTAGAAATTTAGGACTGATTTTATGTATCTTTCCTTTTATTATTGAAGTATAGTTGATTTACAGTGCTGTGTTAGTTTTGAGTGCATAACAAAGTGATTCAGTTGTACAATCATATGTCTATTCTTTTTCAGGTTATTTTCCCATGTAGGTTAGTACTGAGTAGAGCACCCTGCGCTATACAATAGGCCTTGTAGATTATCTATTTTATATATAGTAGTGTGTATATGTTAATCCCTCTTTGCTAACCATAAGTTTACTAAGTCTGTGAATCTATTTCTATCTTATGAATAAGTTCATCTGTATTATTTTTTTAGATTCCCCCTGTAAGTGTTATGATACCATATTTGTCTTTATCTGTCTGTCTTCACTTAGTATAATAATCTCTAGGTATGTCATGTTGCTGCACATGTCATCATTTTGTTCTCTTTTATGGCTGAGTAATATTCTGTTGTATATATATATATATATATATATTTATCCATTCCTTATTTATTTATCCATTCCTCTTATTTATCCATTCCTCTGTTGATGGATGCTTAGGTTGCTTCCATATCTTGCCATTGTAAATAGTGTAACAATAAACATCGAGGTACATATTTCTTTTCAAAGTGTGCTTTCTGCTGATATATGCCCAGGAGTAGGATTTCAGGATCATTGTTGTTCAGTTGCTCAGTCATGTCCCACCCTTTGCAACTCCATGGACTGAAGCATGCTAGCTTTCCCTGTCCTGCACCATCTCTGGGAGGATCATAACATAGTTTAATATTTAGTTTAAGGAACCTTCATACTGTTCTCCATAGTGGTTGTACCAGTTTACATTCCCACTAAGTGTAGAAGTATTTCCTTTTCTCCACATCATCTCCAGTATGTATTGTTTGTAGACTTTTTGATGGTGCCCATTCTGGCCAGTATGAGATGATACCCCTTTGTAGTTTTGATTTGCATTTCTCTAATAATTATATGAGTTGAGCATTTTTTTTATGCACCTCTTGGCCATCTGTATGTTTTCTTTGGAGAAATGTCTACTTAGATCTTCTGCCCATATTTGATCAGGTTGTTTGTTCTTCTGATAGTGAGCTATTTGTATATCTTGGAGATTAATTCTTTGGTCACATCATTTGAAAATATTTTCTTCCATTCTGAGGGTTGTCTTTTCATTTTGTGTATGGTTTCCCTCTCTGTACAAAAGCTTTTAAGTTTAATTAGGACACATTTTTTAATTTTTGTTTTTATTTTTGTTACTGTAGCATATGGATCCAAAAAGATTTTGCTGTGATTTATGTTGAAGAGTGTTTTGCTTATGTTTTCTTTTAAGAGTTTTGTAGAGTCTGGTCTTACATTTAGGTATTTAAATCATTTTGAATTTATTTTGTATATAGTGTTAAGGAGTATTCTAATTTCATTATTTAATTTTTTAAATTTATTTTTATTAACTTTATTTTACTTTACAATACTGTATTGGTTTTGCCATACATTGACATGAATCCGCAAAAGGTGTTCATTATTTTATATGTAGATATCCAGTTTTCTCAGCACTACTATTGAAGAGATTCTTTTCTCTGTTGTACATTCTCACTTCCTTTGTCATAGATTAATTGACCATAGGTGTGTGGCCTTTACTCTGGGTTTTCTATGCTGTTCCATTGATCTGTAAGCCTGTTGTTGTGTTAGTACCATACTGTTTTGATTGCCGTTTTGACGAGCTTTATAGTATATTGTGAAATCAAGGAGCCTGATTCCTCCAGCTCCATTTTTCTTTCCCAAGATTGCTTTGGTTCTTTGGGATCTTTTCTGTTTCCGTACAGCTTTTAAGATTTTTTGTTTCAGATCTCCAAAAAGTGTTGTTGGTAATTTGATAGGGACTGCGTTGAATCTGTAGATTATGTTGGGTAGTATAATCCAACGCTAATGAAAAAATTGAAGATGACACAAACACATGGAAGGATAAATTGTGTTCTTGAATTAGAAGAATCTATTTATCATGTACCTGTCTTGATAGATTCTTCTTCAGATTCTTTTTCCTTGTAGGTTATTAAAACATAAGTTCCCTGTGCTATACAGTAAGTCCTTGTTGGTTGTCTATTGTGCATATAGAAGTAAGTATTTATTAATAATGTTATACATTTTCTTCTAAATACAACATTAACTTTCCACACATTTCAATGTGTTTTCATTTTCAGTTTCATTAAAATGCATGCCAATATCCTATCACACAATTTTTTGTTTAGAGAGATGCTATTTCATACTGAAAACATTTGGGATTTTTCAATATCTCTTAATAATTTCTGGTTTATTTCCACTGTGGTAACAAGAATGTTGTATTTAATGGCTTTCATATTAACTGAACTATTGTTTATTTCTCAGAATATGATCTATTGAGTGGTATCAGTTCAGTCACTCCGTCATGTCCGACTCTGCGACCCCATGAATCGCAGCACGCCAGGCCTCCTTGTCCATCACCAACTCGGAGTTCACCCAAACCCACGTCTGTCGAGTCGGTGATGCCATCCAGCCATCTCATCCTCTGTCGTCCCCTTCTCTCCTGCCCCCAATCCCTCCCAGCATCAGAGTCTTTTCCAATGAATTAACTCCTTGCATGAGGTGGCCAAAGTACTGGAGTTTCAGCTTTAGCATCATTCCTTCCAAAGAACACCCAGGACTGATCTCCTTTAGAATGGACTGGTTGGATCTCCTTACAGTCCAAGGGACTCTCAAGAGTCTTCTCCAACACCACAGTTCAAAAGCATCAATTCTTTGGTGCTCAGCTTTCTTCACAGTCCAACTCTCACATCCATACATGACTACTGGAAAAACCATAGACTTGACTAGACAGACCTTTGTTGGCAAAGTAATGTCTCTGCTTTTGAATATGCTGTCTAGGTTGGTCATAACTTTTCTTCCAAGGAGTAAGCATCTTTTAACTTCATGGCTGCAATCACCATATGTACACATAAAAGAAATGTCTAATCACTATTGTTTGCTGCAGTGTGTATAAATGCTATTTATGTTAGCTGGTATTGGTTAACTCATCTTTTGAACATAAATTTTTTCTGCTTATTTTATGAAGTATTGTGAGAAGAGTCTTAAAAGTCTCTAAGTATAATTATGGCTTTATCTATTTTTCTTGTCAGTTAAATCAGTTTTCCTTTCATGTACTTTGAAACTTTCTGTTTAGGTGCATACATATGTAAGATGTCACATGTCTTCTGTCTGAATTAAACCTTTTGTCATTATGATACATCACTCTTTATTTCTGGAATTATTTACTATCCTGAAATCTTGTTTGCCTGACATTGCTTCAGCCTATTCTACTTTCCTCAGAAGTATGATTCTTTTCTTTTTATATCCTATTACTTTTAATAGGATATTTTCTTTATTTAACATGGATTTATATAAAAAGCATAAACTTGTATCTGATTTTGCATTTAGTGTCAGAAACCTTTTTAACTAGAGACTTGAGACAATTTATGTTTTTTTTAAATATCATTAGGGTTTGGCTTAAATATAGATTCTTGATTGCTATTGTCTATATTTCTTTTTTTTTTCTGCTATTCCCCTTATTAGCTATATTTCTAGATATACATTTTTATTAGTTACTCGAGGGTTTACTTCTCATAGTCATATAGTAATATTACATATGTGGTATTTACTACATAAATTCAAAAAATATTTCCTTTTAAACAATCAATTATCTTTTAAAGAGATTAAACGTGAGAAAATATTTTTTATTTTGTTCTCATGAACCTATTTTTATTCATTTTTATGCTGTAAGTTTTAAAATACTTTTATATGGGATATTTTACCTCCTTTTTAAAAGACATTGTTTTAAAGTCTTTTAATGCATGTCTGAGGGCTGTGGCTCAGACAGTAAAGAATCTGCCTGCAATGAGGGAGACCTGGGTTTGATCCCTGAGTTGGGAAGATCCCTTGGAGGAGGGCATGGCAGCCCACTCCAGTATTCTTGCCTGGACAATCCCCATGGACAGAGGAGACTGGCAGGCTACAGTCCATGGGGTTGCAAAGAGTCAGACATGACTGAGCAACTAAGCATAGCAATGTAGATTGAAATGATTAATTACTCTGATTTAATTACTCCAGTAAAATAGAATTAACTCAACTTTATTTTTGAATAATATTTTTGGTAAGTATTAAGTTCAGGGTTAACATATTTTCCTTTTTTCAGTTTTGTAAATATAGTATTTGATTTTTTCCTCATTAGTTTAGTCCAGTACTCTTGCCTGGAAAATCCCATGGATGAAGGAACTTGGGTGGCTGCAGTCCATGGGGTCGCACAGAATCAGACACGACTGAAGTGACTTAGCAGTTTGGTTTTAATGAGAAATATGTTATGATTATCTTTGCTTCCTATCATTCTTTCTCTGGCTGCTTTTAGGAAACTTATGAATATCAGTAATTGGATTATGATATTTTCCTTATGTTATTTTTAAAAAATTATTGGCATATAGTTGTTATATAATGTTATGTTAGTTTCAGGGGATAGAGCAAAGTGATTCAGTTATATATATACATATATATATATATATCTTTTTAAAATTTTATGTTAATGTGTATATGTCAATCTTTGTCTCCCAATTTATATTTCTCCTTCTATTGCCCCTTGGTAATCATATGTTTGATTTTGAGATCTGTGAGTCTATTTCCGTTTTGTAAGCAAGTTCATTTCTATAATTTTTGTTATATACCAATTATATATAAGTGACATTATATGATTTTTTAATATATGATATTTATATATAGTATATGGTATAGTATTTTGGGAAGCAGTGGTTTTTAGGAGTAACTTAGCAGTGTTTTAATATGGTTCAGAGAAAAAGCAGGGTTACATATAAACGTGAGAACAAGTTCAGGTCTCTACTGAAACGTCAACTCAGAATCTATTTTCTTGTAATGTGAAGACTGATTTGGGAATCTGAGTCCAGAAATGCTGTATCCAGGTTCTGTTCCTGGGTTGTAAATTGAGACAACTTCTCCTTTTCAAAGTTACTTTAGTTTTCCATTGACGACTGGGATATTTTATTCTTCTAATTTCAAAAATCGGTGTTTGTGACATTTTGTAATTACAGATAACAAAATTTCTCAGTGAGTTAGTATTCCTCAAAGGGAAAAAAGATGGTGGAGATGTCATAGTACTTTGAGCTGCAGTGGCTGTGGGAGAAATGTTTCCTATTAAGATGTCAACTGGCTTTGTATGTCTGTTATTATAGATTGACAAATGCCTGGGCCGATTTTACTTTCTCTGAGTTCCCTACTATTCAGAATGAATAAATAACAGAATGAATATTATAATTCATGAAGAAAATTTTAAACTTTTAAGACTAGTACTATACTAGTATTATACACACCTTAAAACTAAATTTTACCTGTGTAATAATAATAATTAATATATATTAAAATATTGAATGAAATATCAATGATTATAAAGAAAAAAATTTTTGAATTCTGATAACTACAATATTGTATAGATTATATGAGTAGTAATTTGTATATATAGGGCTTCCCTGGTGGCTCAGAGGGTAAAGTGTCTGCCTGCAGTGCGGGAGACCTGGGTTCGATCCCTGGGTTGGGAAGAGCCCCTGCAGAAGGAAATGGCAACCTACTCCAGTACTCTTGCCTGGAAAATTCCATGGACTGAGGAGCCTGGTGGGCTACAGTCCATGGGGTTGCAAAGAGTCAGACATGACTGAGCGACTTCACTCACTCATGTATATATAAGTAATATGAGTACTAATCATACAGTTTTAGAAAAACTAACTTCATATGTTGAAAAGGATTACTGGCCCTAAGGCCCTAAAGTGATTAACATTCTGCCAAACACACACACACACTCTCTCTCTCTCTCTCACATGCTCACACATCTATCTTCTTCATCTTCCTTTTCTTTTGTGAAAGACATAGGAACCATTAGAGTATTAATTCAAATATAAATGATACATGTATATTATATATTCATACAGAGAGATACATTCAGGATATATAACATATATGAGATCTGATATGGCTTGCTATGTCATATAGGCAATAAGTGAAAGACCCAGCATGTAAAATTATATATACAAAATTAACTCTTTCTGCCATACCACTGTACTATATTTGTTTTATATCTGTTATGCTTTTACTACATTTTGAATAGAAAGTAGAAGAAAAGAAAGAAATTAAACACAAAGTTGTCAAAAATAAATTGAAACTAAATTTCTGGGTCAGATCTCTAAGAGAATGTGAGATACATTTGTTTCTTTCATTCGCTGTCATGTGTACAGAGTCACATTAGGTAATAGTCATATTTCCATGTTCTTGCCATTTTTCCTGCAGTGACTATCTTTTGTGCTTCTAAGAGCCCAGGTTCATTCTTTTATTTATTCATTTATGTATATTTTTTGCTATGTATTTGCTTTTCTCAAAGGCAACAGAAAATAATGATAAGAATAAAACAGGAAAAATAACAGTCTGTGGGTCTGAAAAACATGAAGTGCTTTATATATTATACATCATCTAAAAACCTGACAACAACTATACAAAATAGTGCTACTTGGCACATAATGATATATAGCACAGACATTAACTGTCTCTGGCAGTGTACTGCCACACAAAAAAATAAAATAAAAAGAAAAGAGTTATTCATTAAATCAACCTCATGCATTAATTTAAAAGAATGAGCAAACTGAATCCAAATAAATGATATCTACTAAACTTTTAAGCATTGCCATTAAATACTAGCTGTCAATTCTAATACATTTCTGCTGGTATCATTTAAAATCAGCATTTCTTTTCTGAAAATTGCAAACAGTATAGAAAGGAAAGCTTCAAACAATTAAAAGCTGCTAAAGGATAAAAAAAATGCTAAATATTTCTATTTTCATGTTGTCTTTCATAAAATCAATCTCTTTCTTGAAATCTTAAGTTATAAAACAAAGACAAGTATTAGATGTATACATATAAACTTACCAGCCTTTTCACTGGTAGAGCAGATTCTAGGGAGCCTTAGATATGGGAAAACAACGCTATACCTAATATAGAATTCTAACATTGGATTCATTCTGCCACAGATGTCACTGAACAACTACCATTCTCTTTCAACAGGGGAGACTATCAGACTGAGTACACTTGGAGAGCAATCAGAGGGAACAGAATTCTTTGTTAAGACTATTCAGTTGCTGAGCTTGTTTTCATTTTTTGGTTTAATCAAAATCACAGATCAGATTTGTTTCTTCCCCTTCTAGAGGAGGAAAAATAGAGAAAGCAAGGAGATTGTTTTCTTCTCACCAATGCCAAACATGATCCAATCATACCTCTGTCTTGCCTGCAACACTAAGCTAAACTGCATGTGTAGTTCAGTGTCAAGTTGTAAGAGCCAAGAGACATACAGTCCACAACTTTATTGAGGGCATTGGAGACCAGCTAAAGCTGGCACCTGCTGCTGTGCCTGTAAAAAAACAAAAACAACAACAACAACAAAAACAGCCTGTCATGGGTAAAAACACAATACACTCTAGTGATTACCAAGATCATAATCACACATGGTCAAAGGCTAATGTCACATACCTAGACTACATCTGGCCAGACATAAATCAGTCATTGTAAACTATGGACATAAAACAAACCAAACTAAAACCAGTAAATCAACAAATCTGCTGGCTTTAGTACCACACAGTAAAGTTTAATGTCACATAGCAAATATTTTATACCTATGAACGAAGTATAATATTTAAAAACTGTGAATCACTAATTAGACATTTGTAATTTCTGTAACACTGTACATCAACTAACTTCAATTTAAAAAAAAAATAAGTCTCTTGTGCTACTCAAAAAATAAATACAGTCAGCTACATTGGTTGTGCCAAAAAATTGTTCTATCATAATTGTATCTTCAGTTTACTATTTCTCAAGATTCCCAATCAATTTAGCAAATGATGCTATGAAAATATTCCCAATACATTACAGCTCTCTTCCCCAACCTAGATCTAAATTAGTTGGGTATAGGCAAAAGAACCAGTGAATGGGACCCAAAATACCAGTTCCATCACTGATAAATGCTGAGACTATGGCTTAGTTACAGGACAAGAAGGAGGTATCTAGTACGGAATCCCATATTGGACACTCACCCTCATTGTCAGGTCACAGTGGAATACTTACTGTTTAACTCACTGGATAAAGAATTGCCTTTACCTTAAATTTAGGAGAGATCAGTGTGCTTATTCTGTGCACCTCAATTATTCAAAAGGGTGGGAGAGAAAAATTTCAAAGTCCTTACCCCAAATTTACTAAAGAGAAAACTCCTTCTTCCTCAACCAGATGAATTGAATAAAGGGGGGTTGAGAGCTCCCAAAAGCCAAAAGAAGGTGTTTTTCTCCTTTTGATACATTATGTGCTTAACTCACTTTATTGAATGAATAATAATTTTGTTTTTGACCTGTGACTTGAAATAACATATCCTAAAATATATGATAATTATATGTCCATTGTTGCCAAAAAAAATATGGAAGGAAATATACAATCATTAATTTCTAAAATAGCTCATAAGCCTCTACAGACACTTACATAATACTGAAAAGAGGGAACAGTATGGTATTTTGAGGAGTATAAAAGGAACAATATGATGCTTCCTTCAGGGAAAATGAAAAGCTATTTTAGAAACACAAGGGTCAAAAATGCTAAGCTACCAGTTATTAAAAATTATTTATCACCTGAACTTTTGGTAGGAAAATCCACGTCCTGTAGATATATAAGAATTTCAATCACAGAATTAATGTCCTGAGAATTCATTTTATTTACTCTAAAATCTCAGAAGACTGGGCTCATTTTAAAAGTTTTTAAGTCAGGATAAACTGTATCAGATTGCTTCTTTTAGATAAAATACAGAGATATTTTATTTTTTGGTCACGTGTTGAGACTTAACTAGTAAGTTACCACCTTATATTTTAGCCAAACTCTGTTCAAGCTGGTTTTAGAAAAGGCAGAGGAACCAGAGATCAAATTGCCAACATCCGCTGGATCATTGAAAAAGCAAGAGAGTTCCAGAAAAACATCTATTCCTGCTTTATTGACTATGCCAAAGCGTATTGCCTATGCTTTTGACTGTGTGGATCACAATAAACAGTGGAAAATTCTGAGAGAGATGGGAATACCAGACCACCTGACCTGCCTCTTGAGAAAAATGTATGCAGGCCAGGAAGCAACAGTTAGAACTGGACATGGAACAACAGAATGGCTCCAAATAGGAAAAGTAGTATGTCAAGGCTGTATATTGTCACCCTGCTTATTTAACTTCTATGCAGAGTACATCATGAGAAACGCTGGGCTGGAAGAAGCACAAGCTAGAATCAAGGTCACTGGAGGAAATATCAATAACCTCAGATATGCAGATGACCACCCTCATGGCAGAAAGTGAAGAGGAACTAAAAAGCTTCTTGATGAAAGTGAAAGTGGAGAGTCAAAAAGTTGGCTTAAAGATCAACATTCAGAAAACTAAGATCATGGCATCTGGTCCCATCACTTCATGGCAAATAGATGGGGAAACAGTGTCAGACTTTATTTTTTGGGGCTCCAAAATCACTGCAGATGGTGACTGCAGCCATGAAATTAAAAGACGTTTACTCCTTGGAAAGAAAGTTATGACCAACCTAGATAGCATATTGAAAAGCAGAGACATTACTTTGCCAAGTAAGGTCCGTCTAGTCAAGGCTATGGTTTTTCCTGTGGCCATGTATGGATGTGAGAGTTGGACTGAAGAAGGCTGAGTGCCGAAGAATTGATGCTTTTGAACTGTGGTGTTGCAGAAGACTCTTGAGAGTCCCTTGGACTGCAAGGAGATCCAACCGTCCATTCTGAAGATTAGCCCTGGGATTTCTTTGGATGGGAATGATGCTAAAGCTGAAACTCCAGTACTTTGGCCACCTCATGAGAAGAGTTGACTTATTGGAAAAGACTCTGATGCTGGCAGGGATTGGGGGCAGGAGGAGAAGGGGATGACAGAGAATAAGATGGCTGGATGGCATCATGGACTCGATGGACGTGAGTCTGAGTGAACTCCAGGAGTTGGTGATAGACAGTGAGGCCTGGCGTGCTGCGATTCATAGGGTCACAAAGAATCAGACATGACTGAACAACTGAACTGAACTGAATACTTGTTGTAAAAATCTTAGAACTGATGTGAAATTGTTTGTGTCTTTGTGTGTGTGTGAGTGAATTTACTTTTGTTATTCCACTCTTTTTATATATCCACAAACCTCATGAATAATATATGACTGATATATTTTTAGATTTATTTATTTTTCTTGTTATTATTTTGGGTAATTTTTCCTTTTTTGAATTTATAATAATGAGTCAATTATTTAATTAAATATGATGAATAAGTTTTATTTAATGTAGATACTTTACACTTACTTTGTTTACTTAGTAACATAGTTGTTACTGAAATGTTTAAAATTACTTCACAGAGTGAAGTAAGCCAGGAAGAAAAACACCAATACAGTATGCTAACACATATATATGAAATTTAGAAAGATGGTAATGATAACCCTGTATGCTAGACAGCAAAAGAGACACAGATGTATAGAATGGACTTTCGGACTCTGAGGGAGAGGGAGAAGGTGGGATGATTTGGGAGAATGGCACTGAAACATGTATACTATCATGTAAGAAATGAATCACCAGTCTATGTTCAATACAGGATACAGGATGCTTGGGGCTGGTGCGTGGGGATGATGCAGAGAGATGATAGGGGGTGGGAGGTGGGAGGGGGGCTCAGGATTGGGAAGTCATGTACACTCGTGCAGATTCATGTCAATGTATGGCAAAACCAATACAGTATTATAAAGTAAAATAAAGTAAAAATAAAAATTAAAAAGATTAAAAAGAAAAATAAAATTACAAAAATTTGTAGGGTGCCAATAAAGCATTTGCTTAGTGAAAATGTATAGCCACAAATGCCTATGTGAAGAACAAATAAAATATCTGATATCAATAATCTAACATACCACCTTAAGTGTAAGAAAGCCAAGTGCAAACTAAATCCAAAGCGAGTAATAGAAAGAAAATATAAAGGTTAAAGATGAATAATTTAAATGAAGATTATATAGAATTTTTTTCTTTTACTAAACTCCACATACTCAGCACTAATACCTACAATGTAACTCATGACCCCGTGTATGTGTATCTTTCTGTCTCTATATACATCAGTCTTTCCCTCTATTTAACCATCTCTCCATTTACATATGAATCTATCTATCATTTACATAGATGTATTTAACTCCATAAACAGGTCATTTATAGATAAGTCCCTCTTATTCTTCGTAAGTGGTTTCAATATTTTCTTAAAATTTTCTGTAATTCATGACTTAAATTGCTTAAATTTCCCTCTTTACAGTTATGCCATACTGTTGAAGTTAAAATATAGTTTTCATACAGCTTGAGGGATATTCACTTATGTAGGTGCTCAGATGTGTCTGACTCTTTGTGACCCCATGGACTGTAGCCCACCAGGCTCCCCTCTCCATAAGGATTCTCCAGACAAGAATAGAGGAGTCAGTTGCCATTTCCTCCTCCAGGTATATTCACTTAATACAGTCATATAACATCCCTGGATCAAGAACCTGAATTTTACAACATCCTGGAAATTTCCTATGTCATCAAGATTAAATGCTAATCTGAGTTTAATTACATAGGTTAGTATATCTGTTTTCATTGTTCTATTCCTGAAACAATAATGGTATATGTATATTTTTCTTCAGTTCAGTCACTCAGTCATGTCCGACTCTTTGTGACCCCATGGATCGCAGCAACGACAGGGGTCCCTGTGCATCACCAACTCCCGGAGTTTACTCAAACTCATATCCATTCAGTCAGTAATACCATCCAACCATCTCATCCTCTGTCATCCCCTTCTCCTGCCTGCAATCTTTCCCAGCATCAGGGTCTTTTCAAATGAGTCAGCTCTTTGCCTCAGGTGGCCAAAGTATTAGAGTTTCAGCTTCAACATCAGTACTTCCAATGAACACTCAGGACTTATCTCCTTTAAGATGGACTGGTTGGATCTCCGTGAAGTCAAAGGGACTCTCAACTCTTTGGCGCTCACCTTTCTTTATAGTCCAATTCTCACATCCATCCATGACCACTGGAAAAACCATTGCCCTTGACTAGATGGATCTATGTTGGCAAAGGAATGTCTCTGCTTTTTAATCTGTTGTCTAGGTTGGTCATAACTTTCTTTCCAAGGAGTAAGTGTCTTTTAATTTCATAGCTGCAGTCACCACCTGCAGTGATTTTTGAGCCCCCCAAAATAAATTCAACCACTGTTTCCATTGTTCCATATCTATCTGCCATGAAGAGATGGGACCAGATGCCATGATCTTCATTTTCTGAATGATGAGCTTTAAGCCAACCTTTTCACTCTCCTCTTTCATTTTCATCAAGAGGCTCTTTAGTTCTTCTTCACTCTGCCATAAGGGTGGTGTCATATGCATATATGAGGTTATTGATATTTCTCCCAGCAATCTTGATTCCAGCTTGTGCTTCCTCCAGCCCAGCGTTTCTCATGATGTACTCTGCAAATAAGTTAAATAAGCAGGTTGACAATATACAGCCTTGACGTACTCCTTTTCCTATTTGGAACCAGTCTGTTGTTCCATGTCCAGTTCTAACTGTTGCTTCCTAACTTGCATACAGATTTCTCAAGAGGCAGGTCAGGTGGTCTGGTATTCCCATCTTTTTCAGAATTTTCCACAGTTTATTGTTATCCACACCATCAAAGGCTTTGGCATAGTCAATAGATCAGAATTAGATGTTTTTATTGAACTCTCTTGCTTTTTCAATGAACTAGTGGATGTTGGCAATTTGATCTCTAGTTCCTCTGCCTTTTCTAAAACCAGCTTGAACATCAGGAAGTTCATGGTTCACGTATTGTTGAAGCCTGGTTTGGAGAATTTTGAGCGTTATTTTACTAGCATGTGAAATGAGTGCAATTGTGAGGTAGTTTGAACATTCTTTGGCATTGCCTTTCTTTGGAATTGGAATGAAAACTGACCTTTTCCAGTCCTGTGGTCACCACTGAGTTTTCCATATTTGGTGGCATACTGAGTGCAGCACTTTTACAGTACCATCTTTTAGGATTTAAAATAGCTCAACTGGAATTCCATCACCTCCACTAGCTTTGTTCATAGTGATGCTTCCTAAGGCCCACTTGACTTCACATTTCAGGATATCTGGCTCTAGGTTAGTGATCGCACCATTATGATTATCTTGGTCATTAAGATCTTTTTTGTACAGTTCATCTGGTTATTCTTGCAACCTCTTCTTAATATCTTCTGCTTCTATTAGGCCCCTACATTTTCCGTCCTTTATCAAGCCGATCTTTGCATGAAATATTCCCTTGGTATCTCTATTTTCTTGAAGAGATCTCTAGTATTTCCCATTCTGTTGTTTTCCTCTATTTCTTTGCACTGATCACTGAGGAAAGCTTTCTTATCTCTCCTTGCTATTCTTTGGAACTCTCCATTCAAATGGGTATATCTTTCCTTTTCTCCTTTGCTTTTTGATTCTCTTCTTTTCACAGCTATTTGTAAAGCCTCCTCAGACAGACATTTTGCTTTTTGCATTTCTTTTTCTTGGGGATGGTCTTGCTCCCTGTCTCCTGTACAATGTCACAAACTCTGTCCATAGTTCATCAGGCACTCTGTCTATCAGGTCTAACCCCTTAAATCTATTTCTCACTTCCACTATATAATCAAAAAGGATTTGATTTAGGTCGTAGCTGAATGGTCTCATGATTTTCCCCACTTTCTTCAATTTCAGTCTGAATTTGGCAACAGGGTGTTCATGATCTGAGCCACAGCCAGCTCCAGGTCTTGTTTTTGGTGACTGCATAGAGCTTCTCCCTCTTTGGCTGCAAATAATACAACCAATCTGATTTTGGTGTTAGTTATCTGGTGATGTCCATGTGTAGAGCATTCTCTTGTGTTTTTTTTTTTTTTTTTAATTTTTAAATTTTTTTTTAATTTAAAATATTGTATTGGTTTCGCCACACAGCAACATGAATCCACCATGGGTGTACATGGGTTCCCAATCCTGAACCCCCCTCCCACCTCCCTCCCCATACCATCCCTTTGGGTCATCCCAGTGCACCAGCCCCAAGCATCCTGTATCCTGCTTCAAACCTAGACTAGCAATTCGTTTCTTATTTGATATTATACATGTTTCAGTGCCATTCTCCCAAATCATCCCACCCTTTCCCTCTCCCACAGAGTCTAAAAGACTGTTCTATACATCTGTGTCTCTTTTGCTGTCTCACATACAGGGTTATCGTTACCATCTTTCTAAATTCCATATATATGTGTTAGTATACTGTATTGGTGTTTTTCTTTCTGGCTTACTTCACTCTGTATGTTTTTGGAAGAGGGTGTTTGCTATGACCAGTGCATTCTCTTGGCAAAACTCTATTACTTTTGCCCTGCTTCATTCTGTACTCTAAGGCCAAGTCTGCCTGTTACTCCAGGTGTTTCTCAACTTCCTACTTTTTCATTCCAGCCCCCTATAATGAAAAGGACATATTTTTTGGTTTTAGTCTAAAATGTCTTGTAGGTCTTCATAGAACCGTTCAACTTCAGCTTCTTCAGTTTTACTGGTCAGGGCATAGACTTGGATTACCATGATATTGGATGGTTTGCCTTGGAAATGAACAGAGATCATTCTGTCATTTTTGAGATTGCATCCTTTTTTCTTATGTTTATACAATTTCATCCACTCTTACCCTACACCTCTGGTTACTATCAAGCTGTGCTTGGGCTTGTTTTGCCTTTAAGATTGCTCATATAAGAGAAGTAAAACTATTTTGTCTTCTTCTGTCTGGTTTATTTCACCTTACATAGTATGCTTGAGGTCCATCTGTGTGGTCTCAAAATGGCAAGACTTCATTCATTTTTAAGGTGAAATACTATCCCATTATATACACAGACACACACACATATAAGTGTGTGTGTGTACATACACACAGCCTGTCTTATTTATCAATATATTCATCAGTGGACATCTCCCCAACAGTTGTTATTTCTTCCTTTTGTGATAACACACATTCTAACAACTGATATCTCATTGTGGTTTTGATTAGCATGTTCCTGATGATTAGTGATATTGAGGATCTTTTCATGCTTCCTGGCTATCTCTATGCTCTTTTTAGAAAAATATCTATGCAAACCTTTTGATCACTTTTCAGTCAGGTTGTTTGGTTGCTGCAATTTAATTGTATGAGTTCTTTATTTTGCATATTCATCTCTTATCAGATTTATGATATGATTTACAAATATTATTTTCCTAATTCTTTAGGTTACCTTTCTATTTTGTTAATTTTTTTTTTTTTTTTTGCTGGGCAGAAGCTTTCTAATATGATATAGTCTCACTTACTTACTTACTCTTTGTGTCTGTTTTTATGAAAATATCATAATTTTAATTACTATAGCTTTGTAATGTAATCTGAAATGAGAGGATGGTGTCCCCAACAACAAATAACACGTGATGTCATGTCCGACTCTTTGCAACCCATGGACTGTCACCAGACTCTCCTCTGTTCATGGGATTCTTCAGCAAGAACACTGGAGTGGGTAGCCATTCCTTTCACTGGGGCATCTTCCCAACTCAGGTATTGAACTCAGGTCCCCTGCATTGCAGGCTGATTCTTTACTGTCTGAGCCACTAGGGAAGCCCAGGTTTGTTATTCTTGGTGTCTCCAGCTTTGTTATTCTTTCTCAGTTTTATCTTTGCTTCTTAGGGTCTTTGTGGTTCTGTAAAACTTTTATAATTACCTATTGTCTTTCTTTGAAAAAAAAATGCCTTTGGAAACTTTAAAGAGATTGCATTGAATCTGTAGATTGCTTTGGGAAGTGTGGATATTTTGGCAGTATTGATTCTTCCAGTGCATAACCATGGAATATCTATTTATTTGAATTTTCTTCAGTTTATATCATTAATGCCTTACACTTTTCAATATATACTTATTTTTAATCTCCTTGGTTAAATTTGTCCACAGATACTCTGTTATTTTGACAAAATTTTAAATGGTTTATTTTCTTGAATTCTCTTTATGATAGTTTACTATTAGTGTATAGAAACTCAACTGATATTTGTGTATTGTATTTGTATCCTGTAATTTTACTGAATTCACTGATTAGCTATGTTTTTTTTTTAAAGGAGTCTTTAGGATTTTCTATATATAATATGTTATCTATAAATACAGTTTTATTTATTATTTTCCAATTTAGATGTATTTATTTTTCTTGCATAATTGCTCTGGTAAGGTCTTCCAATATTATCTTGAATAAAAGTGACTAGAGTGGGCATTATTATCCTGTTTCTGATCTTAGAGAAAAAGCTTTCAGCTTTCTACTGTTGACTATGATGGATGTTAGCTGTAGACTTGTCATATATGACCTTTATTGTTTTGAGGTATATGCTTTGTTGAGAGTTTTTACTGTAAATGGATGTTGAATTTTATCAAATGCTTTCTCTGCATGTATTGAGGTGATCATATCAATTTTATATTTCATTTTGTTAGTATGGTATATCACACTGACTGATGTGTGGATGTTGAACCATTCTTACACTCGCTGAATAAATCCTAGTTGATGCTTTTGAACTGTGTTGTTGGAGAAGACTCTTGAGAGTCCCTTAGACAGCAAGGAGATCCAATCAGTCCCTCCTAAAGGAGATCAGTCCTGGGTGTCAGTTGGAAGGACTGATGCTAAAGCTGAAACTCCAATACTTTGGCCACCTCGTATGAAGTGTTGACTCATTGGAAAAGACCCTGAAGCTGGGAGGGATTGAGGGCAGGAGGAGAAGGGGACGACAGAGGATGAGATGGCTGGATGGCATCACTGACTCGATGGATGTGAGTCTGAGTGAACTCTGGGAATTGGTGATGGACAGAGAGGCCTGGCGTGCTGTGGTTCATGGGGTTGCGAAGAGTCGGACACGACTGAGTAACTGAACTGAACTGAATCATGGTGCATGATATTCTTACTCTATTGTTGAATTTGGTTTGCTAATATTTTGTTGAGGATTCTGTATGTATGTTTTAAGTTTGGTCTAAAATGTTGTTTAAGAAAAATGTTTCCTTTTGATTTTTCTGTCTGGATAATCTACCCACTGATGAAAGTGGAGTATTAAATTTTATACTATTTTGTATTTCTGTCTATTTCTCAGTTTAGAACTATGAATATTTGCATTATATATTTAAGTGTCTATGTTGAGTGCATTTGTATATACAAATTTTATATCATCATCTTAGATTACCCACTTTATTATTATTATGTAGTGCTCTTTTTTGCAGTCTTTGTTTAAAGTCTGTTTTGTCTGATATGAGTTCAGCAACTTCAGCTTTCTTTTGGTTTCCATTTGGAATATTTTTTTCTATTCCTTAACTTTCAGTCAGCTGTGTCCTTACATCTCACATGAGTGTTTTGTGTGCCTCTTGGCTAAATATTGTAGTTATTAACCCACTACTTTTACCATATATTTGCCTACCAATATGATTTATTCTTTCATGTGTTTTCTTGTTATCAATTAACATCCCATATTTCCAACCCAATGAAGTCGCTTTAGCAGTTCTTGTAAGGTCACTTGAGGGGCAATGAACTTCTTTAGGGGCTTTGCTTGTCTGAAAAACTTTTTATCTCTCTTCCAATTCTGAATTAGTTTGCTGGGTATTCTTGGTTGGAGGTGTTTTCTGTCAGCACTTTGAACATATTGTGCCACTCCTTTTGGAGAAGTTTTGCTAACCTCTACAAAGTTTTCCTAAAAAAAAAAAAAAAAAAAAACTAACTATTTTATGAAGATTCACTTCTACACAAGTTGTATTTCTCTTGCTGCTTTTAATATTCTGTCCTTGCCTTTACCTTTTAATTATGTTTGTTGATCTGGATCTTTTGGGGCTCATCTTTTTAGAACTGTTTGGGTTTTCTGGATCTGGAAGTCTCTTTCCTTCTCTGGAATTTTTCAGCCATTGTTTCTGAAAATAAAATTTCTTTCTCTCTCTCTTCTTATCCTGGAACCCTAAAATGTAAACCATAGTCTGTCTAAAGTTGTCTCATATGTTCCTTGAGTTATCTTCACTTGTTTTCATTCTTTTTTCTTTTTGCTTTCTACTTCCTTGACTTTTAATTGACTGATCCTTTCTTCTGCTCCCCACTGAAGGCAAAAAGATTCAGGGAAATGTTTCACAATGGGCCCAAATTTGGGATAAGATCTGGAAGTGTCTTATATCAAATACGCCTATATTTTCCTAGTCAGAATTCAATTATACAGTCCCTAACCTAACTACAAGAAAGATTTAGAAGGTCAGACTTCTGAGTTCCCAAGGAGGTAGTGGTTTGAATACATCTTATTATCTTTGATCTGGTTTTCCCAGGTGGTGCTAGTGGTAAAGAACCTGGCTGCCAATGCACGTTAGATGTACGTGATGCTGGTTCAATCTCTGGGTGGGAAATACTCCCTGGAGAAGGGAATGGCAGTCCATTCCAGTATTCTTGCCTGTAGAATCCCATGGACAGAGGAGCTTGGTGGGCTACAGTTCATGGGGTGGCAGAGTCGGACATGACTGAAGAGACTTAGCACTGCACAGCACTCTGCATATAAGTTAAATAAGCAGAGTGAGAATATAGAGTACATGCTACTCTATTATCCTTGATAGAGCATTTTGTTACCAGATCATTTTATTCTACCTTCACACAGAATATTCTCACCCCTTCCTGAGAGAAAAAAAAAAAAAATATAAGATCCTAACTGGGAAATTATTATTGTTCAGAGTCCATGTCTCTAGGTGCCACCAGGTCTAGATACGACTCCTTTTAGTCTGCAGTCATACACATTTAAAGGGCAAATTTTATTCCCCTCTCCAGCAAAAATACCCAGAATGCAGTGATGGAACTGGCACAGGATATACAGAATAATCACTCCCACTTGGAATGACAAAGGATGGGAGGCATACAACATCAACTGGAAATCAACAACGTAAATCCCATAAGGAAGAGATTTAAATAAAGCTCCCAGATGCACACACTGGGGATGAGGAACTACCTTGATTAAGCTCAGATTTTGCTCACAGAAGGAGCCCATTGTTCACTGTTTTTTGTGAACCCTGGCTCTGATCTCTGAGAACTTGTTCATTATTCTCCTTGGGCATATCTGAATTGGGGAATGCAGACCACATACTACTTCAGGGATCTGTAATGAGCCTTTCCTCTCTGAAAATAAGGTCGGGGCCCAAGGCTCTAAAATTCTGGAAGATTTATTCTTTTCTGGGTTAACTAATGGTTTCTTTAGTAAATCTGAAAAAAACTTAACTACTGGTTCATTTGTTTCTGCCACATAAAATTCCTTTCTGTATAAAGATGTCAAGAGCATTTTATTTCTTTGTGGCCCTGTGGCTCCCTCATTTTCTTATGCTTCATCAAGTCTGCTGTCGAACCCCTCTAATTTTTTTTTTTTAAGTTGTTATTGTATTATTAAATTCTTCAGCTCTGTGACTTTTGTTTGGTATTTTCTTATGTTTTCCATCTCTTTTTCAAAGTTCTCACTATTTTCATCCATTCTTGCCCCCTCTTAGGTGAGCATCTTTATGACCATCATTTTGAATCTTTTTTGAGGTAAATAACTTATCTCCATTTCACTGATGTACTTTCCCTGAGGTTTTATCTTGTTCTTTCTTTTGCAACATATTAGTATGTTTCTTCATCTTTCTTGGCTTTCTGTATTGGTTTCTATACAGTAGATAAAGCAGCCACTTCTCCAGTCTTGAAGGTGTGGCCTTTATGTAGCTAATAAACCTACCTAAGGCCCTGTCAGCTCTTTGTTCAACCCTGCCCCAGCTCTTTTCTTTCTCTCAAAACTTTGCTTGTCCAAACAGTCTGTTATATTTTTTAGGCCCTGGTAGTTACGGATGTGACAAGTCCTGTCATTGTCCTTAAGGGGAAGATATTAGTACCTAGATTAGGCTGTGCTTCAAGCTGATTGGAGGCCAGAACCTAATCATAGCAGTTTATTGAAGCAGACAAATACAGACAGTCCTGTGGGACTGCAAGCATAAGCCCTAATGGCCCTGAGAGCCAGGCCATCTGGGTGGTATCCCCTGGGTGGCAGTCAGGAAAACTGGGGCTCCACCTGAGTGTATTAGCTCTTTTCTGAGAGATATCAATGAGCAGGGGCAAAGCAGAAGGAGAGTTCACAGTCAGCACTTACCTCTGAGGTCTCTAGAAAGAATTTCAGTCAGCCCCTAAAGGCATACTTTTTAGGAGCTTGCCCTTTATGCCACAGCCATAATGATTAGCTAATAGACATTCTTCACAGAAAGTGTCCCTCGATCTGTTGCTTCTTACTGTGCCCTAGAGTTTAAGAACTTTTCCCTGTTGGTTATAATCCTGTGTTACCCACAGCCACTGGGCATCAGAGCCAGATGATATGATGCAGAGGGGCCCCCTGGCAGAAGACATAATAATTGGGGCAGAGGTACTGTTGCTCTGGAACACAGAAAACTGACATCATGAAGATGGCGCCTCTCATTCTATATCCCAGGAGAGTATTCAGCAGGCTCCTGATACATGTAAGTTATATGCCTGCCCTTAGGACAATACTTAAATATAAGCAGGTGAGCATTCTTAAGTCAGGGCAAGACCAGCTGCCATGGAGTCATTTTTCAGATTGTTCCAGTCTTGTGGATCTCAGGACATGAGCCCCATTAGTTGTTAATGGTAGGTGCCTTGGAGGACTTATCTCTCATATCCATGTCTTAAAAACTAAGGTGCCTGATGTGGGGCTCAAATTCTTTATGCCCCAGATATAAGTTCTGGGTTTTGAGTTTTTCCTGATTATGGGTCACAGTGTCAGGAGTGAGGTTTGTGGTGAGATTGAGTCCCAGTCTCCTCCACCCACTTTGGTGTGTGTGTGTGTGTGTGTGTGTGTGTGTCTTACTTTCCCAGTTTGTAGTTGTTACTCAGCCAGTCTTTAGATTTTTGTAGGAGCAAATTGTTTCATCTATAGCTGTAGACTGTGTGTCTGTGGAAGGAGGTGAGTTTGGGATCTTCCAATGTCACTATCACTAGTATGTACTCTCTTGTGTCTAGCTTCTTTTACTCAGTATATTGGTTGTGAGATTTATCCACTGTTTGTGTTGTGGATTTTCATCATTATTGCTGTGTGGTATCCCATTGTATGAATATGAAATGATATGTTCATGTTCTTTAGTTGATGAACATCTGGGCAGTGTGCAAATTTGTTTATCACAGATAAGACTGGTGCGAACATTTTAATGTATATACTTTGGTAAATGTGCTTGAGCATGCGTAGAGGTTTTTTTTTTTTTTTGGCATCTTTATATAGTGTGGGAATGCTAGGTCATAGCGTATTCCTCTACTCAGTTTTAATACAATATTTTAATGTATATCAGACTATAGGTTTTATCTGCATAAAACATTCAAATGTTTTCCATACTAGCTTACATATATTACACTATGAACTCTTTTCCATAATCCAAGTAACTCTGCCAAACCAACTCCCGTCTATTTCTGCAGCATCCTCTCAAGCTGCACTTCTAGATGTGGGGCCTTTGTATATGGTTTTTCTTCTGATTTGGAGACTCGCTGCTCCTCTGACAGTCTTGTTCTTCAAAGGTGCAGTTCCTTCTCATCATTCATATGTTCATTAAATGCTATCTCTTTAAAGAGGTCACATCCTCCTTTTATACTACATAATTTCATCTGACTTCATAGCACTTGTGATGAGGCTATAAATGTTTTTATATGAAACTGAATTTTTTTTTTTTTTTTTTGGTTTCTATTCCCTACTAGACTGTATGCTCCACAAGGGAGGTGACCAGACTTATGTTGATGCCAGACCCATAGGAAGTGTTTATTATTTCTTTCCCACACCATCATATATAGAGCTCAAAACTGAGCTTCAAAAAGCCACACCATTTTCTTTTCCTGTTTTAATACTATAAAAGTAAGCATAATAAAATGAACCCTAAAGATTTGTTGTTAAAATTATATGAGTTCAAGTTTTGGTTTTGCCAATTACTATGTTTTATGTTCTTATAAATGGCTCCATTGGTGAACTAATTCATTTACTCAGTTTCTTCACCTGTAAAATATGAATGTACCTGGGCTTGGATGCATTCTACCCAGGCTTTATGGAGTCATTAAAAATAACAAAAACTAGTATAAATCAGTTCCCACTCTTTATTACCCCCACAGTCAATGGTTCAAGAAAGTTTCTATACAGTGTTTTAGAAAGTCTCTGTAGTATTTTGAGCACTATGCCCACTGGGAGTAGGGCCATTCAGCCCAAAGTATTTGACAGTCTGCTGTGAACTGGGCTAGAACCTCTAGCTTCATTTTTTCTTTTAGGTTCACCACATGTAGATAGTTGGTCATGCTAACTGTGCCCTGATATACTAAAGATATTTTGTTAGGTTTGGCTTGATTTATTCTCTTGGAATTGTATTAGATTTTTTAAACAATTCATTTATTTGTAATAAATGCATGAAGTTGCTCTATAACCAATTATCACAAAAATTCAGTTTTAAAACTTTTTCATCATTCCCCCATATTTCCATGGACCCTGTTTGTGAATCATCTGCAATCTTTACACCAGCCCCAGGAAAGCACAAGTATGCTTTCTGTCTTTTTAAATTTGTGTTCTTTAAACAGTCAAAAGTTCTCAAAAATGGATTATAAATTATATATTCTTTTTCAATTGGGTTAGTCTATTTGGGACTTCCCTGGTAGCTCAGATGGTAAAGAGCCTGCCAGAAATGAGAGAGAGACAGGTTTGGTTCCTGGGTCAGGAAGATTCCCTGGAGAAGGAAGTGGCAACCCACTCCAGTAGTCTTGTCTGGAAAATTCCATTGATAGAGGAGAGTTGTGGGCTACAGTCCGTGGGGTAGCAGAGAGTTAGACACGACTGAGCAACTTTCACATAGTCTAGTTAGCAAAAGTATTTTCAGATATATTCATGTTGTAGGATGCACTGACACTTTATTTCAATATAGTATTCTATTATGCTTTCTACATCACGTTATATTTGCTCATTCAGAAGCCGATGGGCACTTGTTTACAATTTGGGCTATTACAAATAATGCTGCTATGAAATCTGAGTGTAAGTCTTGCTTAGAACATAAGTTTTCGTTTCTCCTGGACAGGTTCTTAAGAATGGAATTACTTGGTAAGTTTATGTTTAACTTGTAAAGAAATTGTTAGACTGTTTACCAAAAATATCTTTGAAGTGAAGTGAAATTGCTAAGTCCTGTCCAACTCTTTGTGATCCCATGGACAGTAGCCTGCACCAGGCTCCTCCGTCTGTGGGATTTTCTAGGCAAGAACTGGAGTGGGTTGTGTTTTACATTTTAAGCAACAAAGTCTAAGAAATCCAATATCTACGCTCATTCACCAGCACTTGGTATTGTTTTTCACTGTAGCCATAAAAGTGAGTTTCTCACTGTGAGCTTAATTTGAATCCCCCAAACAAGTAATGAAATTGTTTACCTTCTCTTGCATTCATTAGCCATATATATGTCTTCTTTTCTGAAAAGTACATTTGGCATTTTTTCCACTTTTACTTAACTTTCTCATTATTAAGTTACAAGTAATATATTCTGGATACAAGCCCCTTGTCAAATATATAATTTACAAATATTTTCTCCCAAACTGTAGCTTGTTATCATATCTTTAATATTATATCTTTTCTCTGGTGCATGGGGATGACCCAGAGAGATGTTATGGGTAGGGAGTTGGGAGGGGGGTTTATGTTTGGGAACACAAGTACACCTGTGGTGGATTCATGTCAATGTATGGCAAAACTAATACATTATTGTAAAGTAAAATGAAGTAAAAATAAAAATTAAAAAAATAAAGAAAAAAATAAATTCTGATTTATCATTTTAAAAAGTTGCAGTTCATGGATTTGATGTCATATCTGAGATCTAAGTCAGTGTTACATTTTTTTTTTGTTTTCTTTTTCCTTGAACTCTTATTTATCAGTTCAGTTCAGTTCAGTCACTCAGTCATGTCTGACTCTTTGCGACCCCATGAATCGCAGCATGCCAGGCCTCCCTGTCCATCACCAACTCCCGGAGTTCACTCAGACTCACGTCATTATTATAAATTCAAAAAAGGAAAAATTACCCAAAATGATAACAAACAAAAAATAAATAAATCTAAAAATATATCAGTCACATATTATTCATGAAGTTTATGGATATATAAAAAAAGTGGAAAAACAAAAGAAAATTCACTCACACACATACACAAAGACACAAACCATTTTACACCAGTTCTAAGATTTTTAAAACAAGTATTCAGTTCAGTTCAGTTGCTCAGTCGTGTCTGACTCTTTGCGACCCCATAAATTGCAGCACGTCAGGCCTCTCTGTCCATCACCATCTCCCAGAGTTCACTCAGACTCACATCCATCGAGTCAGTGATGCCATCCAGCCATCTCATCCTCTGTCGTCCCCTTCTTCTCCTGCCCCCAGTCCCTCCCAGCATCACAGTCTTTTCCAATGAGTCAACTCTTAACATGACGTGGCCAAAGTACTGGAGTTTCAGCTTCAGCATCATTCCCGCCAAAGAAATCCCAGGGCTGATCTCCTTCAGAATGGACTGATTGGATCTCCTTGCAGTCCAAGGGACTCTAAAGAGTCTTCTCCAACACCACAGTTCAAAAGCATCAATTCTTCATTGCTCAGCTTTCTTCACAGTCCAACTCTCACATCCATACATGACCACAGGAAAAACCATAGCCTTGACTAGACGGACCTTTGTTGGCAAAGTAATGTCTCTGCTTTTCAATATGCTATCTAGGTTGGTCATAACTTTCCTTCCAAGGAATTTATAGTTTTAGCTTTTAACAATTGTAGTTATTTCTTTATGTATTTTTTATAATTTTCTGCAAATAGCATCATGTCTTTTGACAGTACAAGTCTTGCTTTTCTTTAACAATGGAGACTATTAATTTAATGCTTTATAGTAATTGTTGTTAGAGAAAATTAATAGACAAATAATTTATTATAGATGAAAAGGAGTCCATCATTGAAAATGATGTTATGTGGATTTTTACAGAAGTTTCCTTCTATTCTTATTCTTGAGAATAACATTCTGAGCTATAGCTTGACTAAAGCTGTATTTAATTTGTACCTATGCTGTGCTGTGTTGTGTTTAGTCACTCAGTCCTGTCCAACTCTTTGTCACCTCATGGACCATAGCCTGCCAGGCTCCTCTGTGCATGGGATTCTCCAGGCAAGAATACTGGAGTGGGTTGCTATCCACTCCTCCAGAGGATCTTTCCACACCAGGGATTGAACCAGGTTTCCCTCACTGCAGGTGGATTCTTTACTGTCTGAGCCACCATGGAAACCCCAAGAATACAGGAGTGGGTAGCCTTCCTGACCCAGAAATTGAACAAGGGTCTTCTGCATTGAAGACTGATTCTTTACCAGCTGAGCTACCAGGGAATTTGCTACCTAAATTGTTCCTATAATGAATGCCAAATAACTATTTGGAGAGATAGGGCGGAGTATACCTGGTGTAAGATGTTTTATGTCATAACCTTGAAGATAGTATGTTAAACACCAGATTGCCCTGGGCCTTTGGTGCAGGCCCATACTCTGTTTTTCTCTGATTTATAAACCAAGTAACTTTTAGTTGTTCAGTATTTATGAGATAAAAATTTAATCAGTCAGGCCCAGTTTTATTTATTCAAATAGTGCTTATAGTAATTATTCCTACTATTGACTCAAAATACCTCTCATATGAATCTGTAATGTAGACTATCAGGCTTGGAAGATCTCTGAAAATGTTTTTAACTTTATTGTAGTTTTCTTCTGGAAGTATCTTGTATTCTTCATTTTCATTAATATATTTCCTTTCTCTCTATAATCTTCTGAATTTCTTGCTAATAGTAAGGTGTCTTAAATGGGGTTCTCTAGAAGCAGACTCTGAGATGCCAATATATGCACAAATGATTTATGAATAATACATTCTGGGAAAAACTGGCTAATATCTTGTAAGCAGGATTGGGAAGGGTAGGAGTCCAAGTAGGTGGTGATTTCATGCAAAGTATCAGCCAGAGCCTACTGCGGAGCTCTATTGTGAGTTAACTAACTAGGATTAGTTCCAAATTCAGCCTTTTACATTCCCTCATTGACTAAGGCTCACCATTGAGGGCTGGAAGTCATAAACCAGTGGCTCCCAACCTTTATGTCACCTGGGACTGGTTTCTAGGAAGACAATTTGCTCATGGACTGGGGAGAGGGAGGATGGTTTGGGGATAGTTCAAGTACATTACATTTTTTTTGCACTTAATTCCTATTATTATTACATCAGTTCCACCTCAGATCATCAGGCATTAGACCCTGAGGTTTGGGAACTCCTGCCATGACCTGCTAGGAGCTACAGGATCCCTGGATTAAGAAGTAAAGCAGGTCCAGTAGCCAAGCACAGTTGTCCAAATACCGTATTGGACAGTGGGTGCTGTAAGAAAATACATACAGAACTGGGGTGAGAACCCACAGATAACAACAACAACAACAACAAAAATCTAGAAGTCTGGGTGGGATATTGACAATGCCCATGATGTTAGATTTTCACGCTTTGCATTATTATTAGGAATTCTTAATATCTTCTGTAATTTAGTCTTCTTAAAATTGTGCTGGCTTTAACTGTCTTCCAGGAACCAAATGAGGTATTTCATACATAGTATTTATATTTCAATGAAAAATATTTTGATAATTTAAATATTCAAAAAATATAACTTCATTATGCATAGAGAATTGCTAAAAAATGGAAGAAATTGAATATAAACACTAGTATTGAATAGCAGATGATTTGTATACTGTCCTTCTGAAATCTAAAACCTAGATACTTTCTAAAATTATGAAGCATATTGGAGAATTTATATTGCATAATTTATTGCATGCCTTTCAAAGTAGAAAACAAAACATTGCAAGTTCTGTGTTGTCCTATTAGAAGAGCCAGATCAATATTTACAAATTAAAGCATGAGATACAAAAAGAGGCTCATAAATGTTACAAAGACGCTTCAGTTCAGTTCAGTCGCTCAGTCGTGTCCAACTCTTTGCGACCCCATGAATTGCAGCACGCCAGGCCTCCCTGTCCATCACCAACTCCCGGAGTTCACTCAGACTCATGTCCATCAAGTCTGTGATGCCATCCAGCCGTCTCATCCTCTGTCATCCCCTTCTCCTCCTGCCCCCAATCCCTGCCAGATTCAGAGTCTTTTCCACTGAGTCAACTCTTCTTATGAGGTGGCCAAAGTACTGGAGTTTCAGCTTCACCATCATTCCCTCCAAAGAACTCCCAGGGCTGATTTCCTTCAGAATGGACTGGATGGATCTCCTTGCAATCCAAGGGACTCTCAAGGGTCTTCTCCAACACCACAGTTCAAAAGCATCAATTCTTGGGTGCTCAGCCTTCTTCACAGTCCAACTCTCACATCCATACATGACTACTGGAAAAACAATAGCTTTGAATAGACGGACCTTTGTTGGCAAAGTAATGTCTCTGCTTTTCAATATGCTATCTAGGTTGGTCATAACTTTCCATCCAAGGAGTAAGCGTCTTTAATTTCATGGCTGCAGTCACCATCAGCAGTGATTTTGGAGCCCCAAGAAAATAAAGTCTGACACTGTTTCCACTGTTTCCCTATCTATTTGCCATGAAGTGATGGGACCAGATGCCATGATCTTCGTTTTCTGAATGTTGAGCTTTAAGCCAACTTTTTCACTCTCCTCTTTCACTTTCATAAAGAGGCTTTTTAGTTCCTCTTCACTTTCTGCCATAAGGGTGGTGTCATCTGCATATCTGAGAATATTGATATTTCTCCCGGCAATCTTGATTCCAGCTTGTGCTTCTTGCAGCCCAGCGTTTCTCATGATGTACTCTGCATAGAAGTTAAATAAGCAGGGTGACAATATACAACCTTGACGTACTCCTTTTCCTATTTGGAACCAGTCTGTTGTTCCATGTCCAGTTCTAAGTGTTGTTTCCTGACCTGCATATAGGTTTAGACCAACACTTTAACAAGTGTTTTGACATTTTGAAGAAATGTTTCCTACTTTGAATTTGGTTTCAGAGACCTTTATAGCTTGAACATATATTTTGTAACTGAACAGAAAATGTGTTAATCCTCTGAACAAGTAATTATTCTATTTAATTAGTTTATTAAGAAAACTAGTCATGAATCTTTTCTCTCATACATTGAAGTCATTAGATTTTTTAAAGAAATTATATTGAATCTCCTCAGTGTTGGACAGTTAGTAATGTTTATAACATGTTGAACTCGGTCATATGCCAGAGATGACAATGTTATGAAAAATATTGAATATTAAATTTCATTACTTCATTTTATTTTTTAATTTTTTTTAATTTTTATTTTACTTTATTTTACTTTACAATACTGTATTGGTTTTGCCATACATTGACATGAATCCACCACGGGTGTACATGAGTTCCCAAACATGAACCCACCTCCCACCTCCCACCCCATATCATCTCTCTGGATCATCCCTGTGCACCAGCCTCAAGCATCCTGTATCCTGCATCGAACATACACTGGCGATTCGTTTCTTACATGATAGTATACATGTTTCAATGCCAGTCTCCCAAATCATCCCACCCTCTCCCTCTCCCTCAGAGTCTAAAAGTTTGCTCTACACATCTGTGTCTCTTTTGCTGTCTCGCATACAGGGTCATCATTACCATCTTTCTAAATTCCATATATATGTGTTAGTATACTGTATTGATGTTTTTCTTTCTGGCTTACTTCACTCTGTATAATCGGCTCCAGTTTCATCCATCTCATTAGAACTGATTCAAATGTTTTCTTTTTCATGGCTGAGTAATACTCCATTGTGCATATGTACCACAGCTTTCTTATCCATTCATCTGCTGATGGACATCTAGGTTGTTTCCATGTCCTGGCTATTATAAACAGTGCTGCAATGAACATTGGGGTACACGTGTCTCTTTCAATTCTGGTTTCCTCAGTGTGTATGCCCCGCAGTGGGATTACTGGGTTATAAGGCAGTTCTATTTGCAATTTTTTAAGGAATCTCCACATTGCTCTCCATAGTGGCTGTACTAGTTTGCATTCCCACCAACAGTGTAAGAGGGTTCCCTTTTTTCCACACCCTCTCCAGTATTTATTGCTTACAGACTTTTGGATCGCAGCCATTCTAACTGGTGTGAAGTGGCACCTCATTGTGGTCTTGATTTGCATTTCTCTAATAATGAGTGATGTTGAGCATCTTGTCATGTATTTGTTAGCCAACCGTATGTCTTCTTTGGAGAAATGTCTATTTAGTTCTTTGGCCCATTTTTTGATTGGGTTGCTTATTTTTCTGGAATTGAGCTGCATCAGTTGCTTGTATATTTTTGAGATTAGTTCTTTGTCCATTGCTTCAGTTGCTATTATTTTCTCCCATTCTGAAGGCTGTCTTTTCACCTTGCTTATATTTTCCTTTGTTGTGCAGAAGCTTTTAATTTTAATTAGATCCCATTTGTTTATTTTTGCTTTTATTTCCAGAATTCTGGGAGGTGGATCATAGAGAATCCTGCTGTGATTTATGTCAGAGAGTGTTTTGCCTATGTTCTCCTCTAGGAGTTTTATAGTTTCTGGTCTTACATTTAGATCTTTCATCCATTTTGAGTTTATTTTTGTGTGTGGTGTTAGACAGTGATCTAGTTTCATTCTTTTACAAGTGGTTGACCAGTTTTCCCACCACTTGTTAAAGAGATTGTCTTTACTCCATTGTATATTCTTGCCTCCTTTGTCAAAGGTAAGGTGTCAATAGGTGCTTGGATTTATCTCTGGGCTTTCTATTTTGTTCCATTGATCTATATTTCTGTCTTTGTGCCAGTACCATACTGTCTTGATGACTGTGGCTTTGTAGTAGAGCCTGAAGTCAGGCAAGTTGATTCCTCCAGTTCCATTCTTCTTTCTCAAGATTGCTTTGGCTATTCAAGGTTTTTTGTGTTTCCATACAAATCTTGAAATTATTTGTTCTAGTTCTGTGAAAAATACTGCTGGTAGCTTGATAGGGATTGCATTGAATCTATAGATTGCTTTGGGTAGTATACTCATTTTCACTATATTGATTTTTCCAATCCATGAACATGGTATATTTCTCCATCTATTAGTGTCCTCTTTGATTTCTTTCATCAGTGTTTTATCAGTTCAGTTCAGTTGCTCAGTCGTGTCCAACTCTTTGTGACCCCATGAATCGCAGCACGCCAGGCCTCCCTGTCCATCACATCATCCGGAGTTCACTCACACTCACGTCCATCGAGTCCGTGATGCCATCCAGCAATCTCATCCTCGGTAATCCCCTTCTCCTCCTGCCCCCAATCCCTCCCAGCATCAGAGTCTTTCCAATGAGTCAACTCTTCGCATGAGGTGGCCAAAGTACTGGAGTTTCAGCTTTAGCATCATTCCTTCCAAAGAAATCCCAGGGCTGATCTCCTTCAGAATGGACTGGCTGGATCTCCTTGCAGTCCAAGGGACTCTCAAGAGTCTTCTCCAACACCACAGTTCAAACGCATCAATTCTTTGGTGCTCAGCCTTCTTCACAGTCCAACTCTCACATCCATACATGACCACAGGAAAAACCATAGCCTTGACTAGACGGACCTTAGTCAGCAATGTAATGTCTCTGCTTTTGGATATACTATCTAGGTTGGTCATAACTTTTCCAAGGAGTAAGCGTCTTTTAATTTCATGGCTGCAGTCAACATCTACAGTGATTTTGGAGCCCCCCAAAATAAAGTCTGACACTGTTTCTACTGTTTCCCCATCTATTTCCCATGAAGTGATGGGACCAGATGCCATGATCTTCGTTTTCTGAATGTTGAGTTTTAAGCCAACTTTTTCACTGTCCACTTTCACTTTCATCAAGAGGCTTTTTAGCTCCTCTTCACTTTCTGCCATAAGGGTGGTGACATCTGCATATCTGAGGTTATTGATATTTTCCTGGCAATCTTGATTCCAGCTTGTGCTTCTTCCAGCCCAGCGTTTCTCATGATGTACTCTGCATAGAAGTTAAATAAGCAGGGTGACAATATACAGCCTTGATGTACTACTTTTCCTATTTGGAACCAGTCTGTTGTTCCATGTCCAGTTCTAACTGTTGCTTCCTGACCTGCATACAGATTTCTCAAGAGGCAGGTTAGGTGGTCTGGTAATCCCATCTCTTTCAGAATTTTCCACAGTTTTTTTGTGATCCACACAGTCAAAGGCTTTGGCATAGTTAATAAAGCAGAAATCGATGTTTTTCTGGAACTTTCTTGCTTTTTCCATGTCTTTAGTTTTTTTAGGTAGATATATTCCTAAGTATTTTATTCTTTTCTTTGCAATGGTGAATGGAAATGTTTCCTAATTTCTTTTTCTACTTTCTCATTATTAGTGTATAGGAATGCAAGGGATTTCTGTGTGTTGATTTATATCCTGCAACTTTACTGTATTCATTGATTAGCTCTAGTAATTTTCTGGTGGAGTCTTGAGGGTTTTGTATGTAGAGGATCATGTCATCTGCAAACAGTGAGAGTTTTCCTTCTTCTTTCCCAATTTGGATTCCTTTTATTTCTTTTTCTGCTCTGATTGCTGTGGCCAAAACTTCCAGAACTATGTTGAATTGTAGTGGTGAAAGTGGGCACCCTTGTCTTGTTCCTGACTTTAGGGGAAATGCTTTCAATTTTTCACCATTGGGGATAATGTTTGCTGTGGGTTTGTCATATATAGCTTTTATTATGTTAAGGTATGTTATTTCTATTCCTGCTTTCTGGAGAGTTTTTATCATAAATGGATGCTGAATTTTGTCAAAGGCCTTCTCTGCATCTATTGAGAGAATCATATGGCTTTTATTTTTCAATTTGTTAATGTGGTGAATTACATTGATTGATTTGTGGATATTGAAGAATCCTTGCATCCCTGGGATAAAGCCCACTTGGTCATGGTTTCTGATCTTTTTAATATGTTGTTGGATTTTGATTGCTAGAATTTTGTTGAGGATTTTTGCATTTATGTTCATCAGTGATACTGGCCTGTAGTTTTCTTTTTTTTGTGGCATCTTTGTCAGGTTTTGGTATTAGGGTGATGGTGGCCTCATAGAATGAGTTTGGAAGTTTACCTTCCTCTGCAATTTTCTGGAAGAGTTTTGAGTAGGATAGGTGTTAGCTCTTCTCTAAATTTTTGGTAGAATTCAGCTGTGAAGCCATCTGGACCTGGGCTTTTGTTTGCTGGAAGATTTCTGATTACAGTTTCAATTTCCATGCTTGTGATGGGTCTGTTAAGATTTTCTATTTCTTCCTGGTTCAGTTTTAGAAAGTTGTACTTTTCTAAGAATTTGTCCATTTCTTCCACGTTGTCCATTTTATTGGCATATAATTGCTGATAGTAGTCTCTTATGATTCTTTGCATTACTGTGTTGTCTGTTGTGATCTCTCCATTTTCCTTTCACTTTTATTGATTTGATTTTTCTCTCTTTGTCTCTTGATGAGTCTGGCTAATGGTTTGTCAATTTTATTTATCTTTTCAAAGAACCAGCTTTGGGCTTTGTTGATTTTTGCTATGGTCTCTTTTGGTTCTTTTGCATTTTATTTCCACCCTAATTTTTAAGATTTCTTTCCTTCTACTAACTCTGGGATTCTCCATTTCTTCCTTTTCTAGTTGCTTTAGGTGTAGAGTTAGGTTATTTATTTGACTTTTTTCTTGTTTCTTGAGGTATGCCTGTATTGCTATGAACTTTCCTCTTAGCACTGCTTTTATACTGTCCCACAGGTTTTGGGTTGTTGCGTTTTCATTTTCATTTGTTTCTATGCATATTTTGATTTGTTTTTTTTGATTTCTTCTGTGATTTGTTGGTTATTCAGAAGTGTGTTGTTCAGCCTCCATATGTTGGAATTTTTATTAGTTTTTCTCCTTTAATTGACATCTAATCTTACTGCATTATGGTCAGAAAAGATGCTTGGAATGATTTCAATTTTTTTGAATTTATCAAGGTTAGATTTATGGCCCAGGATGTAATCTATCCTGGAGAAGGTTCCGTGAGCACTTGAGAAAAAGGTGAAATTCATTGTTTTGGGGTGAAATGTCCTATAGATATCAATTAGGTCTAACAGGTCTATTGTATCATTTAAAGTTTGTGCTTCTTTGTTAATTTTCTTTTTTTTTTTCATCATGTAATAAATTTATTATATTTCATTACATTTTTCCACTTTTCTCTTAAATTCCAACTGTATACTATATAATCAATTGCTGTTCCAGAAATAAAACATTTTAAACATAAAAATATAAATTTTGCTTCTTAAAAGTGCATACACTTTGAATAATAAAACATACAAATAAATAACAGAAGTCAGTGACACATCTCATGCACTTGTTCTAAAATAATTTAAAATGTATGATACACTTTGTTCCCAGCCTTAAGGAAAGACATCCTGCCTTCCATATTACTGTACAACTAAAAAAGAAAATCATACACAAATCACTATGAATGGTGCATGACTGTTTAGTTGATCTGTCCATAGGTGTGAGGGGGGTATCAAAGTCTCCCACTATTATTGTGTTATTGTTAATTTCCCCTTTCATACTTGTTAGCATTTGTCTTACATAATGTGGTGCTCCTATGTTGGGTGCATATATATTTATAATTGTTATATCTTCTTCTTAGATTGATCCTTTGATCATTAAGTAGTGGCCTTCTTTGTCTCTTTTCACAGACTTTGTTTTGAAGTCTATTTTATTGGATATGAGTATTGGTACTCCTGCTTTCTTTTGGTCTCTATTTGCGTGATATATCTTTTTCCAGCCCTTCACTTTCAGTCTGTATGTGTCCCTTGTTTTGAGGTGGGTCTCTTGTAGGCAGCATATATAGGGAAATTGTTTTTGTATCCATTCAGCCAGTCTTTACCTTTTCGTTGGGGCATTCAACCCATTTATGTTTAAGGTAATTATTGATAAGTATGATCCCGTTGCCATTTACTTTATTGTTTTGGGTTTTAGTTTATACGCCCTATTTGTGTTTCCTGTCTAGAGAAGATCCTTTAGCATTTGTTGGAGGACTGGTTTGGTGGTGCTGAATTCTCTCAGCTTTTGCTTATCTGTAAAGCTTTTGATTTCTCCTTTGTATTTGAATGAGATTCTTGCTGGGTACAGTAATTTGGGCTGTAGGTTATTTTCTTTCATCACTTTAAGTATGTCCTGCCATTCCCTCCTGGCCTGAAGAGTTTCTATTGAAAGATCATCTGTTATCCTTATGGGAATCCCCTTATGTGTTATTTATTGTTTTTACCTAGCTGCTTTTAATATTTGTTCTTTGTGTTTGATCTTTATTAATTTGATTAATATGTGTCTTGGGGTGTTTCACCTTGGGTTTATCCTATTTGGAACTCTCTGGGTTTCTTGGACTTGGGTGATTATTTCCTTCCCCATTTTAGGGACGTTTTTAACTATTATCTCCTCAAAGATTTTCTCATGGTCTTTCTTTTTGTCTTCTTCTTCTGGGACTCCTATAATTTGAATGTTGGAGCGTTTCATATTGTCCTGGAGGTCTCGAGATTGTTCTCATTTCTTTTAATTGTTTTTCCTTTTTCTCTCTGATTCATTTATTTCTACCATTCTATCTTCTATTTCACTAATCCTCTCTTCTGCCTCTGTTATTCTACTATTTGTTGCCTCCAGAGTGTTTCTGATGTCATTTATTGTGTTATTCATTATGTATTGACTCTTTTTTATTTCTTCTAGGTCCTTGTTAAATCTTTCTTGCATCTTCTCAATCCTTGTCTCCAGGCTGTGATTCCATTTTGATTTCAAGATTTTGAGAATATTCTATCAATATTTGGAATTCTTTATCAGGTAGATTCCCTATCTCTTCCTCTTTTCCTTGGTTAGGTGGGCATTTCTCCTGTTCCTTTACCTGCTGAGTATTCCTCTGTCTCTTCATCTTGGTTATATTGCTGTGTTTGGGGTGGCCTTTCTATATTCTGGGAATTTGTGGAGTTCTCTTTATTATGGAGTTTCCGCACTGTGGGTGGGGTTGTATCAGTGGCTTGTCAAGGTTTCTTGGTTAGGGAGGCTTGTGTTGGCATTCTGGTGGATGGAGCTGGGTTTCTTCTCTCTGGAGTGCAATGGAGTGACCAGTAATGGGTTATGAGATGTCAGTGGTTTTGGAGTAACTTTGAGCTGCCTGTATATTGAAGCTCAGGGGTGTGTTCCTATGTTGCTGGAGAATTTCTGTGGTATGTCTTGCTCGGGAACTTGTTGGCCCTTGGGTGGTGCTTGTTTTCAGTGTAGGTATGGAGGCATTTGATGAGGTCCTATCGATTAATGTTCCCTGGATTCAGGAGTTCTCTGATGTTCTCAGGATTTGGACTTAAGCCTCCTGCTTCTGGTTTTCAGTTTTATTTTTACAGTAGCCTCAAGACTTCTCCATCTATACAGCACTGATGATAAAACATGTCGGTTAAAGATGAAAAGTTTCTCCACATTGAGGGACACCCAGAGAGGTTCACTGAGTTACATGAGAAGAGAAGTGGGAGGGGGTAGTTAGAGGTGACTGGAATGAGATGAGGTGGGATCAAAAGAGGAGAGAGAAAGCTAGCCAGTAATCACTTCCTTATGTGCGCTCCACAGTCTGGACCGCTCAGAGGTATTCACGGAGTTACACAGGGAAGAGGAGAGGGAGGAAGTAGACAGAGGTGCCAGGAGGATAAAAGAGGGAAATGAAAAGGAGAGAGACAGATCCAGCCAGTAACCAGTTCCTTAAGTGTTCTCCACCGTCTCGAACACACAGAGATTCACAGAGTTGGGTAGAGAAGAAAAGGGGGAAGGAAGAGACAGAGGCCACCTGGTGGAGAAAAAGAATCCAAAGGAGGAGAAAGTGGTCAAGCCAGTAATCTCACTCTCAGGTAAAATTGGGTAGTGAAGTTTGGGTTTTTAAGTGTACAAAATTGACAACAAATACCAAAAAGCAAAGATTAAAAATCTAGAGTAGAGGTTGGATTTTCAAAAATACAATATTAAAGAAGAGAAGAAGAAAAAAAAAAAGCCACTAGAATTATTAAAAAACAACAACCACACAAAGACTATATATGTGTTTGCTTTAAAAAATAAGGTCTTTTTTTTTTTTTGAAAAGTAATAGTAGGTTATAAAAATAAAAATTAAAGGAGAAATAGAGGACTTAACAATTTTAAAAAGTTAAAAAAAAAGAAGAAAAAGAAAAGAAAAAACAACCACACAACAACATCAACAAAAAAAAAAAAAAGAAAGATAAAAAGAAAATAAATGATCGTAAAAATAGTAAAGATATATCTGGCCCTTTCTCTGGTGTTGTGGGCAGTGTAGGGTCACTTCCAAGGTGGTTCCCTCTATTTAACTTCTTCTGTTTGCTGGTCTCTTCAGTGTCTGATTTCCATCCTGACACAGGGGTGGTGGTGGTGGACAATTTTTTTTTTTTTTTTTTTAGGCTCACTTGTTCAGTTGCGCTGTGGGGAGCGAGGGATGCAGCAAACAAATAACACTGTCGTGTGCATGCAGTATCTCAGCCCCGCTGGGCCTGCCCCTGCTCGCAGCACACACTGCTCAGGCTCTACATTGCTCCGCTGGGAACCCTCTGAGGCCGGCTCTAGGCTGCATGCACCTCCCCGGTCTAAGCCGCTCAGGTTTGGTGCTCAGGTAGCCCTCAGAGGTGCAGATTTGGTTGGAACTGCATTTCGTGCCCTTCCCAGGTCCTAGTAGCTCAGGTGTTTGGCAAGCGCGGTCGCTGCAACTTATCGCCTTTCCCATCTCTGCTGCTCAGTTTTCTGGGTGTATCGCTGGCGCCCCTTGTGAGGCGGATGGTGACTGTCCAGAACCCCCAGAAGTCTTAGCAAAGAAGCCTGCTTGCAGTTTGGTAGGTAAAGTCTCTCCGGGCTGCGATTGCCCCTTTCCAGACCTTACGGCTCTGGCTGCCTGTCACTGGTGGGGGATGGTCTGCAGCCAGCTATTTCTGTTCCATCCTTTGTTCTGTGCATGGTCCTGGCGGTGTCTTATGTTCGAGCTTTTTGCATGGTAGTTATCCCACAGTCTGGTTTGCTAGCCCAAGTTAGTTCGTTCTGGGGCATTCCTGCCCGATTCTTACAAAGCACTGCAGCCCGCGCCTCCCGCGCCTCCCTGCCTGGCCCGCACTTGCTACTGGTGGATGCAGGTGTCTGCACTGCTTTTCCACTGGGGGAGTTACTGTTGGCCTGTAATCCATTGGTTTTAATTATTTATTTATTTTTCCTTCCTGTTATGTTGCCCTCTGTGCTTCCAAGGCTCTCCACAGACTCAGCAGGAAGAGTGTTTCCTGGTGTTTGGAAACCTCTCTTCTTAAGATTTCCTTCCCGGGATGGGATTCTCTTTCCGGGATGGAGCTCCCTCCCTACCTCCTTTGTCTCTCTTTTAGTCTTTTATATTTTTTCCTACCTGTTTTTGAAGACAATGATCTGCTTTTCTGGGTACCTGATGTCCTCTGCCAGCATTCAGAAGTTATTTTGTGGAGTTTGCTCAGCGTTGAAATGTTCTTTTGATGAATTTGTGAGGGAGAAAGTGGTCTCCCTGTCCTATTCCTCTGCCATCTTAGGACCGCCCCCCTCATTACTTCATTTTAGCAGAGCAGAAATGTGTTGCTGTTGAATAGATGGTAAAATGTCATTTAAAATGTAAGTTATAAAACAATAGATATCACATTTAAATAGAAAACAAGAGGACAAAAGAACACTAACATAGAAAAATTGACCACATTGTCAGAAAGTACTCCTTTAATATCTAAAAGAATCAGAACAATTAGGTTTGTTTTATTTTATAATGTCTGCTGATTTTCTGTATCCATATGCTGGTGCCTACATTTATAGATATTTCCATGCCTTCATTACTGGGGAAATTGTATCAGTATGTACTTATGAATCATTAAATTTGCTTTACAGGACTGAAAAACTATGTTTTGAGTTCATGAAGTATCAATAGCATAAATATGGAAAAAGGGTAATCTACAAAAAATATACAGGAAATGATGTTTATTGAGAAATTGACTTTAGGAAACCAGGGAGAAAATTCTGATTAAGGAGCCACTGCTGCTGCTGCTGCTAAGTTGCTTCAGTCGTGTCTGACTCTGTGTGACCCCATAGAAGGCAGCCCATCAGGCTCCCCCATCCCTGGGATTCTCCAGGCAAGAACACTGGAGTGGGTTGCCATTTCCTTCTCCAAGGAGCCACTAGAAGACACTAAATATACAGTACTTAGAATTGCATAACAAGGAACATCACACGTCCTTGGTCTTTACCAGTGCCTAGAAGGACAAAAACAAAAGTGATAAACAAGTTAGATAACATCGCTAAACATAGGTCAAAAATCAAGACCTCTCTATAGTTTTTAGGTCTTTAGTCCATTTTATTTTTGTATGTGGTGTAAGAAAATGATCCAGTTTCACTTTTTTACATGTACCTGACCAATTTTCATAGCACTGCTTATAGAAGATAAGTTCTTTTCTAACCTTATATTCTTACCTGTTGATTGGCCATAAATTTGTGGATTTCTTTCTGGGTCTCACTACTGTTTCCTTGGTCTATGTGTCTCTTTTTGTTCCAGTTCCATGCTGTTTTGATTACTGTAGGTTTGTAGTATAGTCTGAAACCAGGGAGCATGATAGTTTGAGTTTTGTACTTTTTCTTCAAGATTGCTTTGGCAACTTGAAGTCTTTTGTGGTTCTATATACATTTTAGGATTATTTGGTCTAATTTGTTGAAAAATATCATGGCTATTGTATCAGACATGTAGACTTCTTTGTGCAGTATGGACATTTTAGCAATACTAATTCTTCCAATCCAATAACAGAATATCTTTACATTTCTCTGTATCATCTTCAGTTTCTTTCATCAATGTTTATCATTTCTGTTTTCAGTTTTACAGGTTTTTCCCCTTGGTTCAGTTTATTCCTAGGTATTTTATTCTTTTTGATCCAATTTTAAATATGATGTTTTGTTTTCTAGTTCTGTTACTTCATTATTACTGTGTGAAAAATAATAGATTTCTGTATAGTAATTTGTATTCTGTAACTTTATTGAACTATTTTATTTGTTTGACTAGTTTATAGACAGAATTTAGGGTTTTCCACATATAGAATTATGCCATCTGCAAATAATGAGAATTTTACTCCTTTCCTTCCAGTATGGATGCTTTTTCTTTCTTTTTATTGTCTGATTGCTATGGTTTGGGCTTCCAATACAACATTAAATAGAAGTGGCAAGAGTGAGCATCCTTGTCTCATTCCTGATTTTAGGAGAAAAGCTTTCAACTTTTCACCATTAAATATGATGTTAGTGGTGGGTTTGTAATAAATGGCCTTTATTACGTTGAGATATGTTCCTTCTATGCCTCTTCCTTCTATACCAGTTTTGATGAGTTTATCACAACTGGATGTTGAACTTTCTAAAATGCCTTTTCTTTGTCCATTGAGATGATCATGAGATTTTTATCTCTCCTTTTGTTAATGTAATGTATGCCATTGATTGATTTTCAAGTGTTGAACCATCCTTGTGATCCTGGGCAAGCTCCACTTGATCATGGTTGTAGGTATCCTTTTCATATATCATTGAACTCACTTTTCTAATATTTTGCTGAGATATTTTGTGTTTATATTCATTAGATATGTTTGCCTGTAATTTTCTCTCTTTTGTAGTGCCTTTCTTTGGTTTTAATATCAGAGTAATTATGACCTTATGGAATGATTTTGGAAGTATCCTGTTCTTTTTAATTATTTGTAATAGTTTGAGATCGACTAGTATTGACTTAAGATATCAGTACTGGACTTTTGTTTATGAGGTTTTATTTTTCTTTAATTACAAATTCAATTTCACTACTGGTGATTGGTCTGTTCAGATTGTCTGTTTCTTCCTGATACAGTTTTGGAAGAGTGTATATTTCTGGAAATTTGTCTACTTCTTCTAGTTTGTAAAATTTATTGGCATATAACTGCTGATACTATTCTCTTATATTTTTTTGTAGCTCTGTGATATTGGTTGTTCTTTCCCCTCTTTATTATTTTGTTTATGTGTGTCCTCTTTTTTTCTTTTTTTATGACTCTGGATAAATTTTTCTCAATTTTATCTTTTTAAAAAGAGCTCTTTTACTTTTTTTTTTTTCTATTTTTCTATTCATTTACTTTCTGATATTTATTTCCTTTTGTCTGCTGATTTTGGACTGTTTTCTTCTCTTCTGAGTCCTTTAGATGGTAATTCATCTTGTTTGTATGACATTTTTCTTGTTTCATGAGCTAGGCCTTTATCACTATAAGCTTCCTTCTTAGAACTACTTTTGCTGTATCATATGGATTTTGGAAATTTTTATTTCCATTTTCATTTATCTCAATGTATTTTCTGGCTTCTTCAATAAATTCTTCATTGACTGATCGGTTTCTTAGTAGCATATCATTTAGTTTCCATGTGTATGTTCTTTCCCCATTTCTCTGCCTGTAATTGATTTTATTTGATAACATTTTGGTTAGAAAAAAGGCTTGATTTAATTTCTATCTGCTTCAATTTGTTAAGCCTTGTATTTGGTCAACATGTTATCCACCCCATCAACATTTAGTATGTGTTTTTAGCTCTGATGAGCTCTGTAAGCAGCATATAGATAGGTCCTGTTTTCCCACCCCCCCCCCCCCCAGCCCCCAGTAAGCCACATTTTATCCATTGAGAAAAAGCTAAGTCCACCACATTTAAAGTGATTATTATCACTTTAGGTAATAGGTCTGTACTTATCATCATTATTTTACCTCATTATTTTTTGTAGTTCGCCACTGAAGTGACTTAGCACAGCAGCCTCTTTTTAAATTCTTTCTCTAATTTATTCCTTTTGGTTAATAATTTTTATGTAGCATATTTGTGTTTCTTACTATAGTATTTGTGTATCTATTGCAGATTTTTGATTTGTGCTTACTATGGGATTAGTATATGTTGATCTACAACTCTGTGTTTAAATCAGGCAGTCTTTAAATTCAAACACATTTGAAAAGATCTACATTTTTAATTCCCACCCCACACATTTTGTATTCTTAATATCCTCATTAAATCCCTTTACTGATCATTGTTGATATTTGAATTTACAGTTTTTTATTTTATTCTTTGAGCTATTTCACTAAGGTGATTAATACCCAATTTTTACTATATATTTATCTTTACTAGTGGGACTTTTAATTTCCTACAGATACTTATAGCCTTTTCATTTCCATTCAGAGAAGACCCTGTAACACTTCTTTTAGAGTAGATTTATTAATAGTATTCATGAACTCTTTTAGCTTGTCTCAGAATTTCTTTATCTCTGCTTCAATTCTAAATGATAATCGTGCAGAGTGGAGTATCCTAAGTTACAGGTTTTTTCCTTTAAGCACTTTGACTATAACATGCCTCTCCATTCTGGCCTGAGAAGTTTCTGGAGAGAAATCAACCTTTGGGGGATAACCTTGTATATGACTGTTTTTCTCTTGCTGGCTTCCCTGGTGGCTCAGACAGTAAAGAATCCACCTGCAATTGAACCCACCTGCGTTCAATCCCTGGGTTGGGAAGATCCCCTGGAGGAAGGCATGGCAACCACTCCAGTATTCTTGCCTGGAGAATTCCTGTGGATACAGGAGCCTAGCCAGCTACAGTCCATGGGATCACAAAGAGTCAGACACAACTGAGCACAGCACACAACCTTTAAAATATTCTAACTTTTGCCATTTTAATTATGGTGTTTCTTGATGAGGATCTATTTATGTTTCCTGTTTCTAGATATTAGTTTTCTTCTTCAGGTTTGGGAAGTTTTCAGGAGTCATTTCATCAAATACACCTTCTACCCTCTTTTATCTCTTCTCGGGGTCTGTGCAACTTTTCTCCCTCACAGCTGAGCTCTTCCTTTTGGCCACTGTAACCTCATCCTAGTGTGGAACTGTGCTATAGAATAAGTGGGACTGGTGCAGGGGCTTGGCATGGATTATTGAGAATGCTGTGGGCTGTTCCAGCCACAGTCAGACGCTTGGATCACTTCTGATGCACTGCCTGAGTAAGCACCAGTAATGGTTCCCTTGCCTTGCTCCGATTCAATGTCTCATCTGAGCCATTTTGACCCTCACAGTTGAGCTCTTTCACACCAGCAGCAGCCCTTGCCCCAGGGTGAACCCACGTCATGAAGCAAGTGGACCTGAGCAGATGTTTATCTCAGGCTGGAGTGCACACCAGGGTGGTCTTGGGAAACCAGCCTCCATCCTTTGCAGTTTCTGTCCATCCTCTCCACCCAGTTTCAGAAGCAAGCAAGCATGTGTGCACTGTCATGACCAGAAACCAGGCTTCCCACAGCTCTCCTCCAACAGCCAGGAGGACTTGTCTTCTAGCTATCAAACACCACTTCTGGGGTGTCCAGTATGCGACTTCAGCTGACCACTCTGGAGGGAGATCTCTACTTGTGTAACCTTCCTATTCTTCTGAGTCCCCTATCAAGGGCAGAGGTCTTAACCTAATCAGTTCTCTTCCCTTCCTCCATGATTCTGTGTCGATCTTTCTTACAGCTTTGGCTATGCAGGAGTTTTTCTACCAGTCTCCAGTTAGTTTTCAGTGAGAATTGTTTTACATGTAGATATTTTTGATGTGGTTGTAGGGGGGAGTTGAGTTTTGCATCCTCCCACTCCACTATTGATCGCTACAATAATTTCAAATTTCAGTTGGATTGCTCTGACCAATACATTAGTATAATTTAGGATTCCAATTAGCCATTACTAATCATTAACTAATAGCAAATGCTTACACTACATCTACCATGTTTTGGCCACTTATTCTAATCATTACTTAACTCATCTAGTTCTCACAATAAACACAATTAGAAGAAATTTGGTAACAAAAACTTACCCTCCTTGGTTTAAACATTTTTGGTTGACTTTGGCTGCTATCTTTGTTTAATTCTTTGTTGGATGTTATGATTTAACTTGTAAAGGACTCTAGTGACAGTAGAGTTTAAGTCACTAATCAGCTGACCTTAGAGGCTAAGAGTACTTGTACCAGCATTTGTTTTTTCTGTGTCCCTGTAAAAAGGGAAAAAAAAAAAAAAAAAAGTAATGATGCCTCGAAAAGGAAATTTTCTTTCTTTTCTGTCTAAAAGATGGATCACTTGTGTAATAGTTTGGTAGAGGTGCCGTAACAAAGCATCATGAACTGGGTGGCTTGAAAAACTGAAGCCTATTATCTCAAAGATCTAGAGGCTGGAATTTCAAGATCAAGGTGTCAACACAGTTAGTAACTTCTAAATCCTCTCTCCTTACCTTAAACACTGCCATCTTCTTGTGTCTTTTCACATAATTTTGTCTCTCTCTCTATCTCTCTGTCCAAACTTTTTCCCTTTTTATAAGGACATCACAAATAATGGATTAGGGCTTTGCCCAATCGACCATGTTTTAATTTAATTACCACTGTAAAAATTCCCTCCAAATAAGGTCACATTCTGAAGACCTGGTGATTAGGGCTCCAACGTTTGGGGAGGGATAAGAGGATGGAATTTAAATGCTAACAACTTTGTATAAAATATGAAAAGTCCCTGGTGGCTCAGATGGTAAGGCGTCTGCCTGCAATGCAGGAGACCCAAGTTCAATCCCTGGGTTGGGAAGATCCCTGGAGAAGGAAATGGCAACCCACTCCAGTACTCTTGGCTAGAAAATTCCATGAATGGAAGGAGCCCGGTGGGCTACAGTCCATGGGGTCACAAAGAGTTGAACACAACTAAGCAACTTCACTTCAGTACTGCTTTCACATGAAACATCTGAAATCACACATTCTTGTGTTTCCAACTAGCCTGTTTTATCTTCACCATTTAATATATTTCTTCTATCTTTTCTCTATCCAAAATTCCTTTAGTTGATATAAAACCAAGAACCCTGGACCTTAAGTGTCTACACTAATCTACTTACTTGCCAGTCCATCCTGAGAAGAAAAGTAGTTAAAAAATCTTCCATGGAGCACTCTTAAAAAAAAAAAAAAAAAGTTTAAAGTGAGAATAGCTTTCAGCCACAACTAAATAAAGCAAGTAAGACAGAACTTAGATTAGGCTGTATCTTATGCCTTATCCTTAAATTTTGATTAGACTAAAGTTGAAAGTTTGGGAAAACAGAGGGATGCATTCATAGAATACTTTAGTACTAATTTTATGATTATTTTAAGCAATGATCTCTGGTAGACTTGAAAGCCAATGAAAGTTTTTCTTTGTCTCTCTTCCTCTCCCCACCACTCCCCTTCCTTTTTCTCACTCAAATGAAGTAAAACATTAAATAGTAAATTTAGTTGGAAAAATAGAGCAATGAATTGAAGATCTGGGAGACATTTAAACTGAAGCTGAATTAATTAGGAATTATTGCTTTGACTTGATGTAACCATTCACAGTTTTTTGTTTTTTCAAGTAGAGTACGGGGAGCCTGGTGGGCTGCTGTCTCTGAGGTCACACAGAGTCAGACACAACTGAAGTGACTTAGCAGCAGCAGCAGCAGCAGAATATGTGTAGACTCAAGTTCAATCCCTGAATCGGGAAGATCCCCTGGAGAAGGAAACACCAATCCACTCCAGTATTCTTGCCTCAAAAATCCCCTGAATGGAGGAGACTGGCAGAGTACAGTCCATGGGGTCATAGAGTTGACACGACTGATGGAATAATACTATGTTTGTTGTCCATGCTTATTTTAACTGAAATTGAACTCAAACTGTGTTTCATAATGTATTTTTTACTGTTTTCTAATAATTTCCTACAATACTTTACCATTATCATAATTGTGATTTAAAAACTTTTTTTGGAGTATAGTTTATTTAACATGTTATGTTACTGTATGGTATATAGAAAAGTGAATCAGTTATACCCATTCCTTTTTCAGATTATTTTCCCATATAGGTCATTACAGGGTATTGAGAAGAGTTCTTGAGCTATACACAGTAGATCCTTATTAGTTATCCATTTTATACAGAGTTCTGGGTATATGAATTACAATCTCCCAATACATCCCCACCCCCACCATCTCCTTCCCCCAAAATTTTAAGTTTGTTTTCTGTATCTGTGACTCTATTTCTGTTCTGTAAATAAGTTAATATGTACCATTTTTAGATTCAATAGCATATATTTGTCATTTTCTGTTTTATATTATTCAGTGAGACAATGTCTAGGTCCATCCATGTCACTCAAATCCTTTTTTATGGCAGAATATATGTACACTGGATATATGTATCACATCTTTATTCATTCCTATTGATGGCCATTTAGATTGTTTCCATAACCTGGCTATTGTAAATAGTGCTGCGGTGAATTTTATGATACATGTATCTTTCTGAATTATCAGAAATAAAAAGGATTATCAGTTCAGTTCAGTTGCTTAGTCAAGTCCAACTCTTTGTGACCCCATAGACCGCAGCCTGCCAGGCCTCCCTGTCCATCACCAACTCCCGGAGTTTACCCAAATTCATGTCCACTGAGTTGGTGATGCCATCCAGCCATCTCATCCTCTGTCATCCCCTTCTTCTCCTGCCTTCAATCTTTCCCAGCATCAGGGCCTTTTCAAATGAGTCAGCTCTTTGCATCAGGTGGCCAAAGTATTGGAGTTTCAGCTTCAACATCATCAGTGCTTCCAATGAATATTCAAGACTGATCTCCTTTAGGATGGACTGGTTGGATCTTCTTGTAGTCCAAGGGAGAGACTACTATAAGAAGCTATATGACAATAAAATGGGCAGCCTGGAAGAAATGAGCAAATTTTTAGAAAGGTACAATCTTCTAAAACTGAACCAGGAAAAAATAGAAATTATGAACAGACAGATCACAGGTAATGAAATTGAAACTTTGATGATTAAAAATTTTCCACCAAACAAAAGTCCAGGACAAGATGGCTTCACAGACGAATTTTATCAAACATTTAGAGAATACTTAACCCGTGTTCTTCTCAAACTCTTCCAAAAAGTTTCAGAGGAAGGAATGCTCACAAGCTCATTCTAAAAGGCCACCATCAGCTTGATACCAAAGATATCACAAACAGAAACCTAGACAAATATATCACATACAAAAAATTACAGACTAATATCACTCATGAACATAGATGTAAAAATCCTCAATAAGTTCTGCCAGCCACTGCCAAGGTCAGACATTCTAGTCGTCTGTTGCAATGCAAGGAGGCCTGTCCACGTGGCAGTCAATACTGAGTTTCTGCTGATTCAGAGATCTCCATTGCATTCTTGTGCACTGGCTTTTGGAACGCAAGTAAAGACCCTTTCTATTTGGGTGAAATTCCTCTTGGTAGAGTGGATCTAGGCTGGTTTTTGCAGAGAAATCAAGCCCTGAGTGGGAACACTGACTCCAAGACCCTAGAGAAGTAACCCTAGGGACTATCAAATAGTGAGGGCTCACACAAAGGAAACCACATCAATACAAGACCTGCCTCACCCAACCACCAATAGCACCTGGTGCAGCACACCTCATCTAAAACACAAAACAAAAATACAAACCAAATCATCAGACTCAGCCTTGCTCATACACAGAAGTCCAAGTAAATGAAGAGGAAATAGGCAAACTACCTGAAAAAGAATTCAGAATAATGATAGTAAAGATGATCAAAAACCTCGAAAACAAAATGGAGAAAATGCAAGAATCAATTAACAAAGACCTAGAAGAATTAAAAGATAAACATACAGAAGCAAACAACACAATTACTGAAATTAGAAATACTCTAGATCAATAGAAGAATATCAATAGCAGAATATCTGAAGGAGAAGAATGAATCAGTGAGCAGGAAGATTAAAATGGTGGAAATAACTTCTGAAGTGCAGAATAAAGTAAAAAGAATGAAAAGAACTGAGGATAGTTTCAGAGATCTTTGGAACAATATCAAATGCACTAACATTTGAATTGTAGGGGTCCCAGAAGAAGAAGAGAAAAATAAAGGTATGAGAAAATTTTTGAAGAGATTATAGTTGAAAATTTCCCCAACATGAAAAAAGGAAATAGTCAAGTCCAAGAGACACAAAGAGTCCCATAAAGGATAAACCCAAGGAGAAACACACCAAGGCACATACTAATCAAACTAACAAAGACTAAACATAAAGAAAGAATATTAAAAAGAGCAAGGGAGATGCAACAAGTAACATACAAGGGAAACCTCATACGCTTAACACTTGAAACTGCAGGCCAGAAGGGAATGGCAGGATATATTTAAACTACTGAGAGGGAAAAAAATCTACAACCAAGATTACAGTATCTGGCAAGAATTTCATTCAAAACTGATGGAAAATTCAAAAGCTTTTTCAAAAAAGCAAAAGTTAAGAGAACTCAGTACCACCAAACCAGCTTTACAACAAATGTTAAAGGAACTTGTATAGTCAAGAAATACAGCAGAAGAAAAAAGACCTACAAATTCAACCCCAAACAATTAAGAAAATGACAATAAGAGCATATAAATCAATAATTACTTTAAATGTAAATAGATTAAACATTCCATTCTGTGTCTTACAAAAGACACAGACTGGCTGAATGGATATTAAAACAAGACCCATATATATGCTGTCTACAAGAAACCCATTTCAGACCTCAAGACACATGTAGACTGAAAGCGAGAGGATGGAAAAAGATATTCCATGCAAATGGGAAGCAAAACAAAGCTGGAGTAGCAATCCTTATATCAGACAAAATAAAGCTTAAAATAAAGAAGATTACAAGAGATAAGGAAGGACACTACACAATGATCAAGGGATCAGTTCAAGAGGAAGATATACCAATTGTAAATGTCTATGCATCCAACATAGGAGCACCTAAATACATAAGAGAAACACCGACAGACATAAAAGGAGAACTTGACAGTAACACAATCATAGGAGACTGTAACACCCTACTCACACCAATGGATAGATCATCAAAACAAAAAATTAAGAAGGAAACACAAGCCTTAAATGATACATTAAATGAGATGGGTCTCATTGATATATCTTCAGGACATTCCATCCAAATGCAGAAGACTACACTTTCTTCTCAAGTGCACATGGAACATTCTCCAGGATATACCACATCTTGGGTCACAAATCAAATCTGAGTAAATATAAGAAAATTGAAATCATATCAAGCATCTTCTCTGACCACAATGCTATGAGACTAGATATCACTTACAACAAAGGAAAAAAGAAAAAAAAAAAAAAAACGTAAGAAACACAAACACATGGAGATTAATCATCACATTTCTAAATAACCAACATGTTACTGAAGAAATCAAAACTGAAATCAAAATATTTCTAGAAACAAAAGACAATGAAAACACAACAACTCAAAACCTATGGGATGCAGCAAAAGCAGTTCTAAGAGTAAAGTTTCTAGCAATACAATCCTACCTCAAGAAACAGGAAAAACATCCAATAGACAACCTAACTTTACACCTAAAACAACTGAGGGAAAAAAGAACAACAACAACGAAAAATACCTAAAATTAGTGGAAGGAAAGAAATCATAAAGATTTGACCAGAAATAAATGAAAAAGAAATGAAAGAAACAATAGTAAAGAGTAATAAAACGAAAAGCTGGTTCTTTGAGAAGAAAAGTAAAATTGACAAATCTTTAGCCAGGCTCATCAAGGAAAAAAAAAAGAGAGCAGAATCAAATTAACAAAATTAAAAATAAAAAAGGAGAGGTTACAACAGACAGTGCAGAAATAAAAAGGATTATAAGAGACTATTATGAACAATTATATGACAATAAAATGGATAACCTGGAAGAAATGGACAGATTCTTAGAAAAGTTCAATCTTCCAAGACTGAACCAGGAAGAAATAGAAATTATGAAAAACCCAATTATAAGCACTGATATTGAAGCTGTGATCAAAAATCTCCCCCAAAACAAATCTAAGACCAGATGGCTTCATAGGAGAATTATATCTAACATTTAGGGAGGAGATAATGTATATTCTTCTAAAACTCTCAAAAAATTTCAGAGTAAGGAACACTTCCAGATTCATTCTACAGGCCACTATCACCCTGATACCAAAACCAGACAAAGAACAACACACACAAAAAAAGGAAAACTACAGGCCAATGCCACTGATGGACACAGATGCAAAAATCCTCAACAAAATGTTAGCAAAAAGATTCAGCAACACATCACAAAGCTCATAAAGCATGATCAAGTTGGATTTATTCCAGGAATGCAAGGATTCTTTAATATACACAGATCAATCAATGTGATATACTATATTAAAAAATTGAAAGATAAAAAACATGATAATCTCAACAGATGCAGAAAAAGCCCTTGACAAAATTCAGCACCCATCTATGATTAAAATTCTTCAAAAAATGTTCACAGAAGGAACCTACCTCAATGGACTAAAGGCCATATATGATAAGCCTACAGAAAACATTCTTAACGTTAAAAAACTGAAAACATCCCCTCTAAGATCAGGAACAAGACAAGGGTCTTTACTTTTGCCAGTATTATTCAAAATAGTTCTGGAAGTCCTAGCTACAGAATTCAGAGAAGGAAAAGAAATAAAATGAATCTGGATCAGAAAAGAAGTAGTAAAGCTCTCACTGTTTGTTTGCAGATGACATGATACTGTACATAGAAAACCCTAAAGATAGTATCAGAAAATTACTAGAGCTAATCAGTGAATTAAACAAAGTTGCAGGATACAAAATCAATACACAGAAATCACCTGCATTTCTATATATTAACAATGAAAAATCAGAAAGAGAAATTAAGGAATCAATCCCATTCACCAATGCAACAAAAAGAATTAAGTATCTAGAAATAAAATTACCTAAGAATACAAAAGAACTTTACACAGAAAATTATAAGACACTAATGAAAGAAATCAAAGATGACAGAAACAGATGGAGAGATATTCCATCTTCCTGGGTAGGAAAAATCAATATTGTGAAAATGACTATACTACCAAATGCAATCTACAGATTCAATGTGACCCCTATCAAATTACCAATAGCATTTTTCACAGAACTAGAACAAAAATTTCACACTTCATAAAGAAACACAAAAGACCCTGACCAGCCAAAGCAGTCTTGAGAAAGAAGAATGGAGCTGGAGGAATCAACCTTCCTGACTTCAGATTATAGTACAAAGCTAGAGTCATCAAGACAGTATGGTACTGGCATAAAAACAGAAATATAGACCAATGAAACCAGACAGAAAGCCCAGAAATAAACCCATGTACCTATGAGTACCTTCTTTTTCACAAAGGAGGCAAGAATATACAGTGGGGCAAAGAGAGCCTCTTTGATAAATGGTGCTGGGAAAACTGGACAATTACACATAGAAGAATGAAATTAGAGCACTTCCTAACACCATACACAAAGATAAACTCAAAATGGATTAAAAACCTAAATGTAAGACCAGAAACTATAAAACTCTTAGAGGAAAACATAGGCAGAACACACGATAACATAAATCAAAACAAGATCCTCTATGATCCACCTCCTAGAGTAATGGAAATAAAAACAAAAGTAAACAAGTGGGACCTGATTAAACTGAAAAGCTTTGCACAGCAAAGGAAACTATCAGCAAGGTGAAAAGACAACCCTCAGAATGGGAGAAAATAATAGCAAATGAAACAACTGACAAAGGATTAATTTCCAAAATATACAAGCAGCTCATGCAACTCAATGACAGAAAAACAAATAACCCAATCAAAAAGTGGGGAAAAGACTTAAACAGACATTTATCCAAAGAAGACATACAGATGGCTAACAAACACATGAAAAGATGCTCAACGTCGCTCACTATTAGAGAAATGCAAATCAAAACTACAATGATGTAAAGCAATTATCCTTCAATAAAAAGTAAATTAAAAAAAAAAAAAAAAACTACAGTGAAATATCACCTCACACTGGCCAGAATGGCCATCAACAAAAAGTTTACAAAAAAATAAATGCTGGAGAGAATGTGAAGAAAAGAGAATGCTCTTGCACTGTTGTTGGGAATGTAAATTGATACAGCCACTATGGAAGACAGTATGGAGATTACTTAAAAAAACAGAATAAAACCACCAAAAGACCCAGCAATCCCACTCTAGGCATATGCCCTGAGGAAGCCAACATTGAAAGAGATATATGTATCCCATTGTTTACCGCAGCTCTATTTACAATAGCTAGAACATGGAAGCAATCTAGATGTCCATTGACAGATTAATGGACAAAGAAATTATGGTACATATACATGATGGAATATTACTCAGCCACAAAAAGGAATGCTTGAGTCAGTTCTGATGAGATGGATGAACCTAGAACCCATTATACAGAGTGAAGTAAGTCAGGAAGAGAAAGAGAAAGATAAATATCATACTCTAATACTATGAATGGAATCTAGATAAATGGCACTGAAAATTTATTTACAGGACAGCAATGGAGAAACAGAGAGAGTAGATTTATGGATATGAGGAGAGTGGAGGAGAGGGTAAGATGTATGGAAAGAGTAACATGGAAACTTACATTACCATATGTAATATAGATATCCAATGGGAATTTGCTGTATGGCTCAGGAAACTTTAACAGGGGCTCTGTATCAATCTAGGGGTGGGATAGGGTGGGAAATGAAAGGGAGTTTCAAAAGGGAGAGGGTATATGTATATCTATTGCTGGTTCATGTTGAGGTTTGACAGAAAACAATTCTGTAAAGAAATTATCCTTCAATTAAAAAAAAAAAAAACTAAAAAAATCCTCAACAGAATATTAGCATATAGAATCCAACAACATATAAAAAAAAATCATACACCATGATCAAGTGGAATTTATCCCCAGGCTGCAAGTGCTCTTTAATATACACAAAATCAATTGTGAATGCACATTAGCAAACTAGAATAAAAATATAGATCATCTCAATGGGCACACAAAAAGCTTTTGACAAAATTCAAAACCCACTTATAAAAATTCTCCAAAAAGGGGTCAAATTCTCCAAAATGGTAGATGGGAACATACCACAACATAATAAATTCATCTATGTCAAACCCACAACAAACACTATTAATGGTGAAAAGCTGAAAACTTTTGCTCTAAGATCAGGGACAAGACAAGGATGTCCATTCCCACCACTTTTATTCAGCATAGTTTTGGAAGTCCTAGTCTTGGGAATCAGAAAAGAAAAAGAAATTCAAATGAAAAACTAAGTAAAACTGTCACTGTTTACAGATGACATGATACTCCTCCTAGAAAATCACTAGAGCTCAGCAATGAATTTAAGTTGCAGGATACAAAATTAGTACACAGAAATCTCTTGCATGCCTTTACACTAAAAAGGAAAGGTCAGAAAGAAATTAAGGAAATTAAGAAATTAATTCACTATTTTAACATACTAGTCAATAATTTATTTTAACTTTATAAAAAAGGTTTTGTTTCTGTACTTTAGGAATATTATTATTCAATATAGATCTTTTTTAATATCTCCATGCCAAACCCCCAATTTAGTAGTATTGTTAATGGGTCTTATCTTAAAAGCAATTAAAAGTAACAATAACAAGCTGATTATGCAGTAACAACTCCACACTCCCTTGTTTGACTCATTGAAATGATCCTATGGGAATTAAAATAATTTGTAGGTATATTGTCAAAAACTCAGAGATAACAGAAGTAAAACCAATGAATCATTGAAGTAGTAATTAATAAAAGTGTGTTGTGCATATGCCAAAATGATAGTTTGCAAACCAGGCACACTCAAAGCAAGACATATAATGAGGTTGAGAGTCATATTGTTATTAAGTAGTTTAAATAGTGAGAAGGTTGTGCCTGTCTGTTCTTCAGTGATTGGTTATGATATTAGAATTTCTTAAGTGATAGGGAATTGGTTAGTTGCTACTACTTTTCAAGTTTGAAAAACAGTTATGTCTTGCTTATAATTTGCAGATGCATAAATGAGAAATGGGTTGTTAGTAATTAAGCTTTGTGTGGCTAAACTAGTTTTGTCTGCTCAGGCAATTTTCAAATTTGGTCTTTTTTAAATTTTAACAATACTTAGCACATAATAAATTATCTATTTATAAGTCAGTATGCATTGTATATTTAGTAAAAATAGGATTTTGTATAATGAAAACTTAATTTTGGATAAAACTTTTAGTGATTACAATTTTTCTGAAAGAAAAATGTACTACTTAACAATCATAATCTGATATTTTCCATTTTATGTTAAGTATGTTAGTGTAAACCAGATAGAATCATGTTGGAAGCAAAAGTGATCAAAAATATCTCACAAAGCAGTGATGTATGTGATTTTTAAAGTAGCTTAATAAAGAAGACGCTTCTTGTAAAACTAATTTGTTGTTTACCATACACAAAGGATGAGGGAAGAGAAGGTAGATTAGTTTTTATATTTTACATTTTCCACATCTATTTTACAATAGAATGTTTTTCTCCTATAATGCACATAACAAAATTTTGTAGCACAGACCTTAACTCAGAAAAGGAGAAAGTAATTACAAAATGTGAATAGAATAACTGTTCCTGAAATAAAACTAGTAAAAGTGAAATAAGCAATTTTAGAAAGATGGAATATTCTTGCATGGGTCTTAGAGTTACTATTGCCAATACCTAGCATATAAAATGGAAATAAGGAATCAGTATTATAGCAAGTCTAGACCAAATTTAATTTTTATGAAAATATTTGAGTAGGTAGAGCTACCACTGGCTAGGGTCAAGAGGGTGGGCCAACTGCCCCAGTGGGGTGAGAAGCCTGAGCATTGAGCCACAGAAGCTTAGTCTCTCTGGTCATGACACTTAACAGAAATTGCTCTATTGAGCTTTGGACTCTGCTTCAGACCTTTTACTTTTTTTCCTTTCTTTTTATCCCTCTTAAGGTAGGAATATATACCTGATACATATTTCACAATGTATTTTGAAAGCAGATAATTTTTATTTTTAGGTTGGCAGGTCCATGAGTAGAAAGCAATTTTTCCCCATAATGGATCATAACAGAACTTCACTCATATCTGACTTAAATTATTTAGAAGATACATGATTTGAGACTTTTGAGTTAATTATATTGAGATGATATTTTGCACTGAGAGATGATACTGGAAGGCATTAAGATATGGTGATGATGGAATACTATGAATATATTTCATATTCAGAAATAATGAAAATTTGGAGAGGGCAGAGTTGAATAATCTCCACCAAAATTCAGATCATCTCAAAGTGCAAATGTGGCATTATTTGGAAATAGAATCTTACAGGTATAATCAAGTTATGATGAGGTCATACTTGATAAGAGAGATGGGAATTTTATTAGTCATCTATCCAATGACTAGTGCATTTGTAAGATAGAAGAGAAGGTTAGGTGAATGTGAAGAACAGAATCATATAAAGGGAAGATTGAGCATGTGAAGACTGAGGCAGAAATTCTAATGATGTAGTTATGAGTTAGGAAATGCCAAGGACTTTAAGCAAACTACCAGAAGCTAAGAAGAGGCAAAGATGGATTCTTATCGGGAAACTTAAGAAAGAAAACAGTGCTGCTGACACTTTCATTTCAGATTTGTAGCCTCCAGAACTGTAAGAGGACAAACTTGTGTTGTTTGAAGCCATCTAGTTTGTGGCAAACTGTTACGGTAGCTCTAGGAAAATAATCCACTGTTCACCCCCCTGGTTCCATCTGTCATTGAATGTCCTCTTTGAGCCTTCTCTAGTAGTCACAAAGATAAGTGCATCTCCATAGTACTTCTCACTTTGCCCCTTGCATTGTCACTCATTGCACTAAATATATTAAAGATCTATTAATAAATGTATCTACTTCTCTAGTGTATCTACTTCTCTACTTCTCAAGCTGACAAGTATCTCACTGCTCTTTGCAACACTAACTTCTAGAAAATTTCCTGCCACTAGAACAAAGTTTAAAAAAATACAGAAATTGTTTGTTTGGGGTACAATTACCATGCAACAATCTGTAAAGACATGAATTGCACACTTTATTGAGCTTTAACATATGAATATACTTGTCAGAGTGTTACCTGAAAGATACCACACTGGTTGGTTGAGTAAAACATTTTATAGTTTGGTGAAACAAATCTTCATAACTTAGCAGTGAAAGTAGAATGATTTTTTCCACTGTTTTTACTTGTGGAAAGAGTAACATTACCAGTGATATAAAAGTATGCATCAAAATAATATGAAATATTAAAATTAATTTGATAATTAAAATAGAAAAGGTTCTACTAAATGCAGTTTAAAATACATTTTGACTAATATTAAAGAAGATTACAAATGAAATGTGTTCAGTATTTTGTTAATAAATTATCTCAGTAATAATTATGATTGTGAAAGATAAATATAAAAATAAAAGCAAGCTTATTGAAGATAGATTCACCCCATTTCTTAATTATTTTTAATTATATTCAATTTGTAGAAATAAAACTCACTTGAAATTCACAAATATTTAGATGCTCATGTTCTTCAGTTCTAGAGGAGCATCACACAGTGCAATCACACATAAGATGCTTAAAGAGAGCAAACCCATATTTTAATTATATAGTATCAGCTAAGATAGCTCAATAATATCAATAAAGTTACAAAACAATTTCAGAAGAAATTTAAAACTATCAGTTTTAAAATCAAGTAATAGATAACTTTATCAAATGGCAAAAAAGAAAGCAATTTACTGGGCTGAAATTTGATAAAACTTGTAAATTAAATAAGGATGCAACCATAAAGTATGATTTAACAATTTTCACAAAATCATTTCTCAGCTCCATTTGTTTTACTTTAGATTGAATTCATAAATGTTACCATTTTTGCTTTTATCTCATTACTTACTTCATTTACAATTTAAAATGTATATATTTAACAGAATTTCTGGTTTCAGCCCTAATGCAAAAAAAAATATTGATGTCAAACTTTGAATCTCACAGCAAAAACAAAAACCTTGAAAACCAATGTGTATCTTTTTGGATTTAATGTGAAACAAAGCATACAGGGCAGATCACAACTCCAAAGTCAAGAAACACAGGTGGACCCACATAGTCACTGCACAGATATACTTATCTGGAGAAAAAAGTTATAGGAGCCATAAAATGCCATGTGTGTGTGTGTTAGTTGCTCAGTCATATCTGATTCTTTGTGACCCCACCGACTATAGCCTGCCAGGCTCCTCTGTCCATAGAATTCTCCAAGCAGGAGTACTAGAGTGGGTTGCCATTCCCTTAGTCAGGGGACCTTCCCAACCCAGGGATCAAACCCAGGTCTCCTGTATTGCAGTCAGATCCTTTACTGTCTGAGCTACCAGGGAATAGGACATTTTAGGAGACTGAGTATGGAATTAGTGTCAGTGAGAAAGTCCTGGGTGCTAAAGTCTTAAGAGAACCTCCAATTTGGGGGGTTTTACCTATAGATGTACATGCAAATTCTCACACTAAAGAGTCAAGAAAAATTCTCTCCTTATATTAGGACTGGGAAAAGTAACCATATTAAATCCTTAAGGCTGTTGTAACAAATCATTGAAAATATGATGGCTTAAAACAATAGAATATTTTTTTCATTAAGTTTCACAGCACCAAGCATTTTGACATATACACAGAAAACTCTCTATAACAAGGAGATAATCTATAAGAAAAGACTACTATAGTCTTACTTCACCTGGGGAAGTGTATCCCAAACCAGCTCCATTTACTTTTCTCACATAAGAGGGAAGAGAAAAAAAATCCCACTTTTTTTTTTCCTTATATAAGAAATACTTGTGAAAGTCACAGCTCAGAAACACAGGCCTTTGGAAATACTGAGACTTAATTGTAAGATTATATAATCTGTTTCTTCCCTCATATCATACCACCACATCAACATTGCTGTAGTACAGTAACAATGCATTATAGATGAAACATCCTGAGATGCAGACTCATTGAGGAGGAGTGACTCAGTTCAGTTGCTCAGTCGTGTCCTACTCTTTGTGACCCCATGAATTGCAGCACGCCAGGCCTCCCTGTCCATTACCAGCTCCTGGAGTTCACTCAGACTACATCCAAAGCCCAAAACTAAGATTAAAACAAGGACACAAAATAAAGGCCTTGGAACCTTTAGTTACAGAAAACATGAAAGAGTCCAAATTCTACCTGAATTAACAGGTAATTAATTCCTTACTTAAGGAATAAATCCTTAATTTAGTGGCTTATGTAACTCAGTTCCTATTGCTTGATATATGCTTATTTTTCAGTTAAAAAGCTGAAAGACATTCTAAAGTTCCAGCAAAATTAGTCTCCTAGGAGAAGCAAGTGTAAGGATCAGACTTACACATGATATAGATGTTGAAATTATCAGATAGGTAAATTGATGGTGATTAATGATTTTAAGGCTTCTCTGGTGGCTCACAGACAGTAAAGAGTCTGCCTGCAATGCAGGAGACCTGGGTTTGATCCCTGGGTCAGGAAGATTCCCTGGAGAAGGAAATGGCAACTCACTCCAGTATTCTCGCCTGAACAATTTCATAGACAGAGGAACCTGGTGGGGTACAGTCCATGGGGTCATAAAGAGTCAGACATGGCTGAAGTAACTTAGCACACATACAATGAGTCTAAGGTTCTAATGAAAAAGTAGATCAAATGAAAGAACAGATGCATACTATAAATAGAACCATGAAAATGCTAATAAATGAATCAAAACTAAATGTTAGAAATAAAAAAGCTATGTATCATATCCATGACTTTGAAGGACTTCGGATGGATGGAGTGAAAGTGAAAGTGTTAGTCATTCAGTTGTGTTCAACTGTTTGCAACGCCATGGACTGTAGCCTGCCAGGCTCCGCTATCCATGGGATTCTCCAGGCAAGAATACTGGAGTGGGTAATTGTTCCCTTTTCCAGGGGATCTTCCTGACCCAGGAATCAAACCTGGGTTCTCCACATTGCCAGGGCATTCTTACTATCTGAGAAGTAAGTCCTGGGAAGTCCCCATTGGTAGAATGGGCATAGTTTAAAATAAATAATCAGTGAGCAAGTTCAGCAGAAACTTCCCAACTGAAACTCAAATAGAAAAAAATTAAATAAAAGAATACTCTTGTCCAAAAAAGCCAACAATTTCAAAGATGTACAGCATATCATAATTGGTACGCTATAAGAAGAAAAAAGAACATAGAATTACTTGAATTAATGCTGATTGAGAATATTACAAAAGCAAGGGCAGTGAGACAGTGAACTTCAGAACAAAAAACAGGATCAGAATTAACAGTAAAAATAAAGTACATCTACTATTATCATATTAAAAGTGTAGGAGACCTAATGTAAAAAGATCCTGAAAGAAATCAGAGAAAATAAATACATTTAGAGTGACATGGGTAAGAAACACATGGGACTTCCCCTAAAGCTATTGAAAGAAAATGAAATGAAATATACATATATACGTAATTTAGAAAGATGGTAATGATGACCCTGGATGCGAGATAGCAAAAGAGACACAGATGTATAGAACAGACTTTTGGACTCTGAGGGAGAGGGAGAGGGTGGGATGATTTGGGAGAATGGCATTGAAACATGTATACTATCATGTAAGAAACGAAGTGCCAGTCTATGTTCGATACAGGATACAGGATGCTTGGGGCTGGTGCATGGGGATGATTCAGAGAGATGATATGGGGTGGGAGGTGGGAGGGGGATTCAGGATTGGGAGCTTGTATACACCCGTAGTGGATTTATGTCAATGTATGGCAAAACCAATATAGTATTGTAAAGTAAAATAAAGTAAAAATTAAAAAAAAAAAAAAAAGAAATATACAAGTTGAAAAAAAAAAAAACCTGCTGCTAAGTCGGTCAGTCGTGTCCAACTCTATGCGACCCCATAGATGGCAGCTCACCAGGCTCTTCCATCCCTGGGATTCTCCAGGCAAGAACACTGGAGTGGGTTGCCATTTCCTTCTCCAATGCATGAAAGTGAAAAGTGAAAGTGAAATTGCTTAGTTGTGTCTGACTCTTAGCAACCCCATGGACTGCAGCCTACCAGCCTTCTCCATCCATGGGATTTTCCAGGCAAGAGTACTGGAGTGGGGTGCCATTGCCTTAAACCTAGAATTCTATAAACAGTAAAATTATCATTCATTATTGAAGGAGAAATACTTTATTAGACAATAGCATAAGAAAATAAATTACTGAATAAATTTATTGGCAAGTAGACTTGGATGGAAGAAATATCTTTAAAAATTCTCAAGGGATAAGAATAACTGGGTCAAACTCAAATCTACATTGCAAAGGAATAGTGTACAAGGGAAATGAAGAGGAAATGAATTTTTATCATGATAACTTTCTAATGTAATTATAACAATCATGTATTGGTATAATATAATAACCATGTATTCTTCGGCTGAGCACAAAAGAATAGATGCTTTTGAACTGTGGTTTTGGAGAAGACTCTTGAGAGTTCCTTGGACTGCAAGGATATCAAATCAGTCAATATTAAAGGAATTCAACCCTGAATATTCACTGGAAAGACTGATGCTGAAACTGAAGTTCCAATATTTTGACCATCTGATGTGAAGAGCTGACTCATTAGAAAAGACCCTGATGCTGGGAAAGATTGAAGGCAGGAGAAGGAGATGACAAAAGATAAGATGTTTGGATGGCATAACCAACACAATGGACATGAGTTTATGCAAGCTGTGGGAGATGGTGTAGGACAGGGAACCCTGGTGTACCAAAGTCCATAGGGTTGCAAAGAGTTGGACAGGACTGAAAGCCTGAACAACAATCAGTATTTTAGGGGGTTATATCATAAGAATATGTGAAATGAATGATATCAATGTAATAAAGGAGATACAGGAGAGACAGAATAATCTGCTATCAGTTCAGTTCAGTTCAGTTCAGTTGCTCAGTCGTGTCCGATTCTGCGACCCCATGAATCGCAGAACGCCAGGCCTCCCTGTCCATCACCATCTCCCGGAGTTCACTCAGACTCACGTCCATCGAGTCTGTGATGCCATCCAGCCATCTCATCCTGGGTCGTCCCCTTCTCCTTCTGCCCCCAATCCCTCCCAGCATCAGAGTCTTTTCCAATGAGTCAACTCTTCGCATGAGGTGCCCAAAGTACTGGAGCTTCAGCTTTAGCATCATTCCTTCCAAAGAAATCCCAGGGTTGATCTCCTTCAGAACGAACTGGTTAGATCTCCCTGCAGTCCAAGGGATTCTCAAGAGTCTTCTCCAACACCACAGTTCAAACGCATCAATTCTTTGGCACTCAGCCTTCTTCACAGTCCAACTCTCACATCCATACATGACCACAGGAAAAACCATAGCCCTGACTAGACGGACCTTAGTCGGCAAAGTAATGTCTCTGCTTTTGAATAATCTGCTATACCTCCACTAAAAGCGAATTTAAAGCATGTCTAAATAAACCTTGACACTTCAAAGTAGAAATCTCAAAAATATTTTTTAAATGTGAACTGAATTACAATGAAAATAGAACATCAAAATTATGGGATGTAGCAAAAGTGGTCAAAGATGGAAAAATTTGCATTAAGTACATATATTAGAAAACAAGGAAGAGCTAAATTAAAAACCTAATTGATTAACTTAGGAAGCTAGGCAAAGAACAGAAATTTAAGTCTAAATCAAGTATAGGAAAAGAAATAAAAATTAAAGGAGAAATTAATGAAACTAAAAGAATAAATCAAGGTAACCAAAAATTAGCTCTTCAAAAAGTTCAGTAAAATTAATAGTAACCTCTAGACAGGGTGAGATTGAGGATATAGGGAGTTAGACAGCAGATTACCTATATCAAAATCAAGAAAATGAAATGGAATTACTAATACAAAAGGAGAAATAGATAATCTGAATAGGCCAGTAGTTATTATATGTAGACAGAATTAGTTCAAATTGACACTAAAAAGCAAAAGGTAGAGAGGTGTCAACATGATACTCAAGAAGAACAAATTTAGAGTTCTCACAATTTCCAGTTTCAGGAGTTATTATAAAACTACAGTAACCAACAAATGAATTGACATATAGAACCATGCAACAGACACAAATACAGGGAACTAATCTTTGCAAAGTAGCAAAGGCAATTTCATGGCAGAAGTATAGTCTTTTTTTCAGCAAGTAATGCTAAAAAAATGGGATGTCCATAAAAATAACTAAATTTAAAAACAGATTTTATGTCATTTATGAAAATAAACTCAAGATGAACCATAGACCCAAAAGTAAAATGCAGAACTATAAAATTTCTAGAAAAAATAAATAGAAATATATATGAGACATTGTTTCTTTAAAATAAGTTTTTAAATGAAACACCAAAATTATAAAACATGGAAAAATGAGTAAGTTTTAGTTTATTAATTTAAAATCTACTACTGTGCAGAAACTTCCCTGGTAGGGCAGTGGATAAGAACCATCTCCCAGTACAGGGGACAAGGGTTTGATCCCTGGTCCACAAAGATTCCACGTGCCATGAAGCAGTTAAGTTCAGGTGCCACAACTACTGAGCCACTGCTCTAGGGCCCACAAACCACAGCTACTGAGCCCGTATCCCACAGTGACTTCAGCCCATACAACTAGAGCCTGTGCTCCCCAATAAGAAAAGCCACCACACCGCAATGAAGAGTAGCCCCTGCTTGCTGCAACTAGAAAAACAGCCTGGACAAACACAACAGAGACCTAGCACAACCAAAAATGAATAAATAATTTTTGTTTAAAAAAAACCCTACTTTGCAAACGTACTATTGAGAGGATTGAAAGATTAGCCACATATTGAGAGAAAACGCTTGCAGAACACATCTGATAGAGAATTTGTATCTATATACAAAGAACTCTTAAAATTCATCAGTAAGAAACCAAAACAATTCAGTTATAACACGCAAAAATATGTTTATAGATGCTCCCCAACAAAGATTTTCAGTGATAGATAATCACATAAAATTATGCTCGAAAGTATTTCTCATTAGGGATTTGCAAAACAGAGCAATAATACAACACATATACATACCTATAACAATTGCCAAAATCCAAAAACTATTAATAGCAATACCAGTTACTGGTAAGCATGTGGAATAATGAGGACTATTTATTATCCCAATTACATGATATTCTGGAAAAAGTAAAATTATAAAGATGGTAAATAGATCAGTAGATTTAAGGGATCCATGAGTAGGTGGGGATAGGTCGAATACGTGAAACACAGAATTTTACTATGGTGAGACTGCATATGAAATAGCAATGGTGGTTACATGAACAAATTGTCAATACTCAGAATTTTAGAGCATAAACATTGAACTTTATGGTATGAGAAAATGTTAAAAGTTCTTTAGAAGATCAGGGGATTCCAGGATAGAATGCAGAATGTAAAATAATAATGGTATTACACATTAAACAGTTCACTGGAAAGTGTACAAGAGATTGGCAATCCAGGTAACTTTGGATATGAGTATAATCTATAAGAGTAAAGGTAAAGAAAATTCTCCAAGTCAGGCTTCAACATTACAGAAACCGTGAACTTCCAAACATTCAAGCTGCATTTAGAAGAGGCAGAGGAACCAGAGATCAAATTGCCAAGGTCCGTTAGATCATCGAAAAAGCAAGAGAGTCCTAGAAAAACATCTACTTCTGCTTTATTGACTGTGCCAAAGCCTTTGATTGTGTGGAGCACAACAAATTGTGGAAAATTCATCAAGAGATGGAAATACCAGCCTACCTGACCTACCTCTTGAGAAATCTGTATGCAGGTCAAGAAGCAACAGTTATAACTGGACATGGAACAACAGACTGGTTCCATTTCAGGTAAGGAATACATCAAGAATGCATATTGTCACCTTGCTTATTTAACTTATATGCAGAGTACATCATGCTAAATGCCAGGCAGGATGAAGCTCAACCTGGAATCAAGATTGCTGGGGGAAATATCAACAACCTAAGATATGCAGATGGCACAACCCTGATGATAGAAAGGGAAGAAGAACTAAGGAGCCTCTTGATGAAAGCGAAAGAGGAGAGTGAAAAAGTTGACTTAAAATCAACATTCAGAAAACTAAGATCATGGCATCTGGTCCCATCACTTCATGGCAAATAGATGGGGAAACAATGGAAAGAGGGACACACTATTTTCTTGGGATTAAAAATCACTGCAGATGGTGACTGCAGCCATGAAATTAAAAGACATGTTGCTACTTGGAAGGAAAGTTATGACCAACCTAGGCAGCATATTAAAAAGCAGAGACATTCCTTTGCCAACAAAGGTCCATCTAGTCAAGGCTATGGTTTTTCCAGTAGTCATGTATGGATTTGAGAGTTGGACTATATAGAAAGCTGAGCACCGAAGAATCGATGCTTTTGAACTGTGGTTTTGGAGAAGACTCTTGAGAGAACTTTGGACTGCAAGGAGATCCAACCAGTCCATCTTAAAGGAAATCAGTCCTGAATATTCATTGGAAGGATCAGTGCTGACGATGAAACTCCAATACTTTGCCACCTGATGCAAGAAACTGACTCATTTGAAAAGACCCTGACACTATGAAAAATTGAAGGTGGGAGGAGATAGGGACAACAGAAGATAAGATGATTGGATGGCATAAGCAACTCTATGGATATGAGTTTGAGTAAGCTCTGGGAGTTAGTGATGGACAGGGAAGCCTGGCATGCTTCAGTCCATGCGGTCACAAAGTCAGACACAACTGAGCGACTGAACTGACTGATGAAAGAAAACTGCACATAAGAACTGTATATAGTTGATAGTCATTTCTCACCGGCTATGGGTTAATAACTCTGATACTAAAATAGATGTATACCAGCATTCAAGAATTAAGTACCTGGGTGCAGGATGATAGAAGTAAGTTTTTTCACTTTTCAAATTGGGACTTACAGATAGAGAAGGATGCAAAAATGATTCATGTAATAATGGATTAGAGTCAGAGACACCAGCACTAACTCATGCTTAATTTAATGTGAATACCATTCAGAGATATTTATAGACCTCTGCATACACTGAATTGTATTGTTTGGTACACAGTTGACATGGAGATAAAACTGAGCTGCCAAATGTTGGACTAATTGATTAAAAACTAAAAGCCAAAATGAGAGTTACGGCTTTCATCACTTACTGCCATGATAAAAGCAATAATCTAAACAGGGGAAAGTATAACACCCCTATTTTGCTTTCCCCCAATAACTGGTTTGCCAGTCAAGGGTCAGATGGCTCAGTAGAGACATGAAGGAACTCTCCCACCATGGAGGGATCCTTGAAAAAAAATTTCCTGCAGATGTATGGGGGTTTGGGGAGATAAGATGGTATGAAGAAAAGAGAGGGCTACAAGCAGAAAAGTACTGAGAATTGAGTCAGACTCAGTAAACATGTCTTCAAGGTATGTCCTGCCCCACTCCAACCCCCGCCCCCAGAAAAGGAGGTGTCTAAGGAAGAACTTGGCTGAGGATCCCCCGGTAAAGAAACCTAGGGATGAATGCAATAGAGCATTGAGCATTGTAACATTTTAATTTGCCCCCGCTATCACTGTCTCTCTGTGTTCTAGATTTAAAAAAAAAAAAAAAAAAAAAAAACACCTAAAATTACAGCGAAATGCAGTAGCATAATAGTATTCAAGCTTCAATGGAAGAGATCTCTTTCAAAGCCTTATTCTCAATTGTCCATATTTGTCCTGTCTGGTAATTCCCTGTAAGATGTACTTAAAAGCTTGGTACTTATTTGACTTCAATCAGAGGTTACCAATTGTTAGATAGATTTTCTTGGTGGGCATTTGTTGAAAACAATCAGTGGTAGTTGTTTAACACTGCAGATGTCTGAAACAGTTTGTAACAATTGGGACAAATGGTAGACTAACAAATAGACAAATGGAAAAGCTGGGAAAATGAGATGCCCATACAGGACTTTGAATTGACTTGACATATTACTAGTGAAGTTCTGAGTGCTTGATGAGGGTTGTAGACAAGCCACAGTTCACATGCAAAAATCCTTTGGCAAAAAATAAAAGACTTGTTAATCACAGCACTTAAGGGAATCTCTATAAAATCATTAGCTGCCCAATAAGCTAACCAAGCAGATGTATGTGGCAATGCAATCATGACAAGAATATATTCTTTACATAATTAATTTAGAAAACTCCATAAACAAACAGCAACAACAACAAATGCTAGAGAAGGAAGCATCTGATTTCTAGAATTGCCATGTTATATAACAAGTGTATTTTTCAAGCATAAAATATAATAAGAAACAAAGTGTGACCCATAAAAGGAAAGTAAACTGTCAATAAAAACCATCCATTGGCATTGAACTTACTAGAACAAGTTAGTAAATCAGTTAAATATGTTCAAAGAATGTGAAAGATATCTAAAATACTAAAGCAAATAATGTTTATTAAATATAAACTATTTAAAAGTGGAAATCATAAAAAAGAACCGGATAGAAGGAACTCATGTACACCTGTGGTGGATTCATGTCAATGTATGGCAAAACCAATACAGTATTGTAAAGTAAAAAAATAAAATTAAAAAAAAAAAGAAGAAATTGTATACAGGAAATCCTAGGGATCCTAAAAACAATGGACCTAATAAGTGAATTTATCAAAGCTTCAGAATATAAGATTAATAAACAAAAATAAATTGCATTTATATAACTGGCAAAAAACTATAAGAAAATAAAACTAATTTAACATTTTCATCTATAATAGCATCAAAAACACTTAGAAATAAATTGAATAAAAGTAGCACATGCCTTTCATGTGGAAAACAACAAAACATTGTTAAAGACATTAAAGACTACAGAGAATGCAAGAGCATATTATGTTCATGGCTTGTAAGACAGCATTGTTAAGATGGCAAAACTCTTAATCTACAGAGTTAACACAAACTCTAATAAAAGTACTCCAGTTGACTTTTACGTAGAATTTTCTACTCTGATACAAAAATATTGAATTGCAGAACACAGAATAATAGTTAGAATAAACTTAAAAACAAATTTAAAAATCAAACGAAAATATTTAGAAGTCTCATTTTCTGATTTTTCAAACTTAAGTCACAGAAATCAAGACTTCATAGATCAACAGTACAATGGAACAAAATTATATTCCTTATGCATACATGCTGCTGCTGCTGCTAAGTCGGTTCAGTCGTGTCCGACTCTGTGCAACCCCATAGATGGCAGCCCACCAGGCTCCCCTGTCCCTGGGATTCTCCAGGCAAGAACACTGGAGTGGGTTGCCATTTCCTTCTCCAATGCATGAAAGTGAAAAGTGAAAGTGAAGTCACTCAGTCGTGTCTGACTTTTAGCAACCCCATGGACTGCAGCCTACCAGGCTCCTCCATCCATGGAATTTTCCAGGCAAGAGTACCAGAGTGGGTTGCCATTGCCTTTTCCATATGCATACATACATATACATTTTGTAAAAATTAAATGTAAATATATGGGGCTTCCCTGGTAGCTCAACTGGTAAAGAATCTGCCTACAGTACAGAAGACCCCAGTTCAAATCCTGGGTCAAGAAGATCCCCTGAAGAAGGGATTGGCTACCCACTCCAGTATTCTTGGGCTTCCCTGATGACTCAGATAGTAAAGAATCCACCTACAATGTGGGAGACCTGGGTTCAATCCCTGGGCTGGGAAGATTCCCTGGAGGAGGGCGTGGCAACCCACTCCAGTATTCTTGTTTGGAGGATCCCTGTGGACAGAGAAGCCTGGCTGGCTACAGTCCATGGGGTTGCAAAGAGTTGGGCACGGCTAAGTAACTAAGCACAATACCTATGTATAAATATACACACAAATATTGACATTGGATCTTTACCTTACATGATATACAAAATAAAACCCTAAATGAATCCAAGACCACGTTACAGGAACTAAACTAAACTATTTTCTAATCCTTAGAAAATATACAGCTGAATCTTTTTGTTCTTGAATTATATAATGGTTTCTTTTACAGCAACAAAACACAATCAACAAAATAAAAATTAATTTAGCTGCATCAAGAAACAGTATTTCCAGTATTTGCAAATCAATACCTTTGATACACCACATTGAAAACCTGAATATTAAAAGCCATATGATCATCTCAATAGATGAAGAAAAGGCTTTTTGATAAAATTAAACATCCATTTATGGTAAAAATTCACCAGAAAGTGGGAATAGAGGGACGTATTTCAACATAATAAAGATCATATATTCAAGACCACAGCTTGCATAATATTCAAAGGTGAAAAACTGGAAGTATTTCATCTGAAATCAGGGACAAGACAAGGATGTCCAGTCTCACCACTTTTATTCAACATAATATAAGAAAGTCGTAGCCACAGCAATCAGATGATAATAAATAAAAGGAAACCAAACTGGAAGAAAAGTAAGTAAAACTGTCATTTTTTTCAGCTGACATAGTACTATACAAAAAAAAACCTAAAGATACCACTAAAGTCTAGCAGATTTCATAGCTGAATTTGGTAATTTTGCAGGATATAAAATTAATACATTAGAAATCTATTACCCTTTTATATACACTATAAATCAGCAAATTTGTAAAATTTAGCAGTGGCCACAGGACTGGAGAAGGTCAGTTTTCATATCAATCCCAAAAGGCAATGCCAAAGAATATTCAAAATATGATACTGTTGTGCTTATTTCACATGGTAGCAAGGTTATGGTCAAAATCTTTCAAGCTAGGCTTCAGTAGTACATTAACTGAAATCTTCTATATGCACAAGCAGAATTTTGAAGAGGCAGAGGAATCAGAGATCAAATTCTCAACATTTGTTGTATCATGAGGAAAGCAAGGGAATTCCAGAAAAATATTTACTTCTGCTTCAAGGACTATGCTAAAACCTTTGACTGTGTGGATTCCAACAAATTGCAAAATTCTTAAAGAGAAAAGAATACCAGACCACCTTACCTGCCTCCTGAGAAACCTGTATGCAGTTCAAGAAGCAACAGTTAGAACAAAACATGGAAAAAACTGACTAGTTCAAAACTGGGAAAGGAGTACGACAAGGCTGTATATTGTCACCTTGCTTATTTAACTTACATGTAGAGTACATCATGCAGAATGCTGAGCTGGATGAATTACAAGCTGGACTCAAGATTGCCAGGAGAAATATCTACAACCTCAGATATGCAGATGATATGACTTTAATGGCAGTAAAAGAAGAGTAATGAAAGAACCTCTTGATGAAGGTAAAAGAGGAGAATGAAAAAAGCTGACTTGAAACTCAGCATTCAAAAAACTAAGATGATGGCATCCAGTCCTATCACTTCATGACAAATAGAGTGGGAAGAAGTGGAAGAAATGACCGATTTTCTTGGGCTCCAAAATCACTGGGGATGTTGACTGCAGTCATGAAATTAAAAGGCGTCTGCTCCTTGGAAGGAAAGTTATGACAAACCTAGACAGCAAATTAAAAAACAGACACTTTGCTGACAAAGGTCCGAATAGTTAAAGCTATGGCTTTTTCAGTAGTCATGTACGCATGTGATAGTTGGATCACAAAGAAGAATGAGTGCCAAAGAATTGATGCTTTTGAATTGTGATGCTAGAGAAGACTCTTGAGAGTCCCTTGGACTAAAAGAAGATCAAGTCAATCCTGAAGGAAATCAACCCTGAATATTCATTGGCAGGACTGATGCTGAAGTTCCAATATTTTGGCCACCTGATGTGAAGAGCCAACTCATTGGAAAAGACCCTGATGCTGGGGAAAGATTGAAGGCAAAAGGAGAAGGGGGCAGCAGATGATGAGATGGTTAGAAAGCATTGCTGATTCAATGGACTGGAATCTGAGAAAACTCTAGGATATAGTGGAGGATAGAGGAGGCTTGCATGCTGCAGTCCATGGGGTCTCAAAGAGTCAGACATGACTGAGAGACTGGAAAATAACAAATATAAATATCAGGGTTATTTCACATTTAGTTTATAGCTCCTCTTTATTTGATATATAACTGAAAGAGAAATATATACAAGATAATTACAAATTTATATTACTATTCACACATATATAGCATGCAATCTATAAGAATAACAATACAGAAGGTGAAATGGAGATGTATATGAATAAAATGTTTGCAGACTATTACAATTTATATGGTAGAATTCAAGCTATGTTTTCAATTTTAATGCTAATTGCATTTCTCCAGGTAAATACTACATACACACACATGCACAGACATATATGCAAACATATATATATATACCTACATAAAAGGAAAATACAGGGATCAACATTTTACATAACAAAAATTTAACTTCAAAAAAAGACAGTGATGAAGACATTGAGAAAGAAAAAAATTACAGCCTATAGAGTAATCAAATAGTTAAGACAGAGGTCCTTTTTTAACAGTACTTAATTTAAAAACTACATGCAAAAGAATGAAATTAGAATTACTTCTCAATACCATACAGAAAAATAAACTAAAAATGGATTAAAGACCTAAATGTAAGACCAAACACTATAGAACTTAGAGGAAAACATAGGAAGCACACTCTGACAAAAACCACAGAAAGATCTTTTTGACCCATCTCCTAGATTAATGAAAATAAAAACAAAAATAAACAAATGGGACATAATTAAAGGATTTTACACAGCAAAAATGAGACAATTTTTATCTTGTCTCACCAAAAGTGAGACACAAAGACAACACTCAGAATGGGAGAAAATATTTGCAAACAGATCAACTGACAAGAGATTAATCTCCAAAACATATAAATAGCTCATGGAACTCAATATCAAAACAATAAACATTATAAAATGGGTGGAAGAGTAAATACACATTTCTCAAAAAAAGACCTAAAGATGGCCAAGAGGCATATTAAAAGCTGTTCAACATCACACATTATTAGAGAAATGCAGAGCAAAACTACAATGAGATGGAGTATCACCTCACACCAGTCAGAATGACCATAATAATAATAATAAAAAAAATTGGCAAGCAATAAATGTTAGAGAAGAGTGTGGAGAAATGAGAACTCTCTTGCACTGTTGGTGGGTGTAAATTGATACAGGCACTATGGAGAACTGTATGGAGGTTCCTTAAACATGTAAAAATAGAACTGCCATATGACCCAGTAATCCCACTACTATGCATATGCCCTGAGAAAAGCAAAACGCAAAAAGATGCATGTACCTCAGGGTTCATTGCAGCACTATTTGCCATAGCCAGAGCATGAAAGCAACCTGAATGTTTATCAACAGATGAATGGATAAAGAAGCTATGGTACATGTATACAGTGGAAAATCACTCAGCTATAAAAAGGAATGCAATTGGGTCATTTGTAGAAATGTGAATGGTCCTAGAGTTTGTTATACAGAATGAAGTAAATCAGAAAGAGAAAATCAAATTTTGTATACTAAATGCATATATGTGAAAGAAAAATGGTACAGATGAACCTATTTCAAGGAAGGTATAGAGATGCCGGTATAGGGAAGGGACTTGTGGGCATAGGGGTGGGGTTGGAAGGGGTGGTGATAGGGTGAATGGGAGATTGAGACTGATGTATGTGCACCATCTTGTGTAAGACAGCTAGTGGGAACCTGCTCTGTAGTGCAAGGAGCTCCGCTCGGTGCTCTGTGGTGACCTGGATAGATGGGGTGGGGTTGGAGGGAGGTGATATATGTGTACAGATAGCTAATGAGTTTGCTGTACAACACTGTAAAGCAGCTATACCCCCAGTTAAAAAAATAAATGTAATAAAATTTTCAATTAAAAGGAAGAAGTTTAAGTAATGGATTAGAAAATATGGTCCCTCTATATACTGTCTATATTAAACTGTTTTAGATATGAAGACAGACGGAGGCTATAAGACTCACAATCTATGATGAATTTGACATGCTAAATTAGCCCTTATTAAGTGGAGCAGAGGCTACCAGAGGATGAACCAAGATTCAGCAAAAGACCACAGGAGAAACTGAGATAGAGAATTGTATTACTCACAAGTCCTGGAAGAAGTATCTGACATATCTTGAGGGGCCTGAGGGGGAGATAAAGACAGAGTACAGAAAGAGAGAGGAAGGACCAGGGGCATGTGTATTTATTAGGGTTGACGGAAAGAGTGCTTTGGGGTTCCTTGGCTAAGACTGGATGGTCAATTTGAGCCAAAAGAGCAAGGTTTTGGTAAGTTATATGGAAGCCTTATCTAAGGGAGCATAAAAGAAAGGTAGAAGAAGGCAGCAGAGACTGCTGATCATAAGAGCTGTCAGGAAATCACTAAAGGAATGCAGACTGCTGTTTCGGGCATGTGCTTGCATGATGGGGCTAATGTCAGTTTAAGGTCACTGCATGTTTCTTGGCCAAACAAAATGGACACCAAGGCAGTAATAACATGGAGGAGTTTAGCTAAACACTTGACATAGTCATTAAAAAATGGACAAAGCCCTTGGATTAAACAGTCTCCAAAGAAGATATACAAATGGCCAAAAAGCACATAAAAGATGCTCAATATTAGGGAAATGCAAATATAAACCACAATGAGATTTGGCAAAAAGTTTTGGCAAGGATGTGGAAACATTGAAATCCTCATTTGTTGCTTGTGAGAATATAAAATGTCCCAGTTATTTAGAAAATCAGCTTGAAAATTCCTCAAAATGTTTATGATAAAGTAGCTTAATGGCCCAGCAATTCCCAGAAAGTTCACCCCTGTCCCTCCAAAACCAAACTGAACACATATGTTCACATGAAAATTTGTATATAGATTTTTACTGCAGTATTTTCCATAATAGCCAAAAGGTGGAAACATCCAAATATCTGCCAATGGATATATAAATAAAATATAATAATATTATTCAGTCATAAAAATGTAGGAAGTATCGACAGATGCTACAGCAAGAATGAATCTTGAAAGCATCATGTTAAGTGAAAGAAACTGGACACAAAAAACCAGACCTTGTAGGACTCCATTTATATAAAATGTCCCGAATAGGTAAATCTATGGGAATAGTAAATTATCAGTTGCCTAGTAGATGAGGGATATGTAGAAAAATTGCTAGTGGATGCATTGTTTCCTTCTGGGATATTGAAGATGGAGAATTAGACAGTGATGATGGTTGCAGAACTTTGTGAATGTACAAAAAATCACTAAATTTTATACTTTATAAAGGTAAATTTTATGCTTTGTGAGTTACATCTCACTCTCTCTGTATAAATAAAATATATATGAAACAAAATCTATACATATTTCATATATATGTGTGTATGTGTGTTTGTTAGTCGCAGTTGTGTCTGACTCTTTGTGACTCCAAGGACTGTAGCCTGTCAGGCTCCTCGGCCCATGGAATTCTCCAGGCAAGAATATTGAAATAGGTAACCATTCCCTTCTCCAGGGAATCTTCCCAACCCAGGGATCAAACCTGGGTCTCCTGTTTTGCAGGCAAAATCTTTACCATCTGAGTCACCTATATATATGTTGGGACTTCCCTGGTAATAGATTCTTTAGCTTCTGAACCATCAAGGAAACCCCAGTATATATACATATACACACATGTATAAGCTAAAACTAACAAGTACTGATATATTTTATTCCTCCATAAAGTTGAGAGCGAGAATGCTTAGTCCTATATTAACAATATGGTCCTAGCCATGAGAATCTTTGTGATCTGTAATCAGTGTTAACTGAATAGATATGAGAATGACTGCTGTTCTGAGATGTCAAGACATGAGGTATGATTAAGTTTATACAAAGCAGATGTACATGCATTGTAGCTGGTGCTGTTCTTAAGGGAAAGGAGGTATAGAAGAGCAATTTCCTTGTTCAGAAATGCACAAATTCCCTAGTCATCTTCTTCTGAGATTTAATTGGATTAGAGGAGGATATCTTTCTTTTAATCCTAAAAACAAATATTCCCCTAGTCTACTAGAGGGATATTAACTTCACTGCATCTCCTAAACATTTTCTTAAAATTTTTCTTTAAGTATTACACCTACACAAATATGTTTTGATTTCATTCCAGAGATACAACTTATAAAGTTTACAAGCAAACAAAAAATATATAAGCATGCATTTGACAAGTTAATTTTAGAGGGACACTGTATCAATAAACATGTAGCTATGTGGTTTCTAAAAAATAATTTGATCTGATTCTTTACACTGTTTAGATTCCCCATGTTAGAGAATGTGTTTTAAAAATAGAATTTAGTGTTCTAATTCTCCTAATTTAGTGTCTGGAAGCTGCCCACTTGCAACTATGTAAATACCAAATTATTCCATCTTATTGTCATTGCTTCATTAATTTTCTGCAGGTTAAATGCATTTTAGATCATACTTTCAAGTTTCATATTATATCAGCAATTTTCTAGCTCATATTTAATATAACCAATTTAATCAAAATGTTGCAAGTGTAATCAGAGTACAGTAAAGGGAATTTTTTATTATTAAATATCTTGCACCTCCCACAGGTTATAGTACATCAAGTGTTCATTAGTTCCTAAACAGTACCTCTGTGTTTGCACATTAATGCAGCTAATGTTTGAATGCAATAGCAGGGGAAATAAAACAAGACCTCATAATTGCCATCACATTTCTAGAATCTTCACAATCCAAGTCTTATTCTGAATATTTTATTTATTTCAGTAACAGCACGCTTTCTCTCAATGGGAAAGTTGCACCAACCTACAAACTGGCTTCCTGCATCCATGTTTGCCTTGCAACTCCCCCCAATACACCTCAGAATGCTTCTCCATTTAGGATTGTGACTATCAAGGTAAAGATGTAAATGGGATCATGTCATTCTGCTACTCAAAATTTTCTAGTCATGACCCATTTTTGACTAAAATAAAAATCTTCTGATGGCCTACAAGCATTGATATTTCCTGCACCTGCTCGTGATTTTGATTTTATCGTCTTTCCACTATTTTAGATATACAGTAACCTTTATTTGGAGAAGGAAATGGCAACCCTCTCCAGAATTCTTGCCTGGAGAATCCCATGGAGAGAGGAGTCTGCCAGACTACAGTCCATAGGGTCGCAAAGAGTTGGACACAACTGAGCACACACAAACTTTATTATTTAGACATTAGGCCAAATTTGGCATTAAGGCCATTCCCACCTACACTAGTGTTTTTCTGCTTCCTCTGCCTGGAATCATCCTCTCTCAGGTATCTACTTGGAGTTCTACCTGGTTTTACTTAGGGATATGTTCAAGTATCTCGTTAACCATGAGGTCACTCCATTCCTGGGCAGTGTTCCATCTCTTAGCTTGTTTATGTTCTTTTCCTTGTGTCAATCATATTCTGAGCACGTTTCCCCCTTAGTTCTAAGGTAGATACAGCAGTGTCAAGTATAATGTCACTTTAGCCTCTTGTCTAGCAGGGAAAGTCAGTAGATGTCCTGAGTCTTTTTCTCTTACACTAATGAAAACAGGATGAACTGTGGTTAAAGGAATAGGATGATTTTATTCTTTTAGAAAAAACAATTGCCCTACTTGTGAAACTGAGGTTGTGGTGAAAGTGTTAGTTTCTCAGTTGTGTCGGACTCTTTGCAACCCCATGGACTGTAGCCACCAGACTCTTCTGTGCATGGAATTCTCTAGGCAAGAATGCTGGTGTGGGTCAGCATTTGAAGCCCATCCAAACTGAGTGAGCTAAAAATGAGTAATAGTTTCCTACAGAGATGAGTATATTCTTTTACCAGGATGTGAGTAGATTGAAGATAAGAAGAAACAAATACTTTGGTAAAATAGTGGTGTGTAAATATCCTACTAAAATTAAGAAATGTATATTTAAATAAAGGTAGTATTTAGAATTCCAAATTTTTATAAACTTGTTGGAAAAGTATTGGAAAATCAAGGAAATCAGTGTCTTAACTCAAAAACCTAGAGAAAATTGTTATTAGAATTTTGATGTGTGTATGCAACATCCATATCCTACTGTGCTTATTTGCCATTTGTATAGATTTTGGTTTGTCTGTTTTAAGTAATGTATGCTACAGTTTTACTCTTGAAAAGAGTAATTGCAAATAATATCTTAAATTTTGGCACGGAATTTAAAAACAAAGAAAATTGTCTTTGCATTTGTTCATAATAAAATTATTGTTGTCTTGTTATTCACATTCTCATTTATCACTGTTTTCAGCCTTTTTTCTAAAGAATTACTTTTTCTTATTGTATTCTTATATAGTCAGTCATGAGTTTTCACCTGTCTTAATTTTATTTGTTATTCTATCAGAAATCTAAAGATCCAAGCCCATCAAAATAGAAGAATAGAAATAAACTATTACCAACTTTTACAGGAAAGTTAGTTCATTTGCCTAACATCCATTTTTGCGACATGTCTGAGCAAAGATTGCATTAAAAACAGGCCCAGCTTTAGGCAGTAATACTGAAAATGATGGTAGGAAAAGGAAGTATGTTTGTCATGAAGAAAACAATAGCATGGACTACTCTTCTGTTGATAACAGATCTGGCTGTCATGTAGTTGGTGTTCATTTCTGTTTATTTTCTAATTTATTGATTAGCTATCATTTTGAACATAACTTATTTTGTTATATAATAATAACATAGAATTATTATTGGATAAACCTGAAAGTCATTACTTTACCTTTTCTATTTAACCTGTTTTTCCCTGTCAGGAAATATATAAAGGTAAAGATAGGAAAAGGAGAAATTATTTCTAATAACATCCCATACACCAGAGATCAAATTATCTGTTGGATCATAGTAAAGCAAGAGGATTCCAGAAAAACATCTACTGCTTCATAGATATACTAAAACATTTAACTCTGTGGATCTACATTTGACTATGTGGACCTCTGGATCAACTGTGGAAAATTCTGAAACAGATGGGAATACCAGACTACCTTACTTGCCTTCTGAAAACCTCTATACAGGTCAAGAAGCAACAGTTAGAGCAGGATATGGAACAAATGACTGGTTCAAAATTGGAAAAGGAGTACATCAACACTATATATTGTCATCCTGCTTATTTAACTTATATGCAGAGTACATCATGCGAAATGCTGGGCTGAAGTTCAAGCAGACATCAAGAAAACCGGGAGAAACATCAATAACCTCACACATGCAGATAATACCACCCTAATGGCAGAAAGCAAAGAGGAACTGAAGAGCCTCTTGATGAAAGTGAAAGAGGAAAGTGAAAAATCTGGCTTAAAACTCAACACTCAAAAAACTAAGATCATGGCCTCAGGTCCCATCACTTCATGGCAATGGAAATAGTGACAAAATTTATATTCTTGGGTTCCAATATCACTGCAGATGGTAACTGCAGCCATGATATTGAAAGATGCTTTTTTCATTGGAAGAAAAGCTATGACAAACCTAGACAGCATATTAAAAAGCAGACACATCACTTTGCTGACAATGATCCATATAGTCAAAGCTGTGATTCTTTTAGTAGTCATGTATGGATGTGAGAGTTGGACCATAAAGAAGGTTGAATGCCAAAGAATTGATTGTTTTTAACTGTGGAGTTGGAGAAGACTCTTGAGAGTCCCATGGAAAGCAAGGAGGTCAATCCAGTCAATCCTCAAGGAAATGAGCTTTAAATATTCATTGGAAGAACAGACGCTGAAGCTGAAGCTTCCATCCTTTGCCCAGCTGATATAAAGAGTTGACTCATTAGAAAATACCCTGATGCTGGGAAAGATTGAAGGCAGGAGGAAAGGGGGGAGAAGAGGATGAGATGGTTCGAAAGCATCACCAATTCAATGGGCATGAGTTTGTGCAACTCCAAGAGAGAGTGAAGGACAGGGAAGCCTGGCATGCTGCAGTCCATGGGGTCAAAAAGAGTCAGATATGACTGAGTGACTGAACAACAACAATAAACACAAGGGACCCTTGCACCTACCTATGATTGTAAGATTTCTCCACTGTAACATAGCCCAAAGCAAGAGGGGGAAAAGAGGGAAGGAAAAAAAAAAAAAAAAAGAGTAACTATTGGTTGGTCCAAGTTTGTTTGGGTTTTCCACTCAATTTTATGGAATATATGAACGAACTTTTTGGCCAACCCAATGCTTTGCTTTTGGAAGAAAACGATAAACATTATGTACTTCCATGCAGCTGTCAAATAACTGACTTAATTAGGATAAACTCAAGGTCAGTTTACAGGGCCAGGCATTGATTACTAAAATGTCACCTATTGACCTCCTCAAATAATTAGAATCTCTATTTAAATATTCACTGAGAATGCATTTTAAGAGGCAGAATAACTGCTGTTAAACAATTCTGTTTTATTCAGGGTCTTAGTTGCTGCTTTGTCACCTCCATAGTGTGCTGTTAGCGATTTAAATAATTAAGCTTTGGAAGATTGGTATGTTAATTTAATTAAAACTTCTCTGCCAATTGTTCTTCTTGTTATTTTGCCATGTCTTATTGCCAGTACTTTCATAAACTGTGGAAGCTGTGAGGAAAGAGCTTATAATTTGCAATGAATTTCTCTTTCTGTTGAAAATGAGAACCATTATAAAATTTTATTTAGCCATTTATCCAAGATGGCAATACACTACACTCAGGATTATAGGCCTGTCAGTTGGAAATCTTTCAGTGATTTAATGCTGACTGCCCTCTTCTTCCAGCTCCATGGTAACCTGATTACACTGCCTTGAAGTAGAAAACATGCTGCCTGATATTTAAATACATGCAGAACTTTTGCCAAAGGCACAGCATCTCCTTGTGAATTTCAGCGGTGTAGGCCAGGAGAGTGTCAGTAGAGGCCAAGTACAAGGCTTTAACTTCAGTCTTGATATTGATCATCTAAAGAACTAGGTTGGAGACAATGTCTTTAAGCCATAGATTTTGCTGGTGAATTAGCAAACTAAAAGAGACTATACGAATTTTTTAAAAATCTGCATAAAGGCAATGTATAGGCAATAACCTAGCCTAGGAATCAGAAGACCCACTACTGGGCCAAGTTCTATACTGTGAAACTTTATGGAGAAATATATTTACCTGTCATAATTTATTTACTGAGATTTTCATTTAAGATATTAGAAAGAGTAGGGCCTATCATAAAATGAAAATATAGTTAGATATTGTTTACAGATGGGAAATAGACTGAAATATTACAGTATTCAGTACGAGTTAGTAATTGTGAGGATGAGGATTTAATACCAACCTGTTGGATGTTGTACACAGCCCATCACAAACTTAACTTTTCACATAACATTATATTTGCTCCAAACTTATAATGTAGTGGTCAAGAAATGGAGGAAAAGAAAATGCAAAATAAATAAGTTATCTCAAAGATTCCACCTTCTTCCCTTCCTTGAACTGACCTAACCCTCTTTATCTTCTTAACGACCAGGGTCTTTCACTCTGGTCCCCACAATAGACATCACGAGATTACTCCCTGCTCCATCCACAACTGTCAAAGCCATCTTAATCTTCTTTTTCCCTTGACTAAACAAAAAATATATATATATATATATAATTGCATGGTGAATTAAAATATTATGAATTATTTGACACTCTTACAGTGAAGAAACCTATCCCCTTGAATATGGGCAAATTGTGTGACTCCTTTCACCCACTCACTGAATATGAAGAAAATGATGTAGTTCCACCTTCTGGGCCCAGGCTGTTCTCATATTCTGTCTCTTAAAACACACATTAGACCCAACTATCATGCTTGGAAGAAAAGTTATGACCAACCTAGATAGCATATTCAAAAGCAGAGACATTACTTTGCCGACTAAGGTCCATGTAGTCAAGGCTATGGTTTTTCCAGTGGTCATGTATGGATGTGAGAGTTGGACTGTGAAGAAGGCTGAGCAATGAAGAATTGATGCTTTTGAACTGTGGTGTTGGAGAAGACTCTTGAGAGTCCCTTGAACTGCAAGGAGATTCAACCAGTCCATTCTGAAGGAGATCAGCCCTGGGATTTCCTTGGAAGGAATGATGCTAAAACTGAAACTCCAGTACTTTGGCAACCTCACGTGAAGAGTTGACTCATTGGAAAAGACTCTGATGCTGGGAGGGATTGGGGGCAGGAGGAGAAGGAGACGACCCAGGATGAGATGGCTGGATGGCATCACGGACTCAATGGACATGCATCTGAGTGAACTCCGGGAGATGGTGCTGGACAGGGAGGCCTGGCATGCTGCTATTCATGGGGTCGCAAAGAGTCTGACACGACTGAGTGACTTAACTGAACTGATCATGCAATGGAAAGCCAAAGATACATGAGTATCCATGCAGGGGCGGTGCATTCTACAACTCTACCTGAGCTCAAAGGCAACAACCAGAGGTTGTTCTCAGCAGCATGAAAGAAACAGCTTGGATATCCTACTGTGAAAAACTTAAAAGACTCAGGGGACTTCCCTGGTGATCCAGTGGTTGAGAATCGACCTTCTTATGCAGGGGAGGAGGATTCAATCAATGGTCAGGGAACAAAGAAACTAAGATCCCACATGCTGCAGGGTAACTAAGCCCACATACCAATTACTGAGCCTGTGTGCCACACATAGTTCCTCAGGTTATTTTTCCAAAAGCAAAATGTAATAATTTCTTTACTGCACTTTGTTAATTCATTGTAGAAAACATTTTTTTTCCCCCCTCAATCTCTAAGATGCTAAGTAGGAGATGCACGGACTGATCCCTGAAGGTTCAGACTTTAGGATTAATTAAGACTCAGAGAACTAGTACATATTTTTACAGGAATAAAACCACATTAAAAAAAAAAAACAAAACTAAGAATAATAACAGGAAATTTTTAGATAGTACTAACAGTGAAAAGCATTGTTTTAAACATCCTACATATTTTAACTCATAATCATCATCATAATTTTTATTAGGTAAGTATTACTATTATCCCAGAGTAGTTGGATAATGTGGACCTATTGTGAACCTATATCCCTTTAGAATATGAATGCTTGATAAACATTTGTACTCTTTAACAATTTTCATAGATGTCATGAGATTTATGAAAGACATTAAGTAAAAGCAAAGCATATGCATTAAGAAAACCATCATAGTATACAGATATCAAATTAGTTCAACAAAGCATAACCTAAGTACTATGGCCAAAGTAAAAAGTGGAGCAGACAAAAGGATCTGGAACTGTCTGTAGGAAAGGTAGGATACAATTTAAATAGGGAGCCGGGCAGTGAAAGTGACATTTGAGCAAGGAAGAAATGGAATAAAAGGATCAGACAGGCAAATACATTGGTCACATCATTCTAGGCAGAAAAATGGTGAGCATAAGATCCGTTTTGCTTGAACATGTCTAGATTAAATACAGGGATTTAGCAAAAAGGTTGGTAGTGAATGTGATGAAGGAACAACTAAATGGCTAGCTCATGCATGGTTTTGTGAATTATTGTCAGAACTTTGGATTTTCCAATGAGCGGAATGGGAAACCATCGCAAGATTAAAAGCAGGAAAATGATCAGATTTAAAAAAATATCAACCCTGCTGTTCTGTTGAAAACATGATGTTGGGCAACAGGTGAAGGAGTAGAAACAACAGTTATAAGATCACAGCAAAGAGGAGCTGATGGTTGAACAAACTCAGAGGTAGTAACTGAGATGGTGAGAAGTACTCAGATCTAGATACATTTTAAATGTTAGGAAAGAGGATTTTCTAATTTATCGGACATAAAAAAAAGTTCAAACATGTCATTAATTTTGGTGTTAAACACCTTGAAAGATAAAGTTACCATAAAATGAGCAAAGCGTGACCTCAAGAGGACAGCTGAAGGTGAAAATGATATTAGGAGTTCATTTTTATATATTTTGATTTGAGATGCTGAATAGGTAAACTTGAAAGCTGAGGCTAAGACAAAGACCAGTATGACAAATGTAATTTTGGAAGTTAGAATATAGATTAAATGTATGAGACTTGAATAGAACACCAAGGAAATGAGAACAGAAAGAAAAGGTCTGAGTTTTAAGCCCTACGAAACTTCAGCATTAAAAACAAAATGGAGAAAGAAGAATCAGCATATTTGAGAAATAGCTAACATAATACTCAACAGTGAAAGATGAAAGCATTTCTTTTGAGATCAAGAACAAGAAAAGGATGCACACTCTCACCTTTTATTTTATTCAACAAAGGTTTGAAAGTCTTAGCCACAGAAGTAAGAGAAGAAATAAAAGGAATCCAAATTGGAAAATAATAAGTAAAACTGGCAGTGTTTGCAGATGATGCTATATATAGAAAATCCTAAAGATGATAATAAAAAACTACTAAAGCTAATCAATTAATGGTAAAGTTGAAGGATACAAAATTCACACACAGAAATCTGTTTCACTTTTATATGCTAACAATGAAAGATTAAAAGGAGAAATTAAAGAAACAATTCTATTTACCATTGCATCAAAAAGAATAAAATAGGGATAAACCTACCTCAGGAAAAAAAATGCCTGTACTCCCACAACTATAAGATGCTGATAAAAGAAATGGAAGATGACACAGAAAGATGGAAAGGTATACCATGTTCTTGGATGAAGAATCAGTTCTGTCAAACTATATTACCCATGGCTATCTACACATTCAAAGCAATCACTAACAAATTATCAATGGTAATTTTCACAGAACTAGAAAAAAAAATCTTAAAATTTGTATGGAGATAAAAAAAGACCCCCAAAAGCCAAAGCAATCTTTAGAAAGAATAACAGAGCTAAAGGAATCAGGATCCAGACTTCAGACTATACTACAAAGCTACAGTAATAAAAACAGTATGGTACTGGCACAAAAGTAGAAATAAAGATCAATGAAATAGGATAGAAAGTCCAAACATAAACCCACACACTTATGGTCAATTAATTTGTGACAAAGGAGGCAAGACTATGCAGTGGAGGAAAAACAGTCTGGTTAACAAATGGTGTTGAGAAAACTGGACAGCTACATATAAAAAAATGAGATTAGAACACTCTCTAACAACATACACAAAGATAAACTCAAAATGGATTCAACTTGAAATGGACCTAAATGTAAAGCTGGATATTATAAAACTCTTAGAGGAAAACACAGGAAGAACACTCTTTGACATAAATTGCAGTTATATCTTTTTGGATCCAACTCCCAGAATAAAGGAAATAAAACCAAAAATAAACAAATGGGACCTAATTATACTCAAAAGCTTTTGCACAGCAAACAAACCATAAGCAAAACAAAAAGATAACTCAATATGGGAGAAAATATTTGCAAATATGTGACTGACAAGGGATTAGTCTCCAAAATATATAAACAGCTCATGTGCCTCAATATAAAAACAAACAACCCAATCAAAAAATAAGCAGTAGATCTGGAGATTTCTCCAAAGAAGACATTCAGATGTTCAAGAGGCATATTAAAAGATGCTCATCACTAATTATTAGAGAAGTGCAAATCAAAATTACAATTACATATTATCTCACACTAGTCAGAATGGCCATCATCAAAAAAATCTACAAACAATAAATAGTGGAATGGTATGGATAAAAGGGGAACCCTCCTATACTGTTGGTGGGAATGTAAATCAGTAAAAACACTATGGATAACTGTATAGAGATTCCTTAAGAGAGTAAAAATAGAGCAAATCTATGATTCAGCAATTGGACTCCCAGGCATATATTCAGAGAACACCATGGTTCAAAAAGATACATGTACTCCAGTGTTTGTGCAACCACAGTTTATACCTAAATGCCCATCAACAGAGGAATGGCTAAAGAAATGTGGTACATATATAAATTGAATATTCAGTTCAGTTCAGTTGCTCAGTCCTGTCCCACTCTTTCAAACTCCATGAATTGCAGCATGCCAGGCCTCCCTGTCCATCACCAACTCCCGGAGTTCACTCAGACTCATGTGCATCGAGTCGGTGATGCCATCCAGTCATCTCATCCTCTGTCGTCCCCTTCTCCTCCTGCCCCCAATCCCTCCCAGCATCAGAGTTTTTTCCAATGAGTCAACACTTTGCATGAGGTGGCCAAAGTATTGGAGTTTCAGCTTTAGCATCAGTCCTTCCAAAGAACACCCAGGACTGACCTCCTTTAGAATGGACTGATTGGATCTCCTTGCAGTCCAAGAGACTCTCAAGAGTCTTCTCCAACACCACACTTCAAAAGCATCAATTCTTCAGTGCTCAGCTTTCTTCACAGTCCAACTCTCACATCCATACATGACCACAGGAAAAACCATAGCCTTGACTAGATGGACCTTTGTTGGCAAAGTAATGTCTCTGCTTTTGAATATGCTATGTAGGTTGGTCATAACTTTTCTTCCAAGGAGTAAGCGTCATTTAATTTCATGGCTGCAGTCACCATCCGCAGTGATTTTGGAGCCCCCAAAAATTAAGTCTGACACTGTTTCCACTGTTTCCCCATCTATTTGCCATGAAGTGATGGGACCAGATACTATGATCTTAGTTTTCTGAATGATGAGCTTTAAGCCAATTTTTTCACTCTCCTCCTCTTTCACTTTCATCAAGAGAGTTTTTAGTTCCTCTTCACTTTCTGCCATATGGATGGTGTCAAATGGGGTTTATCTCCTGCCTTCTCCAGTGGAACTATGAACAGTATGCATTTAACACATTCTCATTTCTATAGCAGTTCCATCATTATGCTTATTATTTTTTTTCATCATTACACTTATTACGTATAATTTATTTCTGGAACTATCCAACTCTGTATGTATCATCTAGAACTAAAATGCCATATTCTCCTTATCCTTTTCATTATTAAATATGCATTTCTCTGGGGTTTCCCAGGTGGCACCCATGGTAAAGATCCTGCCTGCCAGTGCAGGAGACATAAGAAAAATGGGTTCGATCTCTAGGTCAGGAAGATCCCCTGGAGGAGGGCATGGCAACCCACTCCAGTATCCTTGCCTGGAGAATCACATGGACAGAGGAGCCTGGCAGGCTGTGGTTCATAGGGTTGCAAAGAGTCAGATATGACTGAAGAAACTTAGCTCAAATATACGCATGCATGTCTTTGAGCAGAATTCCTTGGTGTATTCAGATTATATATTACAGACATTTTTTGTTTTACTTTTGGAATTTCATACCATTTTTTCTACCCCTGGTGGTCTTTCTGCCCTGAATGTTAGTCTGTTATTTTTGTGATCCTACTAAGTAATCCAGTAGTTTGGTTCAGTTCAGTTGCTCATTGTGTCTGACTCTTTGCAACCCCATGAACTGCAGCTAACCGGGCTTCCCTGGCCATCACCAACTCCCAGAGATTGCTCCATCAAGTCAGTGATGGCATCCAATCATCTCATCCTCTGTCATCTTTTTCTCCCCCTGCCTTCAATCTTTCCAGAATCCAGTAGAGTTTATTCAATTTTATTAACTGAAAATCATTTATCCTTAACTTCTTCAAAAGACTGAAGGGACAGAGATTAGACAATAGATTCTTTCCAGAAATAATCCCATGTTCTGACATTTATTGCTAGGACAGCTGATATGGTCTAGTTCCTTATGTCAGGAATAATTTAGTATTTATGTGGCACTTCACATTTTCACAATGATCTCCAATCATTAATAAAACATTTTCCATGACATTCCTGTCAGAGAGGTCAGTATAACTACCAGTAACTAGGACCACTTAATAACAAAACAGTAAAAGAGTTACCATAATCCTCTTTGTTTCTTGGTGTTAATTTTTAAGCATGTAAAATTTGAGCATTTGTTAAATCTGTTGACTGCACTGCATTAGATTCATAAATTTCCAATATGGGTGAGTTACTATCAGTGATATTGTGGAAAGCTTAAGGTTATACTCTGTTTTCAAAAGCAGGCTGCATTCAATAAAGTCTGCTAATAAACATATAATAAATCCTCTCTGAACTAAGGGCTATTTTATTAAGTCAGAGAGGAGAGAATTCTAGAATATTTAGTGTTAGCAATGCCTTACCCAAAATTTAATAATATAACAGAGATTTATTAGAGGTTAAAATCACATTTGAGAAAGATTGTAGTTTTTCAAGTCAGTTAATGAAAATCTAAGTCAGAATTTTGAAGATAAATATTGAAAAATAGTAGGCAGTATACCCAGATGTTGATGAACTAAGACTTCTGGCAAACATTATGTTCTTGTGCTCAGTTACTACACAACAAAACTACTATAAATTTTTTATTTTTTAATCATGCCTTCCTAAAGACCTTGGGAGTAAACACTTTGTTCTTACTTTCCAAAGCTATCTGGATCTGTTTGGAAGGAATGATGCTGAAGCTGAAACTTCAGTACTTTGGCCACCTCATGTGAAGAGTAGACTCATTGGAAAAGACTTTGATGCTGGGAAGGATTGGGGGCAGGGGGAGAAGGGGACAACAGATGATGAGATGGCTGGATGGCATCACTGACTGGATGGACGTGAGTCTGAGTGAACTCCGGGAGTTGGTGATGGACAGGGAGGCCTGGCGTGCTGCAATTCATGGGGTCGCAAAGAGTCGGACACGACTAAATGATGGAACTGAACTGAACTGAATCAATTATAACATTTAAATAACAATATAAATATTAAAAGATATTTTCCTTCCATAAGAGGTTTTTTTTTATTTTTATTTTTGACAGATTTGTTCATCTCTGATGTCAAAATTCTTCTTCTCCAAAATTAATTACCAACATATTATTTCCTAATATTTGTATTTTATAGGTAAGTCCACTTTTTCATTCCTACTATTTTTAGTTTATATTTTATCTGTTGTCAGTCTTGCTAGGGTGTAGTTAATGTATTAATTCTTTCAAATAACCAAATTTGGGCTTTAATTTTGTTTTTTCTTTATCAAGAGCTGACTTTCGTTTTTCTGAAAACAGTCAGGCAGGAAATGTTTGAAGCTTTGTTGAACATACAATCTCTATTGCGAATACTCAAATCTGTCACTGTAGCATGAAAAGCATCATGCAACACATAAATGAATCAGTATGCCTGTGTTCCAATAAAACTCTGATTTCTAAGAAATTCCATTGTTATCATGAACTAAGCAAACATTTGATAACAGAAATACCAGTGCTTCTTTGAAACATCTCTATGCAATCTGTTATATTATCTACCTGAGTCTTAGAAATAAAGACTGACAGGACTTGATTTAGAGAATGACTGCAAAGTTTCTAACATAGTGAAAATCAGAACCTATTTAACTTTCTTTCTTAAAAGTCTCAAATCTTTACTTGCTTCTCATTTTTAGAGAAAATCTACCAGCTCACTATTGTCTTCAAAGCTCTACATGGCCTAATTTCTTTTGACCTTGAGTCAATTGCCCTCAGTGACCACTTTTCAACCATATGGACATGCTCTTTTGCCTTGATACAGACAGTTTATATTAACTTTGATCCTTCTGTTCTCCTGAGTGAAATTTTATTCCTTCATATCTCTATCTAACTTGGGTAAAGGCTAGGGTCACTGCTCTAGCCAGATCATTCTTATATCTGATAAATTTGGCACCTAGAGGAGGTCATTTGTAATGTTCTCTTCCATTTGGCTTTTTTAGTTTAATTTTTTGGTAATAATCATAGAATGGAAAAAAAAAAATTATAGTGACCAGAAAACAAAAGCAGACAGTGAATATTTACTGAAATCCATATGAATAATTATGTAATAAAGTAGAAATTAACATAAAAATAATAATTTTAGTATAAAAAGAAAAATAAGAAATGGATTAATATTTTTAATATTGCAGTTCCTCAAAAAAGGAGAAAAATATGAAGGCATTAGCCAAGTTCATGAAAGGCTGCATCATGACCAATTGCCCTTGGACTGAAACACTAGGCCTGGCTGCTTGCCCATAGATCCTGAGCACCTGTACACCCATGTCTCTGACAACTGGCCCACCCAGAATTCCTGGCCTACAGGCTTTCTCTGTCAAAGCCAATCTGCAAAGATGTGCATTGGTGACTATCCCTTCAAATGTACAAGCATCAGTAAAATAATACAAATTTAATAATAATCCAGGAAACATGATTCCACTAAAGGAGAAAATTATGTAAAGCACCAAAGGAATTTTATTCAACTACCTGCCTAAAAAAGAACAAAATATCAGAACAACCATCTTAAAGAAGTTCAGTCACCCATTTGATAGACAACTAAATTAAATAAGAAAATAATATATAAATAAATGAAAAGGTCAAAGATATAGAAACCATTAAAAAAACAACCAAACTGAAATTATGTAACTGAAGATAAAGTGGTTGAAATAAAAAATTCCTCAACAGAAAAGTTAAAGAGCAGACTTGATGAGCTGAAGAAAGAATCAGTGAATTTGATGACAGATTATTAAAAATTATCCAATTAAAGGAAGAAAGGGAAAAAAGAATTTAAAAATAAGGAAGACTGTGGAACTTATTAGACATGATCAAGTGAGCTAGTATATGCATCAGATGAGTTCCAGGAGAAGAGAAAAGAAAGGAGCAGAGAAATTACATAAAGAGATATTGGATGAAATTTTCCCAAATCTGTGGAGAAATGAGAAACCAGATTCTGAAGCCCAAAGGACAAACCAAAAGTGATGGAACTGGTCACTGGACCTCAATTACAGGAACTGATAAAGGGACTTCTTCAAACTGAAACAAAAGAATACTAAACAGCAACAAAAACGTATTTGAAAACTCCCTCATAAAGGTAAAATTCAGAATGCTCTAATACTGTAATAATGGTGAGTAAATCCCCTTTATCCCTAGTATAAAAGTTAAAGACAAAAGTATTAAGTATACAAAGACATTTTAATGAATATACAATATAAAAAGAAGTAAATTGTGACATCAATAATAAAGTGGAAGAGGGGAGTAAAATTGTTGATTTAGACTTTATTTTTTTGGGCTCCAAAATCCCTGCAGATGGTGACTGCAGCCATGAAATTAAAAGATGCTTACTCCTTGGAAGAAAAGTTATGACCAACCTAGATAGCATATTCAAAAGCAGAGACATTACTTTGCCAACTAAGGTCCATCTAGTCAGGGCTATGGTTTTTCCTGTGGTCATGTATGGATGTGAGAGTTGGACTGTGAAGAAGGCTGAGTGCTGAAGAATTGATGCTTTTGAACTGTGATGTTGGAGAAGACTCTTGAGAATCCCTTGGACTGCAAGGAGATCCACCAGTCTATTCTGAAGGAGATCAGCCCTGGGATTTCTTTGGAAGGAATGATGCTAAAGCTGAAACTCCAGTACTTTGGCCACCTCATGCGAAGAGTTGACTCATTGGAAAAGACTCTGATGCTGGGAGGGATTGGGGGCAGGAGGAGAAGGGGGCGACAGAGGATGAGATGACTGGATGGCATCACGGACTCAATGGACGTGAGTCTGAGTGAACTCCGGGAGATGGTCATGGACAGGGAGGCCTGGCGTGCTGCAATTCATGAGGTCGCAGAGTCGGATACGACTGAGCAACTGAACTGAACTGATAGTTGTTATTAGCTTAAAATGATAACTATTTCTATAAGAAGTTTCATACAAACTTCATGGTAACCAAAGATAAAAAACTTATGGTAGTTTAAATATATATATGTATAAAATTACCAAAAAAGCCACAAAGGAAGATAATAAGAGAGGAAGAGGGGAACAACAGAATTACAAATCAGATGGATAAAAACAAAATGATTATAGTCAGTGTTTTTAATTGTATTTTAATAATTATTTTAAGCATAACAGGATTAACCTCACCAAATAAAAAATAAAGAATGGCTTAAACAATTAAAAGCAAATAAGACCCAATTGTATACTATTTACCAGATACTCAATTTAGACTCAATGACACAATGGACAGAAAATAAATAGATGGTAAAAGATATTCCATATAAATGGTAATAAAAGAGAGTAGTGGTGACTGTAATAATGCAAAACAAAATACACTCTAAATCTCTTACCAAGAGACAAAAAAAAAAAAAAAAAAGATTCATTACATAATGATAAAAAGTCAAATCAGCAGGAAGATAAAAAACAGAAAAACACACACACACGCAACTGGCCTTTGAACAACACAAGTTTGAACTGCATGGGTCCACTTGTATGCAGTTTTTTTCAGTAAATATAGTACTTGCATTTTCATTTTACAGATTTTTAACTGTGTCAGAGAGGTTTGTGTTTGATTAAAAATCACAATATGCTGAATCAAAAGAAACTTGGATTTGAGTCTTTATTATATCCAGAGTGTTTCAGTTTCTAGTCCTTGGGTGGATCATTGTTAAACTTTGTTTTTGAGGCAGAGATAGCAGTATGCAGATTTCAACTGTGTTGGGGCTTGGTTCCCCTAATCCTCTCACCACTGTCCAAAGGTTAACTATATAACCAACATCAGAGCCCCTAAATATACAAAGTAAATATTGGAAGATCTGAAGTGAGAAATACAGAATAATACACTAAGAATAGACTTCAGTGCTCCACTTTCAATGATAGATAGATCATCTAGAGAGAAAAGCCAATAAGGAAACTGCAGTCTTGAACAAAACCATAAGTCAAATTGACCTAATAGACATGTGCAGAATACTTCACTCAGAATGTGTGTTCTCAAGAGCACACAAAACATTTGCCAGGGTAAATCACATGCTAGGTCACAAAATGAGTCTTAAATTTGATAAAACTGAAAACATTTCAATATCTTTTTCTAACCAAAATGGAATGAAGCTAGAAATCAAATGGGAGGAAACAGAAAAACTCAACAATAAATAGAAATCGAACTGTACACTCTTGAACAACCATTGGATCAAAGAAGACATCAAAAGTGAAGTAAATTTTGAGAAAAATGGGCTACAGCAAAAAAGGGATGTTACAGCAATAAATACACACATTTAAAAAGAATAACTTCAAATAAACAATCTAACTGCACCTAAGTATGTAAAGAAACTAAAAAAAGAGCAAACAATCTCAGAGTTAGTAAAAGGGAGAAAATATTAAAGAATAGAACTTAAACAAATGAAATAGAAAATAGAAAAACAATAGAAACAAACTAGTAAAACTGAGTTGAAGTTTTTGAAAGATAAAAATAATAACCATAGCTATACTAACCATGGAAAAAAGAGAAAAAACTCAAATAGAATCAGAAGTGAAAGAGGGACATTACATCTTTAAAAATTCAAGGCAAATTTCTTTCTTTTAGTTGCTCAGTCATGTCTGACTCTTTGCAACCCTATGGACTATACAGTCCATGAAATTCTCCAGGCCAGAATACTGGAATGAGTAGACTTTTCCTTCCCCAGGGGATCTTCCCAACCAAGGGGTCAAACCCAGGTCTCCCGCATTGCAGGTGGATTCTTTATCAGCTGAGCCACAAGGGAAACCCAATTATTTTTATTACAAATAATTATATGCCAACAAATAGAACAACCTACCAAGACTAAATCCAGCAGAAATAAAAAGCTTAAAACGACCAATATCTACATAGGAGATAGAATTAATAATCAAAAACTTTCCAACATAGAAATTCCCAGGACAAGATGAATTCCCAGGTGAATTCTACCAAACATTAAGAGTAAACACCAATTCTTCTTAAACTCTTCCAAAATGTAGGAAAGGGGACACTTACCTAAGCTCATTTCATGAGGCCAGTATCACCCTGATACTAATGTACACCGTAAGAAGATAAAAGTATAGACAAGTATCCCAGAAAAAGAATGCAGGCAAAAATTCTCAACAGAATACTAGCAAACAGAATTCAACACCACATAAAAATACAGGATTATACACTATGACCAAGAAGAATTTTTCCCTAGGATGCAAAGATGATTCAGTATATAGAAAACAATGTGATATACCACATTAATGGAATGAAGGACCATTATTTTGTGTTTATTATGCCACTGAGTAGGAGGCTGGCTCAAGTTTAGGCTCTGTTATTTACAATAGTATGACTGTGGGAGAGATATTCTGTAAATGGGGATTTGTTTTTTCCTCATATGATGAGTGTGAGAATTAAGTTAGTATATGCCATGCATGTGAAGTCGCTTCGGTCATGTCTGACTCTGCAACACTATGAACTGCAGCCTTCCAGGCTTTCCTGTCTATAGGATTCTCTAGGCAAGAATACTAGACTGGATTGCCATGCCCTCTTCCAGGGAATCTTCCCAATCCAGGGATAGAACCCACATCTCTTACGTCTCCTGAATGGTCAGGAAGGTTCTTTACCACTAGTGCTGCCATCTATTTGTATATATACATACATATATATTTATATGCATAATAGTGTTCATTTGAGTATTTATATACATAAGATATGTCTATTCACACAGAAATATTTATATACAAACATACTGTCTGTTGTCTGCAATACACTCACTCTTGAGAAACCTATATGCAGGTCAGGAAGCAACAGTTAGAACTGGACATGGAACAACAGACTGATTCCAAATACGAAAAGGAGTACATCAAGGATGTATATTGTCACTCTGCTTATTTAACTTATATGCAGAGTACATCATGAGAAACGCTGGACTGGAAGAAACACAAGCTGGAATCGAGATTACCAGGAGAAATATCAATAACCTCAGATATGCAGATGACACCACGCTTATGGCAGAAAGTGAAGAGGAACTCAAAAACCTCTTGATGAAAGTGAAAGAGGACAGGGAAAAAGTTGGCTTAAAGCTCAACATTCAGAAAACTAAGATCATGGCATCTGGTTCCATCACTTCATGGGAAATAGATGGTGAAACAGTGGAAACAGTGTCAGACTTTATTTTTTTGGGCTCCAAAATCACTGCAGATGGTGATTGCAACCATGAAATTAAAAGACGCTTACTCCTTGGAAGAAAAGTTATGACCAACCTAGATAGCATATTCAAAAGCAGAGATATTACTTTGCCAACAAAGGTCCGTCTAAGGCTCTGGTTTTCCAGTGGTCATATATGGATGTGAGAGCTGGACTGTGAAGAAGGTTGAGCACCGAAGAATTGATGCTTTTGAACTGTGGTGTTGGAGAAGACTCTTGAGAGTCCCTTGGACTGCAAGGAGATCCAACCAGTCCTTTCTGAAGGAGATCAGCCCTGGTATTTCTTTGGAGAGAATGATGGTGAAGCTGAAACTCCAGTACTTTGGCCACCTCATGTGAAGAGTTGACTCATTGGAAAAGACTCTGATGCTGAGAGGGATTGGGGGCAGGAGGAGAAGGGGCCAACAGAGGATGAGATGGCTGGATGGCATCACTGACTTGATGGACATGAGTTTGAGTGAACTCTGGGAGTTGGTGATGGACAGGGAGGCCTGGGGTGCTACGATTCATGGGGTCACAAAGAGTTGGACATGACTGAGTGACTGAACTGAACTGAACTGAAGAGTTTTGTATTGTTTGTTTGTTTAACTGGTTTGTTAACTCAGGATTAAGAAGGTATCATTGATGGAGGAATAAAACTAGGCATGAATGCTGGCAGGTTATTTAAAGAGAAAGAAGTTATAAGGAGATAAGACATCAATTTTGCAATAAGGTGATGATAATTCTACTTAGAAAAACTTCCATTTGGTTTAGCAACATGGTGATATGAGCAACAGTAGTGATGATGGATTTGCAAGGGTGAAAGCCAGCTGCGAAAGGGTAAAGAGTAATTGATAGATTAGGAAGTAGAAGTTGTTTGTAGAAAACGATTTTTGAGAATAGTAATAGAGAGCCAATTTATGTGGCCCTCGCTGGAGGAAGCTCTTTTTTTAATATAAATTTATTTATTTTAATTGGAGGTTAATTACTTTACAATATTGTATTGGTTTTGCCATACATCAACATGAATCTGCCACAGGTGTACACCTGTTCCCCATCCTGAACCCCACTCCGTCCTCCCTCCCCATACCATCCCTCTGGGTCATCTCAGGGGCTGGTGCACTGAGGAAGCTTTTTTATAATGATGTTTTTAATAGGACAGAACGGCTAGTCAGTAAGGTAGAAGTATCCACATGTGCCTGTTGAGAACTGGAAAACCTCCAAATTAAGATGTGCTATAAATGTAAAATGCACACCAGATTTTTCAGACTTGCTTGGAAGAAAATGATGCAAACTGTTTGTTACACATATTTTGAATACCTATCAAGGTGATAATATTTTTAATATATGTAATTAAATATATTATGAAAATTAGTTTTACTTTTTAATGTAGGTTTATGCTAGTTTAAGGTTGGTTTTTACTTTTTCATGTAATTACATATGTGGCTTCCATGATTGCTCTGTTGCACAGGGCTGATGTAGAATATATTTCAATGCCTGACTCACTTGAAGAAAGAAGAAAGGAAGGGGAAAATAGTTTCTCTCAAATTCTCAAGACAAAGAGAAGATGAGATTATAAACAAGGTAGACTGGATTTGATCTTTGAGTGAAGATAGAGAATACATATAGATGCATGAAAGCTTCTTGAATTATTGGGGGAAAGTCAAATGTTTATGTATATATGTGATATATACACCAGTGTTTCAGTAGATTCCTTTTGTGTGATTTGGATTTAAGAAGCAAGCTGTGGTGGACATCCTAGGGTGACCTCTCATGATTTCCACACCCTAATATTCACACCTTTTGTAACTTCCTTTAGGTGTGGGTTAGTCAGTCAGTCAGTCCAGTTGCTCAGCCGCGTCTGACTCTTTGCGACCCCAAGGACGGCAGCATGCTAGGCCTCCTTGTCCATCACCAACTCCAAGAGTTTACTTAAACTCGTGTCCATTGAGTCGCTGATGCCATCCAACCATCTCATCCTCTGTCATCCCCTTCTCTTCCCGCCTTCAATCTTTCCCACCATTAGAGTCTTTTCTGTTTTGTTTTTTTTTGTGTGGGGGGAGTGGGAAACAGAATTTAATAATAATTTTTTAAACTAGATGGCAGACATCTCAAGATCCATGATAACTGAAAGTTAAGATAGGCTTATAGTAAGTTATCTTCAAATGAGTCAAATTAAGTGGGTAGGATCTGTAATTTGCTTCTATCTAACCAAGTATGACAAAGGTAAAGAGATGTTGCTAATGTGATTAAATCTCCCAATAAATTCTATTAGAATTAATCAGATGAAAGTCTTTAAAAGACTATTCATTAAAAGCCTAATATTCCTTGAAAGGACCGATGCTGAAGCCTAAGCTCCAATACTTTGGCCACCTGATGCAAAGAGCCAACTCATTGGAAAAGATCCTGATGCTGGAAAAGATTGAAGGCTAAAGGAGAAGGGGGAGGTGGCAGAGATGGTTGGATGGCATCACTGACTCAATGGACATGAATCTGAGCAAACTCTGGGAGAGAGCAGAGGACAAGGAGCCTGAGGTCCAAGGGGTCACAAAAGCCAGACTTGACTTAGCAACTGAACAACAACAACAATTAAATCTCCAAAAAATTATATTAGAATTAAGTAGATGAAAGCCTTTAAAAGGGCTAGAACCTCCTTGAGGTGAGAGAATGCCCTTCTGGCTTGATGAAGTAGACTGTCACACGGAGAAAGCCCACTTGCCAAAGAACTTTGGGTGACTCTAGGAACGTTTAGCTTCTTTGAAGACTTAAGAGTGGCCTCCAGCCTAGGACCAAAAGAAAGCCAATGCCCTCAGTTACACAGTTACAAGTAAATGACTCTTATCAACAACCTGAATGATCTTGGAAATGGAGTCTTCCCTACATGAGCCTCCAGATGAGAATGCTATCTGACCAACAACCTGATTGTAACCTGTTGAAACCCTGAGTGGAGTAGCCAGTGAAGCCATGTTTAGACTTCAGACCTACAAATACTGAGTGATAATAAACCCAGGAAATCACCAAGTTGTTTCTCATCTTCACATAGCAACAGAAAAAACAAATAGGCGTTTCTACTTAAACAATTTGAATGGTGCACATCAATATTCTACAGAGCTGAGTCTGTCTAGTCTGAGATGTACTGTAAATCTATGCACTTCACTGTTGTAGATCAGTTTTTTCTTCTGCGAAATGAAAACACTTTGGCCTAAAAAAAAAAAAAAAAAAGTAACTTTGGCCTAAATTAAATCCTTATAATTATTTCCAATCTAGCCTTCTCTTACTGTTTGATTAGTCAGTGTTCAGAGAATGATTCTCAATGGTCATTTTCAACAACTTACGGATCCACATTAAAACTTGGCACTTACCTCTTTTCTGCAACTTAATACCATCCACAGAGATTGGCAACAGACAAAAGAGTGTCCACCATAAGAACAATAAATATACAATTGATATGATAAAAGTGTCATACAAATCCATTACTTAATGTGTATTTGGAAGTTTGCCAACAATGACTTCTGAAGATATTTTGGGGAAAAAAAAAAACCTACCGGTTTTATATTTATTCTTAGATTCTTTTTAGTGTCTAAAAGCTTTCAAGTTTTCTTTAAAGTAAAGAAACATAAAATAGTTTATAAGTTTACAAACTTACTAAATATTCTATGAAAATAGAATATTATAATATGCATACAAACACATTCAACACAAGGCACAAATACTTGTGCCTTTCTAAAATTACCCAGCCAAACTTGTATCACTTAGTAAAGAAAACTGCTGCTCACCCCAAGAGATTAAATATGATTATGAAAAACACTCAGCTACTTTCTTCCCTTCTTATAAATGTTTTAAATTACAGGTGAGGTTGAATTTTAATAGTAAACAATGGGGGAGTCTTAAGAGTAAAACATATACATACATTTCATAAAAGCAACTGGAAGATTTTGAAAATGAATGATGGGGAATAATAAACACCAGATAACATATCTGGTAGGGTGGTGTAGAGCCCTGTATTTATTCCTGTCGGAGTTAATATTCCCATTGGTGATCTAGAAAAATAAGTAAAACAGCCCACTAACCATATTTTCACATGAAGTTACATTCAAGGAATGTGTGGAAGGAAAAAAGAAACAGTGGAAAACAAATAGACTGTGACAAGATCATAGCCAGCCCCTCTAGTTGTTGACAGTGTAAAACTTCAATCTAAGAGTTCTTCACACAAATCAGAACAGAAATGAATGCCAATGGGGTCAGTGATGATTTCATTATTTGGAGCTGAAAAAAGGAAATGCATGTGAGAAAAAAATATTGGAATGTGTCAAAAAATGATTCATTATCGCACAAAAAGATAACACAAATATATTCAGGAAGAAATAAAAAGGAAACACATCAGTATGTTTTCTAACTTGAAAATGAACTGTGAAATTTGAAACAGTAGATTTCTAAAAATTAAATGGCCAAATGTATGACTTTGGGTGGGAAAAAGAACCTGAGGCCTAAATTAGTCACAAAATCACTCCTTATGTCATATGTTATATATAAACTAAAATAATAACATCATTTTTACATTGTGAATGAGGAACTGTTTCTAATAAGTGTAAAAGCACATTTGGCACAAAATAGGGTTCTTCTGGAAATAGAGTTTTTCTTGTGTTTACTCTTGTACTTGAAGAATATTGTAATTTTATCCCTTGGGAAGTTAATTTTTGTAATACATAATATCTTCTATCCTTCACAGATCTTTATAAAATAAAGTTATACAACAGCATTTTCCCTCTTCCAACAAAATTCTTCTATAAAACAGTAGCTTTTTAGGTACACATGCATGAACAGTTGAACAGAGAATGATATGTTTGAAAGCCTTCAAAATTAGAGAAAAAGATACCTGGAATGAGGTAAGCTCTACATTTTCCCAGCTATGCTTTCTTGGGTAAATAGCTGAATTTCTCTGAACTTTTGTTTTCACAGCAAGAAAATAGAAACACTGACCTATTAATCAGTGTATGAGGAGATTGAAATTCATTTTATCTGCATAAGTATTGAATGCATATAAGTGATATGTATGTAAAATGCTATGGCAACTATCTTTCACCCTATCCAGGCAAAAAAGACATAAAAGTACTAGCCATCTCTGTCTGGGCTGACGATTAATATCTCTATATCCAATGCATTTACATTTTTTCATAACCTGCTTCCATCTGCCTTCTATGGATCATGTGAACAAGTTGCTTGTTTCTTCATCCTATCCCCTGCTCTTCCTTCATGCATCTAAAATGTGTATAAAAACATGAGAGCCAAGACAGCAGTTCTAGAAGTTCTCCCTTGGGCAAAGGGTTTAAAGTTAAAATCTTAAAAATTAAAAGCAAACTAAAATCATAAAAGCACAAACATAAAACCTTGAGGACATCACATTCTTCCTCTAGACTTCTTATAGAATCATACAATCCAAACTTTCCTATTTTACAATAATCATCAAAAAAACCTCTTCTTTAGAATTTAAAAAATAGGACATTTTAAGCAAGTTTTATGAAACTATTAGGTATTATTTAAAGTTACTGATTATAGATACAAGAAGAGATGGGGGAAAGGGAAATAAATGTACTTCTTTTCTTCTGCCCTTTAGAATTTAAACTTAGAATTTAAATCACTTTAAGGTAAAGTAATAGAAGTCTAAATTGGCTTAACCACAGTGAAGAAACCACTAATTCTAAGATACCCATGCATTTGAATCCTTTGCAGATTCATTAACCTTATATCTCTCATCTTTCTTTCTTGCAGTAGTTTCTCTTGATTAATATCTATAAATGATTTACTTACTACTGAATAAAAATATTGTCATTTTTGAGACAGATAATCCTAGTCTGGATTGATTTAATAATTTATTTGGCAGTCACTTAATGTTCCTAAACAGTTGTTTGCTTATTAATAAAATGAAGATATTAATAGCTTTTGGTTCAAGATAAACTGAAGGCAGGTAAATGTACAGAGTATGATGAAGGACATTGCAAAAAAAAAAAAAAAGGCTTGTTATAGCCTTTTCTATTTAACTCATCAAATAAACCTTTAAAATCTAAACTTGCAAAACAATGACTTATTTATTAGGAAGTAGTAGTCAATGGGGGAGTACTGAGTCTCAGTCTTGGCACTGAATGGAATAGCCTCCTGGTTGAGTGATAGTGTGACACCAAACTTCATTCCTTATCTTCCAGCAAGAAGGCATTAGAAATAAGTGATCCTAAGCTCACAGGTTAAAGCGTCTTCCTGCAATGCAGGAGACCTGGGTTTGATCCCTGGGTTGGGAAGATCCCCTGGAGAAGGAAATGGCAACCCACTCCAGTGTTCTTGCCTAGAGAATCCCATGGATGGAGGAGCTGGTGGGCTACAGTCCATGGGGTCGCAAAGAGTCGGACACGACTGACCAAGCGGCTTAACTAACTAAAGGTAACCAAGCCATTGACCAAGTAAAAGAACTGAATTTATCACCAGACACATAACTTATGAAGAAATTCATCTACTGTAAGAGAATATGTCCACAGTTTGATATTGTCTATGAAGAGAAAGTTGGAACTTAGGAGATATTGGAAAATCATATGTATTGTCTTGTCCACTGTTTCTCCTTCCTTGATAAAATCCAATGCTAGTCTGAATATCCATTAAATAATTAGGTATTTTTAGAAGGGTTAGGGTTGAGCAACAACGACAAAAAGTTTACTTGAAAATAAGAATAAAATTGAAATGTTATCATATAAAGATAGCCATCCTAGTAATATAGAGAGTAGGAAGCAATAATAAAGTATTTATAAGGCAGTGCAACCTTGAATACTGGCACTTTGACTTTTCATTATTTTACTAAGGTGACCCACTCGGACTAACCTTAATTAAGAACTGTACTCTCATAAAAATAGATATTATCTTGATTACTATGCATGGAATGTCAATACTCATACTCCCACTTGCTATTTGTAAAGGAATAATAGTCAAAACATATTTATTCTATAGCCATAAAGAAGCATAAACCTGGAACGCATGGTAAGGTCATTTTGTCTATCTTCTTTTTTTATGTGATTGCAATTAAAATATCTTAACTGACTAAAGATCTCCATTTAAAAAACTTCAGAGAATATTTTCCACCCTTTTGAAACAATGTCAAAACAATACCACAGGAAAAAATATGAACTTAAAAACATTTTTTTATGGTGTGTTCTAATTTGACTCATTTATCCAGTTGTTCTTAAAAAGAAGTTTTAATAATCTTCCAAAATTATTCTCCATTTTTTATATCCCCCAAATCCTACATATGCTCTGTGAAAGAATTTCAGTCTAAAATGGAAGGAGAGAATAGAAAATAGAAAATCTTATACATATGCCCTCAGGGAAACAAAACTTGAGGACTGAGAGATGGATTTCCCATAAATACCTAATTTACAGAAAACTGATAGTATTGGGATGCTTTTAAATGATAGGAAATTGATCAAGGAATCTTGGGAAGTTTTGCTTATGTTTTCCAGAGGCATGAATAAGTCACTCTGGGTAAGCTGGTCTTGTAAAATAAACTGAATTGAGCTTTGTTTATGGGACTGGTCTGGTTTTGTCTCCTTGGAAATTTTCAAAGTTACTCTTCATTTGTTTTTTTAATAGACTCTAACTGAGCTCTCACTTCTTTACCTTTCCTGTCCATAAATACAGCCTATCCCAAATCCTCAACAGACTTTCCTGAAGCTTGCTACAGTTTGTGTATCCTGAATTGTAATTCTTCTGCTACTACCAAATGAGACCATTTTTGACAATATTGAGCTCGCTCCATTTTATCTTTTTATTTAGGTAGATATTTTTTTGCATTGGAAGTGGGATCCAAAGGAGATGCCCCCCAAGGGATATGACCCTTAAAATTGTGTGCAGTGCCCCCATGAGAGCCCTGGAGTTTATTGCATCTGTGCCATTGTCTAGTTTTGGTTTGGTGATTCTCCTCTCAGACTCTTGTCTCCCTCCATTTGGGTGGACGTTAAGGATCTGTTTAAAAGTTTTATCCTTTTCAGTGAACACTTTGTTTTATTGGAAACAGGCTAGAATTTTGGTATAATTTCTTTGGAATGAATGAGAGCAAAAATTAAAAATTCTATATGTGGGCACGGGTTGAACAAATAAATGGTATTAGAGTACTTGCTACCTCCCTTTAGAGACTTTAGTCTCTAAAGCAAAGACTTATGTGAGAGCATAAATTCATCACAGACAAACCAGACTGACATTAGGTCATCTGTCAACTGCAAGACAATTTACATGAAACAAGGGACAACTGGTCATGGGTCAGACAATAGGGCAAAGGCTGTCTTCCAGGAGAAAAGAGAGGGATTCTCATCAAAGACACACTGTGAAACAAAACTCCCAGCCCTGAAAGCACATCCGTCAGGCTAGGAATTTAGAAATTTTTCTTTTGCTGTCAGAAAAGCCTGTGAGATATGAGGTGCCAGTCATCTCAATATCATAATAGTGATCTTTATTCAGGGATCTTGGCTGATTTTATGTTAAAAAAATTATGGTCCATCCTTATGTGCACTTTTGACTAGATGATCCAGTCCTACTAAAAATAATGTACAACTCCAGTGGACATTATGAAAAACTTTCAATCTGTTGAAACATATTTTTCTTCAGACTAAATTAGAAGACCAAGGCAATAAAAACTAAACAATCTGAGTGGGACAACTATTTTAATTGGTACCTAGTTCAGCATTTTAACACATTATTGACCAGGGGATTTTTTCAGAGACTAATGCCTGTGGTCAGCAACTTTTTATGTGAGTGAATATTAAAATGTTTCCAGTCGATAATGTTCAGGTAACAAAAAAGCATATTAATATGTCTCTGGTCATTAATGTGTTAAAATTACCTCTTTGTAAAATAGCATTTCTAAGTTAGCTTAAGGAAATAAAGGAGATAAACCAGGCAGCTGAGGCCTCTTCTTTGGTGACAGGAGCCAGGGTTTCCTGTAACCTCATTACTTGACCTCCTCTATATTCAACTTTGGCCTTTTCAAATCCTCTTTCTTTATCTAAACTCCCTTTTTTCTGTAGTTCCTAAACTTTAGCAACTGAGCCTATTAAAACTTTTCCCTTTAAATTTAGGTTTTCTGAGGATCCTGCTAAATCATTAATTAATTTTGTTCCATGGACCAAAGTTGAACTTGGGGCTATAGTAAACTATTTTCCCAAAGTAATTGAGGATCCTCAGTTCAATTCAGTCACTCAGTCGTGTCCAACTCTTTGCGACCCCACAGACTGCAGCACTCCAGATTTCCTGTCCATCACCAACTCCCGGAGCTTGCTCAAACTCATGTCCATCCAGTTGGTGATGCCATCCAATCATCTCATCCTCTGTCGTCCCCTTCTCCTCCTGCCTTCAATCTTTCCCAGCATCAGGGTCTTTTCCAATGAAACAGTTCTTCACATTGGATAGCCAAAGTATTGGAGTTTCAGCTTCAGCATCAGTCCTTCCAATGAATATTCAGGACTGATTTCCTTTAGGATTGATTGGTTGGATCTTCTTACAGTCCAAGGGATTCTCAAGAGTCTTCTCCAACACCACAGTTCAAAAGCATTAGGTCTTCAGTGCTCAGCTTTCTTTATAGTCCAACTATCACATCCCTATATGACTATTGGAAAAATCATAATTTTGACTAGACAGATCTTTATTGGCAAAGTAATGTCTCTGTTTTTTAATATGCTGTCTAGGTTGGTCATAGCTTTCCTTTCAAAGGATCTTTTTTCCAAAGGATCCTCAAAGATTTGCCAAATAATTCAATATTGTAATTCAAACTGAACCTTTGATCTTTATCAGTTAATCCACATGCTTATTGGAGAAGGTTAGGTCCAGCATTGGATGAAAACTCCTCATTGAGAAAGCCTCAAAAAAACCTTTGGAATTTCAAGCCAGCCAACAAATAGCCCTTTTATATGACCGAGCTCCTGTCATATCCCAAAAGCTACATCTTGCCATCCTGAGGAATTTCTGTAAGCTAGTACATGGGGACAAAATTAATGCATGTACCCATTGAATTTTGTGCCCACATTTGAAAAACCTATTGAATCTACTCATGATTACTACAGCAGACTCAAAATTGTTTTTAAAGAAAATATAGACTCTCTATATACATTGACTCTATCAATGCGGCCTTTACTTCAATGTTTATAGTTAAAACAGAGATTTTTCTCTGTTAGTCAAGATAACCGAAAGAGAATGAAGAATAATATTCACCTGGACCTTGTCAACATAGCTAATCAGTTAGCACATGCCATGGAAAATAATTCCATAAAAAGGGAGCATGGCTAAAAGTTTTCAACAGATGGAATCTCCCAAGGAAACTGTTCCTAACCTATTTTGTCTTATTGTAAAAAATAAAATAAATAAATAAATAAATACTGACCTTTGAGAGACTGCAGTTGATTTTTTTTTAAAGCTAGACAATTATAGTTTTCAAACAAACTCTTCCTATTTTGTCATTATTGTTAAAAAATAAAATAAAAATAAAAACTAGCCAATGGAAAAGTTTTTTTTCAAAGTCTAGACAGTTACAGCTTTCCAAAAGCCAAGAGTCAAGGTCATTCCAGTGATGGGACTCCAAAGGAGCACAGGGGCTATTTCCAATTCTACCATATAACAGGCTGGAGGAAACTATTTCCCAGATCTGATATAAATCCCTTACATACCAATTGACACAGGAGCTACTCTATCAGTTCACAACCTCACTACAAATAAACAATCCCCTCAAATAGTGAAGAGTTCAAATTAATGACAATATGTCTCTTTCTCAACCTATATCCATTTTCCTTGGGACCTTTACAAGATAAACACTTATTTTTCCTCAGTACCGTGGCTCTTCTTCAATTATTAGAATGAGCACCTAGAAAAATATCATGCTGACATTTCTTTCTCTTGAATGAAAAATAAATTCAAGAGACTGTAACTCAAGTTTTAAGTCCCTTAAGTCTAATGCCCAAGAGAATCCAAACTTTTACTCTTTCATATGACCAATACTTTATGAACCATGTTGTTCAGTCGCTAAGTGTGTCTGACTCTTTGCGACCCCATGGACTGCAGCAGGCCAGGCCTCCCTGTCTCTTACCATCTCCTGGAGTTCGCCCAAGTTCATGTCCATTAAATCGGCGGTGCCATTCAGCTATCTCATCCTCTCACCCACTTCTCCTATAGCTCTTACAAACCATAGAAGGACAAATTTCAGACACATCTGCATTATTTAGTGTCCCTTAGTCTATGAGCAACATCTTCCACAGACGTAGACAGAATCCATATTGTCCCTCTCTTGGTTCGGATCCAAACGGATCCCTCCAAATCTCTCTCAAGAATTAATCAATACCCTATAAACAAAGACTTTAACTTTACAAAGCATAAGACTTATCATGTGTGTCCATGCTCAGCTGTGTCCTACTCTTTGTGACTCAATGGACTATAACCACCAGGCTCCTCTAACCATGGAATTGTTCAGGCAAGAATACTGGAGTGGGTTGCCATTTCCTTCTCCAGAGGATCTTCCCAACGTAGGGATCAAAGCTGCATCTCTTGCATCTCCTGCATTGGCAGGCAGGTTCTTTATCACTGTGCACTTGGAAAGTCCAAGACACACCATAGAAGACTATAAAGCACAGGAACTTATTATCCCTTGCAGTAGTCCTTGTAATACCCCTATTTTACCTATAAGAAAACCTAAAGATTGAAGATAAAGATTTGTTCAGGATCTCTAAGAAATGAGTAACATTGTCATTCCTCATTATATTGTTGTTCCTAATCCCCATACATTATTAGCTTTAATCCCTACTGAAAGCAAGTTTTTCATCATGATCAACTTATTCAATACACTGTTTAGTATTCTGGTTGGTAAGGCTGGCCAATATGTTCTTGCTTTTACCTTAGAAGGACAACAATATACCTGAACAGAAATGGCCCATGGTTCTTCCAAAAGTCCTTCTTCTCACAAAATTTAAAAGCTGATTTTTATGATACAAAATCATCTGGAGGCTCTACTATTTGACAATATATAGACAGTTTACTTCTGTGCTCACCTTGTCAAATCTCTTCCTGACAAGAAGGCAGATTTCATCTGTTACATCTCTTAGCTACTAAGGGACACAAGTTCTCAAAGGAAAAATTTCATATTGTTCAAAATCAAGTCCAATATTTAATCTCAGAACAAGGGTTACACCTAGATAGATCCCAAAAGCCTTCATGGCATCTTGCATTTCCCCAAACCTAAAACTAAATGTAAATTATAAATTATTCTTGTAGTAGCTGCTTATTATCACAATTGATTCCAAACTTATCTTTCATGGTCCAGGCTTTGCTTGTCTTAATAAAAGCCACTAAACTCCCATTATCTTGAAAAACCAAGATGATCTAGCTTTTAAAATCTTGAAGGAAACCATCATAAATCATTTTACCCTCAGATACATGAACTATGTAGAAGGAAATGGCAACCCACTCCCGTATTCTCGCCTAGAGAATCCAGTGGACAGAGGAGACTGGTGGGCTGCTATCCATGGGGTTGCACAGAGTTGGACATGACTGAAGCAACTTAGCATGCATGCATGCATTGGAGAAGGAAATGGCAACCCACTCCAGTCTTCTTGCCTGGAGAATCCCAGGGAGAGAGGAGTCTGGTGGGTTGCCATCTATGGGATCTCACAAAGTCGGACACGACTGAAGTGACTTAGTAGCAGCAGCAGCATATGAACTATAAACTCCTGTGTTTCGTTTTTGTTTATGAAAAAGAGGATAATACCCTCAGAGTACTTACTCAAAAACATGGGGGCTACCACAGCCTCTAGGTTATGACAGTCAACAACTAGATCCCATGACCCAGTGTTACCCCTCATGCCTTGGGACTATCCTTGCCACTCCCTTCTGGTAAAGTCCACTGAAGGAATGGTCATAGGATCCTCTGACCATCTTTGTACCTCATGCTGTCAAAGCTCTCTTGAACTCATATCATTCCCAACATTTTTCAGCAAGCTCTTACTTTTTATAAAATGCTTTCACTAATCAACCTGCATGTCAGTCTCATTCATTGTAACAATCCAGTTACTCTTTTTCCTTCTTCCATAGACAAACCTTCCTATATCTATATAACTTGAATGAATCACCTATCAACCCCTTGTAATAACAAAAGAAACCTCCTTGACAAATGTTGACTGTTCATGGTTTACTAATGGCTTTTACTTGGAAAATGAAAATGGAAAATATTGTACTGAATATTCAATAGCAACTCCTTTTGAGGTCCTTGAGGCTGTACCCCTACTTTTGGCCACTTCAGCCCAACAAGTTGAATGATATGCTGAATGATATTCAAGCATGTAATCTACCAGAAGGTAAAACCGCAAACACAAATAATGATAGCTATTATGCCTTTAGAGTACCCCATGATTTTGGAATGTTATAGAAACCAGATTTTTTGACTTCCAATAGATACAAAATTTAAAATGGTAGTTATGTTCAAAACTTAAGATGCTATACTCTGGCCAGCAGCTTTGGCTATTATTAAAGTCCCTGGGCATTCTAAGTTCAACTCTCTGGAAGGCAAAGGAAACCACCTCATTGATTATTTCTTCAAAAAATGCTGCTCTTATGGGATCCACAGACAAAATCTCTGTCACAGTCCAGAAAACTACTTTTGCTGGTGACAACCTAAGTGAATTTTCCAGGAAAAAAAAAAAAAAAAAAAGGCCCCTGAAGAAGAAAAAGAAAATTGAAGATCTAAAGGTTACTGGTATCATGAAGAAAAGAAACTCTAGTTGTGACCCAATAAGAAGCCAGGCCTTTAAGGAAATTTAAAATTTCTATTACTACCATACCCAAATTAAATTAGTTGGCATTTGATAAAATTATAATATTAATGAATCAATATTAGTAGAGAAACATTGACAAGACTGCAAAAGGTGCTTACTTGTCACTTTGTTATTGTTGCTTAGTCATTAAATCATGTCTGACTCTTTTGTGACCTTAGGGATTTCAGGCTCCTCTTTCCATGGGATTTCCCAGGCAAAATACTAGAGTGGGCTGCTATTTCCTTCTCCAGGGCATCTTCCCAGTCCAGGGATTAAACCTGCATCTCTTGTGTCTCCTGCTTGGCAGGCAGATTCTTTACTGACTGAGCTACCAGGGAAGCCCGCTACCTTGTCACTTGGCTACTGATAAAATGATGTTCATGAATCAGTATTGGTGGGGAACCTTTGACAAGGCTGCAGAAAGCACTTACCCTGCTTGTCCCATCTGTTCTAAATGCTGGAAAAACTATCCAAACTATCTCTTGACATTTTCATTTATCCAATGAACCACCTGAATGGATTTCATACAATCACTCTCACTCATGAATGTTTTTATAGTGGTTTGTATATTTTCACATTGGACTGAAGTTTTTCATGAAAACATGTGACTGCTTCTTCTGTAGCTCAAAACCCATTAGAAAAGATTATTTTCACTTGGGGAACCCTCCCTGAACTTCATAGTGATTGGGGAATCTACTTTACTGGTCAGATGTTTTGATGAGTCTGTCTGGTCTGGCCATTTCTGTGGCACCTTCATTGTAATTATCATGTGTAGTCTTCAGCATTGCTCAAACATAAAAATCTAATTATTAAGACTCAGCTGAATGAGTTGAAACCCTCTAAACACCCTGGCCAAGAGTATTATTCTTGGTTCTTCCAAATTTTAGATCTACTCCCTCCAGGATGCACTTAGCCCCAATTTCTTTTGACCCATAGCTAACAAAGAAAGATATCCTTCAATTTTGGAAAGGCATAATCAAGCCCATATACATTTTGATAGAGCAGGCTTTCCACAGTGCTCTTCCAGGAAACAGATGTCAAACATCACACCTTACAGCCCAGAGAACTCATCTATCAGAATAGACATTTCCAAAAAGATATCTTTAATCTTGCTGGCAAGGACCCTATTTCACATGCTATTAAACAACAGTGATGCAGCCAAACTTCAAGGATTCATGTGTCACATCTGAAGAAATCCCCCAAATCTGTAGAGATATATGTATTAAATGGTGACCTAAAGCTGAAAAATTCTAAGGGCTAAAGTAGATGACATCTAAAGAGGATAGCTTACCTAAGATATATGAACCAGACCTTTATAACTTTCTTTTTATCTTTTTTTTCATCCGCACTGTATATCATGTTAAATCATGTCATTCATGTCTTTGCTTGTTCTTTCCCTGATTATCCTATTGCCCTTTACTACAGATTTAGCTTGTATACCCACCTTACAAAAATTCTCTGATTCTGTTAAACTTCCTGATTGCTATATTTATGCCATGGTTCAGTGGCATCATCAACTCAATGGACATGAGTTTGAGCAGACTCTGAGAGACAGTGAAGGACAGGGAAGTCTGGCATGCTGCAGTCCATGGGGTCACAAAGTCAGACATGACTGAGCAACAAAACAGCAACAACCTATTTAATGCCAGAGCTAACAATAACCATGACTAATCAGGACTGGCGGCCTAGATACTATATTTAGAAAGATGGCAAAATATGAGTAGGAAAGATGTAAGATTTTCCTTTGGTAGATTTGAAATCACTAGTCTCCTCCCTTCTAGAAAATTGGCACCAGATATTATTGGTTTCCATTGGGTACCGTCAACTCAGGCCTGAACTCTTATCTCAAATTTTTCTGTTTCATAAACAATGATGAGCATGACAAAACCATAGTGTATCTCCCACTGAATATTTGTAACTTTGCTATTCCATGTAACCTTGTGAACATGAATTCACTCCCTATTGGGATATACACAAGCTAATATCATCTTCTCCCTTAATGTATCTCTATAATGGAAATAAAAACAGTAACAGTACTGTTAAAAGAGAAGCTGATGTGCTCCCAATCAATGGCATGTTATTGGAAATTGACCAAAAATCTGGTGGATAGTTAAAACTTAGTTCAACTTTCTTTTCCCCTCAAGATGTTCCAGACCTCCACCAAAATCTTATTTATACTACATCAGTTCACTTGTTACTTCAGATCTGTAGAAATTTAAGGTGCTCAAACAAACATTCCCATAATGTGAATGGACCAGATTACCATATGTTTTATATAGTAAGTGTGTGTGTGTGTATGTATACATTTATATATTCACAAGATACCACCTTTCATTCAAAGAAAGGAAATCTAAGCAAAAGGGCAGAATTATGTCTATCCTTAAAAAAAATCAAGTATTTATTTTCATGTGGAAAAAATGTATATTCTATTCTTGCTTTAATTAGAAGGTACATTATAGGATCACTGCCCTTACTCCTGATGCCAAAATGAGAAAAACTCTTTCTTCTACTGCTTGTATACCTAATTTTTTTTTTTTCTCATACCAGTTAAAAATGACATTAGAGTGGGGAAGCTTATAGTTTGGAAGAGTGACTACAAAAAACACTATAGTGGATAGAAAGGGATCAGGGTTTGCAATCACCAAAAACTTTTCCTTTGGGTTGGAATAGCAGAGTTTGAAAAACTAATTCAGAATCTTTTCATAGTTATGTCTACCACTTTCAGTGCTTCTGCTCAAGCTTTGAAATATCAAAAAACCCAAATAAAATAAGTATCCAAAAGTAGTGCTGAAAAAAAATTCAAAACTCTAAACCTCCTCACTTCTCAGCAAGGGGAACTTGTGTCCTAGTGAAGAAAGTTATTTTTATGTCAATAGGTCAGGGAAAATAACTTAACACAAGAACTAAAATAACATAGGACATTATCAAGCAGAAGTTGTCCAAGCTCCTGAACCTTGGGACATATGGCATCACCGACTCAACAGACATGAGTTTGACCAAGCTCTGGGAGATGATGAAGGACAGGGAAGCCTGGCATTCTGAAGTCCACGGGGTTTCTAAGAGTCAGACATGACTGAGGGACTTAACAACAAACATAAACAGTTGGGGAAACTGGTTGAGAAGCATATTTCAATCAATAACTGTCATTGAGTTTCTGGTTTCCAGTTTATTTCTACTGTTTTGTAATAGTAAACATATATCTTCCTCAAAAATACATGTACAAAACAAACTTCTTTTCCTTTCAAAGTCTTTTCTTAAAACTTGACTGACCATGAGAACTAAATCATCCACCACAGACAAACATAACTGAGATTCTTTCACCAATCCTCTCACTCAGAAGAAGCAGTGACACTCCCTATCACTTTCCTCATCTGTGGGACAAGACACTTGAGCATGATCCTCCTCAGCTTCATGGGAAAGAGACCTGAGGACAACCCTCTTCAGATCCAAGGGACATACAATGAAATCCCTCTATAAAAAATCGTATAGCAGAAAAAATTAACAACACCTGAATGATAATTTCTCAGCAATGCTTTTTGTGAAAGATCTTGAACAAAAGGGGAACATGTGAAGGAATGGAACCAGAGAATATAAAATGGAGGGTCTCACACATGTACTCTCAGGGGGTGGGTGGGGTGGGGTGGTGGGGAACAATGACAAAGAGACTGACTTCCTATAAATACTTGATTCATAGAATTTTGATAACATTGGAACTTTCTTGAATGACAGGAATTTGGTTAGGGATTACCTTCTATCAGTCTTGAGAAACTTTGCATACGGTTACCAGAGGCATGAACTAGAAACTCCCAATCAGGTTGGTCTCAGAAAATAAGCTGAATTGAGTTTTGTTTATGAAACAAGACTGGTTTTGTCTACTTGGGGAATTTTCAAAGCTGTTCTCCATTTGATTTTTATTTCATCCAACTCTCATTTAACTCTCCCCCTCTTTACATTTTCTACACATAATTACAGCCAAATCCACAACAGACACACCTGTACCTTGCTATTTGCATGTCCTGAATAAAAATTCCTCTGCTATTCCCAAATAAACACATTTTCTTTGACAAATGACATTCTGTGTATAGGAGTATGTGTTTTTGATCTTCTAACAGGTGAATAGTTGCATTTCATATTTTTATTTGCTTTTCCTCAAGAGTAATGATGTAGATAACTTTCCATGTGTTTTCATAATTAAAGCTTAAGGTAAATGGATTTATTTTAAAATTATTTATTTTACAGATGGCTAACAAACACATGAAAAGATGCTCAACATCACTCATTATCAGAGAAATGCAAATCAAAACCACAATGAGGTATCACTTCACGCCAGTCAGAATGGCTGTGATCCAAAAGTCTACAAGCAATAAATGCTGGAGAGGGTGTGGAGAAAAGGGAATCCTCTTATACTGTTGGTGGGAATGCAAACTAGTACAGCCACTATGGAGAACAATGTGGAGATTCCTTAAAAAATTGCAAATAGAACTGCCTTATGACTCAGGAACCCCACTGCAGGGCATACACACCGAGGAAACCAGAATTGAAAGAAACACATGTACCCCAATGTTCAGCGCAGCACTGTTTATAATAACCAGGACATGGAAGCAACCTAGATGTCCATCAGCAGATGAATGGATAAGAAAGCTGTGGTACATATACAAAATGGAGTATTACTTAGCCATTAAAAAGAATACATTTGAATCATTTCTAATGAGGTGGATGAAACAGGAGCCTACTATACAGAGTGAAGTAAGCCAGAAAGAAAAACACCAATACAGTATACTAATGCATATATATGGAATTTAGAAAAATGGTAACAATAAGCCAGTATGTGAGACAGCTAAAGAGACACAGATGTATAGAACAGTCTTTTGGACTCTGTGGAAGAGGGAGAGGGTGGGATGATTTGGGAGAATGGCATTGAAACATGTATAATATCATATACGAAACGAGTCGCCAGCCCAGGTTCAAAGCATGATACTGGATGCTTGGGGCTGATGCACTGGGGGCAACCCAGAGGGATGGTACGAGGAGGGAGGAGGGAGGGGGATTCAGGATGGGGAATATGTGTATACCTGTGGCGGATTCATGTTGATGTATGGCAAAACCAACACAATACTGTAAAGTAATTAACCTCCAATTAAATAAATTTATATTAAAAAAATAAAATTATTTGGGGTTACAAATTTTCTTGAAATAAGTTTTAACAAAGTATATTTTATGCTCAGTAATTCTTTCAGTTTGACAAGTGTCCACTGAAATTTTTGACAAAATTACATATATAATGCTTCTCTGTTTTGTAGACCATCTCTACTACACCCCATGCCTAAAACAACCACTGATCTGCTTTTGAAGAGATTAATTTGTATTTCCTAGAATTTTATATAAATTGAATTATGCAATATGAATAATTAAAAAACAATGACAAAGAGATCGACTTCCAATGCCCAGTTGTGTCAAATGCTGTAAAGAACAATAATTCCTAGGAACCTAGAATGTTAGGTCCATGAATCAAGGTAAATTGGAAGTGATCAAACAGGAGATGGCAAAAGTAAACGTCAACATTTTAGGAATCAGTAAACTAAAATGAATGGGAATGGGTGAATTAAATTCAGGTGACCATTATATCTACTTCATAGGCAAGAATCCCTTAGGGGAAATGGAGTAGCCCTCATGGTCAACATAAGACTTGGGAATGTGGTACTTGTTTGTAACCTGTAAAATGATAGAATGTTGTCAGTTTGTTTCCAAGAGAAACTATTCAGTTTCACAGTAATCCAAGTCTGTGCCCCAATCACTAATGCAGAAGAAGCTGAAGTTGAATGGTTCTGTGAACACCTACAAGAACTTCTAGAACTAATACCCCCCAAAAGATGTCCTTTTCATCATAGAGGACTGGAATACAAAAGTAGGAAGTCAAGAGATACCTGTAAAGGCAAATTTGGTCTTTGACTACAAAATTAAGCAGGGCAAAGGCTAACAGAGTTTTGCCAAGAGAACACATTGGTCATAGGAAACACCCTCTTCCAACAACATAAGAGACGACTCTACACATGGACATGACCAGATAGTCAACACTGAATTTCAGATTAATTATATTTTTTGCAACCAAAAAATGGAGAAGCTCTTTACAGTCAGCAAAAACAAGACTGGGAGCTGACTGTAGCTCAGATCATGAACTCCTTATTGCCAAAATCAGACTTAAACTAAAAAAAAACTAAAGACTAAAAAAAACTAAAGAAAAAAAAAAAAAAAAACATGAGGCCATTCAGGTATGATCTAAAAGAAGCCTCTAATGATTGTAAAGTGCATGGGATTAGTCTGATGGAGTTACCTGAAGTACTATGTAAAGAGGTTCATAACACTGTACTAGAGGCAGTGATCAAGATCATCCCCAAGAAAAAGAAAGGCAAAAAGGCAAAATGGTTGTCTGAGGAGGCCTTACAAACAAATGGAAAAGAAGAGAAGCAAAAGACAAAGGAGAAAAAGAAAGACATACACATCTGAATACAGAATTCCAAAGAATAGCAAGGAGAGATAAGAAAGCCTTCCTAAGTGCACAATGTAAAGAAATAGAGGAAAACGATAGAATGAGAAAGATGAGAGATCTCTTTGAGAAAATTAGAGATGCCAAGGGAAAATTTCATGCAAAGATTGGCACAGTAAAGAACAGAAATGGACCTAACAGAAGCAGAAGATATTAAGAAGAGGTGGCAAGAATACTCAGAAGAACTATACAAAAAAGATCTTCATGACCCAGATAATCACGATGGTGTGATCACTCACCTAAAGCCTGATATCCTGGAGTGTGAAGTCAAATGGGCCTTAGGAAACATCACTACGAACAAAGCTAGTGGAGGTTATAGAATTCCAGTTGAGCTATTTCAAATCCTAAAAGACGATGCTGTGAAAGTGCTGCACTCAACATGCCAGCAAATTTGGAAAACTCAGCAGTTGCCACAGGACTCAAAAAGGTCAGTTTTCATTCCAATATCAAAGCAGAGCAATGCTGAAGAATGTTCACACTACTGCACAATTGCACTTTTTTAACATGCTAGCAAAGTAATGCTCAAAAATCCTACAAGCCAGGCTCTAACAGTACGTGAACTATGAAATTCCAGATGTATAGTCTGGATTAAAAAAGAAAGAGGGACAGACATCAAATTGCCAACATCCGTTGAATCATAGAAAAAGCAAGGGGATTCCAGAAAAATGTCTTATGTTTCATTGACTATGCAAAAGGCTTTGTGGATCACAACAAACTGTGAAAAATTCTTAGAGAAATGGGAGTATAACACCTGTATGATATTCCCATACCTGCCTCCTGAGAAACCTGTATGCAGGTCAAGAAGCAGTAGTAAGAACTGAACATGGAAAAACAGACTGGTTCAAAATTGGGAAGGAGTATATAAAAGCTGTATATTGTCATCCTGCTTATTAATTTATATTCAGAGTACATCATGCAAAATGCCAGGATGGATGAAACAGAAGTTGGAATCAAGGTTGCGAGGAGAAATATCAATAACCTCAGATACGCAGATAACACCATCCTTATGGCAGAAAGTGAAGAGGAACTAAGGGGCCTCTTGATGAAAGTGAAAGAAGAGAGTGAAAAAGCTGACTTAAAGCTCAACATTCAAAAAACTAAAATGATGCCTACTGGTCTCATCACTTCATGGCAAATAGATGGGGAAACAATGGAAACAGTGGCAGACTTTATTTTCTTGTGCTCCAGAATCACTGAGGACAGTGACTGCAGCGATATAATTACCTAAATTCTATAGGGTAAGTAAATAAGCAAATGTTAGGAAACAAAACCCTATTTCAGATTAGGTAGGACGTTACCTTTTATCAATAGTCTCTCTCATAGCTTGTTTCCTTGTACAAATAATAGGAAAATAAGACCAAGTTATTCTGCAACTATTATTTTTCTTGTGAAAAACACTTGCTTTTCTAGATTTGAGACCTTACATTAATTGTGATTTTGGTCTCCTTCGGCCCATTTAAGGATCAAATATAAGGATGTTTTTATGTTTAAAATACTTTATTTCAAGTTTTATTGGCCAGAAAATGAAATTTCTTTCACCAAGGATAATTTCGCATTGGTCAAACAGTATTAAAATGTTCAGTTCATGTTCTTAACACATCTTTGTATACTTACAAAGGTCATTGTCGGGTCATATGTTGTTAAATTCACAGTACAAATAAACAAATATTTATAAGTAAAGTTAATATTAAAGTAAAATTCATAGATAACAGTAAGGCATACTTTCTTCTATAGTATTCCTTTTACTTATTCTACAGAATTTAAACTTTGCCTTTCTTTAAAGTGTTTCACATACCAGAACCAACTTACAGCAGCATACACTGATGAACAAGTTAAAAAACTTCTGACATGCCAAAGAATATCCACGGAGCACTTTAAAATTATAAAACATTGGATTAGTTCAACCTGAAGCAAAGTGGACATATTCCAGGCTCATTTTTTCTTTTCCAGGAAAATAATTATATCCATTTGAATCTGGCAGAGTTATGTTTTTGGATGGACTTTGATGGCAGACATAGTAATGAAGCTGAATTAAAAAAAAAATCATAGTAAAAACATCAAGTAAAAAACATGCAGTTAAATTACTATGGGTGAAAAATATTTTATTTTAATAGCACTGAAGGCAGGTATAAAGCATAATCTATAGTCTGTACTATATATATACATATATGTATGCATATGATATATAATAATTAGCAGTCTCAAAAAGTGTATTGTAGAATATGGAATATATTAAGACAACTGGGCTATCATTTTCTAAATTTATTAAAGGTTTCCAAAATTTGGATTCTTGATCTATGAGGTCCATTTATGTTTTATGTAAAGTCCAAATATTTTTTGTTGTTAGTAGTAATGGGTATGTAACTTTTATTTTTAAAAGAATTAGAGTCACTAAAATGAGTAAAGGTAATAAGAAAATCTAAAACATGAACCAGTAAAACATGATTTAGAAGATAGGAAAGACAAGAATGTTCAAGAAATTATGCAAAAGTAATTATAAACATAGTCCTAAATTAGACAAGCACACATTACTCTAAAAATATTTTGTACCTATTTTTGTAAAATTAATTATATTTAGTACCATTTAATTAGCACCAATTTCACTTGTGTTTTAAAACTTAAATTCAGATACAACTTTCCAAGAGTATAGCTTCATGTGCATGTTCCTAAAGTCATATGATAAAGGGGCTTCCTGTGACCACTAAGCTATAGCCAGTCTGCTTAAAGACAGCTTGGAAGCCTCATATAACAGTGTTAGGTTTCTGCATGTTTTCACTCTTTTTTCTAAATACTTTAAAATGAATAGCATCATTTCAGTTATTATCACATTAACTCATCAAGTGCCGTGGTATATCTTTCCTTTTTTAATGTGTCAGTGATGTTGATATCACTTTCCAGAGGAGATTGAGGAAACCTCAGTGATCACAGCATAATTTTATGTAGGATGACTATGAGAGCCATGATTTATTTAATACCATTTATCTTAAATCAGAAATTGCAAATATTTCCATTGTGTCCTTCTAAAGAATTTTCATAATCTTATCCTGAACCATCACTTTAGTTTACAGATTTGTCACAGTTGGTTAAAACTCTCTATTAACAGTGATCTTTCCCTCCAACTCCTAAATAAAAATATATCAAAAAACGTTTCAAATTAAGACATTTTTCTCATAGATTAAATCAATTGATGAGGGTTTTATTGCTGAATATGTTCTTTATGATTCCCAATATCTAAACAAAACTAAAATTTCAAGTGATGAACATAAGCCTTTTTTAACCATCAGGGTCTATGACAAAACTAACTAAAATAATGAAACTAACTGCCGGAAGAAACTAAAAATTGGACCTGCTTCTCTAAATGTAAAGTGGCAGAAGCTTTTGCATGTTTAAAACAGTCTTATTTCTATGGAATATCAAAACTCACAAAAGAAAATCTAGTCCTCGAGTAATAGAATCAGAAAAGCAGGATACTTTAAGCACACACAAACAAATGCATATATATACACATACATTCACACACACACGGTGCAAGAATAAGAAAAAATGTTTCTTAGGCATAACATGAGGAAGAAAGAAAAAGCTAAAACAATGCATTATTCTCTTTAGTGAATTTATACAATACTCACAAATAAACATTATGTCTAAACCTTATTAGAATGAAACAGTTGGAAATCAAATCAGAATATCACCAGATCAGATACTGTGTTTAATTCTGGTGAATATAATAACACTGATTTTTTTTGTTGTTTATTTCTTATGAAGTTTATATATTTCCTAAGAGAAATTCACAGTGGTTAAAAGCCAGACCCTCAATAAACAAGCAGCTTGACCTGGAACCCAAGACTGCTTTGAAAGTAATTCTGACTTGATACCTTACATAATTTTTATCTGATTAAACCTAATATTATTAATTTTAATATCAAAATAAAGGTATAATCAATTATCACATGCCCACCATTTATTTATTATGATCTCTGGCTTTAAGTCAAGTCTCAAAATCAAAATTAATAATGAAAGTTTATACATAAGGAAACATGTCTGCCTGGTTCAAATAATTTTCCCCAAATAATAAAACCATGGCCCAGGAAAACTAGGCTGTAAACTAAGAAATGTCTTTGTTCCAAATTTTGCAATCTTTCCCATTAACTCATAATAACAGGTTAAATTATTATTTGTTTTTCTAAAGTGTATATATAAATTAGATAACCATTAGATATAAATGACTACTAAATAATGGCACTATTTCAAAGCTTTTTTTAATTGTCAGTGTCAGAAAGGAAATTACATACTATTTTCAGTTAATATGGTTTTCACTCTAGGTGATTATGGGCCATTTCTGTCTGGTTCAAAATTTTATCTCCAGTGTTAAACAGAATGCTTCAGTTCAGTTCAGTTGCTCAGTCGTGTCTGACTTTTTGTGACCCCATGAATCGCAGCACGCCAGCCCTCCCTGTCCATCACCATCTCCCGGAGTTCACTCAGACTCACGTCCATCCAGTCAGTGATGCCATCCAGCCATCTCATCCTCTGTCGTCCCCTTCTCCTCCTGCCCCCAATCCCTCCCAGCATCAGAGTCTTTTCCAATGAGTCAACTCTTCACATGAGGTGGCCAAAGTATTGGAGTTTCAGTTTTAGCATCATTCTTTCAAAAGAACACCCATTAGTACCTAATAATTGCTGAGTCTTTTTGAAAAAGTGAATGAATGGCCAAATGAAGGAATTCTGGTGGATTTTAACAGTAAAGTTAATTTTGTTTTATTAGAAATTAATTCTAGTTCCTGATTGTGATATTTTAAAGAATTAGTAAACAAAACAGAAAACAAATTGTTCAAATGAGGAAACAAACTCTTTTTATGTGTAGGGGGCAGGGTTTCTGTTTGCTATGCAATTATTAAAGTAAAACTATATATATAGATAGATTTTTTAATTTTTTTTTTACTGATTGATATAATCAAATTTTGAAATACAAATTCAGGATGTACAAAAGGAGTAAACTAGGAATATTACTAATTATGTTGCAAATGCACACTTTTATAATATTTAATTGAAGGAAACTCAAAGTACATGATCAAATGTGAACCATGCACTGGTCCTTTGTCTCCATGTCACTGGACCTTGAGGTATCAATAATATTTAATTATTGTGACTCGTGCAAAATAATACTTTCTTATGGTATCCTCAGAAGACAAATGGGCTATGTGATTGAAAAACTACTTTTCATGTGAGCGTTGACAAGTAAAATGCTTAAAGTATTAGCCAGTCTTCCAAAATGTTAAGGTTAATGTTCACTATTTGTGTTCGTTTGCAAGGGCTGCAATAACAACATACCACTGACTAGCTGGCTTAAACAAGAAAAAAAAAAAATTATGTTTTCACAGCCCTGGAAGCTAGATGCCCATGATCAATATATGGGCAGGTCTTATTTCTTCTGAATTCTTTCCCTGTCCTCTCCTGATCTTCTCTCTGTGCATATGTGCCCCTGGTGTGTCTTTCTGTGTTGTAATCTCCTCTTCTTATAAAGACACCAGTCAGGATAGGTTCAGTTCAGTTCAGTTCAGTTCAGTTGCTCAGTTTTGTCTGACTCTTTGCAACCCCATGAATTGCAGCACACCAGGCTTCCCTGTCCATCACCAACTCCCAGAGTTCACTCAAACTCACGTCCATCGAGTCAGTGATGCCATCCAGCCATCTCATCCTCTGTTGTCTCCTTCTCCTCCTGCCCCCAATCCCTCCCAGCATCAGAGTCTTTTCCAATGAGTCAACTCTTCACATGAGGTGGCCAAAGTACTGGAGTTTCAGCTTCAGCATCATTCTTTCCAAAGAACACCCAGGACTGATCTTCTTCAGAATGGACTAGTTGAATCTCCTTGCAATCCAAGGGACTCTCAAGAGTCTTCTCCAACACCACAGTTCAAAAGCATCGATTCTTTGGCGCTTAGCCTTCTTCACAGTCCAACTCTCACATCCATACATGACTACTGGAAAAACGATAGCCTTGATTAGACGGACCTTAGTCGTCAAAGTAATGTCTCTGCTTTTGAATATGCTATCTAGGTTGGTCATAACTTTTCTTCCAAGGAGTAAGCATTTTTTAATTTCATGGCTGCAGTCACCATCTGCAGTGATTTTGGAGCCCCCCAAAATAAAGTCTGACACTGTTTCCCCATCTATTTCCCATGAAGTTATAGGGCCCACCAAAACAGCCTCATTTTAACTTGGCTACCTCTTTAAAGACTTTATCTCTAAATACAATCATGTTCTGAGGTACTGGAGGTCAGGACTTGAAAATATAAATTTAAGGGAAGAGAATTAAGCTTATAACACTAATACAAGTTTTGCAATTGAATAATTAAGTATAATTTGTTTAGATAATCAAGACTGGTTCATTTAGGAGAGATGACAGTGGAATCCAAGGTGAAAAAATGTCAGAAGTAGGCAAGAGACATAAAGCAGTAAAGACTAAAACCCAAAGTTTTTGAAAAGACAAAAAAATAAAGCTTCTTTATTCTAAACAATGTGTTATTTTCTAAGCAGTTCTATCAGTAAAATTTTGCTTTTCTGCATTGCCTGTATCATGAAATAGCATTTTCAACCATCATTATTCTCTTTTAGAGAAAATCATTTAAGAAAAGTAAGTTGTGTGATGATGGTATTCAAAAATAGTTTATGTATATTTTTAACTCCAATCCTATTTTAATCTTAGATTTATTTTTAGAGCCCATAATTGTACAGTTTAGATATAATGTAATATATGATGATCTTAAGATTCCTGAATACTGAATTGTTACTAGATAAGACAACACTTCTGAAATTCTCAACAGAGAAAAACATCAAATATGAACAAAAACAAAAATAAAAGCATTTAGTTATTAACTAGTCTTACTCTCCTACTTCTCAGTTTAGCAGGTTTAGGAAGCAACTAGTGGCTTATAGCTTCCCTGGTGGCTCAGAGGTTAAAGCATCTGCCTGCAATGTGGGAGACCTGGGTTCGATCCCTGGGTCAGGAAGATCCCCTGGAGAAGGAAATGGCAACCCACTCCAGTATTCTTGCCTGGAGAATCCCATGGACTGAGGAGCCTGGTGAGCTACAGTCCATGGGGTCGCAAAGAGTCAGTGGCTTATAGGGCTTTACAGGTGGCTAGTGGTAAACAACTGCCTGCTAATGCAGTTCGGAAACATGAGAGACACTGATTTGATCCCTGGGTCGGAAATATCCCCTGGAGGAGGGCATGGCAACCCACTCCAGTACTCTTGCCTGGAGAATCCCATGGACAAAGAAGCTGCAGTCCACTGGGTTGCACAAAGCCAGACACGACTGAAGGGACTTAGCGCGTGTGCACGCATGCACGCACACGCACACGCACACACACACACAGGCTTAAAAGTGATACCTAAATCCTTTCTGCATGGCACTGAGTATAAAGCCAATTGAAGAGTAAGAATGACAACAGAGTGGGTAAAATTTGGTGACAATGTTCAGGAAATGCTTTGCCCACGTGTTTGAGGTAGGATATTGCTGTTAAGTTTGTCCCTTAGAAATTCACACCTTTGTAAAAAAAGAACTGACTTACTATTATTTTTAGTTAACTTTCAGGATGGTGAGTGTAACGTAGAAACTAATGGAACTAATTTGTATGTGTGTGTATATATGCACAGGAAATCCTATTAGAGTAATTTTTTAATCACTATATGCTTCTGCCTTGTCATAGCTATTAGGGGCAGTTAGTTCATGGTCATACATATTTTTATTTCTTTACAAAATAGTTTTTTCATGTTTAATCAAAATTTTCAATTATTTGCATTTGTCTAATAATCTCCTGATATGTGATATATTACCAGGAGAACAATGCAGAAGTTAAGATGGATGAAGAGCTGTGAAGTAGTCTGTGCTTTTTAGGATATCCTTTTGACACTGAAACCTGAAATTATGGCAAAGATAATAACTGCAATAAGAAAAACCTTCTGTATAATATCACATATTAAATATTATGACCCCAATATTTTTCATTAGTCAAAGAAATAAGCTTGTAAAAATAGAAAGTAACATATATAAATTAAAAAATAATCATATATTAATCTTTCCATACATCTCACCCTCTCCTCTCTTCTCCTCCTGACATGGAAACTTACATTCAGTTCAGTTGTTGAGTCCGACTCTTTGCGACCCCATGAACTGTAGCACGCTAGGCCTCCCTGTCCACCACCAACTCCCAGAGCCCAACCAAACTCATGTCCATTGCGTTGGTGGTGCCAACTAACCATCCCATGCTCTGTCATCCCCTTCTCCTCTTGCCCTCAATCTTTCCCAGCATGAGGGTCTTTTCAAATGAGTCAGCTCTTCGCATCAGGTGGCCAAAGTATTGGAGTTTCAGCGTCAACATCAGTCCTTCCAATGAACACCCAGGACTGATCTCCTTTAGGATGGACTGGTTGGATCTCCTTGTAGTCCAAGGGACTCTCAAGAGTCTTCTCCAACACCACAGTTCAAAAGCATCAGTTTTTCAGTGCTCAGCTTTCTTTATAGTCCAACTCTCACATCCATACATGACCACTGGAAGAACCATAGCCTTGACTAGATGGACCTTTGTTGGCAAAGTAATGTCTCTGCTTTTTAATACACTGTCTAGGTTGGTCATAACTTTCCTATCAAGTAGTAAGAGTCTTTTAATTTCATGGCTGCAATTACCACCTGCAGTGAATTTGGAGCCCCTAGAAATAAAGTCTGACACGGTTTCTACTGTTTCCCCATCTATTTCTCATGAAGTGGTGGGACCAGATGCTGTGATCTTAGTTTTCTGAATGTTGAGCTTAAAGCCAACTTTTTCACTCTCCACTTTCACTTTCATCAAGAGGCTCTTTAGTGCCTCTGCACTTTCTGCCATAAGAGTAGTGTCATCTGCATATCTGAGGTTGTTAATATTTTTCCTGGCAATCTTGACTCCAGCTTATGCTTCAATCAGCCCAGTGTTACCTTATGCAAAATAGATAGCCAAGGGGAATTTGCTATATGGCTCAGGAAACTCAAACAGGGCCTCTGTATCAACCTAGAGGGGTGGGATGGGGAGGGCAGTGGGAGGGAACTTCAAAAGGGAAGGGATATATGTATACCTATAGCTGATTCATGTTGAGGTTTAACAGAAAATAGCAAAACAATTATCCCTCAATAAAAATTTAATTAAAAAGAAACATATACCTATATTGACAGCAAAGCACATTGCCAAAAACAGAAACATATTGTTGATAGTTTGGTATTTAACTATATAAATTCTTACAAAAAATGTTGCAAATATAAGGATCATAACAGAAACGTACTCTACTAAAGCATTTTTCTTTATTATCAGAGCTATTTTTGTGACAGATTATATTTCATGTATTTACAATTAAATTTTATTCAATGAGAGAAAAATAATAGTTAGTGTATTACATACAGACTATTGTTGCTATAGTTTCTGAAGACCTAAATGGTCTCATAATCTATGGATCCTAAAGTAAAATTACATCTTTATGTGCTATATCGCCATCTAGCACACTGCCTAGGTATGAATTCATTTATGTATTTTGAGGGGCTGTGTACATTAGATTGTTTTATATCTATATGTGTGGCATATGCATGATGTTGTATATGTACAAAATATATCATGAATATGCACCATTTATTTAAAATATCAAATCAATACATATGCATATATTAAAGTATACTACACTTACTGCTGATGGTTGAAGTCGCTCAGTCCCTCAGCAACCCCATGGACTGCAGCCTACCAGGCTTCTCCATCCATGAGATTTTCCAGGCAAGAGTACTGGAGTGGGGTGCCATTGCCTTCTCCGCCTTTTTAAATAATTACCACTTAATATCAGCAAAATTTGTCAGAAATAGCAATAGTCACAAAAAGAGAAAGCTCTAATACATGAGCCCATTCCAACGTTAATAATTCATTGGATTATAAATTAAAAGATGGTTACTCCTTGGAAGGAAAGCTATGACCAACCTAGATAGCATATTAAAAAGCAGAGACATTACTTTGCCAACAAAGGTCCATCTAGTCAAGGCTATGGTTCTTCCAGTGGTCATGTATGGATGTGCGAGTTGGACTGTGAAGAAAGCTGAGCGCCGAAGAATTGACGCTTTTGAACTGTGGTGTTGGAGAAGACTCTTGAGAGTCCCCTGGACTGCAAGGAGATCCAACCAGTCCATTCTGAAGGAGATCAGTCCTGGGTGTTCTTTGGAAGGAATGATGCTGAAGCTGAAACTCCAATACTTTCGCCACCTCATGCGAAGAGTTGACTTATTGGAAAACACTCATGCTGGGAGGGATTCGGGAAGGAGGAGAAGGGGACGACAGAGGATGAGATGGCTGGATGACATCACCGACTCGATGGACATGAGTTTGAGTGAACTCTGGGAGTTGGTGATGGACAGGAAAGCCTGGTGTGCTGCAATTCATGGGGTCGCAAAGAGTCGGACATGACCGAGCTACTGAACTGAACTGATTCCATTTTACAAATGGTATGACCATCAAACTGGACTGGGTCTACATTATAAAATCATGGGGGAAAATGTAATTGTGATGGACTAAAATTATTTCCTAAATAATAGATTATAAGCAAAGTATGTTTGTTACATTATAAGCAAAGTATGTCAGTTACATGTGGTTTTACTGACTTCCTGAATACTAGTTAAAATAGTATTACATTTAGCTGGCTATTTTCCAATAGAACTATTTTTTTTAAGAAATTTGAGTTATGGACATATGGAATACACACACACAATTAATAAGTAGGACTGGGCATACTTTACAGCAAAAAGCAATGGTCATCTACATGAAGATTTGAGTTACTCACTAAATTTTTCTGCTACTGTTGCAATAAACAAATCATCAAAAAATTCAGTGATCTATCTAGCAAAGATTTATTTTTCTGATTTGTGATCTGTTTAACAACTGGGTGACCTTGCATTATAGTTCATGGAGCTCAACTTGACTCTGGACTTTGAGGAGAGTTCAGATATATTGCACATGTATTCATATTCACCAAGGGCAAGCACTACCCAGGGCATATTACTTTCATGGTTGACCCAGGAGTAAAAAAGTGCAATCCTCTGTCCATAGGATTCCCCAGGCAAGAACCACACAAGAACCAAAACTACTCAGAGCTCTTTGAACAAACTAAGTCAAAGTTATATCCATGATCTGTGCAGAAGAAATGTATACTATACCCCAAGAGATATGGAGAAATGAGTGAATGAAAAAAATATTATCAACTAATACAAATGAACACAAAAAGATGTTCTAAGGATTTATTATATATATATTTCTAGTAAATTGTGTCATTTGTGTTAACAAACTTAATTTAGAACAATTTTAGATTAATAGAATTATTGTGAAGACACACAATAATTCTACATACACACTAATTTAGAGTCTTATCTAGGACAGTTTCTCAGACATTCCTTGTTTTTGATGATCTTAACAGCTTTGGCTACTGTTCACCATTTTATAGAATCTTTCTCGCTTAGAGTTTGTCTGATTTTTGTCCTATGATTAGAATAGTGTTATGTGTTTTTCTATGGAAGACCTCAGTGGTAAAATGCCATTCTTAACACATTGCATAATGGATATGCACTGTCAATATGACATCATGTAGGATGCTAACCTTGATCATGCAACTTGAGGTAGTGTTTGTCAGGTTTCTCCACTGTTAAATAATTATCTTCCCTTTCTATACCATACTCCTGAAGAAAGTCACTCTGCATAGTTCATACATAAGATGTGGGCATTAATCTTTACTTACTGAAGGGTTGAATATCTATGTGTGTATGCATGCTAAGTTGCTTCAGTCATGTCCGATTCCATGCAATCTTATGGACTGTAGTCTGACAGGCTCCTCTGTCCATAGGATTCCCCAGGCAAGAATACATGAGTGGGTTGCCATGCCCTCCTCCAGGGGATCTTCCTGACCCAGGGATAGAACCTGCATTTCTTGAGTCTCCTGTATTGGCAGGCGGGTTCTTTACTACTCCCACCACCTGGGAAGTCCTAGCATATATAAATAAATGGTTTTAAATTCTTCTGCACAGGAAATTGGCCTACTATTCCTCATGTATTTGATCACTTCTTTATATCAATAAATGAACGTGTATTTTATACTTATAATCTAACACTGTCCTATCTTGTTTCTCAAATTATGCCAGCTCTTTCAGCTAGCTCCTGAATCAATCTTTTATTTCTTCATCTCTGTGTATGTGCAGGTGGAGGGGCGTGTGAGACATCCTTAGTTTCTGGCACTACAAAATACTTAAGGCTCAGGACACACATTTTCTGTCCCAGTCCGAGAATCAACCATTTCTCCAAAGAGCCCTGCTTCCATTTTGGAGAATGGTATTACAAACCAAGACTAGCTACCACGTATGATTGTCACTACTGGGGTTTGTTGTATCTTCTGTTTCAACAGACTATACTCTTCTCAGAGTGAAAGAAAATTAACTGAGGTGCTCTGCACTTAGGAAAAGCATGCAAATTGAAAATTTGGGATATATTTCTAGAAAACATGTATATTTGTATATGTGTGCACTTGCACTATAGATATATTTCATATATATGTATATATGTATATACATACATACACAGCAAAATGAATTGATATGCATACATGTATATTACTATATAAGAGAATGCTAAAGATAAAAGTTAAAAATCTTCCTAAATTCAATCCTGATCAGTCCTTCACATAACAAAAATGTTTATCATTTTAATATGTAAATAATTGTTATAGAAGAGGGGGCAATCATAAACATAAATTTAAATATTCTGATATCTTTATTTGGAATTTGTTAATAATTTCCAACAGACAGTAATATAAACGATTCTGATGATTATATATGACCTTGTATTTCAGCAAACCACTTTCTGGTTTCTCTTTGTCTTCCTTAGCTAACCTCTGATTCTTAGCCAGTCTGAGAGTAAAAGCACACTGCTGCTGCTGCTAAGTCGCTTCAGTCGTGTCTGACTTTGCAACCCCATAGACGGCAGGCCACCAGGCTCCCCCATCCCTGGGATTCTCCAGGCAAGAACACTGGAGTGGGTTGCCATTTCCTTCTCCAATGCATAAAAGTGAAAAGTGAAAGTGAAGTTGCTCAGTCATGTCTGAATCTTTGCAACCCCATGGACTGCACCCTACCAGGCTCCTCCACCCATGAGATTTTCCAGGCAAGAGTACTGGAGTAGGGTGCCATCGCCTTCTTCAAAGCACACTGCTGCTGCTGCTGCTAAGTCACTTCAGTCGTATCTGACTCTGTTTGACCCCATAGATGGCAGCCCACCAGGCTCCCCTGTCCCTGGGATTCTCCAGGCAAGAACACTGGAGTGGGTTGCCATTTTCTTCTCCAATGCATGAAAGTGAAAAGTGAAAGGGAAGTCGTTCAGTCATGTCTGACTCTTCACGACCCCATGGACTGCAGTCTACCAGGCTTCTCTGTCCATGGGATTTTCCAGGCAAGAGTACTGGAGTGGGGTGATCGCCTTCTCCGCCAAAGCACACTAGCTACTGTGAATTTACTTCTGAATAATGCTTTCCAATCTGAAAATTTATTCTGATGAATGTTCTTTATTCCTTTAGCTCTCTATGCCTATGAAACATGATTTTTGTAACTCCCTATGATTTCCCCTTTCTGTCAGTATAAGCAGTAGCCTGTTGAATTTAGTACTAGCAGAAACTGTAAAACACATAGTACTATTGAACCATTGCTAGAGTATGTCACACTCTAATTTACCAAGTAAATTCAATATGCCAACAAGTAGGATTTACATTAGGGTTATCTAAAATGGCACCCAATGTGATTGTCAGTGCTATCAAATGGATTTGATATGGGTGTCATATTCTAGTCTTTCTTGAAGAAACATATGGATATCATCTGTATATAGTCACAATCTTATTAGAAAAGAGAGTGATTCACTGAGGCTGGAGTACAGAATTGTTTTCTACTCTTGATCCCACCATTAACTTGCCACTCCACTGTGAGAAAATCAACCATATTTCAATGAACTTCAGTTTTCTTATTTCCTAAAACTAGGATAATGCTTATTTGGCATGAAGTTTGATGGTGTTCAGGATGACTGCATAGGGAATACCTTGAAAAAGGAGCAAGCCTCATTGTATTCATTACGTGAATTGCCTCCATACCGTATTGGAGCAAACAATCCAAGAGCTTTTAATGCCTGGATTTTCTAGTATTTTAAAGTATGTCTCTTATTAATATTTGAAACTACTTATGAGCAGAACTAATAATGTCTCAATTAACATTCATTACTTTACCACCAGGGACAAATAGTTAAGAGAATAAGAAAATGGTTTAATAAGTAAAGGGAAATTGTTTTATTTTATTCTTATTTCTAATAATGTATCTTATAAAACTCAGAGAAAACATGACAAATTTAAAACCAATAAAATTGTTTAAAACCAACAGCCTGTGGTTTAATTTCTAAGATAGAGCTGGTAACTTTGTAATCAAATCAATGCCAAGAGTTTTACTCAGGCCTTCTAAAATTATATAAATTACTATACTTAATAATGCCTTTCATACTGTGAGTTTGCACTAAATGAATAATGTAATAATTATAAATACAATGTGGAGACAGAAGTTTTTTTTAAAAAAATTACAAAGGGTAGAAAAGTTCTGAGGATAAGTTTCTGATATTTTCTGATTTGAAGACAAAAATACACAAAACAGTTATATAGTGTGTTAAAGGAAATACTATTAAGAATTCATTAGCTCAAGCTTTATTAAATGTGATAATATGAGATTATTTCAAGATGATTCTTCTGGGTGCAATATAGATACAGTATAACTAGTCAAATTTCCAACATCTGCTGGATCATTGAAAAAGCAAGAGTTCCAGAAAAACATCTATTTCTGCTTTATTGACTATGCCAAAGCCTTTGACTGTGTGGATCACAATAAACTGTGGAAAGTTCTTAAAGAGATGGGAATAACAGACCCCCTGCCCTGCCTAATGAGAAATCTGTATCCAGGTCAGGAATCAATAGTTAGAAATGGACATGGAACAACAGATTGGTTCCAAATAGGAAAAGGAGTACGTCAAGGCTGTATATTGTCATATACTTATTTAACTTCTATGCAGAGTACATCATGAGAAGCACTGGGCTGGATGAAGCACAAGCCGGAATCAAGATTGCCAGGGAAAAAATCAATAACCTCAGATATGCAGATGGAACCAACCTTATGGCAGAAAGTAAAGAAGAACTAAAGATCCTCTTGATGAAAGTGAAAGAGGAGAGTGAAAAAGTTGGCTTAAAGCTCAACATTCAGAAAATGAAGATCATGGCGTCTGGTCCCATCACTTCATGGGAAATAGATGGGGAAACAGTGGAAAAACTGTCAGACTTTATGTTTTTGGGCTCTAAAATCACTGCAAATGGTGCCATGAAATTAAAAGATGTCTACTCCTTGGAAGGAAAGTTGTGACCAACCTAGACAGCATATTAAAAAGCAGAGACATTACTTTGCCAACCAAGGTCCATCTAGTCAGGCTATGGTTTTTCATTAGTCATATATGGTTGTGAGAGCTGGACTATAAAGAAAGAGTGCCAAAGAATTGATTCTTTAGAACTGTGGTGTTCGAAAAGTCTCTTGAGAGTTCCTTGGACTGCAAGGAGATCCAACCAGTCCATCCTGAAGGAAATCAGTCCTGAGTGTTCATTGGAAGGACTGATGTTGAAGCTGAAATTCTAATACTTGGCCACTCGATGCTAAGAGCTGACTCATTTGAAAAGTCCCTGATGCTGGGGAAGATTGAAGGTGGGAGGAGAAGGGGACAACAGAGGATGGAATGGTTTTATGGCATCACCGACTCAATGGACATGAGTTTGAGTAATTTCTGGGAGTTGGTGTTGGACAGGGAAGCCTGGTGTGAGGCAGTCCATGGGGTCACAAAGAGTCAAACATGACTGAGTGACTGAACTGAAATGAGCTGATAATATATAGATACTAGACTATATTATAGTACAGTCTATAGTACAAGAGCATATGGCTTAGACTGATGATGATCAGTTAGATTTGTTTGTTCTGAGTATTTATATATGGTTATGACAAACCTAGGCAGTATATTAAAAAGCACAGACATCACTTTGTCAAAGTCTGCATAGTCAAAGCTATGCATTTTCCAGTAATGCACAGATGTGAGAGTTGAACTGTAAATACGGCTGAGCACTGAAGAATTGATGCTTTCAAACTGTGGTCCTGGAAAAGACTCTTGAGAGTCCGTCAGACACCAAGGAGATCAAACTAGTCAATCCTAAAGGAAATCAACCCTGAATATTCATTGGAAGGACTAATGCTGAAGCTCCAATACTTTGGCCACCTGATGTGAAGAGCCAGCTCATTGGAAAAGACTCTGGGGACAACTGAGGGAAGGAGAAGGAGACAACAGAGTATGAGATGGTTGAATGGAATCACTGAGTCAGTGGACATGAACTGGAGCAAACTCTGAAAGATAGTGAAGGACAGAGAAGCCTCGCGTGATACAGTCCATGGGATCACAGTCAGATGCAACTTAGTTACTGAACAACAATAATAACAATGACAAATAAAATACAGGGTCATATATAAAGGCAGCATATCTGGGGCCTGACTAGCCTCCATTGGTGAGTTAATTTGGATATAAAAAGAGTAGTGAATTCAAAACTATGGGTTATCACCTCACACAGGTCAGAATCAGTTCACTTTAGCTCAGTTGCTCAGTCATGGCCAACTCTTTGCGACTGCATGGACTGCAGCATGCTAGGCCTCCTTGTCCATCACCAACTCCCAGAGTTTACTCAGACCCAAGTCCATTGAGTCAGTGATGTCATCCAACCATCTCATTCTCTTGTCATCCCCTTCTCCTCCTACCTTCTCTTTCCCAGCACCAGGGCCTTTTCAAGTGAGTCAGTTCTTCACATCAGGTGGCCAAAGTATTGGAGTTTCAGGTTCAACATCAGTCCTTTCAGTGAATGTTCAGGACTGATTTCCTTCAGGATGGACCGGTTGGATTTCCTTGCTGTCCAAGGGACTCTCAAGAGTTTTCTCCAATACCACACTTCAAAAGCATCAATTCTTCGGTGCTCAGCTTTCTTTATAGTCCAACTCTCACATTCATACCTGACTACGGAGAAAACCATAGCTTTGACTAGATGGACCATTGTAGGCAAAGTGATGTCTCTGCTTTTTAATATGTTGTCTAAGTTGGTCTGTCCATCATAAAAAAGTCTACAGTCAATAAATTTTGACAAGGGTGTGGAGAAAAGGGAACCCTCCTACACTGTTCATTAGAATGTAAACTGGTACAGCCACTATGGAGAAGAGTATGGAGGTTCCCTTAAAATCTAAAAGCAGAACTATCATATGATCAGCAATCTTGCTTCTGGGCATCTGTCTGGAGAAAACTATACTTTGAAAAGAAACATACACCCATCCCATTGTTCACTGCCGCACTGCTTACAATAGCCAAGACGTGAAAATGACCTAAATGTCCATGGACAGAAGAATGAGAAAGAATAGGTGATATACATATTCAATGTATTATTACTTAGCCATAAAAATAAATGAAATAATTCCACTTGCAGCAACACAGATGAACAACAAAATTATACTAACTGAAGGCAGACAGAGAAAGACAGATATATTACTTAAATGATACAAATGAACTTATTTACAATACATAAACAGATCACAGAATTCTACTATATACAAAATATATAACCAACAAGTATCTACTGTATAACACAGGGAACTCTACTCAATATTCTGTAATAACTTCTATGGGAAAATAATCTAGAAAAGAATAGATACATGTATATTGTAACTGAATTATCTTGCTGTCACCTTTAACTTGGAGAAGGCAATGGCACCCCCATTTCAGTACTCTCGCCTGGAAAATCCCATGGATGGATGAGCCTGGTAGGCTGCAGTCCATGGGGTCACCAAGAGTCCCACATGACTGAGTGACTTCACTTTCACTTTTCACTTTCATGGATTGGAGAAGGAAATGACAACCCACTCCGGTCCTGCCTGGAGAATCCCAGGGATGGGGGAGCGTGGTGGGCTGCTGTCTATGGGGTCACACAGAGTGGGACACGACTGAATGACTTAGCAGCAGCAGCAGCAGCACATCTTTAACTAACACAACGTTGTACATCAACTATACCCTGACATTAAAAAATTAAATTAAAAAGGAGAGGTGGTGAGGAATAGTTGGGGCTAGTGTTTAACAACATTCAGTGGGAAATACTCAATTCTTCAACATCTATTATGCTGTAATTATATTTGAGCTAAGTGGAGAATAAGATGAATTTATTTTAGAGACATAGATGTTTATTCCTCAATAACATGAATAGTTATTGAATAGTAAAAGCATAACCCCAGACTGGGAGCAGCCTCGCATTCAATAACAGCAGAGTGAGCCATCACTAGGAAAGTCTGAGGGCAATGAAAGTAGCATCAGTGAATTTTATCTATTAAGTTTCAGGTTATTTGGGGGTGGGGGAAAGAAAAGTATTAGAATGTTATATTTCATATTTTAATAAATAATAAGTACTTAGAGATGGTAGATTAAGGAAAACATGATCTTTTCACAGAAAAATGTCTAACCCCACATACATAGCATTTAAATATGATCGATGCCTTTTATATGTATTATGCTCCCTTGTGTGTTACATTTGGTGTTATACTATAAATTGTTAGTGAGAATTTTTCCTAAGTGCATGGACAAATTAGAAAAAATACTGATTTTCCACTTGTCACCTCATTCAGGTATTATTTATTAAACCCTATATCTATGTAAAGGAATAGTTATTTATAAAGCAATCTGAGGGGGATGCAAGGGAAAATAAGATATGGCTCCTCTTTGGTGAATTTGAAGCCTATAATTTTAATACTCAAGTTCATTTTGGAGATACTTATAAATCACAAATCTACAGTCATAATATATCAAAAAGTGAAATCTTGACATACAAAAATAAGAGAGAAACCTAAATATGATGTTGCTAACCTAAGAAACCTTAATATCTAAAGTCAGAGCTTAGCAAAGAAAGATTTGATACAATAATTGTTTGCCAGTAATTCTTTACTACCTTGCCTTTAACTTTACATTCTTTTTACAATATTAAATATATTTTCTTTCCTATGTATTGATTGGCTTCTGCTAGAGACAACAGATATTTTTTATCGTATAATATAAAAATAAGTCAACTTCATGGGAAAAGGAATTGAAGCTTAATATCTTACACAGCACATGATGTATCCAAGACTGCCTACATTTTTTAATTGAACAGACTTGGCAATCAAGTCTGAGAAGTAACACCCATCAGATTGTTAGTCTGGTCCCTTCATCCCAGTGCAGTTTTGTGTTGATAATCATCACTGTTCTCAAGAAAGTCTAGTGTTCCCACCTAGTGTCAATGTACTTAGGCTTTACATTTATTTAGTGTTTTGTTGCCAAGCTGTCTACAATATGAAATCTACAGTTATCATCCATATGAAAGTACTCATCACAAGTTTAGTATTCAGGGTTCAATGGATATGTACTTTCTTAATGGCACCAGGCAAACTGGAGGAAAAAAAAAAAAAAGACTGAAATTCTTTCTGGAAATGATATCTAATATACATACCAAAATCCTTATGTGTTCTGTTTTCATAATTCTGTGGGTAATGAGGTACTACATATTGCAGCCCTCCTCTGTATTCAGTTGTAGAGTTCCACCACCTAGTAGGTGTCTAATTACTTCCTTTACCATAGTAACTGCACCTCATTTATCTTTATTTGCCAACATCTAGCATGCAGCATGACAGGAAGTGATTCCTCACAAATATTTAAAGAATGAAATTGAATCCATAAACTTGAAAACAATGACCCAGATGCCCACAAAAAGAATTGTTTCAAGTGGCCTGAGTTAACAGAAATACAGAAAAATCATAAAATCTTAAAACAACAGTAATAGCACAAAAAGTGTGGATACATGATTTATGAAACTCTTAGCCATCAATGACATTTTTAAAAACGTTCTTATTTACAAGAGACAGTAGTCCAGAAAAACAAGTATAATTTATATATTTAATATTTATAGAGGCTTCCCTGATGGCTCAGATGGTAAAAAATCTGCCTGCAATGCAGGAGACCCAGGTTCAATCCCTGAGTCAGGAAGATCCCTTGGAGAAGGGAATGGCAACCCACTCCAGTATTCTTCCCTGGAAAATTCCATGGATAGAGGAACCTGGTGGGTTATAGTCTCATAGAGTCGCAAACAGTCTGATATGACTGAGTGACTAACACACATTTAATATTTACCTTTGTGTTTATTTCTGTGACACCTACAAGATACCCCTACAATTCATGATACAAAGTAACTTCTTAAATGAGGCACAGATATGAATAATGATTATTTATATACATGTTCCACTTAATGAATGAGAAAAGCCAATCATCTATCACCAGCATTTCAACTGACCTTTGTAATCTGTGTAAGCAGGATGAATGGTGACTTCAGGAAATCTACTGATTTCATCCTGTCACACACTATATTTTATTGTTATTCTTATTTACTCACCACCTGAATTTAGGGCATTGAAACACTGTATACATTACTCTAGCTTTGTAAGTACAAATATACCAATAGTTTTGGTTATTGATGATGAGAAGCAATGGTTTTACAGAATCAAAGTCATTTTTTTTTAATCTATTTCATTTCATGGTGAAAATGTACTGGCTATGTTTGGGAAATTGGGCTTTCTCAGAAATCTTAAAGCTTGTCTATGAATGTGAATGTTTAAACAAATTAATTTTGAATTGAAGTTTCTTCTTTAAAAGGTTTCTGAAAGTTATTTTTTTTTCAAAAATAACTGAAATATGAGTGTCTTCAATTTTAAAAAGCATATCTAAAAGCAACAAAACACAGATATAAAGAACAGATTTTGAATTCTATGGGAGAAAGTGAGCATGGGATAATTTGAGAAAATAGCATGGAAACATATATATTACCATATGTAAAATAGATGACCAGTGCAAGTTTGATGTATGAAGTAGCACTCAAAGCTGGTACTCTGGGACCACCCAGAGGGATGTGTTGGAGAGGGAGGTGAGTGAGGGGTTCAGGATGGGGGGACACATATGCACCCGTGGCTAATTCATGTCAATGTATGCAAAAACCATCACAATAATGTAAAGTAATTATCCTCCAATTAAAATAAGTTAAATAAATAACAATGGTAACAGATTATAACTCATTAAATAACATAAGAGTCTATTTGACTATACTCATATAAATAAATGAATGGAAAGAAAAAAAAGAAAACAAAAAGAAAAAAAAAACAAATCTAAAGATAACTTTAAATATATATAAATTTTACTGAACATATTCTTGGAATAGTGCTTTAAATTCTGTAGATGACAGGTTGCTTATTTTATTTCAAAGGCAGTGAAACTAGTTTGGTTGGCTTTCAGAGGTTTTCAGATCCAGCTCATGAATTTGAAGAACTCTGTGTGTGTCTGTACATGTATATGTGACAGAAAGAGAAAAGGAGGCATTTTATCACAAAGAAAAAGAAAATAATTAGGAAGCACAGAGTTACACAATTTAAAATGGTAGAATCAATTAACTGAGAGATCACAATTCAACTGCAATTGTAATATGCTCACAAGTTTTCTTGAATGTGGCTTTTCTCTCTGCTAAGAAAACACCCTTTCCTCAGATGTTGCACTGCCTTTGGATAACAGATTTAAGTTTCTTTATCTCTTAAATGCTCTGTTCTGAAATCCTTTATTGTTACTTTGGCTAAGTGAATAGCTATTATGTCACAGTGACTTAACATCTGACTGAGTATTCTAAAACCTTTTGATATTCGTTGACCCAAATTTCCTAAATTATTCTAATGATGCACTTTTCACTTTTAGCTAACTTTGGGATGCTTCAGAGGGCCTCTGAAACATCCCAAAGAGAGATATTACACTAATTAACTAGGTTCATTTTGAATGCAGAATTATATGGGAATTATTGGCAAGTCAGTAATAAGTCTCAGGTTATATTGAATCTGCCTGCAATGCAGGAGACATGGATTTGCTCCCTGGATTTGGAAGATCCCTTGGAGAAGGGAATGGCAGCCCACTCCAGTATTCTTGCCTGGAGAATCCTATGGACAGAGGAGCCTGGTGAGTCTATGGGTTGGCAAAGAATTGAACAAGACTGAGTGACTAACACTACTACTGTACAAGTTTTCTGGGAGGAAGCTAAGCTAGCCCTTAAAAAGTCCTTAGATTGTTCTTATTAGTGTTAGATACAAAAAATGTTTAAATGTTTTTGATTCATTTTCCTGATAAGTTAACTTTTCTTTTATAAAGCAGTATATTCTACAACGTATATAAGCAAGAATATAATTTCCCATGGATCTAAGAATTTGAAAAGTAAACAGATTTGTAATACAGTGGTTTTATACATAATTCTGTAAAAGTTAAAATTAAATGGTGTTTGCTTCAGTGGAGGCTTCACTTGATTTCTAAAATATGGGACATATCAAATTTGGGACATGGTTTAAGAATTGTAAGAGTAGATTGAAGACATGTTTTAATAGATATAGTCTCCGAAAAATAAGAAGATGCAAATTTCATAAGATTGATAAGTGAAGTGGGTCAAGTAATTTGAGGAATAATGTTGAAAAGAGTAAGAGAAAATATGAGAGTAAATATCTACATCATTCAAGCATAAAATCATTTGTAACATTTCCTTGCCCTCAACTCACTTCAAGAATCATAAACTTGCAAGTGCCCTAAAGGCTTCTGATTTTTGTGGATTTCAAGAACAATAACAACAACAACAAAAAAAAACTGTATATGATAAAACCCCTCAGAGTGTATCACAACTGAACCAGCAAAAGTTTCAAACAGCTCCAGTCAGCAGCCCCTGGAGGTTCTGGAAGAGGAGTTAATGTTACAAACAAGATCAGTGCCCTGTGGTTTCATTTGAAGTATAACTTCTGTCTTTCATTTGAGTCAAGCAAGGGACCCAAAGTTCTTTAAAAAAAAAAAAAAGTGGCTACAATTAGGGATAGAGACAGAGACAATGGAGAAAGAGATAGCAAGGCAGAGGAGAGAGAATGAGAAAAAATAAGGGGCATAATGCTGTATTCTCCTGGATGGGAAACACTAGCCATGTGAAGTTATTCAAGTTTCAATTAATGAAAATTAAATAAAATGCAAAACTCACTCCACAGAATTGATAGCCTCATTTCAAGTTCTCGGTAGTTACACGTGGCTAGTTATTACCATACGGAACAGTACACATGGAGGATGTTTCCATTTTGTCAGAAATTTCTGATACAAAGGGCTAATATGGAAAGAGGGAGAAAGAAAAAGAGCGGACATAAAGAGGCTTCAAAGAGAGAGAGTGTTTTACAGGGTCAGTGGTAGACATGGGAAGGAGAATACAAAAAAATGATACAAAGAAATGCTTTTATAACTTGAGGGAAAAAAATTAAGATAGAATAGGATATATGAATAATAGATGCAGAAAAAGTATAAAAGCCAATAATCATCTTGAATAGTTTATAATAATAATAATTAAAAAAAAAAAAACATGACTACCAACTCAGGTTACATGATATTCAGACTTTAAGAAACTAACCACCAAAAAGACTAAAAATAAGATTGCAGAACTTATAATCTAAACACCAAGATCATTTAACAGTTTTTGTTTGACTTTTTAAAGCACATAAAATTAGAATGTCAGATTTGCTCATCCTTCCTCTCTTCATTTGTATATGAAATGGAATACCTGTGTTAGTGGGTCAGGAAATGAGTGGGGGCATGTAAAGAAAAAAAAATAGAATATGAATTAGAAAATCAGAGCAAAGATAGAGGTTTTAAAATAATAATGCAAATTTTTAAAATTTGAAGTCCCTAACATTCAGAAAACGAAGATCATGGCATCTGGTCCCATCACTTCATGGGAAACAGACGGGGAAACCGTGGAAATAGTGTCAGACTTTTTTTTGTGTGTGTGCTCCAAAATCACTGCACATGGTGATTGGAAAAGTTATGACCAACCTAGATAGCATATTGAAAAGCAGAGACATTACTTTGCCACCAAAGGTCCATCTAGTCAAGGCTATGGTTTTCCCAGTGGTCATTATGGATGTGAGAACTGGACTGTGAAGAAAGCTGAACGCTGAAGAATTGATGCTTTTGAGCTGTGGTGTTGGAGAAGACTCTTGAGAGTCCCTTGGACTGCAAGGAGATCCAACCAGTCCATTCTGAAGGAGATCAGCCCTGGGGTTTCTTTGGAGGGAAGATGCTGAAGCTGAAACTCCAGCACTTTGACCATCTCATGCAAAGTGTTGCCTCATTGGAAAAGACTGTGATGCTGGGAGGGATTAGGGGCAGGAGAAGGGGACGACAGAGGATGATGTGAGTCTAAGTGAACTCCGGGAGTTGGTGATGGACAGGGCGGCCTGGCGTGCTGCGATTCATGGGGTCACAAAGAGTGGGACACAACTGAGCGACTGAACTGAACTGGACTGAACTGAACTGAATACTCTTCAACTTTTTCTTTATTCTGAAAAATTGAGTATGAATTTTACATAGAGGGTAGGTTTTTAATTTTAAATGAAAAACTTCAAAGATGATGTTAATACAAGAATGAAAGATAATGATCTGAATTTTATATTGGAAAAAAGCAAAATTTGAAAGAAATATTCAGTTAAAACCCAACTGGAGAGTTTATAAAATAGAGTTTGAGCAAGAATCTAAACTGAAGGGAATATCTTCACTTTTCAGAAAATATTTAATTAAATTACTTGATAACAATTTTTTAATTTACATTTCCAATCCATATTTATACATTTCTATATTTAGAAAAATTAAATAGATATGATAATAGAAATAGGCTCTTAAATTACATAAAGTCAATATTTAGTGGATGGAAAAATTTTCCTATATGTTCTCCAAGGATTACAATGGAAGCATATTTGTTTTCTTTCTTTTTTTTTTTTTTTTGCATATTTGTTTCCTATATTTTAAAGTCTCTGTAAAAGGGATTACACAAGGAAAAACACATTCCATGATGATAAAAATAAAAGTATCAAATTTCTTTGGGAAAAAAAAAAAAAAAAGGAGAAGTGTAGAGACAGTGAATGGCCTGTGTAGTGGAAAATACAAATCAATACAGGCCAGTGCAAGATATGGCATTTAGAAAAAAAAACTGATCTAATTATATCATAGAAGGATGGGGTATTACTGCCAAGGAAAGGACCTGACAGTTATCAATTATCATTTTATCTTTTGTTTCAAGAGAGTAGTTTACATTCGTTTGTCAGTCACTCAATCATGTCTGACTCTTTGTGACCCTATGGACTGTAGCTCTTTGTCCATGGACTTCTCCAGGCAAGAATACTGGAGTGGGTTGGCATTCTCTTCTCCAGGGGATCTTCCCAACCAAGGGCCTGAAACTCAGGTCTCCCTCATTGCAGGCAGATTCTTTACCATCTGAGCCACCAGGGAATCTGCTGAAATAATCTATAAAGTAATCTTATTGAAATCATCTACTGAAAGTTTCTATTTTGAAAGTTTCTGGGGTATTTCTAATTCTAAATCCAAAAAGGTTTTTCAGTCCTTCTATAAATGGACTGAGGTTGCAATAGTTTTCATTCCTCAGTTCTTATGTGTCTGGAAACTTTTTTTCCTTTTTCCTTTTTTTTAAATATAAATTTATGCATTTAACTTTTCACACTTTATAGTTCTGAGACAGCTCTGGCTGCTGCTTCTCACTTTTCAAGTGCTCCTCTCCACTCCTTAAAGGCTAGCGCGAACCTTCCCTAGCAGTCCCTCTCTGTAGCTGCTAACTGGTTGTTTCAATCTATTTGTCCTCCTCCCCTGATGCTATTACTGTACATTTTGATTGTATCTCCAAGTGCATATCATGGTTAGAACAATCCTCTAGATTCTGACATGTATCTCAACTGCCTAGATTTGTCTACTTACATCAGTGATTTTAGTGGTCACCACATTTTCGCTCTCCACACCTGCTTTTCTTGTCCCTTCCTGCCAATCCCAATTCCTTGCCCTCCTTTGCCTTTAGTTCTCTTTCTAACTAGAATCTATGATTTATCTATACATACATCTTCTTTATCTGTTCATATACATGGAGCTTGTGGAATTATCTGCAATCCCATTCTGAGATTCAACATATTGTATCATGCCATCGTCTTAAATGCCTATGATACCTAGGAAGCACCCTGAAGTAGAGAATCTTTTATTAAGTCGTTTTCATTTTTTAAATTTCTAATCATTATGCAGTTCTTAGTATGAAAATTATCTTTTTGATTTCAAGAATGAATGAATGAAATCACAATATGAAAATAAAACTAGATTTAATAAGTACTGAACTGCATATAAAACATGGTACTACAGACACTTAACTGTTTAATATTATGGCTAAATTTCCATAACATTTGGGGGCAAAATCTCTCTATATCAGTATTATCTCTATATTAGAGGTGGTAGTAGGGAATAAGCCACTAAAATATTAAGTAAAAGGCCTCAAATTAAGTACATGAGTAAAGGTAAGTCTATCAAACACACTAGAGTTCATGCAGAAAAAATTAAAAAGAAAAAAAATACAAGGTAACACAGAAACTATATCAACTCTAAGTAAATGTAAACAAATAATTTGGCTTGTAGTATGTAGCACTCTATTGCTATAGAACATAAAATTACAAAGCACAGAAAAATTAAAGTAAAGCATCTTTTAAAATGTTTTTTATAAATAAATTAGCAAATTTTTACATATATACTAGTGATGTTAAATGTAGTAAAATCTGAAATTATCTATTCAGAGATGATAAGTATTTCCTTTGGTAAATGCATATATTTTAAAAATACTGGTGGTTTTTGTGATGAGTTGAATCATACAAATGTACTGAGGAGGTAATATCATAATATTTCAATGAATCAGTTGGCTCCCTTCTGAGAGGTAAATTTACTTCTGTAAAAAACTATAATATTGACCAGGATGATTTCTGATTCCTTACCTTCAAATAGGTTTGACTATGCAGAGAATTTTTTTTTTTTAAACTATCTTAGTCCATGATTGACTTGAAATAGTCAGAGACTAGGTGCTTATACAGAGTGGAAACATAATATAGACCAAAATATATAAGCAGAATATAAAAGACCAATAAAATAGATCAGCAGAGGAAACTTATTTAATGCTGGATTAAAAAAAAAAAGAAAAAAGTAAGTAAACACAGAAATGAGTCTACTTAAAGCCTAATTAAACTGTTTGGATAAAGACTTATTGTGGGATCATTTTGACAAGTTCAGTTCAAAGTGTTAGACTTTGTAAAAAATTAAAGGGACTGACATTTGCATCATTTGAAAATAGTAAATATTGTCTATTTAAACCTTAGTCACTAGGAAACAACTAATTTGAAAAGAGATTTAGTCTTTTTCAGGATCATATGAAAGTGTTTAAGACCTTTGGAACAATTATAATCTCCATGGCAACATAATATTTTGGTAGTTTTTTGTTTAATGCTGCTTTCATGGTTTCTCGATCATGCCCAGCACATAGCAGATGCTCAATAAAATTTGATAATGTGTTCATCCTATCATTTATTATTCAACCATAGTTTATTGAGTAGTAATTCTTACCTAAGCATGTGTTTGGGCTGCGTAGTGTAAATAAGACCAAGGAATTTAGCATGGTCCAGACAGGCAATAGGCAATACAACACATCTTTATGTCAGTTACAGGATATTGCTGAGTTTTGAGGGGGCATTGAGGAATCTCATTTCAACCAGCTTATAAGACAAGTTGGAAAGCAGCAGAATTGGGAGCTGGTCGTGGAAATGCAGGTGAATGTGAAGGTTGAGAGGAAAGGAATAGGGGCCAGACAGTCTAGGTTTGCTTCTAGCCTTGTCCTCCCTAGCTAGATGACCTTGAACAGATTATTTCCTTTCCTCCCAACACTGATTCCTTATCTCTAGAGGATGGATACCAATCAATAATACCTTTCTACTTTTCTCTTTTTTTTTTTAGTATTAGATCATCTAATGTTTATAAAACAAAATAAATATTCTGGCACATAGTAGCCACTCAATAAAACATTGCCATTGATACTTTGCTGTCACATTATTCTCATAATAACAATCAGTATATATTGCATTGGCTTCATGTTTTATATTTTGTTTGCTGATAATGCACATAATATTAGGGCTAAGTGTTGAGATAATGGCCTATTTCTCTTTGATTAAATAAGATCATACTCTAGAAGACAATAATTCTGTGGAAAATAATTGCAACATAAGAATACATAAAAACAGCCTTGCATATTTTCAACTGTAGCCTACAAAAAACAAATTAAATGACAATGCCAATATATGAAATTAAAGTGTAGACTTTACAAACTGCACACATATTTTACATAAAAAAAAAGTGTTCTCATTTTATTCCTAAGACAGAAAGGCAGCAGTAGAAAGTTACCTAGAAATGACTACAACTTCTACAGTCCCATTTTCTTTCTTTCATGAGGACAAGCTATTAATACCTCTCTAGTTTCTGGTTTCTTTGTATTTAAAACATGGCTAGTGATATCAACTCACAGTTTACCTCAGAGCATTGAGTAAGAATCAAATCAGATAAAGGGCATTTTTTTAGAGTTTATATTTTATTTGATGGGAATTTTTAGGACTTCAAGCCTGGGAGACAGTTTTTCAAGTGACCCTGAGAGAAGGGTTCTGAGGAGGCAGGGGGAGCTGTCAGGTTATATAGAAATTTGCAGCAAGGGGCAAGTAGTCTTAATATCAAAAAATTATTGTCAGTTAAGGAAAACCACATATCTCAAGTTAAGGAATTTAGGGTTTTTCTATGTATGGGAAAATGCAAGAGTCTGGGCTTATTGAAATCATTCCTTTCTTATGCATCTTGGCTATCTAGAGCCAGGGCTCACTGGGCAGTGGCTGATAGCTACCACCTGCCTTAAAAGTATGTTTTAAACACACTTGAAAATGATAAATCAGGACATACAAAGGCACAGATATAATACAAACTGAATCAGTTGTATGGAATACTTTAAAGTCAAATACTATGTTCTAAAAATAATTTCCTGAAGAAATCTTATTAGGCACTTTATCTCCTGAAGAATTCTCTCAAACTGCTGGGCTTTGTGCACATATAGTATTTCCACATCTAGAATCAGACTTTTCCAGGTGTGTAACTACTCCATAAAACACTAACTATAAAGGTTACTGCAGCGGCTTCAGAAAATACAACTTAAACTACTCAACCTGAAAATGTACACATACATCAGACAAGTCCATTTTGGCAGAAGGAGTTATGATTATGTGCCATATTTACATGTACTTGAATGCCAGCAATTGTGCGATCTTGCCACCAGCTTTTATATCATACTGTAATGTTTGCTCCCTGAGGAAACACTGGGGAGAGCTAATACCACCCATTGTCTAATGTACTTTGTTTTATGCAATCAACTTCACTTTGATGATACAAGATATACAACTCCACATTATCTTGTAAAAGATTCAAGCCTGAAGGAGTGTGATGAAAACAAATAATATGCTTTTATTCTAAAAAGTAACCTATGCTTTGTATTCACCTTTCATCTTTTTTCCTTTTCTAATGTGGGCATAAATATTTGAACATACCTGACACAAAATTATTTTTCTGAGACTTGTACTAGTTCCAGGATCAACACTTTGGCATTTTAGTAAAGAGCAAATAAATTGTGTTACTATGATATATTTCAACGCCATCAAAATAAATAATATTTAAAGAAGCAAATATAAAGCTTTTTTTAAAAATCATAAGAGATTGGGATGCAAAAGTAGGAAGTCAAGAGATACCTGAAGTAACAGGCAAGTTTGGCCTTGGGAGTACAAAATGAAGCAGGGCAAAGGCCAAAAGTGTTTTATCAAGAGAACACACTAGTCATAGCAAATACCCTTTCCCAACAACACAAGAGATGACTCTACACATGGACATCACCAAATACAAAAATCAGATTAATGATGTTCTTAACAGCCCATGGCAAAGCTCTACACAGTCAATAAAACAAGACCTGGAGCTGACTGTGGAATCATATCATGAGGTCCTTATTGCAAAATTCAGGCTTAAATTGAAGAAAGTAAGTAAAGCCAATAGGCCATTCAGATACATGTATTAAGCCGCTTCAATTATGTGTGACTCTTTGTGACCCCATGGACTGTGGCCCACCAGGTTCCTCTGTTTATGGATTCTCCATGCAAGAATACTAGAGTGAGTTGCCATGCCCTTTTTCAGTGAATCTTCTTAATGCAAGGACTGAACCTTCATTTCTTATGTCTCCTGCATTGGCAGACAGGTTCTTTAGCACTAGCACTACCTGAATCAAATCCTTTCTGATTATACAGTGGAGGTGACCAATAGATTCAAGGGATTTGACCTGGTAGACAGTGCCTGAGGACCTAAGGACTGAGATTGATAACACTGTACAGGAGGCAGTGACCAAAACTATCCCTGAGAAAGAGAAATGCAAGAAGGCAAAGTGGCTGTCTGAGGAGGCGTTACCAACAGCTGAGGAAAGAAGTGAAAGTCAAAGGAGAAAAGAAAAGATATTCAACTGAATTCAGAGTTCCAGAGAATAGCAGGAGAGAGAAGAATGTCTATTAAAATGAGCAACACAAAGAAATAGAGAAAAACAACAGAAAGGACAAAACTAGACAGCTCTTCAAGAAAAATGGAGATATAAAGGCAACATTTCATGTAAGGATGGGCACGATAAAGAACAGAAATGGTAAGGACCTAAGAGTAGGAGAGATTAAGAAGAGGTTGCAAGAATACATAGAAGAACTATATGAAAAAGGTCTTAATGATCCGGATAACCTGGGTAGTGTAGCCACTCATCTAAATTCAGACATCCTGGAGTGTGAAGTCAAGTAGGTCTGAGGAAGCCTTACAAACAAAGTGGAGGTGATGGAATTCCAGCTGAGCTATTTCAAATCCTAAAAGATGATGTGAAAATGCTGCACTCAATATTTCAGCTAATTTGGAAAACTCAGTAGTAGTCACAGGACAGGAAAAGGTCAGTTTTCATTTCAATCCCAAAGAAGGGCAATGACAAAGAATGTTCAAACTATTGCACAATTACATTCATTCCACATACTAGCAAGGTTATGCTTAAAATCCTTCAACCTAGTCTTCAGCAGAATGTGAACCGAGAACTTCCAGATGTAAAAATGGATTTAGGAAAGGCAGAGGGACCAGAGATCAAACTGCCAACATTGATTGTATCATAGAGAAGGCAAAGGAATTCTAGAAAAACATCTAGTTTTGCTTCATTAACTATGCTAAAACCTTTAACTGTGTGAGTCATAACAAACTGTGGAAAATTCTTAAAGGGATAGGAATATCAGATCACCTTACCTGTCTCCTGAGAAACCTGTATTTGCATCAAAAAATAATAATTAGAACTAGACATGAAACAACAGACTCATTGAAAATTGGGAAAGGAGTATGACAAAGTTGGATATTATAACCCTACTTATTAACTTTTATGAAGAGTACACCATGCTAAATGCCAAGCTGGATGAATCCAAGATTACCTGGAGAAATATCAATGACCTCAGATATGCAGATGACACCACCCTTATGGCAGAAAGTGAAGAGGAACTATAGAGCCTCTGATGAAGGTAATAGAGGAGAGTGGAAAAGCTCCCTTAAAACACAACATTCAGAAACTGAGATCATGGCATCTAGCCCCATTACCTCATGATAGTGATAGCTTACAGTGAACGATGTCAGATTCATGATCTCTGAAGAAGATTTAGCTTTGGGACCAGGGACCAGGCTTGATCACTCAAGAGCTTTTGTGTAGCAGAGTTTTATTAAAGTGAAAAAGGGACAGAGAAAGTTTCTGACATAGACATCAGAAAGGTGATGGTGAGTGCCACCCCACCCCCTCACTCACTGGTCTTATCAAGGTCTTTTACCAGACTCACTCCCACAAGATACATTTTAAATTAACAAGATTAGAACTAACAATAGAAAGGTCTTACTAGACCCACTCCCACAACATACATTTTAAGATAACAAGATTAGTCAGAAAACTTTCTTATTAAGGAGAAACATGTCCTGGAGCAAGATACATTGTTATTATATTGACTGCTGCTCCTGCTGCTGCTGCTGCTGCTGCTGCTAAGTCACTTCAGTCATGTCCGACTCTGTGAGACCCCATAGACGGCAGCCCACTAGGCTCCTCTGTCCTTGGGATTCTCTAGGCAAGAACACTGGAGTGGGTTGCCATTTCCTTCTCCAATGCATGAAAGTGAAAAGCTAGGAGGGGGGTTCATGTTTTGGGATCACATGTACACCTGTGGTGGATTCATGTCAATGTATGGCAAAGCCAATACAGTATTGTAAAGTAAAATAAAGTAAAAATAAAATTTTTAAAAATAAAAAATAAAATAAAATAAATAAAAAAGTGAAAGTGAAGTCGCTCAGTCGTGCCCGACTCTTAGAGACCCCATGGACTAAGTTCTGTCTGAGTCTTTATGATTCCATAGGCTGCAGCACAGCAGGCTCCCCTGTCCCTCACTATCTCTCAGAGTTTGCTGAAATTCATGCCAATTGAGTTGGTAATGCTATCTAATCATCTCATCTTCTGTCTTTCCCTTCTCCTTTTCCCTTCACTTTCCCAAGACCAGGGTCTTTTCCAATGAGCTCTTTACATCAAGTGGTCAAAATATTGGAGCCTTCTAGGCTCCTCTATCCATGGGATTTTCCAGGCTAAAACAAAGCAATATGTCATTTTCTTCTTGAGAGCCCCAGATCCATTTCTCCTTCTCCAGGGCTCCAGATCCCTTTCTCCTCTTCAGGGACCCTGGACTTATCAACCTACCTAGGAACTGACTCTCTCAATAGATAGAAGGGGGAAAAGTGGAAGCAATGACATATATCCTTTTCTTAGGCTCCAAAATTACTGCCGATGGTGACTGAAGTCATGAATTAAAAGATACTTGCTCCTTGGAAGGGAAGTTATGATAAATCTAGATAACATATTAAAAAGCAGAGACATCACTTTGCCAATCAAAGTCCTTATGGTCAAAGTCATGATTTTTCCAGTAATCATGTATAGATATGAGAGTTGGACCATAAAGAAGGCTAAGAGCTGAAGAACTGATGCTTTTGAATTGTGGTGCTGGAGAAGACTTGAGAGTCCTTTTGACAGCCAGGATATCAACCCAGTCAAGCCTAAAGGAAATCAACCCTGAATGTCCATTGGAAGGACTGATACTGTAACTGAAGCTCTAATATTTTGACCACCTGATGTGAAGAGCTCATTAGAAAAGACCCTGGTCTTGGGAAAGATTGAAGGGAAAAGGAGAAGAGAAAGACAGGAGAATGAGATGGTTAGATAGCATTACCAACACAATTGGCATGAATTTTAGCAAACTCTGAGAGATAGAGAAGGACAGGGGACACTGCTCTGCTGCAGCCTATGGAATCATAAAGAATCAGACAGAACTTAGTGACTGAACTGAAACAGAGTTTGATGGAGAAGGATAAAGGAATAATATATATATATATATATAAAATGCATCTCCATGCTGTAGATACATTACTAGAATTACTATATACTTTTATATATGTTCTCTTTTACTTTCATATGAAAATGATGTAACTTATTTAAACAAAGATAAATTTTCAAGCTTTTTATAAACAAGTATTTTCTCACTTATTTCTTTCCATCATCTGTTTAGTATTCTTCTAAGGAAAATAGAAACCAATTTTATTCTACTAGTATATCTAATTTGTAAAATTCAAATTACTAGTCAGCCATTATTCTAACTTTTTATTCAAAAAGTCTAAGGAAACATGGGAAAAAAATCTCATAATATGAATAAAAATTATAAATATGGAAGAGTCAACATTATCTCTAGATATTTAAATTTTTATTTTCCTATGAATTCCCTTTTCCCAGACTATTCTAATTTCATGTTTAAGGTGAGACTCTCCAGGCTAGAATGGGGTGAAACTGGCTTTGATTCCTAAATTATTGATCCAGAATTGCCTGTCAAGATACTGTATAGGCATAGCATATGAGTATTTCAGTATAACTGAATGAACACTGTAAGATCCCACTCTGCTCTCTGGTTCCATTTTCCCTAGTACAGTGGAGATGTCAGTTTAGGAGCTACTGATGCTGGTTGTTTTTTCAATATATCAACTTGAAAGTGGTGGAGACTGATATCAGGTGAGCAAGATGAAGTTATGTGAAAAAAATAGAGGCACACAGAAAGAGACTGAAAAGATTTATATCTCTGGTTTTAGTTCAACACTTTGAGTTTTCTGAGATATTTCAGAATGCTTATTATATCTGTCTTACTTTTTTTCTTCCTGGCTTGAGTTGGCATTTTACTATGTAAAATAAGAACAGTTCCTAGTAAAAAATATTAAACACTTTTTCAAGCTTTCATAGATAAATTACATTATATAGGCAATGTTTTACACAATAGATTAATCAATCTATATAGACATTTTTCTATTGCAGAAAAGGAAAACTTTCCCACTGATTTCAAGCTGGTTACAAACCCAAATAGCCACAGCTTTCTTGCAGTTGCTGCTGTGTGGCTGTCACTTTTGTTCAGAAATGGATTTTGTACAAAAATGAACTTTCCATCATTAGTAGATTTTTCACTGTATGTCCCTGTGTGGTAGCACTTTAAGAAACAAAACAGGATGTAAGTGAGAGGGACTAATAATGTAACACTGCATTCTGCGAGGTTGATCCTCCTGAGAAATACAGAATGTAGAGATGAGATAAATGCTGTCAAATCTATCATAAGAATAATGACGACTTTATATTGTCAAGTAGATCAGCTGGTAGTTATGGAGAGTATAATTAAGTAGGGGTGGACAATAGTAGTGTCACATTTCAACAGAATCCAATAAAAGGACACTAATGGAAGAGAGAAAGCAAGCTTGAAATTTTGAGACCGATATCTCATTTTGGATATGAGTATATCAGAAAGTACCAAACCAGACATATTTTGAAGTAAATTTGCAAAACACTATGATAATTCTGCTTTTATTTTGCTGTTGTGCTTCCCTTTCCCTTGTTTCATTGTCAACTATGTAAAATATATTTTAGTTAAATAAAGAACCAAAAAAGTAAGATTGGTTTCAACCTGCTTCACTTTTTATTAAGTTTCCCTGGAACAAAATCCTGACAGGTTGGACACTGATACTCAACCTTTCACTCTCCTGAAAACTAATGGTCCCTTTCAATTCACATAATCTCATCACTTTTAAAGTCAGGATATTTAAAAATATAATGTGGTAGTATAATTGTTTCTATTCCCTTCAAAGGGCTGTCTTCTTTGTATTATATATTAGTTCTCTGTTAATTTATTTTGTCTAATTTAAATTCATTTTATCAACCCATTCATCTACTTGGCATATTAATTTAAAATTTTCAAATTTGTCTATCCTGACATTCAATTCCTTGTCAAGTATACTTTTTTCCTTAATCCCTTTATGTGACTGGGATCATTTTTCCTTCACTCTACAAAACTGTGTTGTCATATGCCAATGCTGGTGAAACATTGCTTTTATTTTTGTTTGCTTTAAGATATTATAAAATATCTTAATTTTTGAAGATTACTATTTATATGTTTTTATATTTATGGTACTGCTTTAATGATAGAATTCCATTGTCTTCTGGATTCCATTGCTTCTGCTGAGAAGTCAGATGTTAGTTTTGTTTTTTTTCTTAATTTAAAAGTTTTTTACAAATTGATTTTTAAAAATAATTTCCATTTTCCCCAAAATATTTCATTATGATGTTTATGGATGTCATTTAATTTTCATTTATACTGCATGGTAGTCTACGTGCTTTATGAATCTGTTTTTGGTATCGGCAACTTTAGAGAATTCAGGATGAATATATATTCAGATATTATAATAATTCTACTCCATCTTCTTCTCTCCTTTTACTCTATAAATCAAATTGCATGCATGCTAAATTTTTCATCTGTATTACTCTTATCTATAATGTTCTTTTTTTATTGTCTTATTCTTTCTTTTCTGTGTTCCAATTGAAATACTTTCCACTATAAAGGCTTAAAGTCAAGCTGGATTCAAAATTAGAAGGTCAGTAAACTTGAAGGCAGGTTGAAAATAACTAGTCAAAATGGAACATAAAAGACTAAGAAACAAAAAAACAGAGCATGGTTGATATTTACTACATTAGCAAATGAAAAATTTGTAACTAGCATCCAAGAAGGAAAGAAAAGATGGAATAAATCAGAACTATTTGAAGAAATAAAGAATTGTGAATTTCTAAATTGATGACAGATATTACTGTATATTTGCAAGAAATTCCACAAAGCTCTAAGCAATTAATACACACATAAAACCACTTAGCATGTTATAAATTAATTATTTAAAACTAAAAAAGGATAGGGCTTCCTTGGTGGCTCAGTGGTAAGGAATTCACCCTCCAATGCAGGAAACATGGGTTCAGTCCTTAGTCTGGGAAGATCCCACATGCCATGAAACAACTAAGCCTGTGTGCCATGACTACTGAGCCTGTGTTTAAGACCCAGGAACCACAATTACTGAGACCTTGCACAGCAACTGCTGCTAAGTCGCTTCAGTCGTGTCTGATTCTGTGTGACCCCAGAAACGGCAGCCCACCAGGCTCCCCTGTCCCTGGGATCCTCCAGGCAAGAACCCTGGAGTTGCCATTTCTTTCTCCAATGCATGAAAGTGAAAAGTGAAAGTGAAGTCACTCAGTCGTGTCCAACTCTTAGTGACCCCATGGACTGCAGCCTACCAGGTTCCTCTGTACATGGGATTTTCCAGGCAAGAATACTGCAGTGGGGTGCCATTGCCTTCTCCTACTGAAGCCTACATGCCCTAGATCCCATGCTCAACATCAAGAGAAGCCACTGCAATGAGAAGCCCATGCACCACAACCAGAGAATAGTCGCTACTCACCACTAGAGAAAAGACCACCTAGCAGTGAAGACCCAGCAGAGCCAAAAAATAAATTTAAAAGAATATTAAAACAATAAAAAGGATAAATCTTATGAGATAAGGAGAAAATACAAATGAATGATTAATAACTTCCCATCAGGGAAAACAGACTGTCAAATGACAGAAAATACTTATTTTTAGCTACAATTTTGTATTCAGTAAAAATATTGTTTAAATTTTAATAGACTTTAAAGGACACCTTCAGACAATCCCTACAAGTATTTGTATCTAGTACATACACTACAATAAATGGTTAAAAGAAATTCAAGTGGAAGGGAAAAACAAATAAAAGGCCAGATTTATAATACACAATGAAAACACCAGGAAAACACTCTCTAGGGAAATGCATAAGATTATTGTTTTAGTAATTATATTGCTGTATTTAGAGTTCAAAATTGTTCAAAACTTAGTCATTCTTAAAAATGAAATAAAATAAGCTGCTGTTTAGTCCTATGTCATGGCTGACTCTTTTCTGATCCCATGAACTGAAGCCTGCCAGGCTCCTCTGTTCATGAGATTTCCCAGGTAAGAATATTGCAGTAGGTTGCCATTTCCTTCTCCAGGGGATCTTCCCGATTCAGGGTTCAAACCCATCTCCTGCACTGGCAGGCAGATTCTTTACTGCTGAACCACTAGAAGCCCTATATATGTTAGAGAGGTTAAAATACAGAAGGATGTAAAATATAAGTACACAAGTGTTTGAAGAGAGTAAATATATTTTATGGTGAGATGATTTGATGGTTCATAAAGTGATTATGAAATATTCTAATTGCATATGAATATCTTTAGCATGGAAACTCAAAGATATATGTAGATAGTAAGTGAATATATGGTACAGTTCAGTTCAGTCCCTCACTCATGTCCCATGAATCGCAGCACGCCAGGCCTCCCTGTCCATCACCAACTCCTGGAGTTCACTCGAACTCATGTCCATAGAGTCGGTGATGCCATCCAGCCATCTCATCCTCTGTCATCCCCTTCTCCTCCTACCCCCAATCCCTCCCAGCATCAGAGTCCTTTCCAATGAGTCAACTCTTCGCATGAGGTGGCTAAAATACTGGAGTTTCAGCTTTAGCATCATTCCTTCCAAAGAAATCCCAGGGCTGATCTCCTTCAGAATGGACTGGTTGGACCTCCTTGCAGTCCAAGGGACTCTCAAGAGTCTTCTCCAACACCACAGTTCAAAAGCATCAATTCTTCAGTGCTCAGCCTTCTTCACAGTCCAACTCTCACAGCCATACATGACCACTGGAAAAAACATGGCCTTGACTAGACAGACCTTTGCTGGCAAAGTAATGGCTTTGCTTTTGACTATGCTATCTAGGTTGGTCATAACTTTCCTTCCAAGGAGTAAGCGTCATTTAATTTCATGGCTGCAATCACCATCTGCAGTGATTTTGGAGCCCCGCAAAATAAAGTCTGACACTGTTTCCACTGTTTCCCCATCTGTTTCCCATGAAGTGATGGGACCAGATGCCATGATCTTAATTTTCTGAATGTTGAGCTTTAAGCCAACTTTTTCACTCTCTTCTTTCACTTTCATCAAGAGGCTTTTTAGTCCCTCTTCACTTTCTGCCATAAAGGTGGTGTCATCTCCATATCTGAGGTTATTGATATTTCTTCCAGCAATCTTGATTCCAGCTTGTGTTTCTTCCAGCCCAGCGTTTCTCGTGATGTACTCTGCATAGAAGTTAAATAAGCAGGGTGACAAGATACAGCCTTGACATACTCCTTTTCCTATTTGGAACCAGGCTGTTGTTCCATGTCCAGTTCTAACTGTTGCTTCCTGACTTGGATATAGGTTTCTCAAGAGGCAGGTCAGGTGGTCTAGTATTCCCATTTCTTTCAGAATTTTCCACAGTTTCTTGGGATCCACACAGTCAAAGGCTTTGGCATAGTCAATAAAGCAGAAATAGATGTTTTTTGGGAACTCTCTTGCTTTTTCCTTGATCCAGTGTACACACACCACAAAAAGGCAGGGCAAAATCCAAGGAAATAAAAACAGAAATGCTAATTTGAAAAGACATATATATCTCAATATTCATAGCAGCACTATTTACAATTGCTAAGATACAGAAGTAACCTAAGTGTCCATGAACAGATGAAGAAGATGTGATATATATATAAGCACACATACATACACAATGGAATACTGCAAAGCCATAACAATAACAGTTTTTTCTTTGCAGCACCACAGATGGACTTTAGAGGGCATTATGCTAAGTTAAATAAGACAGCGAGAGAGAGAGACAAATTCTGTATGATATGTCTTATATGTGAAAATGAAAAAATATAATAAGCAAGTGAATATAACAAAAAAGAAGCAGATCCACACAGAGAACAAGCTAGGAATTACAAGTGGAGGAGAAAAAGGGCAATGTAAGTGAGGGAGTGAGATGTACAAACTATCTAGAGTAAGATAGGCTCAAAGATGTATTACACAAATGAGGAATATAGGCAATATTTTGTAATAACTGCAAATGGAAAGTAACTTCTGAAATTTTCATAAAATTTATAAAAAGAAGGTATTGCTGAGAAAATAAGAGAAAAGATTACTAATGAAAAAAGAAACGAATAAAATTATCAATAGGATGAATATTTTTGTTTTCAAAAGCAAATGGGATAAATTAAAACTAAATATCAAGATAGGAGTCTTAACCCAGACATATCAATTATTAATTTGTATGTTTAAATTAAAATTCTCAATGAAAAGGTACAGATTGTCAGGCTAGATGATTAATAAGACCACATTATATGCTGCTTCTAAAAAACACATTAACAAATGTAGGCTGAAACTAAAATGTTAAAAATTACTTACTGTGCAAACATTAAGCTAAAGTAGGCTATAGTGGCTATACTAATATCTGACAAGATATATTTCAAGTCAAATGTATTATCAGAGTTAAAGAGGGTTTTTTATAATGGAAAAAGGATAAATTATTTAAGAAGACCTAACAATCCTAAATATTTCCCACTAACAGAGCTGCAAGATATTGAAGAAAACATTGACAGTGCTAAAGACAGTGGACAAATCCATGATAAATGTTTAATATTTCAAAAATCTCTTTCAGTAATTGATAAAATATATAAAATCAGTAAACATGGAGATTTTTGATTAATACTATCAACCAACTTAAGCTCTGTGATCTAACTGACATTTAAAGGACAAACACAACTCACTGTTGAAGCTTAAATATTCCTCTCAAGTGTTCATGGGATGGATGTTCACTAAGGTAGGTCATAAAGAGGGCCATCAAAACAACTCTAAATGAGTATAATTTAAGCAGAATCTATTTTCTGACCAATGTTTATTCCAAGTAGACTTCATTCTATCGTGAGATACCTATTTCCATCTGTTTCAAATTTTTTAACTGCATGTAATATTTTGTTTAGTACAGGTCTTCTGGAAATAATTGTCTCATATTTCATGTTATAAAAATATTTTGTTTTCATTTTAAATGATATTTAACTCAGTATAGAATTCTAAACTGGGGAGCAGAGAAATAGGAAACAGTAGTGAGGAGATGCTCAAACCACAATGAATTGGAAGAATTGGATAGAAAGAGCTTAAGCCTGCAATACAGCTGTGATATCTGCCAAGATAATGGGAAACCTCATAACAAAGATACCACAATTTTAAAAGGCACATATTAGGCAGAAATATGGATCATCACTCAAGTACCCAAACCATGTTCAGTCATTAACTGGGAGTAGTCTGGGAAGAGCGGAGTTTGATAAAATGTTCTGATGGATCCAGAAGTTGTGGCAAATGGAAGATCTCAATTAATTTTATTCTTTCCAACACAGTTTCTCTCCTGAAAAGAGTTCTGAGTGGGGCGCTCCTATGGCTAGCTCAGAGACTTCCTCATCTTGATAGAATCTTTGAAAAGGCCGCAACTAACATCTTCCTCTTGACAGAAGATTGAATATGTTCCCCTTGAGCTCGGAAGACTGTCTGCTATCACCTTTTCTATTCAACATTGTACTAGAGGTATGTGTATATATGTGTGTAAATATGAAAGTGAAGGTGAAGTCACTAAGTCATGTCCGACTCTTTGCAACTCCATGGACCTTAGCTCGCCAGGCTCCATCGTCCATGGGATTTTCCAGGCATGAATACTGGAGTGGGTTGCCATTTCCTTCTCCAGAGGATCTTCCCGACCCAGGCTCTCCCACATTATAGGCAAATGCTTTACCTGAGTCACAAGGGAAGTCTGTGTGTGTGTGTGTGTGTGTGTGTGTATATATATATACACACAAATATATATATATATATATATATATATATTTATGCCATAATATGTATTGTATATTAATATAAAGGATTTGCATCTGACTTTTACTGAATGCAGTGTTCTCTCATATCTTTAAGGATAATAGTAGTAATATAACAGAATCTCTCAAGTTGCTTCGGTTTGTTTTCATGTTACTTTCTTTCCTAGTGATCTTAATCTATCATCTTACATATAAAATTGTTGTTTAGTCACTAAGTTGTGTCTGACATTTTTGCAATTACATGGACTATAGCCCACTAGGCTCCTCTGTCCATGGTATTCCCCAGGCAAGAATACTGGGGTGGGTAGCCATTTCCTTCTCCAGGATATCTTTCCAACCAAGGGACTGAACCCATATTTCCTCCACTGGCAGGCAGATTCTTTACTACTGAGCCATCAGGGAAACCTAAGTGTAATATAGTGATACCAAAAAGCAAGTTCAACTAACAGGGTTGTGGGAATACTTGTCCTTCACTATAGATAGATCTTACTGGCACTATTTGTGGAAATCACTGGTAATAATATTTTTTAGTTATTTTTTTCTTTCTTTTTGTTGGACTTCCTTCCCATGCATTGTATAATAGATCATTCTCATCTCCTGCCTTACGCATGAACACCATTCTCCAAGTTAGAATACTAAATAGCAGAGAAGAAACCCTTGAGTATTCCTTAATCCTCATGAGATCAATCTCCCAAATCTTCAACTTTTCCTCCCAGGAAAGATAATTTGTATTTTACATGCTAGAGCATAATTGGGAATCTTCTCTTCAGTAGGGAAGCTACTATTTCCTACATATTTGGAGTGGGGAGAGGACAATTGGATATAATTTCTTCTCAATTAGACTTTCAACCAGTCAATCTGCTTGTAAAGGTTGCCTTCTTTTCCCTTTCAGAGTTCACTGCCACCAATTATTATGGTTTCCAGAAACTCTATGGGAATAGTTTAACTTCTTCTTAACTTTTCCAACTGCTAAATTAAGAGTCTGTCTTCTCAAGCTTACTGCATGTAACAGGAAGGCATTGCTATCTCTTTAATCCTTTTAAACACACTTAAGTGGTATCTATGCATGCATGTGTGTGTAGTTTCTCTGTAATTCCAGGATCTCATGCTCTTAGGTTTTACTTTGAGGTTTTAAATTCAATAGCTTGAGTTCTCCTGGTGCTTATGACTGCTGACTTTCACTTACCATGAACTTTGTTATTACTGATTTTGAGTTTGTGAGCTCATCTTAATCTGGCCTCTTTTGATTTTCCCCTTTATAAACTTTACATGGAACAATGTTTCCCTCCAGAACAATTTTACATTTGATTTCTAGACTCCCTAGAGTTTTAACTGCACCAGGATCATTTTTTAATTGATACATTCTCAGCCTGGGCTATACATATATTGCTAGCATAGTGTAAATTCATGTTCAAATACATCAAAGTTGCAGGGAAATTCTTTTGATTTCTTGTGAGAATTTTTGCCCCACAGGCAGTCATGAAAAAGGCAAACTATTTTCTATGGCGACAGATTTAGTTAGTTCTCTCACCAGTAATACTAAAGGTCTTTGATAGTATCTACTCTATGGGAATTTTCTAGGCTTGAAAGCATAGTATCAAATCATGACTGCTTTTAATAACGTCACTCAAGTGTTGTTGTATCATCTTATTTACCTCTGTCTAGTTCTCAATGCATTATTCACTTCTGTCATCTAGAATGGCTTCATTTTTTATCTGTAAACTACTGCATTAATTTTTTAAATTGTCTTAATTTATCTAAAATCTAGTTTTTCAAGAGAAAATAAACAATAGCAATTGCATTAACCCAAGTCCACTACACAATTTAATGTTACAAAGAAACCATAATTTGTGTTTCTTAATAGTGATGTATGTTCAAGATAAAGGACTTACTAAATAGGAATTAGTGTGTGTATATTTCCTTTTTCAGTATCCTTTATGAAAATCTCCAAGATTTTAGAGCTATTGTACATGATCATGTCTGTCAATCCTTTAGACCTATATTTACATTGGTTATTGCTTTGCTGCACTAGGCAATAATTTTCTCAGTTCTCAAAATAAATGCTTTTTGCTTTTTTCTGTCCACTCATCTGTCGACCAAGTGGAAATATTCCAATGTGTCTCAGGTTATATCTTTTTGCTTGGCATTGGGCTCCCAGCTTATTCTTAAGCAGATTCTCTGTAATAAAACAAGAAGCAATTGCTAGCATTTCCTACATTCATGCATCTTTTTGGAATTCAGAATTAGAGATCTGGTTGATTTGTGAGGCTGTCTTTTTCTGCTGATGGTGAGGATGGCTCCCAGTGACACTCTGAAGCTACTTGAGAAGCTGAACGTGACATCCATGGCATGTCTGTGTTCACAGCAGGAGAGACCCTGCACTCAGCTCTGCTCTATTGACCCCTTGCTCAATTTGTCCTTTCATGCCATCAGCCATGATTCAGAAATAGATGCTGCCTTTCTCTGGTTTTCAAGTATCTACAGCTTGTCAAATAATATACACATGACAAGGTTGCCCAAGAAGAAACCTGTGTAATTTCATAACATTTCTGCTTCTTAACAGAAATCACTATATTGTGAATGGCTTTCTTCCAGATGTATACTATAAAATATATCAGTTCATCAATTATGTTCAAGTATTGATAGCTGTGTACTTTTGTGTATACATGTTTCCTTGGTGGGGGGCAGAATATATATATAAAATAAAAAATGTGTTAGTGTGTGTGTCTGTCTATCTATCTATCTATCTATCTATATATATATGGGAGATGGTGAGAACAGGGGAAGGATGGCATGCTGCAGTCCAAGGGGTTGCAAAGAGGTAAACAGAGCTTAGTGACTGAAGAACAACAACAATAAATATAAATAAATATTTAGTTCCCTCGTGTCTTACACAGGGAGAATCTGCATGCAATCCCTTGGTCAAGGAGATCCTGGATAATGGATGGAATGGCTAACCACGCCAGTATTCTTACCTAGAGAATTCCATAGAGAGAGGAGCCTGGTGGGGTATAGACCATGGGATCGCAAAGAGTCAGACACGACTGAGTGACTAAAGCTTGTTTATTTATTTGTGTGTGTGTGTGTGTGCGTGTGTGCGTGTGCATATGTTCAAGTTAACTTAATTCTTTGGTGAACTTATCTGGTCTCATGGGTTAAACAGCATCTATATTCAGACATTTAAAAATTTAAACTTCAAGCCTTATTCCCTTTCTACTTATATAAATCCAACTGTCTATTCAACATTTATATCTAACTTTCCAATCAATGTGTGATAATAAGGTCAAATTATCCACTTGTAAAATGTACTGGCTTTATTTCTCATTTTTTGTTCTATACCAGTATTTCCCATTCTAAGAGATTCCATCTTTTGGTTGCTCAAGTGAAAAATACTGAATTATTCATTGAATCTTGTTTACTATAGCCCCATACCCTATCAGTCAATACCTCCTGTTTATATTTCTTCAAAATATGTCTAAAATCTAAAATTCTTGATGCACCCATTATCAGAATATTTAATTGTCTCTCACCTGAATTACTGTAATAGCTCCCAAGGGGTTCTTAGATTTCCTTTTCTCATGCTTTCCTCCAACTGCATATTATCAATATTCTAACCAAAGAAAAATTGTAATATGTTGGATTATATTGCTGTTCTGCTCAAAAATCCATTGTTCTCTATGTTGCCAGTATCAAATGATACATAAGAACAGTCTTATACTATTGGCAGTTTTATCATCACAGTTTTACAAATGGAGTAACAAGGCAGGCAAGGATCCGTTTCTTGACCCATGCTATCTGGGTAAGAGTAGTAATATACAAGGAGGTCAGGGAGTCTTTTTGGAGAATCTATGCTTTCAACCTCTCGCAATAGGTATTGCCAGAGAGCATCACAGGGCAGACACACTGAAACCATAATCACAGAAAACTAGTCAGTCTAATCACACAGACCACAGCCTTGTCTAACTCAGTGAAACTAAGCCATGCCATGTGGGGCCACCCAAGATGTGCGGTTCATGGTGGGGAGGTCTGACAGAATGTGGTCAGACCTCTGAAGAAGGGAATGGCAAACCACTTCAGTATTCTTGCCTTGAGAACCCCATGAACAGTATGAAAAGGCAAAATGATAGGATACTGAAAGATGCACTCCCCAGGTCAGTAGGTGCCCAATAGGCTACTGGAGATCAGTGGAGAAATAACTCCAGAAAGAAAGAAGGGATGGAGCCAAAGGAAAAACAATATCCAGTTGTGGATGTGACTGGTGATAGAAGCAAGGTCTGATGCTGTAAAGACAATATTACATAGGAACCTGGAATGTCAGGTCCGTGAATCAAGGCAAATTGGGAGTGGTCAAACAGGTGATGGCAAGAGAGAACGTTGACATTCTAGGAATCAGCGAACTAAAATGGACTGGAATGGGTGAATTTAACTCAGATGACCATTATATCTACTACTGCGGGCAGGAATCCCTCAGAAGAAATGGAGCAGCCATTATGGTCAACAAAAGAGTCCTAAATGCAGTACTTGGATGCAATCTCAAAAACGACAGAATGACCTCTGTTCGTTTACAAGGCAAACCATTCAATATCATGGTAATCCAAGTCTGCCCCCAACCAGTAACGCTGAAGAAGTTGAAGTTGAAAGGTCCTATGAAACCTACAAGACCTTTTAGAACTAACACCCAAAAAAGCTCAACATTCAGAAAACTAAGATCATGGCATTTGGTCCCATCACTTTATGGGAAATAGATGAGGAAACAGTGGAAACAGTGTCAGACTTTGTTTTTTTGGGCTCCAAAATCACTGCAGATGGTGATTGCAGCCATGAAATTAAAAAAACGCTTACTCCTTGGAAGAAAAGTTATGACCAATCTAGATAGCGTATTGAAAAGCAGAGACATTACTTTGCCAACAAAGGTCTGTCTAGACAAGGCTGTGGTTTTTCCAGTAGTCATGTATGGATGTGAGAGTTGGACTGTGAAGAAAGCTGAGCAGCAAAGAATTGATGCTTTTGGACTGTGGTATTGGAGAAGACTCTTGAGAGTCCCTTGGACTGCAAGGAAATCCAACCAGTTTGTTCTAAATGAGATCAGTCCTGGGTGTCCTTTGGAACGACTGATGCTAAAGCTGAAACTCCAATACTTTGGTTACCTGATGCTAAGAGTTGACTCAGTGGAAAAGACTCTGATACTGGGAGGGATTGGGGGTAAAAGGAGAAGGGGACAACAGAGGATGAGAATGCTGGATGGCATCACTGACTCGTTGGCTGTGAGTCTGAGTGAACTCCGGGAGTTGGTGATGGACAGGGAGGCCTGGCATGCTGCAGTTCATGGGGTTGCAAAGAGTCAGAATGACTGAGTGACTGAACTGAACTGAACTGATGCTTTCAACCATGATGTACCTTCTTTCAGTGATAGGTATCTAAGAAGCCTTAAGTGTGCTGCACCTCTTCTCTTCCTACTTCCCTCTGACTCTTCTTCCTTCATTTCCTTTTAGTCTCTCATTTGTTCAGTCCACTGAACTTGATATTCCTCAAAGATTTCAGGAGTAAATCTGTATCAAATTATCTTCACTGATTCTTCCCTGCAGCTAGATGCCGGGGTCCAGCCCCAGTGGACCCAGGGTAATTCGAAAGGGGGATGGAGTAGGCGTCCTAGGAAAGAACTTATTTAATTAGAAATATAAAGAGAGATTAGAAAGGAATAGTGTAGCAGGAAAATTAGTGGAGAAAAAGTGGCTGAATAACTTGGTTTATGTGGCATACCAATCACCACCTACGTAGGCCACAGGTGTCTTTCCATTCTCCCAAAGGAGAGGAGGCACTGAGGCCTCCCCAGTCCAATCTTAGAAGCCCAGGCAAAATTAGCAGGCTTGGTGAGTACCCACATTCCAGATGGGAATTCAGCCAGAAGAATGGAGAGCAAGAAAGAAATCACACGGGGGAATCAGTCTTTCCATAAACTGATCCCATTTCTTTATTTTTCAGGTTTGCTTATATACTTTTTGTTATACATAGGGATGAATACAGAGTCACGCCGGGGTCAGCAGTCCTGACCTTTATCAAAATCAGGTGCTTCACATAAATGTATAAAAAAAGGTCTTAGGGGTTTTACATCATCTTATGGCCATGAGGCCTGCTCACATTTTACGACCCTTTTTTTCTGATAACGGTCAGTTAACCAGAAAACTTATTTTTTCCAAGGGTGTTTTTTCTTAAACCAGGTGCCACCCTCTGAAGGTACCAGATAAAGTTGCATTCCTATAGGGTGAGGGTGCAGTGGGTTACAACTAAGAAAGGAATTTATTTAACCTAAGGTTAACATGATTAATCTTAAAAGTTAATATTTATTTCTCCTATATGCTAGTTATATTCATTATAAGGGCAGGAAATATGGAGATTTAGCAGCAAAACATCAGCCCAACAAATGAAAATCCTTTCACCAAGGTTCCCCTTAAGATCTATTTAGTATTAAGATAATGATAAAGTTACATTTTTGCATAGCAAGGACACAGTGATTTATAACAAAGTACAGTGATCAATTACAAAAGAGAAAATTCATTAACTCAAAAAGTCTAGTATTGCTAACATCAAAAACTACTATATTTCCTTTTCTATATTCCAAATACATTGATTAATATATTTCCAGGTGCCTAAGGATATGGAGGCCTGCTGGCAATCATTGACTTAACAATGAGAAAAGCCCTATGCTAATTAAGACTTTCAAAATACTCCAAGCTCTCTGTGCTGTTTATGGTTGAGAGGTAGTAAACAATCATGTGCTTGGCAGGAGGATGGATAATCTTGTCACACAAGCTAGTCTGCCAGCAGAGAGGTTTGACCTGAGACACCCTTGTCACACCCAGGGCAGAGAATTAGCAGCAATTATTGGCACAACAAATGAAAAACCTTTCACCAATACAATTCCTAACCAGCCCACTATACTAATAATTTCTAACTTCCCCAAAGAATCTGCCTTTAGTAAGTCTAAAACATCTCATGCCTCTCACAGTTGGGAGGCTGTAAACAATCACATGTGGCCAGAGGAACCTGTACAGTCAGGCTAGATAACCTTCAGAGGAGTTCCTAAGTTGAAACACTCTTGTCACGCCCAGGAATTTTTATTGCCTTGGAGCTGTAAGCTAACTCCTTCTCCGAGAGAGGTAATGGGGGTCAGTCCCCCGTAAAGTCAGAGGTATAGGTGAGAGCATGAAACAATAAAGTAGGTAGACTCTGGTTTTGGGGGTAGATGCTCGGGAACAGGGGGTTCCCTGAGGCTTGATCACGCCTTTGCCGAAGCCTGCTTCCTCATGACCTTTGCTATGGGCGGAGCTCCTCACGCTGGCTCCGGGCAGCTAGATTTCTCCTCTACCAAAAATTAACTTGGCTCACACTCTTATTGCGTTCCTCCTCTCAGATGTTGCATTCTCACTCAGGCCTATCTTGTCTTGATTGAAAATTTTAACATTCCCGCTCCTGGCCTTACACTACTCTAGATACAGTCAATGTTTGTTCATAAACTTAACAGCCTCTAACCTACTATTACATGTATTTCCTTATAAATTATATTTAGTTTATTTTGGCATCATATAGAAAAAGCAAAGAGGAAAACAAAATTACCAATTTAGTAAATAATAAAAGTTACATTTTATAATAATAATCAATCTTTAATTTATGTGTAGCTTTTCCTCTGAATTTATTATGAAATATTTACTAACAATTCTCAACTATGATAAGTGAATTTGTAGTGCAGGTTTAAGGATAGACTGAGGTAGAAATGATTAAGGCTGACTTTAAAAACAAACTAAACTAAATATAACAAACATTAACTGACATTTTTATTACTATTATCAGGCTCACTGCCATTTCTCCTCCAAGCAATTTTCACTACATATAACTCCTTTTATAAAAGGTAAAAGCACTTTAAAAACATGCTACTAACACATTTTACCAAGCACTTTGTAAATCTTAATATTTATGTTAAATAAGATCTAAGTCATCACAAATGCTTATGAGGTTTTTATATTCCATATTTTTATAAGTAATTCCATGTACAGAGTTTAAATGTTTCATTGACATTTATTCAGTAGGCAACTTATCCAAAGTTTAGATTCAGTATTTTCTTTCACTAGAGAATAGGTTCATTGCTTACTGATATCCCCAAATTTCTTCTCACTATTGTCATTATTGAAAAAAGAAACCTCTTGTGAAAATCATCAGTTAACCTAAGAATATTTATTACTGTAGCTAATGTCATTTCACAGTACCCCTTTTCTTAAATGGTTTAAAATATTAGCATAAGTCTAATATAAATTTTACTTTTTCTATTAGTTTAATTTTACCTGGGAATTCAAATATATTTTTATATACACTGACATAAATTATAAAGAAGAGGTCAAATGCAGGGCAGTCTGCAATGGCAGTCATACACACAGTTACAGAAATGTAATTAATTCCTGCTCATTCTTATATGCTTCTTATTCTCTGAAATTCTTTTGATGTTGATTTCTCCCCAGATATATATTTCATGGTCTGTGATTATCAAGAATATTCTTTGTTCAACTTCTAATATAAGTTTATGTATGGTGGATTAAAATTTGTAAGGTAGAATAACTTTCAGCTTTTACAACATCTCTTGAACACTATCATAAGTTAATTTGGAATAGGGCTATTTCTTGAACAGACTAATATCTAGATATTCATTATTAGCATAAAAGATTCTTTATTGTTCCCTTGTATATTCAATTGATATTTTGCATTTGAATGTATACCATATGTGTAAGATTTTCTAAATAAAATTTGAGGAAAACATAGAGAATTGAGTTTTAAGATGAACATGTTTCAGCTATTTTTTAAAGTAGTTAAATAAAGAAGCTGTAATATCTTCTTAAAAATATTATTTAGAAAAATATCTGCACTAAAACATGTCAGGTATTATAGGAAACTATATTCAGAACCAAATAAATATAAGACAGTTGTAATGCCTCAAAATATGTTTTTGCAAATTTTTTCAAAAATTGTAAAAAAAAAAAAAAGAAATTCTAAATCTCAAATATTAAATTAGGAGATATAATGATGTGACTTCAACTGATCTGTAATTTGCCTATTTGTAACACTTTGAATTGTGTTACTGGAGAAAACTCTCAAGAGTACCTTGGACAGCAAGAATATCCAACCAGTCAATCCTAAAGGAAATCAACTCTGAATATTCACTGGAAGGACTGATGCTAAAGCTGAAGCTTCAGCACTTTGGCCACCTGATGTGAAAAACTGACTCATTGCAAAAGACCCTGATGCTGAGAAAGATTGAAGGCAGGAGGGAGAAGGGGATGACAGAGTATGAGATGGTTGACTGGCATCACCAACTCAACAGACATGAGTTTGAGCAAACTCCTGGAGATGGTGAAGAACAGAGAAACCTGGCATGCTACAGTTCATGGGGTCACCAAGTGTCAGACATGACTGAGCAACTGAACAGCAGCAACATGGAAATAATAACGCCTGCATTTCCTTCCTCACAAAGATTTTGTAACATGAAGTTGAAACTTATATAAGCTTCTTGAAGAAATTAAACCTCCATAATCTATTTGTGCTGCCATTTTTTTTTCTAGCCTACACCTCTGTTAGGGGCTTCCCAGGTGGCACTAGTGCTAAAGAACCAGCCTTCCAGTGCAGGAGACTTAAGAGATGAGGATTCAGTCCCTGGATTGGGAAGATCCCCTGGAAGAGGGCATAGCAACCCACTCCAATATTCTTGCCTGGAGAATCCCACAGAGAGAGGAGTCTGCTGGGCTACAGTTCATAAGGTTGCAAGGAGTCAGACACAATTTAGTGACTTAGCACACATGCACACCTCTATTACAGTCCTCATCTCCAAACACATTCTACTCAACAAAACAGGCTATTGCAATTATATCATGTAGTGTTACCACAACCAATTGAAAACTTTCACACCTTTTAGCCTGTATTCCCATATCCCCTTCGAAGATGTTTCTTCATCTTAATTTGTCTCTATTTTACTCATTTGGGGACCTATTCTGCTTCAGGGAGAGAAAGCAGGAACGTAAGGGGACGTCAGAGGATGAGATGGTTGAATGATATCACCAACTCAATGGACATGAGTTTGAGCAAACTCTGGGAGATGGTAAAGGACAGGAAAGCCTGACATGCTGCAGTACATGGAGTTACACTATAAAGCCTTAAACAACAGAAATTTAGTTTCTTACCATTATGGAGACCAAAAGTTCAAAACCAAGGTGTCAGCAGGGTTAGTCCCATCTGAAGGCCGAGAGGAAAGGTTTTGCACTAGAGCTCCTTTGTTGACTTCAAGACGGCTGTCTTCTCCCTCTGTCTCTTTATATTATCTTCCCTGTGTATGTGTTTGTGTCCGAGGTTTCCCTTCTATACTGGATTGGGGCTCATCCTAATGACCTCATTTTACTTTTATTATGTCTATAAAGATACTATCTCTAAATCAAGTCACTTTCTGAGATACTAGAGATTAGGATTTCAACATACGAATTTTAGGCAAGCACAATTCAATTCATAAGAGTGTCCTAAAGTGGCAAGTACTGAGGAAGCAAAAGGCAGAGAAAAAAGGAAAGATATACCATCTGAATGCACAGTTCCAAAGAATAGCAAGGAGAAAGAAGAAAGCCTTCCTAAGTGATCAATGCAAAGAAAGAGAGAGAAACAATAGAATGGGAAAGACTAGAGATCTCTTCAAGAAAATTAGAGATATCAAGGGAAAATTTCATGCAAAAATGAGCACATAAAGGACAGAGACAGTATGGACCTAACAGAAGCAGAAGATATTAAGAAGAGGTGACAAGAATACACAGAAGAACTACACAAAAAAGATCTTCACAACTCAGATAATCACAATGGTGTGACCACACTCCTAGAGCCAGACATCCTGGAATGTGAAGTCAAGTGGGCCTTAGGAAGCATCACTATGAATAAAGCTAGTGGAGGTGATGGAATTCCAGTTGAGCTATTTCAAATCCTAAAAGATGATGCTGTGAAAGTGCTGCACTCAATATTTCAGCTAATTTGTAAAACTCAGCAGCAGCCACAGAACTGGAAAAGGTCAGTTTTCATTACAATTCCAAAGAAAGGCAATGGCAAAGAATGTTCAAACTACTGCAAAATTTCACTCACCTCACACGCTAGCAAAGTAATCTTCAAAATTCTACCAGAGAGGCTTCAAAAGTACATGAACTGAGAACTTCCAGATGTTCAAGCTGGATTTAGAAAAGGCAGAGGAACCAAAGATCAAATTGCCAACATGCATTGGATCATAGAAAAAGCAAGAGAATTCCAGAAAAAAAAAAAAAAACTTTTATTTCTGCTTCATTGACTACACTAAAAAGCCTTTTGCTGTGTGGATTAGAACAAATTGTGGAAAATTCTTCAAGAGATGGGAATACCAGACCACCTGACCTGCCTTCTGAGAAATCTGTATGCAGGTCAAGAAGCAACAACATCTAGCACTGGACTTGGAACACTGGACTTGTTACAAATTGAGAAATGAATACAAAGCTGTATATTGTCACCCTGCTTATTTAAATTATATGCAGAGTACATCGTTTGATATCCTGGGCTGGATGAAGCACAAGCTGGAATCAACATTGCTGGGAGAAATAGCAATAACCTCAGATAAGCAGATGACACCACCCTTATGGGAGAAAGCGAAGAAAAACTAAAGAGCCTCTTGATGAAAGTGAAAGAGGAGAGTGAAAAAGCTGGCTTACAACTCAACATTCAAAAAACAAAGATCATGGCATCTGGCCCCATCACTTCATGGCAGATAGATAGGGAAACAATGGAAACAGTGAGAGACTTTATTTTTGGGGTCTCCAAAATCACTGCAAATGGTGACTGTAGCCATAAAATTAAAAAAAAAAAAAATGCTTGCTCCTTGGAAGAAAGCTGTGACCAATCTAGACAGCATGTTAAAAAGCAGAGATGTTACCTTGTTGACAAAGGTCCATCTAGTCAAAGCTATGGTTTTTCTAGCAGTCATGTATGGATGTGAGAGTTGGACCATAAGGAAAGCTCAGCACCAAAGAACTGATGCTTTTGAACTGTGGTGTTGGAGAAGACTCTTGAGAGTCCCTTGGACTATAAGGAGATCAAACCAGTCAAGCCTAAAGGAAATCAGTCCTGAATATTCATTGGAAGGGCTTATGCTGAAGTTCCAATAGCTTGTCCATCTGATATGAACAACTGACTCACTGAAAAAGACCCTGATGGTGGGAAAGATTGAAAACAGATGAAGGGGATGACAGAGGTTGAGTTGGTTGGATGGCATCACCGACTCAGTGGACATTAATTTGAGTAAGCTCCGGGACTTGGTGATTAATTTTTTAAGGTATGAATGTCAATTTTAAAATTCTATTATATATATATATATATATATATATATATATATATCCATTAAATTAAATTAAATTGTATTGTTCTTAAATATACCTTTTGTACATATTTAAGGAAAAAAAAAAAAAAAAAAAAGATTTATGGTCACAAGTCTTTCCTTCCCGCTGCTGCTGCTGCTAATTCACTTCAGCAGTGTAAGCTATCTAAAATGCACAGGGCTCATATTATTCTGTTGTTGTTTAGTCACTAATCTATGTCTAACTCTTTTTTGACCCCATGGATTATAGCTTGCCAAGCTCCTCTCTTCATGGGATCTCCAAGGCAAAAATATTGGAGTGGGTTGCCTTTTCCTTCCCCAGAGCAAATTTCTGACCCAGGGATTGAACCTATGTCTCCCACTTGGCTGGCACATTCTTTACCACTGATCCACCAAAGAAACCCATTAAGGTGCTATTATTTTTATATATGCATGCTCAATAGATCTGAAAACGATCAAAGTATGGATAAATTGAGAAAAATTATGTTTGTTAAGATGATTGGCATTCATAGATGCTATCATCTCCATCTCAATGGCATCTCCAACTATAACTGTATCACTGTTATAGTTATTCAGACAGAATCCACCTAAGATTTGAAAATATGCAAGACAGAGAAGATATCATAGATCCCAATACCTTTGTGAAACACTGGAATGGGTATCCAGATATTATAAAGCAGTCCCTTTAATTTACACCAATGGGAACAAAAATATTCTAATATAGACAACTTTTGAAAATGTTCCAGCCTACATATAAAAATAAGTGAATAGTTTATTACTAAAGAAAAAATGAGATACTGAAAGACATAAAATAACATAAAATCATATCAAAGGAAACGACAAATAAGGTGAAAAGACAACCCTCAGAATGGGATAAAATAATAGCAAAGGAAACAACAAAAGAATTAATTTTCAAAATATACAAGCAGCTCATACAACTCAATACCAGAAAAACAAACAACCCAATCAAAAAGTGGGGAAAATAACTAAAAAGACATTTCTCCAAAGAAGACATACGGATGGCTAATAATCACATGAAAAGATGCTCAGCATTACTTATTATTAGTGAAACTGAAGTCACTCAGTTGTGTCTGACTCTTTGCGACCCCATGGACTATAGCCTGCCAGTCTCCTCCATCCATGGGATTTTCCAGGCAAGAGTACTGGAGTGGGTTGCCATCAGGGAAATGCAAATCAAAACTACAATGAGGTACCACCTCATACCACTCAGAATGGCCTTCATGAAAAAGTCTACAAACAATAAATGCTGGAGAGAGTGTGGATAAAAGTGAACAATCTTACATTGCTGTTGGGAATGTAAGCTGATACAACCTCATGGAAGATGGTATGGAGATTCCTTAACAAGCTAGGAATAAAACCACCTTATGACCCAGCAATCCCATTCCTAGACATATACCCTGAGAAAACCAAAATTGAAAAATACACATGTACCCCAATGTTCACTGCAGCACTATTTACAATAGCTAGAACATGGAAGCAACCTAGATGTCCATAGACGGATGAATGGATAAAGAAGCTGTAGTGTATATATACAACACAATACTAAGCCATAAAAAGGAATGCATTTGAGTCTGTTCTAATGAGGTGGATGAATCTAAAGCCTATTATACAGAGTGAAGTAAGTCAGAAAGAGAAATATAAATATCGTACACTGACACATATCTATGGAATCTAAAAAGATGGTACCAATGAATTTATTTTCAGGACAGCAGTGGAGAAAATAGACATAGAGAACAAATCTATGGACACAGGGGGAGAGAAGGAGGGAGAAGGTGTGAGATACATGGAGAGAACAACATGGAAATTTACAATACCATATGTAAAATAGATAGTCAATGGGAATTTGCTGTGTGACTCAGGGAACTCAAACAAGGGCTCTGTGACAGGTTGGAAAGGTGAAATGGAGAGGGAGATTGGAGGGAACTTCCAGAGGGAGGGGACATGGGTGTACCTATGGCTAATTCTTATTGATGTATGACAGAAAAATCACAAAATTCTGTAAAGCAATTAGCTTTCTATTACAAAAATAAAGATGAACAAAAAAATTCCATTAATACATAAAGATAGTAATATGTTGTCTTTCAGATATATAGACGGCGATAGATGACTAATACCAAGACTAAATGTAAATGCATATGATCTTTTGAATATAATATAATACTGAAAAATGGAGAAGGAAATGGCAGCCCATCCCAGTATTCTTGCTTGGGAAATCCCATGGATAGAGGAACTTGGCAAGCTACTGTCCATGAGATTGCAAGAGTCTGACATGACTGAGTGACTAAGCAACAAAAACAATATTTAAAATAATAATATTATTATTTAAATAATATAACTTTGAACTCAATATGAAGAAATATTTAACTAAATTATTGTGAAATTTTGAATGCCAATTGCTGAATTCTTTTCTTGTGCCATGTGTTTATACTGCCTATGAGAGGGCTTTTAATTTAGATAATGAAAAAAATAATTTGACAAATTCCCATTAATATATTGTACTTAGGTCCATGTGCACAATTCTGTGTATAGGTCTGTGTATGTGTGTGCATGCCCCCAAACACTTACACACTTGTCTGACACTTCCTTTTAGCTAACAACCTTCCTTTTAGATAGTAACCCAAACATCTAATAGAATAGAACTCTTTGTCTTAGTAGAAAATCAAAGGGTTAATGCTCATTTTTAGCTTTTTGATTTGTTTTATTGATTATTCTGAATTTAACTTTTACAGAATTTTACTACTCTTTAAATGGCTAAAATATATACCAATTGATACTTTTCACAAAATGAAAACTTTATAATACTTAGTACAGTCTAGTATTGTTTCCCTGTGTTTTTATTTTATAGACATGTTATTTTCTTAGTTTTTTCAAATCTTATTTTGATTCATATTTGTTCCTAAAATTTGAAAGCAATATTCAACTATATTTGTTTAAACATACACTTTTCAAAATGTTTAAAATTTTGACTAATTTTGAGTTATTTCAAAGCTAAGAAAGATTTTTCAATATGCAGTCCTCGGACTCTAGTTTCTGTTCAGTAATTAGAATTATCTAGATTTAAAATCAATTCAATACATAACAAAGATGTTCTGTTGGTAAAATACATTTTTTGCTTGTTGCCTACTGATCATTCCTCTCTTTTCTTTGGCCTCCTAAGGGATCATACTTCTGTATACTCTAACTATTTCTCCTCAAAGATTTTACACACACTTGGGTGCCATTGACTTAAAATGTATCATAAATTCTACATCATGGTAGAATTTTGGAAATTTCAGTACTCAAATAAATATTTTTATAATGAAAAATCACTGTTAGATATGTGATACATTCGATACATAAAGTAGCCTATCTTTTTCTTAAAAGAAGTGCTTGTAATATCTAATTATGCTATAAAGTGAGGCGAATCAATCTGCCCCAGATAGTACAGCTGCAAGGCTTAGTAATTTTTTATAGTACTGACTTCTTAAAAACATTAATGTAAAATAACATAATTCTTTCAAACTGAGCTTTTCTTACTTCTACCAGCATGCTACACAGAATGATTTCTTACTTTTAGCAGCATGTTAGGGAAATTAAACAAGTGAATGACACTTTAAAGCAAAAAGAAGAAATGTATTGGTTTAAATATTTTAAATTATGTTTATAAAACCACCAGAACAAATAAATTATACACTCACTTGAAATTATTTTAGAGATTAAGAACTTAAATATGTTATTAAGAAATAAACTAATATTTTAACTATAAAGAATAATGTGGTTTGCCTCTCTGTGTACTGTTCTGAGTTATTCTGACATTTCAAATATATATATGACTTCTATTAAATCTATGAACTTTCATGTAGATTTTTGAAAAGAATAACTTTTTAATTAATGTTATGCTTGTCTTTTCTTTATTAAAATACACTACACAATAGGAAATGATATAGTTTCTCTTCACAGGAAGATCACATAAAAATATAATGAGTATTTCATTAAAAAAAATTTACCACCACATTACTCATAGGTTTGTTGTTAGTTACAATAAAAGCCATAAAACACTAATATATCAGGTGTTATTAATTAAGGTGATGTGTCAATTGCCAAATTCTACATATCGACTTTTAGAAGAATGTTTATGTTGAGAATAATGACTGTATTACCCTTACAAAGTATAAAATATTGTGAAACCATACTTTTAATTCTCACTTTGTCTACATTTTGAGATAATTTATTTATCCAATTCTAATTATGATTAAATAACAAGAACAAGACATACTTATGTACTAAAATTAACTATAACATAAACAAACAGAAAAACAAAAATGCTTGACAAAAGTGAACAAATGTTTCAGACATTAGACACTGCAAGGTGTGACTTTGAAGAAAACAAATGAGCTATTCTTAATGTTAGCTCAGATCTCCTATTATAAATTTTTAATTCTAAAATAAGGTATGGAAAATCAAACAGAGTTCAAAAGCCTTACTGAAATGAGAAGGTAGAGACTGGAATCTGGAAAGGCTGAGATGGCTGAAACTTATAAAGGTAAGTTCTAGAAGAAAACTACAAAGAAAAAAATCCAGAAATGTGCTTATGGTCCAATTGATATGCTCAACATGAAACTATTCAAGTGTGAAGAAAAATTCTAAAAGCCCAGGAAAAGAAAAACTGAAAGACTGTAAACTTCAAACTTTTCATTAATCATGCAGGACAAGAAGCTATTTGAGATACATACAAGCAAAATGACTAGTTTTCAGTGACCACCTGCACCATTTAGAGGAGATACTGGAAGTCTCATGTTTTAATAATAGGGCAGAACCATCTTGGAGTAAATGTTACAGTTTATATTCTCTAAAAAAGCTATCTGATTGACTCACAAATAATTTAACAGTCAGCCAAACACTCTTCAAGAAAGAAATCAAAATCCAGTCATTCAACAAGAAAATACAATGAAGAGCATCTTACTAAAACATGACAAGCAGCAGAAAATTTCCAATAAATGTATCAATAAACTTGAAAGCAGTTAGATCATTTAATGAAATACAAAGCACCAGAGGCTTAGTAATCTATGAGGAAATTTCATTTTGTTTAACATATGTGTGATCACAGACCTTCATTTTCTATATTGTTTTATGCTATTTGCTTACTAGATATTTGACACAATTTACCTTAAATAATTTTAAAAATTTTGGTCTGAAATTATATATGTGTGTGTGTGAGTGTGCATACATGCACATGTGTGCATTAAATTTATTTGTTGGTTTATTTCTGGATTTTTAATTTTACTTAAGTTGATTGACTTACAGTTATTTATTATTCCTTATTGTTTTAGTCTCAGTAGAGTCTGGAGGAATAGAATGTGCATTCCTGAGGCTGACATTTTGATAATTTTTTTTAGTTTAATTTTTAATTCCAATTTCAAATTTGTTGATAATTTTTAAACAATTTCTAATGTTTTTGAACTGACTCATTGGAAAAGACCTTGATGGTGGGGAAGATTGAAGGCAGGAGAAGGGGACAACAGAGGATGAGATGGTTGGATGGCATGACCAACTCAATTGACATGAGTTTGAGCAAGCTCTGGGAGTTGGTGATGGACATGGAAGCCTGGCATGTCTCAGTTCATGGGGTTGCAAATAGTCGGACAGGACTGAGCAACTGAACTGAACACTTTTGATTGCTTTCTCTATTACTTCTTTTTTCAATTTTAAAAAATTTTTAGTTGCATAATTATTTTCTTTTTATTTTCTCCTTCTTTGGGATTTAAATTTGCTTATCATTTATCCAAATTCATAAACTTTAATTAACAACTGATTTCAATTGCTACCTTGTTTTGAATATGTTTTTAATACTAAGCCTGTGGAAAATTACAGCAATAGGTCTTAAAGGTGATATGTCAGGATCTAGGAAATGCAGTGTTGGATCAGCTTGATTTATGTAGAACAAGGAGAGATTCTGCTTTCATTGTGTTAACTCAAGTGCCTGGAAATGACTGAGACTTTGCCTGGTTGGTTGATGTGATCATCAATCCAAAAGTGATTTAACAAAACAGAGTTGAATTGCCTGAACTTATTTCTTATTCTGTAGAAAAAAGTATTGAGAGGGAGAGAGAAAGGTCAGAAATTTAGAAAGATCAGAAATTTAGAGAGCATCTATCATATAAAACTTGTTTACTCATTCTCTACCAATGTTCTCTGGGAGGAAAAAAAGAGTTCTTCATAAAGGCTGTGATTGAGATGGTCTTAGTATTTTCAAACATGAAGGCTACTATCCACAAGCAGAGCATGCCAGTGGAAGTGATGTCATGAAGTGAGCTCAGGCTCACTGAAATACCTAGAGATGACAGGATCTGTGATGGCTGTGGTCAAGTGGCAAGACTTAAATGCCATTTATGAGATGGGTATGGTTATCATAATGGGCATCAGAGTCAAACAATTAGAATTGCTTGGGTCATAGATGTTTTTGATGTGGCTGGTTGACTAAACTCCCAACAATGGAAACAGATAGGCAACCTACTGAAGTTATATTTGTTTTGCATAGGCAGGAAATATCCATATTTGTTGAACAGAAATGACTAGAATCACAATAATGGTTAAAAATACAGGCCTTATCAATTCCAGACTTGGCCCAGTTTATACAAAGAACTTCAAATATAGGTAAAATTATATCTGCTTACGGAAGTACCTTCCTGCTTAACCAAATTGTGTTCTGTAATTTTCCCTTTAACAAATCTGAAAATCTAGCCATAGATAACAACACAGATGAACCCTGAGAACATTATGCTAAGTGAAATTAGCCAATTGCAGAAGAGAAAATACTACATAATTCATTTATATGATGTATCTAAAGTAATCAAAATCGTAGAAGTGGAGAGTAGAATGGTTGTTGTCAAGGGCTAAGGGGAATAAAAATCAAGAGCTATTCAACATGTAAAAAATTCCAGTTAAGCAAGGTAAGTGTTATAGAGATCTGTGTAAATCTGTGCCTATAATTAAAAATACTGCATCAAACACTTAATTTTTTTTAATAGGGTAGATATAATGCCCAATATTCTTACCACAATAACAAGAGTGGGACATGGGACTATTTACCAGGGTAGTTGTTCATTAACAAAGGCAGAATAAACGAAGTTCATCAAATAATGGCTGCAAACTGAAACTGGTATCTGGAGACCAAAAATGTCATTGTATTCAACCAATCAGAGAATAGCTTTATGACTATCTAGTAATCAATAGCATTTCAACTTAGGTTCATTGTATAGGCCTACATCTTCATCAAACCTCTCTGTGGTTATTTCCCCAGTTCCAGAATGTGTAGTTTCAACAAACATAGTCAACAAGTGGCACTCAACAATTTCTCATGGGTTTTTATAATCCATGGAAGGATGATTTATACTCTAGAGAAAGCCAAATGCCTTTATCTACAAAAGTAGTAAGTTAAAGGCAGTACGATATAGAGGGACACCAAAGATTAATGTCACCATCAAGAACTTGAAAGAGGCTGCCATCAAGGACTTGAAAGATGCAAGAGTAGTGATTTCCACCATAATCATATCCAATTTGACTATTGTCCTATACACAAACTGTAATTTGAAAAATGATGGCTTTACATTAACTTAAAAAAAAAAAAAACTTAATTATCTAATGCTACATAATGAAACAGCCCAAAACTTTGGTATAAACCAATTTTGTAGATTTTTCTCTTCAGTAGTCATTTTTAAGCATCTGAACATCTAAGAGTGTCTATTATTGAATATTTATTTAATAGAAATTTTGAGTGACTATAAATTATCATCAAATTAAACCACTTTGAAATTTTAAACTGGGGAAGCATCTTGACAAATTTTATATTCTTGGCGGTATTTTCTCCTGAAATGTTTGCATTTATTTAATGAAGTACTAAACCCTTACTACAACTTAAAATATTCTAACAGAGCCCAGAGTACCGGAAAACAAAGGCACTTTTTGTAAGTGGGTCATTAGATGTAATCTTAAGAGATTCCACCTCTCCATTTTTGCTTCTTTGTTCCATATCTAAATATTCTGAAATGGAAGAAAATAAATCATATTATTTATTAGTTCAGAGCATAGCATACATTTGTATATCTGAACTTCATGAAACACTATCTTCAGTCTTTCAATTAATGGATTTTTTAATTGGACACTTTACATATCTTTATCAGGGAAATGTTATATACAAAAATTTATTTTGTATTAGTGATGTTTAGTATGTTCACAGATGGTAGAATTAATGGACAGATGGAAAACATACATTCATTCAGAATAAGTGTCTATTTCAATGAGAGCATATAATACCCCATTGTACAATGGGAACAGTTTGATACTGTCAATTTGCTAGTAGGTAAATGGCTCAGAATACTATGCATGGAGTAAGTACATTTAACTTACACTAAATTTTACTGCTAAATACTTCATTTGCCAGCAGAAGAACCATTCGTAAATATAGAAATCAACAAATGGTCCTTCTGCTGGCAAATGAAGTATTTAGCAGTAAAATTTAGTATAAGTTAAATGTACTTACTCCATGCACAGTATTCAGTTTTCATTTTTACCTAGACAATTTGATCATGAGCTCACTTGAAAGACTATCTAGAATTGGCATAATAACTTACAAGCATTCAGACAGTAACTCATTTTTCCAACCTTTCTATTCAAGCTATCTTCACTACCAAAGCTGAGAGTTAAAACCTTATTCTGAAACGTCACCCAAGCCCCATTATCCTGTGAATTAGTTCTTACACATAAATTCACATTCTAAGCAAAGTAGAGATGTACCGTTTAAACAGAACCCTTTGTATTTGACATCTTGGTGGTGCTTCAGAGATTCTAATGAGCTGGGAAATAAATCTGTAACAGGTAGCTCCAGCTGATGGAAATAAATTAAACTCTGTTTAACAAGGTTCAATTATTTTTTACCCTCAGCAGTCAACTAGGTAAAAATAACCCCCACTGCAGGCCATGTGTAGGATATTTCAGCAGGAGAGGTCAGTGTGGGAAGGTGAAGAATCTGCTTATGCAGCATATATATGACTTCAGTTTATGCTTGGGTTCAATCTCTTTCGTACACTTTAGTTGGTACTGTAATTACATTTATTTAAATGGCTAGGTGGATCAGACTAAGTTTGGAATAGGCAGCTTGGACTTCATGTTCACTTGGGCTTCATGTTATATTAGGGCCAGTGGGAAGTCTGGTACTAAAAATAAATGTGAAGATTTATTGACCAAAAACAGTAAAGCACAATTTTATGGGCTTCCATGGATTCCATGCTGCAACAGAATTTGCCCCACAACTAGTCCATATAGCACACATAGTCAAATGTTTTATCACTGTGGGAATGCAATCAGAACCTAAAGAACTGGAAGCTTCTTTAGCTGTTACTGAATTGGTAAAAAATAGCATACCAAAATAGAATATCTTTCCTCAAAAGTCAGTCTCAGTAAAATTTAGTCCTCTTAATGACAGAAAAGACAGAGTACACCTTTTCCCTTCAGTTGTAAGGTAACATTCTACCCTGTTTACATCACTGGTTGAACAACAAACTTTGAAGAAGTGTCAGACCACTCAACTATCCCTAAAACATCTATCTCTTTCATAACAATGACTTAACCAAGCCTCTCTTAGAGGATCCAGGTACTTGCTCTTCAGGTTCTAAGAGGCACGATGCCAACACATGTTAAACAGAATATATGGGAAAAGCAATTAGAGATTCAACTTTTGTACAAAAATGGAAGGATAATTCATTCCCTAAGAGTAAAATGAAATATGTGCTTTTGTCACTGTCTTTTGAAAACATTTCCTTCTCTTATTAATTCTTATCCCAAGGGAGGAAAATAACTAATGTCATCAGTAGATATACAAGTAGCTTTATTAATTTGCTCAAGTAGGGAGACTACATCTGGACAGCATCTGTAACCAGATTCATCACCCAATTAAACTGATGATTATCTGTCATTCTCTAATTCCCATCTGTCTATTGAGCCAATTGAAGTGGATAATTTAATGAGAATGTGTTAGTAATCACTTTCGTGTATTTAAAGGCTTTAATGTGGACAAATCTCTGCATTTCTACCAAGAGCAATATATTTGTAGAGGGTTGTGTGTGTGTTATTTGCTTTGATTTGTTATTTTAAAAAATGGATTGTAAACTCTAGGGATTTCTATCTGAATCTTCTTCTAAAATTCAGATTCCAACATAAGCTGTTAATTTATATGTTTACACTTATAAAGCCCCAGAAGTCACAGTAGGGATATATGTGGAGATCCACCTGGACATACTGAAGTATTTCTTTATTAAAAAAAAAGAATAAAAAATTAGTTAATTTTTAGTAAGTGATTTATTGTATATAAGTAAAATAAAGAGCTGATAATTTCCACTTGAATCAGATGAAATACTATCATAAAAATAAAAAAAATCTGAATAGTTTTATATGGGTAAGGATACAGTTCTTTCTTTCAAAAAATTGTTATTGGAGTAAGTTGATTTATAATATATCAAGGCCTTTCTATCAAAATTGTAGTTATCACCTAACTGCCTTATGCTTTCAAACTCAGTTATGAACTACAAATTTTCTTTAGTTCATAAGAATTTATAATAGCTCAAATTCAAATCTAATATTTCTTTAAAGTGTTGATTTTTTTCATATACAATGATTTTGATAGTGGTCTAGAGTCACTTGGTAGTGATTAAGAGAAATAAATTTAGTATCTATTAACAGTGTTATTGTGTGGTCTCCTTCTGATGTGTCTAAACTTCCATTTCTCAGATGATTTTAGGTCTATTAATTTATATGGATCTAGGGATTAGCTTTTAGGGGTCAAGAGTATATTGTGGTGGCTCAGGATATATCTAGCAAACATGGAAATTTTGAGGTTATATGACTCAAGTTGAAAATTAATTGGCCATTTATAATTCCACAATTAATTAATACTCAAAATATTTCTAGCTCAGACTATTGTGACCCTACTGGCTCTTTGGTATCTACTTTCACTTAATCTACAAAAGTTAGTTTTTACTAACAGATGTCTGCGTGTTGTAGTCCATGGGGTTGCAAAGAGCTGGACATGACTTAGTGATGGAACAACTACAAAAACAGAATAGTCCATCCAAAAGCAGCAAAATACTGAACAGACATTGTATAGAAGACAGGGATCAAGACCATCCCCAAGAAAAAGAAATGCAAAAAAGCAAAATGGCTGTCAAAGGAGGCCTTACAAATAGCTGTGAAAAGAAGAGAACTGAAAAGCAAAGGAGAAAAGGAAAGATATAAGTATCTGAATGCAGAGTTCCAAAGAATAGCAAGGAGAGATAAGAAAGCCTTCCTCAGAAATCAATGCAAAGATATAGAGGAAAACAACAGAATGAGAAAGACTAGAAATCTCTTCAAGAAAATCAGAGATACCAAGGGAACATTTCATGCAAAGATGGGCTCAAAAAAGGACAGAAATGGTAGGGACCTAACAGAAGCAGAAGAAAGTGAAAGGGGAGAGTGAAAAAGTTGGCTTAAAACTCAACATTCAGAAAACTAAGATCATGGCATTTGGCCCCATCACTTCATGGGAAATAGATGGGGAAACAGTGGAAACAGTGGCTGACTTTATTTTGGGGGGCTCCAAAATCACTGCAGATGGTGATTGCAGCCATGAAATTACAAGACGCTTACTCCTTGGAAGGAAAGTTATGACCAACCTAGATAGCATATTGGAAAGCAAAGACATTACTTTGCCAAGAAAGGTCCATCTTGGCAAGGCTATGGTTTTTCCAGTAGTCATGTATGGATGTGAGAGTTTGACTATAAAGAAAGCTGAACACTGAAGAATTGATGCTTTTGAACTGTGGTGTTGGAGAAGACTCTTGAGAGTTCCTTGGACTGCAAGGAGATCCAACCTAATGGAAATCAGTCCTGAATATTCACTGGAAGGACTGATGTTGAAGCTGAAACTAATACTTTGGCCACCTGATGCGAAGAGCTGACTCATTTGAAAAGACCCTAATGCTGGGAAAGACTGAAGGCAGGAGAAGAAGGGGGCGGCAGAGGATGAGATGGTTGGATGGCATCACTGACTCAATGGACATGGGTTTGAGTAAATTCCCGGGAGTTGGTGTTGAATAGGGAGTCCTGGCGTGCTGCAGTCCATGGGGTGGCAAAGATTCAGACATGACTGACTGACTGAACCGAACTGAACTGAAGGATACATTTCAGCAAAAATGACAGCAAACACCAAGAGCTAAAAAAGGGGGGGAAAAGTATAATTCCAAATTTCAAATAAAAACATTTCTTAAAAGGGAATGATTATTTCTGAAAAAATAAATTTATTTTTAAGTATATAAACTGCATAAAACATTTCATAATTTAGAATTATGTCAGAAATATGAGAAATCATTTGTAAAATATCATAGAAATCAAAGAAACATGGTATGCAGCAAAATCAGTACTTAATGGGAAATTTAAAGCACTGAATGCCCATACTAGAAAAGAATAACTGAAATTAATAATCTAAACTTCTACCTATGGGGACTGGAATATGAAGTGCAAATTAGCTCCAAAGTAAGCAGAAGAAATAAAATTAGAGCAGAAATGAACAAAATTAAAAATAGGAAACCAGTTGAGAAAGATCAATGAAACCAAAACCTGATTCTCAGAAAAGATGAATAAAATCAAGAAGCCTCCAGCCAGGTAACTATGAAAAAAAAGGGAGAGGAAAATTACTTACATCAGAAATGAAAGAGGGGGCATCACTATAGATTCTATGGATGTTAAAAGATAATAAAGTAATATTATGAACAATTCAATGCCAAAAAATCCAATAACTTAAGGTGGAATAATTTCTTGAAAGACAATCTGACAAACTCACATGAAAATAGACACTATGAAGAGGCCTATAACATTAAAAAAAAAAAAAGAATTGAGTAAATAATAAACTTCCAAAACAGAAAGCACCCTGAGTTCACTGATGAATTCCACCATAATTTAATGATGAAATTATACCAATTATCTTACCTCTTTAACAAGAGAAAAGCAAAGAAAATACTCTGACTTATTTGATGAGCATTACCTTAATACCCAAGCAGACAAAGATATAATGAAATCAACATAGATACAAAAATTCTCAACAAAATTTTAGCAAACTGAATCCAACGATAGATAGAAAGGATTATACACTACAAACAATTAGGGTTTATTCCAGGTATGCAAGGCTGATTTAATATTTGAAAGTGAATTAATGTAATCTATCATATCAACACATTAATGATGATAAATCACATGATCAGTAAAAGGAGAAACAGAATTTTGCAAAATTCAACATTCATTCATAAAAATAAACTCTAAGTAAACCTCTTTAACTTGACAAAACATCTGCCAAAATCTCACGGCTGAAATCATACTTAAAGAAAAATTCCAAGCTTCCTCACTAAAACTGAGGCTCCAACACAGGTGGTGCAGTGGTAAAGAATCTTCCTGCAATGCAGAAGACCCAGGTTCTATCCTTGGGTCAGGAAGATTCCCTAGAGAAGGAAATGGCAACCCCTTTCACTATTCTTGCCAGAGAATTCCATGGACAGAGGAGCCTGATGGGCTATAGTCCGTGGCATCGCAAAGACTCAGACATGACTGAGCAACTGAGCACAGACTAATACTGGGAACAGGACAAGAATATCCCCTGTCATGGAAAAAGTGAAAGTGTTAGTCCCTCAAAAGACACGTCCAACTCTTTGCGACCTCATGGACTGTAGCCTGCCAGGCCCCTCTGTCCATGGAATTCTCCAGGCAAGAATCTTGGAGTAGGTAACCATAACATTCTCCAAGGGATATTCTCACCCAGGGATGGAACCTGGGTTTTCTGCATTGCAGACTAATTCTTTACCATATGAGACATCAGGGCAGCCCAGTCCCCTCCCATCACTGCCCTTCAACCTTGTACTGGAATAACAAGTTAATGCAGAAAGACAAGAAGTGGGGGGTGGGGGGGGGCGGAAGATATACATATTGGGAAGAAAAAGGTTGTCTTCCTTTACAAATGACTTGATTATCTATGCAGAAAATTTGAAAGAATCAACAAACAATTTCTGGACAAATAAGCAATTATAGCAAGGTTGCAAAACATAAGTTTCATTTATAAAATTCAATCACTTACCTATACATGAGATATGAATAAATAGAGTTTGAAGTTAAAAATATACCATTTATATTACTCCTCTCTCAGATGAAATACATAAAAATCTAACAAAATGGATATAAGATACATTTGAGGAAAACCACAAAACTATTGAAATAAATGAAAAGAATTAAATAAATGGAGAGATAGTCTATGCTTGTGAACACAAAGGCTCAATAGTGTTAGGATGTCAGTTCTTCTGAGTTTGGTCTAGAGCTTCAACGCATCTCTATCAAAATGCCATCAGGCTATTTTGTGAATACTGATAAATTGGTTCTAAAGTTTATATGGAGAAGAAAGAACCTGAATAGACAAAGAAAAACAAAAATTTTAAATTCTTTTAAAATTTTACTTTACATTGTTATGTGGCATTTTAGAGATTGAGAGGACTTTTCTCACTTTTCCTTTTTCCATCCTCAATTTTCAGCAAGTCTAACACACTTGCACCACAAAGCAGTTCTCTTGTATTCTTCTAAGCTAGTAAATAATGGTTGCTTGTTATTAATGAAGTCTCATGGTGAGACAGGAGTAGTTTCTTGGTTTCATTTTTCCAGCCTCAGGCAGGCTCATTATCCAACAAAGTGAAACAGCTTATGTGCCTTATCATTGAAGGGGGTCTCAACACCTTCTGAAATTTATTTTAATTGTTTGCCTTCCAATATCAGTTCTCTTAAAGTTTCAAGGACACATGATTCTACAGATTTACTGGTTTCCCTCACTGTTTGGGGAGAAGGCGATGTTTGAATTTGAAGAATTTTTCTTCTGGATTCTTTCACCTTCAATAGGATGAGATTCTCATTGTTAACCAAGAACGCTTAATAGCTGGTAAATTCAAAGTATGCATCACTAAATCATGGACGCATGTTGGCAAATTCAAATACTTTTGTGGCAAAATAGTAAATATATACTGATTTTCATTTTATGACAATAAATACTCTGCCTTGCTGGACTCTGAGGCTGAGATAATAAAGAAGGCATAGGCCAGGATATAAAGAGTAGATTACCAGTTCCTCCTCAGTTGTTGCATTTCCTGAGAAAGCTTTTTACATAAAAGGTTAATTGAAGCAATCAAGTAATCTATATTAATTTTTCAGGTCATTTTACCAGGAACACTGTGTACTTGAAATGTCTATTATTGGAAATCAAAACTTTTTTCCAGTATTTATTTAAATTATATGTGTTGCTCTGCAATTCTTTGTTGAGTTGTGTTTCAAAGTAGAAATGCAAGGTGGTAGTGTAAGCCTTGACAGGTTGTTTTGGGGTTTTTTGGTTTGGGTAACGCAAGTGTCTGACATGCTTTGATTGCTAAGGCATCCACTTCAAAGAGGCATCTACTTCAAGGATGGCTATCTCAAATAAACACATTGCCAACCACATGACTAGATAAAATGTTAGGATGCATTAGCTTAAAGGCTGTCTGGTAGGAAAAGACATTTATAAAGCATTTAAAGAGTTTAAAGAAGGGAAAAGAATTCAAAGGGGTCACAGATTATATGTCAAGATTGACAACCCATTCTAGTTTGTAGATGTACTGAAGGATGATACCTGAGCTATGTCTTGAAAGATAAGTAAGATTTCATAAAATATAAGGTGGCATCAGCTTGGAAAAAAAGGTTGTATAGGGCTTTACAGGGCAGGGAATCCATATAAAAGACATGACAACTTACATGGAGTCAAATAATTTAAATACCTTTAAGAAGAATCATAAAATGCATATATTCATACTCACTGAAGTGTTTCTTTATGTAAATATTTTCTCTCCAGTGATATTGTAACAGAAAAACTCTAATATAAACTCTCTTGTACACTATGGTCCAATAGTTCTGATTTTTCAAACTAGTGGATCAAACATCTATTATCTTTTTGGTGTATGCTTATATGGTGATTGCTAAGACAGTCTTTCAGTAAAATTAGGTATTTTGTTTTACTGCCTTGACCTACTCATTCACTAAATTGAAATGAAGCCAACCTGGGAACCTGAAATAAAATAAATTCAAGTTGCTTTCATTTTGTTTACTTGTTTCATTAGCAGAGAAATGTATAAAATAAAATAAAATAAAAGTTAAAATAAAAGACAAAGAAGCAAATAACTGCAGACACGGAGTATACAATCATTGCCTAAATCTTATAAGAGAGGAATTTGAATTTATATTGAAAAATTAGCTTCTGGAAAGTTTTTACTTACAGGTTTCCTATACTGTATTACCTACATAACTGTAGTCAACCCATAGGAAAAGTAGGAAAAGACAATCGGGTGAATCAAGTCAATTTGACAAATCCCTGGCTTTCCTTTCTTCCTTACCAGAGCAGGGAATACACAGGCTGCAAACAAAACAGAAATCGCTATGTGTGTGGTTTCCCAAAGTATACCCAGTATCCAAACCCTGCATATTCTAAAAGAGAGAAAGTGAGAAAGAAAAGTTCCAAAATTGTTGAAGAAATGAACGATGCAGGATCCTATGGGGCCATCCTGGGTACAAATTCTTTCCATGTCCCCCATTTCTTGTGTAGGAAAAAAGCTGCACCCTATTTGAACTTTCCTGAGTTCCAAAAGGTAGATTCAAGGAGCTGCTTATCAGGGAAGAGAAAGAATATAGAAACAAAGGAGGAGCCATTAACAAACAAACAATTGTGCAGTGATTGGCAGGGTCTAGTACTTTTCAAAAAATATATATACATACACTAGTATCTTAGAATTGTTCTGTGGGAAATGAGGCCCCCATCCAGGTTCTTGTTGTTCAGTTGCTAAGTTGTATCTGACTCTTTCTAACTCCATGGGCTTTTCCTGGTGGCTCAGATGGTAAATAATCCATTTGCAATGTGGGAGATCTGGGTTTGATCCCTGGATTGGGAAGATACCCTGGAGGAGGAAATGGCAACTCCACCCCAGTATTCTTGCCTGGAGAATCCTCGTGAACAAAGGAGCCTGGCGGGCTACAGTCCATGGGGTCACAAAGAGTCAGACATGACTGAATGACTAAGCACAAACAAGCATGTTTTGCAGCTCCACGAACTGCAGCCTATCTGGCTCCTCTGTCCTCCACTGTCTCCTAGAGTTTGCTCAAATTCATGTCCATTGAGTCAGTGGTGCTGTCTAACGGTATTATTCTCTGCCATCCCATTCTCCTTTTGCTTTCGATCTTTCCCTGTATCAGGGTCTTTTCCAATGAGTCCCCTCAAGGGTATATATAGAATTATTGGCAAATATTAGACTTAAGCTATAGGCAAAAAGTAGTGTTTGTTCTTACATCAACTGAAAAATATGTATTAATTGCTGCTGCTGCTAAGTTGCTTCAGACGTGTCCGGCTCTGTGCAACCCCACAGCCAGCAGCCTACCAGGCTCCCCCATCCCTGGGATTCTCTAGGCAAGAACACTGGAGTGGGTTGCCATTTCCTTCTCCAATGCATGAAAGTGAAAAGTGAAAGTGAAGTCACTCAGTCGTGTCTGACTCTTAGCGACCCCATGGACTACAGCCTACCAGGCTCCTCCGTTCATGGGATTTTTCAGACAAGCGTACTGGAGTGGGGGTGCCATTGCCTTCTCCCATGTATTAACTAATTAGGATTAAATATGAAATAATAATGAAATAATAAAAAATAAAAAATATTAGCTAAAATGACAAAATAAAATAAAAAGAAATTCTGCCTGAACTAAGTCGCTTCAGTTGTGTCTGACTCTGTGAGACCCCATAGACAGCAGCCCACCAGGCTCCCCCATCCCTGGGATTCTCCAGACAAGAACACTGGAGTGGGTTGCCATTTCCTTCCCCAATGCATGAAAAGTGAAAAATGAAAGTGAAGTCACTCAGTTGTGTCCAACTCTTAGCGACCCCATGGGCTGCAGCCTATCAGGCTCCTCCGTCCATGGGATTTTCCAGGCAAGAGTACTAAAGTGGGTTGTCATTGCCTTTTCCGACCTGAAGACATACACATACATATATAATTATTTCATGATTCAAGTATCATTATATCAGAATTACATCTATAAATTATATTGTTTGTTCTATTACTATAAGAATATTATATTAACACAAATTGTATTGCAATAATATTATTTGCTGATTCTGAGATTCAGATGTATTAATTTCTTAATACATTTGCAAACATTTTAATAAAACATTTTAATAAAACAACAGGTTATAGAGAAAATTAGCTGTAATTAAACTTGAGGTAGTATAACAGTTACTGAGATTTTTAACAGGTAGTCTCCTAATGTCCCTGAAAAATGAATAATGATGAAAATAAAGCTAATAATATAATCAGTAAAAGGAATTTTCATACCTATATTAAAACATAACTGTTTAAAACACAACATAAAATGATGTTCATTTCAGACCTCACAGCTTTAGGTTAAAAGTTGGAAACATTTAGTGCAGGATAACAGTTTTCTGATTCCTCTTGTGGACAGGGATTTTTGCTTGCTATTCTAGTAAAGAAAGAATGTTGCCCACTATGCTCTCCTACAAGGATCAAGCTGTTAGTCACTATAGCCAGCCTCCTTTACCTGCGGTATGCCCTGAGGGGAATTCAGGATGGAGACAAACAGGAAGCATTTCATATTTTGGATACTGGCCCTAATAGTTAAGCTGCATATCTAAAAGGTAATTTCAATGAGTCTAGACTCTTGCATCTACATCTACATAGAAAAGCACTAAAATTATCAACTTGAGAGGTCTGTTCTTTTTGGTTAGCAGGAATCTTTTGCTTTTTTCCCCCACAAAAAACTCCTGGCTCCTCCCTTAGCTCTAAGGAACTGCTCCAAACAGGTATCTAAAAGGTGTTATGAACTGACTTAGGAAACTGGCAGATTAGACAATATAGTCATTGCATATTTGTGGTAATGTGGCCACTCACAAAGCCATATTGCCTAACGCTATCACCAAGAGCTCTGATCATATCACTGAGGGGGAGCTATGATTTCATTAATATTATACTTGATTTTAAGGACTGACCTCCAAAGGGAGGATTTTAATGCTGCAAAATAGTTTTGATGTATAATTCTCTTTTCCCATAATCTGGCTAATGACATCTAAATTATTTGGCAAAATTAAAAAGCATATTCTGTTACTCAGTCCTAATTGTGAAATATTTTATGATGAGTAAATGCATCAAAATGGGTTAAAATTAAAGTTTCACTCCTGTCATCTCATAATGAAGTCACTTTTTCACTGCCCACACCATTGTTTTCTATTGTGTTCAACTCACACTCAGCAATTGAAAAATCTACTCTGAAGAATTTTTGTGTCAGTTATGGAGATGGAAAATACGTTGGTGGGGGCCTGTGTGTATTTGTGTGGTGGCCATGGGAAAGGAAGATACAACTGGAAAGTGTTTCCTCTGGGTAGCATGAACCTCATTTTACAGGTAATGAATTTTGCAAGTAAATGCAAACCAAATAGCAAATTACTGGTGTTTAGTTTTAAAATCAAATATCAGTAATTCTGGTTAAAAAGAATCTGTTCTTCCATTGTTAAAAAGTATCATAACTGTTAAAGTACAACATATAGACATATGTAATTATGTATGTACACATATATTTACTTTTTTCTGCTGTGATATGGCATTAGTTCTACCAAGGAGATCAGAGCTTTTATGTAAGATGCTTTATTGCTAAAGCCAGTGGTTTTTCAAACCTGCCTTCTGCTCACATATCAACTCTGGGAAAAAAGTATCATCGGTATTATCCAGGAGTATTTAAGAACTTATTCTCTGAATTCATAGATTTCCTAGAACACCTTTGAATTCTCAATATAATATTGTATTTATAAAACTCTTAGAAGGTTGCAGGGGTTCCCTGGTGACTCAGCTGGTAGAGAATCCACCTGTAATGCATGAGACCTGGGTTCAATCCCTGGATTGGGAAGATCCCCTGGAAAAGAAAATGGCAACCCACTCTAGTATACTTGCCTGGAAAATCCCATGAACAGAGTAGCCTGGCAGGATACCGGGGCAGCCCATCGGGTCACAAAGAGTTGGGCATGACTGAGTGACTTCATTTAGAAGGTCGCATGAGGTCAGATTTAATGGTTTGCTCTATTATATAGGAGGAAACTAAATGAGTACAATTTGGACACATTGGCTTCTAAGTTTAATTTTCTCTCTTAAAATTCCATGAGATCTGTGCTCATTACTCAACATTCTCATTGCTCTAAAGAAGCTGTCATTTCAAGAGGAAACCTGTTATACAAAGATGTCCTAACATTTCCACAGAATTTGTCTCTGCACCTGAAGCAATATATCACATTTCTTGATTAGTGTACACCAGAATAATAACCTGGGATGGTCTGTTGCAGCTTGCATTAATATTATCTGGCCTACATACCTAGAGGTTACTGATCTATTGACTAGCAGTTAATAGCAAGCTGTGGAATGCTTATTTAATTTCTCAATTTAAATGCCTGGATAATGCTGAGGGCACTGCAGATATATAAACAACATGTTCTTGGCCTTAAGAGGTGTGATTATTGCTTAGGATGAGCAATTATTCAAGATATCCTCAGGGGATGTGAGAAGTGACAGATGACACACTGACACTATTTAGATGGAGTCTGCCAGATGGTCAGAACCTGCAGTGGTGGAATGAGGACAGTATGAAGGGACCTGGGGCAAAACAGTTTTTCTTTAGCAATCTGGTAGCAGCAACATTTGGAATCTGAGAGACCAGGTCCCAAGGTATAGGAAAAGAACACTGCAAAAGTACATGAGTTAAATATGAACTGATATTAGACTAATTTCACAATTCAGACTCTTTCTGATTAAATCATCATCTACGGCCTGAGAGATTGTCTGTTTTTACTTCATCCTGATATATTAATAGCAATCAAGTTACAGTTAAATTTTACTTTAAAAAGTGAATTGTTTCTCTATGGCCACAGGCAAAAAAAGAGAGAGAGAGAGAGAGATGGCTATTGCTCTGGCCACAGTTTCAGCAGTTCTTTAAGGTGTCCTGTTATGAAAATATTTTGCTCTCTTCACCATCTCTGTATGCTGTTTGCAGCTTGTAGTGCTCAGGACCATTAATTTTTGGTCCAACCAGAACCATTGGTGGATGAGTATACAGAGAAGGTAAACTACTAATGAGTGTGTGGAGGATAGGAAAGCAAGATTCCTTGCTGGGCTCATTTTTAGTATTTTATTGGAGAAGCAAAACATAATGGTGGGGAAACAGTTATTCAAGGGAACTATCAAAAGTTTCCTATCCCAGAAAGATTATGCGTCTCAGTTGAAAATAATATTTCTGACATGTTTTAATAGTCAAAAATGTTAATTTGCTAGATTATAGGAGAGAGAAGCTGTCACTGTAATTATGTATCACTATTCTTGAAATTTTTAATTAAATATTTTAATATAATTCAAATATAATGGAATCCTCTCATGCCAATGCCATGATTACTACAGTTTCATAGTAGTCTTGGAATAGGTAAGTGACTGACCACCTTTATTTTTCAAATTGTGTTTCACTGTTCTAAGTAAATGACATTTCCAATAAATTTTAAAGTTTACCTGTCAAGTTTATAAAATTTCTTTTTTTTTAATTTTAATTTTTACTTTATTTTACTTTACAATACTGTATTGGTTTTGTCATACATTGACATGAATCCACCATGGGTGTACATGCGTTCCCAAACATGAACCCCCCTCCCACTTCCCACCCCATATCATCTGTCTGGATCATCCCCGTGCACCAGCCGCAAGCATCCTGTATCCTGCATCGAACATAGACTGGCGATTCATTTCTTACATGATAGTATACATGTTTCAATGCCATTCTCCCAAATCATCCCACCATCTCCCTCTCAGTCCAAAAGTCCGCTCTACACATCTGTGTCTCTTTTGCTATCTCGCATACAGGGTCATCATTACCATCTTTCTAAATTTCATATATATGTGTTAGTATACTGTATTGGTGTTTTTCTTTCTGGCTTACTTCATTCTGTATAATCGGCTCTAGTTTCATCTATCTCATTAGAACTGATTCAAATGCATTCTTTTTAATGGCTGAGTAATACTCCATTGTGTATATGTACTACAGCTTTCTTATCCATTCATCTGCTGATGGACATCTAGGTTGTTTCCATGTCTTGGCTATTATAAATAGTGCTGCGATGAACATTGGGGTACAGAGCTCAGAGGAAGACACACTCAACATTTAGTGCAAGATCTGGTCACCACAACACCAAGGGGGTAACAGCCAGCTTACACTAAGGAAAGAGGTGGCAGGCATTCATATTAAAACAACTCTTGCACCAAAAAATATTAAACTCACATAGGTTACAGAGTGAAATTTACACATAGAAATAGCTCTCCAAGACGACTCTAGATAATTGTCTCTCCTAAACTAATAGAACAAGAGAAATAATATAATGAAGAATTAGAGGAGCCACTCTCAATTAAAACATCAAGATAATTCCCCTAAAGTAATAAACAATGAAATAGATCTCTTCAGTCTAATAGACACTGAGTTCAAAAAGGAGATAACGGAAATACTAAAATAATTTTCTCGGACTCCAAAATCACTGTGAATGGCGACTGCAGCCATGAAATTCAAAGACACTTACTTCTTGGAAGAAAAGCTGTGAGAAACCTATACAGCTTATTTAAAATCTGAGACACCGCTTTGCTGATAAAGGTCCATATAGTCAAAGCTGTGGTTTTTCAAGTAGTATGTATAGATGTGAAAGTTGGACCACAAAGAAGGCTGAGGGCCAAAGAATTGATACTTTTGAACTGTGGTACTGGAGAAGACTCTGGAGAGTCCCTTGGACAGCAAGGAGATCAAACCAGTCAATCCTAAAGGAAACTGACAGGAATACAATAATAATAATAGGATACTTTAACACTCCACTCACATCAATGGGCAGATCTTGAAGACAGAAAATCAGTAAGGCAACAGAGATCCTAAATGATACAATAGAAGATTTAGACTTAGTTGATATTTTCAAGACATTACATCAAAAAAACTAGAATACATGTCAAGTGCACATGGAATATTATCTGAGATTAGCAACATACTAGAGCACAAAATCTAGCCTCTACAAATTTAAGAGTATAGAAATTATTTCAAGTATCTTTTCTGACCACTATGGTGTGAAAGTAGAAATCAACCATGGGGTGGGAGGATGAAAAAAAAAAAAATTGCATGTAGATTAAACAACAGGATAGTAAAAAAGAAATAAAAAAGGTTAATGATTATATAAAGCAGAAAAAAAAAACCACTTTATTGCAAGTGACAATGAAAACAAAACAATACAAAAATCTATGGGATACAACAAAAGCAATTCTAAGAAGAAAGCTTTAGTGACACATGTCTTCTTCAAGAAGCAAGAAAAATCTCAAACAGTCTAACCTACCACCTAAAATAATTAGAAAAATAAGAGCAAAAAAAATATAGTTATCAGAAAGAAGGAAATAACATATCAATGAGGAAATAAATGAGATTAAAAAATAGGGGGAAAAAAAAAACAATAAAAGCAAGAAGTGATTCTTTGAAAGGGTAAACAAAATTGACAAACCTCTGTTCAGGATCACCAAAAAGAGAGAAGGACCAAATAAATGAAGTAAAAAAAATTAAAGAGAAAAGTCACAACTGGTATTACAGAAATACCAAAAATTATAAAAGTATATATGAACAATTATATGCCAACAAATCTGACAAGGTAGAAGAAATGGATGATGTTTGAGAAACAAAGAGCCCACCAAACTGAATCAAGAATATATGACTTGAACAGACAGATCATAAAAGTCTAGGGTCAGATGGCTTCACAGGCAAATTCTACAACATACATACAAAAACTTACTCTGGTCCTTTTCAAACTCTTCCAAAAGATTAAAGAGGAAGAAATACTCCCAAAGACATTCTATAAAATCAGACAAAGATACTACCAAAAAATAAACTTAGAGGCCAATATGTTTGATAAATATAGATGCAAATATTCAAGAAAATATTGGCAAACTGAATCTAATAACATAATAAAGATCATATACCATGACCAAGTTGGATTTATTCCTGGTCACAAGGATTGATCAATATATGAATATCAAACAATGTGATACACCATATCAACAGAAGAAAGACGCACATGATCACTTCTATAGTTGAGAGAAAGTAAAAAAAGTATTTCATAAAATTCACCATGAATTTATGATAAAAATCCTTAAGAAAGTGGGTAGAGAAGGAACATATCTCAACATAATAAAAGCTACCTATGACAAATCTATAGCCAGTATAATACTCAATGCTGAAAAGCTTAAAGCCTTCCTGCTAAAATCTGGAATAAGATAAGTATGTCCACTCCACCACTTCTTTTTGACATAGTATTAGAAGTCCTAGCCATATCAATCAGATAAGAGAAAGAAAAGATATTCAGATTGGTAGGGCAAGGTTAAAATTGTAATTATATACAGATGACATGATACTCTAGATAGAAAACCCTAAAGACTCCACAAATAAACTACTAGAACTGATAAATAAATTCAGCAAGGTTGTAGATATAACAATAACATATAGAAATAAATTGCATTTCTTTATACTAACAATGAAATATCAAAATGCAATGTAAAATCATATAAAAATACTTAGAAATAAACTTCATCAAGGAGGTGAAAAGCTTATATGCTTAGAAATACCTAATATTAATGAAGGAAACTGGATATAACTCAAATGAAAAGATAGCACAAGCTCTTGGATTGAAAGAATTAATATTGTTAAAACTGTCAATGTACCCAAAGCAATCTACAGTTTTAATGTAATACCTATCAAAATGCTCATGGAAATTTTTCACAGAACTAGAAAACTCAATCTTAAAATTTATATAGAATCAAAAAGACACAGAATTGTCAAAACAATACTGAGAAAAAGAATAAAGTAGGAGATATAATGCTCCCAGACTTCAGACAATACTACAGAGCTGCAGTAATCAAAACAGATCATTACTGGCACAAAAACAGACACACATCAACAGAACAGAATACAGAGTTCAGAAGTACACCCAACAGCTGTGAACAATTAATCTTTGACAGAGGAGGCTGGAATATACCATGGTGAAAAGACAGTCTCTTCAGGAAAAGCTATTGGGAATGTTGGACAGCAGCATGTAAATCAATGAAGCTAGAACACACTCTTACACCATACACAAAAATTCACTCAAAATGGCTTAAAGATTCCAGCTATAGGACATGACATCATAAATCTCTTAGGTGAGATCATAGACAAACCTCCTCTGATGTAAATTGTACCAGTGTTTTCTTTTGTCAGTCTCCTAAAGCAATAGAAATAAAAGCAAAAATAAACAAATGTGACTTAAATTTATAAACTTTTGCACAGCAAAGAAAACTACAAACAAAATGAAAAGAACCTGCGGACTGGGAGAAAATATTTGCAAATGATGTGATCAACTAGGAATTAATCCAAAGTATGTATACAAACAATTCCTACAATTCAGAACATAAAAAAGCAAACAAGCTAATCAAAAAAATGGGCAGAAGACTTTTCTCCAAAGAATATATCCATATGGATAATAAATGCATGAAAAAATTCTCAACATTGCTTATTATTAGAGAAATGTAAATCAAAACTATGATGAAGTAAAACTTCACATAAGTCAGAATGGCCATCATCATAAAAAAAAAAACAAAAACTTCTACAAACAATAAATGCTAGACAGGATGTGGAGAAAAGGGAACCCCTCTTACACTGTTGGTGAGAATGTAAATTGATTGATACAGGCCGTATGGAGAAAAGTATAGAGATTTCTTGAAAAACTAGGAATAAAACTACCATGTGACCTAGCAATATCACTGCTGTGCATGTACCCTGAGAAAACCATAATTGAAAAAGACACATGTACCCCAGTGTTCATTCCAACATTATTTATAATAGCCAGAACATGGAAGCAAGCTAGATGTCCACTGACAGATGAATGGATAAAGTTGTGGTACATATATACAATGGAATATTAATTACTCAGCCATAAAAAGGAACACATTTGAGTCATTTCTAGTGATGTGGATGAATCTAGAGCTTGTCATACAGAATGAAATAAGTCAAAAAGAGAAAAACAAATATCGTATATTAAGGCATACATATATGGAATCTAGAAAAATGGTACTGATGAATCGATTTGCAAGGCAGGAATACAGACTCAGACATAGAGAGCAGACTCGTGGATACAGTGGGAGAAGGAGAGGGTGGGGCGAATTGGGAGAGTAGCACTGAAACATATCCATTACTATGTGTAAAATATATAACTAATGGGAAGTTGCTGTATAACATAGGGAGCTCTGCCTGGTGTTCTGTGACAATCTAGAGGGAAGGGACATTTATACTCCTATGGCTGATTCATGTTTGATGTATGGCAGAAACAAACATAACATTGTAAAGCAACTATCATCCAATTAAAATAAATTTTAAAAATGGACAGAAGACCTAAATTGGCATTTCTCCAAAGGAGACACGCAGATGACCAAAAAGCACATGAAAATATATTCATCATCACTAGTTAATATAGAAATGCAAATCAAAACTACCACAGCAGCTAGAATAGCCATTTTTAAAAGGTCTATAAATAACAAATGGTGGAGATGGTGTGGAGAAAAGGGGAAACTCATAGAGTGTTGCTGGGAATGTAAATTGGGGTAGCCGCTATTGGAAACAGTATAGAGGTTCCTCAAAAAGTAAAAATAAAGTGCCATATGATCCCGTAATCCTACTCCTGGGCATATGCCCAGACAAAACTATAATTCAAAAAGATACATGTATCCCTTATGTTCATAGCAGCACTATTTACAATAGCCAAGACATGAAAGCAAGCTAGATGTCTATCAACAGATGACTGGATAAAGATTATGTGGTATATACTTACAATCTTCAGCCATCAAAAAGAATGAAATAATTGCTATTTGCAGTAATATGGATGGAGGTATAATAATATAGTAATAGCATATATAGTAATATAATAATATATATAATATTTATAATAATATAGAGATTATTATACTTAGCAAAGTAAGCCAGAAAGAGAAAGACAAATGCCATATCTTATCAAATATAAGTGGAAACTAAAATCTGACACAAATGAACATATCTAGAACACAAACACAGACTCACAGATACAGACAAGAGATTTGTGGTTGCCAAGGTAGGGTTAGGGGATGGAAGGACTGGGAGTTTGTAATTAGCAGATGCAAACTATTGTACATAGGATGGATAAACAAGGTCCTATTGTATAGCACAGGAAACTATTGTTAATATACTGTGATGAACCATATTGGAAAAGTATGTGTGTGTGTGTGTGTGTGTGTGTGTGTGTGTGTAAACAACTGAGTCATTTTTCTACACAGCAGAAATGAAATACAACATTGTAAATCAGCTATATTTCAATATTTTGTTAAATGGCTATTCTATTCATAGTTGACTGATTTTTAAAAGCCATGAATAGGTTTTTAGTATTGTGAATGTTGTCTTTGGACTTACTGAGATGATTTTGTGAGTTACTTTTCTTCTATTAATATAGTGAATCATATTGCTCCTTAAATATTGACAAAATATTGCATTCCTGTGCACAAATCCAGCTTAATGATATACTGTCATATATACGGCTCTTTTGTGGAGGATCTTCAGACTTAACATGTCTGAAGTTATTTATAACATCTATATAGTCTTGGATGTCAGAGATATACTGGTCTCAAAAAATGAGCAAGTATTCTCTCATTTAGGATTAAATCTATGAAGTCATCTTTATATACTCTTTATAGAAAGCTTTATAGATAAAAATTAAATGCTTAAAATGTATGAGGTTAATCAAAAATTCTAATTTTTTTTGAATCAGTTTTGGGACATTGTTTCCCTTTAGTTTTTGAAATTTATTTTAGAAATTCATATATTAAATATATTATCTATTTGTTGACTTGATGTTGCTCAGAGATCACCATTATTCTTTTAATATCTGAATTATCTGTAATGATTTTCTCTCATTTGTTCCTCCTAATTAGTAACTTGTGCTTGTGTGATTACCTATCGATCTAGTCAAGAATTTACCAGATTTATTTTCCTTTCCAAATAGCTACCATTTGCCTTTGTTTTCACTTAAAATATTTTCTCTTCTATTCAATTTATAAGTGCTTTTATTATTACCCACCATTTCTCTCCTCGCATTTACTATAGGTAAATTGCTCTTTTTAAAACTTAATGTAGAAACATCTATCATTGCTTTTAAATATTTATTTATTTACAATATGGGAATTTTGTGGTAAAAATTTTCTTCTAAGCAATGCTTAATCTGGTCTCACAAATTCAGATTGGCTGTATTTTCATTACTCGAAATGCTTTATAATTTCTTGGGCATTTTATTTTTTGATACACTGTTGCTATATGTGTGTTAATTCAAAAATTTATTGATATACTAGAAATATTTATCATCATTGGTAGGCAATTTTACTAAGAAATAATCAGAGCACATACTGTTATATTTCAATCTTTTAAATTTTTTGGATTGAATTACTGATTTGTTATTTGATTGACTTTTTATTTGGTCCAGCAGCTGGTCTATCTTGGTAAATGCAGGCCTGTTGAAAAACAAATGTACTCTTTAACAGTTCTTTTTTTTTTTTTTTTTTTGCAGGCGGAGGGGGAGGTAATTTTTACTCTTTATTAAGAGGATAGTCCCTTTGTTTCTTTTTTTAAAATTAGTTTATTTATTATAATTGGAGGCTAGTTGCTTTACAATATTTTAGTGGTTTTAACCATACGTTGACATGAATCAGCCACAGGTGAACATGTGTCCCTCCCATCGTGAAATACTTTCTCACATCCCTCTCCATTCCATCCCTCTGGGTTGTCCCAGTGCACCGGCTTTGAGTGCCCTGTTTCATGCACTGAATTTGTACTGGTCATCTATTTCACATGTGGTAATATACATGTTTCAATGCTATTCTCTCAAATCATCCCACCCTCGCCTTCTCCCACAGAGTCCAAAAGTCTGTTCTTTACACCTGGGTCTCTCTTTCTGTCTTGCATATAGGGTCATCATTACCATCTTTGTAAATTCCATATATATGTGTTAATATACTATATTGGTGTTTTTCTTTCTGACTTACTTCACTGTATATAATAGGATTCAGTTTCATCTACCTCATTAGAACTGATTCAAATGTGTTCTTTTTAATATTTGATTAACATTCCATTGTACCACAATATTCTTATCTATTCATCTGCTGATGGGCATCTAGGTTGCTTCCATGTCCTGGCTATTATAAACAGTACTGTGATGAACATTGGGGTACACGTGTCTCAGTTCTGATTTCCTCATTGTGTATGGCCAGCAGTAGGATTGCTGGGTCATATGGCAGTTCTATTTCCAGTTTTTAAAGGAATTTCTACACTGTTCTCCATAGTGGCTGTACTAGTTTGCATTCCCATGAACAGTGTAAGAGAGTTTCCTTTTCTCCACACTCTCTTCAGCGTTATTGTTTGTAGACTTTTTGATGGCAATCATTCTGACTGATGTAAGGTGGTACCTCATTGTTTTGATTTGCATTTCTCTGATAATGAGTGATGTTGAGCATCTTTTCATGTGTTTGTTAGCCATCTGTATGTCTTCTTTGGAGAAATGTCTGTTTAGTTCTTTGGTGCATTTTTTGATTGGGTCATTTATTTTTCTGGTATTGAGCTGCATGAGCTGCTTGTATATTTTTGAGATTAATTCTGTGTCAGTTGCTTCATTTGCTATTATTTTCTTCCATTCTGAAGGCTGTCTTTTCATCTTTCTTATAGTTTCCTTCGTTGTGCAAAAGCTTTTAAGTTTAATTAGGGACCATTTGTTTATTTTTGTTTTTATTTCCATTACTCTGGGAGGTGGGTCATAGAGGATATTGCTGTGATTTATGTCAGAGTGTTCTGTCTATGTTTTCCTCTAGAATTTTATAGTTTCTGGCCTTACATTTAGATCTTTAATCCATTTTGAATTTTTCTTTGTGTTTGGTGTTATAAAGTGTTCTAGTTTTCATTCTTTTACAGGTGATTGATCAGTTTTCCCAGCACCACTTGTTAAAGAGATTGTCTTTTCTCCATTGTATATTTTTGCCTCCTTTGTCAAATATAAGGTGTCCATAGGTGCATGGATTTATCTCTGGGCTTTCTATTTTGTTTCATTGATCTACATTTCTGTCTTTTTGCCAGTATCGTACTGTCTTGATGACTGTGGCTTTGTAGTAGAGCCTTAAATCAGGCAGGTTGATTCTTCCAGTTCCATTCTTCTTTCTCAAGATTGCTTTGGCTATTCGAGTTTTTTTGTATTTCCATACAAATCATGAAATTATTTTTTCTAGTTCTGTGAAAAATATTGTTGGTAGCTTGATAGGGATTGCATTGAATCTATAGAGTGCTTTGTACAGTATATTCATTTTCACTATAGTGATTTTTCTAATCCATGAACATGGTATATTTCTCCACCTATTTGTGTCCTTTTTGATTTCTTTCACCAGTGCTTTATAGTTTTCTATATATAGTTCTTTTGTTTCTTTAGGTAAATTTATTCCTAAGTATTTTATTCTTTTCATTGCAATGGTGAATGGGATTGTTTCCTTAATTTCTCTTTCAGTTTTCTCATCATTAGTGTATAGGAATGCAAGGGATTGCTGTTCATTAATTTTGTATCTTACAACTTTACTATATTCATTGATTAGCTCCAGTAATTTTGTCTAGAGCAGTGTAGACCCTGCTCTACACTGGTGTCTTTAGGGTTTTCTATGTAGAGGATCATGTCATCTGCAAACAGTGAGAGTTTACTTCTTTTCCTATCTGGATTCCTTTTCTTTCTTTTTCTTCTCTGATTGCTGTGGATAAAACTTCCAAAACTATGTTGAATTGTAGTGAGAGTGGGCACTCTTGCCTTGTTCTTAACTTTAGGGGAAATGCTTTCAATTTTTCACTATTGAGGCAAATGTTTGTTGTGGGTTTATCATATATGGCTTTAATTATGTTGAGGTATGTTCCTTCTATGCCTGCTTCTGGAAAGTTTTTAACATAAATGGGTGTTGAATTTTGTCAAAGGCTTTCTCTGCATTTATTGAGTTAATCATAAGGTTTTTATCTTTCAATTTGTTAATGTGGTATATCACACTGATTGATTTGTAAATATTGAAGAATCCTTGCATCCCTGAGATAAAGCCCAGTTGGTCATGATGTATGATCTTTTTAATATGTTGTTGGATTCTGTTTGCTTTCTGCCATGACACAAGGGGGTGAAAAGTGGTCACTTATTTAGGCTCACTTGTTCAGTTATGTTGTGAGGAGGGAGGGACACTGCTAACAAATATCACTGGTGTGTGTGGGGAGTGCTTACAGTGTACAGACCACACTGGGTTTGCCACAGCTCAAGGTTGTGTGTGCTTCCTGGGTGTACACTGCTCGGGCTCCAAGGTACTCTGCAAAGGCAGTGTCCAAAGCAGGTCCTGCATTTCATGCACTTCCCAGGTCTAAGTGGCTCAGGTTTTCAGGTATTCCACCAGGGCACAGACTTAGCTGGGCATGTGTTTTGTGCCATCCCCAGGTCCAAACAGCTCAGTCAACCAGGTGTTTGGTGAACACACTCTCCCAGGTGGGCCGTGCATCTTAATCACCTCCCCAGTCCTGGTAGCTCAAGTTTCCTGGGTGTGCCGCAACCATCTCAGGTGTGCCATGTGTCTCCTCTAGGGAGCTGATCTCAGGGTGTGACCCTTTTGGTGAATGTCGACCATCCAGGATCCCAGGAAGACATAGTTAGCAACTGGGAGCCTGTTCACAGTTTGCTAGAAGATGCTGTCTCTGGGGCTGAGATTGCAGCAGCCCCTTGCCTTCTGGCTATGACTGTCACATGCCTGCCTCTCTCTGTTGGTATTCACTCAATCTTTTGTTCTGTGAGTGGGCCAGGCTATGCATTAGAGCCTTTCATGGGAAAGTTCTCTTTTTTCTCTCCCTCTCTCTCTCTGGTGATCTCACAGTTTGAGTTGCTATCTCACGTTAGCTTCCCTCAGATAGTCCTCAGGTCATTCAGGCCCTCCCTGTCCTTACCCTAAGAACCGAATATGTAGTCCATGTTTCCCTGTCCAGCCACTGCTCACTGGTGGCAGATGCCTGGGCTACTTGCCTGCTGGCAGTTGCTGTTAGGGACATATTCTGTGGGATTTTTTTTTTTTTTTCCCCTCCCAGTTATGCTGCCCTCTGAGATTCCAAAACTCCCCACAGACCCGCCTGTGAGAGGCTTCCTACTGTGTGGAAACTTCTCCTTCACGACTCCCTCCCCAGGACGTCTCCATCCCTAACTCTTTTGCCCCTCTTTTTGTCTTTTATATTTGTCCTACCTCCTTTTGAAGAGAATGGGTTGACTTTCTGGGTGCCTGGTATCCTCCACCAGTGTTCAGAAATTGTTATGTGGAAGTTGCTCAGCATTCAAATGATCTTTTGATGAAATTATGGGGGAGAAAGTTGGGCTCCCATCCTATTTCTCCACCATCTTTGGATTGCCCTCCTCTTTAACAGTTCTTATAGTGTTCCATGAATGTCAATTTGTCTAGCTTGGTTGATAGCTTTGCTCACATTGTCCATATTGTTATTGATATTCATTTATCAGTTTTTTCAGTTACTGTAAGAAGTATTTTTCAAAATTTCAATCATGTTGATCTGTTTTATTTCTTAATTCTGCCAATTTTTCTTTCAAAAATGTTGAAACACTTACTAGGCACATAAATATTTTGTATTTTCATGTTAAAACTGAGGGGGTGGGGGGTTCATGTTTGGGAACACATGTAAGAATTAAAGATTTTAAAATTTAAAAAAAAATTAATAAAAATAAATTAAAAAAAAAAAAAAACTGAGGGGGGAAAAAAAGATGCACACATTGTTCCATAAAATGTTGACTTCTAATGTGTGTAAAGCACTTCAGATTTGTTGAATCTATTTGCCCTATGTCAGATGTCTTGTTCATGCTCACTAAACTAATAAAACTTGGATCATACATATTTTGAAAATACTACAGTAAAAACATTTTCATATTCAACTTTTTGCTGATTAATTAAGACTTTCTTGATAGTAGTAAACTTTCAATTAAATATTTTAATGAAGAAAAACGGTTTATCTTTCTTGGGTTTTCTAAATTAATAGCAACAATTTTGCCTTGGAAAGTAACTTGTTGGGATTAATCAGTTCCAACTCTATCACTTTTTGTGTGTATGACCTCATTTATTTGTGCTTAGATTCCTGATTTATAAATTTGGCTTGTGATAATGAGTTCATACATGTAAATATATATACATATATGTACATATATACACACACACACACATATAATACATACTTTAAATGGCAGCTGCACGTTCAGATCCCAAGTGTTATCTGATGGAATGATCAGTAACTTTATAAATGTAATGTTTATTATCTTACACATTTATTTTAAGTCATATGGATACAGTTAAATAGATGGAAGTGGTTTTTAAAGATGATATTAAGAAAAAACTTTCCATGCCAAATATGAATAATCTAACTGATACATATTTATAAGAAAGTACATATTATTTGATATAAGGATAATACTAAGGCTAATATTTTCTATGATAAAAGATACTTTTAAATTGGATCTAATTACTAAAAATAAAAAATATATCTAGTAATACTATGTATATAAAACAGCAGTAGGTGGAGATTTTTAAATATACTTTGATATTTTAGCAACAAATTTCTCTTTGGATACTATGTATATATAAGAATTTATAGGCTCTTAATTATTGATAGTATGTTTAAAAATAGTATGTTTGCAAATAGGGTCTATATAATTTTATCTCCTTATTTATCCATTAATGCCAATACCACTAATGACAGTACTATCTCTATCTACCTACATATATAAGTAGATCAATATATCCATACATCGATGTATATACAGAGATCAAGGTATCAAGATTATCTATATGGATGAATAGAGAGATATTTACAGATCTCTATTTTTAGAGAGGGATAGCTATCTGTTTACTGGGGTGGAGGACACAGGAAAAGAGACAATGCATTATAGTTCCTAAACTTTCTTTTCTCAGTATCTTGATCAGATGGGGAAAATAAATTGTTATATCTACTCTGTAGAATAAACACTATTCATCTGGTTGCAGTGACCCAACTTACAATCCAAATGTCATGACAAATATAATCTCTCTTGAACTTTGTAGGAAATCTCATCTTTGTCAGTTAGAGCAAATAAAAGAAAATATAACCTTTAATATATTATTTGAGAGCACTATTTAATTCTGTTACTGGCAAATTATTTCCAGTAACAATTATAAATAAGTCAAAATAAATAAAATTAGCTATCTTAAAGCTTTGAGAGTCGTTTCCTCCTCTACCCATTTTTTGTGATCATGGTAATAATCAAAAAAAGATAAAAGAAAAATATAAAAAAGTTGAATTTGGACGATATTACAAAAACTTTTAAATCAAACTTTAAGAAAACTAATGTTCCCTTTATTTAAGCATATCCCATAAAGAAACTACGAAAAGAACTTTAAGAAAATAGAATTTTAAAATCTTAGCTGTGTAGAAGGTCATGTAGACTGAATTCAATATGCCAGTATTTGTGGAAAGCTCAACATGGGACTGGAAAAGATCAGTTTTCATTCTGGTCCCACAGAAGGGCAATGCCAAAGAATGCTCAAACTACCACTCAATTGCACTCATTTCACATGCTAGCAGAATAAAGCTCACAATTCTCCAAGCGAGGCTTCAACAGTACATGAACCAAGGACTCCCATATGTTCAAGGAAGACTTAGAAAAGACAGAGGAACCAGAGATCAAATTTCCAACATCCACTGGATTATAGAAAAAGCAAGAGAATTCCAGAAATACATCTTTTTCTGCATCATTGACAATGTTAAAGCCTCTGACTGTGTGGATCGCAAAAAATCTGTGGAAAATTCTTCAAGAGATGGGAATACTGGACCACCAGACCTGCCTCCTGAAAAATCTGTCTGCAGGTCAAGGAGCAATAGTTAGAACTGGACATGGAACAACAGACTGGTTCCAAATAGGAAAAGGAGTACATAAAGGCTACATATTGTCACCTGGCTTATTTGATGCAAAGTACAGAAAGCAAAGAACTAAAGAGGTGAAAGAAGAGAGTGAAGAGGCTGGCTGAACACTCAGCTTTCAGAAAACTAAGATTATGGCATCTGGTCCCATCAATTCATGACAAATAGATGGGGAAACAATGGAAACAGTGACAGATTTTATTTTCTTGGCCTCCAAAATCACTGCAGATGGTGACTGCAGCCATGAAGTTAAATGACTCTTGTGCCTTGGAAGAAAAGCTGTTTGACAATCCTAGACAACATATTAAAAAGCAGAGAGATTATTTTACCAACAAAGGTCCTTATAGTCAAAGCTATGGCTTTTCCAGTAGTCATGTATGAATGTGAGAATTGGGCCATAAAGAAGACTGAGGGCCAAAGGATTGAATCTTTTTGAAATGTGTTGTTGGCAAAGACTCTTGAGAGTCCCTTGGACTGTAAGAAGATCCAACCAGTCAATCCTAAAGGAAATCAACTCTGAATATTCACTGGAATAACTGAAGCTGAAACTCCAATACTTTGGCCACCTGATGCAAAGAGATAATTCATTAGAAAAGACCCTGATACTGGGAAAGACTGAAGGCAGGAAGAGAAGGGGATGACAGAGGATGAGATGGTTGGATGGCATCAATAACTCAATGGACATGAGTTTGAGCAAGCTCTGGGAGGTGGTCAAGGACAGGGAAGACTGGAGTGCTACAGTCCATGGGGCTGCAAAGAATCGGACACAACTGAGCAACTGAACAACAACAGACTGAATTCAAGATTCATTTAAGTAGTATGACTGTAATAAGGCAAATATGCCTTAAAGTCTGGTCTAAAAATATTCTTCCCATGTGATTTTAAGATTGACCACATTTTTCTGGACAATATAAGATTTACCGAATTATATCAATGTTAATACCGTCCATGTCCCTAATTAGAATGCTTCAGTTTTGTTAATCCTTAAATATCAAAGTCATGCTCATTACTCATTACCAGGACTAAGCTAATTACAAATGAGTGATATCAAGACGTCAAAAATCACTAGAACTCCTGAGGATAATTGTACATAAAACGGATCAAATATATTCATAATGGTCCTCTATGGCACAGTTGGGGGCTTCCCTGGTGGCTCAGATGGTAAAGAATCCACTTGCAATGCAGAAGATACAGGTTAAACCCCTGGTTTGGGGAGATCACTTGGAAAAGGGAAGAGCAACCCAAGCCAGTATTCTTGCCTGCAGAATTCCAGGGACAGAGGAGCCTGGAGAGCTACACAGTCCATGTGTTTGCAAAGAGTCAATCATGACTGAGCAATTAACACATACACAAGACACAGTTAGGTCCATATTTCTGTTTTTTTCCAATAGTATATTGCCAGTTTCAGACCCAAAACCTAGGACCCCAATCAAACAGTAAGCACTTAAGTATTAGTGCATATACTAATGATTGAATGTAGTAGGAAGTTTCATTTACACAAAAAAAGGGAAAAAGTCAGAGGATCAGTGAATAGGACAGATGAGAGATTACAGAGCACTGAGATGAAACAATTGACATTTCAGAGCCATTTTACCCCTGCTCTTAAGTTTTCTGTGATTTGTTGGAAAAAGCAGACCCATTGAATCTAGCATAGAGACTGAAAGCAGTGAGTGACCCTTATGCATCTGAGTGATGCCTAGGTCTACTTCAGTTTAGTTACGCTAGTACTTCCTGATCCAGTGCTTATGGGAATCACCTAGAGAGAAGTAGAAATGAAAACATCAATACCAGTGCTTCATCTCTCAACAGTTTGGTCCCAAAAATGAGCATTTTTAGAAGTACCTCACCTCAGATACTTGGTTAGAAATAAAAATTACCCAGATAAAGGAATTGAGAATTTCTCACCTGATTCATGAAATAGTATGAAAATGATTCAAACATGATACTTTGTGATGTAAGTATTATAGAATCTGGTGGTGGAGGAAAGTGGAGAGATCCTAGAGATGAAACTGAGAAAGAAGAGCACAGAGGAATTTATATTAAATATTTAGAGGCTAGGCTTTTACTGTAGACAGCAGAAAGGAATGTAAGAATTTCCAGTAAAAGAATGGCAGAATTCTTAGGTTGAAATTTCTTAGACATTGTGACTGCATTTGGAGAGTCAGCACCTCATCTGAGATTTTTATACTACTGTAAATAAGAGACAATATAACCTGAATTAAGAATAAATATGAAGACAATGATAAAGCATAAAACTACACATGCATGTGTATATATTTTATGGTAAATTAGTAAATTCAGTTATTTGGAGAAGCTAGTTTCTAACTTGATTAATGAGCATATAATATCACAATTAACTGATAGTATTAATACTAATATTAATGCTACTTTACTGATACCAAGTCTCAGAAGCTATAGATGTTCAAGTTTCAGGCTTTGTAAATCTGAAGTGTATGTGGCTAACCATTATCTTATTTACTTTAAAAAATTATCTTCTTTTGTCAGAGACAGTAAGGGGGAATAATGTAGATGAGCACAGGAATGGCACATGTATTAGTTTTTTATTGCTGCACAGAAATTTAAACAGTGGCTTAAAACAATTCTATTAACTTCCAGCTAACCTGTGGAATAACAAGGGTTTCAACTGAGCTGGTCCACACTTAAATGCTATTGTTTTTTAATAGTAAATACTGCATGTCTACATAATTCCTAGTCAATTTAATCTACAAATACAGAACTGTAGCTAGGAAGGGACTACATATCAACATTTTTAAATATAAATTTATTTATTTTAATTGGAGGCTAATTACAATATTGTATTGGTTTTGCTATACATCAACATGAATCCGCCACGGGTATACACATATTCCCCATCCTGAACACCCTCCTTCCTCCCTCCCTGTACCATCCCTCTGGGTCATTTAACTTGAGTAGACCCTGTCTACACCTTGCTAATCCCTGCATTGTTCTAAGGTCAACATTAAGTAGTTCAGATGTCTAGGTTTCAAGTGGCTGGATTGGGTCTTACATGCCTCCAAATTAAGGTATATGTATCTGGGCTCTTTACTGAAAGACCCGAGAAAAACTCTACGAGTACAAGCTCATTCCTTCTGTTGATTTAATTCTGTTTCTTGTGGCTGTAGGTCTTAGGCCCCTGTTTCCTTGCTAGCAGCTGGGAGCTTCTCTCTGCTCAGATACTGCCTGCATTCCTTTCCATGTTTTGTCCCCATAGTCAAAGAACGCAATATGTACCAAGTCCTTCTCATGTTTCAGATAATTTAAGTTCTGCAGCAGCTGCTGCATCTGCCTTCCTTTTCTGCTCCAAAGCAAAGCAAAGTCTCTGCTTTTTTAGGCTCATGTGATTAGACCAGACCAACTCAGTTAATTTGTAATTTAAGGTTGACTTTAGAATTTATTTATATCTGTAAAATCCCTTCAGTTAACCAACAGTACGTTGGTTAACTGAATAATCAAGGGATAGAAATATGGAAAGGGTAGGGACCATTTAGTGAATTATTTCTACAAGATATAATTATATATGCAGTGTATTAAAAAGCAGACATACTCTTGACAACGAAGGTCCATATAGGCAAAGCTATGATATTCCCAGCAGTCATGTATGGATTTGAGAGTTAGACCACAGAGAAGGCTGAGTGCCATAGAATTGATTCATTCTCATTGTGGTGCTGGAGAAGACTCCTGAGACCCCCTTGGACAGCAAGGCAATCAAACCAGTCAATCCTAAAGGAAATCAACCTTCAATATTCAGTGGAAGGACTGATGCTGAAGCTGTAAAACTTGGGGCACCCGATACTAGGAGCTTACTCATTGGAAAAGACCCAGCTGCTGGGCAAGACTGAGGGCAGGAGAAGGGGGTGACAGAAGATGAGACGGTTGGATGGCATCATTGACTCAATGGATGTGAATTTGGGCAAACTGCAGGAGATAGTAAAGGACAGAGGAGCCCGACGTGCTGCATTCCATGGCATCACAGAGAGTCAGACATGACTTAGCAACTGAGCAACAACAATACAGAGAGTTAAGATTCATCAGATTCTGGTAAGCGATATAAATTTGGGGAGTATATAAATTTGTACAAGGTGACTATTCAGAAGATCAAAGGAAAGAGAACTGTTCCAACCCAAGGAACACTAATTGTAGATATGAGCAACAAAGTTAGGAAGTCCAAATAAAGAGAGCTGATCAGGGAAAGCATGTTTATCTTCACCTTAGAAGGTAAGATGGAGAGTATTTTTTAAAAGTTAGATCAATATACTATGTCAAATACTGAAAAAAGAAATAAGAATTCATAAGCAAATGTTGAATTTGGTCATTAATTATTCCAGTGACAGCTGAGTAAAAGGCATAATGAAATTCAGAAGCTGAACATCAGGAGGTCAAGAATATAGATTTTATAGGATTTGAACTGGACTAAGTTTTAAGAACCTTAAATAAGATGGGGAAGTATTAGAGCAGTATCTAGAAAGCATTTATGACAAATGAAAAATTCTATTTTAAAGTTTTGATATAAAAGGGACTTGAATATATTTGTAGGGTAGATTATTAAAGCCAGAAAGAAAAAATTCAGGATATTAAGAATTACTGACAAAGTTCTTAGATTAAATAAGAGGAAAGACATTCAAGACCAATGCTGAATCTAATTCCAAGTAAGGGTCTGATAATAGATCTGATGTATCTCTCTTTCAAAATAAAAGGTTTATTAAGAAGTCTAAAGAATCTGCCCATCTACCTATCTATCCAATCACTTATCCACTCACTCACTACCCTTTAGTCTATACTTTAGTCATGCATGCATCAAGCTCTAGGAAACAGATTCCTGTATTGCATTAAATATTTTTTAAAAATACAGTAACTGGTACCAAATTATGAAAAGTCTTCATGATTTATAATGGTAAATGATGGATATAATCTAAGTAAGACATTTAAGCAATTTTATGCAGACAGATTTTATAAAGTTAAAAACTATACTTTCCAAAAGCACTAGGAAGGGATTTGAAGGTGGTTATTTCTCACTAATGGTATAAAGGGTATAAGAGAAAAGTTAGCATTCATATTTTGCTTTCATGTCATTCTTTTATTATATATGTTTAGATTCATTGTTTCTATAAATTTGGAAAACAATCCACAAACGGTAACGTTGGGGAGAAAAACATTAAATGATATGCATCCCACTGAGTTGTCTTAATTTTCTTTGAAATGTTATTTTTACTATTTTCTTACATTATAGCTAACAATGCCCAGGTGGTGTAGTGGTAAAAGAACCTGCCTACCAAGGCAGGAGACATAAGAAATGGGGGTTTGATCCTGGGTTGGGAAGATCCCCTGGAGAAGGAAATGGCAACCCATTCCAGTATTCTTGCCTGGAAAATACCATGGATGTGGAGCCTGGTGGGCTACAATCTACAGAGGTGCAAAGAGTTGGACACAACTGAGTGACTTAGCATGCATCCATGGTAAATTTGAGTTACCTTGTTCTTGTTAGGTCATGGTTGCAAACATCCTTTTATGGTGTTAATGTTACTAGGCATGAAGTACCATGAGACATCCCAATAAATATCTGGGTTTTCCTGTCACTCTACCTACTCTAAAGCAAATTAGTATCAGCACAAATATTTTCTGACAATAAATAATGAGATTGTATTTTCTAATGATAATTAGAGTGAACAACTATCACATCTACTACTATGAGTACTCAAATTATGACCAGAATGTAGAGGTAGTTATAAGATTAGAAGTAACCATATCCTGCTAGCAGCATTCATTCTTGAAAACCATAATCTCTAGTTCAGTTCAGTTGCTCAGTCATGTCTGAATCTTTGCTAACCCATGGACTGCAACACCCTAGTCTTCCCTGTCCATCACCAACTCCTGGAGCTTGTCAAAGTCATACACATCAAGTCAGTGATGCCATCCAACCATCTCATCCTCTGTTGTCCCCTTCTGCTCCTGCCTTCAATCTTTCCCAGCATCAGGGTCTTTTCAAATGAGTCAGTTTGCCAAAGTATTCAGTGTCAGTTCTTCCAACGAATATTCAGGACTGATTTCCTTTAGGATTGACTGGTTTGACCTCCTTGAAGTTCATAGGACTCTCAAGACTCTTTTCCAACAACAAAGTTCAAATGCAACAATTCTTTGTTGCTCATCTTTCTTTATAGTCCAACTGTCACATCCATACATGACTACTGGAAAAACCATAGCTTTGACTAGATGGATCTTTGTTGGCAAATAATGTCTCTGCTTTTTAATACGCTGTCTGGGTTAGTCATAACTTTTCTTTCAAGGAGCAAGCATCTTTTAATTTCATGGCTGCAGTCACCATCTGCAGTGATTTTGGAGGCCAGAAATTAAGGTCTGCCACCATTTTCCTTGTTTCTCCATCTATTTGCCATGAATTAATGGGACTGAATACCATGATCTTAGTTTTCTGAATGTTGAGATTTAAGCCAACTTTTTCACTCTGCACTTTCACTTGCATCGAGAGGCTCTTTAGTTCTTCTTTGCTTTCTGCCATAAGGGTGGTGTCATCTGTGTATCTGAAGGTATTGATATTTCTCCCAGCAATCTTGATTCCGGCAATCTCTAGCCCACTAGCAACTACAGTAACAAGGTTGGAAGCACAAATTTCACGTGTTACTCAGAGGAGTGATGGTGCAATCAGCTACTACTTCAGACTTTACTTCCCTAGCTCATTTTTTAAAAACTATTGTCGTTGCAGAACTATGTGATGGCCAGCAGTTAAAAGTTTATAACTCATCTTGAAGATAGTCATCAAACCTTTCAGGGTGTCTTGATAATATCTTGGTTGTGCTTTAAGGTCATGTTCTATTTATCTGTCAGTTTCTAGACAAGACAGTATACAACAGGACCAGAGTATCTCATGGACATGTGCCACTGTTCTATATCTCATGCACCCTTAGTCTAAGGTAATACTATGCAGAATGTCATGATATTAGTTGGAGGATTTCCGAGTCCTCAGTTGGAAGTATTGTCTAAGGCTCTGGTGAGTCTCTGATGCTATCAGGGCCAATATACTGCAGTACAAGCCCTATATACTGCTTCATGTCTCATTCATTTAAAGTGTTAATTGTGCATCCATTGGGGGGGCTGAAGACTGCAAATGGCCGACCTCCACTGAAGAAGACAGTCCATATGCTTGTTTTCTTTAGTAGCCCATCTGACTCTAGTTAATGCTCTTCGGAACAATAACTTATACTGCCCAGACCTTTCTCATACCTATCCCAAACACTATTTTCATTTTACAATGGGTTAGTATTATTTTTAATCAATCTCATGACTTGGGTCTGATTACACAGTTCCTGAAGGCATATCTGGTTGTATAGTATTTTCAGCCATACTGCCAAGTCTTTGGTTTTAAACTATGGCTTTGTGGCAGTCTTAAAGCTGCTTCACAGATAGTGAATAATCATAGATTGTAGATAATATAGTATTACTCCAGAACCCTAGGTAGCTAGAGCTGCCACTAAAACTCTATTAAGATTATGAGAGACTCTATACCCTCTAAATATTTTACAGATAAAATGTTTTAATCTACCTTAGATACCTCCAACAGCATGGGATCTAATGACTTAAGTGATAAACAGAGAGGGTCACGTATAGTGAGACATTAACATGCTGCACATTCCTTTGTTCTGGCTCCCTTTAAAACTGAGAAGTAAACAAATCACTTGCTGAATGAGTTCAATATGCATCCCAAAATTTGCTATGAGCTCGCTTCAAAACTTAAAAAGCCTACTAAGTACTGTTTTTTGTAGATAATACAAAGCATAATGACTTTACCTTGAATGTTTCAGCATGCCCCAGACCAATAAACCTCTCCCCCAAATAATGCAAAATGATAGCCCTTTGAATCTGTGTAATATTATTTCCCATCTTCTCACGCACCTGTCCTCACACGAGGATGCCGAGATTACTTGTCACTCTTGGCTTACCAGATCTCATTCTTTCATATTGTCAGTAGAGTGCACTAATGTGTGGTGTATGTATAATGAAGGCCTACTTCATTATACACTAAACCACTATGGTAGTTTAGTTGCTAAGTCATGTCTGACTCTTGTGACCTCATGGACTATAGCCTACCAGGCTCCTCTATCCAGGGGATTCTCCAGGCAAGAATACTGGAGGGTGTTGCCATTCCCTTCTCCAGGGGATCCTCCTGACCCAGGAATCAAATCTGGGTCTCCTGCATTGCAGGCAGATTATTTACCGACTGAGCTACGAGTAAAGCCTGTTTGTACTATAGAGAGTGAATATGTCCATGGCGGAACTAGCAAAGATAAGCTACTGTCTATGTCAGATGAATGTGAAATACTCCTGCTACTTCTACTCAATAGGGATTGGAAGGAATGAATTTGAATATCGATAACAATGTGCCATGCGTGAGAAGTTGTGCTGAACATTTCTAGTTAATCATACTACCTGCAGCAGAAAGCAAACCTTGTGCCTAAGGTTTGACGGCCCTTATGGTAACCAGACAACACCATGATTCATCTAATAGCATTCCCTACATCTCATATGTACTGATATTTATGAAGCTGGTTGATACCTTTCTAGTAGTATCATGATTCATATTACTTATAAAGTCTTAGGAACTGAAGTACTTCAGCAAGCCAGGGATTTTCAGTACCCTACTTAACTATCAGTAATGCAGTCTCCACTATCGTCTGGTCAGCAAGTGATCGGATTTTCCCTAACTCCATCCTCAGGGTTTACTTCTAAGACCTCTTTTGTTTTCAACCCACTTCATTTGAGTTCTCCTGCAAGGAGACCTGAGTATTGTTTCTTTAGAAAGTGATACAGCAAAACATTGGTAGGGAAGTAGGAAACAACAACAGGAAGAGGAAAAAGTGGAGAAATGAAGTATGCATTGTCAAACCAGGTACAATCAAGTGCTCTAGAAGCTCAGCTTCTCTGGGGGTAGTCTGAGTAAAATCAAACATATGCCTTGGTTCTCCCAACCAGGTAACAAGAATTATGTGGTATTTATTTATATACCAAATCACTAATATCACTGGATGAGGGTCTCCTCTGGGGCACTTGCACTTTGTCAGGTTTGCCCTGAATTTGGACCAGTGGACTTCTTGGGCCAGGGAAAAATAAATAAATAAATAAATAGAGCATCTTTAGACAAAGATCACAGGTATTTTCAACATACTGCCTTTATTCTGTAAAGCATGGACCTGATACTAATAGTTTATACAAGTACTAGAGATTCTAGAAATTTGTTCCGAGATAGTACACAGATTAATCAGGTTTAGGGTTTGCTAGAAATAAAATAATTGACTAACCTGTATCACAAAAGGAAATGAAGGCAAGAAAGAATTTTAAAATCAGGAGAAGAAGACATCACATGACTAGATGCTATGATATGAATAAAAGGACAGGTGTAATAGGAGGAACCGAATGTTATAAAAAGAAGGTTATTGTCACCCTCAAAGTCATAGAAAAAATAAAATTTTTATTTTATTTATTTTAGATCAACATTCCAGAAAGCACAATTAAATCCAGGAAGGGCGGTGGTCAGATTTGGATTAATAGATAGAAATCTATCCTAGAAATGTGTGAAATTACCTAAGAAGAGCTAAGTGTATCAAATGGCACATGGCTATTCTTTGACTCTAAATACCCTGGGAAGAGATGATGTTATCATTCTTCCTTAGCTGTTCCATCAAATATCTATTCTCTTCTTACATATTTCCAATGAAAGGGAAAAAGTGACCTACACATCACTGTAAGAATTTGATGCATATCCCCATGGCAAAGCCTACATAAAAGTAGACTATATGAAATTGAAGACACTGAATGTTCGGGTGACTTTAAAAAGCTCATATAGGCCATTGCAGATGATATGGGCATGGCATAGTAAACAACATTTAATGTTACAGATTTAGTGAGTGCAGTGCATGCCATAAGGGAGGGAAAGAGAACTCTGGACCCAGAAAAGCATAGACTGGGTAAAACAATAGCTGTTCGTTTAGTGCTATTGAACAGAAGATATTAAGAAGAGGTGGCAAGAATACACAGAAGAACTGTACAAAAAAGATCTTCATGACCCGGATAATCAAGATGGTGTGATCACTCATCTAGAGCCAGACATCCTGGAATGTGAAGTCAAGTGGGCCTTAGAAAGCATCACTAGGAACAAAGCTAGTGGAGGGGATGGAATTCCAGTTGAGCTGTTTCAAATCCTGAAAGATGATGCTGTGAAAGTGCTGCACTCAATATGCCAGCAAATTTGGAAAACTCAGCAGTGGCCACAGGACTGGAAAAGGTCCATTTTCATTCCAATTCCAAAGAAAGGCAATGCCAAAGAATGTTCAAATTACCACAGAATTGCACTCATCTTACAGGCTACTAAAGTAATGCTCAAAATTCTCGAAGCCAGGCTTCAGCAATACGTGAACTGTGAACTTCCTGATGTTCAAGCTGGTTTTAGAAAAGGCAGAGGAACCAGACATCAACTTGCCAACATCTGATGCATCATGGAAAAAGCAAGAGAGTTCCAGAGAAACATCTATTTCTGCTTTATTGACTATGCCAAAGCCTTTGACTATGTGGATCACAATAAACTGTGGAAAATTCTGAGAGAGATGGGAATACCAGACCACCTGACCTGCCTCTTGAGAAATCTGTATGCAGGTCAGGAAGCAACAGTTAGAACTGGACATGGAACAACAGACTGGTTCCAAATAGGAAAAGGAGTACCTCAAGGCTGTATATTGTCACCCTGCTTATTTAACTTCTATGCAGAGTACATCATGAGAAATGCTGGACTGGAAGAAATATAGCTGGAATCAGGATTGCCGGGAGAAATATCAATAACTTCAGATATGCAGATGATACCACCCTTATGTCAGAAAGTGAAGAGGAACTCAAAAGCCTCTTGATGAAAGTGAAAGAGGAGAGTGAAAAAGTTGGCTTAAAGCTCAACATTCAGAAAACGAAGATGATGGCATCCGGTCCCATCACTTCATGGGAAATAGATGGGGAAACAGTGGAAACAGTGTCAGACTTTATTTTTTTGGGCTCCAAAATCACTGCAGATGGTGATGGCAGACATGAAATTAAAAGACGCTTACTCCTTGGTAGAAAATTTATGACCAACCTAGATAGCATATTCAAAAGCAGAGACATTACTTTGCCGACTAAGGTCTGTCTAGTCAAGGCTATGGTTTTTCCAGTAGTCAGGTATGGATGTGAGAGTTGGATGGTGAAGAAAGCTGAGTGCTGAAGAACTGATGCTTTTGAACTGTGGTGTTGGAGAAGACTCTTGAGAGTCCTCTGGACTGCAAGGAGATCCAACCAGCCCACTCTGAAGGAGATCAGCCCTGGGGTTTCTTTGGAAGGAATGATGCTGAAGCTGAAACTCCAGTACTTTGGCCACCTCAAGCGAAGAGTTGATTCATTGGAAAAGACTCTGATGCTGGGTGGGATTGGGGCCAGGAGGAAAAGGGGACGATAGAGGATGAAATGGCTAGATGGCATCACTGACTCAATGGATATGAGTCTGAGTGAACTCCGGGAGTTGGTGATGGACAGGGAGGCCTGGCGTGCTGTGATTCATGGGGTCAGAAAGAGTTGGACACGACTGAGAGACTGAACTGAACTGAACTGATTGAGGACAAGAGCTTCTAATATGGAATCAGCTTTATAGGCAGTCTGGGGTCAGAATGCAAATAGTTTTGAAAATCTGAGTGGTTTAAATTTTATTCTGTAAGAAATGAGTAGCCACTGATGGTTTTTAAACGCAGGAGTGCCATGGATAGAAGTACAATGGATGTTTAGGTTTAAGAAAAAGGAGAGAGAAGATGCAATGAGATCATGTAACTCCAAGATTATTTAGCAGTAGAAGGCAGAGTATTTTGGAACAACTGATTTAAACTTGTTTTTGCATTATGGTTTTTAAAATTATAGAATAAAGCTAACAAGGAACATTATTAAGAATGTTAGCCCATCTCTAGTTTATATGCCATCTCTGGCCTATGAAGATGGGATGATGAATGGTGGGGTTGGCAGAGTAACTGAAAATCCCTTTCCCTCAAATCCATCCCTGTACTCTACCTCTGAAAATTCCCAAGCTTGGTCATCATCTCTGCTTTTTAGTTGGAATAATAAAAGAGATATTTTTAGATATGTATGAAGAGAATATTTTAAATAGAATGTTTTTATTTCCCATGAATATGTTCCTCAGTCCAAAGCGTATTTCAATGCAGTTACCTCAAAGAGAGGGATAAGAAGATTACAAAAAAGAGTAAGTGACTAACTAGAGTTAAACTACTAAAGGAAAGAAAATTTTAATTTAGAAAGTGCTCTTTTTGTAAGACTCTTTAATACAGCCTTTTAAAAAGCCTTTGACTGTGTGGATCACAATAAACTGTGTAAAATTCTTAAAGAGATGGGGATATCAGATCACCTTACCCATTTCCTGAGAAACCTGTATGCAGGCCAAGAAGCAACAGTTAGAATTGGAAATGAAACAATGAACTGGTGCAAAATTAGGAAAGGAGTATGTTAAGGCTGTATAGTGTCACCCTGCTTATTTAACTTATATGCAGAGTGCATCATGCAGAATGCCAAGCTGGATGACTCACAAGATGGAATAAAAATTTCTGGGAGAAATAACACCAACCTCAGATATGCAGATTATACCACTCTAGTGGCAGAAAGCGAAGAGGAACTAAAGAGCCTCTTGATGAAGGTTAAAGAGGAGACTGAAAATGTTAGTTTAAAAAGATCGAAAAAAAATTAAGATCATAGCATCAGCCCCACCACTTCATGGCAACTGGATGGGGAAAGATGGAAACAGTGTCAGATCTCATTTTCTTGGGCTCCAAAAACACTGTGGACAATGATTGCAGCCATGAAATTAAAAGACACTTGTTCCTTGAAAAAAAAAAAAAAGATATGACAAACCGAAATAGCATATTAAAAGGCAGAGACATCACTTTGCCAACAAAGGTCTGTATAGTCAAACCTATGGTTTTTCCAGGAGCTGTGTACAGATGTGAGCGGTAGGTCATAAAGAAGGCTGAGTGCCAAAGAACCGATGCTTTCATACTGTGGTGCTAGAGAAGACTCTTAAGAGTCCTTTGGACAGCAAGGCAATCAAACCAGTCAATCCTAAAGGAAACCAATCCAGAATATTCATTTGAAAGACTGGTGCTAAAACTAAAGTTCCAATACTTTGACCACCTAATGCAAAGAGCCAACCCACTGGAAAAGACCCAGATGCTAGGAACTTGGATGGCAGGAGAATAAGGGGGCAACAGAGGATAAAATGGTTGGATGGCATCACTGAGTCAATGGACATGAGTTTTAGCAAATTCCAGGAGATAGTAAAGGACAGGGAAGCCTGGCATGCTATTGTCAGTCCATGGGTTGCAAAGAGCAGGACACAACTTAACAACTGCACAACAAGAGTAATGTCAGCATCATGACAATGTGAGGTGTTCCTTTTGTCTCTTCCCTTCAATCTACCAACAGTAACATTTCTATAACTCAAAGGTGTGTCAGTCCAACACACTGGACAGCAGATAATTCCTCACATTGATACATCTAAAAAGTGAGTGGAATAAAAGAGGCGGCAACATGAAGGAAACAACAGATATGGTACTTGCCATCTTGGACCCCCAGTTGCAGCAGATCAGCCTACAGCTCCAGAGAACCAGAAAATATGGATGTGAGCATACAAGAATGCAGAGGCGTTTATGGTCACGGGGAACCAGATGGCAGTAGGACTTGTAATCTTATCTAGGAGTTGTGACCTGACAACCCTGGTCACAGCAGAGACACCCTTATCCTGGCTTTTCCTCTGGGTCCTCCTTTTCCTGCAGTGTTGGAGCCTGTGATCCAAGAGACTCTGGATGCAGTGAAAGTGTCCAACATGCTGGAGCCCCAGGTGGCAACACTAGCAGTAGCAGGATATTATGATTTCAGAAGTGTAAGCACTGACAAGGATTCCAGACAACACCTCTGACAAAGGTGCTGCGCTAGGTGCTCAGTCGAGTCTGACTCTTTGTGACCCCATGGACTGTAGCCCACCAGGTTTCTCTGTTCATGAGGATTTTCTGACAAAAGTAGTTGAGGGTAAAACTATCCATTCTGAAATATGGCCAGAGGCAGCTCAGCTAAGAGAAACTTAAAATTTGTGCTATACTGTTACTTACTGGAAAACAAAAGAAAAACCTCTAATAATTCAGTAATAGCATGATGGACTTTTAGGATTAAAAAAATATATTTCATCTTAAGACGAAAGGTGCTTGTTACTTCAAATGTCCCAGCAGAGAAATAACTCATGCATGAAAAGCCACAATAAGAAGGTACAAATTATGATTCTCCAGTAACCAACAAATTTGTGGAATACTATGACCTAACTGACAGAGAATTCAAGGTAATTATCATAAAGAAACTGAAAAAGCTATAAGAAAACTCAGAAAGGCAGTTCATTGAGCTCAGAAATAAAATTAATCAGCAGAAGAAACACTCTACTACAGGTATTGAAATTCTAAAAAAAATCAAATTCTGACAAAACTTCAAAGAGATGAAAAATACACTAAAAGCAAGGGAAATAGAACAGATCACATGGAAGAGAGAATTAGTGAGCTAGATGATGGGAATTTTGAAACGATACAAGTAGAGGAGAAGGGAGAATTTCAGTGAAAAATTTCTTTGGAAACTATCCAATTCTATTAGAACAGCAACATTAAAATAATGAAGATCCAGAGGGAAAAGAGAGGGAGAAGAGAACATAGAGTACATTTAAGGAAATAGGAGCTGAGAATGTCCCAAACGTGGTGTGGAAACTAGGTATACAAGGCCATGAGGCCAAGAAAACTCCTAACTACCTCCATTCAAACCTTCTCTGAGACACATTATATCTAAACTGTAAAAGTCAGTGACAAAGAATTTTAAAGACATCCAGGGAAAAGAAGGATGGTAACCTACAGATATACCCCCATTTGGCTAGCAGCAAATTTCATAGCAAAAATTATATATGCAAGAAGAGCTCAGATGACATTCAAAATCCTGGAAGATAAAACTTTTCACCTAAGAATACTCTATTCAGCAAAGCTTTCATTCATATATGAAGGAGAAATAAAGGGTTTTCCAGACAAACAAAAGCTTAGGAATTCCATGAACACTGGACCTGTCTTCCAAGAAATGTTGGAAGGAGTGCTTCTACCTGGAACAAAAAAGGCAAATATAAAGAAAAATTTGAGTAAACTACTAGAATCAGAAAACTGCAACTCTATATCAGACTAGGTTGTTAAATACTTAATTATATCATAAAGGTCAAGGGAAATAAAAGTAGCAAAAATAACTAGCCACTTCAAATTAGTAAAGAATTCACAATGTTAAAAGGCATAATTTGGTAATTTGATAAAACTAAAAGGAAAGAGAAAAACATGGGACTTGTATAGGCAAATGAAGATGGTATCATCAGAAAATGACTATTTTATCTATGAGATGTTTTATACAAACCTCATGGTAACCACAAAACATAAATCTAAGTGAAGAGGCATGAAACATAAGAGGAAACAGAAAATCATACCAAACTATCAAACTAAAAAAATCACAGAAAAACACAAGGAAAAAGGAATAATACAGATATAGAGAAACCAGAAAACAGAAGATAAAATGAAGTACTAAGACCTCATCTATTAATGATCACCCTAAATATAAATGGGTTGAATTAGTCAATCAAAAGACACAGAGTGACTGAATGAATTAAAAAAAAAAAAAAAACCTGTAGCTTTAAACAGAATTTAAGTGAGGAAACTGTGAGAATCCTCTGGTCAGAGGCAACTGAACAGTTGCTCAGTAGTGTCTGACTCTTTGAGATCCCATGGACTACAGCAAACCAGGCTTCCCTGTTTTTCACCATCTCCTGGAGTTTGCTCAAACTCATGTCCATTGAGTTGGTGATGTCCTCCAACCATCTCATCCTCTATCGTCCCCTTCTTCTCCTGCCTTCAATCTTTCTCAGCATCGGAGTCTTTTCCAATGAGTTGGAGCACTATATATACTATACTAATTGCTTTGACTTGTGATCAAATATGACCCCATGCAGAGAAGGCAATGGCACCCCACTCCAGTACTCTTGCCTGGAAAACTCCATGGACAGAGGAGCCTGGAAGGCTGCATGCAGTCCATGGGGTCGCTGAGGGTGGGACACAACTGAGTGACTTCACTTTCACTTTTCACTTTTATGCATTGGAGAAAGAAATGGCAACCCACTCCAGTGTTCTTGCCTGGAGAATCCCAGGGACGGGGAGCCTGGTGGGCTGCTGTCTGTAGGGTCACAGAGAGTCAGACACGACTGAAGTGACTTAGCAGCAGCAGCAGCAGCAACTTTACCACTGAGCCACCAGGGAAGCCCAATGATGATGATATTTGATTATCATTCTATGCAAGTAAAAGCATGACTCCTGAATCCTCCAAGTCACACATGTTTTGGAAATTGTCTGATGGCATAGTATAATGGAAAAAAAAAAAAAAACTTATTCACATTTTTTCCCCAGGAACTAAAATAGGAGTATATGACCAACAACAAAATGCAAATGAAATATAATACAAATTTTCAAGAAATATAACTTTTACTTGGTAGTATAACCATCAGCTGCTGAAAGATCATAACTTCTATGCTTGTAACAAAGAAGTAACAGTTTATCATCATCACTGTTTTGAAATATTTTATATATGCCAGTAAACACTGCCAACTCTTTCACCAATGCCAAAAGGTTAAAAAAAAAAAAAAAAAAAACCTGTAGCTTTAAACAGAATTTAAGTGAGGAAACTGTGAGAATCCTCTGGTCAGATCCCTGGCTGATTTGTCCTCCATACAAGATGCAGTTCCAGTGCTGTTGTTATTCAGTTTCTAAGTCATATCTCTTTGCAACCTCATGGGCTGTAGCACACCAGGTACCTTTGTTGTCCATTATCTCTAGGAGTTTGCTCAAATTATTGTCCATCAAGTTGGTAATGCTATCTATCTCATCCTCTGCTTCCCCCTTGTCCTATAGCCTTAATTCTTTCCCAGCATCATGGTCTTTTCTAATAAGTTTGCTCTTTGCATCAGCTGGCCAAAGTACTGAACTTAAGCTTTAGCATCAGTCCTTCCAATGAATATTCAGGGTTGATCTACTTTAGGACTGACTGGTTTGATCTCCCTGCTGTCCAAAGGACTCTCAAGAGCCTTCTCCAGCACCACAATTTGAAAGCATCAGTTCTTTAGCGCTCATTCTTCTTTTATGATCCAATCGTCACATGCAAACATGGCTATTGGAAAAACCATAGCTTTACCTATATGAACCTTTGTTGGCAAAGTGATTCTGGTTTTAGTCACATAATCATTTTCTTTTAGTTCCTCTTCCTGTCCATACTTTCAAGATAAAGATATTGCAAATATGGAAGTGAAAATTAGTTATTAAATTTTCCATCTACTAAGCAGGCTAAGGTTATACAGAAGGGTATATTTTTAGGTGAGTTGATAAGGGAAGATTTCTGTGAAGAAGTGAGTTTAAGAGACATGTAACTAAAGGTGAGGAACCCTGGAAATGTCTTGGAAAAGACTGTTTTTGGTAGCCTGAAAAATGAATACAAAAACTATTGACAGAGTCGGTCTTGACTGTTTAAGGAGCTGCAAGTTGACCTGCGAGTCTGAAGCAAAGTAACCCCAGTGGGAGAGTTAAGGGATGAGCAACTAGATTATGTAGGATGCAATAGTCAATAGGAAGAAACTTAGGTTTTATTCCCAGCGTGCTGAAAGTTCAGAAGACTATGCTAATGAGGACAATAACATGATCTAACTGGCATTTGAAAAGATGCATTCTGGTTGTGTGGAAAACTGATACAAAGAACAGGGTATGTGGGAGCATGGAGATCAATTAAAAAGGTTGTTGTCAAGCAGGCATTAGATGCTCTGAGTAGCTATGGTGGTGGAATATGACATGTGGAGAAAGAATTAAATCTAAAATGTGCTGTAAATTTAAAATTTAATCAAACAAGATTTACTAATAGACCATGCAAAGATATGAGAACAAGATGATAAGTATAGCTCCAAGTTTTCAGGTAGGAGTAACTTGAAAAATGACAGTGCCACTTACTGCGTTAGAAAATACTGGGAAAGAAGTACATACAGGTTAAGTCCATGATGTCTCTTAAACATCCAAGACAGATGTATGATTCTTCAGTACAGGGAGGATACTTGAGGGACAGCAACACACTGGAGGTAGACTAAGGGGATTTTGCAACACAGGACTTAAACGGAGAAAAGAGAAATGAGATGAGGACTAAATTCTAGGAGATGCCAAACTTAACAAGTGGAGGGGGTCTTAAAAGATGGGAAGGGTATATCAGATAAGGATGAGACTTAAACCTCAATGAGATATGAAAAACCAGGAACATTTTGTATCACAGGGAATGAAGTGTTTCAATATCCATTTCACCCTTACAACCACTCTGGATGAGAGAATAGATAGCTATTTTATTTTTACCTACTGGGTCAATGAGGGCTTCCCTTTTTTCTCAGTGGTAAAGAATCTGCCTGCCAATGCATGAGGCACAGATTTGATTCCTGGATCAGGGAGATCTCCTGGAGAAGGAAATGGCAATCCACTCCAATATTCTTACCTGGAGAATACCATGGACAGTGGAGCCTAGCAGGCTACAGTCCACGATGTTGCAAAAGCATCAGACTTGACTTAGAGACTAAACAACAAATGGGTAAACACTTGGGGTTCAGAAAGATTAGTCTGTAATAGTGTATGTGTGCTCAATTGTGTCTGACTTTTTGTGACCCCATGGACTATAGCCTGCCAGGCTGTCTATGGAAATTTCCAGGCAAGAATACTGGAGGGTTGACACAGAGCCCCTGTTTGCGATTCCTGAGCCATACAGCAAATTCCCATCAGTCATCTATTTTACACATGGTAATGTAAGTTTCCATGTTACTCTTTCCATACATCTCACCCTCTCCTCCTCTCTCCCTATGTCCATAAGTCTATTCTCTGTCTGTTTCTCCATTGTTGCCCTGTAAATAAATTCTTCAGTACCATTTTTCTAGATTCCATTTATATGCATTAGAATATGATGCTTATCTTTCTCTTTCTGACTTACTTCTCTCTGTTTAATAGGTTCTAGTTTCATCCACCTCATTGGAACTGACTCAAAGGTGTTCCTCTTTATGGCTGAGTAATATTCCAGAGGGGTGGGATGGGGAAGGAGATGGGAGGGGGATTCAGGAGGGAGGGGGTATATGTATACCTATGGCTGATTCACGTTGATGTTTGACAGAAAACAGCAAAATTCTGTAAAGCAATTATCCTTCAATTAAAAATTAATTAAAAAAATATGGGGGGGGAGAGGCTGTATTTCCTTCTGCAGGGGATTTTCCCAACCCAGGGATTGAACCCATGTCTCCTATGTCTCCTGCATTGGCAGTGGATTCTTAGACATATCCACTATTATAAAGTTAGTAAATAGTAAGAAATACCTAGAACAATGTGTCTTCTTAGGACTAGACCAAAAGTTTCAACTGAAAGAAAACAATAAAATTGAAAATCATGAGTAGTTTTTTTAAACAGAAAAAAAAAATTATCTATGTGTAGACCTCAGTAAAAGCTTAAATTTATAGACTTTGACCAAAGTACTTAAACACTATTGAAAGAGGTCTTTCTCAGAAGTGAGAAGGAAGCCTATAGCTCATTTTTAGGTTTGCTTAACTCAGGCTGGGTCTGGAGTCACCTCCTGGAGTTCCATTAATGCCTGTTGTAAAGCTGAGAGCTGAGTTACATAATTAGTTCATTCCAAGGACATGGAACAACAGACTGGTTCCAAATAGGAAAAGGAGTACATCAAGGCTGTATATTGCCACCCTGCTTATTTAACTTATATACAGAGTGCATCATGAGAAACGCTGGGCTGGAAGAAGCACAAGCTGGAATCAAGCTTACTGGGAGAAATATCAATAACCTCAGATATGCAGATGATACCACCCTTATGGCAGAAAGTGAAGAGGAACTCAAAGCCTCTTGATGAAAGTGAAAGAGGAGAGTGAAAAAGTTGGCTTAAAACTCAACATTCAGAAAACGAAGATCATGGCATCTGGTCCCATCACTTCATGGGAAATAGATGGGGAAACAGTGGAAACAGTGTCAGACTTTATTTTGGGGGGCTCCAAAATCACTGCAGATGGTGATGGCAGACATGAAATTAAAAGACGCTTACTCCTTGGAAGAAGTTGTGACCAACCTAGATAGCATATTGAAAAGCAAAGACATTACTTTGCCAACAAATGTCCGTCTAGTCAAGGCTATGGTTTTTCCAGTAGTCATGTATGGATGTGAGAGTTGGACTGTGAAGAAAGCTGAGCACCAAAGAATTGATGCTTTTGAACTGTGGTGTTGGAGAAGACTCTTGAGAGTCCCCTGGACTGCAAGGAGATCCAACCAGTCCATTCTGAAGGAGATCAGCCCTGGGATTTCTTTGGAGGGATGATGCTGAAGCTGAAACTCCAGTACTTTGGCCACCTCATGCAAAGAGTTGACTCATTGGAAAAGACTCTGATGCTGGGAGGGATTGGGGGCAGGAGGAGAAGGGGATGACAGTTGATGAGATGGCTGGATGGCATCACTGACTCGATGGACGTGAGTCTGAGTGAACTCCGGGAGTTGGTGATGGACAGGGAGGCCTGGTGTCATGGGGTCGCAAAGAATCGGACATGACTGAGTGACTGAACTGAAAGTATAAAAGAGATAGAGAAAGCTTCTGACATAGACTTCAGAAGAGGGCAGAAAGAGTGCCCCCTCGCTAGTGTTAGGAAAGGAGTTATACACTTTTAATCAGTTATTCCATTGAATCAAAAGAATGTCTGGAGGTTGTAAAGACCTCACTAGACCCACTCCCATAATTTACATTTTAAGACAAAACAAGATTAGCCAGAAAGTTTTTTTTCCAGAGACTGTCCTCAAGCAGGATAATTTGTTACATAATCCTAAGGAATGTAGAGGAAAAAAAAAAAAAAAAAACAAAGAAACACATTTATCCTTTCTTCCTCCTTGAGAATTTCAGACCCCTCTCTCCTTGGGAACCCCTGGACTTATCAACCTGCCTAGAAATTGACTCTCTCAGTGTGATTGAACAGGGGTCTCCAAATAGACCCTGAGGTCCAGTAAGACTGCTGGTCTCAAGGAAGGGGTCATCTAGTGCAGGTGCTCACAAAACTGGCTGGTGTGCACTCAAGGACCTGCAGGCTGCCTGATCCCCAGACAGATGCTGAGGAAGCAACATCATGGAGCAGTTTAGGGAAACTGTCAACAATACTCTGTATAATCTTTCTTATTAGAACCATCCCAGTGTCTAAGTAGTTACAAAATGGGATAGGAGATACAACACAGAAATGATGGAATATACATGAAGTTATGAGAAATTTAAATCCAGTGAGTAGACTAATTTCCCCATATGCCATCTTTGTGTGGTACTGAACAGTTAATTGCAATCTCTTCACTACAACCTTAAATAAGGTGGGCGAGGTTGCTGTTGGTGGTGGGTTAACATTTCATTCATTACAATCAACCAAAACAATAAAAGTCATTCACTTTTATGAATAACCATGTATTAAATTTCACACATAGTTGAAATAAAACCTTTTACAATCCGTGGTATGATCCATGATTAAATACAGCTCAAAAGTAAAAATAAATAAATAAATAAAAATTTCAGTTAATATATTTGAAACATTCTAGTATGAAAAGCGACTGTCCTTTGATAAACACTAGCATAACAGAGGAGACAAAAGTCAGGGTTACTTCTTTCATAGAAGTTCCACAGAGGCCTAGAAGATATAATAATGTTAAATATTTTTAAAGCATGTGTAGGTCGATAGATTTCCCAATATATATGTCCAGATTTCATAAAGATCAAAGGAGAATTTAACAACAAACTATAATATAGAGTATAATTAAGTAACCTTTTTCTTGCCATTATTAGTTTCTTAAAATATCAAAATATGAAAAATAGAGTTCTCTTTTATCATGGTTTTTAACCAGATTCTTAATTCTTTAGTATAAAAAAAAGGGACAATTAGAAATATAATTCACTAGCACTTATTCCATGTGCAAATCTGTTAGTATTGTTTCATATTTTATGTTATCATGCCTATAATGTTCATAGTTTTTAAATATAATTGTGATTATTTTTCATAAGTGAATATGATAGTTATACCACTATCATTTCAAAGTTTATTCATTTCTGGGATTTTCTTTGTGTTGTTGTTATTTTTTCTTTTTTGGCCTCAGGATTTTAGTTTTCCAACCAGAGACTGAACCTGAACCCTCAGAAGTAAGAGCTCAGAGTCCTAACCACTGGATTGCCAGGGAATTACCTGAGTTCCTTAGACTGTCTTCATTTTGTTAATGGGAACAAAAAAAAGAAAAAAAGAAAAAAAAAGTGCTGCACGTACTTAGCTTCTGCAGTTTTAGAATTTGTATTTATTTCCCCTGTATTTGAACAAAAATGACATGTTTTTATTAGGCAACATATTTATTCTTTCAACAGTTGTAGAACTGGGTTCATTTTCTCTGTGCATTGAACTGTATATATGAGAGGCCCAAATATCATGTATAAGGTTTTTTTTTTTATTTTTCTTCTTCTCCAGGTAAGATGTCTCTACAATTTTTATTTGAAGATTAAAAAGTTAGCTCTGTACCTTAAGAGTTTTTAGATCCCAATTTTGTTGCTGTTGTTGCTATGGCAAGTGTCATTTTCCCCTGGAAATGAAAATGTTCCCTCAGAGTAAAATATTTCTAGAAGCATAGGTTTTAATGCTTCCTGGTTCCTAATATTACTATAAGTAATTATTAATTACTTCTACAATTTGTCAGTACCCCCAAATACTTATATTGTATTGATATTTTCTGTCTTTTCTAACGATCTTATTTAAACTGTGTTCCTCTATTCTAAATTCTTTGTAATATTTTTTAATTAAGATGTCCTGGGTACAACTAGAAATTTTTTCGAAGTATACAGTTCAGAGTGAATTAGGTTACAGCATACCCTTCTAAAATTAGATATTAGAAAGTCAGTATGGTCACCACTGAACAAAGTGTTTCCATGTGTTCTAAGTCACTTCATACCGGGGGTCAATCAATAACGTTAAATGTCAAAGTTAATGAGAGATGGAAAAACAGAAATTTTTCCTGGTTATTCTTGCACTAGTTTCCAAGAATAACTAATTTTCCCATATGCATGTGAGGTATGTAAATAAGTCAAGAATTGTGAACTTCAAGAAAACAAGGATTCAACTTTTTATCATTGTTTCATGTAAACTGTAGGTTTATAATAGGTTTCCTTTTTATTGTGTTTAAGGAGTTTATTGCTAGTTTTCACGTGGTGAGAATGTTCAAACTTAATGGGTTTGGATTTTCTCAATTTCTTTTGTTACACTAATTGAAACAAATTGATTCTTTTGTTACACTAATTGATCATGTGGTTTTATCATTTATCCTGTTAATGTGAAGTACTGTATTAATTTTCAGATGTTAAACCAAATGATCCAAACTCTATTGCAGACAGCAAAAGCAGTTCTAAGATTAAAGTTTATAGTGATGCAAGTATACTTCAGGAAACAAATCTGAAATAACCTATTTTAGCTCTAAAGAAACTAGAAGAGGGACAAACAAAACTCAATGTTAGTACAAGGAAAGAAAGATCAGAGTAGAAACAAAGTAGAGAATAGGGGAAAAAAAGACACAAAACTTTAGAACTGTTACTTAGAACACAAAAGTAATAAAGCCTTAACAAAACTCATCAAGGAATAAATAGGTTCAAATAAAATAAGAAATAAATTACAACCAACATCACAGGAAAACAAATGTTCAGAAGAGAGTACTGAACACAATTACATGCTAATTAAACAGACAACCTAGAAGAAATAGATAAATTGCTAGACATGTAAATTCCCCCTACTGAATAAGGAATAATAAATATAAACAAACTGATTACCAGTTAAATTGAATTATAAAAGAAAATTCCATGCCAACAGAAGTCCAGGACCAGAAAACTTCACAGGTAAAGTCAACAAAACATTTAAAGAAAAGTTAACACCTGTTTCTCTCAATCCAAGAGGAAGGAATGCCTCCAAAATCATTATACTAGCACAGCATCATATGCTGATCCCAAAACCAGACCCCATGCACACACACATACACACAAAAATTATAGGTCAATATTCCTGATGAACATAGATGCAGAAATCTTCAACAAAATATTAGTAAACTGAACTCAAAAATACATCAAGAGGATCATCCATAAAATGTTCAAGTAAAATTAACCGCAGGGATAATAGGAAGGTTCAATATCTGCAAATCAACCTAATATACCACAATAAACTGAGTAAAATTTATATGATCAATAGATGCAGGAAAAGTTTGACACAGTAATTCATTTATGATAATTACTTTCAACAATGTACATATAGAGGAAACATACCTCAACCTTATAAAAGCCATATGTCAAACACACATCTCACATAACATTCAACAGTAACAACCTGAAAGTATTTTCTCTAAGATCAGGAACAAAACAAGGATGCCCACTCTTGCCCCTTTTATTCAACACAATATTGTAAGTTTTAGCCAGAGCAATTAGACAAGGAAAATAAATACAATGCATTCAAAGAAAAATAAAAATTGGAAAAGGAAGTAAAACTGCCAGTTATCTGTGAACAATATGATTACATGTAAAATCTTAACATCTCCATCCCAAAACAGACCTCAAATAAATTCAATAAATTTGTAAGGGTACACAGTCAATATGCAAAAATCTGGTGCATTTTTATATACTATTTTCCCAGGTGGCACTAGTGGTAAAGAACACTCCTGCCAATGCAGGAGACATAAGAGACTCGGAGTTCGACCGCTGGGGCTAAGAGACCCTGGAGGAGGGCATGGGAACCCACTCCTTTATTCTTGCCCAGAGAATCCCATAGACAGAGGAGTCCGGCAGGCTATAGTCCGTAGGATCTCACAGAGTCAGACATGACTGAAGTGACTTAGCAGAGCACACACAACAAACTATCAAAAAAATATTAACAATCCCACTTATAATCCCTTTTACAACTGTAGCAAAAAGAAGAAAATTCCTAGGAATACATTTCACCAGATAAATATAAGACTTGTGCTTGGGAGACTATTATACTAATGAAAGAAACTGAAGATGAAACAGACAAATGGAGAGATATGCTGTGGATTAAAATCCTTAAGGATTTTCATGGATTAAAAGAAAATTTTTAAGATAACCAAACTCCAAGGCAATCTACAGATTCAATGCAATCCCTATAAAAATACCAAACGCTTTTCTTAAAGAATTAGAATAATTCTAAGGTTTTATATGCAATCACAGTTCAGTTCAGTCACTGAGTCGTGTCTGACTCTGCGACCCCATGAATCACAGCACGCCAGGCCTCTCTGTCCATCACCAACTCCCAGAGTTTACTCAAACTGATGTCCATAGAGTCGGTGATGCCATCCAGCCATCTCATCTTCTGTCGTCCCCTTCTCCTTCTGCCCCCAATCTCTCTCAGCAACAGGGTCTTTTCCAATGAGTCAACTCTTTGCATGACATGGCCAAAGTATCAGAGTTTCAGCTTCAGCATGAGTCCTTTCAAAGAACACTCAGGACTGATCTCCTTTAAAATGGACTGGTTGGATCTCCTTGCAGTCCAAGGGACTCTCAAGAGTCTTCTCCAACACCACAGTTCAAAAGTATCAATTCTTCGGTGCTCAGCTTTCTCCACAGTCCAACTCTCACATCCATACATGACTACTGGAAAAACCATAGCCTTGACTACACAGATCTTTGTTGGCAAAGTAATGTCTCTGCTTTTGACTATGCTATCTAGGTTGGTCATAACTTTTCTTCCAAAGAGTAAGCATCTTTTAATTTCATGGCTGCAGTCACCATCTGCAGTGATTTTGGAGCCCCCCAAAAAAATAAAGTCTGACACTGTTTCCACTGTTTCCTCATCTATTTCCCATGAAGTGATGGGACCGGATGCCATCATCTTCATTTTCCGAATGTTGAGCTTTAAGCCAACTTTTTCACTCTCCTCTTTCACTTTCATCAAGAGGCTTTTGAGTTCCTCTTCACTTTCTTCCCTAAGGGTGATGTCATCTGCATATCTGAGGTTATTGATATTTCTCCCAGCAATCTTGATTCCAGCTTGTGCTTCCCCCAGCCCAGTGTTTCTCATAATGTGCTCTGCTTATAAGCAGGGTGACAATATACAGTCTTGTCACACTCCTTTTCCTATTTGGAACCAGTCTGTTGTTCCATGTCCAGTTCTAACTGTTGCTTCCTGACCTGCATATAGGTTTCTCAAGAGGCGGGGTAGGTGGTGTGGTATTCCCATCTCTTTCAGAATTTTCCACAGTTTATTGTGATCACAAAAGATCCTAACTAGACAAAATGATCTTAAGAACAAATCTGGAAGTATCATGTTCCCCAGTTCCAAACTATCCTAAAATCCTCCACTAATCAAAACAATAGAGTACTGACATAAAACCAGACACATGGGTCAAAGGAATAGAACAGAGGGTCTAGAAATAAACCCAAACTTATTTGGTCAATTAATCTACAACAAAAGTGGCAAGATTATACAATGGGGAAAAGGGATACTTCAATTAATGGTGCTGAGAAAATGTTAACAGCTACATGCAAATGATTTAAACTGGACTATTTTCTCATAGCATATACAGAAACTTAAAATAGATTAAAATTTAAATTTAAGGCCTGAAACCATAAAACTCCTACTAGAAAACTTAGGCAATATGCTTTTTGACATTTATCTTTGAAGTAATTTTTTTTGTATGTCTCCTCTGGCAAGGGAAACAAAAGCAAAAATAAATACATGGGACTATGTTAAACTAAGAAGCTTTTGCACAGTGAAGTAAACTGAACATAAAGGCCTCTTACTTAATAAAAGATACTTGCAAATGATATGTTGAATAAGTGGTTAATATCCAAAATATATTAGTACAAATAACTTGTACAAACAATATGTGTATACAGTTGTAATTCAATTAGAAATTTTTAAAATTAAAATAGAAAAAAAAAAGGGTGAGTTTCAGGGGAGTTATTTCTGATTGCCTATCTTCTTAAACATACTGAATCACTTTCTATACATGACACATAGCCAAATCAATTTACTTCTATATATGCTCTGGCTTCATTTTTTAGCATTTCTATAAATGTAACATACCAGTATTGGTTCACCTCCCTGAAGAATTTTAAAGGGATATGTGATCCCTCAATACCAAGGAAGGGTTGATTCTAGGACTCTTGTAGATGTAAAAATGTGCAGGTACTCCAACCCCTTGTATAAAACAGTCTAGTATTTGCATATAGACTCCACACATCCTTCTGTGTAGTTTAAATAATCTCTGCTGCTGCTTCTGCTAAGTCTCTTCAGTCGTGTCTGACTCTGTGTGACCCCATAGATGGCAGCCCATCAGGCTCCACCGTCCCTGGGATTCTCCAGGCAAGAACACTGGAGTGGGTTGCCATTTACTTCTCCATAATCTCTAGGTTACTTATAATATCTGATACAATGTAAATGCTATGTAAATGGGCCAGGGTATGGCAAGTTCAAATTTTGCTTTTTGGAACTTTCAGAAATTTTAAATATTTCCAGCCTGCAGTTGAATTAACAGATGCAGAGCCCCCAGATACAGACAGCTGACTGCATCTGTATTTGACCACTTCCTTTGGCCAGCACTTATCCTCAGTCGGTTGATATTACCTTCCTCAAGGGAAATAAGATTTACCTTCCCCTCAAATGCTCAATTTCATTCCCTACTAATAAAAAAGTAATTTTCTTCTTCATTTTTGTTGAGGTGCAACAGGCATAATTTTCACTGGAATACTAAATTAAAGTGAAAGGGAAAGTTGCTCAGTCAGGTCCCACTCTTTAGGATCCCACACACTATACAGTCCATGGAATTCTCCAGGCCAGAATACTGGAGTGGGTAGCCTTTCTCTTCTCCAGGGATCTTCCCAACCCAAGGATCAAATCTAGGTCTCCCGCATTGCAGGCAGATTCTTTACCAGCTGAGCCACAAGGGAAGCCCAAGAAATACTAAGGTTAATGTTATTTCCAAACAAAGATATCAGTTTAGAGGTATTTCAAAATATTCTTAATAGGTATATTGGGAAAAAAAAAAAAAAAAAAAAAGAAAAACCTAATCATTGTATGAAAAAATCACTATCTTTTGAGAGCTTACTCTTTGCCACACTCTAACAGGTGTGATTTGCATACACTTTTAAATTTCCATTCACAGATTAAACATTAATTCTTTTATATATATATGAAATGAATCGCCAGTCCAGGTTTGATGCAGGATACAGGATGCTTGGGGCTGGTGCACTGGGATGACCCAGAAGGATTGTACAGGGAAGGAGGCGGGAGGGGGGTTCAGGATGGGGAACATGTGTTCACCCGTGGTAGATTCATGTTGGTGCATGGCAAAATCAATACAATATTGTAAAGTAAAAAATAATAATAATAATAAATGATAAATGGTTTAAAAAAAGAAAAATCTAAAAAAGAAAAGATTTCACATGTTACCAGTCAAGTGATAATAAACTCTAGGATGAGAAAATTAAAATTGAAAAAAAATTCTTAAAAATTCTTAATATATTTGTAGTTATGCTCTTATGGTATATAAAACCAAAGTTTATGTACCTATTCACTATTAAGGATAAAAGTGACTGTGGCACAAAGCACACACATCCACCCCATAAGCAAGAACTGTTTTCCAGGAGTTAGTGGTCAGATGTTTTAAAGGATAGTGATAGTTAAAAGTAGACCTCAAAAGGAAGATATTATTTCAAAAAATGTTCTAAATATTTACCAAAGGGTAACACACTTTTTCTTTAAGTCCCTGCTTTCCTACTGTACTTTTTCAAATAACTTCATTTTCAATATAATTTAGAGCCGATATGAGTTGTTAACTTTGATATACTTTGATTTGTTGAGATTTCTTGAGTTAGAAATGAAATGAAAAGATTGAATTACATTTAACACATGGGAATTTATCTGTAATCTAAATCCTAAAGATACAGGGCTCATTGACAGAAAAATCGCAGGGCACAGTCACTTCAGTAAGAGTGATTTCCAGAGAATGTTGGAGGAAAACCAGAAGTTCAGTGTATTAGGTGTTGAAGGTGATCAGAGAATTAGCAAGTCTGATAGTGATCTGAAGGGAAACAGGAGATAGGAAAGTAAATAAAGTATCATTTGTCTCTTTTTCTTTGAGGTAAATGAATGGTTTGCTTAGGACATACACTTAGAACACATTTGTATAATGAAGAAATGGAACCATATATATAGTGAAGATCGAATAAATAAACGTGAAAAGTAAACTGGTAAAAAATATCTGGAAATTTTCACAATCAAAAGACTATTATATTTTTATGTTGGTTTCCTCTGCTAGAATATAGACTATATTTTATCTGTCTTGTAAACTTTATATACTTATTGTCTAATATAATCTACATTCACTTACTAAATCTGTTAAACTGAATTATAACCACCTACTATGCAACACTTTTCTAGAATGAACTGGATGTCTCTCCAAAACATATCATTTTTTAGTCTTCTTTATAGATAAAAAATCTAGCATGTTAATAAACATTCTTTTAGGAAACACACACTTAGCAAACATTTTGTTACTAAACCAATTTGAGAGGTACAGGACAGTATTACAAATACCTTAATTTTTTTTTTTTTTTTTTTTTAGAAATGCAAAGACTCTTCATGCAGAGCTTACTATAGACAGGTGGTCACACTCATGTTTTGGCAGACTCAAGGGCAGGTGGAAGATTGAGAAAAGGGCACATGTGATTATCAGAGGCTGTTGATTTAAGCATTCAAGGTAAAATATGAATATGCCATCTTCAGTTTTTTAATTATTCATTTCAGCTTGAATAGTCAAACATAAATTCTTTAAGTAATTAATGTATCTCTCCTCATGACATCCTTGAGGCATAGGCAAAAATCTCAGTAATATCAATATATTTGTGTGTTATGCTGATTCGACCTCCCCCACCAAATAAAAACCACAGGCTATCCTTGTAGAAACTTAGATTCAAATGTGACTTTGAAACTGGCTTTTATCACAACCAAATGGAGAAAATTTGGTAAAAATATATTTATAGAAGTGCATGTTCAAATCAGGTGGTAAGAGCTACAACTAGCACTGAGTCTTTGTTAAAGACACTATGCTAATCCCATCATATGCCTTACTGTGTATAACTCTCTTGAGACTCTGAATTGGGTCCAAGTATTGTGACCCCATGAACTGCAGCATGCCAGGCCTCCCTGTCCATCACCAACTCCTGGAGTTCACTCAAACTCGTCCATCAAGTTGGTGATGCCATCCAACCATCTCATCCTCTGTTGTCCCCTTCTCCTCCTGCCCCCAATCCCTCCCAGCATCAGGGTCTTTTCCAATGAGTCAAGTCTTCGCATGACGTGGCAAAAGTATTGGAGTTTCAGCTCCAACATCAGTCCTTCCAAAGAACACTCAGGACTGATCTCCTTTAGGATGGACTGGTTGGATCTCCTTACAGTCCAAGGGACTCTCAAGAGTCTTCTCCAACTGGTGTGCTGTGATTCATGGGGTCGCAAAGAGCTGGACATGACTGAGCAACTGAACTGAACTGATGCTCCATGTATCTCCTTGTTCCCCTGGAAGTAGCATCAATCCAAGATATTTTCTTAGCATAATAGATAATAGAAGCACAGGTGAGTAAGTAAATCCAGTAGAGTATTTAAAAGCTCTGATTTCATAACACTTGCTGATCCTTTCTTGACTGAATCTCATGATATGATTAAACCCAAACAGTAGACTGTACACTATGCCTGGAGGTTTACATTGTCCAAAGGAGTATTTCTCTGGTAGGGCAGAAGAGTGATAAATTACCGCATAATAATCTAATGTATTATGCATTGGAATACATGAAAGTATATAGTGATGGATAATACTGGAATAAAATAGGGGTGATTTAAATGTTTAGCTGAAGGAAAAATCAAAGTGATTCCATAATTAAGATATTTTCAATTATAGTGAAGGTACCAGGCAGGGTTCCTACAGGAAACAGATGGCACATGGAAATTTTGTAATTTGGAAGAGTTTAATAAAAGAAAAAAAAAAAATTACAAGATAAAGCCAGGGTATAGAAAACTCACAAAATTACTGCAATACTTTGGAGCTGGCAAAAGCAGGATTCTTAACATCCCTGGCTCTCACGAGACACTTAGAGGGCTATGATGTGGAAAACAGTCATGAACTGTGTCCAAACAACTGACTACCAGAGGCTGTGCTCTTGGATCCAGTCAGTAATCAGCCTGTGGTAACACCAAAGATGGTAAGCCGATAAATATCCACATTTACTACTCACATTTCCGCCTACAGCCATCTGCTGCTCCCCATTGGACAAGCCTAGAACTACAAGAGGATACCAGAATCAGTCTCACGGATGACTTCCATATAGGGTGGGTAATTGTTTTTAGGGGCACTGAAAATATATCCTGCATAGAACAGCAAATAATTTATATTTCAATGTAACTTTTAGGGACTGTAAATCTCCCTGGTACTGCCTCTTTCACGTACCTCTAGTATACTGTTATACTATTCCTTAGTGAGGGAGAGATACAGAGTTGCAAGTAGTAAACTCATTATTACACTTAGGATAGCTTAGAGGCTGTTTTGTCACAACTTGTAATGATAGAATATTAGGAATCATAAAGATTTAAAAAAAAAAAAAAAACTTGTACTATTGACCTACCTGCTTAAAATTTCGGGTGTTTTTCAAAATATTTATATAATATATGTAAGTGTGTTATACTTGTGAACATTAAACATTTAAGGTTCTCTAACAAACAAAACATAGACATGGGCTGTGAATCTTATGGCATCAAGTATTGTGTATTTGACCTTGAGAAAGACATTCAAATTCTCCATGTATCTATTTCTCCATGTTTCATTTTATTCATTTGTGAGGCTCTATATAAACTGTAAGAGTTAGGCAAATACAGGGAAACTCTTCAGAGTGATGACTTTTACATAATAAGCATTCAATAAGGTATACTAGTGAATGTTATGTAAGCCCACAACTTTTGATAATATTTCTAACAACTTTTGGAATAAAACTAAGGGAAATACACAACAAAGACATTATAAGCACTAGCTGTAAGAATTCAGCATGTTAAACAAAAATGTAAAGATGTGGAGGTTAAATCAGGTATACATTTGTTTAAATATGTTAAACATGATTTTATGAGACTTTCACCAACATTAATGTAACTTTAAGACAGAGCCAAAACAAAACCGAAACACCCAGTTGTGGATGTCACTGGTGATAGAAGCGAGGTCTGATGCTGTACAGAGTAATATTGCATAGGAACCTGGAATGTTAGGTCCATGAATCAAAGCAAATTGAAAGTGGTCAAACAGGAGCTGGTGAGTGAATGTCAACATTCTAGGAATCAGAGACCTAGAATGGAATGGAATTGGTGAATTTAACTCAGATGACCATTATATCTACCACTGTGGGCAGGAATCCTTTAGAAGAAATGGGGTAGCCATCATAGTCAACAAAAGAGTCTGAAATGCAGTACTTGGATGCCAACCTCCAAAATGACAGTATGATCTCTGTTGGTTTCCAAGGCAAACCATTCAGGATCATGGTAATCCAAGTCTATGCCCCGACCCGTAACACTGAAGAAGCTGAAGTTGAACAATTTTATGAAGACCTATAAGACCTTCTAAAACTAACACCCAAAAAAGATGTTCTTTTCATTATAGGGGACTGGAATTCATAAGCAGCAAGTCAAGAAACACCTGGAGTAACAGGCATATTTGTCCTGGGAGTAGAGAATGAAGCAGGGCAAAAGCTAATAGAGTTCTGCCAAGAGAATGCACTGGTCATAGCAAACACCATCTTCCAACACCACAGGAGAAGATGGTACACATGGACATCACCAGATGGTCAACACCGAAATCAGATTGATTATATTATTTGCAGCCAAAGATGGAGAAGCTCTATACAGTAAGTAAAAACAAGACCAGGAGCTGACTATGGCTCAAATCATGAACTTCTTAGTGCCAAATTCAGACTTAAATTGAAGAAAGTAGGGGGAACCACTAGACCATTCAGGTATGTCCTAAATCAAATCCCTTATGGTTATACAGTGGAAGTGAGAAACAGATTTAAGGGACTAGATCTGATAGACAGAGTTCCTGATGAACTATGGACAGAGGTTTGTAACATTGTGCAAGAGACAGGGATCAAGACCATCCCCAAGGAAAAAAAAGGAAAAAAAAAAACAAAAAAAAAAACAGCTGTCTGAGGAGGCCTTACAAATAGCTGTGAAAAGAACAGAAGCAAAAAGCAAAGGAGAAAAGGAAAGATATACCTATGGGTATAAAAGATATACCCATTTGAATGCAGAGTTCCAGAGAATAGCAAGGAGAGATAAGAAAGCCTTCCCCAGTGATCAATGCAAAGAAATAGAGGAAAACAACAGAATGGGAAAGACTAGAGATCTCTTCAAGAAAATTAGAGATACCAAGGGAACATTTCATGCAAAGATGGGCTCGATAAAGGACAGAAATTTTATGGGCCTAACAGAACCAGAAGATCTTAAGATGGTGGCAATAATATACAGAGGAACTGTAGAAAAATGATCTTCATGACCCAGATAACCATGATGGTGTGATGACTCACCTAGAGCCAAACATCCTTGAAAGGTGAGTCAGGTGGGTCTTAGGAAGCATCATTACCAACAAAACCTGTGGAGGTGATGGAATCCCAGTTGAGCTATTTCAAATCCTGAAAGATGATGCTGTGAAAGTGCTGCGCTCAATATGCCAGCAAATTTGGAAAACTCAGCAGTGGCCACAGGACTGGAAAATGTCAGTTTTCATTCCAATCCCAAAGAAAGGCAATGCCAAAGAATGCTCAAACTACCACACAATTGCACTCATCTCACACGCTAGTAAAGTAATGCTCAAAATTCTCCAAGCCAGGCTTCAGCAATATGTGAACCATGAATTTCCAGATATTCAAGCTGGTTTTAGAAAAGGCAGAGGAACCAGAGATCAAATTGCCAACATCGGCTGGATCATGGAAAAAGCAAGAGAGTTCCAGAAAAACAGCTAGTTCTGTTTTATTGACTATGCCAATGCCTTTGACTGTGTAGATCACCGTAAACAGTGGAAAATTCTGAAAGAGATGGGAATGCCATACCACCTAACCTGCCTCTTGAGAAATCTCTATGCAGGCGGGGAAGCAACAGTTCGAACTGGACATGGAACAACAGACTGGTTTCAAACAGGAAAAGGAGTATGTCAAGGCTATATCTTGTCACCCTGCTTATTTAACTTATATGCAGAGTACATCATGAGAAATTCTGGGCTGCAAGAAGCACAAGCTGGAATCAAGATTGTAGGGAGAAATATTAATAACCTCAGATATGTAGGTGATACCACCCTTATGGCAGAAAGTGAAGAAGAACTAAAGAACCTCTTTATGAAAGTGAAAGAAGAGAGTGAAAAAGTTGGCTTAAAGCTCAACATTCAGAAAACGAAGATCATGGCATCCGCTCCCATCACTTCATGGCAAATAGATGGGGAAACAGTGGAAACAGTGAGAGACTATTTGAGAGGCTCCCAAATCACTGCAGATGGTGACAGAAGCCATGAAATTAAAGATTCTTGCTCCTTGGAAGTTATGAGAAACCTAGACAGCATATTAAAAAGCAGACATTGCCAACAAATGTCTGTCTCGTCAAAGCTATGGCTTTTCCAGTAGTCATGTGTGGATGTGAGAGTTGGACTCTAAAGAAAGCTGAATGTTGAAGAATTGGTGCTTTGAACTGTGGTGTTGGAGAAGACTCGTGAGAGTCCCTTGGTCTGCAAGGAGATCCAACCAGTCCATCCTAAAGGAGATCATCCTGGGTGTTCATTGGAAGGACTGATGTTGAAGCTGACACTGTAATACTTTGGCTACCTAATTCGAAGAACTGGGTCATTTGAAAAGACCCTGATGCTGGGAAAGATTGAAGGCAGGAAAATGAGATGACATTGGATGAGATGATTGGAAGGCATCACCAACTCAATGTACATGAGTTTGGGTAAACTCTGGGAGTTGATGATGGAAAGGGCAGCCTGGTGTGGTGTGTTCCATGGTGTAGCAAAGAGTCAGACACAACTAAACAACTGAACTAGACTTAAGATAACTTTTCCTCAGTTTCTTTTTCTTGTTTCATGGATTTCACTACAGAATGATCAAGTTATGGTAACATGCCTTCAACTTAAAGTGATAGGCTTACAACTTGAATTGTGTCTGCAATGCTATATTATGCTTCGCAAATCCAGGAAAAAAAAAAAAAAACAAAAAAACAAAAAACCATGAATAACTTCTTGAGGTCTTTGGGGTAGTACAACTTTGCCACCTTTTTGTTTATTTTCTAGCTTTGATTATATCTCCACATGTCTATCTCCATCTTTTTACCTTCACTTTGAAACTAGCCTCCAAGAAAATAAAACCAATTTCAAGATATCATCTTACACTGTTCCAAGCTAGGGACCACCAACTCAAATTCATTTCTGAGCTAAGAGATATGCAACGCCCTTTGGATTGGATCCACGGAATGATCAACTTCAGAAGATAGTTCTGTTATTCTACATACAGGCTTGTTATTCTATACACAGGCTCCAAAATAAGTCCACAAATATGTCCTACCATGAATAATTATTCATGATGGTTGTTTTTTAGGCGCTAAGTCATGTCTGATTCTTTTATAATACTGGGGACTGTAGCCCACCTGGCTCCTCATTCATGGGATTTCCCATGCAAGAATATTGGAGTGGGTTGTCGTCATTTCCTTCTCCAGGAGTTCATTCCTGACCCAGGGCTTGATCTGATGTCTCCTGCATTACCAGGCAGTTTTTACTACTGAGCCACCAGGGAAGACCAATAATAATTTTAACAGTTATTGAAGTAGAATTACATACAGATATATAACATAAATATCACCCATACCTTCTGTTTCTATATAGGGAAAAGCTGTGAGTTTCTAAATATCTACCAAGCAATGAAGAAGATCATTTAAAGGAAGAGATGACAGTATTTCAGTTTTAATGTTTAACATATTTTAAGCACTTAATATATCTGTTGGAAGAAAAGGATTAGTCAGAAGCTGTATATTCAGTCCTAAAGACCATTACTATTCAGAAAAAAAAAAAAAAACAAACCAAAAAACAGTTAATTTCCTATGGCATGAAATAGCTATTTTTTTTTAAAGTTTTCAAGCTAGATTTAACCATATTTGATATGAACAAGTTCATGATGTACTTTTGCAGAAATAATCTCCCAAAGTTGATCAAATTTCTTACCTTTTAAAAAATTTCCTTTCTCACTTTTTTAGAGACTTTAAATCTTATTTCATCAAAAATCCTCTATAATAATTACATAAGATTAAAACAAACTGTGTATGTATATCACAACAAACTGGAAAATTCTTAACAATATGGGAATACCAGACCACTTTGCCTACCTTCTGAGAAACCTATATGCAGGTCAAGGAGCAACTGTTGGAACTGGACATGAAACAACTGACTGAGTCCAAATTGGGAAAAAGATACATCAAGGCTGTATATTGTCACCCTGCTTATTTAACTAACATGCAGACTACATCATAAGAAATGCCAGGCTGGATGACTCACAAGCTGGAATCAAGATTACAGGGGAAAATATCAATAACCTCAGATATGTAGATGGCACCACCCTAATGGCAGAAAGTGAAAACAAACTGAAGAGACTCTTGATAAAAGTGAAAGAAGAGAGTGAAAAAAACTGGCTTAAAGCTCAACATTGAAAAACCTAAGATCAGGGCATCGAGTCCCATCATTTCATGGCAAATAGATAGGGAAAAAATGGAAACAGTGAGAGACTTTATTTTCTTGGGTTCCAAAATCACTGTGGATGTTTAACTGCAGCTATGAAATTAAAAGATGCTTGCTCCTTGGAACCATGACAAACCTTGACAGCAAGTTAAAAAGCAGAGACATCACTTTGCCAACAAAGGTCCATATAAACAAAGCTATGGTTTTTACAGTAGTCATGTATGGATCTGAGAGTTGGACCATAAAGAAGGCTGAGCACCAAAGAACTGATGCTTTCAAATTGTAGTGCTGGAGAATACTCTCGAAAGTCCCCTGGTAAACAAGGAGTTCAAACCAATCAATCCTAAAGGAAAGCAACCCTGAAGTTTCACTGGAAGGACTGATGCTGAAGCTGTAATACTTTGGCCACCTGATGTAAAGAGCTGACTCACTGGAAAAGACCCTGATGTTGGGAAGGGCTGTACAGTTCAGTCACTCAGTTGTGTCTGACTCTTTGCGACCCCATGAATCGCAGCATGCCAGGCCTCCCTGTCCATCACCTACTCCCAGAGTCTACCCAAACTCATGTCCACCGAGTCGGTGATGCCATCCAACCATCTCATCCTCTGTCCTCCCCTTCTCCTCCTGCCCCCAATCTCTCCCAGCATTGGGTCTTTCCCAGTGAGTTAACTCTTCTCATGAGGTGGCCAAAGTATTGGAGTTTCAGTTTCAACATCAGTCCTTCCAATAAACACCCAGGACTGATCTCCTTTAGGCTGGACTGGCTGAATCTTCCTGCAGTCCAAGGGACTCTCAAGAGTCTTCTCCAACACCACGGTTCCAAAACATCAATTCTTCAGCATTTAGCTTTATTCACTGTCCAGCTCTCACATCCATACATGACTACTGGAAAAATCATAGCCTTGACTAGACAGACCTTTGTTGGCAAAGTAATGTCTCTGCTTTTAAATATGCTATCTAGATTGGTCATAACTTTCCTTTCAAGGCTGAGAGAGGTGGAAAAGGGGGAAACAGAGAATGAGATGGTTGGGGTCATCACTGAACTGACTCAATGGACATGAGTTTGAGCAAATTTGGAGAAAAACTCAAAGACAGGGAAGCATATGATGCTTCAGTCCCAGGATCACAGAGTCAGACACAATTTAGTGACTGAAAAATCATCACCACATGGGATATCAGTTCAGTTCAGTCACTCAGTCATGTCCGACTCTTTGCAACCCCATGAATCACAGCATGCCAGACCTCCCTGTCCATCACCAACTCCTGGAGTCCACTCAGACTCACGTCATCGAGTCAGTGATGCCATCCAGCCATCTCATCCTCTGTCATCCCCTTCTCCTCCTACCCCCAATGCCTCCCAGCATCAGAGTCTTTTCCAATGAGTCAATTCTTTGCATGGGATATGGTTACATACAAATTACACATCCTACACATGTAACATCTGAATTATAATTTTTTTAATTTTAAATTTATTTAATTGGAGGCTAATTACTTTACAATATTGTATTGGTTTTGCCATACATCAACATGAATCTGCCACGGTTGTACACGTGTTCCCCATTCTGAACCCCCGTCCCACCTACCTCCCGGTACGATCCCTCAGGGTCATCCCATTGCACCAGCCCCAAGCATCCTGTATCCTGCTTTGAACCTGGATTGGTGATTTGTTGCTTATATGATATTATACATGTTTCAATGCCTTTCTCCCAAATCATCCCACCCTCTCCTTCTACCACAGAGTCCAAAAGACTGTTCTATACATCTGTGTCTCTTTTGCTATTTTGCATATAGGGTTATCGTTACCATCTTTCTAAATTCCATATATATGCATTAGTATACTGTATTGGTGTTTTTCTTTCTGGCTTACTTCATTCTGTATAATCGGCTCCAGTTTCATCCACCTCATTAGAACTGATTCAAATGTATTCTTTCTAATGGCTGAGTAATATTCCATTGTGTACACACACCACGGCTTTCTAATCCATTCATCTGCTGATGAACATCTGGGTTATTTCCATGTCCCGGCTATTATAAACAGTGCTGCGACACATATACCCCAATGTGGGGTACATGTGTCTCTTTCAATTCTGGTTTCCTCAGTGTGTATGCCCAGCAGTGGGGTTGCTGGGTCATAGAATTTTTAAGAGTCCTGGAAATCTGATGTTTTTAAAATTTAATTTTTTCCAAGCATAATTACACAAGTATATGAAATAATGTTTGTTTTGCTTATATTTGTTCATCTTGAGAGGTTTAGCTAAATTTATTGTAGGATTTTTTATAGTACCTTAATAAATCTAACATTTAATTTTTCATAAATTGTTTTCATTGTTTATTTTTGTTATCCACATTATAATGGATAAAACACTTTACTCACTTGTCATTATTGTACATTTATTACTCCTTTCATAAAATTCTGCTATACATTAGAAGGCATCAAAGTAACATTCAATATGACACTGGAATTTACACTTTTCTATTATAAAACTTTTCTAGTTTGACCTATTAAAATGTTTCAAGAATCAAAAATATTTTAGAAATATTTCTTTTCCTTTTCAGTGATTAGTGAGTTATATATCCATGTGTTTTGAGCTTAATTCTCCTACCCCCACCACCATTTCAAATATGTTGAAGTGCTAACCTTAAACACAGAAAGTGAGGGTATTTGGAAGACTGTCTTTATTCAGGGAACAAATTCAATGTTGTCATTAGTGTGGGCTCTCTCTTCCTAAAAGGACCTTGATAGTTCTGCTTAGCTTGACTAAGCTTTAGATAGATTTCTTCCTAACTCTGGGCCCTGACCTCTCTTTTTAGACATTAAAGAAAGCTTGCAATTGTAAATTATTTCTGCTCCATTAAGATGTAAATCCTCTCTCAGCCTCTTGCCAGGCTTTTTAACCTTGAAATAACCTTGCTTTAGAACTAAGAATGTCTTTCCCAAAGATCTGGGAGTCATCCTTTGAAATATAATCAGTAAGACAGAGGCCCTATCTCCTAGTCTCCGTGGGAGTGTAGGGACCTGACTTCAATAGGCCCCAATTAGCAGACACAGATGGCCTAATCACAGTAGCCAGTGCACCCCCCTCCACTAATATCCCTGCCACTGCTTTTTCACTAGCTCACCCCAGAGCTTAAAAATTCTCTTGCCATTTGTCTTAACAGAGTTCAATTTCTCTATTGTAATAGTCTAGACAACATCTGCAATATCTGTGCATGCAACCTTCTTTGGCCATTCATCCTGTCTGGTGCAGTTTTTACTTAACAGCTCTACTCCAATTTAATTAGACTCTGTCAAATGGGGGGGGGGGGGAAAGCAATGACAAACCTAGAAAGTATATTAAAAAGCAGAGACATTATTTTGCCTCCAAAGTTCCCTATACTGAAAGCTATGGTTTTTCCAGTAGTCTTGTACAGATGTGAGAAATGGACAAAGAAAAAAGTTGAGTGCTGAAGAATTGATGCCTTTGAACTGTGGCTCTGGAGAAGACTCTTGAGAGTCCCTTGGACTGCAAGGAGATCAAACCAATTAATCATAAAAGCAGTCAATCCTGAATATTCATTGGAAGAACTGATTCTGAAGCTCTAATACTTTGGCCACCAGATGGGAAGGGCCAACTCATTGTAAAATCCCTGACGCTGGGCAAAATTGAAGGCGGGAGGATAGGGGATGACAGAGGATGAAATGGTTCGATGGCTTCACCAAATTAATGGACACTAACTTGAACAAACTTCGAGAGAGGGTGAAGGACAGGGAAGCCTGGCGTGCTGCAGTTCATGGGGTCTCAGAGTCAGACACAACTGAGCAACTGAACAACAACACAGAGGGGAAAGGCAGGCACAGAGGCAGACATGTACACTGGGAGAATGCCACATGATGATGAAGGCAGAGATCTGAGTGGTGCAGCAGAAGCCAAGAAATGTGAAAAAATCCTGCCAAACTACCTGAAGTTAGGAGAGAGGCATTGAACAGACTTCCCATAACAGCCCTCAGAGGGAACTAACCCTGTTGACACCCTGATCTTGGACTTCTAACCTCCAGAACTGTGAAAGAAAGCATTTCTTTTGTTGAAGCCACACAGTTCATAGTATTTTGTTTCGACAGCCCTAAGAAACTAATAGGCTTCCCTGGTGGCTCATTGGTAAAAGAATCTGCCTGCCAATTCAAGAGATGCAGGTTCAATCTCTGATTCAGGAAGAACCCCTGGAGAAGGAAATGATCCCTGTTCTAGATTCTTGCCTGTGAAATCCTGTGGACAGAGGAGCTGGGTGGGTTACAGTTCATGGAGTTGCAAAAGAGTTGGACATAACTTTGCAACTAAACAACAAAAACAAGGAAACTAATACATTGTATTATGTAGCGATAAGACTTGTAGTTGACAAAGCTAGTCTTGGAGACCTACTGTGCTGCTTCCTGGTTTGGGAGCTGGGATAAATCTGTAAACTATCTAAATTTCTATATCTTCAGGGCAATTGAATGACTTAACATTTTGAGAGAGGTTTGCTCATGACAGGGATAAATAAAATGAAACATTGTTTTTCATTTGAAAGATTATTTTATAAGGTTAAAGACAGCAATAGCAAAGTTTCTTAAAAAACAAAAAAATGCAACCGGGATTAAGTACTCAGCAATTTTCTTTAAGAAAGGAAAAACATGGAATTTGAAACATTTCTGCTTTGAATTTTCTACTTGATTAGCGTTTTCCATGGAATTTGTATTGTGTTAAGTTTTATCCAATGTACAAAATCTTAAAAGAGCCTATATATTTTCACTCCAAACTAGTTCATTTCACTGATACATAACTCCGTCCCAATCTCAGCATAGACGTATAGGTCATTTGTCATCTTTACAACCCTCTCACAAGGAGGGTAGAATCTCCAAATTCTCTTAAGTAGAAACACTTGTCTCTTTATTTATTTTTTTAATAAAGAGAGCATACAGAGTGACCTAGAAAACTTATATTTCTATTATAAACCTCAGCCTTTTTATCATCAGTTATGCACCTTTTTAATACTTTTTATTAACATTGTGCTTGGTAAAGAAATATGAAAGATAGTATTCAATTCAAGACTTCTTAAAACAGTATAATTTATAAATGGAGAGGTTTTATAACAAGGTAATAATTTTATAATAACTTTTTGCTTTTCTATTCCTCAGGAAGAGCTCAGGGAAAATAAACAAGGATCCATTTAAAGTCTGGGTTAGTGCCAGTTTGACTAGGTTCCATGCTAGGCAGGGTGCCATAATTAAAAGTTACACTAATCAACCATGAAACAAATAGTAATATCAGCAAGTGAAAAAAAGTAAACTTAGAGAATGAAAAACAATGGCCTGTTAGGAATAATCATGTGTGACCAATGGTTAAGGATGGTAACAAATGGTGAACTGCTTTGTTGTACTTTTCCTATTTTTTAATCCCAGGAAACACCTTTTTAAAGGTGAGTGAACATCAGTTTAAGAGTTGTGATAACTTTATGAACAGTAGATCATATCAATATCAATAAACTGAGTGATTGTTTTCAATAATAATGCTAAAAATTATTCATTGAACAAAAGATAAAGAGAAGTCACTGGACTGAAGGTGTATTCTTTGATGTACTAATTTCAGTCTCCTTGGTCCTTGGTTGGCATCCAGTCCCATCACTTCATGGGAAATAGATGGGGAAACAGTGGAAACAGTGTCAGACTTTATTTTTTTGGGCTCCAGAATCACTGCAGATGGTGATTGCAGCCATGAAATTAAAAGACGCTTACTCCTTGGAAGAAAAGTTATGACCAACCTAGATAGCATATTCAAAAGCAGAGACATTACTTTGCCGACTAAGGTGCTTTTCTTCAGTCAAGGCTATGGTTTTTCCAGTGGTCATGTATGGATGTGAGAGTTGGACTGTGAAGAAGGCTGAGCGTCAAAGAATTGATGCTTTCGAACTGTGGTGTTGGAGAAGACTCTTGAGAGTCCCTTGGACTGCAAGGAGATCCAACCAGTCCATTCTGAAGGAGATCTACCCTGGGATTTCTTTGGAAGGAATGATGCTAAAGCTGAAACTCCATTACTTTGGCCACCTCATGAGAAGAGTTGACTCATTGGAAAAAACTCTGATGCTGGGAGGGATTAGGGGCAGGAGGAGAAGGGGAGGACAGAGGATGAGATGGTTGGATGGCATCACCGACTCAATGGAAATGGGTTTGGGTGAACTCTGGGAGTTGGTGATGGACAGGGAGGCCTGGCGTGCTGCGATTCATGGGGTTGCAAAGAGTCGGACACGACTGAGTGACTGAACTGAACTGAACTGAACTGGTCCTCGGTTAATTAACAACAGCCTCTTAAAATAGTTATATCAGTTTCTTACTGCACAGATCAAGTTTTAGTTTGTCAAAAATGAATATAATCGAGTGTTGATTGTGATTAATGCAACTTCAGCTGCAGGAGATAAAAAAGATTCCTTTTCTTCCTCTGTCAGTGGAATACCAGCAAAGATTAAAATAATCTCTGATTCATTACTGTGTAAAGTATTGGTTTTAACTATTTTGAAATATCTATTTACACATACTATTTGGTATATTAAGTTTTCCAAGCTCTTTATTAGACATTACAGTAGAAAAGAGGGCTTCCTAGGTGGTGCTAATGATAAAGAATCTGCCTGCCAATGCAGGTTCATCCCTGGGCTCAGAAGATCCTCTATGGAAGGAAATGGCAACCTGCTCCAGTATTTTTGCCTGGAAAATTCCACACACAGAGGAATTTGGTGGACTACAGTTCACTGGGCCGCAAAGAGTTGGACATGACTGAGCACAGAGCTTGAACAGATCACAATTATGTAACTTGTAGAGAAGGAGTGGTGATGGCCTAGGGCCTGTAGGGAGCAGAGATACAGTGATGACTTCCAAAAAATTGATATCAAAAGCAGGATTTTGAAAGTGAAGTGTCACAGGAGCATGCCTGTATCTAGAAGGGAAATAGAATGGCAACAGAGAGACCAACTATATGTTGTTGCCATAGTCCAGGTGAGAAATGGTGAGAATAATCTGAGATTGTGGCAAAGAATAATGCCAGGTTCAAGAGGCCTGAGACCAGGTGGACATGAAAGAAGAAAGTTATTAGTAAAGGATAGCCCAAGGATTTAATTTCAATGGCTATATAAGTAGCAAAGTCTTAACAAAGCACACATAGTGTGCTCTTGCCAAAACAGGTTGGAAGTGAATGCAATTAACTTGCTATCAGAGATAATGAGTTTCAGAAACCAGTTCATTATCCAAGATCTACATGAAACTGCTTTTCACCTTTTTTTTTTTTTTTTTAAATGAAGCCTAGACATTAAGATTCTAGGAGAAATTATACTGGGTAGATTTTGAGGGGAATAGATGAAAAATATCTTTAAGTTGTAAGAAGAAAACTCAAATTTCATTAGAATTACAAGTATATTCACATTTCTTTCTACTACCGTGTAACCAAGTTAATTTTTTCCCCATAAATACCCCATCATTGAATACAGAGAAAAATAAACAAATAAACAAAAACATAAAACAACTTTGGTTTAATCTCACTGTTTTTGTTTTCTAGAGTTGCTGTAACAAATTACCACATAGTGAGTGGATTAAAACATAAACTTTCCTAGTCTGGGAACCAAGATCCCACATGCTGCCTGGCACAGCCAAAACAAAACAAAAAATCCCCCACAAACTTACTTTCTTTGCTGTAGCTTGGGTGTTCCTTTCTGGTGACTCTTGGGGTGAAGACTTTTTAAGATTGGTGGAGCTCTCAGCTCACATCACTGTTTCTTCTGCCGTCACATCCACTTTTAAAGATGCTTGTGATTACATTAGGCACACCTGGCTCCTTCAAGCCATCCTCCCTAGTTTAAGGTCAGATGATGAATAACTTTAATTCCAGCTACAATTTACTTTCCTCTTTACTATGCAAGGTAACATTGCCCCCTGTTCTGGGAACTGGGACATGGACATCTTTGGGGGGCATTAATCTGTTTTTGACGTTGATAAATTTACCTTGATACAATTATTTTTTTCTTTCTAATTAAATAAATATCTTCTATAACAATGTACCAAATATAAGTGGAATTGAGGCTCTGTGGCTTCTGAGCCTTATACATTTTGTGGGTGGAGGGCAGCGGGCCTGAGATTTCACAGCTATAACTACAAAATTCTGCCCCCTTTCTGTCTGGAATCTCTGTCTCCCCTTGACTGGAGAGCGTCCTGGTATAAGTAATTGCACCTGGCTTAATCTGTGCCTTGTTGTCACCAAAAAATAGAGCTCGCTGTGCTAAAGACTTCATTGCTAGTGACTGTTTGGTCATGATATTTTAGCCTTTGCTACTCCATGGTCCTCTGGTACTTTGGCCACAAACAGAAGATAAAGGAAATACTGACCTACTAAACAGTGTGCAGTTCAAATGGATGTAACAGTGCTGCTGCGAGGCCCACTGGCTATTCTTTCTCTTTGCTAAACCTACCCTCTCTCTTCACTGAATCTATCCCCCTGGACAATCTGTTTTTCAGGCTCCTGAATCTGCAGCTTCAGGTGTCTCCACTGGTTTGAGGCCTTTCCTAGAACTCCAAACTCCACCTTGAGGTTTCACTGTAAAGAAGCAGATATATGAGCAATGGGCTCTTGTACTTTACTCACTTTCTCCTTCAGTTTCTTTAGATCAGAAAGGATGGTCGTCTATCTCACTTTTCTCCTTGCTATATCCTCCCTCTACCTTAATGCAGCAAACATATTACAGGGTTATTGGAAACATTATATAAGGGGTATTAAAAAATTCTGCCTTATGTACAAAATTTTATGATCATAGTTTCTCCATGGTATGATTTTTACTGGGGGGTCAAGGAACAATTTTTAACTAAGGATTGCAGGTGATAAAATATTGAATACCCCCAAATAATCACCCCATTGTATATGAATGTCAAATACCTCTTTCTACCATTTCAAAGCAATTTAATGTTTGCTTTTTCATCACTATTCAACTAATATTCAAAAACTTTTCAAGACATTCATACTGAAAAAGCAAATGACTTTCTGAATCCATTAAAACACCACAGCATGTTACTTATTATCATTTAGCAACTCTTTCCTGCAAGTATACATATAAAATTGTATTTCTGCAAGATGGAAACCATATGCCTTTTCCTTCTTCAAAAGGGATTCAAAATTTTATTACAAGGTGGATAATATAAAAGCATTATCATTATATGTACTGGTGCAATATGTATGACTCTTAAATTTAGGAATAAATTACCTGTTTTATAATAAGCATAGCATTTTCCATTTGTAAACATTACATTTTCTGTCACCATGATGAGTTTCTACTGCTTGAAGGAGTGGCTCATTCATGAGTATCCTGCTTTTATCATAATATCTTAGAGAAATAAGAGTAGGCCTTTAGATGGAGATACTACTCTAAAACAAAACCACATGATAATACTTTTAACTACAATAGAAACAGCATTCATTATTTTAAAGTAAATCTTTAATTTTTCTGTATATTTTTATCTCAATTTTTAGAAGGATGAAATTTTTTATGAAATTATATCATTCATAACAGGAAACCAAAGTTTATAATTACTTATTTTTTGCTTAAATATGAAACTGGAATCAAATAAATATTAATTTTCTAGATTTTTTTCTTACTGTATCCATTGGTTTGAGTAATTTTAAATATCTTAGGCTTTTAATTATTTTAAAATGATATATTTACTTAGGAGTGGTTGGATTCTGTTTGAGACAAATAGACCAAATTTGGCAAGATAATGATAAAAAGAGAATATACAAATGTACTATGATGGGAATAAAGGAGAAAATAAAAGTACAAAAGTAGGATATCAAAATTTAAATATATTACATGCTAAAATTGAATGTTTGTAGGCTAGTAGTTTTGAAAACTTATGTGGATAAGTTCCCTGAATAATATAATTTTACTAAGATGTAAATAACTAGAAAATTGAAATGGAAATTTAACTCTAGAGAATCTAAATCAGTAACCTCTTAATATTCCATACAATAATCAAATAGCATTAGACTTATTTTTTCTATGCATTTATCAAGAGTTATTTAAGTCCTGTCTCACACATGTACTTTCAGAGAGTTGAAGAAACAAAACAAAATGGTAAGCTTCTAAAAATGAAAAGTATTAAGAGCAAAAAATACCAAGACAATTCAAGACTATATATTAAAAGATAATATATACTGAACTATTTGTTTGTTTCCCCAAAATTCAAGATTAATTTAACAACAGAAAATTGATCAATATGTTTTTAAACATTAACAAATTAAAGAAAGAAAGCCATATGATTTTGACAATACTTGGTGGGTCGGTTGGTAAAGAATTTGCCTACAATGAGGGAGACCCCAGTTCTATCCCTGGGTCTAGATGATCACCTAGAGAAAGAAAAGGAAACCCACTCCAGTATTCTTTTTTTTTTTTTTTTTTCTTTACAATAAAAATCTTTATTTAATTTTGGTCACTACAGGTATGATATACTGGAGTCACAGGGCAATATGCATTAACAGGATAAAACAATTCATAAAAACTGAGTAACTATGCACACAAATTTCTTAAACATTCAATCACATGAAGATAAAAATGCACAGATGTATGGTGGGAAAAACTGTATCTAACACTGAAACTACTATAGGACTCCTTCAACAAGTCCAACTTTTAGTGATAAAACTACTGTTCTGGGCAAATGGCAGTCATAAACCCACATCTACTCTGACAAGTCTGAATGGTGCATAAGCATAGTAACAGCATGAGTAAGAATGCCCTCACACAGCACAGGTTCTAGGGTAGACACAGATTCACACAGACATCACAGTGTTATACTTTAAGGAAAGAGTTCCATTTACAACTCACATTAACTCATATAAAAATAACCTGACCCTACACAAAATGTCCTTTTAGCAACATTCAAAGTAATTAACTGTTACAGTTTCCAAAGTGGCAGAGGTATTGAAGCAAAGAAAAAAGAAAAAGAAAAACCACCCACAAAAAAGACAAATTATGACAAAAGTATGAGTTACTCAACTGGACAGTATCCTCTTCCAAATTAAATGACACTGTATAAAAATTTGCCGGAAATTATTATTTTTTTTTTTACAAAACTGAACCCTGTACATTTACACTTGAGTCCAAGCCATTCTGCACGTGGTGGGAAGCCGCAGTTCGGTTACCTTTCCCACTCACGGTTTTCTCCTCTTGCGGGTCATGCTTGGAGTCTGTGTCATTTGAGTGGTGTGTGAGAAAGTTTTCACTGCCCATGGAAGAGTCTACACTTTCATACCCTGCACTGAGTTGGTTTACGTAACTACTACCTCCTCCAAGCTGCTGGAGGCCTTATTCCCATTCCCTGAAGAAGAAGGAAAGTCATCTTCAGCTGTATAACCCTCCCTGTGAAATCCAGACCCAGACGTCCTCTGCCAGGAGGAACTGCCATTACTTGGTCCACTGGCCAGATGACTGCAGTCTTTACATTTGGCCTCTGCCTGTCCTACAGGCGCAGAAGATGTAGTCCTGCTGGTACTCGGGCCTGGGGCTTGAGACTGCTGCTATTGGTACTGAGCCAACTGCTGGCACGTCTCCTTCAGTTATTGCTGAAGAACTAGAATGGTACTCTGCATACCCTCTACTTATTCTTCAAGTTGAATGATGAAGTCATTCAGTTCATCCTGACTGCTTTTAAGCTCCTCACTATATTTCTTCTGTAAAGCCAACTTTGCTTCAAGTTGTTCAATAGCATCCCTGGGACAGCTGCCTTCCAAGCTCTTGATTCTCCTGGATAAGCATTTGACACTTCGCCATTAACTTTTTGCCTGTTTGGCTCATTTGAGTGTGACCCAGAAGTTCAACAACAATCACGAAGTCCACGGTCTTATTGGCAAAACTGATATACAGTGTCTCTAAGTCACTATGCTCAAGGTTAAGAGTGATGCATATTCCATCTTTACATTTATTGGAATTTTACATGTTCAATTCATGGTTTTAAATCTCTAGGTTTTCATTCCCCCAAACTGTCTGAAGACACAGTGTGCCACAGACTTAAGACTTCTGTTTCTCCCTCTGTTTTCTTCAAACAGAAACATTTCTCAAATGTCTACATGTTCTAGAAGGGGACTTTTTCAGAGGTGGCCACTTCTTTAGAATAGTCCTATGCCATCAGGCCTCTGAAGCAAGGGGAGGGGGAAGAGAAAAAAGCTGAAACACAAGGTTCATCTGGTAAGTTTTACATTAACCTTTACAAGTTGGATAGTATAAGAATGTGGCTTTTTGGCTCAAAAAGTCTGAGTCTTGGTGTGGAAACGAGTATGTGGCTGTCCCACCACAGCTTTCTCGCAGTGGGATTGTCAGGGAAGTCTTGACTGGGGAGTATGATTTGTTTACCTATCAGGCGTAAACCTCCAGGCACTCAGTTCATTTTGGGCTTGTTCCAGTTTGTCTTTAGTCTGTTCCAGTTCACTTTTCATTTTTAGGAATAACAAGTTGATCGTTGGGTCCACTGTTGATCTCAGTTGTGCAACGCTCGGCTGCTGGACTTGCTTGAGGTACTGGATCTGAGTAGCACACTCTTGGATTTCTTGCTCCGTGGTTGCTAGTCTCTTTACAAGAATGTTTTCCCTGCGTGCAGATTCTTGCTGCTGCTGCTTTAGTTTTTCTTCAGATTCCCTTAAGCCAGTTACATCATTAGAGTTGAGATCTATGTACTTTCCCTTCAAAGCTTGCACATATGCTTCCTACTGTTTCCACCTTAGAATTAATTCATCTCGTGCCATAACTTTGAAGTCTGTTTCACTCAGTCGAATCTTTTTGGGAAGAGGTTCTTCATTGGTCATCTTGAATCCTCTCCAGACGGAGGCCGCGCCGGCGCCCGCTCAGTCACATAGGCCGACCCCGTGCTGTCCTCTCGCCGCCCAGGCCGCCCGACAGCGCCGCCGCCACGGGTCCCGCGCTCCTCCTCCGCGCCGCAACCCCTGTGTTCTCCTTTATTTGCGGGTCTTGCTGCCACAAATGGCCCACTCCAGTATTCTTGCTGGGAAAATCCCATGGAAGAGGGGCCTGGAGGGCTACAGTCCAGGCAGTGCCAAGAGTTGGACATGACTTAGCGGCTAAACCACTACCCATATAGTTGACGAGCATATTTTATGAGCTAGCAATCCCACTACTCGGTGTATATCCTAGAGACAATCTTGCACATGTGCTTCTGTAGACATGAAATCATAATTTTCCTTCCAGTCCTGTTCATAATAGTAAAACACTGGAAACCACTCAATTTTCATCAACAATGGAAAAAACAGCAGCTGTGTGCCTGCTATGTCTTTTCAGTGGTGTTCAACTCTTTGCAACTCTATGGACTGTAACCCACCGGGCTCTGTCTGTCCATGGGATTCTCCAAGCAAGAATACTGGAGTGGGTAGCCATGCTCTCCTCCAGGGGGTCTTTCCCACCCAGGGATCGAACCCATGTCTCTTATGTCTCCTGCATTGGCAGGTGGGTTCTTTATCCCTAATGCCACCTGGGAAGCCCAAGACTGCAGGTACATGTGTCAAATTGGATGAATCTTAAAAGTATAATATTAACTGAGAATAGCAAGCTTCAAAAGAAGAAAACTAATTTCATTTATGTAAGTTGGAAATGCCTTGGAAATGAAAAAAAAAAATGAACTAAGTAACTATACATAGATAACACAGATAATAAAACTGTAAAGAAAAGAGAGAAGCTTAATAACACATAATTTGGAAAAAGTGGCTATTACTCCCAAGAGAATGAATTTGACAGGGAACAAACAAGGATATTTTAGGGCATGAAGCTGACTTCTAAATATATTGTTTGGCTTATCATCAAATTTAGTTGTATATATAAGTTTTATAAAGCAGCAGTTGTATGTGTACTTGTATGTATGTGTATGTATATATATTTCAGGTTTTAAAAAATGAAAAGAATACAATGCTAATAATACATTATAGAAAACAATGCTAATAATAATTTATGTGCACAAAAACTAGAGACACAGCCCATTGAAAGGGCAGAGTTTGGAATCAGAGAAAATCAAGGTTGAATAGTTACTACACTACTTAACTAGGTTTGTAACAGATATTTTTAATGAAAAAATAATAATATCCATTATATTATGAAAGTAATAATATCCATTCCATAGGGCTGACATGAGAACTAAATGAAATAATGAAGCAAAACGCAGGCAGAATGGCTGGCACATAGATGCTCAAATCGAGAATCAGCAAGAAGGAAATTAACTCTCCCTTGCTGACAGCAGTTACTACAGAAGAGAAGTATGTTTGCTGCAGCAACTACACTGTTGGAGGAATTGTCAAATTGTGAGTGAAAAATGCAATGGAGTACAGCTTCCAATAAATAATATTGTAAGAAAGCAAGAGTTTCCTCCTGCTCAGACATGCATATAGATAGGCAAAGGGGAGGTCTGATAGAAGTGGCTCTCTTCTCACTGAGACTCTTTCGCCCTTTAGATGATCTGTCATTGTATGCAGAACACAGTGGCAGATTTATCCTCATGATTCAGGTTGCTCAGTAATGGTTCAGGTGAAAGCATTTCAGGAGTGCCATAAAGTGGGAACTCATAAATGACGAAGTCTATTATTGGGTGACAAGCTCCAGCCCGGTGACTTTGTTTGTGACTTTGTATAGAATCTGCAGAAATGCTTTCATTGTCACGAGCTTCAGAAGGAAAGGAAAATGAAATGATAACACCAGTCAGCACATTTAATGGCCTGATACTGTTCAAAAAACAAAACCCTCATATAACTGAAGGCTAAGAGTTTAAAGTAATTGTTATGGTACAGAGCAATTACATTTACCGATGTAACTTGTAATTGTGGTGAGACTGAGATGTACTTTATAGTCTCGTTAATATTATAAGGAATATTGTTATTTCATGTTCTAAATAAATAAACTGAATTTTCATTTTGCTTTCATTTTATAATCAGAATGATGATTAATGGTGTACTTCTCTACAATTAAATGATAGGTCACAAGAAAAAAATGTATATTGTTAGCTTATGCATGTGACTAGTATTTTCTGTAAGAATTACTTTGAGGGAAGCAGCAGGAATAAGCTAGCACTTGGGCTCCTGTAAATCTACATTTATAGATTTATAATGAGACTGGTTGCTTCCTGTTACTATATTTAAATTTTGAATCATTTAAATTTGTACTTGTGCAAAATGAAAATCATATGGGAAAATAACAATCCTGACGTTTATCCAATTACAGGGTATATAGACTCTGCAAAAATGCTTTGTAGAATCTTTAGAAATTACTTATACATACTTTAATCCTGTTCCCATTAATATTTCATGGGATTCTTCTTTGATGTTAACCTAAATTGATATAAAAGGCCTCCTTCATCTCATGTTTTCTGTGATATGCAAAGAGCTGCATCATCACACCAACTAACCAAAAATTTAATTTTAAATATTATTTCATATTTTTGCAATAAAATATCATTATTTTGGGCTTCCCCAGTGGCTCAGAAGTAAAGAATCTGCCCTCAGTGCAGAAGCTGCAGAAGATGTGGGTTCAATTCTTGGGTCATGAAGATCCCCTGGAGGCAACCCAGTATTCTTGCCTGGAGACAGAGGAGACTGGAGGGCTACAGTTCATAGGGTTGTACAGAGTCAGACATAATTGAAGATCTTGGCATACATGCACATCATTATTTTACTTTTTATTCATGTCAAAGTGTTAATCAGATTAGGTGAAAGCAGGAGTCGGAAACATAGGTCCAAGTACCTGCATATTACTAGTGATTTACCTTGATAACCTAGAAATAACGATCAGTGCTTATACAGAAATTTTTATATGCATTAAATCATATCTAAATGATGAGGCATAAATACAACCACACAGAAAGAAAACTAATCGTGGATAATTTTAAAGGAATTAGATAAAAAAGAATTTCTTAGGATTAATGGATATAGCTCTACTTTATCTCTCCTTCAATTTTGTTACAATCTGATCTAAACAAGATAAAGTTTTTCAGTTGGGTATCTTAGTACATCAAAAAACCTTATTAAAGCAACATACAACTCATTAAAAGTAATAAAAAAAGAAAGAAGATTTTATATAGTTCTATAACCAGTGAATAACTTGAGTATCTGATTAAATTTCCACAAGAAGGCCAATGTATTTTTCTGACGAATTCTTTGAAACTTACAGTTAAAAAAAGTGTAAATCTTCTACAAACTCTGCCAAGATCAGACAAAGAAGATTTGCTTTCTAAATTCAGGTCAATCTCTCACTCAGAAGTGAGTATGCCTAAATACTAAATAAAATATATATAAACTATATATATTAATGACTATTCTTTATGAACACTTTGGGTTTATTAGTCCATGAATGAAGCATCCTTTGAAATTCAGACTTCATCAGTATAATCCCATCATAACTGAATCAAGAGAAAATATTATACCATTAAGGGAACATTTCATGCAAAGATGGGCTCGATAAAGGACAGAAATGGTCTGGACCTAACAGAAGCAGAAGATATTAAGAAGAGATGGCAAGAATACACAGAAGAACTGTACGAAAAGGATCTTCATGACCCAGATAATCACGATGGTGTGATCACTCATCTAGAACCAGACATCTTGGAATGTGAAGTCAAGTGGACCTTAGAAAGCATCACTATGAATAAAGCTAGTGGAGGTGATGGAATTCCAGTTGAGCTTTTTCAAATCCTGAAAGATGATGCTGTGAAAGTGCTGCACTCAATATGCCAGCAAATTTGGAAAACTCAGCAGTGGCCACAGGACTGGAAAAGATCAGTTTTCATTCCAATCCCAAAGAAAGGCAATGCCAAAGAATGCTCAAACTACTGCACAGTTTCACTCATCTCACAGGCTAGTAAAGTAATGCTCAAAATTCTCCAAGCCAGGCTTCAGCAATACGTGAACTGTGAACTTTCAGATGTTCAAGCTGGTTTTAGAAAAGGCAGAGGAACCAGAGATCAAATTGCCAACATCGGCTGGATCATGGAAAAAGCAAGAGAGTTCCAGAAAAATATCTATTTCTGCTTTATTGACTATGCCAAAGCCTTTGACTGTGTGGATCACAATAAACTGTGGAAAATTCTGAAAGAGATGGGAATACCAGACCACCTGACTTGCCTCTTGAGAAATCTGTATGCAGGCCAGGAAGCAACAGTTCGAACTGGACATGGAACAACAGACTGGTTCCAAATAGGAAAAGGAGTACGTCAAGGCTGTATATTGTCACCCTGCTTATTTAACTTCTATGCAGAGTACACCATGAGAAACGCTGGACTGGATGAAACACAAGCTGAGATCAAGATTGCCGGGAGAAATATCAATAACCTCAGATATGGAGATGACACCACCCTTATGGCAGAAAGTGAAGAGGAACTCAAAAGCCTCTTGATGAAAGTGAAAGAGGAGAGTGAAAAAGTTGGCTTAAAGCTCAACTTTCAGTAAACGAAGATCATGGCATCCAGCCCCATCACTCCATGGGAAATAGATGGATAAACAGTGGAAAGAGTGTCAGACTTTATTTTTTGGGGCTCCAAAATCATTGCAGATGGTGATTGCAGACATGAAATTAAAAGACGCTTACTCCTTGGAAGAAAAGTTATGACCAACCTAGATAGCATATTCAAAAGCAGAGCCATTACTTTGCCGACTAAGGTCTAGTCAAGGCTATGGTTTTTCCTGTAGTCATGTATGGATGTGAGGGTTGGACTGTGAAGAAGGCTGAGCGCCAAAGAATTGATGCTTTTGAACTGTGGTGTTGGAGAAGACTCTTTAGAGTCCCTTAGACTGCAAGGAGATCCATCCAGTCCATTCTGAAGGAGATCAACCCTGGGATTTCTTTGGAAGGAATAATGCTAAAGCTGAAACTCCAGTACTTTGGCCACCTCATGCAAAGAGATGACTCATTGGAAAAGACTCTGATGCTGGGAGGGATTGGGGGCAGGAGAAGAAGGGGACGACCGATGATGAGATGGCTGGATGGCATCACTGACTCGATGGATGCGAGTCTGAGTGAACTCCGGGAGTTGGTAACGGACAGGGAGGCCTGGAGTTCTGCGATTCATGGGGTTGCAAAGAGTCGGACACGACTGAGCGACTGAACTGAACTGATCTGAAGCACCAATTAAAGCATTAGGCAAAATTCACTTATCAATCGTAATAAAAATTAAGCTAGTAATGGAGAATTTCCATAAGGGATAAAAGATATTTATCCCTTACAAAAGCACATTTACAAAAAGAATAAAGGATGTTTACAAAATCCACAAAAAGATTTGAAATGCAACTGAAAAGAAATATTTAAAGTTTTCTCTGTGAACTAAGGAAGAAGACACATTAGAGGAAGGTATAAAACTATTATCATTCTCAAAAATAATACTGAATAATAACATATCAGTATGTTACTAATATGTCATTAGAATATGACTACTGTGAAACAATTGATGGAATTCATATACCTGATATAAGCCTTATGGAAAGAAAATGATACCGCTGACAGCAAAATCAAGAGGCACGAAATATATTCATATTAAATGAAAAAGTCCTTTGAACTAAAGACCATGGAGCTTATTGATGTACATTTTAAAAGATATAAATAAATGCAGGATGATATCCTATTCCTCAACCAGTGATTCAAAATTGATAAACATTAATCTGCTCAGATTGTTCTAAACATGCTGCACAATCACAAACATTACAATGAGTCTCTTTTGTGGATATTGTAAAATAGATATTAAAATATGAAGTATAAGTAATGCAAAAATAATTAATTGAAAATAAAGAATTCATGGATTATTCTAATGACTATTACATATACTGGAAAATAAACTAGAAAAGTATGCTTTGGATTAAGGTTAAACAAACAAACAAAAAAAATCAATGTAAAGATTTGGGAGTCCAGAAACACTCACATATATAGACATGATATACGACAATAAATAAAGGATGGTCTGTTCAACAGATACTGTTTTGTCAATTTTTGAAACACCACAAGATATATAATAATATACTAGTTAATATAAAACCATATATATCAGATTAAATATTCAAGTCATAAACTAAGGAACAATATTTGTAAAACATAATACTGACAAAAGTTTCTGTCCAGAACAATATATAAACTCCTACCAATCAATAAGAAAATAGAGAAAATCTCATAAGCAATGGACAGGATGGTTGATGAGGCACTTAAATAAAAAGAACATCCAAATGGTCAATTACTGTATGAAAATATTCCCATTAATCATGAGGGCAATATAAGACATAGTTATCATGAGGAAAAATAAATAAAACAAGGTAACACTATAAACCCACTAGGTTGCTGCAGTTAATAGGATTGAGAATAACCCATATATCACTGATGGAGCAACAATGGGGTAGATAAAAATGGAAAATTGGCACTATCTATTGTTGATACCCATGCACTAACATTTTTCTTCAATTGTATGTATCAAACTGAAATGCATAATATGTTCATTAAGAGACAAAACAAAAATAAATATGGAAGCTTTGACTATACTTGCTCTAAACTAGAAGCAAACCAAATATTTATCAACAATGCACTGAATAAATCAATTGTTATATATTTCTATAAGATAAAATTATAAATCAACATAAATGAATTAACTATTGCTACAAGCAACATCTCTGATGAATCTCATCAACCCAAAATTAGACTAAAGAAGACATATATTCATACACAATTATACATTCATAAACAAGCAGCCACACCCTTACCTTGCACAATGCACACACACACACACACACAGACCAAGCACAACTACACAAAATTATCTAAGCTGCTGGAAATAACAACAATGGTTATTTGGAGGGAGAAGCAGGAGAAGTATAATGAGGTACTGCTCTGTGAACTGTGTAGGTGTTAAATGTCCTCACGATGTGCAAATTGATTGAACTATACACATAATTTGTGCATATATATATATATACATTGTATTTTAATTTAACACCTTTCAAGATAGTGGTATATAAAAGACAGGGCTGCCCAGGTGGTGCTCAGTTCAGTTCAGTTCAGTCGCTCAGTCGTGTCTGACTCTTTGCGACCCCATGAATGGCAGCACGCCAGGCCTCCCTGTCCATCACCATCTCCTGGAGTTCACCCAGACTCACATCCATCGAGTCTGTGATGCCATCCAGCCATCTCATCCTCGGTCGTCCCCTTCTTCTTCTGCCCCCAATCCCTCCCAGCATCAGAGTATTTTCCAATGAGTCAACTCTTCGCATGAGGTGGCCAAAGTACTGGAGTTTCAGCTTTAGCATCATTCTTTCCAAAGAAATCCCAGGGTAGATCTCCTTCAGAATGGACTGGTTGGATCTCCTTGCAGTCTAAGGGACTCTCAAGACTCTTCTCCAACACCACAGTTCAAAAGCATCAATTCTTTGGCACTCAGCCTTCTTCACAGTCCAACCCTCACATCCATACATGACTACAGGAAAAAACATAACCTTGATTAGACGGACCTTAGTCGGCAAAGTAATATCTCTGCTTTTGAATATACTATCTACGTTGATCATAACTTTTCTTCCAAGGAGTAAGCGTCTTTTAATTTCATGTCTGCAATCGCCATCTGCAGTGATTTTGGAGCCCTCCAAAATAAAGTCTGACACTGTTTCTACTGCTTCCCCATCTATTTCCCATGAAGTGATGGGACCAGATGCCATGATCTTCATTTTCTGAATATTGAGCTTTAAGCCAACTTTTTCACTCTCCTCTTTCATTTTCATCAAGAGGCTTTTTAGCTCCTCTTCACTTTCTGCCATAAGGGTGGTGTCATCTCCATATCTGAGGTCATTGTTATTTCTCCCGGCAATCTTGATTCCAGTTTGTGTTTCTTCTAGTCCAGCATTTCTCATGATGTACTCTGCATAGAAGTTAAATAAGCAGGGTGACAATATACAGCCTTGACGTACTCCTTTTCCTATTTGGAACCAGTCTGTTGTTCCATGTCCAGTTCGAACTGTTGCTTCCTGGCCTGCATATAGGTTTCTCAAGAGGCAGGTTAGGTGGTCTGGTATTCCCATCTCTTTCAGAATTTTCCACAGTTTATTGTGATCCACATAGTCAAAGGCTTTGGCATAGTCAATAAAGCAGAAATAGATATTTTTCTGGAACTCTCTTGCTTTTTCCATGATCCAGCGGATGTTGGCAATTTGATCTCTGGTTCCTCTGCCTTTTCTAAAGCCAGCTTGAACATCAGGGAGTTCACGGTTCACGTATTGCTGAAGCCTGGCTTGGAGAATTTTGAGCATTACTTTACTAGTATGTGAGATGAGTGCAATTGTGCGGTAGTCTGAGCATTCTTTGGCATTGCCTTTCTTTGGGATTGGGATGAAAACTGATCTTTTCCAGTCCTGTGGCCACTGCTGAGTTTTCCAAATTTGCTGGCATATTGAGTGCAGCACTTTCACAGCATCATCTTTCAGGATTTGAAACAGCTCAACTGGAATTCCATCATCTCCACTAGCTTTGTTCTTAGTGATGCTTTCTAAGGCCCATTTGACTTCACATTCCAAGATGTCTGGCTTTAGATTAGTGATCACACCATCATGATTATCTGGGTCATGAAGATCTTTTCTGTACAGTTCTTCTGTGTATTCTTGCCATCTCTTCTTAATATCATCGGCTTCTGTTAGGTCCAGACCATTTCTGTCCTTTATTGTGCCCACCTTTGCATGAAATGTTCCCTTGGTATCTCTGACTTTCTTGAAGAGATCTCTAGTCTTTCCCATTGTGTTCTTTTCCTCTATTTCTTTGCATTGATCGCTGAAGAAGGCTTTCTTATCTCTTCTTGCTATTCTTTGGAACTCTGCATTCAGATGCTTATATCTTCTTTTTCTCCTTTGCTTTTTGTCTCTCTTCTTTTCACAGCTATTTGTAAGCCCTCCCCCAGACAGCCATTTTGCTCTAAGAACTCACCTGTAAGAGACATAAGAGACGCAGGTTCCATCCCCTAGAGGAGGGCATGACAATCCACTCCATTATTCTTACCTGAAGAAGCCCATGGACAGAGGAGCCTGGCAGGTTACAGTCCATAGGGTCGCAAAGGATTGGACACGACTGAATCAATTTAGCACACACACACATACAGAGGATGTATACATTGTGCATGGATATTTTTTTGCTAATTGAAAGTGATTTTATATATTACCTAGCAACAAAGATAAAGCTAGCCAAGAATCTTTTCATACAAAGAAAGAAAGGTTTGGTGTGGATGTATCTAGGAATATCTATTGCTAAACTAATGGAGTTGGTATAAAATAATTTTCACCCTGAAAAATCATTACTATAGTCCTTAAAATTTAATCTGATCTGGAAAATTAAAAAAAAAAAAAAAAGCTTTGAAATACAAAATTATCATTTTTAAAACAATGTAATCATCCAGTATCCTGCATCGAACCTGGACTGACAATTCATTTCATATATGGTATTATACATGTTTCAATGCCATTCTCCCAAATCATCCCACCCTCTCCCTCTCTCACAGAGTCCAAAAGACTGTTCTATACATCTGTGTCTCTTTTGCTGTCTCGCATACAGGCTGATCATTACCATCTTTCTAAATTCCATATATATGCATTAGTATACTGTATTGGTGTTTTTCTTTCTGGCTTACTTTACTCCTCTAATTAAAAAATAAATTTATATTAAAAATAAAATAATGCAATCATATAATATTTCAAACATGCATAAATGTACATAAAATATAAAGCACCATTTATCTAGATTTGTCAGGAATCAATCCTTCACAATGGTTGCTACAAAGGATCAAATGAAGAGATTGGGGAGGGTCGTTTTGAATAAAAGTTCACTCAAGAAAAACCAAGAGTTCAATGTTGTTTTGGTTTCTTATTGGTGGTTTATGCATTGTTGCCAGGACAGGGAGTGATCTTCCTTCCTTTTCTTAAAAGTACGTGGTGAAATTCCTATGTAAAAAATGTCCCTCCTTGTACCAGAAGAACAGGAATGTTTGTAACATCATGGATAAATAGCTGAAGCCCAGAGAATGTTACACAAAGAATTCTATACAAACAGACCTCATTATAGTCACTTCTGGACCTCCTTCTGCTGGCTCAGTCTGGTATGTGCAAGAGAGTGCTTCCTGCAGACCTTCCTGATACAATTTCATATGAAGTTTCCTTTTATTTATTTTCACATTTTATAACATGTGATATAGCATAGTATAGAATAGATTAAAGTGTTAGAATAAAGGAATGTAAAATAAATAATTATTTTTCCTTTTTCTGTCACAATATCTATTTTAGACTGTCTCTAGTCTAGTCTTGCTTTTATTTAAAATGGAGTCAGCTCCAGATAATTCCACTGACATACCACTTATTTGTTTTCATCTTAAAAATAGAAGAAAGCATATTTTAGAAGAAAGCATATTTTGCTTAAACATCCCACATATAAAATAAAAAAAGAAATTCTCAACTAAGTCTTAAGATTTTTGTTTTAACTTTGTTTCTATTTAAAGATCTGCTATAACTCTGAGAGAATTGTAGAAGTCTGCTCAGAAACATTATAATGTAAAATGGACGGAGAAAGACAATGAGATATTTAATTTCTCACTGCAAAGCCATTGCTGTGAAGAATGCATAATATATATCAATGGTAATATATAGAGAAATAACACAGGTGAGTAGCACAGACAATAAATTTGTTTCTACTGCAGGACTTGTCTGAGCCATTCCTTTTAGTAATAAATAAAATAATTTTAGACCACATGGAACCAGCTTGAAAAAATCCCTTATTTATGGCAATACAGATCAGTGTTGATTCAAACAATATAGCCCATTGCTCCAGAAAACTTCAACAAAGGAATAAATCCTCAGGTGAATATTTAGATCATTATTCATTACAAAGTTTCATTTTTTGTCTTTATTGATTCTCATTATTGGAAGTCATATATTTGGTCTCAACTTTTACTCTACTAGAGGCTTTCCAGGTGGCTCACTGGTAAAGATATATTTTTGCTTATATATGGATATATATATATATATATAAAGATATACATAAAGATATATATTTTGCAATTAGAAAGTGTCTCTCTACCCATATAGATCTGCTAATTTATTCTTCCAACTTGAAGTTTCTCATGTGTTGTAAAATTAAAAAAAAAAAAAAACTAACTCATAATCTTGTTTTTGGTCAGGTTTCATTCTTCAGTAATAGAAATAGAACAGAAATGAAGAGTTGTAAACAGAAACTTTTTCTAAGCTGTTACTCTCTCTCTCACACACACACACACACACACACACACACACACACAGAGTCCAATCTCTGGCTTAGAATTATATGCATATATATAATATATCAACATATATTTCCATTTATTAATAAGTTTCCTATGTATTTCATGTTGGCCTTCTATTTCAATGAAATTTCACAAAGCCTTTTCTCAGATGAGTTATACACTGAATTTCAATCTTATGCACAATCATTGCCTTTTTAAGATCTCAATGCAATTTTATTAGGCATTCATGATTCTGTATTTTTATTTTCAAATAGATATTTCATGGTCTCACCTGTTAAAATATCTAAGATATATTTTAGACAGAGTATCTTTCAATGAATTAAAGCAACTGCTTTCCATATGAACTCGTGCTTGAATTGTGAACTTAACAAAATGGCTGCTCATATTCAGCAGTGAAATGAATAACAAATAGAAATTATACATACACAAAAAGAGAGCATAAGAGGCATTATGTCACATATATATATATATATATATATATATATATATATATATATATATATATATATATATAATTCCATGCCTTCCTCAAATTGGAGTAGTAAATAGAACAGCAAAAGAGGAGATTTAGAAGTCTCAGTCACTCAATTGACTTTATTTTTTAGAGATACAAAATCTGAATTATTCAAGCTGAAGCTATTAAATATTCATAGTGCTTCATATTATAGTTATTGATTAATGTCTTTGGTAAAGAACACTATTATCTTTGATTATATCAAGGTCATTCCAAGGAACAGGACCAAGGCACAAAGTTTTATATATGGAAATATGAGGAGCTAATACATAATTCATATTTAACAGATAACATAAAGGTTAACCCCTTGGAGATTCTGAAGATAATACTCATGTTCTTCTGACAATTCTTTATACTGGCAATTTGGAAAATGCCACTGTTTTATTACTACCTATTCTTGTACTATGACATGAATTAATGCATTCCTGCCTCACTATTCCTATGGGCAAAAAAAGGAATTTGAATTATGTACAAGAGAGAGGTCTTGCAAAATTAAATAAGCCAAAATACTTTTCCTCTGTACACTTATTGGAAATACTCTCAGAGCAGTTCCTTTCACTTTTAAGGAAAGTTGGTACTTCAATGTAACATTATACCAGATATCTGTTAAATTTTCTCTGTCCACTGAAAGAATAGATATTTGGGATCAATTCACATTTTAAAATCATTTACGTATTAAGCAAAAGTGAAATATTTCAACTTTAATTTGATCTAGGTATGTACTCTCAATTTAAAAAAATCAGAGACTGTAATTTCAGTAAGTTTAAATAGCTTGCTCAATGTTTCTACAATGTGCATAATGACTGTCTCATAAAAAATGCTACTTATACTCTCAGTGTCATGATTTTTCTCATATATACAAATGAAGTCAATGTCTACTCTGCAAGATTTGCTGAAAGGATGAAATAATGCAAGTAAAAGCATTTGACACATTTTATCACTATCAACATTAGCTATACTTTTTGTGGAGGGAATAAATTTAAGGTCTTGTCTTCCAAAATTCCTTTTTCTTTCTCTTTCCACTTCACTGCTCTGTCACATTTAAGTCAATGAATCTGTCAATGAGACAAAGTGTGTATAATTGTCTCCCAAAACCATATTTGTTTTCCATTTCAAATACCATTTCAAAGCACTGGAAGAGAGCTCCAGTTATAGTATTGGAGTTATTTTTATTTTTCCTTGAGCCACCTTTTTACTGACATCCACATGTAATTTTAAAATTATGACTTAATTTTAAACGTGAAATCAATACGAATGTTCAATCCCAAAGTCTGTCACACCTCAGAATCTATTCATCATCACCTCCCATTGATTGTATCTTCAAAATACAGTGAGGTTCTGGCTGTTACTTCCACTGCTAGCATCCTGCCTCTCATCATCTGGATTATTACAGTGGTATGAAAGCAGATGTCTTTGATACTGAATCAGGAGTCCTTCAGCATATTCTCAAAAATGCACTTTAAAACATAATTCAGCTTATGACTCAATTTTGTTTAAAATTTATTTTCACTGATTGTAGAAGCCAGAGTTTGTACAAATGTTTTATAGATGCTGCATTATATGAACTCTCCAATTTCTCTGTGAGCTTCTATCCTTCTCTTGGGTCATTCATATTCTCATTCACTTTCAAGTTCAGTAGCCTCTTGTTTATTACAGAACATGGCAACAGATACAGTTTGCCCTGTATCTTCTTGATGTCTTTGGTCAGATACCATCTTCTGCATGACAATTTCCATGCTATTTTATTAAAATATTAAATTCCTCTGTGCTCAATAGATACTTAACCATGCTTGACTTCTACCATAGCATTACTATCATTTTACACACTGTATTTTACATTTTTGATTATTATATTGTTTCCTTACTAGAGTATTAGTTCCATGAGGACAGAGATTTCTATTAACATTTTTTTGTGCTGTATTTCAAAAGCCTAGAACATTCCTGGGCAATAAATAGTTTATTAAGATATGCATTAGGAATGGTCACCTCAGATCATAGAGACAGTAGAGTATAATGATTTTTTTAAAAAAGCATAAAGAGTCACAGATATCAAAATTTGTATCCTTTCTTTAACATTTAAAATTGTGCTACTCTAAACAGAGTTTACACTCTCTATTCTTCAGTTTCTTCATGACTCATGTATTAGAAATATTGTCTACACTCAGAGTACTGTCAAGTGTAATATTGAGATAAAACATTAGCAATGTTTAATACAGTGTCAAATATTTAATATATTCTACTAATCACATATTTTTTTTTTCTAGAAAGAGAGGATGGAATAGGAATGAAGATCATAAGATATACTGGAGATAAATAAAGGAAAATACAAATGATATCCTTCCAACATTTTTTAACCCAAAGAATAAAATCTATGTGCGGTGGAGAGCTCAACACTTTCCTACATCATGCTTCTGAGGACTGATTGCACTTAGTAAGTAACTCATCTTAACCCAGAAGACTTGAATATATTACAAAGCCGTTCCCCAAGCTTGTGTCCCTGCAATGACTTTTTACCATGTGTTTTCATCTACCATTTGTTGTTGTTGTTGCTCAGTCATGTCTGACTCTTTACACCCCTTGTACTGCAGCACGTCAGGCTTCTGTGTCCTTCACCATTTCCCAGAGCTTGCTCAAACTCATATCCATTGAGTTTGTGATGCCATCCAACCATCTCATCCTCTGTCATCACTTTCTCCTCCTGCCTTCAATCTTTCCCAGCATCAGGGTCTTTCCTAATGAGTCAACTCTTTGCATCAGGTGGTCAAAGTATTGGAGCTTCAGCTGCAGCATCAGCCCTTCCAATGAATATTTATGACTAATTTCCTGTAGGATTCGCTGGTTTGATCTCCTTGCAGTCAAAGGGACTGTCAAGAGTTTTCTCCAACACCACAGTTCAAAAGCATCAATTATTCAGTGCTCAGGTTTCTTTATAGTCCAACCCTTACATCCATACATGACTAACTAGAAAAAACCATAGCTTTGACTAGATGGACCTTTGTTGGCAAAGTGATTTCTCTGCTTTTTAATATGCTGTCTTGGTTTGTTATATCTTTTTTTTTTTTTATTGCCAAAGAGCAAGCATCTTTTAATTTCATGACTGCAGTCACCATCTGCAGTGGTTTTGGAGCCCAAGAAAATAAAGTCTGTCACTGTTTCCATTGTTTCCCTATCTTTTTGCCATGAAGTGACAGGACCGGATGCCATGATCTTACTTTTTTGACTGTTGAGTTTTAAGCCAGCTTTTTCACTCTCCTCTTTCACCTTCATCAAGAGGCTCTTTAGTTTCTCTTCCCTTTCTGCCATATGGATGGTGTTATCTGCATATCTGAGGTTATTGGTATTTTTTTTCTGGCAAACTTGATTGCAGCTTGTGTTCTTCATACAACCAGGCATTTCACATGATGTACTATGCATGTAAGTTAAATATACACAGTACAATATACAGCCTTGATGTACTTCTTTCCCAATTTTGAATTTGTGATGCATAGTGACCTACTTAGGGCCTTGCAGAGAGGAGTGTGTATAAGGAGGAGTGTGTATGTGTATATGTGTATATATATATATATATATATATATATATATATATATGTGTGTGTGTGTGTGTGTGTGTGTGTGTGTGTGTGTGTATACATAGTCCCATTTCCAGAATAGCCTCTTGAAACTGAACTATAAGTTATACTTATCTAAGAGAACAAAATTCTTTTGTTGATTTCTGCCATACACTTGTACTCTATCATTCCTAATTTGTCTAAAAATCATCCCTTAAAAAAAAGCAATTTGAAAGCCATATTTACTTTTAAAACACCAAGATAAAAAGGTCTAGGAAGCACTAGAAAAAATTAGAAGGATGCTTCAAACTTCAGAGCTAACTGCTAATATCCGAATAACTTTTACTACTGTAGAATTCTGCATATCAGAGAAACATTAAGTTCCAGTTCTTAGGCTAGTCTTTTTATTTTGTTAGAATCAATACATATGGAAATCATAAAGAAAAACAAAGAACCTTTATATATTAACCACTCAGCTAAGCATAAATTAATAATTCAGCTGGAGGCCCCTGGGAACTTTTATCAAATTCCCTTTTCTATTTATAGACTAAACCATGGCTTTAAATTTGGTAATGAATATATTCCTGTAATTATTTATCTTCCAGTTTGTATATAATTGTACAAAATTGGATGATTACATATTTTTAAAAGTTAAAAATGTATGTCTTTGCCTATACCTTGCTTTGTTTTGTTCCATGTTAGACATTAATGATATCCATCTGTTTTAACATGTGTTATCCATTATTTTAAATGCTGTTTAGAATCTACCTGCCAAAGCAGAAGATGTAGGAGTTGCGGGCTGGATCCCTGGTTAGGAAAGATCTCCTGAAATAGGAAATGTCAACGCACGACAGTATTCTTGCCTGGAAAATTCCATGGACAGAGGAGTCCCATGGGCTCCAGTCCATGAGGTTGTAAAGAATCAGACATGACTGAGCACTCAAGCATTGTATGAAAATATCACAATAAAGTTATCCATTATTCAATATATTCCTGTTCACCTTTCTGAAGTGTTTTGGCATTTTTTAAAATAGCTTCTATGAGAATGTGTTAGTGTTAGTTGCTCAGTTATGTCTGACTCTTTGCAGCCCCATGGACTGTAACCTGCCAGGCTCCTCTGTTCATAGAATTCTCCAGGCAAGAACACTGAACTGGGTAGCCGTTCCCTTCTCCAGGGGATCTTCCTGACCCAGGGATTGAACTCACGGCTCCTGCATTGCAGCAGATTCTTTACCATCTGAACCACCAGGAAAGCCTCACTGAGAATGTATTCTTTTACAAATGGGCCAGAATTTCTCTGTCATAGTCAGTTCAGACTGCTATACCAAAGTACCAAAGACTGAATGGCTTGTAAATACCGGAAATTTATTCTTCACTGTTCTAGAGGCTATAAACCTAAGATCAGAGTGCTGGTATGGTTGACTTCTGGTGACAGCTGTCTTTCAGGTTGAAAACTTCTAATTTTTTGTATCTTCATGTGACTAGGAACAGAGAGTCTCTCTGGCATGTTTTTTATAGGGTACTAATCACATTCCTAATCACTTAACCACCTTCCAACAGTCCCACCTCATGTATTATCATCTTGGGAATTAAGATTTCAATATATGAGTTTGGTGAGGACATAAACATTAATTTCCTTACAGATATACACATAAGAATGCAATTTCAACATCACAGGGTAGCTTGGCTGCCTCTTGTGCGCTCTGCTTAGTCACTCATTGGATGTCTCTTATACCACTGCAAATCCTCTCTGTCTTAACTCTTGTTCAGGAATGGCCTTATTTACCAGGGTGGACTTGTTCAGCTTTATAAAAATGCAACTGATAGTATCAGTCTTCAGGCCCTGGAAAGACTTCACTTTTGGTCCTGGAACTTCTTGGAAAATGTCGTATGGCTAGAGGAACCTGGTTTGATGTTCACATGCATTCCATCCAGACATATTGATGAATTAACACCCATGTAGCAACTCTTGAATAATAGAACCCCTAGAGCTAATGGATAAATATTTCCCTTTAGTTTCACTTCAGTGAGTGATCCTAAAGCATCCAATTCCTAAAGCATCCAAATCCTGAAGCATCCAATAAACATAATATATTCAGATTCGACTCTTTTCCCTTGATTCACGCATCTGTTCCTCATTCTGCCTTTACAATCACATTCCCAATAAATTTCTTATACAGTCTGTGCTCTGGGTGGAATGGAGGAAGTGATTCCAGGATGACAGAGCATATATACATTTTTTCCCCTCTAGATTGATTGTGCTGATTTATGCTTACCAGACATTCATAACATTGTCCCTTGTAGCTAAAATGTGGGCACACAACACCTAATGTATATCTCTAACTGTATCTCCTCTTTGAACAGTCAATTTTGCAACTGCCTTGAACATCAAAGGGGTGTCTCAAATTTAACAAGTAAAACTGAATTCTAAATCTGCATCCTCCCAATTCTGCTTCTATTCCAGTAGCTTTCCACTTTGTAAACTGTATCATCCTTATTCCATTCATACCTTCATTTATGCCGTTCCAGTCAATTAGAAAATGTGCTTTTCTTCACCTTTAGACAAAACATCTGTTTATCATTTCTTATGTGAAGTGGGACCTTTCACTTTAGTGACACTAAATACTTTTTAAACATCTGTCTGCTGCTATTATCTAGTCTTTCTTCATCTCTTCTCCAGAAAGCAACCAAAGTGATTTTTTATTGTACAACTCAGATCATGACATTGTAGTCTCACTTCTTCAAAGTAGTCCCGTCACACTTTTACACTGAGATCTAATCTGGCCCCTTGCTGCTTCACTGTCCTTGTCTCTTACGACTTGACTGCCCTTTGTCTCCAGCTTGCTTTCCCTGATACAGGACCTTCATGCTCAATTTTGGGCAAACTGCTGCAAGACAATTCTTCTTTAGAGTGCCTGTCTAATCAACCAATTACTATTTCATTGTCATATCACCCTGATTAGACTATGTAACAATTATTACTAACCTGTAATCCTGTATTACATATTTATTCTTCTAATTGTTTATGTCTAACCACAAACTTTCAGAAAGAACCCATTCCATTACTCTTGGCTGGAAAATCGCGTGGACGGAGGAGGCTGGTAGGCTGCAGTCCATGGGGTCGCTAGGAGTTGGACACGACTAAGAGACTTCACTTTCACTTTTCATATTCATGCATTGGAGAAGGAAATGGCAACCCACTCCAGTGTTCTTGCCTGGAGAATCCCAGAGACAGAGGATCCTCGTGGGCTGCCATCTCTGGGATTGCACAGAGTCGGACACGACTGAAGCAATGCAGCAAAGGTGCTTTGGCTATTCTGATTAAGGGCATAGGTCCAGATTTAGCAAAAGGTCAAGAACATGCATGATGCCTAGTTAATAGTTGTTCAAGGATTGAATGAGAAGAACACTATAACTTTGGGATCCATTCTTGTTATGACAATAATGACTCTAGAAATGTCAGGCTGACACTTCCCACTAGGTCAGCTGAGTTATCCTGTATGGTGAGGTGCAGCAGTCCCCTGAGGGTGTGTGCTCAGTAGAGGGACTGGGGAATGTGGCTGTCTCACTTGGAAATGAATAAAATGACAAGTGTTAATAAAAATACTTTCTGCAGATTTATCAGAGGAAAAAACAAAAACAAAACAAAAAACCTTCCACTTAGTTTCTGCCTAACCATCAGAAATTAGGCAGAAACCAAGTGGTAGTTTTGCCATTGGAATAGCTCCAGTGCCTCCTCCAGCTCCTCCAGTTCCAGCCCACCTGTCTTAGAATGAGTGACTCTGGGGCTGCAGGTAATGGGACAATGCACCAAAGGCAGAGGAGTATGTTCACCACAGTGGAAACTGGAGATACTGACCCCAGGATGATTGTGGGAAGCAAGAGACAGCTCCTATAGGTCACCAAGCACAGCTGCTGTCTGTGTACAAGGACTTGCCTGTAGAGAGGGGTGAGGCAGAATCAGAGCAGCCTGTGACTTCCACAGATGAGGGAAGGGCAGGTGAAAGCTGAAGAATGAGGATGATTTTGGAATATGAGTTCATTCACTTAGCATTTACTAACAGAGCTTTTTTCTCTGTTATAGATGAAAATTTATGTGGCTTGTTTTATGTATAAAAGCAAGAGTCTATCTGGACGGTGGCAAAGAAACCCTTTACACTATTGAATATAAATTAAATTAATTTAAAAATTATCAGGCACGTACACATAACCTCATACCTGCAGACACATGACTCTGTAATGAGTGAGGTGTTTTTTATAATTCAGTTCAGTTCAGTTCAGTTACTCAGTCGTGTCTGACTCTTTGCTTTTTGTATTTAGTGGAAAATAATAAGATCTGTTGCATAATGTACATTGAATCATTTATAAGTGCTGACATTAATGAATACATTTTTTTGTTTTCTAAACACCTCAGCTTGTTTCTATTTTCCTACTACTGCAACTCAATTTTCAGAATAGAGAAGTAGAGAAACATCAGTGAGTGGCACTCATATCTTGAATACAGGTATGACCACTGATTGTAACCAAACCTTAATTACCAAAAATATATATCAATTATGAATAAAAGTAGGTTTGGTAAGAAATTTACATTCAAAATAAACTCAAAATTGATAAGCAATACAAGCCTTTGTTGTATTTAGAGTTTAAATATTTAGATTGCATATTTTAAAATATACATCTATTATTTGTTATAGACTTCAACCTATGTAAAATATTTCCCTCCATATATACATACAAATAAAATTTAAGACAGTGCTTCAGGGCTTTTCTGGTGGTCTAGTGGTTAAGAATCTGCCTGCCAATGCAGGGGACATGAGTTCCATCCCCAGCCTGGGAAGATCCCACAAGTGAGAGCTGGTGAGTGGTCAAGCCCATGCACCACAGTGAACAGTAGCCCTGGCTCTCCAAACTAAAGAAAGCCCGCATGCAGAGCAAAGAAGACCTGGTGCAGCCAATTTTTTTTTTTTTTAAGTAAATGAGTAAATCTTTTAAAACAAAGAGTGTTTCAGCAATTTTATATTAATGAAGATGGATATTTATTGAATTCCTTCCTTTATATTTGCCTTTTTTAAATTTCACATTTATGATTCTTTAGATATTCTTTTTTTCATTTCACATTTATGATTCTTTAGATATGATTCTTTAGATATAATTCTGTATAAACAAAAGAGTTTTCCCTTGATTTATATCTGCATCACATCTGATTCAGATCAAATGGTGAAGATAGGCATCTCAGTATTTACAGCAAGCATTCAATATATTCTATTTCAAGAATACACAGAGTATTTATAAAAGCAGAACTGTGTTGGGCCAAGTACCATAACGTTTTATTAGTTCGCAAATACTAAAATGTCTGACAATACCAGATAATGGTGAAGATGTGGAATATCTGGATATCATCCTCATCTACTATATTTAAAGGTCATAAATTTAAAAAGTAAATACTCTCCAAGAAAGTAATTTCATCTCTAGCTATACATCTATCTGAATAAATAAATAAATAAATAAATAAATATATATATATTCATATATAATATGAACCACAGACTACTATTAATAACAAAATTTGGGAATAAAGATAGCTATAACAATAAAAAGGTCAGTTTTCATTACAATCCCAAACAAGGACAATGCCAAAAAATGTTCAAACTACTGTACAATTGCACTCATTTCACATGCTAGCAAGATAATACTCAAAATCCTTCAGGCTAGGCTTCAACAGTACGTGAACTGAGAATTTCAGATGTACAAGCTGGATTAGAAAAGGCAGAGGAACAAAAGATCAAATTGTCAACATCCATTGGATCATAGAAAAAGCAAGAGAATTCTAGAAAAAAATATATTTCTGCTTCATTGACTATGCCAAAGCCTTTTACTGTGTGGATCATGACAAATTGTGGAAAATTCTTAAAGAGGCAGGAATACTAGACAACCTCACCTGCGTCCTGAAAAACCTGTATGCAGGTCAGGAAGCAACAGTTAGATCTGGACATGGAACAACAAACTGGTTCCAAATTGGGAAAGGTGTACATCAAGGCTGTATATTGTCAACCTGCTTATTTAACTTATATGCAGAGTACATCATGAGAAATGCTGGACTGGATGAAGCACAAGCTGGAATCAAGATTGCCAGCATAAATATCAATAACCTCAGATATGCAGAGGTCACCATGCTTATGGCAGAAAACGAAGAACTAGAAAGCATCTTGATGAATATGAAAGAACAGAGTGAAAAACTTGGCTTAAAAGTCAACATTCAAAAAACTAAGATCATGGAATCCAGTCCCATTACTTCATGGCAAAGAGATGGGGAAAAAATGGAAACAGTGACAGATTTTATTTTCTTGAGCTCCAAAATCACTGCAGATGGTGATTGCAGCCATGAAATTAAAAGATGCTTGCTCTTTGGGTGGGGGGGGGAAAGGTATGACAAACCAAGACGGCGTATTAAAGGTCCATCTAGTCAAAGCTATATTTTTGCCAGTAGCCATATCTGGATGTGAGAGTTGCATCATAAAGAAGGCTGAAGAATTGATGTTTTCAAATTGTGAAGTTGGAGAAGACTCTTGGGAGTCCCTTGGACAGCAAGGAAATCAAACCAATCAATCCTAAATGAAATTAACCCTGAATATTCATTGGAACAACTGATTCTGAAGCTGAAGCTCCAATACGTTGGCCATCTGATGCAAAGAGCCTACTCATTGGAAAAGATCCCAATGCTGGGAAAGATTGAAGGCAGATTGCAGATGAAAAGGTATAAGATGGTTGGATGGCATCACCTACTCAATGCACATGAACTTGAACAAGTTCTGGGAGATAGTGAAGAACAGGGGAGCCTGGCATGCTGCAGTCCATGGGGCTGCACTGTCAGATGAGAGTGAGCAGCTGAACAACACTACAACAATAAAATTGAAAACTGAGAACGTTCAACAAAGAATGACATACAATAGAAAATGTAAGCAAATGTAAATTCCAATACCAAACAATACTAAATCATATTCTGTATAGAAACTGCACATAACTGCAAGAAAAAGATTATCATAAATGCTGGAGTAAAGTTGCATAAAGGGTGAATACAAAGGATTTGTGGCTGGGAAGGACACAGCTAAGTTTGTTAGTTTACTGAAAATGTTCTGCTTGTCATCATGCGTAATGACTGCATGAATTTTATTCTCCATTACTTATTTCAACTTAAGCATATAGAAAAATTATAATGATCTATTCAAGGGACATTTAGTGTAATCAATAATCACATATTATCCTCCTGAAGAAGTTAAAATAATTTTCAATAGCTGTTGAAATCCAATCCAAGTCGCAATCAGGCCCAGTTGATATGTCACTTAATGAATACCACTCCATCCCACATCTTATAAAAATTTTTTCTCTCCTCAACAAACTCTTAATATTAACTATAATTTGTCAAGTACACTCTTCACAAATATTTTTGAATTGTGTTATATTTAGTACAGTTCCAATAAGAGGTAGATGGCACAATCACCTTGGATCGGGAGGAAATTTTAAGGAATGAATTTTTACTGAGGTATGAGTAGGAGTTAGGGTATAGAAAAGGATGATGAAACACTCAAAAAGGAGCGGGAGGAAAGCTCCATAGGTATGACAGGGCAAGGGAAGAAAATGATGTTAGAAAAATCCAGAGAAAGAAAAAGGCATTGAGAACAACTGCAGGAAAAAAAAGAATCATTGTGGAAGAAGGCAGCAAATAGCAGATCTTTGTCTTTGACATAGGGAAAGATGTGGGAGAAATATTTCAACCTCTCTTTCTTTTCCCACCAGCAAAACACAATCAGAAGAGTCATGGCAGGAGAAACTGGGTGTTGGAGCCCATTAAGAATAGATCGGATGAACACAGAGCATGTGAATCTTCACATTTTATAGCCTGTATGTCAATTTTAAGGCTTAATATAGTATCCCACAAATAGTAGGTATTGAATAATATTTATTGTACTTACTAAAATTTCTCATATTTTATTGACTGCAACTTTTCCCTTTGAGTTGTATATAGTATAAATGTTTCAGACGATTTTGAGGCTTGAGACCTTTCCATATATGTCTGAAATTACTGGTATTTGCTTTTTATGGGGAAAGTTGTTTGAGCATTTATTTTTCCTATTTTTTTCCTTTCTTATCTAGCATTCATTTGTCCATCAATAAATGAACTATTGGCTGCCACATAGTTCTAAGAATAATGAACCATTCTTGGGAATAACTATTTCTAAGAAATTAATTCTCCTCAGGTAACTGGCATTGAAAAACATCATCAGAGAATGATAAACTGACTTGTCTGACTCTTTGTGATCCTATGGACTGTAGCCTTCCAGACTCCCCAGTCCATGGGATTTTCCCAGCAAGAATACTGGCATGGGTTGCCATGCCCTTGTCCAGGGGATTTTCCTGACCCAGGGATTGACCTGGGTCTCCTGCATTGCAGGGGGATTCTTAACCACTGAGTCACCAGGGAAGTCCTGTTCACCTTATATCTACTACTTATTAGTCTTAAAGAGATGAACTGATGCTAAGAGATAAAGATCAAAATAATTCATACAGGGGATGAAGAATCCTATACATCTGTTCACTGAGTTAATTCTTTCATTATCAGAGATATTGAACCATCTTGGAAGCTTTTCTTTTTTCTTTATGAAATATGGAGGCATAGATAACTCTTGGATTTAACTCAAGCCTTGTTTATTTCAAAATTCAAGGTTTGTATTTTGAGAAATATAAATTCTAGTATAAATGCAATATTATTTCTTCATGAATACTGTTTTACACATATAGTTGAAGTGATTAATTTAAAATACTCTTTCCTATCTTCTCTCATTCAGGCAGATAGTAGCTCCTTGAATCACAAGATGAACATGAAAACCTTTGGAGTTCACACTGGGAGTCTTTGAAATATGATTATGAATTAACAAATGTTACATAATTTGTTGAAAGTATATCCTGTATGTCTTTAAAGACATTTGCCAATTATGATTTCATTAAACTAAAAGACGAAATCGAATCCTAATATTTAGGGAAATTTCCCAACACTATCAACTACAATCAACAAATGTCACAGCAATGAATGTGATCATTTTTATATTGTTATTTTGGCTAGCATTTTAGAAAATATCAATGGGTGTGTGTCTAAGTTGCTTTAGTAATGTTTGACTCTTTGCGACCCTATGACCTGCAGCTCACCAGGTTCCTCTGTCCGTGGGATTCTCCAGGTAAGAATACTGGATTGGATTGTCATGCCCTCCTCCAGGGGATCTTCTTAGTCCAAGGATCAAACCCACATCTCTTATGTCTCCTGCATTGGCAAGGAGATGATTTAACAGAAGTGCCACCTGGAAAGACCAGAAAGTATCAACAAATAGTCATAAATCTACATTTGAGTATTTCATGATTAAAACAAGATTTAAACAACTACCTATCCTGTGATTCTATAAACAAATGCGAATTCATAAATAATAGCTGATTTTGCTGGAGAAGGAAATGGCAACCCACTCCAGTGTTCTTGCCTGGAGAATCCCAGGGACGGGGGAGCCTAGTGGGCTGCCGTCTATGGGGTTGCACAGAGTTGGACATGACTGAAGTGACTTAGCAGCAGCAGCAGCAGCTAATTTTGCTAATAAGTTTATACTTTGTCAGAAATATTAAACTTATTGCTTTCTAGAAGGAATACAATTTAAAGGAAGTGATTTTCTGTGGTACCAAAGTAAAATCTGTATATACAGGTGTAAAATCTTTCCCATGACTTACCTTGCTATGATTCTCATTCTGCCCGCTTGGAGAAGGTCAACTTTGATATTTAGAGTTCTACAGACTTTCTGCATATTGTACTATGCAGTTGGTTTGATTTCTCTCATACCAGTCTCTATTATTCTTATTTAAACCCTTATTCATTCTATGTCTAAAGTTCTTGGCTCTTGCCCAAACTTTTTTCACCTTTTTTTTCTTTACACACTTTCCTAGATTTTACAGCTTCTCCCATATTTTTATTCCCATTTTAAAAGATTGTGTAGAAATTCCAGTTTCAAGCTTGAATCTAATTAAAATCCTCATTTCAACATATTTCTTAATTTAATTAAATTTAACGTGAAAATGCAAGGTAGAGGAAATCTTAGAAATCCCATAGATCAACAGCTTCAATTTACAAATGACAAACTGAAAGAAAAAGAAGTACACTGTTAAATTATGAGTTAGTAAACACAACTCTATTAGAAAGGACTTGTGTAAAGTCATGGTGCATTATACTTTGTTCCATATATTTTTGAACATTTTAAAAAATGGACAAACTTCATTTCATATTATATAATTTTGTGTGAAAATTACTTATTATGAAGAGCATTTTAAGGAATAGAATAGCAAAAATTAACAATTTTCAAAATGTACTAATTTCCTTTACTTACTGTTTATTACAATACCCACATTTTAAAGGAAAAAGATACAATATTTCTATTGTAATAATTAGGAATTAGAAGGAAACTAAAGCAATGAATGGATAAGGTTGAGAACTGTAAATATATTTTTATCTAATCTTATAAGAATTAGAATTAAATTCTATTTACAAATTTCAAGCCAAAGTTAATGAAGAATCTATTATAAAAGACTGCCTAACTTTACTCATTTGAAGAACATGTGTATGTCTGTGGGATATGCAAATTAAAATTTTTTCTCATTCTGGGTTATTATGCAGCAAAATTGTACTGTAACTATGCTTAAAACCTTACTGGCATTTTAAAGTAAATTACAGGATAAGTCATGATAACAGGACAAATAATACTTAGCTGCTGAATATAAACAAAGTGTAGAGTAGCATAAATCTTGCAAGCACAAAAGTGGTAAAAACAGCAAGATTTAGAGGCTCTAGTACAGGAGAGATATATAGTACCAACTGCAGTAATCTCAAAAATTTATATCACAAAATGTGCAGACTTGATCTTATTTTCAGTCACTGTGTTCTGTATGGAAGATGAACATGCTCGTGACAATGGGGTATGATTTAGAAAACTAGATCCTGCACAAAGGAATATAAAATGTGATTACATATCTCACTTATGCGTAAAATTTTAAACAGAATTTAATCAGTCATCTTAAAACTTAGATATATTTGTGAAGCAATGACATCACTCTTAAATTATGTGTAGTTTGTAAATGCACAGATTTAATGTCTTTTGTGTACATGTATTATTTGAGAAGAAACTACTATGAACTATATTATCAGATCAAGTAGCCTTAAAAAATTTGTGTGCTACAGAGAAATTTGTCACTTCATTTTAATAGAATGTTCCTTACTGAAAATGTCTAACTGCTCAGATGAGGAATAGAAGTCTAAATTTATTATCTGAGAAAAGAAAATTAATTGACACGGGCCAAAAATGTAATGGAATTAGGCCCGTGTGGAATAACTGAGAACTTCAGGAACTCAATCTAGACTCTACAGTATGATAAAATTACATGCAGAAAAAAATGAAATATATCATTTTTGAACAAAGCCGAGGATTTCTCAAAGGAATGGAATATAAAATAAGGCTTCTTTATCTCCAAAAATGTCTACTCTTAGAGCAGAACAGAAAATGTCCCTTGAGATACAAAACAAATTTTGTTATTTTGTTGGTTTTGTTATTGCTGTTGTTTTAAGTGAGTATTTACCATTCCAGAGAGGACTGGAGACTACAAGGTAAAGTGAAAAAAATGTTTAGAGACCAGGGAAAGATATAAAAATGTTACTCAGTCTAAAATGATTTATTGAACATCTATTATTTGGTAGATTATTTTCATAGAATGGGGGATACAGACAAGACATCTATATGAAATGGAAAATTTGATGAGACTTATAGCAGGGAAGTAATTTGATAAAAAGTAAATCATTTCCAATAGCTGCATGTGTTATGGAGATGGTTAAAACACACACACACACACACACACACACACACACACACACACGTAGAAAAAGCCAGCAGTGGCAAAACCATGGTGTTGTGGTGAGTTTTCCAGGTTTTGGTAAGCAGAATATAGTTCAATGTCACTGAAGGTCAGTGAGAGTCAGAGGAAATGTGCTATGGATTATAGCTTAGAGAAACTTCAGTGGATTTCAATCACAGTATTGTTTATACAAAAGTAGACTGAATTTTAGTGTTAAAATATTATATATATTGTGGTAGATTACTGGTTTGGGAAGAAACGTCTAGCCGATCTATGATTTTTACAGCCTTTCTGATAATGATGATGATGTGTGAATTTGTGACTTTAACTTGCTCATTTCTGAAAATATGTCTGAGTATTGAGAAAGGTTTTCCTCACTGAGCCAAAATTATTGCCTCCAAATAAACATAAAGTTTTATGACTTAAAGCATTACTTAATTTTTTAGGATATAAAATAAATGCTATTTAGAAACTGAACAGGAACTTTGTTAATATAAATGATAATTTTTTTAGGCTTCTTTAACAAGATCAAAATCTAAATTTTTAAAAGAAAGCCAACTTGATATATAGTTATTTGCCCACTTTTTCAGTTCAGTTCAGTTGCTCAGTTGTGTCTGACTCTTTGCAACCCCATGGACTGCAGCACGCCATGATTCCCTGTCTATCACCAACTCCCAAAGCTTGCTCAAACTCATGTCTGTTGAGTCGGTGATGCCATCCAACCATTTCATCTTCTGCCATCCCCTTCTCCTCCTGTCTCCAATTTTTAGTTCATTCCAAAACACAAAAGCAATGATAACAAAGCAGATATATCTCAAACTTATTACAGGTCCTTATATAGCTTTAGTTTTTCAAAATTAGTTTTATAAGTATCTAATTTATAGATAAAAGAAACAGCTGGTAGTGAAATTTCTCTGTTAAATAAGGTTTAGCCACTTTTGTCAGATCCAAGCCAGCTATCATTAAAAAACAAAACGGTCAATTTGTCTCTGGCACAATATGTGTTTTTGCCAGAGATTAGAAACACAAATTATGTCAAAGTTGTTATTTTTTTCATTTTGGAGTTAGCCACAGAATTTGAGTCACCACTGTGAAGAGGTAGCGATCTGGTATATCCAACAGCTTTATGAAAGTACAGGGAGGCAGCAGATACCCTAAAACATGGTGAGCCTGTGTTAATAACAGGTCAATTACAGAACTCATTTGGGAATGCAGGTCCATATTTACAAGAATTCTGAACAACACAGGAATAATGTTCATTCTAACAGGACTTCAAAGGGTATTGGTAAAATTTTAGGTATTACTAAGATGCAGGAGAGACTTCCTGGTGACTTCCCTGGTGGCTCAGACTGTAAAGTGTCTGTCTCCAATGCGGGAGACCCGGGTTCGATCCGTGGGTCGGGAAGATCCGCTGGAGAAGCAAACGGCAATCCACCCCAGTACTATTGCCTGGAAAATCCCATGTACAGAGGAGCCTGGTAGGCTACAGTCCATAGGATCACAAAGAGTCGGACACAGACTGAGTGACTTCACTTACTTACTTAATTACTTAAGATGCAGAATAGATTGTTGCTTGTAACAGTTCAGTTCAGTTCAGTCACTCAGTCTTCTCCGACTCTTTGCGACCCCATGAATCACAGCACGCCAGGCCTCCCTGTCCATCACCAACTCCCGGAGTTCACTCAGACTCACATCCATTGAGTCAGTGATGCCATCCAGCCATCTCATCCTCTGTCATCCCCTTCTCCTCCTGCCCCTAATACCTCCCAGCATCAGAGTCTTCTCCAATGAGTCAACTCTTCGCATGAGGTGGCCAAAGTACTGGAGTTTCAGCTTTAGCATCATTCCTTCCAAAGAAATCCCAGGGTTGATCTTCAGAATGGACTGGTTGGATCTCCTTGCAGTCCAAGGGACTCTCAAGAGTCTTCTCCAACACCACAGTGCAAAAGCATCAATTCTTCGGTGCTCAGCCTTCTTCACAGTCCAACTCTTACATCCATACATGACTACTGGAAAAACCATAGCCTTGACTAGACGGACCTTAGTCGGCAAAGTAACTCGTAACAGAGTATTATGCAATTCCTCCCTCCCGTGAATTACAACGGTTTCCCAGGTGAAAGAGATCAGTGGTAAAGAACCAGCCTCCCAATGCAAGAGACAGGTTTGATCCCAGAGTTGTGAAAAATCCCCTCAGTAGGAAATGACAACCTACTTCAGTATTCTTGCCTGAAAAATTCCATGGACAGGGTAACCTGGTGGGCTAAAGTCCACGGGTTTGCAAAGAGTCAAACATGACTGAGCACCCACACACTACCTGAATCACACCAGTTAATGCATTCTTCATTCACTTACCCATAAGTTATAATGACTGAATACATAGCTGCTGTGATTGTTTTGGATGAACTGGTATCTGATAGATTAATTAATAAAATATAAAATGTTTTAAGTAATCTTTATTCATTATGTAATTCTCTTTTTTATAAAGATCTAAATTCTCACCTGTATCACTTTTCTTCTTTCTGAAGAACATTTTCTTCACTATTTCTTGCAAGGCAGATCTATTGGTGAAAGATTTCTTCAATTTTTGCTTGAGAAATTTTTTATTTGTCCTTCACTTTTTAAGGATAATTCACTTGATAAAAATTCTAAGTTATTGTGTGTTTTTTTTTAACCTCTAAACATCTCAAATATTTTATCTCTATGTTTGCATGGTTTCTGAGGAGTTCAACATCATTCTCATCCTTGCTCCAGTACAGGTTATTTATTTATCCCTTCATCCCCTAGCTTCTTTCAAAGTTTCTTATTTGTCTTTGATTTCTTTCTTTTAAGATTGGAAATGATATGTGTGTGTGTGTGTGTGTATGTGTATATATATATATATATATATATATATATATATATATATATATATATATATATATATATCCCACTTGGTCTTCTCTAATTTCTGGATCTATGGTTTGATATCTATCATTAATTTTGAAAGCTTCTCATTCATTATTATTTCAAATATTTTTTTCTGTTTTCTCTCTTTTCTTTCATTCTGATATTTCCATTACAAATGTGCTATATTTTTTATAATTGTCCTTCATTGTTACAGTATTCTACTCTGCCTTTTTATTTTTTCCTCTTTGAAGTTCAGTTTTGGAAATTTCTACTGACATTTCTATCTGCTCACTTATTCTTTCCTTGGTTGTATCTTGGCAAGTATTTGAGCCCATCAAAAGCTTTCTTCATTTGTGTTCCAGTGCTTTTGATTTCTAGAATATTTCTTTATGGTTTTTTAAGAGTTTCTCTTTGTTTACATTACCCCTCTATTCTTGTATATTTCATACTTTTTCCATCAGAAGCCCTTAGCCTATTGATCTTTTTAAACCACCAGTCTGAAACGTGACCTCCGACTGCTTTGGTTGTGAGGCTTGCTCTACTCTCCAAGTTGTTCTTTTTGTTTTGTAGAATGCTTTGCATTTTTTTTTTTGAATGCACAGCTGTGGTAAATAGGCCTTTGTGTGAAGGTTTATCTGGTTAGGAGTTAGACTGGGTCTATTGTTGGCTATACCTGAAGTTGTCTAAGGCTAACGTTTCCTCCTGTGTTCTTGTTTTAATTTCCCCTGTTGTCTTTGGCTTGCCTAGAGGCTCCTTCTTAAATAAATAAAAAGTGAGCATTTCCTTTAGGCATACTTTTTTGTTTTAGTACAATAGCCCTAGTGATATGGTGGTAAGGTATCGTGGAAGGGATGCACACTCTGTTATTAGGGTTCAGCCTTTTAATGATCCTGTGACCTGCTGAATTGCTTCTCAGTTTGCACTTCCCTTTCTTGGGTGAGCAAGGAAGTCTTCAGGGGCTGGAGTTTGATATTTCTTTTCTTCCATGTGAAAAGGTACAGTGGGCTGAAGTTGGGTATTTTCCCTTCCCCAGAATGCTTAGACTATGGTAAAATATTTTCCTTTTAGGATAGGCCTTGTTAAGAAGACTAGAATGTTAGCAGCATTTTGAAGTACTATTTCAGATTGTCTGCTTTTCCTAGCTCCCTGAAGGAACCATGTGTGTGGAGAGGGGTGAGTTCTTCAAACTTCTATGTATGAACCTGATAGAAGTCCTAGAGGTAAAATGAACAAAACTTTAGAGATGGATTAAAGTGACCTTCTTCTGGAGCTTTTAACTTTCCAGTTAGTACATATTGAAACTCCAGGAATTTGTCAATTGCACTGGGAAAGATCAGCTTTCATTCCAATCCCAAAGAAAGGCAACGCCAAAGAATTCTCAAACTACCGCACAATTGCATTCATCTCACACGCTAGTAAAGTAATGCTTAAAATTCTCCAAGCCAGGCTTCAACAGTATGAGAAAGGTGAGCTTCCAGATGTTCAAGCTGAGTTTAGAAAAGGCAGAGGAAGCAGAGATCAAATTGCCAACATCCATTGGACCAGCAAAATAACAAGAGAGTTCCAGAAAAACATCTATTTCTGCTTTATTGACTATGCCAAAGGCTTTGACTGCATGGATCACTACAAACTGTGGAAAATTCTGAAAGAGATAGAGATGGGAATACCAGACCACCTGACCTGCCTCTTGAGAAATCTGTATGCAGGTCAAGAAGCAATAGTTAGAACTGGACATGGAACAACAGACTGGTTCCAAATAGGAAAAGGAGTACATAAAGGCTGCATATTGTCATCTTGCTTTTTTAACTTATATGCAGAGTACATCATGAGAAACACTGGGCTGGACGAAGCACAAGCTGGAATAAAGATTGCTGGGAGAAATGTCAATAGCTCAGATATGCAGATGACAACACCCTTATGGCAGAAAGCAAAGAAGAACTAAAGAACATCTTAATGAAAGTGAAAGAGGAAAGTGAAAAAGTTGGCTTAAAACTCAACATTCAGAAAACTAAGTTCATGACATCTGGTCCCATCATTTCATGTCAAATAGATGGGGAAACAGTGGAAATAGTGACAGACTTTATTTTTTTGGGCTCCAAAATCAATGCAGATGGTGACTGCAGCCATGAAATTATAACACTCTTGCTCTTTGGAAGAAAAGTTATGACCAACCTAGACAGTTTATTAAAAAGCAGAGATATTACTTTGCCAACAAAGGTCTGTCTAGTCAAAGCTATAGTTATTCTAGTAGTTACGTATGGAGTTGAGATTTGGACCTTAAAGTAGGCTGAGTGCTGAAGTACTGATGCTTTCAAATTATGGTACTTTCAAACTGAGTATCTCAAAGCCTCTTGAGAGTCCCCTGGACTGCAAGGAGATCAAATCCAGTCAATCCTAAAGAAAATCCACCCTGAATATTCATTAGAAGGAATGATGCTAAAGCTGAAGCTCCAATATTTTGACCACCTGATGTGAAGAATCAATTCATTGAAAAAGACCCTAATGCTGAGAAAGACTGAAAGCAAAAGGAGAACAGGGTGGCAGAGAATGAGATGGTTAGATAGCATCACCAACTCAATGGACATGAGTTTGAGCAAACTGTGGGAGACTTTGGAGGACAAAGGAGCCTGGCGTGCTATAGTCCATGGGAATCTGACTAAATAGCAACAACAAATTTATTCCTCAGGTATAAATTTTAACAAATTGAGTTTGGTATAATTTTATTATTAAAAAAGAAAACTTACTAAGTGACTGAATGAAGCTATATTCCAACCATCATAATAATTTTCTTTGAGAGGATACCAAAAGCATAATACATAAAATGAAGAGATAAAAAATGAATTGCACTTCATCAAATAAAAGATTGTTGTGCTTCAAAAGATACCATTAACAGAATGAAATGATAAGACTGGAAGGAAATATTTACAAACCATATATCTCATAAGGAATTTGTATCTAGAATATGTAGAAAACTTTTAGAAGTCACTAATAAATCAAAAAATAAGACTATTAAAATTTTGACAAAACATTTGAGTAGAGCAAATTTAATTTCACTGTAAGAATAATTAATAAGCTCATTAAAAATTGTTCAAGATCATTAGTCATTAGGAAATGTAAATTAAGATCACAATTAAATACGATTTTGTACTCAGTAGAATATTTATATTAAAAAGACATTCAGTGCCAACAATACAAAGCAGCAGCTGGGATACAAATCAAACAAAATGCAACTCAGAAATTAAAACAATAGCTACTATTAATCTGGCATTTCTTTTAAATAAATTAATCTAAGTTTATAAAATGAGTGATTCTGTAATTAAAACTACAATAATCCAATTAAAATAAATTAATTTAAAAACCATAGTAAACTGATATCATATACCTACTAACATAGCAAAGGGAGAAGGAAACGGCAACCAGCTTCTGTATTCTTGCCTAGAGAATCCCATGGACAGGGGAGCCTGGTGGCCTGCTGTCCATGGGGTCACACAGAGTCAGACACGACTGAAGCAACTTAGCATGCATGCATACATTGGAGAAGGAAATGGCAACCCACTTCAGTATTCCTGCCTGGAGAATTCCAGGGACAGAGGAGCCTGGTGGGCTGCTGTCTATGGGGTTGCACAGAGTCGGACACGACTGAAGTGACTCAGCAGCAGCAGCGGCGGCAGCAACATGGCAAAATTTAAAATAACTATCCATGCCAGTGTTGTTGAAAACATCTAGAAACTGCAACTCTTGAATTCTGCTGGTCTGAATGTAAAATATTATAAATAAGAAATATTTCTTACACACATTTGAAATTTATTTAAATATGAAGCAAAATTATACCAGCAAATAATAGTGTATACAGTATATAAAAACAAATAAATGTTTTTCAATGTCAGAGATAGCTATGTGTGTCTATTAAATGACAAAATAAGGTATACCCATAGTGACTGAAATATTTTGTCTTAATTATATCAATGTCAATATCCTGGTTCTCACTGTAATATAGTTTCTCAAGAAACTAAATAATGGATGTGCACAACCTCTTAATGTTGCTTTCAACTACGTGAGAAACTACAATTAACTCAAAATTAAAGCCTGCTTAAAAAATACATAAATATGCATTTACTGTATGATTTATCCATTCCACATCTGGTTATTTACATAAGAGAAAATAACACCTATGTTACATGATGTTTTGTACATAAATATGTTTATTATAATATTTCAAAACTACAGCTAATGCACATGTCCATAAATGGATGGATATATTAACAAACTGTTGTGCATACAAAAATTAGAACACTATTAAGCAATAAAAACAAATATAATACTAATAAGCACAATGATACAGATTGGTATCAAATAATTATGTTGAGTTAAAAACAGATGAAAAGCAGTATATTCTGTATGATTCTATCTATATTAAAGTCTAGAAAATCAAAAATAGTCTATGGTGATAGCAGACCTATGTTTCCCTTAGTTTACAGAAGAAGGGTGGTAGGTTTCGGTTGTGGGCAGATATGTTTACCTTTTTGATTGTGGTTATAATTTCACATGTGTAAGCTCATCCAAAATATTTGAAATTGAAGTTGTAATAGTCATACAATTTAATATTGTTCAATAAAAGGAATTAAGTACTGATACAGGGCATGGCATTGATACACCTTAAAACATGGTAAGTGAAAGAAGACAAAATATACTACATACTAAATGATTTCACTGATATAAAAGCTCAGAATAGGCAAATCCATAAAGACAGAAAGTATATTTCCCAGAAGATGGGTGACAGAAGGAATTACTAGTGTGTGCTGCTCCTTCATGTAGTGATAGCATTTTTCTAAAACTAGATATTTGTTAAGGTTGCACAATTCCACACATATTCTCAAAACCACTGTACTGCATAAGAATGAATTTTATATACGAATTATATCTCAATAAATCTTATATTTAAAATGTAGGAATAGATTGTTGGAACACTCTGTAAATGTAGACATTTGTTAATCACCAATAGACCCTGAGGTAGTACAGTAGTAAAAGAATCCACCCGCCAATTCAGGAGATGCAAGGGACGTGGATTCAATCCCTGGGTCAGGAAGATCACCTGTGTAGAAAATTGCAACCTGCTGCTGTATTCTTACCTGGAAAATTCTAAGGACAGAGGAGCCTGGTGGACTACAGTCCACTGTGTCACAATGAGTTGAATACAACTGAGTAACTGAGCATACACACACACACACACACAAACACACTAGACCCTCTAGTATATATGTGTTTGCATATTAAAATCCATGAATGTTTTGACTAATAGAGCAGAAGTGCCTTTCAAAATCTACTGCAGGCAGGTGTATGACGCTTTTGGAGGGTCGCCATTCTAAAATCAGTATCTCAAAATGTTTAAGCATTTGAAGATTCTTGACTTAGCTAGGACAAGAGAAAACATGGTAAAGAATGAGAACTGTTTTAAATATTTGTAGCCATTTCACAGAAATGCTTTCTCTGTAGATCCAGAGGGTAGTCCAAGAACAGGTATTTGAAAATTATAAGGCAATTTTAATTTATCAATGCCTTTAGCCACTCTATGAATGGTATGAAAAGGCAAAATGATAGGATACTGAAAGAGGAACTCCCCAGGTCAGTAGGTGCCCAATATGCTACTGGAGATCAGTGGAGAAATAACTCCAGAAAGAATGAAGGGATGGAGCCAAAGCCAAAACAATACCCAATTGTGGATGTGACTGGTGATAGAAGTAAGGTCTGATGCTGTTAAGAGCTATATTGCATAAGAACCTGGAATGTTAGGTCCATGAATCAAGGCAAATTGGAAGTGGTCAAACAGGAGATGGCAAGAGTGAATGTCGACATTCTAGGAATCAGCGAACTAAAATGGACTGAAATGGGTGAATTTAATTCAGATGGTCATTATATCTATGAATGTGGGCAGGAATCCCTTAGAAGAAATGGAGTAGCCACCATGGTCAACAAGAGAGTCTGACATGCAGTACTTGGATGCAATCTCAACAATGACAGAATGATCTCTGTTCATTTCCAAGGCAAACCATTCAATATCACAGTAATCTAAGTCTATGTCCCAACTAGTAATGCTGAAAAAGCTGAAGTTGAATGGTTCTATGAAGACCTACAAGACCTTCTAGACTAACACCCAAAAAAAGATGCCCTTTTCATTATAGGGGCCTGGAATGCAAAAGCAGGAAGTCAAGAAACACCTGGGGCAACAGGCAAATTTGGCCTTGGAGTACAGAATGAAGCAGGGCAAAGACTTATAGAGTTTTGCCAAGAGAACACACTGGTCATAGAGAAAAACACCCTCTTCCAACAACACAAGAGAAGACTCTACACATGGACATCACCAGATGGTCAACACCAAAATCAGATTGATTATATTCTTTGCAGCCAAAGATAGAGAAGCTCTAAACAGACAGCAAAAACAAGACCGGGAACTGACTGTGTCTCAGATCATGAACTCCTTATTGCCAAATTCAGACTTAAATTAAAGAAAGTAGGGAAAACCACTAGACCATTCAGGTATGACCTAAATCAAATTCCTTATGATTGATTATACAGTGGAAGTGAGAAATAGATTTAAGGGACTAGATCTGATAGAGTGCCTGATAAACTATGGATGGGGGTTTATGACATTGTACACTAGACAGGGATCAAGAACATCCCCATGGAAAAGAAATGCAAAAAAGCAAAATGGCTGTCTGCAGAGGCCTTACATATAGCTTTGAAAAGAAGAGAAGTGAAAAGTAAAGGAGAAAATGAAAGATATAAGCATCTGAATGCAGAGTTCCAAAGAAGAGCAAGGAGAGATCAGAAAGCCTTCCTCAGCGATCAATGCAAAGAAATAGAGGAAAACAACAGAATAAGAAAGACTAGTGATATCTTCAAGAAAGTCAGAGATACTAAGGGAACATTTCATGCAAAGATGGGCTTGATAAAGGACAGAAATGGTATAGACCTAACAGAATGAAAAGATATTAAGAAGAGGTGGCAACAATACACAGAAGAACTGTCCAAAAAAGATCTTCATGATCAAGATAATCATGATGGTGTGATCACTCACCTAGAGCCAGACTTCCTGGAATGTGAAGTCAAGTGGGCCTTAGAAAGCATCACTACGAACAAGGATATTGGAGATGATGGAATTCCAGTTGAGCTATTTCAAATCCTGAAAGATGATGCTGTGAAAGTGCTGCACTCAATATGCCAGCAAATTTGGAAAACTCAGCAGTGGCCACAGGACTGGAAAAGGCCAGTTTTCATTCCAATTCCAAAGAAAGGCAATGCCAAAGAATGCTCAAACTACCACACAATTGCACTCATCTCACATGCTAGTAAAGTAATGCTCAAAATTCTCCAAGCCAGGTTTCAGCAATACCTGAACCGTGAACTTCCAGATGTTCAAGCTGGCTTTAGAAAAGGCAGAGGAACCAGAGATCAAATTTCCAAACATCCGCTGGATCATGGAAAAAGCAAGAGAGTTCCAGAAAAACATCTATTTCTGCTTTATTGAGTATGACAAAGGCTTTGACTGTGTGGATCACAATAAACTGTGGAAAAATCTGAAAGAGATGGGGATACCAGACCACCTGACCTGTCTCTTGAGAAACCTATATGCAGGTCAGAAAGCAACAGCTAGAACTGGATGTGGAACAGACTGGTTCCAAAGAGCAAAAGGAATATGTCAAGGCTGTATATTTTTGCCCTGCTTATTAACTTCTATGCAGAATACATCATCATAAACGCTGAGCTGGAAGAAACACAAGCTGTAATCAAGATTGCCTGGAGAAATATTGATAACCTCAAATATGCAGCTGACACCACCCTTATGGCAGAAAGTGAAAAGGAACTAAAACGCCTCTTGATGAAAGTGAAAGAGGAGAATGAAAAAGTTGGCTTAAAGCTCAACATTCAGAAAATGAAGATCGTGGCATCTCGTCCCATCACTTCATGGGAAATAGATGGGGAAACAGTGGAAACAGTGTCAGACTTTATTATTGGGGGCTCCAAAATCTCTGTAGATGGTGATTGCAGCCATGAAATTAATTGGTGCTTACTCCTTGGAAGGTAAGCTATGACCAACCTAGATAGCATATTGAAGAGCAGAGACATTACTTTGCCAACAAAGTTCCACCTAGCCAAGGCTATGGTTTTACCAGTGGTCATGTATGGCTGTTAGAGTTCTACTGTGAAGAAAGCTGAGCACCAAAAGGTTGATGCTTTTGAACTGTGGTGTTGGAGAAGACTCTTGAGAGTCCCTTGGACTGCAAGGAGATCCAACCAGTCCATTCTAAAGGGATCAGTCCTGGGTGTTTCTTGAAAGGACAGATGCTGAGACTGTAACTCCAGTACTTTGGCCACCTCATGCGAAGAGTTGACTCATTGGAAAAGGCTCTAATGGGGCAGGAGGAAAAGGGGACGACAGAGCATGAGATGGCTGAATGACATCACTGACTCAATGGACGTGAGTCTGAGTGAACTCTGGGAGTTGGTGATGGACAGAGAGGCCTGGTGTGCTGCAATTCATGGGGTCACAAAGAGTCGGACATGACTGAACGACTGAACTGTACTGACTTAGCCACTCTTGCTTACCTTATGTTATTGACTGATTACACGAAATGACAGTAAGTCTCTATCCCTTCCTGCAACCATGATCTTTGTCATGTGACTTTTCCTCCTAACAGGCAAAGATTTCCGCCCCCCCCCCCCCCTACGTTTTGTTGCTGGGCTGACTTCAGAGGCAAACAGTTTAGGCTTTAGACAGTCTTGGAATTTCTTTTATTTATTTTTTCTGCTATTCCTCTTGCAGCATTACTACAATCTTAAACCAGTGTTAGTACTCTGAAAAATTGCTTAAAACACAAGAGATTTCAGTAGTCTTAGCCCAGATCTTTAATGTACAAGTGTAGATCAGACAAGTCAAGCTGACATCAGCAGAACTATCAAGGTAACCCACAGCGACATGAGAAATAATGAACAAATGTCATTTAACACTGTTAAGTTTTGGTGTGGTTTACTACTCAACCAAAGTTAATTAATAGAGTATAACTCATTTGTTCTATAGGGTTCATTTATGATTTGGTATGAAAATTTCTTCCAGGCATTATTTTAAAAAGTCACAGCATGTATCTGTGCTGGGTTTCTTCAGTCATGTCTGACTCTTTGTGACCCTATGGAATGTAGCCTGCCAGGCTCTTCTGTTCATGGGGTTCTCCAGGCAAGATTAATGGAGTGGGTTGCCATGCTCTCCTCCAGGGAACCTCCTGATCCAGGGATTGAACCTGCCTCTCTTAGTTCTCCTGCATTGGCAGGTAAGTTCTTAACCACTAGCAACACCTAGGAAGCTCCAGAGAACCATTAAATACCTGAAAATAGAGAAGTACTTTTATTTACCACCAGATAGTGAAGGACAGGGAAGCCTGGCGTGCTTCAGTCCATTGGGTTACAAAGAGTCAGACACAACTGAGTAAATGAACATTTATCAGATCTAACCAGTGTAAAAATTATAGAAAAGCAAATTTCATTCTGTATCTTGGCAACAATCAAGACATTGCTTTTATATATATATATGATGTGTGTGTGTGTATGTGACTCCCTACATATGCCTGCGTTTGGTTGCTCAGTCATGTCTGACTCTTTGCAACTCATGAACTGTAGCCTGCAAGGCTCCTCTATCCATGGAATTTTCCAGGCAAGAATTTTTGAAGTAGGTTGCTATTTCCTCCTCCTGGGGAATCTTCCTTACCCAGGGATTGAAACTGCATCTCTTGAGTCTCCTGTATTGGCAGGCTGATTCTTTACAACTGCAGTATATATAATATACTATTAAGATATTATACCCAATGTTATATTACCTGGAGAGTTTCCTTGCATTTTTGTGTTAATCTGAATCTGACTCATTTACAGTTCTGTTTTTGTCATTTTGGAAGCTTTACCTTTTGTCCTTAATAATTTTATCTTAAACATCAGTGACGTAGAAGCATTTTGTGGTTGATTGCTTTGTTGTTTGTTTTAACCCACTGTGATTTGTTGAAGATTCTTGACTATTATTTCTCTAGCTTTTAACTTTGAGACTTCTAAAATGTGGCGATTTCAACATTACTCCTCTCCATCTTACTTTACTATCAGTTACTATATCTTCCTAATATCTCCTACTCTGGAGAAGAAAATGACAACCCACTCCAGTATTCTCGCCTGGAGAATTCCATGGTCAGAGGAGCCCGGTGGGCTATAGTCCACAGGATCACAAAGAGTCAGACACAACTGAGTGTCTGAGCACAATGCCGCCTAGATGATTTTTGTCCGTTTCTTCTGCCATATACTTCTTTAATTTCATTTTGCTATCAGGATAATATATATTAGATACACATGCTAGATATAACAGATATCAATAATAGAGGATTTGCTCTCAATTACAGCAATAATGCTGGAAATGGAGATGCAACCAGAGACTTCTTTCCTAAGCCATCTCTGAGTCTGAAGCCTATACAAGTAAAAGATAAGTACATAAAGTAAATATGAAACACTTTACCTATACAATTTTTTCATATTCATATAGTCATGTAAATACTTGGCTAGTGTCCCAACAGGGTCCTTGGAAGGGGCTAGTGCATACAACAGATCTAGTAACCTAAGTTCGGTAAAATCACATCTGTTTCTAACCCTCTCTAGGTGATGGACCTTCTATTTTTTCTCTCCATCAGACTAAACATGCCATCCCCTGATGTTTTCTCAGTTTTTCTCTAAACTCTGGGTATGGTCCTGCATGCATCCGACCTCCAAACCCCCAGGCAGCATGTTAGTATTCAATTTTGAACTGATGAGAAAATTGAGTCCACGGGGTGCTTTTCAAACTGCATGTATCTGCTGAAAACAATGGGTGCCTTCACTCCCTTGTTTCCCCTGCCAATAAGGATTGTTTTCTTGCTGAGGTAGTGTTACTAATGATCTGGTGCTGTTTCAGCCCATGTGTTTTGGAACAGAAAAATAATGTGCGAGCCAGCCACTGGAATGAAAATTACCTTCATTTAGGACAGTAAATAAATAAATAAACTTGTTATTAATGCATAAACACTAATGTTTTGTTGGAACAGAGAAGGATTATCTCAAAGGCTGAAATTTAACAGATGAGAAAGCTATTTATTAGAGATCATGCAAAATTAAAAACCATTGATAACAGTGATCCTATTTTCTGATAAATTATATCTCTGTTAAATATCAAATGAAGATTAGACAATAAATCTGGCAATACTAAATTCAAGCTGAAATTTTACCCTGACTGTGAAGTATTTGACAACATATAGAATATAATATTATCTGTGTGTATGTACAAGCATTTGCTTACATACACATATCTAGAGAAATTGCACCAACAAAACTTTCTATAAACAGGGTAACTACTTTTGTAAGAGAATCAGAAATCACTATATTACTCCATTCTAATTACAGAAAAGGTTTGGGGGAATGCCTTGTCATGGCACAGAATATAATCTCACCTGAGGCACAGATTTGTCATTGTTTCACGTCTTCCCTGTGTCATTATTTAATGCTCTGTGTATTAGTGAATCTTTGTAGAACAGACTTCTGGATAAAACTTAAACCTATATGATAATTAGAAGGGAGACAGACACTACTTGAATAATGCAAGGCACTATTGACATTGTAGGTAGAATCAGGCAAGGATTCTTAAAGCGTGTGATTCAGATTACTTGTATCACAACTACTTGGAGAACTTATTTAAAAAAACAAAATGTTGGATCTTCATATAGAAAAAAAGAGTATGTGAAAGCTGGACTTAGAAATCTTGTAAAGTGTCAACAAATAACATTATGCACATTAATAATACTTATCTAAATACTTTCTATAATTCAATATTGGTTTTTGGGAGTTGTGTGCTTATAAATGTTAGCATCTAGGTCCAGTTCAATATTTTTTCACTAAAATGTATAAAATATGCTTGTTTCTATTTTTATAGTAACATTTACTTAGAATCTCAAAAGGGACTATGTATTAGGATATCAAAACTGACTCCTAACTTTTCTTGTGTTCTTGAATTGTCAGAGTTGAAATTCAACTTCTATGCTTTTAAGATAGGAAAGAAAAGATGAATCCCAGAGGAGATTGGTTTCTGTGGGAAGGGACAGAAAAGAGAGAGGTGCATCACTGACATTTGAGGGTACTGATAATTTCTTGGGAGATAGTAGAAACTTAAGAGGGGTGTAAGGATAAGAAATGGGTTTTTTTCAAAAGGATTCGTACTCTTAGGGTCCATCTTTCTCCTCTTAATTTTTTGCCTGCATGTTTATTAGAAGGTTGTATATTGATATAGATATATAAATATCTAATTTTCCTATTTGTCATTCTACTTTTCTTGAACTACCTCAACTGTTCAAAGACGTTTGATAATCCTGTGTTTTCCTGTTAGACTTAAGTGAAGGTGTAAAGGGAAAGACTGACTTTCTCTTCCCATTCATGTTAGGAAAAGTCAGGTTTTCACCTGCATTTCTTCATTTCCCACTACTACCAGATTACCAACACTCCTGACAATAAATGTGTGGAAGTTTTCCCCTACATTTATTTCCAACACCAGTGTCAATTATGACACTCTCTAGCATCAAGAGAGCATGAGATCCAACAGGTAAAGGGCTCAGCACTACAAGCCTGCTTCCACCCCACTTCATGTGCCAATTCCAGTTCAACTTGCCAGCTGTGTTTCTGACCAATTGGCTATAAATCTCAGGTCCCAGAACTCCTTCTCAGATTTGACTAATTCACTAGAGTGGTTCACAGAATCCAGGAAACCACACTTATCAGTTTACTAAGCATGTGGTAAAGGATACAGATGAACATCCAGTGGAAGAGATACATAGTGTGAAGTCTTGGAGTGTTCCAATCTCAGGACTGTTCAATGAAGATGGGGACCCTCCCAACTATGGATGTGTTCATCAATCTAGAATCTCCCAGAAGCTTGTACTTTTGTGATTTTTACAGAGGTGTCATCAGTAGGTATGATGGATCATTTATAGCACTTTTAGACCTTCTTCCCTCTTCAGAAAACAAAGGTTAGGACTGAACATTGCAAGCTTCTAATCATTACTTGATTTTTCTGGTAACAAGCCCTTTCCAGGATCCAATCAAGAGGTACCTCATGAGAACAGAAGGTACTCCTAGAGCTCTTATCACTTACAAATTTACACGGGTTTTAGGAAGACAGTGTCGGGGAAAGGGTCAAAGACCAAAGAAGAGAACAAGAGATGATTCTAGTACTTTAATGAGTTAGGAAATTACAAAGATATATGAGTTCTATGACAGGAACTAGGAGCAGAGACAAATATATATGTACATATATATGTGTGTGTGTATCAGTTCAGTTGAGTTCAGTTCAGTCACTCAGTCATGTCGGACTCTTTGCAACCCCATGAATCGCAGCACGCCAGGCCTCCCTGTCCATCACCACCTCCCGGAGTTCACTCAAACTCATGTCCATCGAGTCACTGATGCAATCCAGCCATCTCATGCTCTGTTGTCCCCTTCTCTTCCTGCCCCCAATCCCGCCCAGCATCAAGGACTTTTCCAATGAGTCAACTCTTCACATAATGTGGTCAAAGTATTAAAGTTTCAGCTTTAGCATCAGTCATTCCACAGAACACCCAGGACTGATCTCCTTTAGGATAGACTAGATGGACCTCTTTGCAGTCCAAGGGACTCTCAAGAGTCTTCTCCAACACCACAGTTCAAAAGCATCAATTCTTCGGTGCTCAGCTTTCTTTGCAGTCCAACTCTCACAGCCATACATGACCAATGGAAAAACCATAGCCTTGACTAGATGGACCTTTGTTGACAAAGTAATGTCTCTGCTTTTCAGTATGCTATCTAGGTTGGTCATAACTTTCCCTCAGAGGAGTAAGAGTCTTTTAATTTCATGGCTGCAGTCACCATCTGCAGTGATTTGGGAGCCCCACAAATAAAGTCTGACACTGTTTCCAATGTTTCCCCATCTATTTCACAAGAAGTAATTGGACCAGATCCATAATCTTCATTTTCTGAATGTTGAGTTTTAAGCCAACATTTTCACTCTCCTCTTTCACTTTTATCAAGAGGCGTTTTAGTTCCTCTTCACTCTCTGCCGTAAGGGTGGTGTCATCTGCATATCTGAGGGTATTGATATTTCCCCCGGCCATCTTGATTCCAGCTTGTGTTTCTTCCAGCCCAACATTTCTCATGATGTACTCTGCATATCAGTTAAATAAGCAGGGTTACAATGTACAGCCTTGGCATACTCCTTTTCCTATTTGGAACCAGTCTATTGTTCCATGTCCAGTTCTAACTGTTGCTTCCTAACTTGCATATAGGTTTCTCAAGGGGCAGGTCAGTTGGTCTGGTATTCCCATGTCTTTCAGAATTTTCCACAGTTTATTGTGATCCACATGGTCAAAGGTTTTGGCATAGTCAATAAAGCAGAAATAGATGTTTTTCTGGAACTCTCTTGCTTTTTCCATGATCCAGCGGATGTTGGCAATTTGATCTCTGGTTCCTCTGCCTTTTCTAAAACCAGCTTGAACATCAGGAAGTTCACAGTTCACGTATTGCTGAAGCCTGGCTTCGAGAATTTTAAGCATTACCTTACTAGCGTGTAAGATGAGTGCCAACTGTGTGGTAGTTTGAGCATTCTTTGGCATTGCCTTTCTTTGGGATTGGAATGAAAACTGACCTTTTCCAGCCCTGTGGCCCCTGCTGAGTTTTCCAAATTTGCTGGCATACTGAGTGCAGCACTTTCACAGCATCATCTTTCAGGATTTGAAATAGCTCCACTGGAATTCCATCACTTTCACTAGATTTGTTTTTAGTGATGCTTCCTAAGGCCCACTTGACTTCACATTCCAGGATGTCTGGCTCTAGGTGAGTGATCACACCCTCATGATTATGTTGGTCATGAAGATCTTTTTTGAACAGTTCTTCTGTGTATTCTGTCCACCTCTTCTTAATATCTTCTGCTTCTGTTAGGTCCAGACCATTTCTGTCCTTTATCGAGCCCATCTTTGCATGAAATGTTCCCTTGGTATCTCTAATTTTCTTGAAGAGATCTCTAGTCTTTCCCATTCTATTGCTTTCCTCTATTTCTTTGCATTGATCACTGTGGAAGGCTTTCTTATCTCTCCTTGCTATTCTTTGGAACTCTGTATTCAAATGCTTATATCTTTCCTTTTCTCCTATGCTTTTTGCTTCTCTTCTTTTCACAGCTATTTCTAAGGTCTCCCTAGGCATCCATTTTGCCTTTTTTGCATTTCTTTTCCATGGGGATGGTCTTGATCCCTGTCTCCTGTACAATGTCACGAACTTCCGTACATAGTTCATCAGCCACTCTGTCTCTCAGATCTATTCCCTTAAATCTACTTCTCACTTCCACTGTATAATTATAAGGGATTTGATTTAGGTCATACGTGAATGGTCTAGTGGTTTTCCCCACTTTCTTCAATTTCCTTCTGAATTTGGCAATAAGGAGTTCATAATCTGAGCCACAGTCAGCTCCTGGTCTTGTTTTTGCTGACTGTATAGAGCTTCTCCATCTTTGGCTGCAAAAAATATAATCAATCTGATTTCAGTGTTGACCATCTGGAAGATGTCCATGTGTAGTCTTTTCTTGTGTTGTTGGAAGATGGTGTTTACTACAACTAGTGCATTGTCTTGGCAAAACTCTGTAAGCATTTGCCCTGCTTCATTCCATATCCAAGGCCAAATTTACCTGTTACTCTAGGTGTTTCTTGACTTCCTACTTTTGCATTCCAGTCCCCTACAATAAAAAGGACATCTTTTGGGGGTGTTAGTTCTAAAAGGTCTTCTAGGTCTTCATAGAACCATTCAACATCAGCTTCTTCAGCATTACTGATTGGGGCATAGGCTTGGATTACCATGATATTGTATGGTTTTCCTTGGAAATGAAGAGAGATCGTTCTGTCATTTTTGAGATCTCATCCCAGAACTGCATTTCAGACTCTTTTGTTGACCATGATGGCTACTCCATTTCTTCTAAGTGATTCCTGCCCGCAGTAGTAGATACAATGATCATATGAATTAAATGCACCCATTCCAGTCCATTTTAGTTTGCTGATTCCTAGAATGTGTGTGTGTGTGTGTAATATATATATATATATATATATATATATATATATATATATAAACATGCAGATGCATTTTCTTACATCTCCTTTAATCTGTACATACATGTGTCTGAAAACTTTTCAGGAGAGATTTAATACAGAGTAAGTGCATGATATTTTGCTCAGTTGTGTCTGACTCTTTGGGCCTCTGTGGACAGTAGCCCCACCAGTCTCCTCTGTCCATGGAGTTCCCAGGCAAGAAAACTAGAGGGGCTTGACATTTGCTTCTCCAAATATAGAATATAAGCAATAAGAAATGAAGAGCTGGGAGTTCCCTGGCAGTTCAGTAGTTAGGACTCATTACTTTTGCTGTTGTGACCTGGGTTCAATCCCTGATCAGGCAACTAAGATCTCACAAGCCCCATGGTTTGACCAAAAACTATAAATAATTTTTTTTAAGTTATAAATTGAAAAGGAAATGAAAGCAACCAAATTAGCAGTGTTGTGTAGCAAAAGTACTAAACAGCTCTTGTCCAGAAGAAAGATCAGTAAGACAAAACCCCTTTTATAATGTTATTAGAGGAACTAGGTCCTAAATGGGGATGAGGCTAATATTTTGTAGACTGTCTGTCCATCTCTCCACTTGTCTATGAAAATAATTTGCTTTGCTTGAAAAGATAGTGTAAATTGAACAATCACCTTAAGAAGCTGCAATGTATATTACTTGTCTAGATTTTGATAGTTGCTTAAGATGAAACTGGCTCAGTATGGGACAAGTAGATATCATAAGAGACTAGATGACAAAGACTTGTACTATCATAAGCTTTCAACAAAATTTAAAGCAGTAAGTAATGGGTATGATATCTGTCTGCTCAATTAATTGCAAGAAGCTTCTCTGCACAGTGTTGATTTGGATGTTTCCCAGACCTCATAATAAATAATTTATGAATCACTTTGTGTGTCAGATTTATTTTCTTATTCCAGGTAGAAAGTTCACAAAAGCAGTATAGAAACTATAAATTTTATAAATATTTAGATTTTCAATACTTAAGAATAGATAATAAAAATCAAAACGTTGCTCAGAACCTTTTCAGTATACTTAGGAATTAAAATAGACTTGCATTTATGTTTTCCTCCACTGTAAAGCTTTAATTCTCTAAAGATGCTTCTTGAGCCAGGATCCTTTGGTGTTCCTGAAAGCAAGTATATTCATGCATTCACACACATACTTTAAATTAGATTTTGAATATAGTTTGTGATGGAAGTGGTTATACTCTCCCTAATTGTATGTCCTTTCTGTGTCTTTCAGGTAGAAAGGAAAGGGAGGAAGTCCTGAACCTAGTAACCAAAATCTGGGTACTTCCTTTGAAGTTGACAACTCTGCTAGGTTCCCTAACTCAATGCCAAAATTTTATTATTAGTGTTTTTATTCTCACACTCTTATGTATGGCCCTGACTTTGATGAGTTAGGCTGGGTCACATGTGATCATTAGTAACTTTATTCAAAAGATGCAAAATTAAGTAGACTAGAGTAAAGCAGCTAAGTGACTTTCTTGTCCCCTGCTCTAGGTCAGACTTCTGATTTTTTTTTTCTGTGCCCACTTCCTAGAATAACAAACACATTAAAAAAACATATCCAAAGAGTACGACTAAGGAGAGAAAGGGATTATGTGACATTTCCCAAGCTACCATCTAAGACTTTTCTGGGTGCAGTTTTTCCCAAATAATAGCAATCTCAGACTCATTTTATAGCACCAGCTACAAAAGGAACATGACTTCACATACACACGACACATACTCATACATACACATATGGTCATACACAAAAACACTACAAAGACACACATAGGAAGAAGACCCAAAGTGGAGATTTTGAGAAAGATAAAGGAACCAAAGAATTTAAAAAAAAAAAAAATCCAAAATCACTCCCAATGAGCCATCCCTTATATAAGCTTTCAACTTTTTAAAGCTCTATATTTCTGCTTCTGGAACCATGTGAAACAACTGTGAACTATCTTGACTGTAATGAAGATCAACAAAACTCTGCCTGGGAGTAGAAAGAGAAGAATATTGAAGTTTCTTAGAAAGATTGGAATGTGCTACTAAGTTTAAACAAACTCAGTCAAAAGGTACTCATCTATTTACTCATCCATTTAAAACTGTTTATGTAACCTCTCATGTCTGCTACACTCATTAAAATGCATGTATTCACTGATTAAATATATAGTTGTTGAGAGAGAAGATATGTTCAAGTAGTATGGGTTGAGCTCATAAAAAGACAAGGCAAGTTAATAGAGTTAAGTTAGAAAGGTATTAGTAGTTCAGAAGTTCACAGGCATCACTTTGCCAAGAAACGTCCGTATAGTCAAAGCTATGGTTTTTCCAGCAGTCAGGTATGGGTGTGAGAACTGGACCATAAATGCCAAAGGCCGAGTGCTAAAGAACTGATGCTTTCAAACTGTAATACTGAAGAAGACTCTTGAGATTCCCCTGGACAGCAGGGAGATAAAACCAGTCAATCCTAAAATAAATCAACCCTGAATATCCATTAGAAGGACTGATGCTGAAGTTGAAGCTCCAATACTTTGGGTACCTGATGTGAAGAATAGCTACTACTCATTGGAAAAGACCCTGATGCTGGGAAAGATTGAGGGTAAGAGGAGATGGGGTGACAGAGAATGAGTTGATTGGATGGCATCAATGATTCAAGGGACATGAGTTTGAGCAAACTATGGGAGACAGTGAAGGACAGAGAAGCCTGGCATGCTGCAGTTCATAGGGTAGCAAAAAGTCAGACATGACTTAGCAACTGAACAACAACAAAAGGTTTGCCATGAGACTGCAGAAGTTTACAGAAATACCTATTCTCATGATAACTGGAAGCTGGAAACTGGCATTTCCTTCTTTAAAAAAGAGTAGAAGGAAGAAAGCATTCCCAAGGAAATATGATTATTAAAAACAAAACCCAGCAATCAGTGATACTACAGTCTTCCTTTTTAATTTATGTATTCTTCCTGAAGCCCTAGATATAGAAATCTGTAATAACATATGAATCCTTATAGACAATAAAGGAGAAGAGATATGGTTTGTTTTTTTTTTTTTTTTGAAGAAGTAGATTCATTCTGCCAAATCACAGTGAATAAAAATAACAATAAAAATGGTTATACTGAAAGGGTGTGTATAATGTTTTAATACTTATATATGCAGATCAGATGATTCCTGAATGCTGCTAAGTTGCTTCAGTCATGTCCAACTTTGTGCAACCCCATAGACGGCAGCTCACCTGGCTCCCCCATCTCCGGGATTCTCCAGGCAAGAACACTGGAGTGGGTTGCCATTTCCTTCTCCAATGCATGAAAGTGAAAAGTCAAAGTGAAGTCGCTCAGTCGTGTCTGACTCTTTGCAACCCCATGGACTGCAGCCCACCAGGCTCCTCTGTCCATGGGATTTTCCAGGCAAGAGTGCTGGAGTGGGGTGCCATTGCCTTCTCCTCAATAATACACGTTTAAATAGAATCTGTTCACTTATAAGCAGATAAGATTTTTTTCCATGTATGTAGTACCTGTATTTTCATTTTATAGATCTTTAAATTCATCCTATATAAGGAAAATTTCATATTCATCTGAGAACACAGTATGCAGAAACAAAAGAACAAGGATTTGAATCTTGATTCTATCAACTTCCTGCCAGTGAATGAGACATTATCAGTTAGTTTTTCAGGTAGGGATAGCAGTACTAAGAATTTCAACTGCAAGGGCAGGGGAAGTGCCCCTACATTGTTCAAAGGTTACATGTATATGTATAGAACATGATCCTATATATATGTGTGTGTATGTGCATATATATAAGCTTGCATGCATGCCAAGTCACTTCAGTTGTGTCCCACTCTTTGTGAACTCATGGATTGTAGCCCATCAGGCTCCTCTGCCCATGGGAATCTCCAGGCAAGAATACTGGATGGGTTGTCATGCCCTCCTCCAGGGGAATCTTCCCCACTCATGGATGGAAACCACATCTCCTGCTGCTCCTGCACTGGCAGGCAGATTCTTCAATGCTGAGCCACTAAAGAAACCCATATATATGCTTACTCTTACTCAACTATAAAATAAATCAAAATTCATCAGAGATAAAAATTCAAGCCTATCTGTAGCAGAATAAACTGATTTTAGGGGAAAATAAAATATTAGTAAACATTTTATTTAAACAAAGTATTCCGGGGAAAGCTATAGATAAGCTGCATATGTTTTTTTATGCTCCATTCAGAAAACGAAGATCATGGCATCTGGTCCCATCACTTCATGGGAAATAGATGGGGAAACAGTAGAAACAGGGTCAGACTTTATTTTGGGGGGGGCTCCAAAATCACTGCAGATGGTGACTGCAGCCATGAAATTAAAAGACACTCCTTGGAAGAAAAGTTATGACCAACCTAGATAGCATATTCGAAAGCAGAGACATTACTTTGCCAACAAAGGTCCGTCTAGTCAAGGCTATGGTTTTTCCAGTGGTCATGGCTGGATGTGAAAGTTGGACTGTGAAGAAAGCTGGGTGCCGAAGATTTGATGCTTTTGAACTGTGGTGTTGAAGACTCTGAAGAGTTCCTCGGACTGCAAGGAGATCCAACCAGTCCATTCTAAAGGAGATCAGCCCTGGGTGTTCTTTGGAAGGAATGATGCTAAGGCTGAAACCGGTATTTTGGTCACATCATGCGAAGAGTTGACTCACTGGAAAAGACTCTGTTGCTGGGAGGGATTGGGGGCAGGAGGAGAAGGGGATGACAGTGTGAGATGGCTGGATGGCATCACTGACTTGATGGATGTGAGTTTGAGAGAACCCCAGGAGTTGGTGATGGACAGGGAGGCCTGGTGTGCTGCGATTCAGGGAGTTGCAAAGAGTCTGACACGACTGAGCGACTGAATTGAACTGAACTGATGCTACATTTGAAAGGTGGTATTTTTTACTTTTATTGTCAGTAGACATTAGACTTTCTTTACCTCAACGGAAAACAACAACAACAACAACAACAACAAAACAGAGTAAAACTAAAAGAGAGAAAAAACATCTCTTGAAACTATGCCACCACTCATTTGCTGAATGTGTTCCAATAAACACAAAATAGTTCATATATATGATTAATTAAAAAAAAGACACATTGTTACTAAGCATGGAATGCCTGTTTCATTTCTCTATGTAAATATAAGGTATGGAAACAAGTGAAAAATTGTCAATTTAATGAAAATGTTTGGTGTGGAGAAAATGTTTCACTAACTTTAAGCACTCTAAATTCACCAACTAGACTTATTTCAACAATCATTTTATTCTGTTTTCTGAACAGAAGTCCACGTTGTCTAACAGAAAATAAGTATTTCATCTTGAAGACTGAAATCTAGATTTTTAGTTTAATCATTCACCACAGAAACATAGTAAATTATTACAAAGGCATAACTATCTCTAATGGCGAAGAATAGAAAGAATTGGATTTTTGTCAGTTGCTGTTTTGCCTACAATAACTTTAAATAGTTACAAACAGTGTTATGGACAGAGAACAGTTTCTTACAGTTGAGTATTTTAATCAGTACAACTCATACATTTAATTTAAACAATGAACTAAGAATTTGTTTTTTGGAAATTGCTCTTTCAAATTTCAGTTCAGATTTTAGTCCGTCTAGACATATTCACTTTTCACTTTCACGCATTGGAGAAAGAAATGGCAACCCACTCCAGTGTTCCTGCTTGGAGAATCCCAGGGATGGGGGAGCCTGGTGAGCTGCTGTCTATGGGGTCGCATAGAGTCGGACAAAACTGAAGCGACTTAGCAGCAGCAGCAGCAGCAGCAGGAGACATATTTGCAACCAACTGCTATTTTACAGTGTGGTTCAGTTTCTGTATATTTGTGACTTTTGCAAGTTTCTACTGTTATTGATTTCTAACTTCAATCCATTGGGGTCAGACAACATAATTTATTTGATTTCAATCCTTGAACATCTATTGTGACATATTTTATACCGTTAAATATGACCTCTGTTGGAGAATGCTTTATGTTCACTTTGAGAAGAATGTGTATTCTCCTGTTCTAGAGGATCTGTGGCATCATAAAAGTCTTATATCTCTTGATCTAGTTCTGAGATGTTAAATTGGATATGAAGTCTTATATTATTATTTTAAAATTCTCTATTTTTCCATTTAGTTTTTCAGTTTCATATATTTAGGTCTAGTGCACACATATTTATAATTGTGTCATGCTAGCCATTTCAAAGCTATGACAAACCTAGTGACAGTATATTAAGAAACAGAAACCTCACTTGGCTAATGATGAGCCGACTCATTGGAAAAGACCCTAATGCTTGTAAAGATTGAAGGCAAAAGAGGAAAAGGGTGACAGAGGATGAGATGGTTAGATAGCATCAGTGACTCAGTGGATATTAATCTGAGCAAACTCTGGAAGAGAGCAAAGGACAGGGAACCTGGAATGCTGCAGTCCATGTGGTCGCAGAGGTTTGGACATGACTTAGTGACTAAACAACAACTAAACCATTTCATCATTATAAAATATTTGACTTCTGTAGCAATTTTATTTTAACATCTATTTCATCTGATACATTTACAGCCTCTGTACCATTTATCTTTTGGATAGTGTTCATGTTTTTATCTTTTTCCACCATTTTTTCTTTCAACCAATTTGTAACCCTGAATCTAAAATGTATCTCTTGAGGGTAGTATTGTAGCTGGATTGTTTCTTTTTTCATCTTTTCTTTCAATGTTTACCTTTTACTCTAGTTTGTATTTTATCTACATTTAATAAAATTACTAAATAGGTGATTTATATTTAAAATTTTGCTATGTGTTTTCTGTAAGCTTTTTGGGCTGTTTCTCTGTTGTTCCATTACGATATTATTTTGTGTTAGATAGATATATTGGAGTATTTGATTTTAATTTGTTATTGCTTGTTTTACTAAATTTTTCTATTTTTTAATTTTTTTTTAAACTGAAGGTTACTTGCTTTACAGAATTTTGCTGTTTTCTGTCAGACCTCAACATGAATCAGCCATAGGTATACATATATGCCCTCCCTTTTGAAACTCCAACCTATCTTCCTCCCCATCCCACCCCTCTAGGTTGATACAGAGCCCCTGTTTTAGTTTCCTGAGCCATAAAGCAAATTCCCATTGGCTATTTATTTTATGTATGGCAATGTAAGTTTCCATGTTACTCTCTCCATACATCTCACCCTCTCCTCCCCTCTCTCCATGTCCATAATTCTATTCTCTATGTCTGTTTCTCCATTGTTGCCATGTAAATAAATTCTTCAGTACCATCTTTCTAGATTCTGTATATATGTGTTAGAATACGGTATTTATCTTTATCTTTCTGACTCACTTCACTCAGTATAATAGTTTCTACATTCATCCACCTCATTAGAACTGACTCAAATGTGTTTCTTTTCATGGTTGAGTAATATTCCATTGTATATATATACCACACAACTTTATCCATTCATCTGTCGATGAACATTTAGGTTGCTTCCATGTTCTAGCTATTCCAAATAATGCTGCAATGAACAATGGGATACATGTTTCTTTCATTTTGCTTTCTTCAGGGTATATGCCTAGGAGTGGGATTGCTGGGCCATATGATGGTTTTATTCCTAGTTTTTAAGGAATCTCCATACAATCTTCAATAGTGGCTGTATCAATTTACATTACCACCAACAGTGCAAAAGTGTTCCATTTTCTCCACACCCTCTCCAGCATTATTGCTTGTAAGCTTTTTGAAGAGGGACATTCTAACCTGTGTGAGGTGATATCTCATTGTAGCTTTGATTTGTGTTTCTCTAGTAATGAGCAATGTTGAGCATATTTTCATGTGTTTGTTAGCTATCTGCATGTCCTCTTTGGTGAAATGTCTATTTAGGTCTTTCCCCCACTCTTTGATTGGGTTGTTTTTCTGGCATTGAATTGTATGAGCCCCATGTATATTTTGGAAATAAATCCTTTGTCAGTTGTGTCATTTGCTATTATTTTTCTCCCATTCTGAAGGTTTTCTTTTCACCTTGCTTATAGTTTCGTTTGCTGTGCAAAAGCTTTTAAGTTTAATCAAGTCCCACTTGTTTATGTTTGTTTTTATTTCCATTACTCTAGGAGGTGGGTCATAGAAGATCTTGTTTTGATTTATGTCATTGAGTGTTCTATGTTTTCCTCTAAGAGTTTTATAGCTTCCAGTGTTACATTTAGATCTTTAATCCATTTTGAGTTTATCTTTGTATATGGTTTTACTAAGGGTTTTAATTTCATTCTTTTACATGTAGCTTTCAGTTTTCCCAGCACCATTTATTAAAGACGCTGTCTTTGCCCCTTTGTATATTGCATATTCTTGCCTGATTTGCCAAAAATAAGGTACCCATAGGTGCATGGGTTTATTTCTCGATTTTCTATCTTGTTCCATTGGTCTATATTTCTGTTTTTGTGCCAGCACCATACTGTCTTGATGACTACAGCTTTGTAGTATAATCTGAAGTCAGGAAGTTTGATTCCTCCAGTTCCATTCTTCTTTCTCAAGACTGCTTTGGCTATTTGGGTCTTTGTGTTTCCATATGAATTGTGAAAATTTTTTATTCTAGTTCTGTGAAAAATGCCATTGATAATTTGATAGGGATCACATTGAATCTGTAGACTGCATTGGATAGTAAAGTCATATTCACAATATTGATTCTTCCTAATCAGAACATGGAATATCTCTCCATTTGTTTATGTCATCTTTGAGTCTTTCATTAGTATCTTATAATTTTCTGTGCACAGTTCTTTTGTCTCGTTAGGTAAGTTTATTCCTAGATATTTAATTCTTTTTGTTGCAATCGTGAATGGGATTGATTCCTTAATTGCCCTTTCTGATTTTTCATTGTTAGTATGAATGGTAATAGAAATGTTAGTGTTGTTAGCAGAATTGCAAGTGACTTCTGTGTATTGATTTTGTATACTACAACTTTGCTAATTCACTGATTACCTCCAGTAAATTTCTGATACTATCTTTAGGGTTTTCTATGTATACTACCATGTCCTCTGCAAACAGTGAGAGCTTTACTCTCCTTTTCTAGTCTGGATTCCTTTTATTCCTTTTTCTTCTCTGATTGCTGTACTTGAACTTCCAGAACTATGCTGAAGAGTAGTGGTAAAAGTGGACACTCTTGTCTTGTTCCTGATTTCAGGGTGAATGCTTTCAGCTTATCACCATGGACAAAAAAGTTTGCTATAGGCTTATCATATATGGCCTTCATTATGTTGACGTAGGTTCCTTCTGTGCTCATTTTTTTTAAGAGTTTAAATTTGGAAAACTCAGCAGTGACCACAGTACTGGAAAAGGTCAGTTTTCATTCCAATCCCGAAGAAAGGCAATGCCAAAGAATGTTCAACTACCGCACATTTGCACTCATCTCACACGCTAGTAAAGTAATGCTTAAAATTCTCCAATCCAGGCTTCAGCAATATGCGAACTGTGAACTTCCAGATGTTCAAGCTGGTTTTAGAAAAGGCAAAGGAACCAGAGATCAAATTGCCAATATCCGCTGGATCATCAAAAAAACAAGAGAGTTCTAGAAAAACATCTATTTCTGCTTTATTGAAAGCAAAAATATGCCAAAGCCTTTGACTGTGTGGATCACACCAAACTGTGGAAAATTATAAGAAATGGGAATACCAGACCACGTGACCTGCCTCTTGAGAAACCTATATGCAGGTCAAGAAGCAACAGTTAGAACTGGACATGGAACAACAGACTGGTTCCAAATAGGAAAAGGAGTACGTCAAGGCAATATATTGTCACCCTACTTATTTAACTCATATGCCGAGTACATCATGAGAAACGTTCAGCTGGAAGAAGCACAGCTGAAATCAAGATTGCTAGGGGAAAAATCAGTAACCTCAGATATGCAGATGACACCACCCTTATGGGAGAAAATGAAGAGGAACTAAAAAGCCTCTTGATGAAAGTGAAAGACTAGAGTGAAAAAGTTGGGTTATAGCTCAACATTCACAAAACTAAGATCATGGCATTCAGTCCCATTACTTCATGGGAAATAGTTGGGAAAACAGTGTAAACAGTGTCAGACTTTATTTTTTGGGGCTCCAAAATCACTGCAGATTGTGATTGCAGCCATGAAATTAAAAGATGCTTAGTCCTTGGAAGGATAGTTATGACAAACCTAGATAGCATATACAAAAGCGAAGACGTTACTTTGCCAACAAAGTTCCACCTAGTAAAGGCTATGGTTTTTCTTGTGGTCACGTATGGATGTGAGAGTAGGACAGTGAAGAAAGCTGAGCTCCGAATAATTGATGCTTTTAAACTGTGGTGTTGGAGAAGACTCTTGAGAGTCCCTGACTGGAAGGAAATCCAACCAGTCCATCCTAAAAGAGATCAGTCCTGGGTGTTAATTGGAAGGACTGATGCTGAGACTGAAACTCCAATACTTTGGCCACCTCATGCGAAGAGTTGACTCATTGGAAAAGACTCTGATGGTGAGAGGGATTGGGGGCAGGAATAGAAGGGGACAACAGAGGATGAGATGGCTGGATGGCATCACTGACTTGATGCACATGAGTTTGGGTAAACTCTGGGCATTTGTGATGGATGGGGAGGCCTGGCGTGCTGCAATTCATGGAGTCGCTAAGAGTTGGACATGACTAAGCGACTGAATTGAATTGAAGTGAATCATAAATGAAAGAGGAGAGCGAAAAAGTTGGCTTAAAGCTTAATATTCAGAAAACGAAGATCATGGCATCTGGTCCCATCACTTCATGGGAAATAGATGGGGAAAAAGTAGAAACAGTGTCAAACTTTATTTTTTTGAGCTCCAAAATCACTGCAGATGGTGACTGCAGCCATGAAATTAAAAGATGCTTACTCCTTGGAAGAAAAGTTATGACCAACCTAGATAGTATATTCAAAAGCAGAGACATTACTTTGTCGACTAAGGTCCATCTAGTTAAGGCTATGGTTTTTCCTGTGGTCATGTATGGATGTGACAGTTGAAATGTGAAGAAGGCTGAGCACGGAAAAATTGATGCTTTTGAACTGTGGTGTTGGAGTAGACTCTTGAGAGTCCCTTGGATTGCAAGGAGATCCAAACAGTCCATTCTGAAGGAGATCAACCTTGGGATTTCTTTGGAAGGAATGATGCTAAAGCTGAAGCTCCAGTACTTTGGCCGCCTCATGAGAAGAGTTGACTCATTGGAAAAGACTCTGATGCTGCGAGGGATTGGGTGCAGGAGAAGAAGGGGACGACAGAGGATGAGATGGCTGGATGGCATCACAGACTCGATGGACGTGAGTCTGAGTGAACTCTGGGAGATTGTGATGAACAGGGAGGCCTGGCGTGCTCTGATTCATGGGGTCGCAAAGAGTTGGACAAGACTGAGCGACTGAACTGAACTGAACTGAATCATAAATAGGTGCTGAATATTGTGAAAGGTTTTTTCTCATTGATTTAGATGATCATATGGTTTTTATCTTTCATTTTGTTAATATGGTGTATCACATTGATTGATTTCCATATATTAAAGAATTCTTGCATCCCTGGAGTAACCTAAATTGATCATTGTGTATGAGCTTTTTAATGAATTGCTGAATTCTGTTTGGTAAAATTTTGTTGAGGATTTTTGCATCTATATTCATTATTAATATTAGCCTATAGGTTTCTTTTTCTGTGTTGTCTTTGTCTAGATTTGGTATCAAGGTGGGGGTGGCTCAGTTCAGTTCAGTTCAAAGGCTCAGTCGTGTCCCATGCTTTCCGATCCCATTAACTGCAGTATGCCCGGCCTCCCTGTCCTTCACCAACTCCCAGAATTAACTCAAACTCACTTCAATCGAGTCGGTGATGCCATCCAGCCATCTCATCCTCTGTTGTCCTCTTCTCCTCCTGCCCCCAATCCCTCCCAGCATCAGGGTCTTTTCAAATGAGTCATCTCTTCGCATGAGGTGGCCAAAGTACTGGAATTTCAGCTTTAGCATCATTCCTTCCAAAGAACACCCAGGGCTGATCTCCTTCAGAATGGACTGGTTGGATCTCCTTGCAGTCCAAGGGACTCTCAAGAGTCTTCTCCAATACCACAGTTCAAAAGCATCAATTCTTTGATGCTCAGCTTTCTTCACAGTCCAACTCTCACATCCATCCATGACCGCTGGAATAACCATAGCCTTGACTAGATGGACATTTGTTGGCAAAGTAATGTCTCTGCTTTTGAATATGCCACCTAGGTTGGTCATAACTTTCCCTCTAAGGATTAAGCGTCTTTTAATTTCATGGCTGCAATCAACATCTACAGTGATTTTGGAGCCCACCAAAATAAAGTCTGACACTGTTTCCACAGTTTCCTCATCTATTTCCCATGAAGTGATGGGGCCAGGTGCCATGATCTTAGTTTTGTGAATGTTGAGGTATAACCCAACTTTTTCACTCTCCTCTTTCACTTTCATCAACAGGCTTTTTAGTGCCTCTTCATTTTCTGCCATAAGAGTGGTGTCATCTGCATATCTGAGATTACTGATATTTCTCCCAGCAATCTTGATTTCAGCTGTGCTTCTTCCAGCCCAGCATTTCTCATGATGTACTCTGCATAGAAGTTAAATAAGCAGGGTGACAATATACAGCCTTGATGTACTCCTTTTTGTATTTGGAACCAGTCTGTTGTTCCATGTCCAGTTCTAACTGTTGTTTCCTGACCTGCATACAGATTTCTCAAAAGGCAGGTCAGGTGATCTGGTATTCCCATCTCTTTCAGAATTTTCCACAGTTTGGTGTGATCCACACAGTCAAAGGTTTTGGCATAGTCAATAAAGCAGAAATATATGTTTTTCTGGAACTCTCTTGCTTTTTCCATGATTCATCAGATGTTGGCTATTTGATCTCTGGTTCTTCTGCCTTTTCAATAACCAGTTTGAACATTTGGAAATTCACTGTTCACATATTGCTGAAGCCTGGCTTGGAGAATTTTTAGCATTACTTTACTAGAGTGTAAGATGAGTGCAATTGTGCAGTAGTCTGAGCATTCTTTGGCATTGCCTTTCTTTGGGATTGGAATGAAAACTGACATTTTCCATTCCTGTGACCACTGCCGAGTTTTCCAAATTTTCTGGCATATTGAGTGCAGCACTTTCACAGCATCATCTTTCAGGATTTGAAATAGCTCAGCTGGAATTTTATCAGGTCCACTAGGCTATGTAGAATGAATTTGAAAGTGTTCGTTCCTGTGCAATTTTTTGAAAGAGTTTTAGAAGGATTGGCATTAGGTATTTTCTAAATGCTTGATAGAATTATTTTGGGGATTTTTTTTTTTTTTTATCACAGCTTCAATTTCAGTGCTTGCATTTGGGATGTTTATAATTTTTCTTTCTTCCTGGTTCAGTCTTAGAAGATTGAACTTTTCTAATCTGTCCATTTCCTCCAGGTTATCTATTTTATTGCCATATAGTTGTTCATAATAGTCTCTTATGATCCTTTGTATTTCTGCATTTTCTGTTGTAACCTCTCCTTTTCATTTCTAATTTTGTTGATTTGATTCTTCTCTCTCCTTCCCCACCCTCCTTGATGAATCTCACTAAGAGTTTGACAATTTTGTTTATCTTCTCAAACAACCAGCTTTTCATTTTATTAATCTTTACTATTGTTTCTTACTTTTTTTTTTCATTTATTTCTGCTCAGATCTTTATGATTTTTTTCTGCTATTTTTTTTTTTTTCCTTTTTTTCCCCACTTGCTTTAGGTGTAAAGTTAGGTTGTCTGTTTGATGTTTCTGTTTCTTGAGATAGGATGGTATTGCTGTAAACTTCCTCCTTAGAACTACTTTTGCTGCATCCTATAGGTTTTCAGATGTCATGTTCTCATTTGTTGAGGTCCTTTAATGGACTGGAACCTGGTGGTCCGGAGTCACCAATAAGAATGTAAAAGAGAGAGAAACGGGCTGATATTCCTTGGTTTACATAGAAAGCCAATAACATCCCTGACACGGGGCTTGCTCTGTTCACAGAGGCCTCAGGCTCCCTCTTGGTGTGGTGAAGGCACAGAGTGCCTTCTTGAGAGGGTCTTAGAAGCCCAGGCAAGAAAGTGAATTCAGAGAGCCTCTGTGTTCCAGGGGATCAGCCTGAAAGAGAGAGAGAGAGAAAGCAAGGCACGGGGAGCAAAGCTCTGATGGAGCGAAGGTGTTTTAATCAACATGGTGTGGACATATATACTGTAGTTATTCTCAGCAAAGATAAAGATTAAAATTCCAGACTTTCAAAACATAGGCGATCCATATTAAAGAGAGAGAGAGTTGTAAATAATCACTTTTAGCATATGGTTTACAAGAAGGAAGAGGGTACTTATCACCGTATAGAAAAACTAAAGAAGGAAATGCCTGGATTCCTCAGCCCTGGGAGAGACTTGTCTCTCCTCTTAATTTCTGAATATTCAGGAATTAATAAGGAAAAGAGGATTCCTGACAGATCCAAAACAGCACACAGGAAGCCTCCTGTTAAATGCTTCCTGACAGTCATTGTCATTTGTTTCTAGAAATTTTTTGATTTCCCTTTTGATTTCTTCAGCAATGTTTGTTATTTCAAAATGTGTTTTTTATTCTCCACGTGTTTGTATTTCTTACAGTTTTTTTTTCCTTATAATTGATATCTAGTCTCATAGCATTGTGGTTGGGGAAGATGCTTATGTGATTTCAATTTTCTTAAATTTACTGAGGTTTTATTTGTGACCCAAGATGTGGTCTATCATGGAGAATCTTCCATGTGCACTTGAGAAGGTGTATTCTTCTGCATTTGAATGGAATGTCCTGAAGATATCAATGAGATCATCTCATCTAATGTATCATTTAAGACTTATGTTTCCATCTTAAGTTTCTATTTTAATGATTTGCCCATTGGTATGAGTGAGATGTTAAAGTCTCCTACTATTACTGTATTACTGTCAGTTTCTCCTTTTATGTCTGTTAGTGTTTGTCTTATGTATTGAGGTACTCCTATGTTGGGTGTATAGATATTTACAATTGTTATGTCTTCCTCTTGGATTGATCCCTTGATCATTATGTAGTGTCCTTCCTTATTTCTTGTAATCTTCTTTATTTTAAGGTATATTTTTTCTGATATGAGGAATGTTACTCTAGGTTTCTTTTGCTTCTGATTTGCATGGAATATTTTTCCATCCTCTCACTTTCAGTCTACATGTGTTTGAGGTCTGAAGTTGGCTTCTTGTAGACAGCATATATATCGTTCTTGTTTTTTATCCATTCAGCCAGTCTGTGTCTTTTGGTTGATTGTAAATTTAATCCATTTGCATTTAGAGTAATTATTGATATATTTGCTCTTATTGCCACTTTCTAATTGTTTTGGGTTGATTTTCTAGATCTTTTTTCTTCTGTTGTATTTCTCGACTATATAAGTCTGTTTAACATTTGTTGTAAAGCTGGTTTGGTGGTACTAAATTCTCTTAACTTTTGCTTGTATGAAAAGCTTTTTGTTTCTCCAACAATTTTGAATGAGATCCTTTCTGGGTACAGTAACCTTGGTTGCATAATTTTCCCCTTTCAGTACTTTAAATATATCCTGCCATTCCTTTCTGGCCTGCAGAGTTTCTGCTGAAAGATCAACTGTTAAGTGTATGGGGTTTTCCTTGTATGTTACGTGTTGCTTCTTCCTTGCTGCTTTTAATATTCTTTCTTTGTGTTCAGTCTTTGCTAGTTTGATTAGTATGTGCCTTGGCATATTTTTCCTTGGGCTGATCCTGTATGGGACTCTTTATGCCTCTTGGATTTGTTTGACTATTTCCTTTTCCATGTTGGGGCAATTTTCAACTATAATCTCTTCAAAAATTTTCTCATACCCCTTTTTTTTCTCCTCTTTTTCTTCTGGGACCCCTATATTTTGAATGTTGGTGTGTTTGATATGGTCCCAGAGGTCTCTGAGACTATCCTCAGCTTTTTTCATTCTTTTTACTTTATTCTGTTTTTCAGAAATTATTCACATCATTTTATCTTCCAGTTCACTGATTCATTCTTCTCCTTCAGGTATTCTGCTATTGATTCCTTCTAGAGTATTTTTAATTTCAATAATTGTGTCATACTTTAATTTTTCTGCATCTTTGTTAATTGATTCTTGCATTTTCTCCATTTTGTTTTCAAGGTTTGATCATCTTTACTATCATTATTCTGAATTTTTTTTTTTTTTTTTTAGGAAATTTTCCTATTTCTTCTTCAATTATTTGGACTTCCATCTTTCTAGTTTGTTCCTTCATTTGTTCAGTATTTTGCTGCCTTTTCTTTCTTTCTCTTTTTTTTTAAGTTATTGAGTTTACAGTCTCCTTTTCCAAGGCTTCAAGGAAAGTTGACTCCTCTCCTTGAAGAAGGTTGAATCCTTTCTTCCTTTTGGTTTCTGCTCTCCTAAGGTTGGTCCTGTGGTTTGTGTGAGCTGGTATAGGATAAGATTTGTGCTGAGTTTTGTTTGTTTATTTGTTTTTCTTCTGATGAGCAAGGCTGAGGGAGATGCTACTCCTGTCTGCTGATGATTTGGTTTGTATTTTTGTTTCTTGTTTAGATGAGGCTTCCTGCAGGAGGTGCTACTGGTGGTTGGGTGATGCTGGGTCTTGTACTCAAGTCTTTCCTTTGTGTGAGTTCTCACTATTTGATACTCCCTAGGCTTAATTCTCTTGTAGTCTAGGGTCTTGGAGTCAGTGCTCCTACTACAAAGGCTCAGGGTTTGATCTCTGGTCAGGAACAAAGATTTCACAAGTGGTTGGTTGTGGCATTAAGGGAGACTAAAACAAATATCCAAATATGAGAAACGAAAGATGAATCCCAGACCAATAGCAGTTATAATCTCAGGCAAATAATAATTAAAATAATGGAATATACACATATATGTATAAACCTATGAGCAAAGTGAAAACAGTGCAACAAAAATAAAGTACAGTAGAGTGATCTGCTGAACAAAGGAAATAAAAAAAATTACATTTACCAGTTAAGAATAAAACTAACTTAAGCACAAACTTGAGGGGAAAAAAAAAAAAAAAAAAAAAAAAAACTAAACTAAACTAAAGCAAGGTGCCAACTGGGGAATAAAACAATGAAAACAAAATTAACAAATATGTTGAGAGAAAAGGAAAGAAAGAAAAGAAAGAAAGAATAGATTTGCAAAGTTAATTAGAGGTAGGTGAAGAAAATTTATGTACATTAAATATTAACTGCAAGGAGAAAAGAACAGTAGGAAAGGCAAATGAAGGAATAAATGTAGAAAAAATATAATAAGTTTTAAAAATTAAAATTATAAAAAACAGAAAAGAGAAAAAAATTGGAAGAAGAAAGACAATAGGGGAATAAAAGGAAAACTCCACAGAACTGCAAAGGCCCAATGTAGAGGCAGAGGTTCATAACAATAGAGAGTGTGACTGAATATACACATATACATAGACACCCATAAGCAAATTCAAAACATCCCAACAAAAATTAAGTACAATAGATTGACCTAATCAACAAATGAAATTAAAAATTTTATCTAGCAGAACAAAACTAATTAAAGCACAAACTGGAAAACAAATCTAAAGCAAGTTGCCAATTGTGGAAAAAAAATAAAGTTGCCAATTGTGAATAAAGCAATGAAAATAAAACTAAAAAATATATTGAGAGGAAAGGAGAGAAAGAAAAGAAAGAAAGAATAGATATGCAAAGTTAAACATAAATAGATAAAGAAGATTTAAATACAATAAAGATTAAGTGCAAGGGGAAAAGAACAGTAGGAAAAGCAAACAAAGGAATAAATGTGGAAAAACAATAATAGGTTTTAAAAATTAAACATTAAAATTAAGAGAAAAGAAAAAAAGAGGAAAATTCCACAGAACTGCAAATGCCCATTGTAGAGGCAGAGGTTTATGACAACAATAAAAAACGTAACTGAGGGAAAAAAAAAAAAAAAAAAAGCTCAAAAACTTAATTGGATTTCACAGTGCCAATAAAACAACATTTTAGTTGTCTAGTAAAATGTAATGGCAACATTCTTTGTTTACTGAAATGACAGGCAACAGTTCTTGTCCACCTTTTCACACGATAATATTTTTTCATGCTATTTTCAAGATTTTTTTAGATTTTGACAATTTCATCATGAAGAGCATAGGTGTGGCCATCCTTGAGTTTACTTTACTTGAAATTCATGAAAATACTTTGTTGTGCTTTTCAATCAAATTTTTTCAGTGTTTAAAAATAGACCAATATTTTTCAGCAAATTTGAGAAATTTTGGAAATTATTTTCCAGAATATTTTTTCATCCCTTTCTTTTCTCTTTCTCTGGGATACCCATCATGTATATTTTTGTATATTTGGTAGTGTTATACAAATCTACGAGGGCCTGTTCATCTTTCTACATTTATTTTCTGTTCTGTTCCTCAAATTGGATATAATAGCCATCTTCAAGTTTGATAATTTTTTATTCTAAATATTCAAATATGTTAAGATACACCAGTGAATATTTCCTTTTAGTTTTTATATTTTCATCTGTGCAATTTTTATTTGGATCATTAAAAAAAATAATAATAGTTTATCAAATCATTGACATCAGACTTCCTCAGGAATAGTGTCTATTGGCTGCATTTTCCCCTAATGGGTATGTACTATACTTTTCTCTCCTTTTTAATTTCCTTAATTTTTTCGAAAACTGAACTTTTAAAATAAAAACTGAATTTTTAAAATACAGCCACTCTGGGAGTTATTTTTTTCCCCTGTCTTCAGGTTTTGCTATTCTATCACTCTGCATATATAGTCACTATTTTAAATGTGGCAAGCTTGAAATCATCCCTCCTCACAATCTGGGGGTTCTCTATTGCTGCTGTTTGTTGTTTCATGGTTGCCACATATTCGTATAGTAATTTCTTTGGACTAATGTTTTAAAATCTCATTCTTTCTTACAATGAGATCTGTTTTAAAGCCACTGAAGGATCTGTTCTGTCCACTTAATAATCACTTAAGATATCCTTATAGATTCTCTGAACCAATTCATCTTCCAGTTTTTGCTCTTGTGTGTCTTTTAAAGTTCTGCCAGGTAATTTTCAAGTCTAGTTTTATTTTTACTTACGGTTTGCTTATAATCATAAGGTCAGCCAGAGTTCAGAGTTTAGGACTTATCAGGTCTCTCCTGGATATGTTTACATCCTGGGTGTGCACACAGCTCTGTACATCCATGTGATTTTACAAAATATCAGGATATATCAGAGGTTTTCAAAATATCCCTTGAATATCACATTCCTCCTTTTTTCCTTTTAAGTTTCTTGGTCACACTTTTGTTGGCTGCAACTGTTATCACTACCTCAGGCAGCTATGTTGTTCAACAATTGCCACTGTTTTGAAAAATGCCCCAAGGATAGGGCTATCTACAAAGAGCAAGCTCCTTGTCACATCAAATATAGAAAAGCCAGAGAATCAAGTATTTCAGGTAGCTGTCTAGACAGCTCAAATAATAATTCACTACACTTTTGCCTATTTATTTTAGTTATCCAAACCTGAGATGCTGTTATAATGGCTGTCAGTTTGCCGATTTTATTGCTATTATAATTATGAGGCTATTGGCTTTAAATTTAGGAACAAAAGAGTGGGATTAGAGCAAGTTAATAGCCACAAGTCTTGCTATTGTTAGGTAGGTAGAACAGGGAAAAGGAGTCCAAAATGACAGTGGCTACAAGACAAGGAAGGGAAAAGCCCACGAAAATGAAACAAAAGAAGGTTCGAGGACCGGAGTGAGGACCTCAGGCAAAACAAACAACACTCCTGGCTGGCCCAATTTACATAGGACAGGACCAGGGAGAGATAAACATATAAATAGAGGAACCAGAACCAGCTCTCTCTCTCTCCTGCGTGCTGGGGCACTCTTCTCCTCGTGTCTTTAGATTGACGTGCCCTCACGCCTCAAAGTTGGATTTTCCTGCTATCTTCTAAATAAAATTGAGCTGTAACACTGATTTGTCTAAGAGGTATAACACGGTCCATTGGAGACCTGAGAGCTATAACACGGTCTATCCAAGACCTGAGAGCTGTGACACACCGAGGAGGCATTAATGTCCATCACTCCAAATCTTTGTTGTGACGAGACAAAGAATTGAGGAACATACACTCGCGTGACGCTATTATTACCATGACTAAACAATTTTTCTTGAGTAAACACTCAGGATTCCTCCAAGCTTTTAAGTTAACTTCCTGTGTTCTGAAGACATTGATTTTGACAGATTTCCCCCCCCCCACCCCACCCCGTGTTTTCATTGCTTTTAGGGTGGAGTGGATTTTTGGGTGTCTTAACCATTTAAAAGTGGTCCTGTAAGACCTATTGTTTTGGAACTTTCTTTCCAGTTAACATGATTTTTTTAAAAAATCTTTTTCAATCTAAAGTGTATTAAGTGGTAGTGTTTTAAGAAAGTATTTGTGATAGACAGATAACAAAGCATGTGGACTATTCCATTTTCTCATATATTCTCAGTTCCTTTTCAAAGCCATGTGGCTGATATGGTCGATAAATTTTAAGCAGAAGTCACATACTACCATCATGGGGGAGATAATTTTGAGACAGAACTAGAGCCAATTATTTTTTGAGTCTTTTTTTTTTTTTTTTTTTTTCCGTGATATGCAGGACTGTGTTCCCTGTCTTACTAATTGTTTGACCTGAGGTTTCAAGGAGGGGCCTTCCCTGGTGGCTCAGAGGGTAAAGAATCTGCCTGAAATCCAGGAGACCTGGGTTTGATCCCTGGGTCAGGAAGGTCCTCTGGAGAAGAGAATAACTACCCACTCCAGTATTCTTGTTTGGGAAATTCCATGGGCAGAAGAATCTGTTGGGCTATAGTCCATGGGGTCACAAAGAGTTAGACACAACTGAGTGATTTTCACTTTTTTTCCAGCAGTAGAGTTTGCAGGCAGTTGGGTAGAGCCAGGTCTTGGTGTTGAGATGAGGACTTCTGGGGTACCTCACTTTAATTAATATTCCCTGGGGCCTGACATTACTCCAGTAGTTTGAACTCAGCTCAAGTCACTAGAAATTCTATGCCATGGATTGCCTAAGTCTGACTCTGGCAGTGTGCTTTGTAGGAAAATGCTTTTTTTCCCCCTTCTTAACTAGTTATGAAAGGTTTGCATTTATATTCTGTTGCTCCAGGTTTAAAAATATAAATGATTGTACACACCTATGTACAAGGAGAGGTGATTCTTAAAATTGGTTATATATTGTTACTGCAGCATAGGTATTGTTACAGTAACTAAGTTGAGCAGTGAAATGGTGGCAGGGGCCAGGTAGCAGGAAACCAGGATTCTTGTAAACGGGGCAGGGGATCCATAGGGCAGACAAAGGAAATCAGGAACCTCCAGAAAGACAGGAAACCACACATTTTGGGTGATAAGTTAACAGACAAAGAAAGATGGGGAAATACAGCAATCTCCTGCATCTGAATGTAATGTGTTACTTATTATCCTCTCATTACAATAAAAATAGCCTTATAGTTAAGAACGCATCATACACCTATAAAGTCATGACACTTCACTTTAGTTCAGTTCAGTTCAGTTCACTTCAGTCACTCAGTTTTGTCTGCCTCTTCGCAACCCCATGGACTGCAGCATGTCAGGCTTCCCTGTTATCACCAGCTCTTGGACTTAAGATAATAAAGACCAAAAAAATTCCCTCCCCACCTTGGGAGATTGGATTTAGGATGAAAAATCAGGCAATAAGATCCCTAAATTCTTCCTTCCCCAGTGAATATTCCACCCCTTCATTTGTATGTTCCTCATAACTGGCTTGCCAAAGAAACCCAGAGCAGCAGCTCTTCAGCTTTGTGCCTATTTTCACTCTGAAAGTGTGTCTTAGCTTAAATAAACTTTCACTTTACTTTCTTAGCATCTCTGCTTCATCTCTGAATTCTTTCACAATAAAGAAAGAAAGAACCTTTAATCCACCAGGAACAATATGTGTGCCTTTCACCCCTAATCTTCACTGTTGCTGCTGCTGCTGCTGCTGCTGCTGCTGCTGCTGCTGCTGCAATAAACTGGAGCTTCACAGAAGCATTTCTCAACACCTAACCACTAGAAACACCCTGAATCATGTCGTATTCTTCAAGGCTGAATTATGCACTATGAATTATGTAGTTATAAATTATAAAAGAGTTTTAAGATGTATTAATTGTGCCATACCTGATACAGTAGAATGTGTTCTAAAGTCTTTTTAAATGAAAGTTAGCTTACTTAGAACTGAACATCCTCAGTGATAGGCAATTTACTACATGATTAGTAAGCCTTCGTAGTTGTGACCTGTAATTCTCAAAGACAGTCTTTCTGTGGTTTGTAAGTATACCTGTCTCTCCCCTCCATCCTCTTTCCTAGTCATAAACAATTACTTACAGTGGACCTTGGAATAGACTGAACATTCTTTTCAGCATACTGTGATCATTCCTAAATTTGCATTTAATAGCAAAACAAAAACGTTAATTGGGAAGGAGGTTATATTTAGTGCTAATATCACTTAATAGACAATTGTAAAAAATAAAGTTATTATTTCTCTAGAGAATTCCAACAACCTCACAATCCCAGAAAAACTTTATACTTTTTTGGGAGGAGAATGCCTTTTAAGAATCTATACAAATAATGTTTCCAAAAACAATTATATCCTGAGGAAATAATAAGAATATGAAACAATATAGCTTTGCTGGAGCAGCCGTGAAGAGTTAACCCATGTCCAAGGTAAGAGAAACCCAAGTAAGATGGTAGGCGCTGAGAGAGGGCATCAGAGGGCAGACAGACCGAAATCACAGTCACATACAACTAGCCAATCTGATCACATGGACCATGTCTAACTCAATGAAACTAAGCCATGCCATGTGGGGCCACCCAAAATGGATGGGCCATGGTGGAGAGGTCTGAAAGAATGTGATCCACTGGAGAAGGGAATGGCAAACCAATTCAGTTTTCTTGCTTTGAGAACCCCATAAGTGAAGTTGCTCAGTCGTGTCCGACTCTTTGCAACACCATGGACAGTAACCTACCAGGCTCTGTGGTCCATGGCATTTTCCAAGCAAGAATAATGGAGTGGGCTGCCATTTCCTTCTCCAGGGGTTCTTCCCAACCCAGGGATTGAACCCAGGACTTCTGCAATACTTTGACCACATGATGCAAGGAGCTGACTCATTGGTTAAAACCCTGATGCTGGGAAAGATTGAGGAGAGGAGGAGAAGGGGATGATGGAGGATGAGATGGTTGGATGGCATTACCCACTCAATGGACATTGATTTGGTTGGACTCAGGGAGTTGGTGATGGACAGGAAGGCCTGGCGTGCTGCAGTTTATGGGGTCATAAAGAGTTGGACATGACTGAGTGACTAAACTTAATGTTATGAAATGTTCTGCTGGATTAATGAATGTTGAATAACAAAGTCTCTCTGAATTTTTATAACAAAAGTTTCTGTGCTATTGCTAGAACACTTTAAGTAGATGATACCATTGAGTGAAATACTAATAAACAAAAATATTTTAATATTTTAAGATGTCTTTTGGACTTCCCAGGTTGTCCAATGGTTAGTATTACACCTGCCCATACAGGGGACACAAGTTTGATCCCTGATCAGGGAAGATTTCACAGTACATGAGGCAACTAAGCCCACGTGCCACAGGTACTGAGCCCACACTTGAGAGCCCCTTAGCTACAACTACTGAAACCTTTGCACCCTAAAGCCTGTGTTCTGCAACAAAAGAAGCCACTGCAATGAGAAACTCTCACTCCGCAATTAGTGTGTAGCCCCTGCTCACTGCAACGAGAGAAATGCTCATCAACAAAAATGAAGACCCAGTGTAGCCAAAAATAGAACAAAGCAAAACAACAACAGTGACAACAAAAAACTTGGCTTTCATATATTATATTTGCAACAACAAAGATCAGGATCACTGAAGATGAAATGAGGTAAGTAAAATATCAAATATCTATCTATATGCAGAAATATGGCTTCCCTGGTGGCTCAGATGGTAAAGAATTTGCCTGCAATTCAAGAGTCCTGGGTTTGATCCCTGGGTTGGGAAGAGCCCCTGGAGGAAGGCATGGCAACCCACTCCAGTATTCTTGCCTGAAGAATCCCATTGACAGAGGAGCCTAGTGAGCTACAGTCTATGGGATAAAAATATATTTCACTAGCATAGATACCTTCACACAATTAAGTGAATAGAAATATTATTAAATGCCAAACTGTCCTAGTTCTTGCATCCAGAAAGATAGAATGATAGCCATTAAGATAAGCATTTGTAAGATATTAATTATGTATTAATAGCTACCCTGGAGTGCATTCAATTTCTATTGCTTCATAACAAATTAGCATGGATTTAGCAGCTTAAAACCACCTCAGATCACTACCTTACAGTGATTCACAACACTGTTACTTGTGAGTCTCCTGTTGTTCTCCTAGGGATCATCAGCAGAGTAAGTAAAGATCTGTAACAGGTACCAAATGTACTCATACCCAGCCTCAGGAAAAGCATATTCTTGAGTATAAAACAAAAGCCCCAGAAAACTAATCTCAAATATTTGGTTGAAACCCTTTCCATTTGGAGATGTTACTTATACTGGTGAGAATTCTATTTCCATTCTCACAATTTTGAGCTATAGCAGGGTCATAAAGATCAAAATTCTCAAGCTCAAGATATATATTCCTCATTCTTTGACCGCAGTACATGTTGAGTCTTTCAGTAAGGAGATGCTGAAATGAAGTATAGAGGGTATATGATAAGTGTGTTAGAGCAATACGTTAGAGGGTAAAGGTTTTGAAAGTAAAGAGTTAAGGAAAACAGAATTAGGCAGTCAATGCCTGTATGTCTTGAAACCACATTAATCAGCTCTAGTAAACATGTCATCTCCTGCACAGCAGCTGCTCTCCAGAATACTACTTAGCTGATCTAGTGTTAGCCTTTGAGTCATTTTTCGGGATATTTTTCTTCCGTGGTCAGAAACGGTGAAGACAACTTGAGATAGAATAAGCATTTCTATTTCTGAGCTCTTAAGATCCCTAAGCCTAGCACTTCTTCGCTACTCAACCCACGTTATAATACTGTTTGTGATTTGGTGTATTGATTGTTGATCAAGATGGGGAAGTGAGTTTCAGAGGCTTCCACTCTATCTTTTCTACTATAATACCTTTTATACCACATTCTAAGGAAATATGTGAGAAGTCCTACAATGTCAAGGGTCACTCTGAATTATACACTTGGAAACTCAGAAGATCCACTTCAAAGGTGACTTTAGCCAAGACTGTCATTACCTTGTCTCTGTTTGATTTCCTTCTAACAATGGAGGAACACTAGTGGGGGAGATCATGATATTTTTGGTCTCCAAGAGTATCAGCTTATATATTCCTGGTATAAAAATTCCAGGTTTTCCAACAATGGCACTGAATTTGGCATTGCAGACCTGCCAGGCTGAAGATTAAATAGTCTTTATGGCTAAGGGTCATCAACTAATGAATCCTGGATTTAGTCTTCAGATTTTTTTTTTTTTCCTTTCAAAAGATGAGGGCCCTGGGAAAGTTAACACAGAGAGTCTTTTGTACTTCACTTTTAGTTTATATTTGTGGTTAACTATCCAAACACTTTCACTATCTCTCTATAGCACATCAATGAAATATAACAACAATCAGTAAATCACATGGTTCTCATGTATTTTATTCTCTACCCTTTACTTTTCGAATGACTGAATAATTTTAACAGTTTGGAGATTCCTTTCCATTGGAACATAACTAAATCAACCCTGGTTAAAGTTTAAATAACTGGATCACAATCTGGTGTCAAGGAATGTGCATGCAACACATACCTTACAGCGTCAGTCTTCACTACCAGTCAGGTATTGAGAGATCCATTCCTAAATCCTCATCTTATCAGCTTGAACCATTCCTTATAACAGCTTTATTAGTTTGGATCTCTGGGAAGCAGGAAATGAAAGAGAATTAGAAATACCATCATTTTATTATGAATGATAAAAAAGAAAGAAGGAATAGTTATGCAGAAAAGGCTTTCAGATTAAACTTCAGACTAAATCTGAAACTTAAAAGAAAGTGGAGAGGCAGTGAAATAGGTCAAGGAGAATCATCAATTATGGCACAAATTTGACAGTCTTCATAAAACCAATGGAGAATTCTAGAGTAAGCATAGCTCTTCTGAGAAGTTTCATATTCAGCTGAGATAGACAAGCATGGAAAACCTTATCCTAGTCAACCATCAGCTGAGGGCTGTCCTGGACAGCTGAGGTAGACCATGAAAACACTGCAGCCAGAGATAATCTACTATTTTTATTCCTTACGGTGGAAGAAATTATTTCCTAAAATAAGATGCGAGTAGCAAAATGTTATGATTACCATAGCAATACACAATCCATATGCAGTTATCATAAACTTTGCTGCTCGAATAGCTTTTGTTTGTTTTGATATCATTTTCAAAGAGAAAACTTTTCCAAATCCAAAGATTAAATTATTTTCTAAATATTAATTAATACACATGGTACAAAAGCAACAAGGTAAGAAAGATGTACTGTCAAAAACAAAAACACAAAAAAATGTCTCCTACATGTCAACAGCCAGTTCACAATATTATTTTAGCAGAAGCTACCACAACTGCTACTTTTTTATGGGCCCTTCCAGAGCAATTTCATGTAGCTTCACAAAATTTCACATAATTTCCAGAGAAATTAGCACACAAATGTGCTAGTAGGTATGCATAGATGTATGAATGTATTATAAAGAAGCAAAAGCAATTGACTTCTTATCCATTATTTACTCAGTTACCTGAGTGTTTTTGAAAAGCTCTTTGGAAAAGAAAGCAGACAAGGAGCCTGATCAATATATATGTAAACATGTTGATTATTCATCTACCAGTAAAAAAGATAATGATAATTGCTAGGAGGATAGCCAATATCGCTTATAGTATCACGTGTGCTAAGTTGTGTGCTAAGTTGTGTCCAACTCTTTGAGACCCTATGGACTGTAGCCCACCAGGCCTTGCCCATTGGAATTTTCCAGGCAAGAAAAATGGAGTGAGTTGCCATTTCCTACTCCAGTGGATCCTCCCAATCCAGGGATCAAAACTGAGTCTCTTATGTCTCCTTCATTGGCAGGTGAATGCTTTATTACTGTGCCACTAGAGACTCATTGGAAAAGACTTTGATGCTGGGAGGGATTGAGGGCAGGAGGAGAAGGGGACGACAGAAGATGAGATGGCTGGATGGCATTGCTGACTCAATGGACGTGAATCTGAGTGAACTCCGGGAGTTGGTGATGGACAGGGAGGCCTGGCGTACTGCGATTCATGGGGTCACAAAGAGTCGGACATGACTGAATGACGGAATTGAACTGAACTGAGAGAAGCCCTTTATAGTATCATACCCTGCTTTATAATCATTGATGATAAGTAAATCTTCAAACTAAGGATTTATGAAGAACATATCCTCAATGAATATGAAGCAAGATGCACACTGTCCAGGAGTATTAAATAGAGATATCTTATACCTAGATACTTCTCAATATGTGAGATGATTTGTGTACTTCACTGGAGATATCATCTACTCTAGGTAAAAGAGTCCATGTTTGAATGATTAAAGAAAGGACATAAGGAGACAAGACTGATACGTGACTATTTACTAACATCTTTTAATCTTAAAATTATTAGTAATATGGTTAATTCACAAGAGTCTCATTTCACAGTTCAATTGTTTGTTAGTTCAATATGCATTTCATGAATATTTGCATTATTCAAATTTTTTAATAATAATTTTTTTGAGAAATACTCAAATAATGTGCCATACTAGTATCTGATTCATTTTTATTATTCTACAGAAATATCAATAACCTCAGATATGCAGATGACACCACCCTTATGGCAGAAAGTGAAGAGGAACTAAAAAGCCTCTTGATGAACGTGAAAGAGGAGAGTGAAAAAGTTGGCTTAAAGCTCAACATTCAGAAAATAAAGATCATGGCATCCAGTCCCATCACTTCATGGGAAATAGATGGGGAAACAGTGGAAACAGCGTTAGACTTTATTTTCTTGGGCTCCAAAATCACTGCAGATGGTGACTGCAGCCATGGAATTAAAAGACACATACTCCTTGGAAGAAAAGTTATGACCAACCTAGATAGCATATTCAGAAGCAGAGACATTACTTTGCCAACAAAGGTCCGTCCAGTCAAGGCTATGGTTTTTCCAGTGGTCATGTATGGATGTGAGAATTGGACGAAGAAGGCTGAGTGCCGTAGAATTGATGCTTTTGAACTGTGGTGTTGGAGAAGACTCTTGAGAGTCCCTTGAACTGCAAGGAGATCCAACCAGTCCATTATGAAGGGGATCAACCTTGGGATTTCTTTGGAAGGAATGATGCTGAAGCTGAAGCTCCAGTACTTTCGCCACCTCATGCGAAGAACTGACTCATTGGAAAAGACTCTGATGCTGGGAGGGATTGGGGGCAGGAGGAGAAGGGGACAACAGAGGATGAGATGGCTGGATGGCATCACAGACTCGATGGACGTGAGTCTGAGTGAACTCTGGGAGTTGGTGATGGACAGGGAGGCCTGGCTTGCTGCAATTCATGGGGTCGCAAAAAGTCAGACATGACTGAGCGACTGAACTGAACTGAACAGTATATGACACTATGATTGGAGAAAACTTCAAAGTGTTGGCAGATTTTTACTTTTAATTTCTTCTATTAATATGTCTTATTCAACCAATATTTCTTGGGCATGCAGTGCTTAGCTGCTCAGTAGTGTCTGACACTTTGCCAGTCCATGGACTGTAGCCCATGAGGCCATCTGTCCATTAGGATTCTCCCGGCAACAAAACTGGAGTGTGTTGCCATGCCCTCCTCCAAGGCATCATCCCAACCCAGGGATCGAACTCAGGTCTCCTGCATTCCAGGTGGATTCTTTACCAGCTGATCTACCAGGGAACCCCTTTCTTGGTCATATGAATGATTCATTCAAGTAGGCCTTGATTTCTGATTGTGTAAGTATTCTGTTATTCAAAATTATCATAAATATTATCAATATTTTGTATTTCAATATGTTTTAAAATAAGCTTGTCATTTCCCACAAAATATCTGTTATTTTGAGATATTCGTTTGAATCTATAATTTAATTTGGCACAAATTGACATCTTTATACTGAGTGTTATAATCAATTAATATCATATATCTCAATTGATTAATTTTTTTCAAGAATGCTTTTACTATTTGACTAAAAAGTTTTGTACACATTTCTGGGATATAGTGCTGATATTTTGTTTTCTTCTTCTAGATTAAATGTAAATTCACTTCCACATCATTGTTAGTGATTAAAAAGACAGAGTTTTTTTTTTTTTTGGGGGGGGGGGTGTTTGTATGTTAACTTTGTTTATTATATTGCTCATTATTTCCAATAGTTTGATGAATATTATATTTACAGAAATATATTATCTGCAAACACTGAGCTTTAATTTTCCTTGTAATTTTTATATATTTTATTTTTGATGTCTTATTTCACTTGATATGGCCTACAATAAACTGTTGAAAGCAAAATGTTGCATAATCCTCTAGAATTTATTTTTATAATCTTAAAATTAATCCCAAGCATATTGCTTAGGTGAAAGTAGTGCTCTTGTCACTTTACAGGCATGAAATTGAGGCTCACTGAAGTACTTTCACTTCTTCAAAGTCCACTGTTCCTATGTGAGCAAGCTAGCACTAGAATCTCAGTTCTATTGTACCATTTAATTTCAAATTTAATTGGAAATATATTTTCTTCTAATGTTTTTAATGTTTCTTTTTAAAATTCTTATTGAGGATCCCCTACACTAATAAAGTTAATGGAAAATCAGTTTTCTCCTACTAAAGGCTACTGCTAAAGTAGACCCTTTTGAAAATTTGCTTCTCAAAATTCACATGTGCTCAGGACTTGCCTCAATGGTAGCTTCATATGTGACATATACTGATTACCTTACAGAAATGTATGCAATATTATTAACACTTCTATCTAGAGGGTCTTTAATTGTCATATTAACAGCTATTCTTTGCAAGGTTAGGTATTGCCAGTCCTAAGTCTAATATGTATATATTGCCTAAATATTCCTATCTTCCCTCTCTTTCAATGTTTCTATGTCCAAATCTAAAAGAGTTAAATACCAAATGTCAAATAGCTCATCTAGATTTTACCATATACAAAAAGAACAGTAAAATGTGATATAAAAGATTGCTATACTGCATATGATCTGTCTGAGCATATTTTTAACTACCTGCATGAGCCCAGTTAAGCCATTTTTGATGCTTTATATGGAAATTATTATAGAGACCATTTGATGTTATTAAATTACATGGAAAAACTCTTACATTTCTCTAGTTGATGAATCTCACCCTTGAGTTTCATTTTATTAAACTATAATTATTAGATCCTCTAATATTCATACAGGAAGAGCCTGCATCAAATTTTGAGCTCAAAACTAAGCAGAAAGAAGATGAAGTGTAATGGGACACAGAACTAAAATAGCTATAGGAGTTCCTTTCCAAAAGTATCAATCCATTTTATATCCACACCTACCAGCATAAAAATGAAGTTTGAATAAAGATGCTTTATCATGCACATTGCGGTTGACTTTATAAAAAGTAAAATCCTCAAGTTTAAACTTTCAAAATATTCTTCCTATTTTATGCATTAAAATTTACCTTAAAATGCCATATATTCTTTTTAGTGATTAAAGTGGTTGGTGTCTGATGCTATTTCATGTTATTCTGCATTTAGAACTGAACAGTTCCACATCATTTATGTAGCTTCAATAGGCACAGAAAAATATGGCATGTGTTTATTGTTGGGTACAGATATGTTATAGTCAATTGGATATTCAGATTCCAAGATAAAAAGCACACAGATCTATAGCTGTCAACAATTCAGAGACAGTAAAAGCCTAAAAAGAATATAAACAAAAGATTGAAGATTAGAAAACTCTCTTCTGTTTATCAGTTAACACATGTTAACATATATCAAATGAATATTATTTATCAAACTTTATTCTGTATACAGAAATAATGAGATAGAAAATAAAATTGGAGTTTTAACCTCCAAAAATTTTGCATATTTTAAAAAGAAACAGATATTAAACATTCATACATAAACAGTTTCTTGTTCTTAAGAATGCTATTAATGAGAATGTAAGGTGATGTGATAAAAGACTAGATTCTGCCTTTAGTTAGTATTGTCAGGATAGTAAAGCTGTAAGTGAAGAGAGGGAGGCAGCAGTGAAAATACTGTGAAGAAGAACATCACAAGCAAAAGGAACACAAGAGCAAAGGACCAGTTAAGTGCAGACTTGAAATCCTAAAGGAGTATAAAGACTACAAGGTTATCAGTGTGATGAACCCTGGGTTCATTTCAAGGCTGTGATTTTTTCCAGGTTACATTAAATCATTCAGAAATAAATATTAAAATATTCAAACTAAAAATATTCAATTAATATTTTTTCTTGGGCTCCCAAATCACTGTGGATGGTGACTGCAGCCATGAAATTAAAACATGCTTGCCCTTCGGAAGAAAAGCTATGAAAAACCTAGACAGCATATTAACAAACTAAGACATAATTTTGTCAACAAAGGTCCTTATAGTCAAAGCTATTTCATGTACAGATGTGAGAGATGGACCATAAAGAAGGAAAAGCACCAAAGAATCGATGCCTTTGCACTGTGGTTCTGGAGAAGACTCTTGAGAGTTTCTTGGACAGAAAGGAGATCACACTAGTCAATTTTAAAAGAAATCAACCTTGGATATTCATTGGGAGAACCACTGCTGAAGCTGAAGCTTCAATACTTTAGCCACCTGATGCAAATAGCTGACTACTTAGAAAATACCTTGATGCCAGGAAAAATCTAGGGCAGGAGGTGAAGGGGGCAACAGAGGTTGAGATGGCTGGATGGCATCGCTGACTCAATGGACATGAGTTTGAGTAAACTCCGGGAGATCGTGAAGGACAAAGAAGCCTGGTGTGCTGCAATCCATGGGGTCGCAAAATTTCAGACACAACCGAGTGACTGAACATCAACTGTCTAAACTTGCTTCTAGCTGAAAATACTTAAATGATAACCCAAGAAAACTCCCTTATAATCACGTACTTTGTGTTATGCTCATCCTGAAAGGAATTGATACAGTTTCCTTCTTTAAATGAAGCTCTGATATTTTACAGAGCTATAGGACATTTTGCCATTCTTGATGGAAAGCATATACAACATGTAAAGAAGGATTCTGTATGTAATGAACATCAACTGTGCATATCCATATCACTGTATGGGTCTAATTCTGTCTGTTTCTCAGAATAAGTGTATAGTATTGTTTTGCCAATTTTATACAAGGAATTTGGATTACATAGGGAATATGTAGTTAACAACTAGCAGAGGAGATAGACATTCAACACTAATCCAAAGTATGCAGTCTCTAATTTACATTATTTAAAAGATGGAGGATTTGGTGGGAGAAATGTCATTGTTATTACATCAACTTAATAATCTTCTCTTGTCATTCATAATGATGAACTGATTGCTCTTATACTTTTATGACTGGTCCTTTCTTGTTCAAGCTGTTCCTTTGCAGAAATTTAGAAGCAACACAATCATTATAACAGTTACCAAAAAAAAAAGTGGTCAAGCCAGGTGAGAATAACTTTGCAATGTGTACATGCATTCCAAATTCAAATGTTTCAACTCTTTGAGCAGAACTCTCTGGCTTTTGAAATATATCAATTTTTGAAGAGTAAGATATTTTTGATTTATGTGGGAGTGTATATCTTTTAAATTTATGACAAACTGAATGTTTTTTGAATTACTTAAAATAATAAAACAAAACAAAAATATATATTTTACCTTATTTAGTTCAGAGAGGTTTTGAATCTCAACTATATCATTCTTTTAAAAAGACAGGCTAATCTAAATATACTAAAACATTGACTCCTTACATATAACATAAAGCATGTCAAATAAGTATTTAATATATACAACAGATAAACAAAACCAAATAAATATCTATAGGGATATAATAAAATATATCTGCTCATATTTAATGCCAAACACTGGAATTTGAAATTGCTAATTAAAAACATTAGTGAATGTCAATGCAGCAATATTTTAATGACTCCAAGTTAATCCCACAGCAATCAATTTAGATCAGAATGAGTTTATTGTAAAGTGCCAAAGGTGGAAAAAATGCTTCCTTTGCATTATAAAGCCACAATTTCTCAAATGAATAATGCCTAGTCAAAATATAACTAGATAATTACTTAATTTGCATTTATTAAGGAAATATAATAATGGGGAAGAAAGCTCTTTGGGAAATGACCTAAGAGTTACCAGTTGACTTAGATAAACACAGTTTTACCTTAACTTGGGAATACAGAAATGCAATGATACTAAAAAATCAAAACAAAAGCAGGAAACCCAAGAACAACAACAAAATAACAAGAAATTTATTTGACAGAAAGCAGGTGCCAATTTTATACCTAGTATATTTTGAAAAATGACCACCTTCTGGTAGAGTTATTTTGTCTAGTGAGTTCAGTAAGAATATGAAGTTCAGTTCCCATGTTTTAATGTCTAGAAGCAGGAAGAGGGTATCTATTTAATTTTTGCAACTACATAAGTAGAGATAAAAATAAATAAATCCATGAAATGTGTTTGTTCTCATATTATTCAGAAAGATTTGAATATTGCACACCTTCTTCATGATACTGCAAGTAAAAAGGTCTGAAAAATCACACAAATTCAATGATCCCTCTTTCATGTTTGATCTAATCAAACTTATGAAGCTCTTTTGTACCATGGTCATGGCAGCAGGAGATTGTTACTAGCAACAGACGAGGGAAATATAACAATGTCTGAATTAGGCTTACAGATGATAATGTTCAAATAGGTCAGAAGTGTCTAATGTTTTGTTACAATAAATAGGACAATAGAAAATATTAAAGTTGATGAAGAGAATCAGAAATTAGAAAAATGCAGATAAAATGTAATAGCTTGCAAAACAGATGGCAGTCTTTACAGCTTTCCCATTGAGAAGCAATGTTTTCCTACCCTTTGAATCAAGACTGGCTTTGGTACTTTTTTTGATCAATAGATACAGCATAAATGACAATGTTCTATTTCAGAGCATACAATTCCAAAGAACTTGCAGATTTTTGCTTTCATGCCTTATAATTCTACTGATAGGTGAACTGGGCCCAAGTGGGACCAATTGCCTCCATCACTTCAATAGAACACTTGCCATTGCCCAGCATGTGAAAGTAGCTATATGGACAGGCCAGACACAATTAAACTTTCAACTTTCCTCAGATAAATGAGTGAAAAGGCCAGTATCTACACAGTCCAGCACAGATCAAAAAAATAAAATATCAGAATTATTATTCAACTACTATTGTAAGACATGAAAAAATCATGAATAAAGAGAAAATATGAACAGTCCCTTAATAAGTAAGCAAATTGAATCAGCAATTAAAAATCTCTCAACAAAGAAATAGCCAGGACAAATGGTTTCTATGGTGAACTCTGCTAAACCCTTAAAGAATTAATGCCGATCCTCCTTAGGCTCTTCCAAAAACTTGAAGAAGGAGGAATATTCCTATACTCATTTTATGAGGCCAGCATTACCCTGATACCAAAGCCAGATAAAAACACAAGAAAATAAAATATCCCTGATGGATATATATGCAAATATTTAAGACTCAGCAGACTAAATTGAATAGTACATTAATAGAATCAAGGCCTTCTCTGGTGACTGAGAGGGTAAAGGAATATGCCTGCAGTGCAGGAGACCCAGGTTCACTTTCTGGGTCAGGAAGATCCTCTGGAAAAGGGAATGGCTACCCACTCCAGTATTCTTGCCTGGAGAATTTCAGAGACAGAGGAGCCTGGAGGACTACAGTCCATGGAGTCACAAAGAGTTGGACGTGACTGAGTGACTAACATTCAGTCAGTTCAGTTCAGTCACTCAGTCATGTCTGACTCTTTGCAACACCATGAACTGCAGCATTCCAGGCCTCCCTGTCCATCACCAGCTCCCAGAGTTTACTCAACCCATGCCCATTAATTTGGTGATGCCATCCAAGCATCTCATCCTCCATCATCCCCTTCTCCTCCCACCCTCAATCTTTCCCAGCATCAGGGTCTTTTCCAGTGAGTCAGTTCTTTGCATCAGGTGGCCAAAGTATTGGAGTTTCAGCTTCAACATCAGTCCTTCCAATGAAAATTCAGGACTGATTTCCTTTAGGATGGATTGGTTGGATCTCCATGCAGTCCAAGGGACCCTCAAGAGTCTTCTCCAACATCACAGTTCAATAGCATCAATTCTTCGGTGCTCAGCTTTCTTTATAGTCCGACTGACATCCGTACATGACTACTGGAAAAATCATAGCTTTGACTAGACTTTGTTGGCAATATAATGTCTCTGCTTTTTAATATGCTGTCTAGGTTGGTCACTTTTACTTAATAGAATCATACACTATGACCAAGTAGGACTTATCCCTGGGATCTAAGTATGATTCAATATCCACCAATAAATAAATATGATATATAACATTAAGAGAATGACAGAAAAAAAGTCATATGATGATCTCAATAGATGCAGAAAAAGCAGCTGACAACATTCAAATCCATTTGTGGTAACATACTCAACAAATTGGGTATAGTAGGATACCACAACATGATTAAGGACATATATGTCAAGCACACAGCTAACATCATACTCAGTGCTGAATGTTTGACAGTTTCTCCTCTAAGATCAGGAACAAAACAAAGGTGCTCATTCTCATCACTCTAATATAATATGATATATAATATATATTCTATCTCTTTGTGGTTTTCATTTATATTTCCTAAAGAATAATGGGGCTCCCCAGGTGGCAGAGTGATAAAGAATCTGCCTGCCAATGCAGGAGATGCAAGAGACATGGATTCAATCCCTGGGCTGGGAAGATCACCTGGAGTAAGAAATGAAAACCCACTCCAGGATTCTTGATTGTAAAATTTCATGGACAGAGGAGCCTGGCAGGCTACGGAGTTGGACACGACTGAGTGACTGAGCACACACACACACATACACATACACATTATTATAATAATATTACACATAGCCATATGGGCTTCCCTGGTAGGTCAGACAGTAAAGAATCTGCCTTTGATATAGGAGACCTGGGTTCGATACCTGGGTTGGGAGATTCCCTGTAGAATGGAAAGGCTCCCCACTCCAGTATTTTTTCCTGGAGAATTTCTTGGACACAGAAGCCTGGCAGGCTAGTCCCTGGGGTCACAAAGAGTTGGATAAGACTGAGCAACTAACATTTTCATTTTTGTAGTACTATACCATATATTATATGTTCATTTTAAATCATATAATATTTTCTTAATGTATAATGTAGACAGTATAAAATAAGTAATATATACAACTTGATATTAATATAATAGTATAAATATATGTTGTGCATATACATTAATATATGTGCAGATATACATATACACATGCACACAAATAAATATGCATACATGTTTACATTTTCCAATTCAGATTGGAAAGAGGAGAAAAGCAAACAGAACTTTAACCATTAGTCTATGGTGAGTATTCATAATGAGTTTCTTTGTTTATCATTTTTAAAATTTTTATTTTTGATTAGAGGATAATTATGATATTGCGATGGTGTCTGCTATACCTCAACATGAATTGACCATAGGTACACATATGTCTCCTCCCTCTTAAACCTCCTTCCCCCCTTCTTAATCCCTGATAGCTCAGTTGGTAAAGAATTTGCCTGCAATGCAGGAGAGCTGGGTTCCATTCTTGGGTTGGGAAGATCCATTGGAGAAGGGATAGGCTACCCACTCCAGTATTCTTGGACTTCCCCTGTGGCTCACCTGGTAAAGAATCCACCTGCAATGTAGGAGACCTGGGTTTGATTCCTGGATTGGGCAGATCCCCTAAGAGAAGGGAAAGGCTACTCACTGTAAGCTGCTGGCTTGGAGAATTCCATGGACTGTATAGTCCATGGGGTCGTGAAGAGTCAGACATGACTGAGGGACTTTCATTTTCACTTTTAATCTTAGCTGTACAATAAACTAATGCATGTAAGTAAACATGGGAGTATAAATTCATATCTAAAGCAATTTATAATATCTCCTTTCAAAAGCTCAGTCAGGAAAGAATTGCTTAGCAAAATTTAGTGTTTCTTTTACAGTTAATATGCAGAAATGCATAACAATTGCTTCAGGCAAAATGCAATGATGTGAACAACAGTGGTACATTCTTTATGAAAAAATAGTGTAACTGAGAGAATTTTATTCGTTCACAGATTTTTTCATCAAAATGTTTTCCATGCCTCATGTGATTTAAGTATAATATGAGAAGTCTTGCTCTGAAAGAGTTTTGATATAATGGGTCAGGGACACGTGTCTCTGTAATATGTGATAAGAATAAAATCACAAAGAAATAGTATATATTTTTAAAATCTGGGCTTGATGTCAAATCATATTTTGTAGAGGAAATGACACTCAGGTTACATGTAAAACTGTATTACTTTTTATATCAATAGGTTAAGAGAGGACTTGCACAACAGAGGAAGCAGTATTGTAACATCTTTGTCCCACAGAAAACCTTTAAATATAATATTTTTAAAGAGTGTATCAAATCATCTGTGCAAATTTTCCAATCTTCTATTTAAAATGCAGATTGGCAAATAAACAAAGTAGAAAATTCTGACTTGAAATGGTTGTATGACGATAAACTAGAAAAGCTCTGTATATTAATTCTGAGAAAGAAACAGTAAGAGCAAAGAAAAGGGAATGAATCCCTGGATATCTGCAAGTACAGAAGAGAGTTAGGGCACAGTAGACCTGAGATATAATCACAACCCCATTACACCTCACTAAAATACATAAACAACTTTTTTAAAAATGGAACAACACAGATATGCAAACACAAAAATACCCCAATGATCCAACTGAACAAAGTAAACTTTACGTATCTTCTTACTTTAGCACTGATTTATATATATATATATATATATATATATATATATTTCTGTACAAAACTGAAAAATAGGACTCAAAGCAGTGCTATATAGCAAAAAATCTGAAAATTTTAATGGTTTAAAACATAATCTTTTTCTCTGTCTGGCGATTAGATGTTAAATCTCCTAAAATTTAAGTTAAATGCAAACTTGCTGTTTTCCAAACAATAGAGACATAAGGAGAAGAAAATATTTGTGGCTCACGGGGAAAATAATTGCAGTTATAATCCGCATGCCTGCAGTTGTGATAACAAAACCTGGCTTTAAAAATGTTTAGCTCTAAAATCCTAATGGGCACCAAAGGAAGGTTTAAACAACTTTCTATTATTTTCTTATTTGTATACATCGATGAGGCATTGTGCATCTGTCAGATTCTGTATATTTCTTTTATGAGGTTGTATATAATTATGTTTGCATATATGCGTGTATTTGTATCTGCATTTGCAAATCTGGCTCTTACTTTTCATTCATTTTTTACTATTACAATCATATTTTTTTCTCCTCCCACTTTGCCCTATTTTTCTTCCTGCTTTAACAGCTTTCTAAACCATATTATTTCCACAAAATTAGTCATAATCTTCAATTGAAATAAGCCTTTAATTTTTCTCTACTTGATAAAAAAAGATATTTGTTGATTCTGTTATTAAAGAATAAGTGAGCCATATGTTTATATATATATATCTCTCTGAAATGTAACTGTTATTTATAAACATGGATATTTACATTTTAATGTTCACTGTCCTCCAACAGAAAATAAAAACTACAACATGGTAAAACAAATAGTTCTTACAAAGAACTGGCAAAATCATAGCATTTAATTATAAAACATCCTAAAAATAATCACCATTTATTAATAAATATTAATATTTATATTAATATGGGGTGTGAACATGTTCACTTTGAGATACCTGGGAAACATTTCTGTGACCATTTGAATGATGGTGCCATGGACTGCATTTTGTACGAGGGCTGACTCTATAGCATCGACTTTATCATCATACAGTTGTATAGCTAGGTAACTGGATGGGATCATCCAAGGAAGCTGAGTTAGAAAAAGACATAAAGAAATGGTACACAAAATCTCTAGGACACAAATGCATCACTGATGAGTAGAGAGTAAGGCTTTTTCTAAAGCGAAGCTGGGAGATCTCCATGGAAGGTTATAGTGAGGGACATGTATCATATTTGAAAAATGGAAAGAATTTCACTATGGCTAACAGTGAAATTCATAATTCTTATCTAAAATAGAAAACTGAACTCCAATGACTTATGGTTTCTAACCTAAGAGAAACTGATTTAGCCCTGAACACCTTGGGTTAAGGAGTTATTTTGTAGAAAGGAGAATATTGGACTGATGAATTAGTATCCATAAATCCCAGGTAGAGGAAACAAATGCTATTGCTTTATTCTGTACAATAATAACATTAATGACACAAAGGACTTACTTGGAAAATTGACCATGTAAGATACTGAAATATATTAAAATTGTGACATAAGTACTTTAAAAAAAAAAAGTTTAATTCCAGGGAGAGTTTCATTATTTTCTGTCACTGTTTTGAATTTTGAGTTTTTATTTTGTTTGTTTGTTTCCTTTGGTTTATATCCAGGGCTTTTAGTTCAAGATATATAATATAGACATCATAGTGTATGGTTACTTTTTATTGTGTTTTATAATTACCTATGTTGTATTGAATTAAAAAATACTGGAGATATGTATATAGATTACATTATTTTTCCTATATATCATTTTTTTAAAAATCAGGTCATTCTTTCCTAAATTCTGATATTGAGTACTGCTGAAAAATCCACATTTTTGGGCTGTTACATTTTATTTTTTCCTTCTACTTTATCTTACACATGTAATTTATTTTATCTCTCAATAGTTTAAATGTGGTTTAACTTTTTAAATTAATGTTTCAGAAAATGAAAAGCAGGGAATAAATTAAGAGAGGTCAGATCTTTGAATTAAATAAAATTAACTCTTGGGGAAAAATCATAAATCTTTCATGGTGGCTGAATACAGAGTGCTTAACTCTGTATTAATTTGTAGATGTAATTGAAAATAATGAATACTACTTTCTCCAGACCTGAATATTCATTCTTGAGAGAAAGTAAGACTTTTCCTTAATTTATACACAAATCTCAAAATTTCCCACAGCTTTGTGTATTTGTGTGTGTGTGGAGGGGGGTGGATTATGTGCTTTTAGGTTACATTAACTATCTAAAACAAAGCAGTCCAATATGCACTGGGGCTGACGAAGAGATAGTGACTCTTCTTTTCCTTTCTTTATTTACCATTATATGCTTTTTCATAGTCCAGATTTTTTTTTCCCTTCTGAATTAATATAAGCAGGAAGAAAGATCTTAGGGATTGACATATTTTTCCACTTCCAATTTCTAGCAGTGAGAAAATGTGCACATCTTAGTTTGGATATGCTAAACATCTCATGTGTGCTAAGTCACTTCAAACTACAAGACTTCTCTGTCCATGGGATTCTCCAGGCAAGAATACTGGAGTGGGTTGTCATGCCCTCCAAGAGGTTGCCCCAACCCAGGGATTGAACCCAAGTCTCTTACATCTCCTGCATTGGCAGATGGGTTCTTTAACCATTAGTATCACCTGGGAAGCCTTCTGGTTCCCTCAAATAAGTCAGGGACCAGTGACACACTGTATAAACCCAGCTATTGGAGAACCTAGGTATGCATCCCAGAGAGACAGTCCTCAGAGTTAGGAGAATCCGTTTGAGTTGAGCAGGTGCCACCAAAGTTGACTAATATTCATGCAACAAGGGGATCTTCAGGTAACGATTCTCTACCCTGCCTTATCTGAATTGGTTCAGGTCTTTACCCTAGAAATTAAAATAATGCTTTCTCATAACTCACTGATCTGCACATACTTCTCTCCTCTTACAATGTTCTCCTACACTTCCTTAACCTCACTTCATCAGTCACTTCTCTATCATTCCCTGATCCCGAACAGTCTAAGGCAGGAGTGCCTGTTTCAACATCTCACATTCAGCCTATTCTGGTGTAGTGCTTTGTGTTTCTCTTTAGCATGGCATGCAGTTTATGTCATAAATTATTGGTATTTCTTTATTCATCATCCTCGATGCTTCATAAAACAAGGCCTATTTCTTTCACTTTTCTATTTTTGCATAAAAAGACTGCAGAGTAAATATTAAACAGATAAAAACATTGAGTTATATTTTTACACAAAATTAAATTTGTTGGATCAAAAATTCACAAACACTTAGCATACACTACTTTCTCAAACAAAAGAAAATAAAATGGATTTGTTAAAAAAGAAGCTAAAATAATTACAGTAAATATGCAAATATGTTGTGACTTACCAGATTAAATTATCATTCCTATATTATTCCTAGATTGATTGGAAAACATTTCGTAAGAGATTTTTCCATCTATTCTCACAGTTTTTTCATTATTTTTAAAAATGACTAATAAAACATCTTTATATATGATTTAAAGGTATAGACCAATGATTTGTTTAGGTAGGTTTTCATCAGATGCCATATACTTTTCTCCTTAAAATTTCTTATTAATCAACATGATGGTATTTGTAATATATAAAGAGAAATCACAGCAGAAAAAAAATATATGTATACTCTACTATAGTACATCAAATATGTCAAATTGAACATCTGTAATATTACTTCAAATACATATAAGAGGATGTTTTCTATAGAAACATAATAACTTTTATTGTCTTTCTTATAATCATAATTCAGAAAAGCAATGCTCCTGAAAACAATTATTATTATTTTTGATATCATGTAAAACTTTAAACCAAGTATAACATTTTAAAATATTTAAGCAAAAGTATTTAATAGTGGTAACTTTGTAAACTCTATGAACTAATATTGTAAAACTTGACACCAAAATTCAATAAATATGACACAATTGGACTATCCTCTGTGCACATTTTGATTTGTTCTATATGATATTTCATATCTAACATTTACCCAGCTAATATAAAAGATCCTTTCTTAAACAAACCTTCCAGCCCTTGTACTTATTTCTTATTACCTTAAAAACAGTAAGATATAATCTTTAAAATATATTTACTATTGATGCAGTGGTTTGTTTCTTAAATACTCTTATTTAGAAAAAACAATATATTTAATTAATGTAGAGAAATGTGATAAAACTCTCATTTCACAATAAATGTTACTAATCAGAAAAAAATAATGCAAAAATAATGATATGGTTCTGACTTCATTTTTTTAATATAAATAGGTTAGTCCACTCAATTTTGAAAATATACTTTGTAGGTAGCATAAACACCGATCAACAAGTAGTCTGATTCTTGTCCCCTTGGGCACATGACAGGATGACACTTCCCCAACCACCTGAGGTCAGATATTTCCACATTACTTAATCTGGCAATGACTTTTAAGTGTTAATAGTCTGTGGCATGTTCTACCATAAACTTTAAGATGGATTACTTCTGCTGCTGCTAAGTCGCTTCAGCCGTGTCTGACTCTGTGCGACCTCGTAAACGGCAGCCCACCAGGCTCCGCCATCCCTGGGATTCTCCAGGCAAGAACATGGATTACAACTCTCACCAATTCCCTCTTTCAAGATAACCTTTGATGGTTCATATAGTGACTGCTTCACTTTTATGTATTTCTGGTAAGCATCATGATGAACATGTAACAATAAAGTAAACTATGTTTATTCTTGTAATCTATGTTACCAAAGGAGAAGAAAATGTGTTGCAATTATTCATTCAATTCATTTGCATTGAAATACATTTTTATACTGAAATAAAACATTTCCACCAACTGTTGTAGCAAAGTACTTGTGTCAGGACTAATGGTTAAAATGATATATATGTGCATTCATGAAACCAGGTCTCACTTATATTTATAACACAAAGGATAATAGATGACTTCAGATACTCAGAACATATAATCAGATAAAGCTTAAAATGCAAAAAGTACTTATTCATTGATTCACTGGTTTAAAATACATTATTAATTTTAAATAAGCTAATATACATGAAGTACTTATAACAAGATAATAGTTCAGTTCAGGAGCTCAGTTGTGTCAGACTCTTTGTGATGCCATGAATCACAGCACACAGGCCTCCTTGTCCATCACCAGCTCCCGGGGTTCACTCAAACTCATGTCCAAAAATTTGGTGATGACATGCAGCCATCTCATCCTCTGTCATCCCCTTCACCTCCTGCCCCTAATCCCTCCAGCATCAGGGTCTTTTCCAATGAGTCAACTCTTTGCAAGAGGTGGCCAAAGTATTGGAGTTTCAGCTTTAACATCAGTCCTTCCAAAGAACACCCAGGACTTATCTCCTTTAGGATGGACTGGTTGGATCTCCTTGCAGTCCAAGGGACTCTCAAGGGTCTTCTCCAACACCACAGTTCAAAAGCATCAATTCTTCGATGCTCAGCTTTCTTCACAGTCCAACTCTCACATCCATACATGACCATTCGAAAAACCATAGCCTTGACTAGATGGACCTTTGTAGGCAAAGTAATGCCATTGCTTTTTAATATGCTATCTAGGATGGTCATAACTTTCCTTTCAAGGAGTAAGCATCTTTTAATTTAATGGCTGCAATCATCAAATGCCGTGACTTTGGAGTCCAAAAAAAGAAAGGCAGCCACGGTTTTCACTGTTACCTCATCTATTTCACATGAAGTGATGGGACTAGATGCCATGATCTTAGTTTTCTGAATGTTGAGCTTTAAGCCAACTTTTTCACTCTCCTCTTTCACTTTCATCAAGAGGCTTTTTCATTCCCCTTCACTTTCTGCCATAAAGGTGGTGTCATTTGCACATCTGATGTTATTGCTATTTCTCCCGACTATCTTGATTCCAGCTTGTGTTTCTTCCAGCCCAGCATTTCTCATGATGTACTCTGCAAATAAGTTAAATAAGCAGGGTGACAATATACAGCCTTGACATGCTCCTTTTCCTATTTGGAAGCAGTCTGTTGTTCCATGTCCAGTTCTAACTGTTGTTTTCTGACCTGCATGTAGGTTTCTCAAGAGGCAGGTCAGGTGGTCTGATATTCCCATCTCTTTCAGAATTTTCCACAGTTTATTGTGATCCACACAGTCAAAGGCTTTGGCATAGTCAATAAAGCAGAAATAGATGTTTTTCTGGAACTCTAATTTTTTGATGATCCAGCAGATGTTGGCAGTTTGATCTCTGGTTCCTCTGCCTTTTCCAAAACCAGCTTGAACATCTGGAAGTTCACGGTTCACGTATTGCTGAAGCGTGGCTTGGAGAATATTGAGCATTACGTTACTAGCATGTGAGATGAGCGCAATTGTGTAGTAGTTTGAGCATTCTTTGGCATTGCCTTTCTTTGGGATTGGAATGAACACTGACCTTTTCCAGTCCTGTGGCCCCTGCTGAGTTTTTCCATATTTGCTGGCATATTCAGTGCAGCACTTTCACAGCATCCTTTTTCAGGATTTGAAATAACTCAACTGGAATTCCTTCACCTCCACTAGCTTTGTTCATAGTGATGCTTTCTAAGGCCCACTTGGCCTCACCTTCCAGGATGTCTGGCTCTAGGTGAGTGATCACACCATCGAGATTATCTGGGTCATGTAACTGTTTTTGGTACAGTTCTTCTGTGTATTCTTGCCACCTCTTCTTAGTATCTTCTGCTTCTGTTAGGTCCATACCATTTCTGTCCTTTACCGAGCCCATCTTTGCATGAAATATTCCCTTGGTATCTCTGATTTTCTTGAAGATCTTTAGTCTTTCTCATTCTATTGTTTTCCTCTATTTCTTTACATTGATCGCTGAGGAAGGCTTTCTTATGTCTCCTTGGTATTCTTTGGAGCTCTGTATTCAAATGGGGATATCTTTCCCTTTCTCCTTCGTTTTTTTCGCTTCTCTTGTTTTCACAGCTATTTGTAAGAACTCCTCGGACAGCCAGTTTGCTTTTTTGCATTTCTTTTCCATGGGAACAGTCTTAATTGCTGTCTCTCGTACAATGTCATGAACCTCCATCCATAGTTCATCAGGCGCTCTGTCTATCAGATCTAGTCCCTTAAATCTATTTCTCACTTCCACTGTATAATCATAAGGGATTTGATTTAGGTCATACCTGAATGGTCTAGTGGTTTTCCCTACTTTCTTCAATTTAAGTCTGAGTTTGGCAATAAGGAGTTCATGATCTGAGACACAGTCAGCTCCCGGTCTTGTTTTTGCTGACTGTATAGAGCCTCTCCATCTTTGGCTGCAAAGAATATAATCAATCTGATTTTGGAGTTGACCATCTGGTGATGTTCATGTGTAGAGTCTTCTCTTGTGGTGTTAGAACAGTGTGTTTGCTATGACCAATGTGTTCTTTTGGGAAAACTCTATTAGCATTTGCCCTGCTTCATTCCGTACTCCAAGGCCAAATTTGCCTGTTACTCCAGGTATTTCTTGACTTCCTACTTTTGCATTCCAGTCCCCTATAATGAAAAAGACATCTTTTTTGGGTGTTAGTTCTAAAAGGTCTTGTAGGTCTTCACAGAACTGTTCAACCTCAGATTCTTCAGCATTACTGGTTAGACCACATGCTTGGATTACTCTGATATTGAATGGTGTGCCTTTGATACAAACAGAGATCATTCTGTCATTTTTGAGATTGTATCCAAGTACTGCATTTGGGACTCTTTTGTTGACCATGATGGCTACTCCATTTCTTCTAAGGGATTCCTGCCTGCAGTAGTAGATATGATGGTCATCTAAGTTAAATTCACCCACTCCAGTCCATTTTAGTTTGCTGATTCCTAGAATGTATATGTTCACTATTGCCATCTACTATTTGACCACTTCCTATTTGCCTTCATTCATGGACCTGGCATTCCAGGTTCCTATGCAATATCGCCCTTTACAGCATCTGACCTTGCTTCTATCTCCAGTCACATCCACAGCTGGGTATTGTTTTTGCTTTGGCTCCATCCCTTCATTCTTTCTGGAGTTATTTCCCCACTGATCTCTAGTAGCATATTGGGCACCTACTGACCTGGGGAGTTCCTCTTTCAGTATCCTATCATTTTGCCTTTTCATACTGTTCATGGGGTTCTCAAGGCAAGAATACCGAAGCAGTTTGCCATTCCCTTCTCCAGTGGGCCACATTCTGTCAGACCTCTCCACCAAGACCTGCCTGTCTTGGCTGGCCCCACATGGCATGGCTTAGTTTCATTGAGTTAGACAAGGCTGTGGTCAGTGTGATCAAATTGGATACTTTTCAGTGATTATAGTTTCAGTGTGTCTGCCCTCTTATGCCCTCTGGCAACACATTTTGGCTTACTTTTCTCTTACCTTGGAAGTGGGTTATCTCTTCATAGCTGCTCCAGCAAAGAGCAGCCACTGCTCCTTACTTTGGATGAGGGGTATCTCCTCACGGCCACCCCTCCTGACCTTGTACATGTAGTACCTTCTCTCGGCCCTCCTGCAACCATGCAGCTGCCGCTCCTTGGATTTGGGGTAGCTCCTCTCGGCCGCCGCCCCTGACCTTGGGCATGAGATAGCTCCCCTCTGCCGCTCCTGCACCGTAGCAGCCTGGTGCCCTTGGTCGCTGCCCCTGACCTTGTGCATACATTTAAAACTATGCAAATGTTAACTGTTTTTATATTTTTATTTGACAAATACTTTTTGAGCTCAATTTAAAATTATATAATATTCTCAGAGATAGAAATGTAGCACAAAACAAAATAGGACAAAAAAAAAAATTCTTGCCTTCTTGCAACTTCTATTCTTTTAGAACCAGACACACTATTCAGATATAAATGCCTTAGTTAATGGAGAAGACAATGGCAACCCACGCCAGTACTCTTGCCTGGAAAATCCCATGGACAAAGGAGCCTGGTAGGCTGCAGTCCATGGGGCTGCTGAGAGTCGGGCATGACTGACAGACTTCACTTTCACGTTTCACTTTCATGCACTGAAGAAGGAAATGGCAACCCACTCCAGTGTTCTTCCCTGGAGAATCCCAGGGATGGAAGAGCCTGGTGGGCTGCCATCTATGAGGTTGCAGAGTCAGACACGACTGAAGCAACTTAGCAGCAGCAGCAGCAGCCTTAGTTAAAATTATTACAAAACAAAAAGAAGCAGGTGGGAAGAGTGGGGAGTCTATAGTCTAAAAATGGACATGCAGTTTTAAAGAGTATAAAAGAGATGGCATCACTGAGAAGGCAACATTTCTACAAAGTCTTAGAAAGGGGTCAAATTAGGTAGGTCTTTGAGGAAAGTGCTTTCTAAGCACATGGGCTAGTAATAGTGATGTCCATACGGCTGGAACATACCTGGTGATACTGGAAAAGGCATAGTGCCCTGAACAGTTGGCTCTAGTGAGCAAAAGAGAAAATAGTGGTATAAGAATCAAAATTGAAAACTGAGGCTGCTATGGGTCAGAGCCTACAGGGAATCTTCAGTTCTGTTCAGTTTAGTCGCTCAGTCGTGTCCAACTCTTTGCGACCCCATGAATTGTAGCACGCTAGGCCTCCCTGTCCATCACCACCCCCAGGAGTTCACCCAAACTCTTATCCATTGAGTCGGTGATGCCATTCAGCTATCTTATCCTCTGTCATCCCCTTCTCCTCCTAAAAAAGATTGATTTGATTTTCTATGAAACAGGAAGTCATGGGATGGTTGGGCCTGGGGATGCAGTTTGGTATGTTACATTTTGAAATAAATCACTCTAATCGCTTGTGTTGAATGAGGTAAAGGCCTAAACTTATAGGTTCACCTAGAGCCAGACAACCTGGAGTGTGAAGTCAAGTGGGCCTTAGGAAGCATCACTACAAACAAAGCTAGTGGAGGTGATGGAATTCCAATTGAGCTATTTCAAATGCAAAAAGATGACACTATTAAAGTGCTGCTATCAAATGGATAAGAAAGCTGTGGTACATATACACAATGGAGTATTACTCAGCCATTAGAAAGAATACATTTGAATCAGTTCTAATGAGGTGGATGAAACTGGAGCCGATTATACAGAGTGAAGTAAGCCAGAAAGAAAAACACCAATACAGTATACTAACATATATATATATGGAATTTAGAAAGATGGTAATGATAACCCTGTATGTGAGACAGCAGAAGAGAGACAGATGTATAGAACAAACTTTTGAACTCTGTGGGAGAGGGAGAGGGTGGGATGATTTGGAAGAATGGCATTGAGACATGTATACTATCATGTAAGAAACAAATCGCCAGTCTAGGTTCGATACAGGATACAGGATGCTTGGGGCTGGTGCATGGGGATGCCCCAGAGAGATGATATTGGGAAGGAGGTGGGAGGGGGTTCAGGATTGGGAACTCATGTACACCCGTGGCAGATTCATGTCAATGTATGACAAAACCAATACACTATTGTAAAATAAAATTAAAAAAAATAATAAATTAAAAAAAAAATAAAGTGCTGCTATCAATATGCCAGCACATTTGGAAAACTAAACAGTGGCCACAGGACTGGAAAAGGTAAGTTTTCATTTCAATCCAAAGAAAGGTAATGCCAAAAAATGCTCAAACTACAGCACAATTGCACTCATCTCACATGCTAGTAATGTAATGCTCAAAATTCTCCAAGCCACGTTTCAACAGTACATGAACCGTGAAATTCCAGATGTTCAAGCTGGTTTTAGAAAAGGGAGAGCAACCAGAGATCAAATTGCCAATATCCCTGGATCATGGGAAAAGCAAGAGAGTTCCAGAAAAATATCTATTTCTGCTTTATTGACTAGGCCAAAGCCTTTGACTGTGTGAATCACAATAAACTGTGGAAAATTCTGAAAGAGATGGGAATACCAGACCACCTGAGCTGCCTCTTGAAAAACCTGTATGTAGGTCAGGAAGCAACATTTAGAACTGGACATGGAACAACAGACTGGTTCCCAATCAAGGAGTACGTCAAGGCTGTATATTGTCACCCTGCTTATTTAACTTATATGCAGAGTACATCATGAGAAACACTGGGCTGGAAGAAGCACAAGCTGGAATCAAGATTGCCAGAAGAAATATCAATAACCTCAGATATGCAGATGACACCACCCTTACGGCACAAAGTGAAGAACTAAACAGCATCTTGATGAAGTGAAAGAGGAGAGTGAAAAAGTTGGCTTAAAGCTCAACATTCAGAAAACTAAGATCATGGCATCTGGTCCCATCACTTCATGGCAAATAGATGGGGAAACAGTGGAAACAGTGTCAGACTTTATTTTTTTGGGCTCCAAAATCACTGCAGATGGTGATTGCAGTCATGAAATTAAAAGACATTTACTGCTTGGAAGGAAAGTTATGACCAACCTAGATAGCATATTAAAAATCAGAGACATTACTTTGCCAACAAAGGTCCATCTAGTCAAGGCTATGATTTTTCCAGTAGTCATGTATGGATGCGAGATTTGGACTATGAAGAAGGCTGAGCACCAAACAATTGATGCTTTTGAACTCTTATGTTGGAGAAGACTCTTGAGAGTCCCTTGGATTGCAAGGAGATCCGACCAATCCATTCTAAAGGAGATAAGTCCTGGGTGTTCATTGAAAGGACTGATACTGAAGTGAAATTCCAATACTTCAACCACCTGATGTGAAGAGCTGACTCTTTTGAAAAGACCCAGATGCTGGGAAAGATTGAAGGCAGGAGGAGACAGGGAAAACAGAGGATGAAATGGTTGGATGGCATCACCCATTCAAAGGACATGAGTTTGGGTGGGCTTCAGGAGTTGGTGTTGGACAGGGAGGCCTGGCGTGCTGCAGCTCATGGGGTCGCAAAGAGTCGGACATGACTGAGTGATTGAACTGAACTGAACTGAACTGCATATATGATTTTTAAATAGGAAGCCAAAATGCTTAGTCATGTACAGGTGATATTGCAACTGAGCACATATAAACATTTAATTATTTTTAAAATCTGAGTTATAGCAGCTCTCCACGTTGCCCAGCTTGCTGTACATTTGTGGGAAATTTTTCTGAGTTGAGAAGATAATATTGCTTTCTTTTTTCGCTGCCAAGAAAATCACCAAATTCAGTAATTAGGGCACTCATATGTCTATATTTCATATTTTAGAAATAAGTCATTATTGGATATTACATTGAACAAAAAAATTTTCCTACATTCCAAAGAACTTAGGAAAAATTGACTTATTTGTGAGGAAATCACATACTTCCTTGACTTTTTAAAAGACTCTTCCCTCTATAATAAATTGTTTCTAAAATAAGACAAAACCAGTATTAAGTACATTTCTTTTTCTCCTGAAGTGAATTAGAGAAATCTCCTGAAAACTATTTTTAGTAATCTTTAATTGCTTTTTCTCTTGTTTGCTGGATGCAAGGTGTCTGTGATAAATTTTTACTGAATTAGTAGTTGCATTTTTAACACTGTCACTGACACTGCTGATTAAAACCAGAAAGAATAGTCATCACTTTTTTCTGTAACTCGGAGACACTTGCCTATAATTTTAACTTATATTGGATTTGTGGTTTTAAATTGGTTTAGTTGTTGAAGACATGCTGTTTAAGCAATCCAATATTTGCAAAAAGAATAGAATTTTTTACTGATAATGATTCTGAAAATATATTGACTAATCAATGAGCAGAAGATAACCTAGCTAGATAGCTCATATTATGCTTCTGAAGAATAAAAATGCATTTAAATAAAAAGGATAAACTTTTACATTAAATATTGCCAGAATTATTTTCTTGGTATCACATTTACCTAGAGTTAATTGTTGGCTTCTCTATTATCTAGCTGATCATGGGTGACTTACTTAAACAGTCAAAGCTTTGTTTTCTAAATTAAAATGTTCAAATAATAGGACAACCTAAACCAAGTAAAGTTTCTCTGGAACAAATTTGAAAATTCCTATGCAGAGTGTCATAAAATTCCTTAAAAATTTGCAATGGCTCATATAATCCAGCAATCCCACTACTGGGTGTATATCAACACAAAACTATAATTTTAAAAGATACATGAACCCCTATGTTCATAACAGCACTATTCACAATAGCCAAGACATGAAAACACATTAAATGTCCATCAACAGATGAGTGGATAAAGGAGACATGGTACAATGGAATATTTTTCAGACATAAAAAGAATGAAATAATGTCATTTGCAGCAACATGAATTCAAATACAGAGTACCATACCAAGTGAAATAAGTCAGAAAGAGAAAGACAAATACTATATCACTTACATTTCAAATCTGAAACATGGCAAAAAATGAACCTATCTTCTAAACAGAAACAGACTCATAAACATAGAGAATAGACTAGACTTGTGGTTGCCAAGGGGGAGGTATGGACTGGGAGTTTGGGGTTAGTAGATGCAAAATATTACATTTAGAATGGATAAAAACAAGGTTTAACTCTATAGCACAGGGAACTATATCCAATCTCCTAGGATAAACCATAATGGAAAAGAATATAAAAAAGAATATGCATGTGTATAACCGAGTCACTTTGCTATACAACAGAAATTAACACAACATTGTTACGCAACTATACTTCAATTTTAAAAAAAATTGCAATGGCTAACCACTGTAGCCGACATCATAGCTAATGATGATGATGAAGATCAGTGACCAGTGATGATCATGAAGACTGGAAGGGGAAGAAGAAATATCAAGGGTTCACAGAGGTATAAAAATAATAGTCTTCACTGAAAAGTATACACAAAGGTCTTAGAAAAAGGTCTTTTATAACAAATTTCCTCTGCTGGAGATACTTTATTCACATATTTTTAAACACATAATTTATTATGTGCAAAAATATTATGTACTAATTGGTGAAATAGGAAAGAAATAAGATAATATTAAGGAAATTTCAAAAGAGTGCATATAAAATTAACTTTTAAAAATAAATTTTATTGAAATATACTTCATATACAACAAAGTTCATCTTTTGTAAGCAGTAATTCAATGTTTTCTAGTCCTAAAAGTGTCAGATATGACTCAGCGACTAAACAACGAGAAGTATATTCACAGGGTTATACCTTCATCATCACTGTCTAATTCTAAATTATTTTGCTTACCACAGAAAAAATAGGTATGAACCATTAAAAAGTCTTACCTATTTTAAGTCACTCCAAATAATTTCCATTTGTCCCCTTAAGCCCCTGACAAACATAAACCTACTTTCTGTCTCTACAGTTTTGTCTAGTGTGGATATTTCACATAAATGGTATTATATAATATGTGACATCTTATGTCTGGTTCCTTTTTTTTTTTTTTTTTTGGTCTGGTTCCTTTCATTTGACACAATGTTGTCAAGTTTTATACTTATTGCACCAATAGCAAAATTATGTTTTCTTTTATGACTGAATAATATTCCCTTGATTATAGCTATATCACATATTGTTTATCCATTCATTAATTGATGGACACATGCCTTGTGTCTATAACTTGGCTGTTATAAATAATGCTTGTATAAACATTTATGTACATGCTTTTCTGTGGATGTATATTCTAATTTATCTTGGGTGTATACCTAGGGTTAGAATTACTTGTTTATGGAGCAACTATTACATTGTAAGACATACTATTAAATTTAATTCAAATATCTAACCCCATAACTACTAATATTTTCTGAATTAAATAATTTACCTAATAAATAAAAAAAATTGATAGTATAGAATGCAAACTACAACAGTGACAAGAATTAAAACTGCTGTAATAAATGGGAAAATATCTGTGTTCTTGAGGAGCTTGAAGTCTTAGTTTAGACAGGCACATAATGAGGAGAAAAGGTCCTTCAATAAAATCATTTCTCTTTCTATAAAGCAGACATATTTCCTATTCTAAAAATGCCTTCAGATACCTAAAAAAATGCATGTTAATTCAGAGGACTTTAGTGAAGAATAAAATGGATATACATTCATGATTCATATAAAAGTTGCTGTCATCATCATGATGTTGCAATCTGTCACATGTTAGTCATAAAAATCAAATAATGAAAAAGAAGTGTAGAATTTCATGACACATATTGGAGAAACAAGGTTAAAGATGCTATGAAACATCAAGCCCCTCATATATGGGTTTCATATGGCCTCAAACTCATGAATATTCTACATGTAGTCTATTTTTTTTCTTTCCCAGGGTGGAGGTCACCTGTTCCCACATGCTTCTTGGTTTACCAGTTTTCTTCACCCAGTTCTGAAGGATACTTAAGGATTCTCTTACTGACTGGACAGTTAAATCTTTGTTTAACCTTAGATGTGGAGTGTTGATGATCATAATCATAACTGGTAGCTCTGGGCACACTATTAACTATGGTCCATAGGAGGCCCTTCTCTCATCTATCTCTCTGCATTTTATTTTACCTATCTTCTCTTTTCTCATTTATTACCTCATTAACTCCTTCCCATAAGTACTTATTCTAATGTGTTTAAAGTTCATATTTTTGCTATGTTTTCTCTCGATATTGTTTATTGATTTTTTGTATATGTGTATTCTGATTCAGTTCAGTTTGGTTGCTGAGTCATTTCCAACTCTCCCCCATGGACTGCAGCATGCCTGGATTCCCTGTCCATCACCAGCTCCCCGAGTTTGCTCAAACTCATGTCCATCGAGTCAGTGATGCCATCCAATCATCTCATCCTCTGTCATCCCCTTCTCCTCCTGCCTTCAATCTTTCCCAGCATCAGGGCCTTTTCAAATGAGTCAGTTGTTCACATCATGTGGCCAAAGAATTGGAGCTTCAGTTTCAGCATCAGTCCCTCCAAATGGATATTCAGAACTGATTTCCTTTAGGATTGGCTGGTTGGTTCTCCTTGCAGTCCAAGGGACTCAAGAGTCTTCTCTAACACCCCAGTTCAAAAGCATCAATTATTCAGTGCTCAGCTTTCTTTATGGTCCAACTCTAACATCCATACATGACAACTGGAAAAACCATAGCTTTGACTAGACAGACCATTGTCGGCAAAGTAGTATCTTTGCTTTTTAATATGCTGTCTAGTTTTGTTATAGCTTTTCTTCCAAGGAGTAAGTATCTTTTAATTTCATGGCTGCAATCACCATCTGTGGTGATTTTGGAGCCCAAGAAAATAAAGTCTGACACTGTTTGCACTGCACTCCCATCTATTTTCCATGAAGTGATGGGACCAGAGGCCATGATCATAGTTTTCTGAATGTTGAGTTTTAAGCCAGCCTTTTCACTCTCTTCTTTCACTTTCTTAAGAGGCTCTTAAGTTCCTCTTCACTTTTCTATTATGTATTTTACTGTGTTTCTTACTTTCTTTTCAATAGTTATAATTTCCAAAGAATTCATATTACTATTGTACCTTTAAACCACTGCTTCTAATTACTGCATGGCATTAAGATAGATGACATCCATTTACACCTCTCTCATGGTAGATAGATACACTAACTCTTCACCAACACAAAAGTATACACATACAACAGAAATGGCAACATATTCGTACAAGCATCCTTAGATATTTTACCTTTTGGACCAGTGCACATATTTCTTTAGGTTATATAGCTAAATATGGAATATCTGGATTTTGTTTTATACAGATACTTAATTTACTTAAGTAGTGCCAGATTATAAGTGAAAATGGCTACACGTCAGTCTAGCCTCAACCAACAACCCAGCAACCCACTAGATATCCCAAACCCAATTCCCCACCAATTGACATCATTCAGTTTTCTAATTGTTTTCTTCAGTCTACCTTGGTGTAAAGGGAAATCTCATTGTTTTTATTTGAATTTTTTCCTGATCATTAGTACATTTGTTTATTTTGGGGGGAATTCTCCTTCCTAAAAATGCCTATTCATATTCTTATCAACATTAGCTTCTGCAGTCATAAAAAGAAAAGATTATACTACAAAGTTAAAACTGTTTATTCTTATTTGTATTGAAATAAGGAATTCCTGTACCACAAGGGGATTGATGCTATTTTTAGAATTATCTAGGCATGTGTCTCTTATGAAAAAATTTCAGTTCTGGCCCTGACTTTTCAAATAAAATTTGTATTAACATAATCAGAAGATAGAACTATAATCTATTAACTTATCAACACTAGATATCTCAGCTTGGGTTAAAATGAGTGTGGGGATTTTTTTTGAGGGACTAATTTATTGAGAACAATTTCCCGTCCTCTTTTTATATGGAAACCTTGCTGAAAATAGCTATTGTAAACTGGTTCTGGAGATTTAAGCATATTAAACATATTAGATGTCAGAAAAAAGAAAAACATATTTCATCTGTTCTCTGTTATTCTAATTTTAATTTACTCCATATATAGGACTGTATTAATTTTAGAATTGTTTGTAACATACTACTATGTGCTATAGCCACTTCTGTTTAAAATGCAGATAGATGTTAAAGAAAATAATGAGCTTTTGTCATCTAATCCTGGAGAAGGCAATGGCACCCCACTCCAGTACTCTTGCCTGGAAAATCCTATGGACGGCGGAGCCTGGTGGGCTGCAGTCCATGGAGTTGCTAAGAGTCAGACAAGACTGAGTGACTTCCCTTTCACTTTTCACTTTCACACACTGGAGAAGGAAATGGCGACCCACTCCAGTGTTCTTGCCTGGGGAATCTTGGGGACGGGGGAGCCTGGTGGGCTGCCATCTGTGGGGTCGCACAGAGTCGGACATGACTGAAGCGACTTAGCAGCAGCAGCAGTCATCTAATCCAGTTGCTTTCCTCTCCATTACCTAAGAAAATTTTGTTGTTGTGAAATAAACTTTAAAAAGCACAGAAATAAAAAAAAAAAGTTTATCACATATATGTATGCAAAGAGTCATCATAAGTGGAAAGACATTTTTAGGTCCGAAATCTGAAATCAAAATGTTCTCAGGGCTGTAATCCTTCAGAAGTCTAGGAGGGATTTTTCCTTGCCTCTTCCAGCTTGGTGCCCCCAGGCATTCCTTTACCTGTGGCTGCATAACTCCAATTTCTGCCTTCATCTTCACATGACTTTTTCCTTGTATTTCTTCTCAGTGTGTCTCTTATATGGATGTTTGTCTTTGAATTTAGGGCCATATGGATTATTGAGGATTATTTCATCTTGAGATCCTTAGTTATATTACATTTTAAAGATAAGTTTTCAAACTGAAGTTGCATTTCACAGATGCAAGGATTAAGAAGTGGAGATATATTTTTATATTGAGGACACCATTTCAATCACTGCAATTATCATATTAATCTTTAAGACTATTCAGGACTGAGGAGAAAGCAGCAGTGACCCCACAAGGGACTGACCCAGACGTGCCTGTGAGTGTCCAGGAGTCTCTGGCGAAGGTGTGGGTCCGCGGTGGCGTACTGCACGGTCAGGGGCACTTAATGTGATGGAGCATGGATCAGATCTTTTGAAGGAGGTTGCTATTACTTTCGTTACCTCCACAACATTTTGGTCTCAGGTCAAACAACAGCGAGGGAACAACCCCACACGTCAAGGGAAAATTGGATTAAAGATTTACTGAGTGTGGCTCAGTATTCTTACCAAGAGAACACCATGAAAGTATGAAAAGGAAAAAATGTAAGACACTGAAAGATGAACTCCCCAGGTAGGTAGGTGCCTAATATGTTACTGGAGATCAGTGGAGAAATAATGCCAGAATGAATGAAGAGACGGAGCCAAAGTAAAAATAACACCTAGTTGTGGATGTGACTGGTGATGGATGTAAAGTCCGATGCTGTAAAGAGCAATATTGCATAGGGACCTGGAATGTTAAGTCCATGAATCCAGGCAAATTGGAAGTGATCAAACAGGAGTTGGCAAGAGTGAACTTAGATATTTTAGGAATTAGAGAACTAAAATGCACTGGAATGGGTGAATTTAACTCAGATGACCATTACATCTACTATTGTGGGCAAGAATGCTTTGGGAGAAATAGAGTAGCCATCATAGTCAACAAAAGAGTCTGAAATGCAGTGCTTGGATGCAATCTCACAAGTGACAGAATGATTTCTGTTTGTTTCCAAGGCAAACCATTCAATATCACAGTAATCCAAGTCTATTCCCCTACCAGTAATGCTGAAGAAGCTGAAGTTGAATGGTCTTATGAAGACCTACAAGACCTTCTAGAATTAATACCCAAAAAAGATGTCCTTTTCATTATAGGGGACAGGAATGCAAAAGTAGGAAGTCAAGAAATACCTGGAATAATGAGTCAAAAATTGACTGTGGAATGCATAATGAAGCAGGGCAAATGCTAATAGAGTTTAATCAAGAAAATGCATTGGTCATAGCAAACACCCTCTGCCAACAGCACAAGAGAAGACTCTACACATGGACATCATCAGATGGTCAATATCAAAATCAGATTGATTATATTCTTTGCAGCCAAAGATGGAGAAGCTCTATACAGTCAGTAAAAACAAATCTGGGAGCTGACTGTGGCTTAAATCATGAACTCCTTATTGCCAAATTCAGACTTTAACTGAAGAAAGAAGGGAAAACCACTAGACCTGATTCAGTTCAGTTCAGTTGCACAGTCATGTTGGACTCTTTTTGACCCCATGAATCACAGTACGCCAGGCCTCCCTGTCCATCACCAACTCCTGGAGTTCACTCAAACTCATGTCCATTGAGTTGGGGATGCCATCCAGCCATCTTGTTCTCCGTAGCCCCCTTCTTCTCCTTCCCCCAATCCCTCACAGCATCAGGGTCTTTTCCAATGAGTTAACTCTTCGCATGAGGTGGCCAAAGTATTGGAGTTTCAGCTTCAGCATCAGTCCTTCCAATGAACACCCAGAACTGATCAATTAGGTATGACCTAAATCAAATCCCTTACGACTATACAGTGGAAGTGACAAATAGATTTAAGGCATTAGATCTGATAGACAGAGTGCTTGAAGATCTATGGACGGAGGTTCATGACATTATACAGGAGGCAGTGATCAAGACCATTCCCAAGAAAAAGAAATGCAAAAAGGCAAAATGGCTGTCTGAGGAGGCCTTACAAACAGCTGTTAAAAGAAGAGAAGAGAAGGCAAAGGAGAAAGGGAAATATATACCCATTTGAATGCAGAGTTCTAAAGAATAGCAAGGAGATATAAGAAAGCCTTCCTAAGGGATCAATGCAAAGAACTAGAGGAAAGAATAGAATGGGAAAGACTAGAGATCTCTTCAAGCAAATTAGAGATACCAAGGGAACATTTCATGCAAAGATGGGCTCGATAAAGGACAGAAATGGTATGGATCTAACAGAAACAGAAGATATTAAGAAGAGGTGGCAAAAATACACAGAAGAATTGTATAAAAAAGAGCTTCAAAACTCAGATAATCATGATAGTGTGATCACTCACTTAGAGCCAGACAACCTGTAATGTGAAGTCAAGTGGGCCTTAGGAAGCATCACTAAAAACAAAGCTAGTGGAGGTCATGGAATTCTAGTTGAGCTACAAATCCTGAAAGATGATGCTGTGAAAGTGCTGCACTCAATATGCCAGCAAATTTGGAAAACTCAGCAGTGGCCACAGGACTGGAGAAGGTCAGTTTTCATTCCAATCCAAAAGAAAGGCAATGCCAAAGAATGCTCCAACTACTGCACAATTGCTCTCATCTCACATGCTAGCAAAGTAATGCTCAAAATTCTCCAAGACAGGCTTCAACAGTGCATGAACTGTGAACTTCCAGATGTTCAAACTGGATTTAGAAAAGGCAGAGGGACTAGATATCAAATTGCCAACATCTGTTGGATCATCAAAAAAGCAAGAGCATCCCAGGAAAACATCTGTTTGCACTTTATTGGCAATGTCAAAGAATTTGACTGTGTGAAACAGAACAAATTATGGAAAATTCTGGAAAAGATGGGAATACCAGACCACCTGACCTGCCTCCTGAGAAATCTGTATGCAGGTCAGGAAGCAACTGTTACAACTGGACGTGGAACAACAGACTGTTTCCAAATCGGGAAAGGAGTATGTCAATTCTCTATATTGTCACCCTGCTTATTTAACTTATATGCAGATTACACCATGAGAAACGCTGGACTGGATGAAGCACAAGCTGGAATCAAGATTGCCAGGAGAAATACCAATAACCTCAGATATGCAGATGACACCACCCTTATGGACAAAAGTGAAGAAGAACTAAGAAGCCTCTTGATGAAAGTGATACAGGAAAGTAACAATGTTGGCTTAAAACTCAACATTCAGAAAACTAACATCAAGGCATCAGTTCCCATCACTTCATGGCAAATAGATTGGGAAACAGTGAAAACAGTGACAGACTTTAATTTTGGGGACTTCAAAGTTACTGCAGATTGTGACTGCAGTCATATAATTAAAAGACACTTGCTCTTTGGAAGAAAAGTTATGACCAATCTAGACAGCGTGTTAAAAGGCAAGACCTTGCTCTGGCAACAAAGGTCCACCTTGTCAAAGCTATGTTTTTCCCATTTGTCATGTATGGATGTGAAAGTTGGACTATAATGAAAGCTGAGTCCCGAAGATGATGCTTTTGAACTGTGTTTTAGGGGAAGACTCATTAGAGTTGTTTGGACTGCAATGGAATGCAACCATTCAATTCTAAAGGAAATCAGTCCTGAATGTTCATTGGAAGGACTGAAGCTGAAGCTGAAACTCCAATACTTTGGCCTCCTGATGTGATGAACTGACTCACTGCAAAAGACCCTAATGCTGGGAAAGATTGAAGGCAGGCGGAAAGGGAGACGACAAAGGATGAGATGGTTGAATGGCATCTCTTTCTCAATGTATGTGAGCCTGAGTAAGTTATGGGTGTTGGTGATGGTCAGGGAAGCCTGGCCTGATGCAGTTCATGGAGTAGCAAAGAGTCGGGTATGACTGAGCAACTGAACTGAACTGAAGTGAAGACTACACATTAATTTTTTGTTAGAAAAATTTATAAGTGTAATCACACTTTAGGTACTATTTTGTACATGACTTTTCTCACTAAATTCTATATGATCGTATTTTTATTGTGTTGCTTCATAGAGAATCAGCATATTTGTTTTCATTGCTGTGCAAAATGTTTGATTTTATGAAAATATCACATATAATGCATATACTTTTTTTCTTAACAGACATCTGAGTTGTGTCTGTATTTTGGGATATTATATACATTATATAAATGACCATAATCATTTTTTCATATATGTAGTCAGTTGTTTTTTTCTTCCAAAGAGCATATATGTCAATTTGAATTTTTTTGCAATCCTATTAATTTGTTTTTATTAGCTACTGTTTCATTTGGCTTTCACTCATTTGTTATTGCTTGATATTATACTTACTACTATTTGATTGAAAGACCACAGTCATCAAAACAGTATGGAACTGGAACAAAGACAGACATATAGATCAATGGAACAAAATAGAAAGCTCAGAGATAAATCTGCACACATATGGACACCTTATCTTTGACAAAGGAGGCAAGAATATACAATGGAGTAAAGACAATCTCTTTAACAAGTGGTGCTGGGAAAACTGGTCAACCACTTGTAAAAGAATGAAACTAGATCACTTTCTAACACCGCACACAAAAATAAACTCAAAATGGATTAAAGATCTAAATGTAAGACCAGAAACTATAAAACTCCTAGAGGAGAACATAGGCAAAACACTCTCTGACATAAATCACAGCAGGATCCTCTATGATCCACCTCCCAGAATTCTGGAAATAAAAGCAAAAATAAACAAATGGGATCTAATTAAAATTAAAAGCTTCTGCACAACAAAGGCAAATATAAGCAAGGTGAAAGGACAGCCTTCTGAATGGGAGAAAATAATAGCAAAAGAAACAACTGACAAACAACTAACCTCAAAAACATACAAGCAACTTATGCAGCTCAATTTCAGAAAAATAAACGACTCAATCAAAAAATGGGCCAAAGAACTAAATAGACATTTCTCCAAAGAAGACATACGGATGGCTAACAAACACATGAAAAGATGCTCAACATCACTCATTATTAGAGAAATGCAAATCAAGACCACAATGAGGTACCACTTCACACCAGTCAGAATGGCTGTGATCCAAAAATCTGCAAGCAATAAATGCTGGAGAGGGTGTGGAAAAAGGGAACCCTCTTACACTGTTGGTGGGAATGCAAACTAGTACAGCCACTATGGAGAACAGTGTGGAGATTCCTTAAAAAATTGCAAATAGAACTACCTTATGACCCAGCAATCCCACTGCTGGGCATACACACCGAGGAAACCAGAATTGAAAGAGACACGTGTACCCCAATGTTCATCGCAGCACTGTTTATAATAGCCAGGACATGGAAACAACCTAGATGTCCATCAGCAGATGAATGGATAAGAAAGCAGTGGTACATATACACAATGGAGTATTACCCAGCTGTTAAAAAGAATACATTTGAATCAGTTCTGATGAGATGGATGAAACTGGAGCCGATTATACAGAGTGAAGTAAGCCAGAAAGAAAAACACCAATACAGTATACTAACACATATATATGGAATTTAGAAAGATGGCAATGACGACCCTGTATGCAAGACAGCAAAAAAGACACAGCTGTGTATAACGGACTTTTGGACTCAGAGGGAGAGGGAGAGGGTGGGATGATTTGGGAGAATGGCATTCTAACATGTATACTATCATGTAAGAATTGAATCGCCAGTCTATGTCTGACGCAGGATACAGCATGCTTGGGGCTGGTGCATGGGGATGACCCACAGAGATGTTATGGGGAGGGAGGTGGGAGGGGGGTTCATGTTTGGGAATGGGCATGTAAGAATTAAAGATTTTAAAATTAAAAAAAATAAAAAACTAAAAAAAAAGAAAGACCAATATATTATATGCAAAATTTTAAACATAACTTGAAGTATGTGATCATTTTCCATAGATGGTTACACATATCTTCATGATAGGTAGGATAACTTATTCTAATGAGATATTGAGCTAGTCATGTCTAAGATTTTTCATTTGTTTCTTTATTATGAATTTTAACTTTTGGTACACCAGCTTAAAATGTGAGATATTTATTAGATCAGGTCTCCTTAATGGACCTCAAAGATTAATGTTAAGTCTGCAATATACAAAATAACTCTAGGAATCTTCTCAGCTTTTCTGTCTGCTATATTCTTCATGGCCTCTCTGTTTCCCTAGTGCTTCATAGGGAAAGAATTTTATAAAAGCCCAGTTCACTCATATTTCTCACCTCTCTAAAATCTTGCTTTCTTGAATTATTCCTGCCTTAATATGTCTTCAGTGAATTTATATATGTCTGATTTTCAATTTTTTGTAAGTGGTTTGGTGTTTGATATTTTCATAACTAGAAGTCAGGAAACTTCCAGCAACTTTGAATGACAAAGCAATCCCAATTCAGTAAACAGAATGTCCAAACCAAGATATTATTCAAAATTCTAGATTTGATTAATCATTAATTATTCTCTTTCTGAACAGCTTGGACCTGCTTCAGGCTAGACACCTACTATGATTAAATGGACTTGGTCCTTCTCACTCTTCTTTCATCCTGCTCATGACTTCCCCTGCTTTCTTACTGCTAATCTGTTTAGATTCTGGCCAAAAAAGAGAGGCAGAGCACACCAAGCATAGTACATCATGTGAAATGCTGTGCTGGATGAATCACAAGCTGAAGTCAAGATTGCTAAGAGAAATATAAACAGCCTCAGATATGAATGTGATACCACCCTAATGGTACAAAGTGAAGAGGAACTAAAGAGCCTCTTGGTAAGGGTGAAAAAGGAGAGTGAAAAGCTGGCTTAAAACTCAACTTTCAACAAACGAAGATCATGGCATCTGATCCCATCACTTCATAGCAAATAGATGGGAAACAGTGGAAACACTGACAGATTTTTTTTTTTTTTTGGGGGGGGGGCGGTGTGCTCCGAAATCAATGCAGGTGGTGACTGCAGCCATGAAATTAAAAAAAAAAAAAAAAAAAAAAAAAAAAAAACATTTGCTCTTTGGAAGAAAAGCTATGATAAACCTAGACAGCATATTAAAAAGCAGAGTCATCACTTTGCCAGCAAAAGTCTGTCTAGTCAAAGCTATGATTTTTCCAGTAATCATGTACAGATGTGAGAGTGACTATAAGGAAGGCTGAGTGCCAAAGAATTGAGACTTTCAAAATGTGGTACTGGAGAAGACTCTTGAGAGTCCCCTGGACAGCAAAGAGACCAAACCCATCAATCCTAAAGGAAGTCAACCCTGAGTATTCATAGCGAGGACTGATACTGAAACAGAATCTCTAATACTTTGACCATCTGACTCAAAGAGAGCCAACTCACTGGAAAATTGATGCTGGGAAGATTGAGGGCAGGAGGAGAAGGGGATGACAGAGGATGAGATGGTTGGATGGCATCCCGGACGCAGTGGACATGAATATGAGTGAACTCTGGGGGATGATGAAGAACAAGGAAGCCTGGCATGCTTCAGTTCAAGGGGTCACAAAGACTGGAACACTAGCGACCAAACAACAATCATCTCATATAGATACAATAAAAGAAAAGAAAATTCTCCTTGTGATGAGCACTTTCAGGATCTACTCTCTTAACAACTTCCTTATGTATCATAGAGTAGTGTTAACCACAGTCATCATATTGTACATTACAGCCCTCATACTTATTTAACTTATAACTGAAACTCCCTTTTGACAAAAGCATGCTAATCATCTATCCACACACTATGTTTAATTCTGTGTATACTGTTTCCTAGGGGACTCTAAAATCTGAAATTGCGACATTCTAAAGAGAAGTTCTGTGGGATCCTATAGCAATTTAAAAATGTAGTCAAAGGGTCTTTGATTTGAGGGGAGAGAGACTGAAATAGAGAGAGCAAAGAGAAACCTTACTTGTCAATTTTATCTCTTTTAAGTAAACTGGGAAGAAAAATGCTACTTTTCTCATTCTTTAAACCACCAACAACTCACACAGCATGCACAACCATAACAACAAAGAATATTTAAAAATTTTGTAGCTTATGAAACACAATCGGGATGTGAATTAAAATAGAAAATAGAAAAAAAAATTAGTTGAATTAATAGTATAACTATAACCAATGGAAGAGACATTTTCTATCCACCAAAAATCTATGCTTCAGTTCAGTTCAGTGACTCAGTCATGTCCGACTCTTTGCGACGCCATGAATTGCAGCACGGCAGGCCTCCCTGTCATTCACCAACTCCCGGAGTTCACTCAAACTCACATCCATTGTGTCGGTGATGCCAACCAGCCATTTCATTCTCTGTGGTCCCTTTCTTCTCCTGCCCCCAATCCCTCCTTGCATCAGAATCTTTTCCAATGAGTCAACACTTCTCATGAGGTGGCTAAAGTGCTGGAGTTTCAGCTTTAGCATCATTCCTTCCAAATAACACCCAGGACTGATCTTTTGAATGGACTGCCTGGATCTCCTTGCAGTCCAAGGGACTCTGAAGAGTCTTCTCCAACACCATAGTTCAAAAGCATCAATTCTTCGGCGCTCAGCTTTCTTCACAGTCCAACTCGCACATCCATACATGACTACTGGAAAAACCATAGCCTTGACTAGATGGACTTTTGTTGGCAAAGTAATATCTCTACTTTTGAATATGCTATCTAGGTTGGTCATAACTTTCCTTCCAAGCAGGAAGCATCTTTTAATTTCATGGCTGCAATCACCATCTGCAGTGATTTTGGAGCCCAAAAAATAAAGTCTGACACTGTTTCCACTGTTTCCCCATCTATTTCCCATGAAGTGATGGGATTGGATGCCATGATCTTCATTTTCTGAATGTTGAGCTTTAAGCCAACTTTTTCACTCTCCTCTTTCACTTTCATCAAGAGGCTTTCTAGTTCCTCTTCACTTTCTGCCATAAAGGTGGTGACACCTCCTATCTGAGGTTCTTGATATTTCTCCTGGCAATCTTGATTCTAGCTTGTGCTTCATACAGCCCAGCATTTCTCATGATGTTCTCTGCATAGAAGTTAAATAAGCAGGGTGACAATATAGAGCCTTGACATACTCCTTTTCCTATTTGGAACCAGTCTATTGTTCCATGTCCAGTTCTAACTGTTGCTTCCTGACCTGCATATAGGTTTCTCAATAGGCAGGTCAGGTGGTCTGGTATTCCCATATCTTTCAGAATTTTCCATAGTTTATTGTGATCCACACAGTCAAAGGCTTTGGCATGGTCAATAAAGCAGAAATAGATGTGTTTCTGGAACTCTCTTGCTTTTTCCATGATCCAGCAGATGTTGGCAATTTGATCTCTGGTTCCTCTGCCTTTTCTAAAGCCAGCTTGAACATCTGGAAGTTCACAGTTCACGTATTGCTGAAGCCTGGCTTGGAGAATTTTGAGCATTACTTTACTAGCATGTGAGATGAGTGCAATTGTGCGGTGGTTTGAGCATTCTTTGGCATTGCTTTTCTTTGGGATTGGAATGAAAACTGACCTTTTCCAGTCCTGTGGCCACTGCTGAGTTTTCCAAATTTGCTCACATATTGAGTGCAGCACTTTCACAGCATCATCTTTCAGGATTTGAAACAGCTCAACTCGAATTCCATCACCTCCCCTAGCTTTGTTCATAGTGATGCTTTCTAAGGCCCACTTGACTTCACATTTCAGGATGTCTGGCTCTAGGTGAGTGATCACACCATCATGATTATCTTGGTCGTGAAGATCTTTTTTGTACAGTTCTTCTGTGTATTCTTGCCACCTCTTCTTAATATCTTCTGCTTCTGTTAGGTCCATACCATTTCTGTCCTTTACCGAGCCCATCTTTGCATGAAATATTCCCTTGGTATCTCTAATTTTCTTGAAGAGATCTCTAGTCTTTCCCATTCTCTTGTTTTCCTCTATTTCTTTGCATTGATCACTGAGGAAGGCTTTCTTATCTCTTCTTGCAATTCTTTGGAACTCTGCATTCATATGTTTATATCTTTCCTTTTCTCCTTAGCTTTTCACTTCTCTTCTTTCACAGCTTTTCATAAGGCCTCCCCAGATAGCCATTTTGTTTTTTTGCATTTCTTTTTCCATGAGGATGGTCTTGATCCCTGTCTCCTGTGCAATGTCATGAGCCTCTGTCCATAGTTCATCAGGCACTCTATCTATCAGATCTATTCCCTTAAATCTATTTCTCACTTCCACTGCATAATCATAAGGGATTTGATTTATGTCATACCTGAATGGTCTAGTGGTTTTCCCTACTATCTTCAATTTAAGTCTGAATTTGGCAATAACGAGTTCATGATCTGAGCCACAGTCAGCTCCCAGTCTTGTTTTTGCTGCCTGTATAGACCTCTTCATCTTTGGCTGCAAATAATATAATCAATCTGATATCGGTGTTGACCATCTGGTGATGTCCATGTGTAAAGTCTTCTCTTGTGTTGTTGGAAGAGGGTGTTTGCTATGACTAATGAGTTCTCTTGGCAAAACTCTGTTAGCCTTTGCCCTACTTCATTCCGCATTCCAAAGCCAATTTGCCTGTTAAGAGGGACATGTTTCTCAGAAGTGTTTGTACAATCTCAGACTATATTTTATTTCCTTAGCCTGTAATGTGGCTCTGTAGTTCTCAGCCTTAAAAGTCAAGACAGATTGATGAGCAAGATTTCTGGGGAAAGCCTTAGGAAACCAGTATTCCTACACCATACACTTTATTCCATTAAACCAGCTGGTAACCTAAGGGTTGACCAATCCATAGGAAGAAATCTGGACTCCAGAATTACACATAATATGACTAAGAGGCGACTGCTTAGTTATAGCAGTCTTGAAATGTTATGTTGACAGAGATTAAATCATCAGTAAAGTGCTGATATTATAGATGCATACATTACAGTAACTAGTACAAAAGTCTGTTTACTATTTAAATTTAATATTTTATTTTCATATAGGCATCGAATAGCTTCTCTGATCCTTACAGACAGACATGCCTTGAGCTTCAGAACTTTTCAGATTCTGGAAGATTGTATATACTCTGTAATGAGTAGCATTTGCAAGGAATCTGTGGAAAAACACTAAAATCAAAAGCAATTTTTCTAGTAAAACATACACATACTAAGTAGAGATTATACTTTGTCATGTTTGTATCAAATTTTCCTGCACAGTTTTGCTTCAAACTTATATAGATATTGTTCAGTACAGTAGGTTGACCTTGGGTTCAATATTTATGGTTCAGTATTAAGGAATGGTAATATCAGTATATTATCTCATTTTTAAAGTTTAAATACTATGTTAAAGGTAACTGTGGTAGAGTTGGAGGATAAATTTGTGACATAACTTGATATTCCAAAGTACTTATGCATTAGCAAAATGTCAAGATCTATGAATACTCAAACCCACAAACCTTTGAAATATCAATCTATGAATTATAGAATATAGGACCTTTTGATTATTTCTTAGAAGCCAATCAGAAATGATATAACAAATCACAGTTCAGCAAAACAAGCTCACCTTCTTACAAATACTGAGATGTTTCTTATCATATGTCTTATATTTGGATTTAAAAGGTTGTAAAAACATATTTTTTGATGTTTATAGTCTTCTGTTACCAACATTATTTTTAATGATGTGGTATTATGGATTATAGCAAAATCCAGAGACTGAAAGTAAAAATAAGTTACCCTTTGTTAGGAAGAAGTAGAAATGATTCAAAATGTTAAGTTCTAAGTACTTTTACCTAATAGAAAGATCACGTTAAGTAATGTGCTTTATACCATGAGTTTGAAAACCAAAGCTTGATAATGCTAATATGTTTACATAACTCAGTTATTGTTGAATAAATACTGTTTCAGTTCAGTTAAGTCGCTCAGTCGTGTCCGACTTTCTGCGACCCCATGAATCATAACACACCAGGCCTCCCTGTCCTTCACCAACCCCTGGAGTTCACTCAGATTCATGTTCATTGAGTCAGTGATGCCATCCAGCCATCTCATCCTCTGTCGTCCCCTTCTCTTCCTGCCCCCAATCCCTCTCAGCATCAAAGTCTTTTCCAATGAGTCAACTCTTCTCATGAGGTGGCCAAAGTACTGGAGTTTCAGCTTTAGCTTCATTCCTTCCAAAGAAATCCCAGGGCTGATCTCCTTAAAATTGGCTAAAAATATTTTAAAATCATGTAATTACAGACAATGCTTGAAATAGTTCAAAAAGCTTTTTAAGAAATCTTCAGATGGTAAAATGATTGAATATTGAAAAGCTCATGAAATTCTCTAGGTCAGAATACTGGAGTAGGTAGCCTTTTCATTCTCCAGTGAATCTTCCCAACCCAGGGATCAAAGCCAGGTCTCCCACATTGTGGGCGGATTCTTTACCAGCTGAGCCACAAAAGAAGCCCAAGAATATTGAAGTGGGGAGCCTATACCTTCTCCAGGGGATCTTTCTGACCCAGGAATACAAACTGGGGTCTCCTGCATTGAAGGCAAACTCTTAACCAACTGAGTTATCAGGGAAGCCTTATTGAAAAGCATCATAAGGAAAAATCCAATGGTATTAGAAAAAGATCTATTTTTATATTCACACAATTAATCCTTAAATCATTCTCTGAATTTGAATATAAGAAAATGTTAACTTTAAGCATTTTGCTAATAGAAAGATTAAACATTATCAGTGATACATATTAAAAGCCATGAAGTATGCATGAGATTATTTCATTACATATCAAACAGGGACTAATATAGTACAGGGCAAAAATAAAACAAGCTCTAGTTTATGTCCGGTGAAAGAAGAAAATCTAGAAATAAACTTTCTAAATTGATTTAAGACCATTTTAAAACAGAAATAACCAATGTATTCCTACATTACATCTCCTATATTTTAAATGCCTTTCTGTTTTAAAAGTTTCAACTTATTCTCCACATATTTTTGCTAAATGTCATTGCTTCTTAGACACTAATTTTGGTTCCTACCAGTGCACAGTATTCTATTCCGATCCTGTCACCAAATCAAATTCCTTTCAAATTTCCTGATAATAACTAAGTTGTATTATACTTTTATCTCATTTCTGTATGCTTGGCAGTTTGAGCATTTGAAATATAATTGAGAAAATGACTGCTTAATACTGGAAATACATGAAGTATTAATATCTAGGCCTTTAATTTCTATTTTTTAAATATATATCTCAAAATGGCACTAGATATTTTCTGGCTATTACTCTATACATTCATAGTGAACTTGCCATAATTTTCAATCTAGTTTTTAAAATAAAATAAAATTTTATTTAATTTTTAGTTGCTAGGTATACCACCATTTTGTAGGTCCTGCAACCTATTAGAAATATTTATGACTTACAAATCATATAAATATTTATTGTGGTATACTCATTTCAAGAATTATACTGTATCACTGAACATAAGCAGCATCATTTGTCTTATTATCAGATATACATTATCAGGTAAGAGTATATTTGAATAATTATTTTGCTCTAGATAAATTAAGAAATTACATAGAGGAGTACTAATTTTTAAGAAATTATTTCTATGTGGTGACTCAGATGATAAAGAATCTGACTGCAGTGCAGCAAACCCAGGTTGGATCCTTAAGTTGGGATGATCTCCTGGAGAAGGGAATGGCTACCCAGTTCAGTATTCTTGCCTGGAGAATTCCCTTGAACGAGAAGCCTGGTGGGCTACAGCCCATGGGGTCACAAAGAGTTGGACACAACTGAGCGACTAACATATACATACACAAGATATAAAGACATAAATTTATGTTTAACATTTATCTAGATATTTACCAACCAAAAACTAACCTAATCAGAATTTCACTTTCCTTAATGGTAGGTATCATCTATATAGGTTTTATATATCAATATACTGCTGAATATATTGCAAGCATTATTTTTCCATCTCAATTAAAAAAATAATTTCTGACTTCTAATTATAGATAACATTTTAACCCTATTAAAATTTCACTTTCAAAGTGTAATAGTCTCCAATCATATAAGCAAGATTTTCAAAACTTAATTGAGTTTTGTGAATAGCTGATGTGAAAAACAAAAGGATGTCCTTAATTTTTACTTAAATGGTACATATATATATATATATATATGTACACACATATATATATGCATTTAATTACTAACCTTATCTTATGTTGTAATAAAAATATCAGCAACCCTTTCAAAGGCTTTCTTCAGCTCTTTGGTCAAGAAAGGTTATTCTTTTTGTTATCTGTTCTCTTCAGTGGACATGCCATCTTGATTGGTAAATAAGCAGATTAACATTCCTTTCTTTAAATCTACAACATCTTAAACTTTTTAGCATGCTAATTGACCTTTCTAGTTTGCTTCTCATTGTAACACTGTAGTTTTCATTTACTTTTCTTCTCACAGAGACTTTGTTTCAATTATAAAAAAAGAAAAAAAAAATGCATGTTTATATTAGAAGCTAGTCGGTCTACTTTAATGCTTCAAGAGTGAAAGTTTCCTGAACTCATATACAAATCATTATATTGAAGAAAACTAAGCTGAACATTTGAGAACTATTTCTAAAACCTATTGGTTTTGAACTATTAGAGCCCATCTAATTAAAGTTTTAGTTAAATGTGTAATGATTAAGAAATATTCATTTTAATTTAATCTTCTTTTCAAGGTTAGTAGGGCACATTTATTTTTAAATGAAAATGTTGAATGAAATTGCTCATAGCAACATTATTCATAATCACAATAAAAGCTAGTTTTTATATTATGCATCAAAGCTAAATCTTATATTGTACATCCTTTCTAGGAGGTCAAAGATTTTAGAGGCAATATCTTTCTATTCCTTCTAGGTTTTTAATTAAATTAAAATAGGCTACAGATTTAAGCAAAATTAAAACACAGTTTCTGGTCTTAATGATGAGAAATACAAAATCTATAACACTTTGACAAAGTCTCTTTAATCTCTGAAATAGGTTTTTATGTCATTACTTCCTTTTCTATCACTTGCTTTTCAGAAAACAAAGGGAGGAAGAGATAGGTAAAACTAAAAGTTATTTTTCCCCCCTGTCTAGGAGTTTTTATCCTTTTTAGCTCCATCATTCCCTATCTTCATGTTAATCACTTTTTGTGGACATTGTGTGGGATGTCCCCATCTTATAAAATACAGATATTGATGACTCAGAAGTTGGCTTAAATTACTACAAAATGCAAGTCTGGAGTGTAAAAATGGTTAATTTGCAAAATGTTTCTCATTTTCTTTCTGTTAGTCTAATTTATCTCCATTTGATAAAAACACTTCCTAGGTAATATATGTATGGAAAATATATATCTATTCTGCAACATATGGATAACATAAGAACTTACTGAGTCAAGGAATTTAAACAAGTAATATAATCTAGACAGATAAATAGTTCCTTTTTATTGGCTGGAGTTACTTAATTTCTTAAAAATAAGTATACAGATATCTACTTAAATGGTCTATAATTTTAGTTTTAGGTATTTAGTGTAAATTATTCAGTATATTAATGCATATTGTTTCAGTTTCTAAGACTCTAAATCAATTATCTCAAATACAATTAAAATCAGAAATTTGAGTAAATTATTAAAAAGAAATCACCAGGAAACTTCATCTCATTCCATGGTTTCTTAGACTAATCTAAATGTTGTCTGGCTTCATTTCTCACCAGTCTTCTGGCTAAATAGCAATATGGTTTCCTGATAATCTTGGCATATGTCCCAATGCACCTGATATTTTCTTCTTCACTCAGGACTATGGGAAACAGCAACAGCTTCTAGAACTTTAGAAAAGTGATGACATTATAATCCTTGTAGTGTTAAAAGGGCCAAGACATATGCACCACGGCATGAGATTTCCTAAATTCCCCCAAATATCCACCTTTTAGCTATGGAACTGTAATTTTCAAACATTTAAAAGCTGTGATCAATTTGTTATACTTATGTGGAGATGACAAAGTCGCTGATGGTACATTAAAAACTAGGTTTTATTTGCCAGATGAAGAAGAGGTAGGAGAGTAGAGGGAAAACAAGATAGAACTTAGAAAATGAAACATGAAGATCCAAAGAAAGGTGCTAAGAAGTGGGAGAACATAAATGAGAAGATAGTATTAATAAAAATCCAAAAGACTAGTGTTATTCATATCACAATTTTTTGTGATATGGTCATAGATAGGTCTTATCATTAATATTCCTTATAAGTTCTTTGAATTTGTAGAAAAATTAAACTAGTGATGTTCTTCATTATGATCACCAGCTAAAGCAGTGATTCCATACAGCTGTCCTTTCTAATAATAATAGGCATTAACGAACAGCAGTTAACTACTAATGAAATTTATGAAACAAAATACAGTGCCTATTTGCCCAATATTTTCTTCAAAAATATGTATGACTGAATATGGACGTGTACAAAACTGCTAAATTTAGATTAGGTAACTCTACATTTTCAGATCAGTTCAGTCTCTCAATCATGGTCGACTCTTTGTGATGCCATGGATTGCAGCACACCAGGCTTCCCTGTCCATAACCAATTCCTGGAGCTTCCTCAAACTCATGCCCATCGAGTCGATATGCCATCCAACCATCTCTGTCGTCCCCTTCTCCTCCTGCCTTCAATCTTTCCCAGTATCAGGGTCTTTTCAAATGAGTCAGTTCTACACATCAGGTGGCCAAAGTATTGGAGCTTCAGCTTCAGCATCAGTCCTTCCAATGACTATTCTGAACTAATTTCCTTTAGGATTGACTGGTTTGATATCCTGGAGAAGGTGATATCCAAGGGACTCTCAAGAGTCTTCTCCAACATAACAGTTCAAAAGCATCAATTCTTTGGTGCTCAGCTTTCTTCACAGTTCAACTCTCACATCCATACATGACCACAGGAAAAACCATGCCCTTGACTAGATGGACCTTTGTTGGCGAAGTAATGTCTCTGCTTTTTAACATGCTGTCTAGGTTGGTCATAACTTTCCTTCCAAGGAGTAAGTGTCTTTTAATTTCTTGGCTGCAATCACCATCTGCAGTGATTTTGGAGCCCTCAAAAATAGTCAGCCACTGTTTCCACTGTTTCCCCATCTATTTGCCATGAAGTGATGGGACTAGATGCCATGATATTAGTTTTCTGAATGTTGAGCTTTAAGCCAACTTTGTCACTCTCCTCTTTCACTTTCATCAAGAGGTTTTTTGCTATTCAAATTGGAGAACTTGATAATCATAAAGAGCTGGAATATAATACTAGGTCCATCCAGTTTTCTAAAAATGACTTGCTATTTTCTCAACTAGAAAGGTAGGAGGTGATGTTCATAAACTAAGATTATTATGTATTCAGTAAATCATTCTCTAATACAAAAACTCTGACAAGCCAAATCTATAATGAAAAGCTAAAATATTTTAATACCTGGTGAGGTGTTTACCAGGAATAAGAGCAGAGAGAAAAATCAGCAGAGATAATGGGAAAAAAAAAAAAAAAAAAAAAAAAAAAAACACCTAATCTGATGTGATTATCTGTTCTTTCACACCTACACTATTTTTTTGACCAGACATTTATATTGCCCATCTATTGATATTTTTATGGTTTAAAGGTAAATTGTTAGATCTAGCTAAATACTAAAGTGTCATGCTATAAATGAGGGGCTATAATAACAATATAATATAGAATTCTAAAAATAACTTTATTTTCACATACTTCTTTTCAAAAGCACTTCAAGAAAAAATATATTTATCAAGACTTAACATGTTATAGAAAATTAAGGAATCTCATAAATCCTTTAAAGAGTGGACAAAATAACAATGACTTTTTGAGCAAAGAAAATAAGTAACCTCAAGAAAGTGTTCATTTGAGATAAACAGTTGGAGGGGCTTCCTCCTCATTCCTTGAACTGATATTTTTGCAAATCAAATATCAATAATATCTACAATCTGCCCCATAATAACCTTTTGTTATAATAAATTAATCAATAACGATAATATTTTTCAAGTCTGTCAGATGAGAATCAGGTGGTTGGCTAATTATTCATACCTCAGATATTGTGAGTCAGAATCTCTAGAGAAAAAGTCTGGAACATGAAGCTTAAAAACGAAAATTTTGACAATGACCTCCTCCAAGTCAGAGATGTAATACTAAAATTATAAAATAGTCTTCAATTTCAAAGCATACAGGAATTATCTAATCCAGCCCATGGAGATTACATCTTTGTTAAAATAAATGGAAAAACATTTTTTTACTGAGATTAAAAATTAAAATTAACACCACTGAGGAAAGAACTTTAGAAAGATCAGTAAACCCTGTCAGTAAACAGGCTTGGAAGACTCTGAAGATTACGCCTGCTACTTCCACAAAATGCTCGAAGTTATAATTAGGAAGAGTTTGGCTAGGAAATAAGGCTTTCTTTTTCAGATAAACCAAGAGATACGTATTACATATTTGCAATTTGGCTATGAACAATCCTTAAATGAGTCAGTGGGCCCAGGAAAAATAATAGAAATAAATATTCAAACTCCTTAAATTATCAGATAAGTTCTTTCTGAGTGAAAACAAATAAACTTAGAACCCAGATATATTAATTTCTTCAAACTAAAATTAACATGTTATAATTAATCTTTTCAGCTTAAATTGTTAAAAAGACATTCTTTTACAGTTAATTATGTTGCTCCTTGTTTCTATATGTTGCGTTTGGTTCACCTTGATGAGCTTAAAGACATTATTTAGAAATATTTACTACCATATTCAATTTTATGGCTCACTTTGTAAAAAATGAATACAAAGCATTTTAATCCAAGTTAAAACTAAGTGAATTTTTCAAATACATTGGCTTGAATGCAATAAAAGGGTAATAGATATACGTCCTTATGATATCATCTGTATTATCAATGCTCAGTAGAAAATATACAGAAAGACTAATTTCCACATTTATTTATATGATCATTCATATTTCCAAATCTTAAAATTTTATTTAAAAGTTATATGTCACTTAAATGTTATTTATGTTATCTGTATTCGGTATCTCATAATAATTATATTAATATTTTTACTGTACAAATTTTAATAAAGAATTATTTACTTAGGAGGGTTGAAATGGAGCCATGAATCATGGCAAGTGGTTTTAACGTGTGATTCCTTCACTGAAATTAGCTGATTGTTTATGCCTGAGGTTTTTCACATGATTAGTCAGGTGGCGTCTAGACAATAATAATCCTAAAGTTCCACTAGGATGGGCCAAGGTGGTTAAGTCTCAAGACTGTTAGTGGCTTGACTGTTTCCTGGGCCCTCACTTGAGATGTTCACTGGAGCTCCTGCCTCTGACCCTTGCATTTAATTTGAGTTTGTCAAAGCATAGTACCTATGTCCTGGGAGGTAGTATCAAAAGAAAAAAAATTGTAGCCAAAGATGGAGAAGCTCTATACAGTCAACAAAAATAAGACCAGGAGCTGACTGTGGCTCAGATCATGAACTCCTTATTACCAAATTCAGACTCAAATTGAAGAAAATAGGGAAAACCGCTAGACCATTCAGGTATGACCTAAATCAAATCCCTTATGATTATACAGTGGAAGTGAGAAATAGATTTAAGGGTCTAGATCTGATAGAGTGCCTGATGAACTATGAAATGAGGTTTGTGACATTGTACAGGAGACAGGGATCAAGACCATCCCCATGGAAAAGAAATGCAAAAAAGAAAAATGGCTGTCTAGGGAGGCCTTACAAATAGCTGTGAAAAGAAGAGAGATAAAAAGCCAAGGAGAAAGGAAAGATATGAGCATCCAAATGAAGAGTTCCAAAGAATAGCAAGAAGAGATAAGAAAGCCTTCTTCAGCGATCAATGCAAAGAAATAGAGGAAAACAACAGAATGGGAAAGACTAGAGATCTCTTCAAGAAAATTAGAGATACCAAGGGAACATTTCATGCAAAGATGGGCTCGATAAAGGACAGAAATGGTCTGGACCTAACAGAAGCAGAAAATATTAAGAAGAGGTGGCAAGAATACACGGAAGAACTGTACAAAAAAGATCTTCACGACCCAGAAAATCATGATGATGTGATCACTAATCTAGAGACAGACATCTTGAAATGTGAAGTCAAGTGGGCCTTAGAAAGCATCACTGCAAACAAAGCTAGTGGAGGGGATGGAATTGCAGGGGAGCTGTTTCTAATCCTGAAAGATGATGCTGTGAAAGTGCTGCACTCAATATGCCAGCAAATTTGGAAAACTCAGCAGTGGCCACAGGACTGGAAAAGGTCAGTTTTCATTCCAATCCCAAAGAAAGGCAATGCCAAAGAATGCTCAAACTACTGCACAATTGCACCATCTCACATGCTAGTAAAGTAATGCTCAAAATTCTCCAAGCCAGGCCTCAGCAATACATGAACCATGAACTCCCTGATGTTCAAGCTGGTTTTAGAAAAGGCAGAGGAGCCAGAGATCAAATTGCCAACATCCGCTGGATCATGGAAAAAGCAAGAGAGTTCCAGAAACACATCTATTTCTGCTTTATTGACTATGCCAAAGCCTTTGACTGTGTGGATATCAATAAACTATGGAAAATTCTTCAAGAGATGGGAATACCAGACCACCTGATGTGCCTCTTGAGAACTCTGTATGCAGGTCAGGAAGCAACAGTTAGAACTGGACATGGAACAACAGACTGGTTCCAAATAGGAAAAGGAGTACCTCAAGGCTGTATATTGTCACCCTGCTTATTTAACTTCTATGCAGAGTATATCATGAGAAACTCTGGACTGGAAGAAATACAAGCTGGAATCAAGATTGCCGGGAGAAATATCAATAACCTTAGATATGCAGATGACACCACCCTTATGGCAGAAAGTGAAGAGGAGCTAAAAAGCCCCTTGATGAAAGTGAAAGAGGAGAGCATAAAAGTTGGCTTAAAGCTCAACATTCAGAAACCAAAGATCATGGCATCCGGTCCTATCACTTCATGGGAAATAGATGGGGAAACAGTGGAAACAGTGTCAGACTTTATTTTGGGGGGCTCCAAAATCACTGCAGATGATTGCAGCCATGAAATTAAAAGACTCTTACTCCTTGGAAGAAAAGTTATGACCAACCTAGATAGTATATTCAAAAGCAGAGACATTACTTTGACGACTAAGGCCTGTCTAGTCAAGCCTATGATTTTTCCTGTGGTCATGTATGGATGTGAGAGTTGGACTGTGAAGAAGGCTGAGCACCAAAGAATTGATGCTTTTGAACTGTGGTGTTGGAGAAGACTCTTGAGAGTCCCTTGGACTTCAAGGAGATCCAACCAGTCCATTCTGAAGGAGATCAACCCTGGGATTTCTTTGGAAGGAATGATGCTAAAGCTGAAGCTCCGTACTTTGGCCACCTCATGGAAGAGTTGACTCATTGGAACAGACTTTGATGCTGGGAGGCATTTGAGGCAGGAGATGAAGGGGACGACAGTGGATAAGATGGCTTGATGGCATCACGAACTCGATGGACGTGAGTCTGAGTGAAATCCGGGAGTTGGTGATGGACAGGGAGGCCTGGCGTGCTGCGATTCATGGGGTCACAAAGAGTTGAACAAGACTGAGCGACTGAACTGAACTGAACAAAAAGTTTAGGAAGATGCTGCAAGGCTTTTTTATGATCTAGCCTCAGATACCACACTGAATCACCCGTATTCCATTCTGTTGTTCAAAAGTGAGTCACATGACCAGATCAAAGTTACTGAAACTGGTTACCTGAGGGAATAAATGCCTGAATGGTTGACTCCTTTGTAGTTCCTGCTTTGTTATTGTTGCTCATTCATTCAGTTGTGTCTAAGTCTTTGCGACCCCTGGATTGCAGCATGCCAGGCTTCTCTTTCTTTCACTATCTCCCAGAGTTTGCTCAAAGTCATTTCCATTGAGTCAGTGATGCCATCCAACCATCTCATCCTCCGTTGTCCGCTTCTCCTCTTGCCTTCAATCTTTCCCAGCATCAGGGGTCTTTTCCAATCAGTTGGCTCTTCGCATCAGGTCGCCAAAGTATTGTAGCTTCAGTTTCAGCATCAATACCTCTAGTGAATATTCAGTCATTTGAAAAGTTCTCTTATCAATTTATAATTAATCTCTCTACCCCAAACTTTATTCCCTTCTATGTCCTCTGACCCCAGTCCTTCACTAAGTGAACACTAATCTACCATAATCAGATGACTAAGGTTTCTGTTGTTGGTAACATCATAACTTCCCTCATAGCTCAGTTAGTAAAGAATCCACCTGCAATGCAGGAGACCCCGGTTTGATTCCTGGGTCAGTAAGATCCCCTGGAGAAGGGATAGGCTACCCACTCCAGTATTCTTGGGCTTCCCTTGTGGCTCAGCTGGTAAAGAATCCACCTGCAATGCAGGAGACCTGGGTTCAATCCCTGCGTTGGGAAGATTCCTTGGAGAAGGGAAAGGCTACCCATTCTGGTATTCTGGCTTGGAGAATTCCATGGACTGTATACTCCATGGGGTCATAAAGAGTCAGAGTCAGACACGACTGGGCAAGTTTCATTTTTATCTCATCATTAATGTACAAACCCATGTTGTTTCTCAAGGGCAAGATGAGCTAACAGACTCCAAGCCATGGACAATCCAGCCAGAGAATCATCAACCAGACACATTCTGATTCCCAAAACTACAATTACTTTTGTTCTTCCCTTCAAAAAGGACCCTAATTCAAAGGCCAAGTTGGATTGGATCTGAGGTTTGCCTCCAACTCCATTGCTTCGTGCTCAGCAACAAACAGTGTACTTTTGTTCACCACAGTTTGGTGTCAGTAGATTGACTTTGCTGCTCATCTGGTTAGTACACCCAAGTTTAGTTCAGTAACAAAGTATGAACATTATTAAACTGCTTTAAAGTATTAAATTTATTTAATGTTTTCATGAAAATATATATAAATCTTGAAAAGGCCAAGAAAAAGCTAAGAAACAAAAATATTAACAGTGTGGTATCATCTATGTAGATTGTAAACTTCACTAATAAATACTTTTTTAAATTTTCTAAAATAAGATAAAGTTACCAGCTCATATGTGGAGTGGTGTGGGTTAAAGTTTAATAAAAGATCCAATATCTGTTTCAGATAGCAGATAAACTGAACTAGCTGGGAAATAAGAGAAAAAAGAAAGCTTGGTAACATATACAGAAAATCTATTTAACACTCGTACTATGAAAAATAAAGTAACAAGCACCGTATTTGCTAATGACCAGTAAAGAGGTCTAAGGAGGTCTAAGGTGTAAGGAGAAGCAATCACAGAAAGGAAGGTGTTGAGATGTGAAGGCCACATTGAAAATGAGTTTTCAAGAGTAGAGGTTAAAAAGTATGGGATGCCACAGTTGGACAATGCAGGCACTTAATGAAAATGGTGCAGCATTTTGACAGAATGATGAAGTTCAAAGGACATTTAAAGCAACATAAGAAGAGATATTTTAAACGTGGCTAACATGAACAAAATCTTGAGGTTTAGGAGAAAGGCAAAGGATGGAGTTTTCCATAAAGGAAAGGGAGATGCAGCCTGCTTTTATTTTTACTTTTACTTTTTTAGGATGTGAGATAAAACATAATGCTCACATGTGATATAAAGGGGTAACAAGACAATAAGAAATGTAAAGATAATGAAATAAATGCCCAAATTTAAATGCATGCCAGAGATTGTTAAGAGATTAGTAATAGATTAAAAATGCTTATCACACATGATTAGTTTTGAAGAGATTTGAATAATAGCAATACTATTTATTTAAGTATACTATTGAATTAAAAATATATGTATGTAGGCTCAAACAAGCCTTGTGCACACCAGGACTCAAAGACCCCACAGAGACTGAAACAGAACTGTATCTGAGTGTCTCCTGTGGAGGTATGGGTCAGCAATGGACTGCCACAAGGGCAAGGGCCCTGGGTGAAGACTTGGGCATGACGTAAGCCCTATTGGAGGAGGTCACAATAAACCCCGCCATAGCTGACAGAACTTAAGCAGGACTGGGGAAACAGACTCTTAGAGGGCACAAACAGAACCTTGTGCACACCAGGTCCCAGGAGAAAGGATCAGTGACCTCACAGGGACTGACTCAGACTTTCATGTGAGTGTCTAGAAATCTCCAGGAGAGGCGTGGGTTGTCAGTGGCCTGCTGCAGGGTTGGGGGCATTGAGTATAGCAGTGTCTGCATGGGACCTTTTGAAGGAGGTCACACTTATCTTCATTACCTCCACCACAGTTTGGCCCCAGGTGAATAACAGGGAGGGAACACAGCCCCACACATCAACAGAAAGTTGGATTAAAGATTACTGAGCATGGGTCTGCCCATCAGAACAAGACCCAGTTTTCCCCTCACTCAGTCTCTCCCATCAGAAAGCTTCCATAATCCTCTTATTCTTCTCCATCAGAGGGCAGAAAGACTGAGAAACACAATCACAGAAAACTAACCAATCTGATCACATGGATCACAGCCTTGTCTAACTATGAGCTATGCTGTGTAGGGCCACCCAAGACAGATGGGTCATGGTGGAGAATTCCAACAAAATGTGGTTCACTGAGAAGGGAATGGAAAACCACTTCAGTATTCTTTCCTTGAGAATTCCATGAACAGCATGAAAAGGTGAAAAGATAGGACACTGAAAGATGAACTCCCCTGGTCAGTAAGTGCCCAATATGAGATTAGAGATCAGTGGAGAATTAATGCCAGAAACAATGAAGGGACAGAGCCAAAGCAAAAATAATACTCAGTTGTGGGTGTGTCTGGTGATAGAAGTAAAGTCCGATGCTGTAAAGAGAACTATTGTATAGGAATTTGGAATGTTAGGTCAATGAATCAAGGTAAACTGAAGCGGTCCAACAGAAGATGGCAAGAGTGAACATCAACATCTTAGGAAACAGCGAAATAAAGTGGACTGGAATGGGTGAATTTAACTCAGAAGACCATTATATCTACTACTGTGGGCAGGAATCCCTTAGAAGAAATGAAGTAGACACTATAGTCAACAAAACAGTGCAAAATGCAGTACTTGGATGCAATCTCAAAAACAACAGAATGATATCTGTTCGTTTCCAGGGCAAAGCAATCAATATAACAGTAATCTAAATCTATGCCCTGACCAGTAATGCTGAAGAAGCTGAAGTTGAACAGTTCTATGAAGACCTACAAGACCTTCTAGGACTAACACCCACAAATGATGTACTTTCCATTATAGAGGACTGGAATGCAAAAGGAAGAAGTCGAGAAACACCTGGAGTAATGGAAATTTGGCCTTGGAGTACAGAACATAGCAGGACAGAGACTAATAGAGTTTTGCCAAGAGAATGCACTGGTCATAGCAAACATCTCTTCCACCAATAGAAGACTCTACACATGGACATCGCCAGATGGTCAATACTGAAATCAGATTGATTATTTTTTTTGCAGCCAAAGATGGAGAAGCTCTACAGAGTCATCAAAGAAATGATCAGGAGTTGACCATGGCTCAGATCATAAATTCCTTATTGCCCAATTCAGACTTAAATTGAAGAAAGTAGGGAAAACCACTACACCATTAAGGTAGGACCTAAGTCAAATCCCTTACAATTATACAGCAGAAGTGAGAAATAGATTCAAGGGATTAGATCTGATACACAGAGGGTCTGAAGATCTATGGACAGAGGTTCGTGACATTGCACAGGAGGCAGGGATCAATAATTCCCCAAGGAAAAGAATTGCAAAAAGGCAAAATGGTTGTCTGACGAGGCCTTACAAATAGCTGTGAAAAGAAGAGAAGCAAAAGGAAAGATATACCCATTTGAATTCAGAGTTCCAAAGAACAACAAGTAGAGATAAGAAAGTCTTTATTCAAGATCAATGCAAAGACATAGAGTAAAACAATAGAATAGGAAAGAAGAGATATCTCTTCAAGAAAATTAGAGATATTAAGGGAACATTTCATGCAAAGATGGGCACAATAAAGGACAGAAATGATATGGATCTAACAGAAGCAGAAGATATTAAGAAGAGGTGGGTAGAATACACAGATAAACTATACAACAAAGATCTTCATGACCCAGATAATCATGATGGTATGATCACTTACCTAGAGCCAGATATCCTGGAATGTGAAGTCAAATGGGCCTTAGGAATCATCACTATGAACAAAGCTAGTGGAGGTGATGGAATTCCGGTTGACTTATTTCAAATCCTGAAAGACGATGCTCTGAAAGTGCTGCACTAAATATGCCAGCAAACTTGGAAAACTCAGCAGTGGCCACAGGACTGGAAAAGGTAAGCTTTCATTCCAATCCCTAAGAAAGGCAATGCCAAAGAAAGTTCAAAGTACCGCAAAATTGCACTCATCTCACACGCTAGGAAAGTAATGCTCAAGATTCTCCAAGCTAGGCTTCAACAGTATGTGAGTCATGAACTTCCAGATGTCAAGCTGGATTTTGAAAATGCAGAGGAACCAGATATCAAATTGCCAACATCTATTGGATCACAAAAAAAGCAAGAGAGTTCCAGAAAGACATCTACTTCTATTTTATTGACTATCACAAAGACTTTGACAATGTGGATCACAAAAAAACTGTGGAAAATTCTTCAAGAGATGGGGACACCAGACCACCTGACTTGCCTCCTGAGAAATCTGTATGCAGCTCAGGAGGCAACAGTTAGAACTGGTCATGGAAAAACAGACTGGTTCCAAATAGGAAAAGGAGCATGTCAAGGCTGTATGTTGTTACCCTGTTTATTTAACTTATATGCAGAGTACATCATGAGAAATGCTGGGCTAGATTAAACACAATGTGGAATTAAGATTGCTGGAAGAAATACCAATAACCTCAGATATGCAGATGACACTACCCTTATTTCAGAAAGTGAGGAAAAGCTAAAGAGCCTCTTGATGAAAATGAAAGAGGAGAGTGAAAAAGTTGGCTTAACACTCAACATTCAGAAAACTAAGATCATGGCACCTGGTCCCATCACTTCATGGAAAATAGATGGGGGTAGCAGTGGAAACAGTGACAGACTTTATTTCGGGGGCTCCAAAATCACTGCAGATGGTGATTGCAGCCATGAACTTAAAAGACGCTTGCTCCCTGGAAGAAAAGTTACAACCAACATAGACAGCGTATTAAAAAGCAGTGGCATTACTTTGCCAACAAAGGTCCATCTAGTCAAGCTTTGGTTTTTCCAGTAGTTATGTATGGATGTGAGAGTTGGACTTTAAGGAAAGCTGAGTGCTGATGAATTGATGTTTCTGAACAGTGGTGTTGAAGAAAACTCTTGAGAGTCCCTTGTACTCCAAGGAGAGCCAACCAGTCCATCCTAAAGGAGATCAGTCCTGATTATTCACTGGAAGGACTGATGCTGAAGCTGAAACTCTAATACTTTGGCTACCTGATACAAAGGACTGACTCATGAGAAAAGACCCTGATGCTGGGAAAGATTGAAGGTGCGAGGAGAAGGGGACTACAGAGGATGAGATGGTTCGATGGCATCACTGACTCAATGGATGAGTTTGAGTAAACTCTAGGAATTGGTGATGGACAGGGAGGCCTGGTGTGCTACATACAGCCCATGGAGTCGCAAAGAGTAGGACATGACTGAGTGATGAAACTGAACTTAACTGAGGTTTATAAATATATACATACATCCACATATTTTTCACTCAAAATAACGCAGCTTTTGTTTCCAGGAAATACATAATCAAAAGTGATACTCATATTTAAACCATATATATACACACATATAAAACATTAGTAAATTATTTATTATATTAATTGAACTTTCCTGGAGGCTCAGACAGTAAAGCGTCTGTCTACAATGCAGGAGACCCAGGTTCGATCCCCGGGTTGGGAAGATACCCTGGAGAAGGGAATGGCAATCCACTCCAGTACTCTTGCCAATTAACACCTATTATTTAAGAGACCTTAAGATTATCATGTAGAAATAGCTTAGGTTTTAAAATTTTATCTTGAGATATTCCATTGCTTTTTATACTTGTTAATTAACCCCATCTGCTATGCTAGTTAATTTATGATGATTAAAAACTTTCTATTTTTCTTTTTTTTCAAAATACACTTGCATCATTATGCAGACCGTGTGTATGACCAGAATCCCCTCCTATTGCTTACATGAGGATTTGTTTACACTTCATATTTTTAGTACATGTTACCATGTCTTTTTCATTTTTAAATCAAAATAAATGTAATTGTAAATATCTTCAGTACACCAAAGTCAAAGTTCTTTGGAAATATTTTTACTTATTCTGATTCTGAGAAAATTGTATGTATTTTCAGTTGAAATGATTCTAATTCATTTTGTACATTCATTGAAAGAAACACTGGAGAGAACTTTTAGAAATATTTTTCAGATAATAAGATCTTTCAAAGTGCCAAGAGACTCCTCAATTGTAGGTTGTGAATATACTATTCAATTTTATGCTATTTCATTTCTCAAAGAAGACACTGAATGAACTTTGAAAAAGGTAAAAGTTATTTATCCTATCAGTAAACAACTCTCAGAAACTATTCCATATTATCTAGTCAACGTTCAGTGCACTGGTATAACTAGATGTCTTTTTCTCTCTTCATATCATCATTAGGGAAGTGGGGATGTGAGTTTGCTGGCTTACTCTACTAACTAGCATGCACATATAAATTTCAAAAGAAAATATTACTAGAGAACAGTTCTTTACACTAAATTATTCAACAGAAATGTATTGCATATTTTTATTTGTATATTATACATTTGGGGAAATGTAAGCTTATCAGTTCAGTTCAATTGCTCAGTCGTGTCCAACTCCTTGTGACCACATGGATTGCAGCATGGCCAGGCCGTGTCCAACTCCTGGAGCCTACTAAAACTCATGTCCATAGCGTTGGTGATGCCATCCAACCATCTCATCCTCTGTCATCCCCTTCTCCTCCAGCCTTCAATCTTTCCCATCAGCAGGGTCTGTTGCAATGAGTTGGTTCTTTGCATCAAGTGGCCAAAGTATAGAAGTTTCAGCTTCAGCATCAGTACTTCCAATGAATATTCAGGAATGATTTCCTCTAGAATTGACAGGTTGAATCTCCTTGAAGTCAAAGGGACTCTCAAGAGTCTTATCCACCACCACAGTTCAAAAGCATCAATTCTTCAGTGCTCAGCTTTCATTATAGTCCAACTCTCACATCCATATATGACGACTGGAAAAACCCTAGCTTTGACTAGACAGACATTTGTTGATAAACTAATGTCTCTCTTTTTAATATTCTGTCTAGGTTGGTCATAACTTTTCTTCCAAGGAGTAAGCATTTTTTAATTTCATGGCTGCAGTCACCACCTGCAGTGATTTTGGAGCCTCCCCCAAAATAAAGTCTCCCATTGTTTCCTCATCTAGTTGCCATGAAGTGATGGTGCCAGATGCCATGACCTTAGCTTTCTGAATGTTGAGTTTTAAGCCAACTTTTTCACTCTCGTCTTTCACTTTCATCAAGAGGCTCCTTAGTTCTTCACTGTCTGCCATAAGGGTGGTGTCATCTGCGTATCTGAGTTAGTGATATTTCTCCCAGCAATCTTGATTCCAGCTTGTACTTCATCCAGCTTGGCATTTTGCATGATGTACTCTGTATGTAAGTTAAATAAGCAGGGTGACAATATACAACCTTGATGCACGCTTTTCCCAATTTGGAACCAGTCTGTTTTCTATCTCTTGTTCTATCTGTTGCTTCTTGACGAGCATACAGATTTCTTAGGGGTAGGTCAGGTGCTCTGGTAATCCCATCTCTTGAAGAATTTTCCACAATTTGTTGTGATCCACACAGTCAAAGGCTTTGGGATAGTCAACAAAGCAGAAGTAGATGTTTTTCTAGAACTCTGTTGCTTTTTCAATGATTCAACGGATCTTGGCAATTCGATCTCTGGTTACTCTGCCTTTTCTAAATCCAGCGTGAACATCTGGAAGTTCATGGTTCACATACTGTTGAAGCCTGGCTTGGAGAATTTTGAGCTATATAAAAATATGTAAATTTAAATTATCTCTTCATAAATATATTAGTCATTGATGTTTATTGATAGAGCTGATGATTTACTGTACCAATCAATATGTTCATCCTTACTGTGAAGTAAGAATATTGTCTGCTCTATCAGTAAACAAAGGACGTAGCCACCAGGCTTTGTGGTGGAAATTTAGTGGCATAACTAATAACATTGATAGTGAGCCTCCCCTGAAGAAGAAGAACCTAATGTTCATGATGGGGCGATCAAGACGTTTGAAAATGTCCCGGATGCTGAGAAAGATTGAAGGCAGGAGGGGAAAGTGTCGGCAGAGGGTTAGATGGTTGGATGGCATTACCCACTCGATGGACATGAGTTTGAGCAAGCTCCTGGAGTTGGTGGTGGACAGGGAAGCCTGCTGTGCTGCAGTTCACGAGGTCACAAAGAGTTGGACATGACTGAGAGATTTTCACTTACAGATGTTACATAGATGTACATATATTTAGACTAACACAATAAATATGGAAAATAGTTTTACTTCAGTTTCCTAATTTATTAATCTATTAGTTAAAATATTTTTCAACTTTTCTTTTCTAAAAACTGTGACATTTATTTACTTTTCCCTTTTAGCCCACAGTTTTGATAAATTCTTGTGAGATAAGAAGAAAGCTACTTAATTTCCCATCATCACTTAAACTAGTCTATTTAAACCTGTTTCTGTACATTCTGTCTTTTCTCAATTGTGGTAAGAATGTCTGATTGGCTTTTCTACAATCAACTCAATCTACAATCAAACAACATGACTTTTGTTCTGCACCTTGTCTTTTTTCACCATTGAAAACCTTCACAACTGTAATTCCCTTTCTCTTGTGTCAATATTTTGCCTAACTTCATTTTTCCCATAGTTAAAGACCAAATGTCATTTTCTTTGATCTCATTATAGTTTGTACTCTATGCTTCTTTCCTTTGTCAGCAATCTATTTGCCTGTACTTATTTTCATTCTATTCTTCAACCACTTCAACTGGATTTTTATCTTCAGAGAGAATATTGAAATTATTTTTAACAATATGACTAATGCTAATAATCTAAATTCTGTTTTCATTTTTATTTATCAGTTTAACAGTTGTTGGCTGAAAAATTAGAGAAATATTATCTGGTTAAATAAGCATTAATTAGCTTTTGATCATTTTGATGGTGCAGATAATTGCTGAGAAGGGTGGTTGTCACAAGACTTAGAACAATAGACAATATATTTCGGAATGTTTCTTTAAAGAAACTGCTTCTCTTATGTACAGGGCTATAGATACTAAAGCCTGACCCAGACACATCACTGTGAAGGCCATTCTAGATGACAATTTTAACACTCCTGATGTTGTCCCCAAAACGGGATGTTGCTGGAAATGGAATTTGTATAGTCCAGGACGTTTTGAAATTTGAAGCCCAGATAAAGAACATTTGAGTGTCAGAGTCTACTATGTTGGTTAGAAGTCATGCTCCTTCTTTTGAGTGAGTGTCTATCTGGACTTGTCTCTTTCTGCATAGACTTTGCCTCCTATTTAGATAAATGAGGTGAGGCATTTCCCAAATGCTGCATTTTAAAGGACAAAAAGAAGCAACCAAAAAGAAGGAAAGAAAGAAGGAAAAGTAAAATGTTATATAAGCACTACACTTCACACCATACTTCCAACAAAAGCAAACATACTTCTTCTCATCTTAACAAATAAAAATGTTTCTATCTAGCATAATTCAAATACATTTAAAAACACTGGACATACTCTGTAGCTCTCCAGAAGGGAGAAAATACAAATTCATATATTTATTGCACTCAACTGAAAATATAGTTTAACCTATGATGTTTATTTTTTTTCTAGTTCCGTCACAGCCTGTCTTAATGTTTTATAATTTATAAATTATAATCTAATTATCACTGATACTATAAAACATAATTGCTATTTAAGAGAAAAATATTATTTACTATAAAAATACCTTTTTTGAACTTAGGAAAGAAGAAAACACAAAACACTTCACTAATCCTAATACCATCAAGAGGTAGTGAACCTATATTGCCTTTCTCCACTATTTGTTCCTTATTTCCAGGCATACAGTCACAGTTTCTAGCTCAGTAAGACTGAACTTTGAACTTAGTCCCATATTAAGTCTGAATATTGGAACATTTTCCCTCAGGAATTGTGATTCCCAGGAAAAATATTTTCAGTGAAGTCATTTGGTTCAGCATGCATCACCCCTCCATAACATTCTGTTTCCTGCAGCGTGTATTCCATCAATGAAAAAAAGAGACTTATGTGGATGGAACTCCAAATATAGACGGTCTTCTCTCTTGCCACAATTGGGTTCAAATTTATAGAATGCTAGTTTCTTCTGAGTTATGTAATACAAACAAACTTAATGATAATTTGCTCTTGCCTCCTGCTTTTGTAGTCAAGTGAATTCTTTGGTCAGATACAATATTGTATTTTATATAATATCAGTGATTAGATGATTAGAGGAGGTTCAGAGGAAAGCATTGATTGCAGAGAAAATAAATACAAACTGTTGCAGCCACAGAACTAATCTAAAAAAGTTTGAATCTGCAAATTTATTAATCTCAGTGTCAGTTCAGTTTACTAAGTGTCTGTTGCAATCAGTAATGTTCTACTACTCACAGCTATCCCTTACTGTGTTAACTGATCACCAGTGCCCTCCAAACCAATACAAGCAAACAGGAAATCACAGATTCCCTTCATCGGCCTTAGGACTTTTTACTTATCCAGTCCACTAGAAAGTACTCTCAAGTCTATTTCAAAAGAGATCTAAACCTCATTACTTCTACTACAAACTTTCTTCAAGCCACAGTGTCTAGACTCCAGGTACAATTTTCTGTCAGGTCTGTATGTCTCACTTCTTGGTACCCTGCAAATCATGTACTACACAGAAGCCAGAATGATCTTTCATAGGTTCAAATAACATTAAGTTGTTTCCCTATCTTAAACTCCCCATTGCAAACAGAAAACCTTTTTAACTTCTTACCAGGCCTACCAATGTTTATATGATCTACGTCCTGCTCTGTTACCTGACCTGATTTACTACCACCTCGGTGGTTCCCTACACTACCCTTGTTTCTCAGGTCCTTTGTATTTCTTCTCTTTGTGAGAAAAACACATTTTTTTTTTTCTCAAAGATGTCTTGTTTATTTTTTCTGAAAAATTCATTGCATATATTTTTTACTTGGTTTTCTCTTTGTCATACTAGTGAGAGATCAAATATAAGTTGCAGAGGGATATATTTCTCATCTAGCCTTGCTAAAAAATATCTATACTCATTTATCTTTCCATTTTACATATTTGAAAGCTTTAATGAAGAGGCAAGGGCTCTCTTTCATGCTTACTGATGTAATTATACCTATTACAGTGCTTTTTATAGAGTAGGTACTCAATAAACACGTTTGACTTGTAAGTTTAAGTACAATGTTTTAACCACAATATAATCTATTACTGAAAATAAAAGCTGGTAACCATAAATGTTATTACTATCATGGAAGTTAATTTTTAGTAGCTCCATAAGGATTTTTACCTCTTGTTGCTTATTCTATATTGCTGATATTTTAGGGAAGTAGGGACTATATATAGACTTCTTAAAATAAGAATATCTGAGGTATTTCTATAGATCAAATTTGATTACAAATTGCATAAGCTCTTTTAATAACTGGAATTAAATGCACTAATTTCTTATTTATCAGACAGAGGCATGAGAACCAAATAATGAAAGTTATCAATACTTGTTTTTAGCCTGCAGTTATTCTGAGCTGCTGCTGCTAAGTCGCTTCATCGTGTCTGATGCTGTGCAACCCCATAGATGGCAGCCCACCAGGCTCCCCCATCCCTGGGATTCTCCAGGAAAGAACACTGGAGTGGGCTGACATTTCCTTCTCCAATGCAGGAAAGTGAAAAGTGAAAGTGAAGTCGCTCAGTTGTGTCTGACTCTCAGCGACTCCATGCACTGCAGCCTACCAGGCTCCTGTGTCCATGGGATTTCCCAGGCAAGAGTACTGGAGTGGGGTGCCATTGCCTTCTCTGTCATTCTGAGCATCTTGGTTGATTCTGAGTTGTCCTGTAAAATCTTTCTATATCATATTGTAAATGACTTTCAATCTTTGAAATTAGACAAAATGTGTTTAGTTACCAAACTTTTAGATGAAAGCTAGTTAGAATAAAAGAATAATACAAAATAGTTAAATTGGCATCAAGGTGGAAGAAAATTATCTTGACTCTAGCAATGTTAAATTTAGCAGGGATAAAAAAAGAAATATGCTCAATTTGAATTCATACTCTTGAGGAAAATATACTTTAAAGGGGAAAAGACTGCTTGTATTAATAAAAATTTTTGTATGAGCTATTGACAATAGCATTATCAGAAATAATGGTGACCTGAACACAACTAAGATCCATTTTCATAATGAAGACAATTAATTTTAGAATAAATTTTGAAATGTAAAATATCTAGAAGAGCACAAGTGCACTGGGAGGAATTTAATGGGACATTAAAATTTTAATGGGAATTTTAATGGTTGAACTAATGACACACTTGATTCAGAGAAAAAAATTAAGAGGCAATGTCATATTCTACACATAGTTTTAAGTCAGTATAATATAAAATGAAAATTTCATATAGTTCTGCAACTCAAGAGGTCAGAACAAGCACCACAGAATGCAAGAGGGGGAATTCAGTTTAATAAAATGAAGATTGGGACACTATTTTTGCTGGTCCAACAATAAAAATGGCCCTCCAATAAGGTTCTCCTTTCTCAGGTAGCTTGGTGATAAAAGTCCTTTCTGCATCTAAAATGGGCCAAACAAAACCTCCTAGGTCATACCAAGACTGTATTCCCATCAGTCACAGATTTACAATAAAAAAGGATGCATAGACAGCAATGCAATTTTCAGTGCAAAATTGTGTTTAGAAATATTTCAATAGAGCAATATGATCCTTGAAGCTTTAGATGAAAAGATTTGAACTTTGAAAGATCAAAGTCCATAATGAATAGAATCTTTCACTAACTAGATTACAGTTGGGAAATCTCATTATTTGATCGTGTGTACGAGTGTGGAGACAAGCTCCTGAGTGGAAATATGCCTCTGCCCAAGAATAGACAGCACATAAAAATGTGACAGCTTATATAGTTTATCACAGGGTGTGCATGAGGGTTAAAATACTGGCATGAAAGCTGAAATGAAATAAAATGATAATTTCCTTCAATTAATAACTGGAATTCTGTGATGTAATACTCACTGGAAAGTGAGACATCATTAATTTATAAATAAGATCAGTAAAAAGTAAGATTTAATGCTACATTTTATGTTACCATAGAAAAGCAGAGTATCAATTTGAAGGCAAGCATTTCCTTGTCTAAGTTAGGATGTTTGCAAAGAGTTAACATACCCTTCTCACTTCGTATTCCAAATTACTTTTGAAAGTAATATCCATATTGTACCTTGAAGGAAGGCCTAAGCAGTAAACTTTAACGGCTGCCTGGGTTGGCAATCATTTCATAGAGACAAGACACTGTGCTGAAAATTGCCCTATAAATAAGATCCCTTACAGAAAAATTAAAATGGAATTCATATTATTGATGTTCACTAGCAGCCATAAGAAACACAAGGGAACCAGGAAGTGGCACTTGTTTCAAATCGCTCTCAGAGGCACCTGAAGGACACTTTCAAAGTCAGCTTTGATCAATGGTGATGAGTAGTTTGGCCAGCATTTGGAGTGGGTTGTAATGTATTTGGAAACCTTGAGGAATTTGCTTACCAAATAGAAATGATCCAGACATTAGCTCCCCATAGCATATTTTTCTTCGCCCTGGCCATTAATTCAATAATACCCAGATTTCCTGCAGAATCAAGTCTCTTTCCCCTCCTTTCCAGTCTTCTGCCTCCTCACCCTTGCTCCCATTTGTTTGTTTTTTTTTTTTTTTTTCATCCTAGTTCACTTTCAGACCATATATTCCCTGAGTTTTCTGGATTTGGATTGAAGAAGAGAGACCTACAACCTTGTTGTTACTTCTAGTTATATAACCCTCTCTGCTAGATGTCTATTTTGATGTGAGATTTGAGATGCAAAACCACAATCTCTAGATTGTACTTGTTTCAATAAGTTAAGAATGTTTGTTGCAATGTCCAGTATTATAGCATATTAAGCTGTCCACACTGAAAGGGAAATATTCATGTAAAAAGGTAAACGTTTGACCTATAAATCCAAGCACACAGAGAAAATGAAGGGGTGAACCAGAAGGTGAGACCAAGGACAGGAAAGTGACAGCAAGAGTTAGGCTGAGACAGATATAAAAAGAGAAGAAAATAAATTGGAAAGACAAAGCAATTGAAAAAGATAAGAATGCTAGAAATGTACCAGCCTACAAGAAAATTGTCTTCTGTGCCAGATATCAAATTTATATAGGGACTATGAATACTGAATTATAAATAGTAACATAGAGAATAAACAGGTTAATACAAATTCATTTTGATTATTTTAGTATAACTGAAAAATGTTTCCCTTTCCTATAAAAAGATAATCACTAGAAATGAAAATTAATGTGAAATAGAACAAAGACTACAGATATTAGAGTTCAACCCAATTCTACCTTTTATGAATGCTTGATCCTCTGAAAAAGGCTCAGCATTTGTTCCTTTATCTATGAAAATATAATTCCAGAGTAAATGTATAAATTACAGATATTGTATATAAATTACCCAGTGCAATGCCTGTATATGATAATTCTCAAAAACAATTATTAATAATATGGTATTAATTTCAATACATGATATTTGTGTGACTCTAATTTTAAGAGGTAGAAAATGTGAGTTAATATTATAATAGATTAAGTTTATGGCAGAAGTATAGTCCAATATTGAATCTAGATTTTTTAGCTATGTGATTTTTGACAGGATACATAATTCCTCTGGGATTCAGACAGTTTGTCTGTATAATAAAAATGCTAGTATTGTCAATGCATGCTAGTATAAATTAATACCAACAGAAAGACAGAATGTAGAATATAGAATGATATACAGCTTTAGCTGATTCTAAAGCAAAAACACCCAAGTTTGCAGTTATCTGAATAATCTATAAATTTTCTTCTCCTCCTAAAAAATCATGCTGCTGCTGCTGCTAAGTCGCTTCAGTCTTGTCTAAGTGCAACCCCATAGACAGCAGCCCACCAGACTCTGCCATTCCTGGGATTCTCCAGGCAAATCATGAGTCCAATGTTATAACAAATAAAATTTAGTATCAATAATCATAAAGATCACTAAGTACAGGTTGTGAAAGTATGTACAGTTACATACTTTAAGACAAAAATTAAATTAGACAAGCAACAATGTTTCACAATCTAATTCTTTCTAGGTACATTTGATTCTGCATGTAGATGGATGGATTTGGTAAAAGTCTTGTTAACTGCTAAGTTCTTATATGTGTATGTATGTGAGCATGTGTGTATGTTTGTGTTTACAGGTTCTGAGCTATTGACTTACTATGGCAATATGTCTTATAAGTAAATATATATTCAACATGTAAAAATATTAAGCAAACTCTGGCCAATGTATGTCAGTTGACTGTACATAAAGATGAGTGAAAGTGTCTAAATGTCTTTGTTGGATAAACATGAAAAGTAGCAGAAAATTTATAACTATTAATGGAATAAATTAATCTTTAGTGGATTTTTGAGATGTGTGAAACCAAAAAACTAGATTGAAAGAGGAAACAGAGGGTGGTCCTAAGGTGGCGGAGGAATAGGACGGGGAGACCACTTTCTCCCGCACAAATTCATCAAAAGAACATTTCAACACTGAGTAAATTCCACAAAACAACTTCTGAATGCTGGCAGAGGACATCAGGCACCCAGAAAAGCAGCTCATTGTCTTCAAAAACAGGTAGAAAAAAATATAAAAGACAAAAAAAGAGACAAAAGAGGTAGGGAGTAAGCTTAGTCCCAGGAAGGGAGTCTTAAAAACAGAGAAGTTTCCAAACACCAGGAAACACTCTCACTGCCAAGTCTGTGGTGAGCCTTGGAAGCACAGAGGGCAACATAACAGGGAGGAAAAATAAATAAATAAGTAAAACCCACAGATTACGAGCTCAACAGTAACTCTCCCAGCGGAGAAGCAGCGCAGACACCTGCATCCACCACTAGCAAGCTTGGGCTGGGCAGGGAGGTGCAGGTTGCATTGCCTTAAAAGGATCAGGCCCGAATGCCTCGAATGCCCCGAGTGTAACCAGAGCGAGCTAACTTGGGCTAGCTGTGGGGTAGCTACCACATGAAAAGCTCTAACAAGACAACACCAGGACCGTGAACAGAACAAAGGATGGAACAGAATTAGCAGGCTGCAGACCATGCCCCTCTGGTGACAGGCAGCCAGAGTTGGAAGGGCCGGAAGGGGGCAATCACAGCCCCAGAGAGACATTACCTACAAAACTGCAAACAAGCTTCTTTGCTAACTAAGACTTCTTGGGGTTCTGGACAGTCATGATTCACCTGAGAAAGTACGCCAGCTGTACACCCAGAAAACTGAGCAGCAGGGACAGGAGAAAAGATAAGTTGCAGCGACTGTGCTCGCCAAACACCTGAGCTACTTGGACCTGGGAAGGGCACAAAATGCAGGCCCAACCAGTCTGTGCCTCTGGGGACTACCTGAGTGCCTGAGCCTGAGTGGCTTAGACCTGGGAGGTGCATGCAGCCCAGGGCTGGCCTCAGACAGTTCCCAGCAGAGCAACCTAGAGTCTGAGCTGTGTGCATGTGAGCAGGGGCAGGCCCAGTGTGGCTGGGACACTGCGAGCACTCACTAGTGTTGTTTGTTTGCAGCATCCCTCCCTCCCCACAGCGCAACTGAACAAGTGAGCCTAAAAAAAGCTGTCCACCACCGCCCCCTTGTGTCAGGGCAGAAATTGGACACTGAAGAGACCAGCAAATAGGAGAAGCTAAAACAGAGGGAACCACCTTCGAAGTGACAGGTGGAATAGATTAAAATGCCGTCATTAGTACCCATTACATAGGAAGGCGCCTATAGATCTTGAGAAATATAAGCTGGACCAAGGAACTATCCGAAAATGAACTGACCCCACACTGCCCACAACAACACCAGAGAAAGTCCTAGATATATCTTTACCATTTTTATGATCATCCTTTTTTTTTTTTTTGATGTTTGTTTTTTCTTTTTTCTTCTTTTTTTAAAAAACACTTCTTAATTTTTAAATCCTCAATTTCTCCTTTAGTTTTCATTTTTAAAACCTACTATTACTCCCTCCCCAAAAAAAAGACCATATTTTTAAAGCAAACTGTATATATTTTTAAATTTTTTAAATAATGCTTGTGACTTTTTTTCTTTCTTTTTCATCTTCTTCTATTTTTTAATATTGTATTTTTGAAAATCCAACCTCTACTCTAGATTTTTAATCTTTGCTTTTTGGTATTTGTTATCAATTTTGTACCTTCAAAAACCCAATCTTCAGTACCCATTTATACTTGAGAGTGAGATTACTGGCCTGACTGCTCTCTCCTCCTTTGGACTCTCCTTTTTCTCTACTAGATCTCCCCTGTCTCCTCCCTCCCCCTTTTCTTCTCTACCCAACTCTGTGAATCTCTGTGTGTTCCAGACGGTGGAGAACTCTTAGGGAACTGACTACTGGCTGGATCTGTCTCTCTCCTTTTCATTTCCCTCTTTTATGCTCCTGATCACCTTTGTATCCTTTCTCCCTTTCCTCCTCTCTGTATAATTCTGTGAACATCTCTGAGTGGTCCAGACTGTGGAGTACTCATAAGGAAGTGATTACTGGCTAGCTCGCTCTCTCTTCTTTTGATTCCACCTCATCTAATTCAGGTCACCTCCAACTCCCCCCTCTCTCTTCTCTTCTCCATGTAATTCTGTGAACCTTTGGGTATCCCTCAATGTGAAGAAACTTTTCATCTTTAACCTAGATGTTTTATCAATGGTGTGGTATAGAGGGGGAAGTCTTGAGACAACTGTAAAAATAAAACTGAAAACCAGAAGCAGGAGACTTAAGTCCAAATCCTGAGAACATCAGAGAACTCCTGACTCCAGGGAACTTTAATCGATAGGAGCTCATCAAACACCTCCATACCTACACTGAAACCAACCATCACCCAAGGGACAACGAGTTCCAGAGGAAGACATACCATGCAAATTCTCCAGCAACTAAGGAACACACCCCTGAGCTTCAATATACAGGCAACTCAAAGTTACTCCAAAATCATTGACATCTCATAACTCATTATGGGACACGTCATTGCACTCCAGAGAGAAGAAATCCAGCTCCACCCACCAGAATGCCGACACAAGCTTCCCTAACCAGGAAACCTTGACAAGCCACTGATACAAACCCACCCACAGTGAGGAAACTCCACAATAAAGAGAACCCCACAAATTACCAGAATACAGAAAGGCCATTCCAAATGCAGCAATATAAACAAGATGAAGAGACAGAGGAATACCCAGCAGGTAAAGGATCAGGATAAATGCCCACCAAACCAAACAAAAGAGGAAGAGATAGGGAATCTACCTGAGAAAGAATTCTGAATAATGATAGTGAAAATGATCCAAAATCTTAATATCAAAATGGAATCACAGATAAATAGCCAGGAGACAAGGATTGAGAAGATGCAAGAAAGGTTTAACAAGGACCTGGAAGAAATAAAAAAAAGAGTCAATATATAATGAATAATGCAAGAAATGAGATCAGAAACACTCTAGAGGCAACAAATAGTAGAATAACAGAGGCAGAAGATAGGATTAGTGAAATAGAAGATAGAATGGTAGAAATAAATGAACCAGAGAGGAAAAAAGAAAAACGAATTAAAAGAAATGAGGACAATCTCAGAGACCTCCAGGACAATATGAAACGCTTCAACATTCGAATTATAGGAGTCCCAGAAGAAGAAGACAGAAAGAAAGACCATGAGAAAACACTTGAGGAGACAATAGTTGAAAACTTCCTTAAAATGGGGAAGGAAATAATCATCCAAGTCCAAGAAACCCAGAGAGTCCCAAACAGGATAAACCCAAGGTGAAACACCCCAAGACACATATTAATCAAATTAACAAAGATCAAATACAAAGAACAAATATTAAAAGCAGCAAGGGAAAAACAACAAATAACAAACAAGGGGATTCCCATAAGGATAACAGCGGATCTTCCAATAGAAACCCTTCAGGCCAGGAGGGAATGGAAAGATATACTTAAAGTGATGAAAGAAAACAACCTACAGCCCAGATTACTGTACCCAGCAAGGATCTCATTTAAATATGAAGGAGAAATCAAAAGCTTTACAGACAAGCAAAAGCTGAGAGAATTCAGCACCACCAAACCAGCTCTCCAACAAATCCTAAAGGATATTCTCTAGACAGGAAACACAAAAAAAGTGTATAAACACAAACCCAAAACAATAAAGTGAATGGCAACAGGACCATACTTATCAATAATGACCTTAAACATAAATGGATTGAATGCCCCAACTAAAAGACAAAGACTGGCTGAATGGATACAAAAACAAGATCCCTATATATGTTGTCTACAAGAGACCCACCTCAAAACACGGGACACATACAGACTGAAAGTGAAAGGCTGGAAAAAGATATTCCATGCAAATAGAGACCAAAAGAAAGCAGGAGTAGCAATACTCATATCAGATAAAAAGGACTTTAAAACTAAGGCTGTGAAAAGAGACAACGAAGGACACTACATAATGATCAAAGGATCAATCCAAGAAGAAGACATAACAATCATAAATATATATGCACCCAACATAGGAGCACTATAATATGTAAGACAAATGCTAACAAGTATGAAAGGGGAAAATAACAATAACATAATCATAGTGGGAGACATTAATACCCCACTCACATCTATGGATAGATGAACAAAACAGAAAATTAACAAAGAAACACAAACTTTAAATAATACAATAGACCAGTTAGACCTAATGGATATCTAGAGGACATTTCACCCCAAGACAATGATTTCACCTTTTTCTCAAGTGCTCACAGAACCTTCTCCAGGATAGATCACATCCTGGGCCATAAATCTAGCCTTGATAAATTCAAAAAACTCAAAATCATTCCAAGCATCTTTTCTGTCCATAATGCAGTAAGATTAGATCTCAATTCAGTTCAGTTCAATTCAGTCACTCAGCCATGTCTGACTCTGCGACCCCATGAATCGCAGCACACCAGGCCTCCGTGTCCATCACCAACTCCCGCAGCTCACACAGACTCACGTCCATTGAGACCGTGATGCCATCGAGCCATCTCATCCTGGGTCATCCCCTTCTCCTCCTGCTCCCAATCCTTCCCACCAACAGAGTCTTTTCCAATGAGTCAACTCTTCGCATGAGGTGTCCAAAGTACTGGAGCTTCAGCTTTAGCATCATTCCTTCCAAAAATATCCCAGGGCTGATCTCCTTCAGAATGGACTGGTTGGATCTCCTTGCAGTCCAGGGGACTCTCAAGAGTCTTCTCCAACACCACAGTTCAAATGCATCAATTCTTCCGCGCCCAGCCTTCCTCACAGTCCAACTCTCACATCCATACATGACCGCAGGAAAAAACCATAGCCTTGACTAGACGGACCTTAGTCAGCAAACTGATATCTCTGCTTTGAATATACTATCTAGGTTGGTCATAACTTTTCTTCCAAGGAGTAAGCGTCTTTTAATTTCATGGCTGCAGTCACCATCTGCAGTGATTTTGGAGCCCAAAAAAAATGAAGTCTGACACTGTTTCTACTGTTTCCCCATCTATTTCCCATGAGTGATGGGACCAGATGCCATGATCTTCATTTTCTAAATGTTGAGCTTTAAGCCACTTTTTCACTCTCCTCTTTCACTTTCATCAAGAGGCTTTTTAGCTCCTCTTCACTTTCTGCCATAAGGGTGGTGTCATCTGCATATCTGAAATTATTGATATTTCTAGCAGCAATCTTGATTCTAGCTTGTGTTTCTTCCAGTCCAGCATTTCTCATGATGTACTCTGCATAGAAGTTAAATGAGCAGGGTGACAATATACAGCCTTGACGTACTCCTTTTCCTATTTGAAACCAGTCTGTTGCTCCATGTCCAGTTCTAACTGTTGCTTCCTGACCTGCATACAGACTTCTCAAGAGGCACGTCAGGTGGTCTGGTATTCCCATCTCTTGAAGAATTTTCCACTGTTTATTGTCATCCACACAGTCAAAGGCTTTGGCATAGTCAATAAAGCAGAAATAGATGTGTTTCTGGAACTCTCTTGCTTTTTCCATGATCCAGCAGATGTTGGCAATTTGATCTCTGGTTCCTCTGCCTTTTCTAAAACCAGCTTGAACATCAGGGAGCTCACGGTTCACGTATTGCTGAGGCCTGGCTTGTGGAATTTTGAGCATTACTTTACTAGCATGTGAGATTAGTGCAATTGTGTGGTAGTTTGAGCATTCTTTGGCATTGCCTTTCTTTGGGATTGGAATGAAAACTGACCTTTACCAGTCCTTTGGCCACTGCTGAGTTTTCCAAACTTGCTGGCATATTGAGTGCAGCACTTTCACAGCATCATCTTTCAGGATTAGAAACAGCTCCCCTGGAATTCCATCACCTTCACTAGCTTTGTTCATAGTGATCCTTTCTAAGGCCCACTTGACTTCACATTCCAAGATGTCTGGCTCTAGATTAGTGATCACACCATCATGATTATCTTGGTCGTGAAGATCTTTTTTGTACAGTTCTTCCATGTATTCTTGCCACCTCTTCTTAATATCTTTTGCTTCTGTTAGGTCCATACAATTTCTGCCCTTTATCGAGCCCATCTTTGCATGAAATGTTCCCTTGGAACATTTTCTTGAACAGATCTCTAGTCTTTCCCATTCTGTTGTTTTCCTCTATTTCTTTGCATTGATTGCTGAAGAAGGCTTTCTTATCTCTTCTTGCTATTCTTTGGAACTCTGCATTCAGATGCTTATATCTTTCCTTTTCTCCTTTGCTTTTTGCCTCTCTTCTTTTCACAGCTATTTGTAAGGCCTCCCCAGACAGCCATTTTGCTTTTTTGCATTTCTTTTCCATGGGGATGGTCTTGATCCCTGTCTCTTGTACAATGTCACGAACCTCATTCCATAGTTCATCAGGCGCTCTATCTATCAGATCTAGACCCTTAAATCTATTTCTCACTTCCACTGTATAATCATAAGGGATTTGATTTAGGTCATACCTGAATGGCCTAGCGGTTTTCCCTACTTTCTTCAATTTCATTCAGAATTTGGCAATAAGGAGTTCATGATCTGGCCATAGTCAGCTCCCGATCTTGTTTCTGTTGACTGTATAGAGCTTCTCCATCTTTTGCTTCAAAGAATATAATCAATCTGATTTCGGTGTTGACCATCTGGTGATGTCCATGTGTAGAGTCTTCTCTTTTGTTGTTGGAAGAGGGTGTTTGCTATGACCAGTGCATTTTCTTGGCAAAACTCTATTAGTCTTTTCCCTGCTTCATTCCACATTCCAAGGCCAAATTTTGCTTGTTACTCCTGGTGTTTCTGGAAAAACTATTAAAAATTCCAGCATATGGAGGCTGAATAACACACTTCTGAGTAACCAACAAATCTCAGAAGAAATAAAAAAAGAAGTTAAATTATGCATAGAAACGAATGAAAATGAAACACAACAACCCAAAACCTGTGGGATACTATAAAAGCAGTGCTAAGGGGAAAGTTCATAGCATTACAGGCATACCTCAAGAAACAAGAAAAAAGTCAAAAAAATAACCGAACTCTACACCTAAAGCAACTAGAAAAGGAAGAAATGGATAACCCCAGGGTTAGTAGAAGGAAAGAAATATTAAAAATTAGGGCAAAAATAAATGCAAAAGAAACAAAAGAGACCATAGCAAAAAACAACAAAGCCAAAAGCTGGTTCTTTGAAAGGATAAATAAAATTGACAAACCATTAGCCAGACTCATCAAGAAACAAAGGGAGAAAAATCAAATCAATAAAATTAGAAGTGAAAATGGAGAGATCACAACAGACAAGACAGAAATGCAAAGGATCATAAGAATCTACTATCAGCAATTATATGCCAATAAAATGGACAACGTGGAAGAAATGGACAAATTCTTAGAAAAGTACAACTTTCCAAAACTGAACCAGGAAGAAATAGAAAATCTTAACAGACCCATCACAAGCATGGAAATTGAAACTGTAATCAGAAATCTTCCAGCAAACAAAAGCCCAGGTCCAGATGGCTTCACAGCTGAATTCTACCAAAAATTTAGAGAAGAGCTAACACATATCTTACTCAAACTCTTCCAGAAAATTGCAGAGGAAGGTAAACTTCCAAACTCATTCTATGAGGCCACCATCACCCTAATACCAAAACCTGACAAAGATGCCACAAAAAAAAAGAAAACTACAGGCCAATATCACTGATAAACATAGATGCAAAAATCCTCAACAAAATTCTAGCAATCAGAATCCAACAACACATTAAAAAGATCATACACCATGACCAAGTGGGCTTTATCCCAGGGATGCAAGGATTCTTCTATATCCACAAATCAATCAATGTAATTCACCACATTAACAAATTGAAAAATAAAAGCCATATGATTATCTCAATAGATGCAGAGAAAGCCTTTGACAAAATTCAACATCCATTTATGATAAAAACTCTCCAGAAAGCAGGAATAGAAGGAACATACTTCAACATAATAGAAGCTATACATGACAAACCCACAACAAACATTATCCTCAATGGTGAAAAATTGAAAGCATTTCCTCTAAAGCCAGGAACAAGACAAGGGTGCCCACTTTCACTGCTACTATTCAACATAGTTCTGGAAGTTTTGGCCACAGCAATCAGAGAAGAAAAAGAAATAAAAAGAATCCAAATTGGAAAAGAAGTAAAACTCTCACTGTTTACAGATGACATGATCCTCTACATAGAAAACCCTAAAGACTCCACCAGAAAATTACTAGAACTAATCAATGAATATAGTAAAGTTGCAGGATATGAAATCAACACACAGAAATCCCTTGCATTCCTATACACTAATAATGAGGAAATAGAAAGAGAAATTAAGGAAACATTTCCATTCATCATTGCAATGAAAAGAATAAAATACTTAGGGATATATCTACCTAAAGGAACTAACGACCTATTTATAGATAACTATAAAACATTGGTGAAAGAAATCAAAGAGGACACTGATAGATGGAGAAATATACCATGTTCATGAATTGGAAGAATCAATATAGTGAAAATGAGTATACTACCCAAAGCAATCTACAGATTCAATGCAATCCCTATTAAGCTACCAGCGGTATTTTTCACAGAGCTAGAACAAATAATTTTGCAATTTGTATGGAAATATGAAAAACCTCGAATAGCCAAAGCAATGTTGAGAAAGAAGAATGGAACTGGAGGAATCAACCTGCCTGACTTCAGGCTCTACTACAAAGCCACAGTCATCAAGACAGTATGGTACTGGCACAAAGACAGAAATATAGATCAATTGAACAAATAGAAAGCCTAGAGATAAATCCACACACCTATATACACCTTATCTTCGACAAAAGAGGCAGGAATGTACAATGGATTAAAGACAGTCTGTTTAACAAGTGGTGCTGGGAAAACTTGTCAGCTACTTCTAAAAGAATGAAACTAGAACACTTTCTAACACCATACACAAAAATAAACTCTAAATGGATTAAAGATTTAAACGTAAGACCAGAAACTATAAAACTCCTAGAGGAGAACATAGGCAAAACACTCTCCAACATAAATCACAGCAGGATCCTCTATGACCCATCTTCCAGAATATTGGAAATAAAAGCAAAAATAAACAAATGGGACCTAATTAAACTTAAAAGCTTTTGCACAACAAAGGAAACTATAAGCAAGGTGAAAAGATAGCCTTCTGAATGGGAGAAAATAATAGCAAATGAAGCAACTGACAAACAACTAATCTCAAAAATATACAAGCAACTCATGCAGCTCAATTCCAGAAAAATAAATGACCCAATCAAAAAATGGGCCAAAGGACTAAATAGACATTTCTCCAAAGAAGACATACAGATGGCTAACAAACACATGAAAAGATGCTCAACATCACTCATTATCAGAGAAATGCAAATCAAGACCACAATGAGGGACCATTTCACGCCACTCAGAATGGCTGTGATCCAAAAGCCTACAAGTAATAAATGCTGGAGAGGGTGTGGAGAAAAGGGAACCCTCTTACACTGTTGGTGGGAATGCAAACCACTACAGCCACTATGGAGACAGTGTGGAGATTCCTTAAAAAACTGCAAATAGAACTGCCTTATGACCCAGAAATCCTACTGCTGGGCATACACACTGAGGAAACTAGAATTGAAAGAGACACGTGTACCCCAGTGTTCATCGCAGCACTATTTATAATAGCCAGGGCATGGAAGCAACGTAGATGTCCATCAGCAGATGAATGGATAAGAAAGCTGTGGTGCATATACACAATGGAGTATTACTCAACCATCAAAAAGAATACATTTGAATCAGTTCTAAAGAGGTGGATGAAACTGGAGCCAATTATACAGAGTGAAGTAAGCCAGACAGAAAAACACCAATACAGTATACTACCGCATATATATGGAATTTAGAAAGATGGTAATGATGACCCTGTATGCGAGACAGCAAAAGAGACGCAGATGTACAGAACAGACTTTTTGACTCTGTGGGAGAGGGAGAGGGTGGGATGATTTGGGAGAATGGCATTGAAACATGTATAATATCATATAAGAAACGAATCACCAGTCTAGGTTGAATGCAGGATACAGGATGCTTGGGGCTGGTGCACTGGGATAATCCAGAGGGATGGTATGTGGAGGGAGGTAGGAGGGGGGTTCAGGAGTGGGAACTTATGTTACACCCGTGGCAGATTCATGTTGATGTTTGGCAAAACCAATACAGTATTGTAAAGTAAAAAAAAAAAAAAAAAAAGAGGAGACCAATGTATCAATTAAGGGATGAAGGATGAGAAAAATGCCTTTTTCCCTTTTCCCAACAACATGTAAATTTTCAGTCCTAACAACATTAATCCTTTGAGTGTTTCTGAAAGAAGTAATCCTCCATAAACCTGCTAGCTTCTTTTTTTTAATGTTTCTAACATTTTTTTCTTTCAATTATGCAGTTAATCTTATTGCTCATATTTAGTTATAGTATTAAGACTATAAAATCTTTGCACTTTGGTCACTGTATTCCAATAAGAAGTTTTCCGCTTAAAGGATCTCTCATATGTTTAACTGTATTAGCTTACTTCAAGTTGAAAATTGTTGCAGTAATTTTTCTTCTATGACAAAAACCCCTAAAGGACCATTTTACTACCAAGAAACACTTAATAATTATCTGAAGTCAACATTAATGTAAAGCAGAATTCATCTGCTCTAAGTGGACTATTGATGATGTTTCTTGGATTATTATCAGATAAAGAATATGGATCTATTGGATTTGAATTGAAAGAACTGAAGGAAAAGCTTAAAACTAAGCTTAAGTTGGTGTGTGTGTGTGTGTTTGTGTGTACTTGTGTGTGTTACACAGACCTTGTAGGAGATTTCCAATGGAAGTAATGCCATTTGGGTATAACTTCAAGTACCCTGTTTAGTCTTGTAGAGTTTTAGGGATTTTGAGTTATAGCCTACATCTTTGTCACTGATGTATTGTCTGGAAAATTAATCCATTCTCAGGAAAATTCCTAGATTATTTGTAAAATTATCTTCATTCTTGTGGAAAAAAAATCAATTCTATGTATTCACTATACATTTGAGAAGAGTATGTATGCAAAGAAATGTAGTGTTCCTGGTGAAGAGAAGTTTAAAAATGCACATTTAGATGGAGCTCTGACACTGAGCTGGACAATAAAAAAAGTTGAGCACCAAAGAATTGATACCTTTGAACTGTGGTAGTGAAGATTCTTGATAGTCCCTTGGACAGCAAGGAGATCAAGCCAGTCAATCCTAAAGGAAATCAGTCCTGAATATTCATTGGAAGGACTGATGCTAAAGCTCCAGTACTTTGGTCACCTGATGCGAAGAGCTGACTCACTGGAAAATACCCTGAGGCTGGGAAAAACTGAAGACGGGAGAAGGGGATGAAAGGATGAGATGGTTGGATAGCATCACTGACTCAGTGGACATGAGTTTGAGCAAACTCTAGGTAATGAAGGAGAGGGAAGCCTGGCCTGCTGCAGTCCATGAGATCACAAAGAGCTGGACATGACTGAGTAACTGAAAAACAACTGACACTGTCAACAAATCCTTGAAGTGAGGGGAAAAAAGTTTGTTTAGGAGAATGTAAGAATTTCCTGTGCTAAGCCACAGAATTTCACAGTGCATTCTCCAATAGCCCTATGCTAAGTACTGACACAAAATCATCTTTTATAAATATAAACTGGGAATAGCTACATATGTAGCTTCTATTAAATGTGTAAAAATGCAAAAGGAATATTCTAATAATGCTTATAACGGAAAAAATGAAGACACTTAACAACATAATTAGGCTCTTTCCAGAAAGTTTGAAAAAGGTTATGGAATCTGAAAAAAATTATAATATTGAGAATATGTGAGATGAGATAGCTCTTTAAAATGTTTTCTGCAGGGAGCCAGCTTGAGGAATTCCACCCGTGACAAGGTCATGCGGCAGAGCCCTGATGGCAAGGCTAATCAGACCTCAGGTTTTCCCCGTGCAATTTCCTGAGCATCCACCCTCCCCCGCCAAAAAAAAAAAATAAGAATCTGCCTGCTTTTCCACTCTTCTAATATTCTCTGGAAAAAGTAAAATCAGGGCTTTAGCCTTCTGCATTTGAAAGGGATGTTTCAGTTAAACCCCCTCTGATAACTCTAGCTTGCCTAACAGGTTCCCCCGGAACTCTTACAGCTTGTGAATTGCTTACACCCCCCTCCCCCCAACTGCGAGAGGTACAAAGCTTAAAAGCATCTTAAAGATACAGAGCCTTTTCTAAAGAGTTAAAAATTATATTGGTAGAGGGTTTTCACTGTTGACTCAATGACTGCTGCCAGGCCTCCATATTCTTTATCTTTTAGGCACCTGGGAGGATGTTAATCAATGTAAATGGGATATGGAAAAAGATATATAGTAGCTTTCATGTTAGCAACACTAGACTTTTGAGTTAATTACTTTTCTCTTTGTTATATATCACTGCACTCCTCTTGTGTCCTTGCTATGCAAGAATGTAACTTTATTTAGTGCTTTCTGAGAATGGCACCAGACTTTGGGAAGATCAACACAAATAAGTCTTCTGGTTGACAAACCCTTATAAGAAAAAAGGCTGTAAAATGTTAATTAGCCTTTTTGGCCAAAAGATGATGTAAATCACCTAAGACTTGTGTATACAATTAGGTATGCAGAGAGAAAAGCCTGGTTTTTGATAAGAGTCTGGGCTGCTAATGCTGCATAACTTTGTGTTACCCATTGATCTCCATGTTTTATCAAAAGTATAAAAGGCCTTCTGAACAATAGAGGATGGAGCCAGTCGCTGGACTGGTTTCCCCTGTGTCTCTCTCTCTTTTTCTCCCTCTCCCTCCTTTTCCTCTTTACTTTAATTTCAGGCTGAATTCCCATCTGGGGCACGGAGGCTCACCAAGTCTACTTACTTGCCCTGGCTGATAAGACCCGCGCAAAAGGGAGCCTAAGGTGAGGCACCCTTAGATATTCAAGTGAGCGCCGGTGGCCCAACATAGATGGTGCAAGTTCCTTGTCTGGAATTTTATTGGTCTTCCACATAATCCAAGTTATTCAGCCTTCTTTCTCCACTTAATTTCCCTACTACACTACTTCTTCCTAATCTAATCTTATATTCTTATATTAATAAACAAATAAGTTTTCTTCACTGACTCTGTCCACCCTTCAAATTCCCTGGATCCACCGGGGCTGGACCCCGGCAGTTTTCTTTTAAAATATGTATAGTTTGTTTAAACAACATTTAAATAAACTTGTTTGACTGAAATTCAATGTGTATGTTCATAAATATCACAATATTGAACATTTAGAAATGCAAAGGAATGATTAGAAAATTAGAGGTATATTATTTGAAACCGTTATTTGGAACATTTTCATTAAAATCATTTAAATAAAATATTATAGCATTTAACTTCCTCCTTATTCTCAGGTTTTATCTGTAAAATGTAAGCACTTGAAAGAATGAATCTAATGCATTCATTGTAACCAGCATGGTTATTTTATGAATAATTTTGCTACCAGTAAACATAAAAGGGACTATTGATCTAATATTATCCAGATTTAACTCAGAAAAGACTTTACATCTTTTTAAATGCTTGTTTCTAGGATTCCTATGGTGCATATTGGATGAATTATGCTTATTTTCTAGCTTATCATTTTTTTTAATGCCATAATTATTCAGTTTTCCTCTGTGTAGCACTTTCATCCTGTATATCACTGCCATTATCATCAGTTAAACAGATATAATTTTCTTCAGATGTATTCACAATGTTTGAATTTGTGATAGATTGTTTTCACTGATTTTAAATTTATAGTGTAGTTTTCATGCATTTTCCTTCACAGATTCTTTAAAATGACAAGTAAACTTGCAAGCATTAGCTGTAGAAAGTATCCTTTAAGATTTATTTTATTTTTAGAGTTCATTTTTGTGCTTGACAAAGTTCCATTTAGATGAGTGCCCTTGAAAGAAATTAAGGCAAGGATAAGTGACATTACAGAAGTACACACAGACATTATATATACTGATACTTCATAATTTGTTCTAAATGGAATTTTTTTCAATGTTTCTTAGAGTCATTAACTGAGTCTTCATGGAAGCTGTGTATGCCAAATCTGTGGTGAAGATTCTTATGTTCTTTTGTGAGTAGGACATCTTTCAATGGTATGTAATAGCATCTGTGATCTTCAAAGAAAGGGATTAAAATATTAATTATTCTTGATTAATCATATGAGCTATGAATTATTACTATTTTCAATATTGTATTTTTTCCATCCCATGTCTATCTTTCTTAAATTTCTGAAATCTAGAATATACACATCATTTAGCAACTTGTAAGAACAATCCTATGTATCAAGCAGTGACCAAATCTCATTGTCACATAGCAATAATGTCATATTTTCATCTGATCTAGATTCAGCCAGACCTGATTCAGGTAGGGTAGACTTGTTCATCATCTATCCATTGTTAGGGATTCAATGACCTAGACTGGCCTCTGTAATTCAGCGGTACTGGGGTGGCTATAATTCACTATCACCAAGTCTTTTCTATAGGATCAATGAGTTCATTTGAAAATGTTATTTTCACAGTGATAGCAAAGGTGTGAGAGAACTGACAAAATGCACCACCTGTTATGCCTTGGTTCAGAAGTAGCAAGTTATCCCTTTCATCTTATTCAAAATGCAAAGCAAGTCACGTATGGCAAAACCCAAATTCAAAGGGTGAGAAAATATCCACTCCCTCATCCATCTGCATATGCCTCTTTAGTGAAAGGAAATGAAGTCATGTATCAGTGGCCATGTACCCAGGAGGGATGAGCACTGAGGGCCAGTACTGTGATCAACCTCAGGGTTAGCCTCTGGCAATCTGTGCCATAAATATTTTAAGACATTTGTGTTTTTATATAAAGAAAAATGTACTTCACATGGAATAAATGAGCTCTCTTAAAATAGAACTGCTTTACTAATCATTAACATTTTGATGAAATGAATTAAATTTGGTGAATTAAATTTGGTGAATTAAGTTGATAATTTCAGGAATTTAATAAGAAGAAATTTAGTATTTGTTTTATAGTTGATCAATTTTAACTGGGCATAATTCCAATGTTAAGCTAATATTTTATAATAATTTTCAGAGACATAATTTGTTTAAGCAAGTATTAAAATTTAGCAATGAAGGACTAAATTTTTAAAATAATGATTACAATACAAATTGATTAATACAGTATTTTTTCTCTGGATTAAAATTTAAAACTTAAAAACAAAAAGTTTTTATCTCATTATAGGGTTTTAATAGAACTTAACATTATGTTTACATAATTTGTATTAAGACTTTATTAAACCAAGTAAGTAGGTGCTATCTATACACTCTATGTCAAAACTTTTCAGGATCTTAGGAACTTAACTCATTTTAACTCTGCTTGGATATGATATTGTGTATCAATATATGATCAGTGTAACCAAAAATTTTGATCCTTATTCCAAACAAAATAAAGTAAAATAAGTTAAATTAAAATTCTCTGGGTTGGATTATAGATAAAGCTATATGGCCTGAGGGAAAATGCTACCTTTACTTATTTTGCATATAATTTTCTTTCATATCTGATACTTCCCATATATAAGCAATTTCCAATTAATCATATTGAGAAGTAGCATTGTTTTCAAAATCACAGAGTACAGTATCTTCTGGAGTTATTTTGTTACTGGTGTCTCAATGACACACCTTGCAAAGCTGTCATTTAATACACTTGAAATAGGACATGCTATCTCAGCAAGGCCTTTGGATATTATTAAAGAATACTGCCATCCAGAGCATCTCTTTAATTTTTTTATTTGGACTTTTGAATCAAGAGTAGAATCACTAGCTTAAGGCATTCAGTGGTGAACTACTTTTATGCTGCAACTTTGCTCTGAGAATGACTTAAGGCAGCACTACTTGAAATACACTTTGATTTGCTTCAGTAAATGAGAAGAAATGTCAAGGAGTTGCTCCACCACTAGTAGGCCACCCAAAAATATGTTTAGCTTGGATTCAAGTTTTTTAGGTTGTTCAGTATTCACACAAACTCTAAATAACATACACAAAGAAAACAAAGCTCTGAGGACTAGTGCATGGTTCAGAAAGGCTTAATGACCTCTCAACAGACTCTTAAAAACACAGATGCATGAGTTGTGATTTAGACTCAAACCATATGAAGAGCAGAAAATAACATCAGAGGGAGATTTAGAACATGCATATCCCCAAGGGTTAGTGATCCAATTACTATTAGAACTATATGGAAAGAGACTTTCACTTATCTCTAGACAGTATAATTTGAAGTGCCCATTTCAGTTCCCTTCATCACATTTATAATATTTCAGAAGCACTGCCTTGTTTACAATCTCTCATGTGACGACATGCAGGATAATATAAAAAAGGTTGAAAACATAAAAATACAATGCAGTATATTCACTAAAGCTGAAAGACAAAACAAAGCAACATAAAAAAGGCTGCTTCTATTAATTTTTCTCTTGCACATATCCTTATTTCTTGTCTATATTTATAGTAGGCAGGATATTCTAAGTTACAGTGTGTGTGGCATGTAATATACATCACTGTCATCAGCCCCACTTTTTGGCTGCTATTGGCTCTGTTAGATGGGTGGAACTGGAAAGGACATTGGTGTGAAAGGTGACACACAATAAGAACAAACTCTCACAATATGAATGGTTGTCTTCCATGTCTCTTCAATTAATGTAAATGAAAATTCAATAAAACTGTAAAGAGAGGTTCAAACTGGTTCCAACATAAAACACTGATGCATATTCACAAAACTGTTTACATAAATCTTTCTTTCCTTACTTAATAATTTCTGTATCACAGATTAAGTTCCTCTGCTCAAAAGTGAATTAGTCTTAGAATGTTAGACTTCAAGGCCCTATTGTCATGAGTTCTACACTGATTTTCATTTGGAATGGTGGAACTATTATCAGGTATGCTGTGTAATCCTGTTTCTGGCATTGGCTACCTTACCTGATGGATTGTACTGAGTACGAACGGCCTATATGGAGAAGGATAAATAGGGTTTAGTAATCTCATAAGAAAGAGGAGATATATTTGCAACAAATCAAATATAACACCATAATGCTTTCATTTCTTCAAGTAAAATATTTCCTACTAAGGTAAAATTCAAATGAAGAAAACATTAACATTTGTCCTTGCTTTCCCAAAATGACTTCCTTCTTCAGTTCTATGTACAATAAAAGCATACCATAATCTGGAGTAGGAAGAAGTGATTTAAGGAGAAAATAAACTTTGTGAAATAACTTTTAAGCAGATTTCCAAAAGATGGCTAAAAATCATGTTGAAATGATAGGAAAAACAGAGTTAAGTGATCATTCCAGTCAGATCAGCTAACAACAGCAATGAGATCTTCTTTTCTCTTTAAGACACTTCCTAAACTCATGTTAATATTGTAGGTTTCATCTCACATTGACCTATAATTTTATTTTTAACCTTGTTCTCTTATTCTGCTTTCTCTCTGAACAAGTATTTCCACTGTAGATTCACACAAACACACACACACATTCTATATAGCATTTTCTTTTTGAATTCTCATAGCTAACTAAAACACAACATACAGACTGATAATACTAGTTACAATTCTTCAGAACCTGCACTCTATATACATTCTTTCATATATTTATTATATTAATGAGTGATTTGTTCAAGTATTTGCAAGTAGTTCCCAATTTCTTTAAATTTCTCCTTCTAAATATAGTTTGAATTAACACGTATTCTTTCCATCTATTCTGTAAACACCAAGGATATACCTTGGATTACTACCTTCGCCTTATAACATTCATCATCATAAAATTTCAATTTCTTTCCCAATCTAAGTGACTTTTATGATGAATTCTAATAGTGTTTAATGCTATGTCATTTATGTGCAAAAAGTGGAGCAGCATCCACTATCTTGCATGCTACATTTCACTAGATAGAAAGAGACACAGTCCTTGATCATTGGGAGAAATCAACTTAAAGAAAATTATAGGTGCCATTTTCACTTACTGCTGTTGCTGCTGCTAAGTCGCTTTACTCGTGTCCAACTCTGTGCGACCGCATAGATGGCAGCACACCAGGCTCCCCCGTCCCTGGGATTCTCCAGGCAAGAACACTGGAGTGGGTTGCCGTTTCCTTCTCCAGCATGAAAGTGAAAAGTGAAAGTGAAGTCGCTCAGTTGTGTCTGACTCTTAGCGACCGCATGGACTGCAGCCCACCAGGCTCCTCCATCCATGGGATTTTCCAGGCAAGGGTACTGGAGTGGGGTGCCATTGCCTTCTCCGATTTCCACTTACTATTTTTCTCATTCTCCTGAGTCTCTGTGGAAAATGGCGATAGGCCACAAGTAACCTCGTCTACTCTCTCTTTCTACGAAATGTTTTTCCTCCAATTGCTAATGTTCTTCTCTCTGCTTCTGCCTGTATTATTATTCTATTTTCTGTAAGAGATAAATGAAAAATCCAATACAGTCCTAAATCTTTGTGCTTTATTTGGATGATTGCACATAAATCAAGAAAGCAAGCTCTATTTTATAGCTCTCTAATCTTTAATACATTGTACCTAAGATCACCAGGAAGAGGATCAAGAAAGAGGAAATGCACATGGAAAGAGTTAATGGGCCGGGTCTATGGCCTTACACTTCACCTCTCTTCAAAATCTCTGGGCCAAAACCCAGTGATGTGGCCACACCTAACTGCAAAAGAGACTGAAAAATATATTCTAACTGTTACCAGGAAACATATTGGTGCAGGATTGGTCTTGGGGGCTGGAGATTAGAAAGTAGTAAGCTCTTTTACCTTGAATAGGATGATAAAATCCAACTCATTGAGCAAGGAGTAAGGAAATACTTTGAATTCATATGCAAATTATCAATAATTATTACATATTAAGTGAGTTGCCATTTTCTTCTCCAGGGGATCTTTCCAACCCAGGGATCAAACCTTGGTCTCCTGCACTATAGGAAGACTCTTTACCCACTGAGCTACCAGGGAGGTCCTAACAATAAAGCTGATAATATTCCTCTCTGTGCTTCTGAATTTAGAACTTCTCTGCCTTCAGTATGTATGTAAATGCTGTAAATGACCAATAAACTTTGTTTATTCTGCTTTGTTTTTCTCCAGACTTGGGTTTGTAAACACTTCTTTTTCAACTTTACTTCTACAGTGTGCTTAATCAAAAGTCATTCCTGCCACAGCCACCAGGATGATTTTTGTCTACTTTCTCCTGCAGGATTTATTCTCCATCTCCTTTCTTCCTAACAGCTGTTCATCTTTAGGTCTCTGTTCAGACATTTTTGCCTCAAGATTTACTTGATTTCTGAAACTCTTAAGTTAGATGTACCAGCTGGTGCAGTGGTAAAGAATCTGCCTTCCAATGCAGAAGGAACAAAAGATGTGGGTTCTATCCGTAGGCTGAGAAGATCTCCTGGAGGAGGAGATGGCAACACACTTCATTTTCTTGCCTGGGAAAATCCCCTAGACAGTGGAACTTGGTGAGTTACAGTCCATGGGGTCGCAAAAGAGTCAGATGTGGTTTAGTGTCTAAACAATGACATAAGTTACTGAATCTGTTTGAGGCTCAGTTCCCATATCCATTAAATGGAGAAAGTAGTACCTGCCTGATTTAAGTAGTACCTCCTGATTTAAGGAGAATTAAAATGAACGTGTATACAATCTGGGCTTCCCAGGTGGCTCAGTGGTAAAGAATCTGCCTGATAAGCTGGAGATGTGGGTTTGATCTCTGGGTCAAGAGGATCCCCTGGAGAAGGAAATGGCAAAGTACTCCAGTATTACTCCCTGGAAAATTCCATGGCTAGAGAAGCCTGGAGGGCTATGGTCCATGGGGTTGCAAAGACTCAGATATGATTGAATAACTGAGCATGCATACACATATGCCACTTACTACTCCTAAACAACTCATTATAACATGTCACAATGCCTTATAATATCTAATTACTTGTCTGTCCTTCTCAATAAAATTCAGAATTGCCTTCTATTGAAGTTCCAATGGCAACAAGCATAATGCCTATGCATTAGTTTTTAAGGACAGAGGTAAAATATTAAAGATGTGTTCCCTCACAATTCTGGAGGTTAGAAGTCCAGTATCAAAGTGCTGGCAAGGCTATGCTCCTGCTAAAGTTTCTATGAAGGATCAATTCCATGCTTCTCTCCTGGTTTCTAGTGGTTGCACCAATGTTGATTTCTTTGGGTTACACCAAAAAGATGCAGTACTTCAATCTCTGCCTTAATATTTGCCTGGAGTTCTCTGTGTCAGTGTCTTCATATGGCCTTCCAATAAGGACACCAGTCACTGGATTGATGGTCCACCCTAATTCTGTATGATCTGATTTTAATAGAAAAGTTCAAATGAGAGAAGCCAGAAGGACAGGGAAGCCTGGCATGCTACAGACCTTGGGGTCACAAAGAGTTGGACATGACTAAGCAACTGAACAACAACAAAACAACATTTGTTAATGTTGATTGAATCACCTCAGTTCTTCATGGTCATCATAATAATTGGATTACTAGCAAATACTTATTTTGTTTTCTATTTGATGATTTGTATTTAACTACCTTAATATAGTTTGATATCAAAGATGAGGAAGAAATAATACTATATATGTTTTACACAAATTATTTTCATTTCCTTTGTGAAATTGTTCATTATCTGAAAAGTAACTGAGTTGAAAACATTGTGTTAATTGTGAATTACAAGTACTATACAAGTACTATACAAGTACTATAAAAGTATCTTAATAAAAAAATATGACTGCTTTTGTGAAAACAACATGTAACAATTAAACATAATATTATAGTTTAAGAGACCACATTGCTAGATCTCACAAAATGTGAGCATTATAATAGAATTAACTGCATATCACATTAAGGTATTTATCTTCAGTTTCAAATGTCATTAACAACTGAAATAATACATTATTTAAATGAATCATAAAACCATTGTGAAACCCCTGGAAAATGTCCCAAGCCCAGAAATTATTTACTTATTCTCTGGAAATTACAACCTAGCTGATTTTATTTCCCAGAGACCATATCCAGCTTTGATCTTATCTATGAATTTTCCTCCTCCTTGTCCTCAGCTGAAGAGCTTATACTACTCATTTAATTTTCTATTGAACCTCTAAAGTGCTCTCTGACCTTCCATAATCCAGAGTACTCAAGAACCCTACATAACCCACTCTGCCACAGCAAGGATAAGAGTATTTCTTTTCCTGAGTTGTTTTGTGTGCTACAACAACTTGTAAGTAGACTAGTCATATTTTGGCCTCAAAATGGAATAAAATTCCAAAAGTCCATTCTATACATCTGTGTCTCTTTTGCTGTCTCACATACAGGATTATCATTACCATCTTTCTAAATTCCATATATATGTGTTAGTATACTGTATTGGTGTTTTTCTTTCTGGCTTACTTCACTCTGTATAATCGGCTCCAGTTTCATCCATCTCATTAGAACTGATTCACATGTATTCTTTTTAACGGCTGAGTAATACTCCATTGTGTATATGTACCACAGCTTTCTTATCCATTCATCTGCTGATGGACATCTAGGTTGTTTCCATGTCCTGGCTATTATAAACAGTGCTGCGATGAACTTTTGGACTCTGAGGGAGAGGGAGAGGGTGGGATGATTTGGGAGAATAGCACTGAAACATGTATACTGTCATATAAGAAATGAATCACCAGTCTATGTTTGATGCAGGATACAGGATGCTTGGGGCTGGTGCATGGGGATGATCCAGAGGGTTCAGGATTCGGAACTCATGAACATCCATGGTGGATTCATGTCAATGTACGGCAAAACCAATGCAGTATTGTAAAGTAAAATAAAGTAAAAATAAAAATTAAAAAAAAAATTGAATAAAATTCAATATGACAGATACACAATTTGAGATTTTTTTTTGCAAATTGAAAATTCCCAAATGAAATTCCAGTGACAATAAGGGAGGAATGATCAACATTTAAAAGTTTAAGCATAAGAATCAAATTTCAGTGACTCTCAGGGAAATTTAACTATAAATATATGTTCCATATAATACAATATTATCAGGAGATGTAGACTAGAAAAAATAAGGACTATGTTCTTCCTTACTATAGAATAAACAGCTTAGTGTTTATTGAGCAGAAGAAAAGATTCAGAAAATGAGTAAATTTGGTTATTTGACTAGTACTATGAAAAGATAATCATGATGGTGTGATCTCTCATGTAGAGCCAGACATTATGGAATGTGAAGTCAAGTGGGCCTTAGAAAGCTTCACTACGAACAAAACTAGTGGAGGGGATGGAATTCCAGTTGACCTATTTCAAATCCTGAAAGATGATGCTGTGAAAGTGCTGCCCTCAATATGCCAGCAAATTTGGAAAACTCAGCAGTGGCCACAGGACTGGAAAAGGTCCGTTTTCATTCCAATCCCAAAGAAAGGCAATGCCAAAGAATGCTCAAACTACAGCACAAATGCACTCATTTCAAATGCTAGTAAAGTAATGCTCAAAATTCTCCAAGCTAGGCTTCAGCAATACGCGAACCATAAACTTTTGAATGTTCAAGTTGGTTTTAGAAAAGGCAGAGGAACCAGAGATCAAATTGCCAACATCTGCTGGATCATGGAAAAAGCAAGAGAGTTCCAGAAAAACATCTATTTCTGCTTTATTGACTATGCCAAAGCCTTTGACAGTGGGGATCACAATAAACTGTGGAAAACTCTGAAAGAGATGGTAATACCAGACCACCTGACCTGCTTCTTGAGAAATCTGTATGCAGGTCAGGAAGCAACAGTTAGAACTGGACATGGAACAACAGACTGGTTCCAAACAGGAAAAGGAGTACGTCAAGGCTGCATATTGTCACCCTGCTTATTTAACTTCTATGCAGAGTACATTATGAGAAACGCTGGACTGGAAGAAACACAAGCTGGAATCAAGATTGCTGGGAGAAATACCAATAACCTCAGATGTGCAGATGACACCACCCTTATGGCAGAAAGTGAAGAGGAACTAAAAAGCCTCTTGATGAAAGTGAAAGAGGAGAGTGAAAAAGTTGGCTTAAAGCTCAACATTCAGAAAACGAAGACCATGGCATCCGGTCCCATCACTTCATGGGAAATAGATGGGAAACAGTGGAAACAGTTTCAGACTTTATTTTTTGGGGCTCCAAAATCACTGCAGATGGTGACTTCAGCCATGAAATTAAAAGATGCTTACTCCTTGGAAGAAAAGTTATGACCAACCTAGATGGCATATTCAAAAGCAGAGACATTACTTTGCTAACTAAGGTCTGTCTAGTCAAGGGCTATGTTTTTTCCTGTGGTCATGTATGGATGTGAGAGTTGGACTTTGAAGAAGGCTGAGTGCCAAATAACTGATGCTTTTGAACTGTGGTGTTGGAGAAGACTCTTGAGAGTCCCTTGGACTGCAAGGAGACCCAGCTAGTCCATTCTGATGGAGATCAGCCCTGGGATTTCTTTAGAGAGAATGATGCTAAAGCTGAAACTCCAGTACTTTGGCCACCTCATGTCAAGAGTTGACCCATTGGAAAAGACTCTGATTCTGGGAGGGATTGGGGGCAGGAGGAGAAGGGGACGACAAAGGATGAGATGCCTGGATGGCATCATGGACTCGATGGACGTGAGTCTGAGTGAAATTTCGGAGTTGGTGATTGACAGGGAGGACTGGCGTGCTGCGATTCACAGGGTCGCAGAGAGTCGGACACAACTGAGCGACTGAACTGAACTGATGAAAAGAAGAATATAAGCATAACCACAGTAAAAGCAAGAAGTTATAATGGAGACAAAGAAATCATATTCAATTTTGGCACTGTTCAGGGTGTACACTCGGAAATATGAAAAAAGATAGGCAAACAGGACTGGAGATACACTTAATTGGTTCCAATAAGGTGAGGAAGAAAACATTTAAAACAGAATTTAGACAGTAAGAATAATCTATTATGGCCATAAATGAACTACCCTATGTCCAGGAAAGCAATTTAAAATTATAAATGGCTATTTTATCTATGAGACAGAAGAAAATGATATCCAAAATTAAGAAGATATTTCAAGACAGTCTTCACCAATGGTCTGTTACAAGGATTAGACGTTAAACACAAACATATTTGTATTTAGGCCTGCATAGTTGTAATAGTTAAATCCATTTATTTTTAAAATGTTAATTACTAAGAATGTATGGCTTAGTTAATAAAATAAATTCATTTTTTCTCCTCTAATCCCCAGTTGTTCGTATGAAAATCTGGATTTGCAGATTTTTTGAAGCGTTCCCTAAAGCAATTGACATTTGGAAACAAGAATCTATTTTGGCTACTTGCTGGTTATATTAGTTAAAGAGAACACTTTAAAAGGTTCACTATGGTGCAGTTCTCACAATTACACTGTGACGTCTTAAAATAAGAATTCATCATTGAAAAGTAACTTTGTCATAAATAGACAATAATAATCTCCCACATTATACATATTTAAAGTTGGCTTTTCTTCAAGATAAGAAAATAATCTGGACCATATTTTGAAACTTTAGATATAAACCTCTAGATGATCATAATTATTTTGAAGATTAAGTGTGTTGTTCTGGGCTCTGTCTTGGGGAAGTTTAAGAAACTGAAAATGATTTTTTTTAATATATATTCAGAGGTCAAGAGAGAGAATGAGTTCTGCTATTTTCTACATTCATCTTCTTTATCCTGATCCTCTTATTATCCTTTGAAGAAAGAGTGACTCTGAAAATAGGCAGGTGTTTTATAAGAACAGTTATACTTCAGTATTTTTATAAAAAATACCATGGTTTAGTTTATCCATGTGAGGTTCATAGAAAAAGTTCTATCCCAGAGTTTCCTATGAGATAGCAGTCAAGCAGCTGTTGTAGCCAAAGCAACTGAGGGATGCTGGACTGTCATCTCATACGTTAATGTTGTCTCAGGAAGAAGGAGTTGATTTACCAAGTTTAAACCTTGTCCTGGAAAATTCCCTCCTCCAATAACTAGTCATTTGGATACAAATTCCCAGATCTCTTGCCTTAACTGGGGAAATATCTGAAAGCCCACACCAGCTTCAGATACCCTATGGGCTGATTTCTGTGATTTCTGCTGCAGTTTCACTGCAAATAAATTTTTTTCTCTACCCAGTTTTACAGCCTCGCTCTTTCACATGTATTCTCCCAATAAGTTTCTGCATGTAAATCTTCAGTTCAAGATCTGTGTCTAGAGTACTCAACCTAAATGAAATTTAAAATTGAAAACAACCAGAATGTCCACTGAAAAAAACATGGAGGGGTCAGATTTTCACGTTAGATTCCCATGAAATATTTAGAACTCTTACCCAGTCTCAAGCTTTATAATCATTCCAAGAACACAAATAGTCAAAATGTATAGGCATAGAAGATAGATATTCAGCATTCCTTGCAAGACGTCCTAGGTTTATTTTATTTTTTCCCTAATATTGGACATACTTATGATTTGGAATAGAATTACAGTTGAGCTATTTCAGATCCTAGAAGATGATGCTGTGAAAGGGCTGTATTCAATATGGCAACAAATTTGGAAAACTCAGTAGTGGCCACAGGACTAGAAAAGGTCAATTTTCATTTCAATCCTAAAGAAAGGCAATGCCAAAGAATGCTCAAACTACAGCACAATTGCACTCAACTCACATGCTAGTAAAGTAATGCTCAAAATTCTCCTAGACAAGCTTCAGTGGTATGTGAACTATGAAGTTTCAGATGTCCAAGCTGGATTTCGAAAAGGCAGAGGAAACAGAGATCAAATTGCCAACATCTGTTGGATCATTGAAAAAGCAAGAGAGTTCCAGAAAAACATCTACTTCTGCTTTTTTGAATATGCCAAAGCCTTTGACTGTGTGGACCACAACAAACTGTGGAAAATTCTTCAAGTAATGGGAATACCAGACCACCTGACTTGCTTCCTGAGAAATCCATATGCAGGTCAGGAAGCAACAGTTAGAATTGGACATGGAACAACAGACTAGTGCCAAATCAGGAAGGAGTAAATAAAGGCTGTATATTGTCACTCTGTTTATCTAACTTATATGCAGAGTACATCATGAGAAATGCTAGGCCGGATGAAGCACAAGCTGGTATCAAGACTGCTGGGAGAAATATCAATAACCTCAGATATGCAGATGACACCACCCTTATGGCAGAATTGAAGAAGAACTAAAGAGCCTCCTGATGAAAGTGAAAGAAGAGAGGAAACGTTGGATTAAAAGTCAACATTCAGAAAACCAAGATCAGCATCTGGTCCCATTACTTCTTGGCAAATACATGGGGGGACAGGGGGAACAGTGGAATCAGTGACAACCTTTATTTTTGGGGGGCTCTAAAATCACTGCATATGGTGACTGCAGCCATGAAATTAAAAGATGATTGCTCCTTGGAAGGAAACTTATGACCAACCTAGACAGCAGTTAGAAAGCAGAGACATTACTTTGCCAACAAAGGTCCGTCTAGTCAAAGTTATGGTTTTTCCAGTAGTCATGTATGGATGTGAGAGTTAGACTATAAAAAAGCTAAGCGTGGAAGAACTGATGCTTTTGAACCATGGTGTTGGAGAAGACTCTTGAGAGTCCCTTGGATTGCAAGGAGATCAAACCAGTCCATCCTAAAGGAAATTAGACCTGAATATTCATTGGAAGGACTGACGCTGAAGTTGAAATTACAATACTTTGGCCACCTGATGTGAAGAACTGACTCTCTGGATAAGACCCTGATTCTGGGAAAGATTGAAGGCAGGAGGAGAAGCAGAGGACAGAGGATAAGATGGTTGGATGCTAACACCAACTCGATGGACATGAGGTTGAGCAAGCTCCACGAGCTGGTGATGGACAAGGAAGCCTGGCTGCTGCGGTCCATTGTGTTGCAAAGAATTGGACATGACTGAGCAACTGAACTGAACTCAACCAGGGTAACCCTGAAATACAACTGCATCAGCAACCTAAATGAATTTCATAAGCATATATGGGCTTTCTTAGTCACTCAGTTGTTTCTGACTCTGTGACCCTATGGACTATAGCCTGCCAGATACTTCTGTCCATGAGGATTCTCCAGGCAAGAATACTGAAGTGGGTTGACAATGCCTCCTCCAGGGGATCCTCCCAACTCAGGGATGGAACCCAGGTCTCTGACATTACGGGTGGATTCTCAACCAGCTGAGCCACCAGGGAACCCCCAAAATACTGTAGCAGGTAGACTATCCCTTCTCCAAAGGATCTTCGTGGCCTGGGAAACAAACCAGGTTCTCCTGAATTCCAGGCAGATTCTTTATTGACTGAGCCACCAGGGAAGCATATATATATACATATATGACTAAAGGGTTATGGCTAAGAATGTATATTTATATATATGACTACATATAAGCAGGTCAGTTGATAAAGATTCAGTTCATTTCAGCTCTGTCCTGTCAGACTCTTTGTGACCCCATGGACTGCAGCACACCAAGCTTCCCTGTCTGTCACCAATTCCCTGAGCTTATTCAAACTCATGTCCATTGAGTCAGTGATGCCATCCAACAATCTCATCCTCTCTCGTCCCCTTCTCCCCCTGCCCTCAATCTTTCCCAGCATCAGGGTCTTTTAAAATAAGTCAACTCCTCACATCAGGTGGCCAAAGTATTAGAATTTCAGCTTCAGCATCAGTCCTTCCAATGAATATTCAGGACTGATTTCCTTTAGAATGGACTGGTTGGATCTCATTGCTGTCCAAGGGACTCCCAAGAGTCTTCTCCAACACCACAGTTCAAAAGCATCAGTTCTTGGGCTCTCACTTTTCTTTATACTCCAAATCTCACATCCATACATGACTACTGGAAAAACCATGGCTTTGACTAGACTTTTTTGGCAAAGTGATGCCTCTGTTTTTTAATACACAATCTAAGTTTTTCATAGCTTTTCTTCCAACAAGCAAGCATCTTTTAATTTCATGCAGTCACCATACACAGTGATTTTGGAGCCCCCTAAAATAAAGTTTTTCACTGTTTCCATTGTTTTCCCATCTATGAAGTGATGGAATCAGATGCCATGATTTTAGTTTTCTGATTGTTGAGATTTAAGGCAACTTCTTCACTCTCTCTTTCACTTTCATCAAGAGGCTCTTTAGTTCTTCACTTTCAGTCATAAGGGTGGTGTCATCTGCATATCTGAGGTTACTGATATTTCTCCTGGCAATCTTGATTCCAGCTTGTACTTCATCTAGTCCAGCGTTTCCCATGATGTACTTTTCATATAAGTTAAATAAGCAAGGTGACACTATATAGCCTTGATGTACTCAATCGCTTCATGGAAAATAGATGAGAAAACAGTGGAAACAATTCAGACTTTATTTTTTGGGGCTCCAAAATCACTGCAGATGGTGATTGCAGCCATGAAATTAAAAGATGCTTACTCCTTGGAAGAAAAGTTATGACCAACCTAGGTAGTATATTCAAAAGCAGAGACATTACTTTGCTGACTAAGGTCTGTCTAGTCAAGGCTATGCTTTTTCCTGTGGTCATGTATGGATGTGAGTGTTGGACTGTGAAGAAGGCTGAGCGCCGAAGAGTTGATGCTTTTGAAGTGTGGTGTTGGAGAAGACTCTTGAGAGTCCCTTGGACTGCAAGGAGATCCAACCAATCTATTCTGAAGGAGATCAGACCTGGGATTTCTTTGGAAGGAATGATGCTAAAGCTGAAACTCCAGTACTTTGGCCACCTCATGAGAAGAATTGACTCACTGGAAAAGACTCTGATGCTGGGAGGGATTGGGGACAAGAGGAGAAGGGGACGACAGAGGATGAGATAGCTGGATGGCATCAGTGACTCGATGGACGTGAGTCTGAGTGAACTCCAAGAGTTGGTGATGGACAGGGAGGCCTGGCATGCTGCAATTCATGGGGTCGCAAAGAGTCGGACACGACTGAGCAACTGAACTGAACTGAACTGAAATATTTTCCCGATTTGGAACCAGTCTGTTGTTCCATGTCTGGTTCTTACTGTTGCTTCCTGACCTGCATACAGATTTCTCAGGAGGCAGGTCAGGTGGTCTGCTAGTCCCATCTCTTTCAGAATTTTCCACAGTTTGTTGTGATCCATATCAAAAGTTGTGATGTACTCAATAAAGCAGAAGCAGGTGTTTTTCTGGAACTCTCTTGCTTTTCTAATGATCCAATGGATATTGGCAATTTGATCTCTGGTTCCCCTGCCTTTTCTAAGTCTAGCTTGAACATCTGGAAGTTCATCAAGTATTGTTGAAGCCTGGCTTAGAGAATTTTCAGCATTACTTTCCCAGCATGTGAGATGAGTACAACTGTGTGGTAGTTTGAGCATTTTTTGGCATTGTCTTTGGGACTGGAATGAAAACTGACCTTTTCTAGTCCTGTGGCCACTGCTGAGTTTTCCAAATTTGCTGGCATATTGAGTGCAGCATTTTCACAAAATCATCTTTTAGGATTCGAAGTAGCTCCACTGGAATTCCATCATGTCCACTAGCTTTGTTCATACCGATGCTTTCTAAGGCCCACTTGACTTCTTACTCCATGATGTCTGGCTCTAGGTGAGTTATCACACCATCGTGGTTAACTGGGAAATGAAGATCTTTTCTGTATAGTTCTACGTATCCTTGCCAGTTCTTAATATTGACTGCTTCTGTTGGGTCCATACCATTTCTGTCCTTTACAGATTAGGGATACAGATTAGGGAAAGCAGAAATAGACTGTGTATCAATACCTGATATATAACCATCATAAATGTTGCTGAAAGTATTTCTGCAGTGTTCATGTATACTGTAAAACAGTTACATCATTATCAACTTCTAGAAAATACGGATTGTAAATTGCAAAATATCATGGCTAGAATCTTTAAACAAATATACATAGTTTTCTAATTATGAAGTCAGTAGACATATTTTGACAAAGTATCAGACAGTAGATACTTTAGGGTTTAAGGACCAAAAAACAAAAGTAAATATTTAATGCATACCCTGTAGAAGAGAAGGAACAAAAGGAAAAAAAATTGGAATACAACTTTGTAATAAATGTCTACTAATGAGAATACAGGATTTCTTTTTGTTTTGTTTTGTTTCATTACAATTCAAAGTTTGTGTTCCATACATTAACATTTACAAATATTCATCTATTAATGTTAATTTGTGAGCAGATTTTACTTATTTCCTCTATGAAAATCTTTCCCCATGAGATCGATAATGCCAAACACTGGCATCAATCCACACGTATATGCTCTTAGTTGAACATATTTACAGAACTCTATTAGATTTTTCTTGATGTTTGCTTTTTGTCATATCATTACAGAGCAGGTAATCACTCTCAAATAAAAATAATATAGAAGTTCCTCCATTTTATAATTGAATGCATCTTGAAATATGGAAACTCCCTTTGAACTTTAATTGATGTCTGAATATTGCTGCTAGAATGGTAGTTTGAGCTTAGAAAATATATCCAATGGAAAGTTGTATGCACATATACACTTTGCTTTTTGTTTTAACTTTTGACAACACAGTATATAAAGCAGCTTGACACTGTACATGATTTAAGCAATATTACAGTCATCAAAAGTTATTTCAATATATTTGTTTTTCTTAAAGCACTGCTTGTCTTTGAACTAATTGAGAAACATGAATAAGTCTGTAGCAGAAGCTAATTTTTAAAACTATTCAGTGCTTTATAATAGTGGTTAAGGGAAGTTTTTCTCCCTTAGAAAAAATTCAATATCCATCCTTAGTATGGAGTAAAATTGAAGTGATTATGTTACCACTATAAGTACATTATGGCAGGTATTTAAATCCTGGATTATTTCCAATTATTATTGGAACAAAGAATGACTATATTATTCTTAACAGAAAGAGTATCTATTCACTGAATGGGTTTACTATATATGTAATTACATGTATTCAAAAATAAGAAGCTGATTATGTTTTTTCAATAGTGACAATGGCATCAAGTAGAACAACTTGTTATCTACTACACTTAAGTGATTGTTTGTTTGTTTTTTTTTTTTTTGCAATATTATTAGAAGAAGAAAGCAGTATTCTGAATGTATTCTTGTTTATTTAGTTCTACTTGGGAAAAATATTTCCATTTCTCCAGAAAGCATCAAAAGGTAGGGAAAAAAACACTATCACCAAAGAAGCTGAAAATTATTCTTTTGATATAGGGAAAATAGGATTAACTCCAGATGATATAATTTAAAATATAACAATAGGATGGTTATCCCACCAGTTTAGCTAACCACTGGAGTTTTGCTGATTTTGAATTAAATTAGTATATTCAAATGAAATAACTGTATAATATTTTATTGTAAATATTTGATTCTAGACTTTTTGCTTTTCTTAAATATGTGTGCTCTCTCCTCATCTCTCCAAAATTAATCATAAATGTATAGTAAGATATACTAAATATATTACCATTTCATCTTTCATTATAATTACTTGATATATGTTTTCTAATTACACTATTTTAGATTATCAATTACTCATTTCTATTCTTCCTGCATTATGACGAACCTAGACAAGCATATTAAAAAGCAGAGACACTACTTTGCCAACAAAGGTCCGTCTAGTCTAGGTTATAGTTTTTCCAGTAGTCATGTATGGATGTGAGAGTTGGACTACAAAGAAAGCTGAGTGTCGAAGAATTGATGCTTTTGAACTGTGGTGCTGGAGAAGACTCTTGAGAGTCCCTTGGACTGAAAGGAGATTCAGCCAGTCCATCCTAAAGGAGATCAGCCCTGGTTGTTCATTGGAAGGACTGATGTTGAAGCTGAAACTCCCAATACTTTGGCCACCTGATGCGAAGAGCTGACTCATTTGAAAAGACCCTGATGCTGGGGAAGATTCAAGGAAGGATGAGAAGGGGACAACAGAGGATGACATGGTTAGATGGCATCATTGACTCAACGGACATAGCTTTGGGTAGACTCTGGCAGTTGGTGATGGACAGGGAGGCCTGGCATGCTGCGGTTCATGGGGTTGCAAAGAGTTGGATACAACTGAACGACTGAACTGAAATGAACTGAACTGTATTATTATTACTATTCTTATTTTGTTGGGGAGGAGGTAGGTAGCTATAGGAAAATTTTGATGCAAAGAAATCAGGGAACATTAATATCATCTTGACTAACAAATTTTTCCTCTTGTCTTATTTTACTTCATTTTCTCCATTTGACCCTTATTCACATTCCAATATTTCTATAACTATTATTTTATGTATTTAATATATATTCTTAGTTAGATATGTGTAATCCTAGAGAAGGTATATAAAATTATCCACATTGTTTAACAAAAATAGTGTTATGCTGTAGGTTTCATCTTCCATTTTAGTCAAGTCTGTGTTTTTAAGTGTATCTTTTCTCTATAGAGCATATTGCTTAATAGAGCTTATTGCTCTTAAATAGAGCATATTGCTTCTAACTGTCCCTTAGTAAACCATCTTATGTGTACATTATACTCATTCATTTTCTTGATAACTACTTAGAATGTTACAATGAATATCATATAAATAATATACATGTGCCAGTCTCTTTGTGAGCACTTGCACGATAATTAGGACTCAAATAAGTACAGATAAGTATTTAAATCCATTCTACAGTCATAGAATATTTACATACTTAATTTTAATGAAAATTAGAAGAATTTGTTCAGAATGGATGAAGGAGTTTAGTCCAACATTAAATGCCAAAGTGTTCCTGTTTTCATTTATTCTCACAAACACTTGACTGTATTGTATTTCAAAAATTTTACCAACAAAATATGTGCAAATTTAAATTTCCTTTTTTTTTTTTTGTTTTTACCGTTTTAATATTTTGGTATCATTAAGACAGCTTCATAAATCAGTGATTTAAGGCTTTTTTTTTTTTTTTTTTTTTCAAATTTCACTGATACTCATAGACAAAGTAAGTATACTGGTCACAAACTAAGAGGTTTTCACAATGTCTAACAGTGGCCAGCCAGGCTTCAACAGTAAACCATGAACTTTCGGATATTCAAGCTGGATTTAGAAAAGGAAGAGGAAACAAAGATCAGATTGCCAACATCTGTTGGATCATAGAAAAAGCAAGAGAGTTCCAGAAAAACGTCTACTTCTGCATTATCGACTGAGCAAAAGCCTTTGACTGTGTGGATCACAACAAACTGGAAAATTCTTTAAGTGATGGGAATACCAGACCACCTGACCTGCCTCCTAAGAAATCTGTATGCAGGTCAGGAAGCAACAGTTAGATCTGGACATGGAACAATAGACTGGTTCCAAATTGGGAAAGGAGTATGTCAAGGCTGTATATTGTCACCCTGCTTATTTAACTTCTATGCAGAGTACATCATGAGATATGCTGGACTGGATGAAGCACAAACTGGAACCAAGATTGCTGGGAGAAATATCAATAATCTCATGCAGATGACACCACCCTTATGGCAGAAAGTGAAGAACTAAAGAGCCTCTTGACAAAAGTAAAAGAGAAGGGTGCAAAAGTTGCCTTAAATCTCAACAATCAGAAAACTAAGATCGTGGCATCTGGTCCCATCACTTCATGGGAAATAGATGGGGAAATGATGGAAACAGTGACAGCCTTTATTCAATTTATTTATTTATTTTTGGCTCCAAAGTCACTGCAGATGGTGACTGCAGCTATGAGATTAAAAGATGTTTGCTTCTTGGAAGAAAAGCTATGACCAACCTAGAAAGCATATTAAAAAACAGAGACATTACTTTGCCAACAAATGCCCATCTAGATAAAGCTATGGTTTTTCCATTAGCCATGTATGGATGTGAGAGTTGGACTATAAAGAAAGCTGAGTGCCAAAAGGATTGATGCTTCTGAACTGTGTTAGAGAAAACTCTTGAGAGTCCCTTGGACTTCAAGGAAATTCAACCAGTCCATTCTAAAAGAAATCAGTCCTGAATATTCATTGGGCGGACTGATGTTTCAGCTGAAGTTTCAGTATTTTGGCCACCTGATGGGAAGAGCTGACTCACCATTTGAAAAGACCATAATGCTGCGAAAGATTAAAAGCAGGAAGAGAAGGGGACGACAGAGGGTGAGATGGCTGGATGGCATCACTGAGTCGATGGACATGAGTTTGAGTAAACTCAGGGAGTTGGTGATGGGCAGGGTGGCCCAGCGTGCTGCAGTCCATAGGGTCACAAAGCGTCAGACACAACTGAGTGACTGAACTGAATATTGGCAAGGGATTGCTACCTAATATATACTGAGATTTTAAAATTAATAACTGTGATGCCAATAAAAGTTGAACATAGGAATTCCCTGTCAGTTCAGTGGTTAGGAATTAGAACTCTCCTCTTAGTCAGATAACTATGATCCCATAAACAACACAGTGAGACCAAATACAAAAGAAGTTAGTTCAGAAGTTAAATGTCAGGCAAAGAACATGTATAAGGACTTGATTGAAAGAAATCAGAATAGCTAAAAAAAAAAAAAAAAATACAAACAGATGTTCCACCTCACTGGTAGATAGCAATATGCAAATTAAACCAAAAAGTAAAACCCAGTTTGTTTATAGAAAGGATGGAGAAGTCCCTTCCCATTAAATTAAAAACAGAGTTTAAACATCAATTAATGGTTTTACATGTTCTTAGATTTTTTGCAAAATCACTAGCTACATCTGGGAATAGTTACTGCTAAGATTTCTACTCTTGGTATAAATAATATAAAATAATGTTTAAATTTACTACTTTCAATTAAGACTGAGGTCTCTGTTTTTCTTTTTCTCTATTATATATAAACTTGCCATTTGTCTACCTTCCAATAGTTTAAAGATGTTTGATAGGCTCATAGAGTCACTGATAAGTAAACAGTTAATCTTCAAAGGCACTTTAATTGGAAAGTGCATATAAAAACACTGATGTGCATTTATTTACATTCTTCTGAGTGTATCTTTCTATTTATTGTCATAAAAGTACTCTGTTAACAGTTGATTTCTGATTCAGCATCTTCTCAGTTACCATTATTATCTGTAAACTACAACCATAGTGGTAAGATTTAGAAGTTATAAAATCTGACAATAAAACAGTGTTGAAATATGCTTCCAGGGAAATATTTTGTTTCATTTAGTCTTGAATATAATTTTTTTGGTTTAATTTAAAAACTAACACAGTGGGGAAAAGCTTATACATTTTAGGAGAGGCTAAAATACAAAAGGAAAAACTGGTTTTGTATTATCCAGTTAATGTTTTGTGACATACTGAGGAAGGCACTATTATGTATTACCAAACTCTTTCTCTTTTTTTAATTAATTAATTTTAATTGGAGGCTAATTACTTTACAATATTGTGTTTTGTTTTGTTTTGTTTTTTTGCCATACATTGACATGAATCAGCCTCAAGTACACATGTGTCTCCCAGTCCTGAAACCCTTTCCCACCTCCTTCCCCATCCCATCTCTCTGGGTGGTCCCAGTGCACTGGCTCTGGGTGCCCTGTTTCATGTATCAAACTTGGCCTGATCATCTATTTCACATATGGTAATATACATGTTTCAAAGTTCCAGTGCTATTCTTTCAAATCAACCCACCCTCGCCTTCTCCCATAGAATCCAAAAATCTGTTCTTTACATCTATATCTCTTTTGCTGTCTCACATAGAAGGTCATCATTACCATCTTTCTAAATTTCATATATATATATACACATGGGTTAATACACTGTATTGGCACTTTTCTTTCTTACTACACTCAGTTAATAGGCTCCAGTTTCATTTACCTCATTAGAACTGACTCAAATGTGTTCAATAGCTGATTAATATTCCATTGTGTATATGTACTTTATCCATTCATCTGCCGATGGACTTCTAGGTTGCTTCCATGTCCTGGCTATTGTAAACAGTGCTGTGATGAAAATTGGGGTACACCTGTCTCTTTCAATTCTGGTTTACTCGGTGTGTATGCTCAGCAGTGGGATTGCTGGGTCATAAGGCAGTTCTATTTCCAGTTTTTTAAGGAATCTTCACACTGTTCTCCACAGTGGCTGTACTAGTTTGGATTCCGACCAACAGTGTAAGAGGGTTCCTTTTCTCCACACCCTCTTCAGCATTATTGTTTGTAGACTTTTTGATAGCAGCCATTCTGACTAGCATGAGACGGTACCTCACTGTGGTTTTGATTTGCATTTCTCTGATAAGGAGTGATGTTGAGCATCTTTTCATGTGTTTCTTGGCCATTTGTATATCTTTGGAGAAATGTCTGTTTAGTTCTTTGGCCCATTTTTTTGATTGGGTTGTTTATTTTTCTCGTGTTGAGCTGCATGAGCTGCTTGTATATTTTTGAGATTAATTCTTTGTCAGTTGCTTTATTTGTTATTATTTTCTCCATCCTGCTTTAATTACTGCTATATACATGGGAGACAGCGTTTAACTTAATCAGAATAGACTGAGATAGTGAAGAATCCACATGCAATGGAGGAGAGACACCTAGGTTTGATCCCTGGGTCAGGATGATACCCTGGAGAACGGAATGTCTACCCACTCCAGTATTCATGCCTGGAGAATCCCATTAACAGAGGAGCCTGGTGGTCTACGGTTCATGGGGTTGCAAAGAGTCAGACATAATTGAGTGACTAATTCTTTTACTTTCACTTGAAGGACAGCATTTAACTTAATCAGAAAAGACTGGCCCTCAACTTGAAGCACCTGGGTGTTTTATCCTGATTAACATCTCTCTTCCAATTATAAAAATTCAAGCCTCTCAATCAGCCATGGTTGACTTTCACCCCTGTGCTGTTATCCACATTCCCCTCATTTGAAAAATCACCACCACTGTTACCTTTATACAAAAATTACTCTATAAATTCTTCTCTGTTATTTCAAATCATCTCAGAAATTTTCTTTAACCTCTCTGTGTCATGAGCAAAGCCCTTGGGAATCTCCAGGAAAAATAAGACAGAACTTGCATAATGTCTGCATTCTCAGTCCTGACCGACTCTCTGTGACCCCCATGGAATACAGCCTGCCAGGGTCTTCTGTCCGTGGAATTCTCCAGGCCAGAATACTGGAGTGGGTAACCATTCTCTTCTCTAGGGGATGTTCCCAACCCAGGGATTGAACCCACATCTACCACATTTGCAGGTTCTTTACCACTGCGCCACCTGGGAAGCCCAAGACAGAACTTAGGCAATAAAGTCTAACCTCTTCTTTTAGGTTTAGTCTAGTTTCACTTGTCCATAGGGAGCTGTGTGCAGAGGCCTTGGACTTAACAAACTAGGTTAGAGTTTCCAGTGCACACCCACTCCCTATCTTGGCAGCTGCATTTAGAAATGGCTCAAAATGGCAATGGTGTACCATGTGCAAAAGTGCTGTGACTTGAAGTGCTTCAGCCTGAAGTGCTCTGAGCAACAAGACTGCAAAGACCTCGCATCTCCTTATGCAGACGAGAGTATGGGTGATGAAAATCAGCAAAAACGTATCAGGGGAATTGTTCATGCAAGGGAAAATGATCAGTGGAGCCTGATGAGAACAGTGTCTCTGTGCAGTTTGTCAGATACCAGGATGAGCTTTCAGATCTTTCTCAGACCTGGGGCAAGTTAAAATTCAGGAAACTGTAGGGAGGAGAGAAACCTGACGAATGTCTGGTCAAGACAAAACAGAAGGCATGAATGGGCAACTAAGAGCATTCAGTCAGTGGGGATGAAAATCTTCCCTACTCCAGGAAATGTGGTTTCTCTGCTCAAACTGGACCATGGTGGGCAGGGGCTACTTGGTTTGTGGACCATGGGAAACTTTACTAACACCAAATCCTCTGCAATCCAACCTTTCCCTGAGGGGAAACATTCCGAAACATCATCCCAGCAAAAGCCCATTAACAACTCTCAGGAACTAAAAATAGAATCATCTGGGTAATAGATTAAGGACTCACCTTTTTCTTTTCCTTTCTGCTTCAGTCTCACTTACTCATGGGGTGCCTCTTGCAGAGGCCTTGCCCCTGACACTTCAGGTCAGAGTTTCTAGTGCAAAAGTGCACCTGGCACTTCAACTCTGGGACACTCAAGATGGCGGTGGTGGGCTGTGTGCCGAGGAGGTGCTGCACCCCTCACTGGGCTGAAGCCTGAGCAGCTCAGCTGTGCGCATGCCCTGCGGGCACCTTCTCCCAGACAAGGTCCCCATTAAGCAGCCCCGCCCACCACCTGTGGAGAAAACATGGCCTCTACAGACTGCAAACTCACACCTTCTCATTTTTTTATTTACAAAACAGAAATAGAAACACAGACTAGAGAACAAAATGTATAGACACCAAGGGGAAGAAAGGGGTGGATAAATTAGGATTAACATATACATAATATTGTGCATAAAATAGATAACTAATGAGAAATGAAAGAATAAAGATTTATTTTGCTTCTGAAGCAAACTAGGTCACTTCTATTGATTCAGCTACACTGGGCAGAGGGCTCCCCAGGTGATGCTAGTGGTAGAGAATCCACCTGCCAATGCAGCAGACATAAGACGTGGGAGTTTGATTCCTGGGTGGGGAAGATCCCCTGGAGGAGGGCATGAGAATCCACTCCAGTATTCTGCCTGGAGAACCACATGGACAGAGAAGCCTGGTAGGCTACAGTCTAAAAGGTTGCAAAGAGTTGGACACAACTGAAGCGACTTAGTATGCATTCACACTGGGTAGAAGTTTCCTTCTTGGGGCCTGGCATGACAATGCCAGTAATCCTTGTTTCGATTAAACTTGGCACTCCCCTGAGTAGTTTACTTTCTATACTGGACATCTGAGGCTCTTTTCTTTCTTTCTTTTTTTTTTTTTTTTTTTAACCAAATATAACAAATTATTATAGAAAAACCATTATCTTTCCTAAATATCTATTATTGCAATCATTCAATCTGTAGCTCACTTTGTGATTGATCAAATCTCAAGCAACTAAGCTAAAATACAAGGATCAGTTTTTATTTTTATGAAGTGCAAATATGTTACTAGTCTTTTTGATGATGATATATCTAACTCAAACTTAATGAGGTACCCATTTTATAGCATGAATGCTCATTAACATAGAAGTGTGGTTAATTTTACAGTACTACTGACATTTGTACTCTTACAACTAGTGACTATTTTCATAATTTTTATATATGTAGATGTGTGATCTTTATTGAAAAATTGCAATTGCTGATATTATTGGTTTGTATTTTAAATATCTTTATTTTGTAAGAAAAATCAAGATGAATTTTAAACACTGATAAGTTGAAATTTATTTCAAGGTTATTGAAAAGAAGAGGAAGTGAAGAAAAATGGAAGAAAGTGTGATGAAATGTGAAGGAGGCACAAGAAAGGAGGCATGATATCAGGGTTGTACTCCCATATCCAGCCACTGTGTTGGCCCAAGTCTTTCTGACATTCACTTCCTTTGAACTTATGATGGGGATTTCTAATATGATTAAGCAGGAAAATGACTTCTGGTTGTGATCACCTTCATGTAGCCCACTGAACTGTTTTCAAAAGATTCGTGAATTTCATGAGGTGTTTTATTTTGTACAATTTTTGCCCCGTTTTGTTTTGTTTTAAAGAGAAATTCTGTGTTGCTATACTGTTGTTTTGCAATATCTGAAAAGAAATGTACAGTTCTGAGAAAAACAAATTTATAACTCTGAAAGGAATATCAAAGGTTTAAAAGGTTACAGACAATACTTGCTATCAGAGGGCAAAGGGAATTTTGGAATACACACTGTTATCTCTATTTATACAGCAGGCAGGGAATCAGCCAGGTCCTTCAGTGATGGAGGAGATGTCCTGAGCTAGGATGAGCTCCAGCTGGAGGTTTTGTTATGGGCAGAGCTGGCCTCATCTGACAGCATCTGTTTCCTGGAAGCACTGTTTATTCTTGATTCTTGAATTTAAAGCTTGATGGGGAAGGCAGAAGGGGTGACTTCAACTTTTTCCTTTTCCTTCTACTCTAGCCACCATCTCCATTCTCTACCTTTATTTTTTTCATAAAAATCACCTACTGGCCTCTTTGCAACACCCACAATGACTTCCTGCTTTGGTTAAGGCAGTGAAAGCATTCCACTATCTTCTAAAGTCAAGAAAAGAAAATTAGAAGAAAAAAAAAAAAGCATGTTTTTTGTTATTCCATCTCCTTGGGGCTGGGGGGGGGGGACTCATTATGTTCTTTGAGAAAGAGAAAATGCCATATTGAACAGTGCTATAAAGTTTGTTAAATTCAGTCCTAAATCCCACATAACCTTCACTGTCTGAAACAAATCTAAAAAGGAGAATCCAAAAGAACATCAAAAGACTTTGCTCTAAAAATAGCAACATAGGGACCATTGAGAGGGTCAGCAGCATGGCTTCATTCAGTGATATTTATGTTGTCCTATGCTGCTTCTGCCAATAGAACAAGATGCCTCTAGATCCTCTAGATGTTTGAGATGGTTCTCTAGTTGCTCAACATTAAACTGAGTAATTACACTCCAGTGCCTGACTCTGCAGATGGCAGCTCTTTTAGTGTTAAAGTACAAGTACAGCAACTTTTTCTTTCATTCTCTCTTGAGGATGACCTAGCTTCCTGTATTGCAGCTATGTTGGAGTACATTGGAATGCCTAATTTTACATAAAAAGCATCTATAGCCTTCCACTATTCTTTCAAACTAGGTTTCTATCAATCATTTTGAAATCGCTCAGTCATGTCAGACTCTTAGCGACCCCATGGACTGCAACCTACCAGGCTCCTCTGTCCATGGGGCTTTCCAGGCAAGAGTACTGGAGTGGGGTGCCATTGCCTTCTCCAGACCTAACTATATATGCTATGGTAAAGCAACTTTTGTGGCCTGAGCTAACATTATATTTCAGGAGTTCTGACATTGCTATTCCATAGACTGAGCTAAAACAGAAACCTATGTGTACAGATATAATTAATATGCACAGTCCTTGTTTATTACTTTAGCCTATATTTTTCCCTTTCTTCCACTGCCTTATTTCTGCCAAAGTAAAGAGACTCCAATCATGACTACCACACACTCTCCACATCTTCCAGTAGTCTATATTTGTCAAATGGTAATCTAACCCAAATGTAAAGCACAATGGGGAAAAAAAAAAGTCCTTAAAAGTGACTTTGAAGGAGAACCTGATAAATATGCAAAGCAGCATATACTTAGTCTCCCCGTTGGGGTGTTTATTAGAAGTAACAAAAAAGGACTGCAGAGGAAGGAACACTTCCAAACTCATTCTACGAGGCCACCATCACCCTGATACCAAAACCAGACAAAGACAATACACAAAAAAGAAAACTACATGCCAATATCACTGATGAACATAGATGTAAAAATGCTCAACAAAATTTTAGCAAACAGAATTCAGCAATACATCAAAAAACTCATACACCATGATCAAGTTAGGTTTATTCCAAGAATGCAAGAATTCATTATATGCAAATCAATCAATGTGATACACCATATTAACAAATTGAAAGATAAAAACCATATGGTAATCTCAATAGATGGAGAAAAAGACTGACAAAATTCAGCATTCATTTATGATTAAAACTCTTCAAGAAATGGGCATAGCAGGAACCTACCTCATCATAGTAAAGGCCATATATGATAAGCCTACAACAAACATCATTCTCAGTGGTGAAAAACTGAAAGCATTATCCCCAAAATCAGGAACAAGACAAGGCTATTATTCAACATAGTTTTGGAAGTCCTAGCTACAACAAACACAGAAGAAAAATAAATTAATGGAATACAGATCAGAAAAGAAGTGAAGTTCTCTTTGCAGATGACATGATGCTGTACACAGATAATTCTAAAGATAGCATCAGAAAATTACTAGAGCTAATCAGTTAATTTAGAAAAGTTGCAGGATACAAAATCAACACATAGAAATCACTTGCATTTTTATATACTAACAATGAAAAATCAGAAAGAGCAATTAAGGAATCAATCCCATTCACCCCTGCAACAAAAAGAATTAAATATCTAGGAATAAACTTACCTAGAGAGACAAAAGAACTCGACACAGAAAATAATAAGGAAATAAATAAATCAAAAATGCATAAGTATATGGAGAGATAATCCAAGTTCCTGGGTAGGAAGAATCAATATTGTGAAAATGACTAAACTATCAAACACAATCTACAGATTCAATGAGATCCCTATCAAATTACCAATGGTATTTTTCACAGAAATAGAACAGAAAATTTCACAATTCATATGAAAACACAAAAGACCCCATATAGCCAAAGAGTCTTGAGAATGAAGAATGGAGCTGGAGGAATCAGCCTTCCTGACTTCAGATTACACTACAAAGCTATAGTCATCAAGACAGTATGGTACTGGCACAAAAACAGAAATATAGACCAATGGAACAATACAGAAAGCCTAGAAATAAACCCATGCATCTAAGGGTACCTTATTTTTTACAAAGGAGGCAAGAATATACAATAGGGGCAAAGACAGCCTCTTCAATAAATGGTGCTGGGAAAACTGGACAGCTACATGTAAAGTAATGAAATTAAAAACCTTCCTAACAACATACACAAAGGTAAACTCAAAATGGATTAAAGATCTAAATGTAAGACCAGGAATTTTTATAAAACTCTTAGAGGAAAACATAGGCAGAATAATTTGACATAAATCAAAGCAAGATCCTCTATGACCCACCTCCCAAAGGAATGGAAATAAAAACAAAAGTAAACAAGTGGGACTTGATTAAACTTAAAAACTTTTGCATAGCAAACGAAACTATAAGCAAAGTAAAATACAGCCCTCAGAATGGGAAAAATAATAGCAAATGAAAAAACTGACAAAGGATTAATTTACAAAATATACAAGCAGCTCCTACAACTCAATGTTGGAAAGATAAACAACCCAATCAAAAAGTGGGGAAAAGACCTAAACAAAGATTTCTCAAAAGAAGAGATACAGATGACTAACAAGCACATGAAAAGATGCTCAATATCACTTATTATTAGACAAATGCAAATCAAAACAACGAGATATCACCTCACACAAGTCAGAATGGCCATCATCAAAAAACCTACAAATAATAAATGCTGGAGTGGTCATGGAAAAAAGGGAACACTCTTGCACTGTTGGTGGGAAAGTAAATTGATACAGTTGCTGTGGAAGATGGTATGGAGAGTCCTTAAAACCTGGGAATAAAATCACCATCAGCTAAGTTCAGTAGTTCAGTCCTGTCCGAATCTTTGCAACACCTGAATCGCAGCACGCCAGGCCTCCCTGTCCATCACCAACTCCCGGAGTTCACTCAGACTCACGTCCATCAAGTCAGCGATGCCAGCCAGCCATCTCATCCTCGGTCTTCCCCTTGTCCTCCTGCCCCCAATCCCTCCCAGCATCACAGTCTTTTCCAATGAGTCAACTCTTCACATGAGGTGGCCAAAGTACTGGAATTTCAGCTTTAGCATCATTCCTGCCAAAGGAATCCCAGGGCTGATCTCCTTCAGAATGGATTGGTTGGATCTCCTTGCAGTCCAAGGGACTCGCAAGAGTCTTCTCCAACACCACAGTTCAGAAGCATCAATTCTTCGGCGCTCAGACTTCTTCACAGTCCAGCTCTCACATCCATACATAACCAGAGGAAAAACTATAGCCTTGACTAGACGGACCTGTGTTGGCAAAGTAATGTCTTTGCTTTTCAATATGCTATCTAGGTTGGTCATAACTTTCCTTCCAAAGAGTAAGCGTCTTTTAATTTCAAGGCTGCAACCACCATCTGCAGTGATTTTGGAGCCCAGAAAAATAAACTGCACTGTTTCCAAGTTTCCCCATCTATTTCCCATGAAGTGATGCGACCACATGCCATGATCTTCATTTTCTGAAGGTTGAGCTTTAAGCCAACTTTTTCACATTCCTCTTTCACTTTCATCAAGAGGCTTTTTAGTTCCTCTTCACTTTCTGCCATAAGGGTGGTGTCATTTGCATATCTGAGGTTATTGATATTTCTCCCAGCAATCCTGATTCCAGCTTCTGCTTCTTCCAGCCCAGCATTTCTCATGATGTACTCTGCATCCTTTTCCTATTTGTAACAAGTCTGTTGTTCCATGTCCAGTTCTAACTGTTGTTTCCTGACCTGCATACACATTTCTCAAGAGGCAGGTCAGGTGGCCTGGTATTCCCATCTCTTTCAGAATCTTCCATAGTTTATTGTGATCCCCAGAGTCAAAGGCTTTGGCATCATCAATAAAGCAGAAATGGATGTTTTTCTGGAACTCTCCTGCTTTTTTGATGATCCAGCGGATGTTGGCAATTTGATCTCTGGTTCCTCTGCCTTTTCTAAAACCAGCTTTCACATCAGAGAGTTCACGGTTCACGTATTGCTGAAGCCTGGCTTGGAGAATTTTGAGCATTACTTTATTAGTGTGTGAGATGAGTGCAATTGTGCCGTAGTTTGGGCATTCTTTGGCATTGCCTTTCTTTGGGATTGGAATGAAAACTGACCTTTTCCAGTCCTGTGGCCACTGCTGAGTTTTCCAAATTTGCTGTCATATTGAGTGCAGTACTTTCACAGGATCATCTTTCAGGATTTGAAATAGCTCAACTGGAATTCCATCACCTTCACTAGCTTTGTTGGTAGTGATGCTTTTTAAGGCCCACTTGACTTCACATTTCAGGATGTCTGGCCTTAGGTGAGTGATCACACCATCATGACCCAGGAAATCCCACTCCTAGGTATATACCCTGAGAAAACCAAAATTGAAAAAAATACATATATATCACTACTCATTGAAGCACTATTTAAAATAACTATAGATGGGGAAACAGTGGAAACGGTATCAGACTTTATTTTGGGGAGCTTCAAAATCACTGCAGATGGTGATTGCAGCCATGAAATTAAAAGACGCTTACTCCTTGGAAGAAAAGTTATGACCAACCTAGATAACATATTCAAAAGCAGAGACTTTACTTTGCCGACTAAGGTTCATCTAGTCAAGGCTATGATTTTTCCTGTGGTCATGTATGGATGTGAGAGTTGGACTGTGAAGAAGGCTGAGCACCAAATAATTGATGCTTTTGAAGTGTGGTGTTGGAGAAGACTCTTGAGAGTCCCCTGGACTGCAAGGAGATCCAACCAATCTATTCTGAAGGAGATCAGCCCTGGGATTTCTTTGGAAGGAATGATGCTAAAGCTGAAACTCCAGTACTTTGGCCACCTCATGAGAAGAGTTGACTCACTGGAAAAGACTGTGATGCTGGGAAGGATTGGGGGCAGGAAGAGGAGGGGATGACAGAGGATGAGATGGCTGGCTGGCATCACTGACTTGATGGACGTGAGTCTGAATGAACTCCAGAAGTTGGTGATGGACAGAGAGGCCTGGCGTCCTGCGATTCACAGGGTCGCAAAGAGTCAGACACGACTGAGCGCCTAAACTGAACTGAGCTGAACTGACAACATGAAAGCAATCTAGATGTCCATCGACAAATGGCTAAAGTAGTTGTCCTACATATACACAATGGAATATTACTCAGCCATAAAAGGAATGCATTTGAGTCAGTTCTTTTGAGGTGGATAAACCTAGAACTTATTATGCCGAGTGAAGTGAGTCAGAAAGAGAAAGATAAAATCATATTCTAACACATAGATATGGAATCTAGAAGAATGATACTGAAGAACTTATTTACAGGGCAACAATGGAGAAAGAGACATAAAGAATAGACTTATGGACATGAGAAGAGGGGAGGAGAGGGTGAGATGTGTGGAAAGAATAACATGGAAACTTACATTACCATATGTAAAATAAACAGCCAACAGGAATTTGCTGCATGGTTCAGGAAACTCAAACAGGGCTCTCTGTCAACCTAGAGGGGTGGGATGGGGAGGGAGGTGGGAGGGAGATTCATAAGGGAGGGGGTATACGTATACCTGTGGCTGATTCATGTTGGGGTTTGACAGAAAACAACAAAATTCTGTAAAGCAATTATCCTTCAATAAAAAACAATAATAAAAAAAGAAGTAGCGAAAAAGGAATGGAGTAAGCTTACTAATTCAGCATAGACATAGTGGATCAAAGACATAAACGTTTATTTTTTACCTTAAACAGTACTATTTTCATCATTTTTATTAATATACAGATTTATCATCTATAGCCAATTAATGAATATTCACTGATACATTTTTGTATGGCATCATGAACAAGATAAAAATATCAAAGATGCTAATAAAGGTGTCCAAAGTGAGAAGCTATAAAAGATTACAAGTTTCTCTATTTACCATTAATTAATTATAAGGCAAAGAAGAAAAATCATCACCTGTGAATATCCCTAATATTATGTTAATAAAACAATTAAAATATTAATAGGAACAAATTTCTAAATGGAGCTATGGCTTTTTTTTTGAATCATTGCCATAGTATAAAATTAGATTTCTTTATTTAGTGTTTAACAGCATTATAAAAATACACAAATTAGAGCTTTCAATCACAACAACTGGAAGAGTTAGATAATGCCCAAGCACATTCTCTAAAAGTCATTCAATAAATTTAAAATAGGTTAATGTATAAAAATTTATAGTAATAATTTCTCTCCACATATATCTCTCCTGTTCCTAGCACTAGACACAAATATACACAATAAATGATTCTAAAGGGCCCTTTTCCCAAAATGATGGTGACAATGTTTGCCATTTACATATAACAGAAGACAGTAAAAAGTTTTACATTCAAGTCTATGTTCTATGTTCAACATGCATTTTAAACCTGTAACTCACAAGTTAGTTCCGGAAACATATTTACTGCATTCTAAGAAATAGAATAACTAGATTAAGTGCCCATTTCTTTACTTAACATTACTTTGCAATAGTTAAATCTTGTAGAATTAATTCTCATCTTCTATCGCTATACTCCAACCTAAGAAAAAATGATTAGATAGTCCAATATTTTTTACATTATACATTCACCAATTTCTGAGTGCTTTTCTATTTTACAAAGGTTTCCTCACATTTAGATGCTGCTTTAGATGGGGAGACTTTAATATTAGTATTTAAAGATGAATATTCAGGGAACAGTTCTAGGTGATAACTTTACGTTTCAAAGGTCAAAGGATTTACCAGTTCAATTCAGTAACTCAGCTGTGTCTGACTCTTTGTGACACCATGGACTGCAGTACACCAGGCTTCTCTGTCCATCTCCAACTCCCAGAGCTTACTCAAACTCGTGTCCATTGAGTTGGTGATGCCATCCAAACATCTCATCCTCTGCTGTCCCCTTCTCCTCCTGCCTTCAATCAAAGGACTTGCAATTGCCACCTAAAGTGCTCTAAGGGAGCTCTGGAATCGCCTTATCACCAGATTTTGGCTAGAATATATAGTAAATTCTCCTAGAGTTGTGGAATGTTTTCAGGCAGGTAAGTTAGGAGGTCTGGGTTATTTTAGGAATATGGACTTAAGCTGATAGAAGCCATGCAAGAGTTTGGCTAATTTCCTCCGTTGATGGAGCTGGATAGAACCATTATTTGCCAAAAGTTCTGCAGTTCTCATAACTAAATAATTTTCTGATTTTCATTTACATTCCAAATATATTACTGTTGTCTTAAGAGAAACAGTCCACAACATAAGAGCAGTGAGTTTGTTTTATTCAGGTTCCTACTGAGGATGAAAGTATGAGAGACAGCCTCTTAATTAGCTTTGGAAAAACTGCTCTGAAGAAGTAGGGGAGAAGCCAGTTTATGCATCATTTTGGCTTCCCTGGTGGCTCAGATGGTAAAGTATCTGTCTGCAATGCAGGGGATCTGGGTTCAATCCCTGGGTTGGGAAGATGCCCTGGAGAAGGAAATGACAGACCACTCCAGTACTTTTGTCTGCAAAATCCCATGGACGGAGGAGCTTGGTAGGCTATAGTCCATGGGGTCGCAAAGAGTCGGACACGACTGAGCAACTTCACTTTCTTATGCTTACTCTTCCTAACAGAGCAAGAATCTTTAGTAGCTAGAAAACTGATGCTGTTATTGAAGTTTCCAGAAAAACCACAGGGCAAAAATAAAATGTTTTGAGAGTTGAGCTTTCCTCTTGAGATGCATAATGCCCATAGGCTCTGGAAACAGATATAACAGTCCTGATAGTAGACAGCACTTAAGGGTCCAACTTTCACGTGCTTCACCTGGAGACTGAGTGTAATTTTATCTCAAGTCTCTTCAGATGAAACAGTATAACACCAAAATTGGCAAAAAGTGATGCAATTATCCTGTATTCCAGCTGTAGATGTTAAGAGCTTGACCTAGTCCTAAAGACAAAGAATAACCTGAACTTCAATGTCTCTTAAAATACACATCCAGACAGAACTTTCTAATGTAATGATAAATTAAAGAATTAAAGAAGGGAAGAAAGAAAGGTGAAAACAGAAGGAAGTGCAGAATACAAGGACAAAGTGATTGGAAGGATGGAAGGACAGAGAGAGATAAAACAACATTATAGATAAACACAAATAAATAATAAACAATGATTCAGAAGATTCTCTTTGAACATGTGATTTACATAAAAACACTAGGGAAATTTTTTGTAAGGAAGACTTTCAGGAAATATAGAACAGATTGAAGAAAAAAAGGCTGCAAAAGGAGATAAAAATAAAAATGAATAGTATGCAAAAATGTTGCATACACCAAAAAGAGCAAAAGAAAAAATAATGCTGTAAACAATTTAGAAGATAATTTACAGTGGAAAACAATGTAGCAATGTTGAGGGAAAATCTGAAAATAAGGAACTAGAGATAGAGTGTGATACAGATGTTAAACTAACATATATGTTAGGAAATATGAACAGGATCTATACTCAAAGAAATAATGGAGTAAATTTTTTAAGCCGTAAAGAATAATAAAGTAAAGTTAAGCTTAATTAAAAAATGATAATATGTATTCTAAAGTTCTTTCAGGAAAGATCAATGAAAATAAACCCATCTTTTTTTTCTGGAGTGCCAAGAAAGGAAGTACAATCTTTTCCAATATAGTCTTAAGTTCTCCAGAGTCACTTATTTTTCTTTTTTTATTTAAAAATTAGCTTTTATTTTTTTTTTCTTTAATATAGTAGAACTTGTGCTTCTTTATTCAGTTTGAATACAATGGAGAAGGTGTTTAAGACAGGGCATTGGGGACAATCAGGGTTGTAACTGCCATAAGTAAGACTTTTCATTTAATTCCACTGTTTGGTCTCATTTCCTTCCTATCGAGGATTTTAGATGGTTGTTATGCTTCCTGCTTTTTCTTCAACTACAAATTCCATATATTCTTGGTTGCTGATGACTTGTTTCGATTTGAACTGTCAACAGGGTTTCATTTAATCTTTCTCTTGAAAATAACTTTGAACCTTCTTTCAGTTCAGTTCAGTTCAGTTGCTCAGTCGTGCCCAACTCTTTGCGACACCATGAATCGCAGCACGCCAGTCCGCCCTGTCCATCATCAATTCCCGAACCTGCCTCTTGAGAAACCTATATGCAGGTTAGGAAGCAACAGTTAGAACTGGACATGGAACAACAGACTGAATCTTCTTTACTGCAAGCTAAACCATTTCATAGTTGTCCAAGCAAGAATACTAGATTGGGTTGCCCTGCTCTCATCCAGGGGGTCTTCCTGACCCAGGGATCAAACCCTTGTCTCTTACATCTCCTGTATTGGCAGGCAGGTTCTTTACCTCTAGTGTCACCTGGGAACCTTCTTTACTAAGGGATTTAGTTCTGTCTTTCTAAGGAGGTCTTGCAAGGAAATGGAGACAATCTAAATACATATTCTATTATCTCAAAATTTTCTTCAATTGGTAATTGAAACAGCATGCACACATAATTGAGGGACAAAGTGTAAATAACATAAATTTTATAATATGGGAGGAAAAAATAAGAGCAAAGGAACATAGGAAGAAGAAATGAGAGAAACTGTGGTGGAGAGATGTGTAAATGTGCTAGTTGCTTGACTTAACTGTGCTAAGCACAAGATGTTAAAAGTCATTTGAACAAGAAATAGACTTCTAAGTATTAAATATATGTAAGGAGAAAATTCTTAAGTGTTTTGCATATCTCCTGAAAAGGAGAATTATAGTAGTTTTGCTCTGGGTAATCTTTTCAAGGATGTTTGTATAGTAAGCAACCTTGAAAGACAGAGAATGGCTCCCTCTGAGCAGATATAACTCTCTAGGATAATAAGATAATAACTCTCATAGGGATAAAGATTGGCAGGTTTTCCAGCAGCTCCTTACACAAGCTGGGGCTTCCTAATGTCGAGGTTCATCTCCTAAAAAGCAGCTCCACTGCACGTGAAAGCATCCTCTGGCCTTCACTGTGTGGCACTGTAGGAATTGGGGCTCAGGGAATGGGCAAAAGTAGCGTGTCTGGGGCTACTGTTATTTCATTGACCAATATATTTTCTTTTCTCTCTGGCAAAGTTATTTATAAAGTTGTTGCTAAGTGAATTTATGAATTCACAAGTAAACTAAAATCCTAGAGCTTTCAAAGTTCTTGACAGCATGCTATTTAAAAACACAATCATTAACAGAAATTACTCACACATCGAAAAATTTGAAGTGTTGGCAGGAAGATGTATGTAAAAAATATAAATTATTGTATCCCTCAAGGGTAGTCAGCAAATAATGCCTTATATCTATTCATCAACACATAGTATTATAATCATACTACATAGAATTAGAAACATAGGACAACAAAAGATTAAAGAATGTAATGTTCAAAAATATTTGCCTGTGACAAGTCCTAGAATAAGAAAGACAGAACACTGTAGTTTCTCATGAGATGAAATTTTTTCACTTTTTTCATGAATTATATAATAATTAAACCTGGAAATATAATCCTTTAAGTATCTTGTTAGAATAATTTACAATAGTTACTTTAAAAAAGTAAATATAGTATGATGTAGGTTTTTTTCTCTACTATATTAAAAAAGTGCCAGAAGACAACTGAAGTAGTTTCTGTAGAGTTAAAGGAAATTTCTGAAGCCCCAAAATACATAATTAGGACAAGTTTTTCTTTCTTGACTTTAAACAATAGAAAAGCATTCTCAAATATGAAAAATTCTTTATTTATACCACCTATTTAGCATCTTTGAAAGTATTTCTTAGATACCTAGTGAAAGTTAATCAAAACAAAAAATTTCAAGGGGAGAGGGGCAGAGTATAAAATATTTGGAAGGTCATCATAAGAGATTATCAACACACATAGTTTGTAACATGTTTCAAGATTCCTTTGGACAGTTGTTTGCTCAGAAAACCATTACTAGTCTGCATACATAGATGATCAGGTAAATAAAGGGACATGGTGATAGTGTCATTTCACTAAGGCAATTGAATTAAATCTTAATAAGAACAGGTTCTTTACAATTTGATATTCTTTAGTAAATAAATACAGGAGAATGGGAACTCTCTCCTCAAAGAGTTTGAGAACACATGGAGAGCTCTAAATAAGATTGTACTATTTTAAAGCAAAACTACACTTTATGAAATACTAGAGCTCAAAATCTCAATGTGTTAGGGTAATTAACACTATAGAATGTGTGAGTGATACAGGCTTAAAATTGAATGTAATAAATGCATTCTTTCAAAATGCAATTATGCAATTTAATAACATATATGCAGGTCAGGAAGTAACAGTTAGAACTGGACATGGAACAACAGACTGGTTCCAAATAGGAAAAGGAGTACCTCAAGGCTGTATATTGTCACCCTGCTTATTTAACTTCTATGCAGAGAGTACATCATGAGAAACGCTGGGCTGGAAGAAGCACAAGCTGGAATCAAGACTGCTGGGAGAAATATCAATAACCTTAGACATGCAGATGACACCACCCTTATGGCAGAAAGTGAAGAGGAACTCAAAGGCCTCTTGATGAAAGTGAAAGTGGAGAGTGAAAAAGTTGGCGTAGGGCTCAACATTCCGAAAACGAAGATCATGGCATCTGGTCCCATCACTTCATGGGAAATAGATGGGGAAACAGTGGAAACAGTGTTAGACTTTATTTTTTGGGGCTCCAAAATCACTGCAGATGGTGGTTGCAGCCTTGAAATTAAAAGACGCTTACTCCTTTGAAGAGAAACTATGACCAACCTAGATAGCGTATTGAAAAGCAAAGACATTACTTTGCCAACACAGGTCCGTCTAGTCAAGGCTATGGTTTTTCCTGTAGTCATGTATGGATGTGAGAGTTGGACTGTGAAGAAGGCTGAGCGCCGAAGAATTGATGCGTTTGAACTGTGGTGTTGGAGAAGACTCTTGAGAGTCCCTGGGACTGCAAGGAGATCCAACCAGTCCATTCTGAAGGAGGTCAGACCTGGGATTTCTTTGGAAGGAATGATGCTAAAGCTGAAACTCTAGTACTTTGGTCACCTCATGTGAAGAGTTGACTCATTGGAAAAGACTGTGATGCTGGGAGGGATTGGGGGCAGGAGGAGAAGGGGATGACAGAGGATGAGATGGCTGGCTGGCATCACTGACTCAATGGACATGAATTTGGGTGAACTCTGGGAGTTGGTGATGGACAGGGAGGCCTGGCGTACTGCGATTCATGGGGTTGCAAAGAGTCGGACACCACTAAGTGACTGAATTGAACTGAACTGAAGTGATGATACAACAAATAAATAGATTTTTCTGGTTTATAAATTCCATTTTCTTATTGTTCATCTTTAGATTAAGCCAGATACTTAGGTCTTAAACATTCTTCGTATTTGGCAGCACAAATTTTCTGGATGTGCAATGTGGAAGTTCTTCACATAATCATTATGAATCTTGAAGCACTTGATAAGAATTATATTATTTTTGGATAAAAAAACAAAATAGTTGTTTTAAAGTACTCTTCAAATATGAGTTTAGATAGTAAATAAAATTCATGTTGAAATGTAGTATAAGTTTCACATAGAAGATATTTCAATTCCAGAATATTTCTTTACCTCAGTTTAATTTCAAAGATTACCAGAGAGAGAATCAAGTTATTCATGTCTCCAATTTCTTCCAATTGGATGGAAAAATAAAATATGATTTATTAAATTTGATTTGTGGAAATGTTTAGAATGATGATTGTGCTCTAGGACATGGGCTTGTACTTGTTGAAATTTAAAATTTATAAAAAATTTAAGGGACATTTTGCTTAGGGGGAAAAATAAATCATATACTGTCTTTTATTGAACAGTTCATACTTATAAATTAGGTCACATGCATGAGGAAATATTTTCCAAAAAATATTTTCATACTCGGGATCAGTGATTACTGCTGCGGCAGGAAGGATGAGTGAGAGAGTAAACGTGTTGTCTGTATGCCCTAGGAATTCCCTCAGGTTGCTGTTCTCCATACCAAAGTACTACGCTAACAGATACTATGCTAGCAGATTTTCTAATTTCTGATGTATACTTCTAAATTAATCATTGATTAACTTAGTTTTTAAGGTGCATTATAAAACACTAAGGTCATATATACATATATTATTTCAGATTGTTGGGGTGAAATTTTTGTGTTACAAATATGATTATACTCATACAGGATTAAATCTTCCACACTTTATATTGCAATGGCTTATAAAAATTTTTAATGTTGGCATACTACATAAAACAAAATCTTACTCTTTGTATAGTGAGTTTTAAGACAAAATGTTACTCTTAATAATTTCTCTTCAAAATCAGTAATGGTAAGATTGGATTTTGAAAGACCTGTGCTCACTATAACATTTTTATTATTTCACTGTCTATTTATAGATACTAATAACACCATATGGTCCAGTGATGGAAATACCTGTCACCCTGACAAATATTGATTAAATCACTTGGAATTACCTGAGGCACATGGGGAGTTAAAGGAGACTTGGTTACACATGTATATATGTTTGACTAAAAATTGTCCTTTAGTAGAACGTAAATGAAGCAAATATTGAAACAGGGAGTTTTTTTCTCACAGGAAAAAGTGTTTCTCACTCATCTGCATTTAATACTGAATTTCTTAATTATTTAGAGATATATACAAGACATACTATTTAATTTTATTTATTTAAATACTTTTATATATTCAAATATAATCTTGCTACTCTTCACACTTGGTAATTTTAATTGGCAGCAGGGAGACACTTTTCCATAGAAGTAGAGAATTCTCTTCTTGTATACAGCCTTGGAAAAATGCCAGGATTTATTTAAATAGTCCGTGTTTCCAACAACTTTCAACTAAATATCACTGGTTTATACATACCTGCAGGTTAGATTACACAAAATTGTTGTATATTTCATAATCATTGATCTACTTACTAAAGTAGTATCTTATGTTTGTTGTGTATTTCAGTGAGACAAAAATAGGCAAGTGCTCTAAAATTCAACTGCCAGGTTGAAAAGGTAAAAAAGAAAAAAAAAAAAATTGTTAAAGTCACCAAACTTTATAAGGCTCAAACCTTACCTATAAACTATATATATATAATCCATGAGTGAAATTTGCTCAGTCGTGTCTGATTCTCTGCAAATTCAGGAGAATTTGCCTGAATTCTCCAAGCAAGAATACTGGAGTGGGTAGCCTTTCCCTTCTCCAGGGGATCTTCCCAACCCAGGGATTGAACCCAGGTCTCCTGCATTGCAGATGGATTTTTTACCAGCTTAGCCACAAGGGAAGCCCAAGAATACTGGAGTGGTTATCCAATCTCTTCTCCACAGAATCTCCCCAACTCAGGAATTGAACCAGGGTCTCCTGTATTGCAGATGGATTCTTTACCAACTGAGTTATCAGGGAAGCCTTATAATATATGGTCTATAATATGTGACTTCTCCTGACCCTGAAAATAAAGAAAAGTAGATTATTATATGTTTTTTCTAATCATATATCCAACTATTTACTGATGGTCACTGAATATAATGACAAATGCTTGCTACTGCTACTATAATGTGAACCTAAGTATTATAACATAAGTATGGCAATTTTTGAAGCAATATACATATTGCATTTCTGAGAATTCATAGCCTGCAATGACATTCAGCCAATAATATGACTTTAATTAATTTTCAGTATATTGTTAGTTCATACTTAGTAGTAGGAAAAAAAAACATCTTTGCATTAATATATTTTAAAAGGGAATATAAGAGCAGTTGTAATTACCAAGTGGTTTTTAAACATTTAACAGTGATACTCTAAAAGACGATTATGATCATAGGTATTATCAGGAAGGCAATGCCAAAGATAAATTCATTAGGAAAAATAACATGGCAATGTTTTTTGATAGCTCACCACTGTCAAATAGTCATAAGTTTAGAAATAGAGGAAGGATATGGTAAAATGTGTTTCTGAGAATAGGAATATCTATAGATAGCTTTATTTTTAATAAATATTAATAAAGTTTTTTTGTGCTTACCTTTGCCCCCAAATATCTTACCGCTCATAATCCTCTAAGTATTTTCTGAATAATACTTTAAAAGAAAATGATTTCAGTAAGCAGTAATTTTAGAAGATAGCTGTTAAATACTTGAGTGTAAAACAGTAGTCTCGGGCGGGGGGGGGGGAATCATGTTCCTAACTACTTCAAATTCTAGTCTCTTTATGTTTCTTTAAACTTAAATATTATATTACTTAAAAATAGCTTTGTCAGTAAAGCATGTCTGCTTAGGGACCTACCCTACTCTTTGCCAAAGTTCCATTGTGTAATAAAATATCTCAATAGACTCTAGTACATATGTGTGTCAGTAGTCTTAACACCCGAACCAAACTTTGCCTGAAAGTTTTCAGAATCTATGTGAGGAAGTTGTAAAATAAAAGAAATGTTAAAATTAAAATTATGTAAGCTTAAATAATGTTCTCAATTAAAATAACAAAGACTCATATTCATAATTTTCTAATATGTATTACATTTTTGTATCATCTAAGTGATTAAGACAAGGCTGTGGTCCATGTGGAAAATTCTTAAAGAGATGGGAATACCAGACCACCTGATCAGTGTCCTGAAAAATCTCTATGCAAGTCAAGAGACGACAGTTAGAAATGGACCTGAAACAACAGACTGGTTCCACATGAGGAAAGAAGTATATCAAGGCTGCATACTGTCACCCTGCTTATTTAACCTATATGCAGAGTACATCATGAAAAATGATGGGCTATATGAAGCACAAGCTGGAATCAAGATTTCCAGAAGAAATATCAATAACCTCAGATATGCAGATGACACCACCCTTATGGCAGAAAGTTAAGAAAAACTAATGAAAGAGGAAAGTGAAAAAGTTGGCTTAAAACTCAACATTCAGAAAACTAAGATCATGGCATCCGGTCCCATCAATTCATGGCAAATAGATGGGAAAACAATGGAAACAGTGAGAGACTCTATTTTCTTGGGCTCCAAAATCGCTGCAGATGGTGACTGCAGGCATGAAATTAAAAGACGCTTGCTCCTGAGAAGAAAAGCTATGACCAACCTAGACAGCATTATTAAAAAGTAGAGACATTGCTTTGTCAACAAAGGTCCATCTAGTCAAAGCTATGGTTTTTCTAGTAGTCATGTATGGATGGAGAGTTGGGTTATAAAGAAAGCTTAGTGCCAAATAATTGATGCTTTTGATCTGTGGTGTAGGAGAACACTCTTGGGAGTTCCTTGGACTGCAAGGAGATCCAACCAGTCCATCCTGAATATTCATTGTAAGGACTGATGCTGAAGCTGAAACTCCAATACTTTGGCCACCTAATGCGAAGAACTGACTCATCTAAAAAGACTCTGGTGCTGGGAAAGATGGAGGGCTGGAGGAGAAGGGGGCAAAAGAGAATGAGATGGTTGGATGGCATCACTGACTCAATGGTCATGAGTTTGAGTATACTCTGGGAATTGGTGATGGACAGGGAGTCCTGATGTGCTGCAGTCCATGGGATCACAAAGAGTCAGACACAACTGAGCAACTGAACTAAACTGAAGAGGGTATAAAACTTATGAACAACGTTATTAGTCAAAATATCAACTTTGACACAGTCAGATGACTTTAAGCAAAGGAGTAATATGATCTAAGTTAAGTTTTGATAGGTCAACTTAGCAATTATGCCATGCCTAGTAGAATAATCGCAGAAGCAAGGAAAGCATTTAGACAACCTTTGCAATCAGTTCTGGTTACATAATTTGACAGAACAGTGCAAAATGAAAATATTGGATTGTCATTTTTAAAAATGTTCAAGAATTTCAAGAAGCCAAGAGCAGAGTCCTTTTATCCACAGGGACCTACTGCACAGTTATGTCACATAGGAAGCTGGTCCTTCTTGCCATTTCTTGGGTCTGGGTGGTGACATTATTAGTGCTGAACTGATCAAAAGTTGAATAGTGAAGACTTAACAGACTGGATTTGGAAAATGACAGAAAGAGAGGAGACAAGCATAAACTTAGGTCACCACCCAGACCCAAGAATTGAGATAACTGTGCAGTAGGTCCCTGTGTATAAAAGGACTCTGCTCTTGCCTTCTTGAAAATTTTTTAAAATGAGAATCCAACATGTTCATTTTGTACTGGAGTAGGAGATGGTAACCCACTCCTGTATTCTTGCCTGAGAAATCTCAGACAGAGGAGCCTGGAGGGCTACAGTCCATGGAGTCATAAAGAGTCAGACAAGACTGAATGACTAAACACATATACAGTAGTAATTCAAGAAAATATATTTGAAATTGTTATCTTAATATGTATGTGAGATTTCACATGCATGTTTGCACTTGACTCCAGAGTGTCTTTAAGATACCTATTTACCTTATCCACTTGAAAGAACTTGTTGATAACTCAAACTAAATACTGATGTTCAAGGAAAATAATTTGTATCTAAATATTCAAAACCTAGACTTATGATTAAATGACAGGGCATCTTTTTTACCTTTATTCTTAAATGATTACAAAGTTATTAATTTCTGGATTATAAAAATAATTCATAAACAGTATAATAGATTTTGTGCTAAAAATTGAAAGGACCACCCTCATAGTAAGCTCATTATTTTTTAAAGCCCATGTCTGTTAGTGTCTGTTGAGCTTTAAAATGTACACATTCTATGAGCCAGAAAGTGAACTTCTTCATAGCTTCCCCTATTTCCAATAGCATTCCTTCCTTGTGTTGACTTTTTGTTCTGTAATTTAAAATGCTCTGAGGACACAAATATCAAGTAAATTGCTTATAATTGCATTCCTACTTGTTATTAAATTCAATTAATAAGTATACTCTAAATATATATGAGAATGAAAGTATGCATTCAGGCTTTAATTTTCATGCTAATTTTTTGCTTATTTTCTAATCAATGCTGAAAAAAGCCTTAAGATGCTCTTCAGCTTCGACTCTGGAGGTCAACAAGGACATTGAAGAGCAGAGAGCTGATAAAATGGGGGCTACAAGGCAGAGCAAACCACTGTGATTATTTCCTCAGTGTCTGTTTTGCAGAAAGATCTTGTTATCTGAAAAACTCAAGAAGATTATAAAGGTTATTTTTCAAGGTAGAAGATGTGTCAAAAAAAAAAAAAAACACTACTCAATCATGCTGTCAAAGATTTGTGTAGCTGAAATTAGAATTTATATTAGAAAATGTATTTCTCTTCTATATTGGATAAAGTAGAGAATTCAAATTTATAATTAAATCTGTGTTTCATGAATTTGATGATGTCCAACAACTGAGGAATCAAAAACAGTGTAATTATTTTCTAAGGTAATGAAATAAAGAATGGACATATCACAGAAACTATGATAGAATGGAGAGTTAATTTCATGTTTTATATTTATTTCAAATCAATTATAATGTTATGACTCTATCACAGATATTTATTTCTAGAAATGTATATTTTATACAAAATCAATATATAATTAAACTTATAAATTTAATATATAATTAATATATATGAAATTTATATTAATACCACTGTATAGTATTTATCTGAACTTCTCCATATAATAAAATATATTAAAAGTATTTAGGGATTTTCACAATGTAATAATGTGTATGCATGTGTGTGTGGGTGTATTTTAAATGAGAAAGACATAAAAAATGTTGACATATTGGTAGCTTTGTAAGCAAGTCTTTGAATTTCAAATAAGGGCTTCTCGTATTGGATTTTCAAGTAATAATTCAAAATTTATTTGCAGTTTTATAAGATTCTACTTCATGATTCCCAACTATTGAGATAAAAGACTCTAAGGAGCAATTTCCTGATGGATTTTATTAGTGAAAAATATGAAAATAAAAAGCAAGGAAGCACAGTTAACATTTATCATACATTATTTCTGTAATAAAAAAAAATTACTGATTGAGTCATCCAGGAACAATTTTTCTTTGAAAGAATAACTATATCACATGCAATACTAGAGATGCTGGTTTTATATATGTATTAAAATATTTTAAATGCACACAATACCATTTAAAAATATTTGTAATTCATTTTGGATTAAAATATATTAAAAGAGTGAAGTAAGTAACAAACTAACACTTGACAGTATTTGTAATTGATATATATTCAGTTTTAACCAAAATTTCAAGCAACTTAAAATTTTAAATAAAGTAAAATTCTACAGATTTCATAATTATGTGCAAACACAAAGTCCATAAACTCAATAAAGAGATCCAAAATGGTAATTCGAAGGTAGAAAAACTATCCCAATATTATTTGATAAAATAATTACTGATATTAATGTTTCCATTCATCTCTGATATTTCTGTATTTTTATATTCATACTCAAATTAGACTTGTGAGCATTAAATCACATTTATGGATAGATGGGACTATCTCAGTTCTTCAATTTATATAATTTTCTGTTATTATCTTCCAGAAGTTCAAATCAGTTTCACTAATGTAAAGATCCAAAAATAGTATATCGGACAATGCCTTCTGTCATATGGATACCCAAGAAAATAAACTTCTCTGTTTAACAATTTTATCTGGATTTTTTTCTTCTGTCTATACCAAACACTAGCTGGATAGTTAGAAATGAATACTTTATCAAATATTTAGCAAAATTACATATCATACACCATGCTAGATGCTGAATAAGACACATAAGGTTGTTTGTCTCTTGAAGTTTGCATTCTAGTGGGAAATTCAAACTGAAAAAATGTTTCCAAGTGTGCTGAATATAACCTAAGAGAAGAATACTGAAAGTGGAATTAAGAAAATCCAGAGGAATGGATCTTCAGTATGGTTTAAGAGAAGGAGACTATATCTCCCAGTTTGCCTGGAACAGGTCAACTCATGCCCATTATATATACGTGTGTGTGTTCAGTAGTATCCAACTCTTGTGACCCCACAGACTGCACACCTCCAGGCTCCTCTGTCCATGGGATTTCCCAGGCAAGAATACTGGACTGGGTTGCCAATTTCCTTCTCTGGAAGATCTTCCTGACCCAGGGATCAGCCTTGTATCTCCTGCATTGGCAGATGGATTCTTTCCTGCTGAACCGCCTGGGAAGCCCATTATATATCCACATGTTATTGTCAATAATATCCCATTTCACTCACAAAATTGTCACTGTGTGAACAATAATTGTATGGTTTCTCTACTTAATACTATGTTAATTTTCATTTCTCTTAATTGTGTTTTGGTTTCTGTTAAATAATAAATATTCAAAAACCGGGTTCCTCAGGAACTCATAAAAATGTATATTGTTGATTGAAAAGAGTAGCTTTTTTTTTTTTTTTCTTATCAGATAGTATACTTAGGAGGCAAATATGGTGATCTTACAGAACTCACCATAAACTCACCTGGATGGTTGGTCAACTTCTGTTTACATGGAATGTCCTTAGGGAATATGCAGAATAAAATATAAATCATCCTAAGCTAAATTGTGGATCTTTTTATTAAATTGATTAGATACTTTGTTGTGATTTACAAGTGCCATAGCAGGAGGAAAGAAAATAATATCAATCTGGTAAGATATTTAGCAGCAACTTATAGTTAAAATTGACCAAAATATAGAATATTTCTAAATTTATTTGAGCTTTTGTTTCTATTCTATTGAATTTTTCCAATGTAATTAAAAGAAATCAACATCTTAAACTTCTCATTTCCTCCACAGAAGTGACCTCTTATTCACCCAAATACTAGTTCTCCATGAGAACTACTTTCCAGACCAGAATTTGCTGAGATGTTTCTCTATTGTATGCCATGCGCAACTAGGTACCCAGCTTCTGATTTTCACTCTTTTAATGCTACAAACTCAGGTGTCCAGTCCCAGGTTTTCCTCATATTCCTGGGGTTCTATTGCTTCCACTCAGTTCAGATAATGCCACACTGTTACTTATTGGTTGCAAGTAATAGAAACCACTTTTGGTTGGGCAAGATATATCAGAGCATTTGTAGAATCAAAGGGGTAGTAGAACCTGGACAATAACTAAGACAGTCAAATCTTTCCACAGGAATAATCAGCTAAAGTTAGCATCACTGCCACCACTGACACTTGATGATCTCCACGCTCTCTGCTTCAGGACTCTGGCTGGCAGGCAGCTGCACTATGCTACTTGGTTTTATTTGGTTTCCTGACTCCCCTGTATCCCACTGAATGTTATCTACTTATTCTTTTGAAAGTCTTGGCAAATAAGAACCAAAGAAAAGGTTAATAAAGGACAATTAAAATAGTACAATGAATATATAGGTAGAGCATCACACTGGAAAACTGAAGATATTGAGATAGTGCTTTTGTCAATAGTAGCCGAAGAGTATTTTTTAAAAACTCATCTACCTAAGTCATTCAGGTGCTATACACTAAACAGTCCATGACTCTTGGAAATCTTTATTGAATTGGTTGTATAGGTCTATGTTTTTCCATCTCTACTTTTTTCCCTTTAAATGTGTCTTCTCCTTTAATTATCTTATAATTTTCATTCACTTATAATTGTTTTATTAAGGTACATCATAAACTATTATAATGCAGTATAGACTATCATTTTCAGATGAGTAAAATTATGTTTCATGTTATAATTTATTTTGTTTGTAGATTATAAATTGATGATGTAATATGTCCATTATGCCATTGTGGGTTATTTACTGCTCCTTAAGTACCAAAACATAGTGGCTTTAAACAATGCCAACTTAATTGTTCATGATGCTCAGAGTAGGAAACATGAGCCTGGCTCAGATGAGGGACTTTGTGAGGGGTTTCCCCTGCAGTTTTCATAAGGTAGCAGTCATAATATGACTTGATTGAGGTTGAATGGTTTCATATGTCTTTACTCACACGTGTAGCTCTGGTTCCTCAATTCTCATTCATGTGGTTTCTCATGTCCCAGTGGTATATAATGTCCTTATGGCTAGAAGAGGAAAGGAATGGATGTTAAACACTTCTTGATAAGTTATCTCTTGAACTCTAAAATCATCTGTACATCTTCCTGTGGGTCAAAGGAAGTCAAATTTCCAGTTCAGATTCAGTAGATGAGGAAATAAACTACTTCTTAATAGAAGTATGGCAAAGGTACTGCCAAAGAGAATACACATGGGGTAGGAGGAGTCATTGGCACATTGAAATAAACTAACTCCAATACTTAGCATAAGAATATAGATAGCCAGTTTAGTTATAGAAATAACATTTTAATTTATTCTATTAAGGATACTACATTAAGTGGGAAAGCATAACCTAGAAGAATATAGTAGTAAAGGAAAACTATCTTTTCAACAGTTTTTACACTTTCATACTAGTATGTTATTTCTATCGCATTCAAATACATTTTCAAAAACAGGGTAGAATACTATCTGAAAGCAAAGGATTTTTTGATTCATATTATGGAAAACAGCAAGTGAAAAAATAGCAAGATAAAATAAATATTAAAGCAGTAATAAATAATTTTGATAAACTATAACATTCAATATAGAAAAAGAATGGCATCTTTTAATATTGAGTAAAGTATGATATAATTCAATTAAAAATGTCATCATTTCAGTTCTCTTTACATCTGCTATCCTGGTGCATGCTTGTACTGCTCATACAAAGCACTACAGTGGAAACAGAGAAATGACCAATTTACACTGACATTAGGATTCATATTAGGTAAGGGGTAAAAAGGAAGTCATGTATGTGAGAAAGCGAATGACTACAACGTGATAATTTCTACCATCCTAGAACAGAAACCCACTCCAGTACTCTTGCCTGGAAAATCCCATGGATGGAGGAGCCTGGTAGGCTGTAGTCCATGGGGTCGCTAAGAGTTGGACACAACTGAACGACTTCACTTTCAGTTCACTTTCATGTATCGGAGAAGGAAATGGCAACCCACTCCAGTGTTCTTGCCTGGAGAATCCCAGGGATGGGGGAGCCTGGTGGGCTGCCGTCTATTGGGTCTCACAGAGTCGGACACAACTAAAGCGACTTAGCAGCAGCAGCAGCAGCAGAACAGAACAAAGCATTTCATCTCCTTGACCTACTTACAAGAACTCACTGTTGTCACAGTAGTTGTAGAATCTAATTTATTTGCAAAGACCTGCGTGGAAAAGGAGTTCACAAATCTCCCCTGGTAATCTTTTTATGGTCCAGTATGAATTTCTGTCAAGTGTATCTTCCTGTTGTCCAATCTAAATCACTCCTACTGCATTTTAAACATTTCTCCATGTCTTCTACTCTCAGTGGAAATGAACAGCAGCTGGTTATAATACTCCAGCTATGTATTTGAAGGTTACAGTTTTAAAAGGCATTCATTTAATCTGCTCTTAAAAAAAAAAAAAAAAACACTCATGAATTTCTGCATATATTCCTTACAAGATCATTGAATGTTTTTAAATGATCACAAGCCATAAAATCCATTAGCATACTAACACAACAATAAACAAAGTAGTTCCTATATGTGCCTCTCTCCTTGTTTACAATGCATTATATGTGTTGATAGATTTGACATAGTTTTTTTTTTTTCCATTCTATGAGGGATCACAGCCAGAATTTTAAGTATTTCAATTTGTGTGAAAGTTGGAGTATAAGGAGAAAAATATGAATGTATGTAAAAATATTGACCTATAATTAAAAAAAAAAAACACAGAAATCTTTATGAGTTTACTTAATGATAGCATCTTGATTTCCTTAATTTTCTAATTTGAACAGTGAAAACATGACAGCCTGGTATATTTTATGAGTTGAGTCGTAATGTATAAAAACTGTTTAATTCTAGAATTGAATTAGATAAATAATTATGAGTAAACTGGAAAGACATTGTTGGGAGAGATCAATGTTTTATTTGGGTGATATATGGCACAGTAAAGCTTCAGAAAGTGAAAGTGAAAGTGAAGTAGCTCAGTCGTGTCCCACTCTTTGCAACCCCGTGGACTGTAGCCTACCAGGCTCCCCCGTCCATGGGATTCTCCAGGCAAGAGTACTGGAGTGGGGTGCCATTGCCTTCTCCAGGGGATGCTCACGACCCAGGGATCGAACCCAGGTCTCCCGCATTGTAGGCAGATGCTTTACTGTCTGAGCCACCAGGGAAGACTGAAATCTTCAGAAAGACCATAGCCAAATGTACAAAAGTCTTAAATATCTCTTTCTATACTGCTTATTTAATACAATATCACAGCTGGAAAGACAATTATTTGTAGTACTGTTAGCATCTTGAAGGATTTCTTACTAACATTCAGAACACCCATAGTTCTAGATTCACCAGGGCATATTTCTATGGATTTAACAGTCTAGCAAAGTTCAATACAACTAGCTCCACCAAAAGATTATTTTTTCTCCTTTTCTTAATTCACTTTATAAATTTAAATTCACGACACTATTTAAAATATATGAAACAAAAGATGTACCAATCAGGCTATTAGATAGCTATTTGAAGGATGATGCAGTAGTGTGCTAATAATGTTATATCTTCTCTACTCTTTGGCCAAAAGGTGAAGTGTTTTTTTCTTACAAAGTTGCCTCAGGCCTGGTGGAACTTGGGTGTAAGGAAATATCTTCATGTTGATTCTTATATTCCTTGCCATTCTTTGTATTCTTAATAACTTGTAGGGAAAATAAGGGGAAAGTAACTGGTCCAGAAATTATATTGTATCTATAAGAAAATTGACAATAGGCCAGTGAATTTTTTGTATATTTCTCAAATATGAGAACTCTCTGTTTTCTGCTAGGCAATTTCACAGATAAAGGACTTGGTGTTAAATTTCATCATTTTTTTCAGGCATGAAGTGAGTGTACCTCACATGAGGCTGTATGCAACTATGATTGGCACACTCAGGTAAAGTCAGTCTTCTAATGTTTATTGTTAAATATTCTTTACAACATTTAATCAGGTGTATATCCTGTTATCATTTGGTGATTTCTTTTACCTTTAGGTCTTCGTGACTATCAGAGTATGTTCAGATTAATCATTGCAAATCCACCTACACTGCAACTATATTGCCTAGAATCCTCAATAAAAAGTTGGTGGTTTTAAACAATAATATATTATTGCTCATGCATCTATCTTGTAGGTCAGCTTGACATCAGCTGTTCTACACTGGGCTGCTCTAAGCAGTCTGTGCATCTCGGGGAGACTTGCTTACATTTCTACCAGAAAGCCAGGGAAAACTGACCAATGTTACACTAGATCTCATTCTCTTGAGATAACAGAGCTACGTGGGACTTATTTCACATGGAGATGGAATTGCTTGCTGCAAGAGGGAAACTGAAATTGGTTAGGGTTTTTTTTTAGGCCTAAGCTCAAAATCAGTACACTTTCATCACCATGGGTTTCACCACTTGGCCAAGTTCAAAGTTAAGGTTCAGATGCACACATTAGTTCATAGTAAAATGGACAGCAAAATTAGATGCCAACAGGCATGGTATTGGAAGGGTGAAAAATTATTTAAATATATTGGAAACAATTTGCCTGTGAACCCTATTGACTAGAAACTTATATGTAAGCAAAATAATTCTACATTAATAATATGAACTTTTTTGATGTTATCTAAAATTTTTGTATCTATTTATATAAAGATAATTTGTATTTGTTTTATATATCTATGCACGTATACATATAAATTATATATATATATATATATACACATATACATTGTACGTGCTTCAGATCAGTTTAGTTCATTTGCTCAGTCAGGTCTGACAGTTTGTGACCCGTGAATCACAGCACGCCAGGCCTCCCTGTCCATCACCATCTCCCGAAGTTCGCTCAAACTCACGTCCATCGAGTCAGTGATGCCATCCAGTCATCCTATCCTCTGTCATCCCCTTCTCCTCCTTCATCTAATCCTTTCCAGAATCAGGGTCTTTTTCAATGAGTCAACTCTTCGCATGAGGTGGCCAAAGTACTGGAGTTTCAGCTTCAGCATCAGTCCTTCCAATGAACACCCAGGACTGATCTCTTTTAGGATGGACTGGTTGGATCTCCTTGCAGTCCAAGGGACTCTCAAGGTCTTCTCCAACACCACAGTTCAAAAGCATCAATTCTTCGGCGCTCAGCTTTCTTCACACTCCAACTCTCACATCCATACATGACCACAGGAAAAACCATGGCTTTGACTAGACGGACCTTTGTTGGCAAAGTAATGTCTCTGCTTTTCAATATGCTATCTAGGTTGGTCATAGCTTTCCTTCCAAGGAGTAAGTGTCTTTTAATTTCATAGCTGCAATCACCATCTGCAGTGATTTGGGAGCCACCAAAAATAAGTCTGACACTGTTTCCACTGTTTCCCCATCTATTTCCCATGAAGTGATGGGACCAGATGCTATGAGCTTAGTTTTCTGAATGTTGAGCTTTAAGCCAAAGTTTTCACTCTCCTCTTTCATTTTCATCAAGAGGCTTTTTAGTTCCTCTTCATTTACTGCCATAAGGATGTTATCATCTGCATATCTGAGGTTATTGATATTTCTCCCGGCAATCTTGATACCAGCTTGTGCTTCCTCCAGCCCAACATTTCTCATGATGTACTCTGCATAGAAGTTAAATGACCAGGGTGACAATATACAGCCTTGACATACTTCTTTTCCTATTTGGAACCAGTCTGTTGTTCCATGTTCAGTTCTAGCTGTTGCTTCCTGAGCTGCATATAGGTTTCTCAAGAAGCAGGTCAGGTGGTCTGGTGTTCCCATCTCTTCCAGAATTTTCCACAGTTTATTGTGATCCACACAGTCAAAGGCTTTGGCATAGTCAATAAAGCAGAAATAGATATTTTTCTGGAACTCTCTTGCTTTTTCAGTGATCCAGCAGATGTTGGCAATTTGATCTCTGGTTCCTCTGCCTTTTCTAAAACCACCTTGAACATCTGGAATTTCACGGTTCATGTATTGCTGAAGCCTGCCTTGGAGAATTTTGAGCATTACTTTACTAGCATGTGAGATGAGTGCAATTGTGCAGTAGTTTGAGCATTCTTTGGCATTGCCTTTCTTTGAGATGAAAACTGACCTTTTCCAGTCCTGTGGCCACTGCTGAGTTTTCCAAATTTGCTGGCATATTGAGTGCAGCACATTCACAGCATCATCTTTCAGGATTTGAAATAGCTCAACTGGAATTCCATCACCTCCACTAGATTTATTCATAGTGATGCTTTCTAAGGCCCACTTGACTTCACATCCCAGGATGTCTGGCTCTAGGTAAGTGATCACACCATCGTTATTACCTTGGTCATGAAGCTCTTTTTTGTACAGTTCATCTGTGTATTCTTGCCACCTCTTCTTAATATCTTCTGCTTCTTTTAGGTCCATACCATTTCTGTCCTTTATCGAGCCCATCTTTGCATGAAATATTCCCTTGGTATCTCTAATTTTCTTGAAGAGATCTCTAGTCTTTCCCATTCTGTTGTTTTCCTCTATTTCTTTGCATTGATCGCTGAAGAAGGCTTTCTTATTTCTCCTTGCTATTCTCTGGAACTCTGTATTCAGATGTTTATATCTTTCCTTTTCTCCTTTGCTTTTCACTTTTCTTATTTTCACAGCTATTTGTAACGCCTCCCAAGACAGCCATTTTGCTTTTTTTGCATTTCTTTTCCATGGGGATGGTCTTGATCCCTGTCTCCTGTACAATGTCATGAACCTCATTCCATAGTTCATCAGGAACTCTATCAGATTTTGTTCCTTAAATCCATTTCTCACTTCCACTGTATACTCATAAGGGATTTGATTTAGGTCATACCTGAATGGTCTAGTGGTTTTCCCTATTTTCTTCAATTTAAGTCTGAATTTGGCATTAAGGAGTTCATGATCTGAGCCACAGTCAGTTTCCGGTCTTGTTTTTGCTGACTGTATTGAGCTTCTCCATCTTTTGCTGCAAAGAATATAATCAATCTGATTTTGGTGTTGACCATCTGGTGATGTCCATGTGTTGAGTCTTCTCTTATGTTGTTGGAAGAGGGTGTTTGCTATGACCAGTGCCTTCTCTTGGTAAAACTCTCTTAGCCTTTGCCCTGCTTCATTCCACATTCCAAGGCCAAATTTGCCTGTTACTCCAGATGTTTCTTGACTTCCTACTTTTGCATTCCAGTCCCCTATAATGCAAAGGACATCTTTTTGTGTGTGTTACGTGCTTATATTTGTACAAAATAAAAATAAACACTTAGCTTTGAAATTTATCTTTAAAAGTGTTTTACAGTAAGCTTTCTTGGTGGCTCAGATTGTAATGTGACTGCCTGCAACTCAGAAGACCCAGGTTTGATCTCTGGGTCAGGAAGATCTCCAGGAGAAGGAAATGGCAACCCACTCCAGTATTCTTGCCTGGAAAATCCTATGGATGGAGGAGATGGTTAGCTACAGTCCATGTGGTCACAAAGAGTTGAACATGACTGAGCATCTTCACTTTACAGTAAGCTATGACATGAATATTTCAAATTTTATACATAGGAAAATGATTGGTCAAACACATGCATGCATGCTTACTTGCTCAGTCATGTCCGACTCTTTATGACAGTTTGGACTGTACCCTTTCTGGCTCCTCTGTCTAGGATGTTTTTTAGGCAAGAATACTGGTGTGGGTTGCCATTTCCTCCTTCAGAGGATCTTCTCAACACTGGGATCAAACACACACCCCCTGTATCTCCTTCCTTTCAGGTGGATTCTTTACCAGCTGAGCCATTGGGAAAGTCTATTGGTCAAATGTTAGGAGGTAAACACTTTTCAGTGACAGGCTATGACTAATAGGTCTATCAATTTTTTAAATGAATAAAAGATTCAAATTCCAAATGTAAATATCAGTCAAATGAGTCTTTTTTGACTAGTACTTTTATATGCTATGGGTATGCGTCCCAGGTGGTGCAGTGGTAAAGTATCCATCTGACAGTGCAGGAGATGCAGAAGATGCAGGTTCAATCCTTGGGTCAGGAAGATCCCCTGGAGTAGTGAGTGGCAACCCACTCCAGTATTCTTACCTGGAAAATTCCATGGGCAGAGGAGCCTGATGGACTACAGTTCATGAGGTACCAAAGAGTTGGAATGACTGAATGACTGAGCACACATACAGAGTTTGCTTAGCCAATGACATACTGGAGACTAACTATATATTACAACATACATCAAGCTAATATATGTAATATCAAAATAAATAATAGTTCAACCTTTTAAACATAAAATCTTGTGATAGTTAATTTTGTGTGTCAACTTGACTGTATCACTGATGTTCAGATACCATGATTAAACATTATTTCTGAGTGTATTTGGGATAATGTTTACAAAAGAGATTAGCATTTGATTTGGTAGACAGAGTTAACAAAATTGCCCTCTGCATATGAATGGGTGTCATAAAAACCCTTTAGAGCCTGGATATAATATAATAAAAATTTGGAGAAAAATAATTTGTTTTCTCTCTCTCTCTCTCTCTCTCTCTATATATATATATATATATATATATATATATATATATATATATATATATATATATGATTCATTGATCTGAGCAATGATTTTTCTCTTGCCTTTGATGTTCCTGGTTTTTGGACTTTCAGACACAGGCTTGGAAAATATGCCATCACCTCTCTGGTTCTTATGCCTCTGAACTAAACAACCAGCATTTCTTGGTCTCTACCTTGCAGAAGGCAGATTCTGCAATATCTGTCTTTATACACATATACCTATCTTCTTAATTGTGTTTCTCTTGGAAACTATAGCTGATACAGTTCTCTACCTCGTATCTTTAAAATATTTGAGTGGAAATAGAAACTCTCCAAATTCTACCTGCTTGAATGGTTGGGCAGATATTCACCGGCATTTAAACTCCCTGTATAAGTGCCTGATTACTAATATTCCCTCTGAATGTATTATGCTCTCTCTCTCTCTCTCTCGTGTGTATAAAGATTAAAAGTAGAGATATCCAATTACAAATTTTATTTTTCTCATCTATAGTCTTAATAATCTAGTTACCATTATTCTTTGAGTGTTACAGATTAGAACAATTGTAACAGTCCTTATAATATCTAATATATAAATAACTCAAAATATATTTAATATTCATCCATCTTACAAAGTTCTTTTAAAATTCTTTTTAGAAATTAGATGAACATAAAAGTCCATATGAAATGACTTGAAAAAAATCTACATGTAACTAAAAGAAACATAAATATAGACACCTCTTTCAGGTTACAATTTTTTCAAGAGAAAACAGAGAGGGAAAGTTTGGGGCAAAGGAATCTTTTTGCAATAAGGGTTTTTATAGTAAAACTCTATAAGTGATAAATTAAAAAAATTTTTTGATGATAAAGGATGAGAGAAGAAAACTGCAGTATTGAGTTGATACTTGAGTTGATGGAGGGGTATAGCAACCAGATTAGAAACAAAAGACTATTGTCCAACACAAGTTCATGTGCCCAACACACTGTGAAGACACTCATCTCAAAACATCAGAGTTTAAAGTGGGAGAAGGGCTTATTTCATGGTCTATACAAGTAAAATGGGTGACCTTGCTCAAAGGACCCAAATTCCCAGAGGACTTTCGGTGAAATATTTTAAAAGACAAGCTGAGGGAGGAGAGTTGCAGGATGCATGATTAAGCTTGTGCACAATTCTCTGATTGTTTGATGGTGAAATAACAGGGCTTTGTCACAGGTAGGTCTGGAGGATACTTACTAATGGTCTTCACGCAATTAACTTCTTCCATTTGGTAGCGGTTTAGCATATGCAAAACAACACAGGATTGTGCCTCAGTTATTGTTATCTAGGTACTTTAGAGAGGTTCCATTACTGTCACATGGCTAATTTGCTGTTTAAATTCTTAGTTCTCCTAGCTCAATTGCTTTTTTTTTTTTTTTTTTTTTTCACTGCAGGTTTACTTCACATCATTAGTTCATGAGTCAGCCTTTTGTGACTAATGGGAGCCCTGGGAGACTACAGCTTTTTTATAAACAAGAGGCAGGTAGAGGACATAGTTGGGGGTATCTGGTCCCAGGAAGGTCCCATAGGATCCTGCTCAGTTACAAGACCTTTGATAGAAGTAAAGGGCTTCTTAATATGTAATATAAGTGAAGTCAGAATATAAGTGTTCAAAAGAAGGAGCATTGTTAGAAGTATGAGAATAGAAGTATGATATTTTTCTCTTCCAATTGCTTTCTTTTTAAAACAAAATGTTAGTAAAATTTTTCTACTGAGTTATGCAGGGGCAGGTAGATGAAATATAAAAGAGTTATATCAGAAAATGGGAATGTGAAGTTAATATATACATGTAAGTTAGTTAATATATACATGTAAGTTAATATATGCATGTGCCCATTTAAGATTTGCATACATAAATATGATGAGACTATATAATATTGTTATATTCTTTTTCTAGTGATATTCAGACACTTAGGTGTGAACTCAAAATAGATCAATAACTGTAGTGAGGGTTGTCTACTTTCATATGTCAGATGGAGAGAATAGCATAAGACTTTAGGGGATGGTATTGTTAATAAAGGAAGTGAGAAAACAAATTGTTGCATAGTGAAAACTTGTGGCATTAACTGGTTGGAGTTCTCAGTGCAGTCAAAGGACTCTTGGAGTACAGCAGCACTTAGAATAAGTCAACTTGGTGGGAAAAGACATGATATCTGAGAGACAGGGTTCATATATATATATATATATATATATATATATATATATATATATATATATATATATAGTGGCTTTTTTCCCCCTAGTTTTGATTCTGTCATGAATTAATTTTTATATTTAATTAACATTTATTTTTGACAATCCTGCTCAGCTTGTGGAATCTTAATTCCCTGATTAGGGTTTGAACTAGGCCCCCAGCAGTGGAACCATGGAGTTCTAACCACTGAACTGGCAGGGAATTCTCTACAGGATTCTTAAAATATGCACTTCAGAAAAAGGTAGTTACTAGTGCTGGCAGTCAATTTTAAGTGTGACCATGTGAGCAGTTAGTTAAGATAAAGTAGGAAAATGACCTTATAATTTTGATTTTATAGCAGCATTACAGGTTGGCTGGATTTCTTTCACTGCCCTACAAAAATTATTCTTGAAGACTTTCAGGAGGTTTGAAACCATTCTGATTTCAAGCCTTTAACTTACTTGAATATTATGCAACTCTGGAGGTGCTTCAATAGCCATAACATAATATATGAAGTGTTAATTGTACCTTAGTCAATTAATTATTGACAAATAACTTTTGCTTTTAGTTGTCTGCTTCAGTTATTCATTTCTTAATATTTTGTAACATGTAGTTAATAATAATTATTTTACTTCCGGTGGTTGTTACTTAACTTTCTCTCTCATTTCTCAGTGATTATCCCAATCTTTATTTCAGATTATTGTTTTAAGTACTAATACAAGATAATCTGCTACCATATTTTTATTTTGCTATTGTTTTTTCTAGAATAATTTTGTCCTCAGTATTATCTGTTTATCTTAACTTTGTATTTTAAATATAACTATTTTTCACTGAGAGTAAAACTTTTTATTATCCTAGAAGTTAAAAATTGAGTTAGACAAGGCTGTGGTCCCAGTGTGATTAGATTGACTAGTTTTCTGTGAGTATGGTTTCAGTGTGTCTGCCCTCTGATGCCCTCTTGCAACACTCATCATCTTACTTGGGTTTCTCTTACCTTGGCGTGGGGTATCTCTTCACGGCTGCTTCAGCAAAGCACAGCCGCTGTTCCTTACCTTGGACGAGGGGTATCTCCTTACTGCCGCCATTCCTGACCTTCAGTGTGGGATACCTCCTCATGGCAGGTCATGGTGGAGAGGCCTGAGAGAATGTGATCCACTGGAGAAGGGAATGGCAAGCCACTTCAGTATTCTTGCCTTGAGAACCCCATGAACAGTAGAAAAAGGCAAAATGATAGGATACCAAAAGAGGAACTCCCCAGGTCATTAGGTGCCCAATATGCTACTGGAGATCAGTGGGGAAATAACTCCAGAAAGAATGAAGGGATGGAGCCAAAGCAAAAACAATACCCAGTTGTGGATGTGACTGGTGACAGAAGCAAGATCCGATGCTGTAAAAAGCAATATTGCACAGGAACCTGGAATGTCAGGTCCATGAATCAAGGCAAATTGGAAGTGGTCAAACAAGAGATGGCAAGGGTGAATGTCGACATTCTAAGGAATCAGTGAACTAAAATTGACTGGAATGGGTGAATTTAACTCAGATGACCATTACATCTACTACTGAGGGCAGGAATCCCTCAGAAGAAATGGAGTAGCTATCATGGTCAACAAAAGAGTCCGAAATGCAGTACTTGGATGCAATCTCAAAAACGACAGAATGATCTCTGTTCGTCTCCAAGGCAAACCATTCAATATCACAGTTATCCAAGTCTATGCCCTGACCAGTAATGCTGAAGAAACTGAAGCTGAATGGTTTTGTGAAGACCTACAAGATCTTTTAAAACTAATACCCAAAAAAGATGTCCTTTTCATTATAGGGATGCAAAAGAGGGAATTCAAGAAACACCTGGAGTAACAGGCAAATTTGGCCTTGTAATACGGAATGAAGCAGGGCAAAGACTAATAGAGTTTTGTCAAGAAAATGCACTGGTCATAGCAAACACCATCTTCCAACAACACAAGAGAAGACTCTACACATGGACATCACCAGACGGTCAACACCAAAATCAGGCTGATTATATTCTTTGCAGCAAAAGATGGAGAAGCTCTACACAGTCAACAAAAACAAGACGGGGAGCTGACTGTGGCTCAGACCATGAACTCCTTATTGCCAAATTCAGACTTAAATTGAATAAAGTACGGAAAACCGATAGGCCATTCAGGTATGACCTAAATCAAATTCCTTATGAGTATACAGTGGAAGTGAGAAATAGATATAAGGACCTAGATCTGATAGATAGAGTGCCTGATGAATGATGGAATGAGGTTCGTGACATTGTAACAGGAGACAGGGATCAAGACCATCCCCATGGAAAAGAAATGCAAAATAGCAAAATGGCTGTCTGGGCAGGACTTACAAATAGCTGTGAAAAGAAGAGAGGCAGAAAGCAAAGGAGAAAAGGAAAGATATAAGCATCCGAATGCAGAGTTCCGAAGAATAGCAAGAAGAGATAAGAAAGCCTTCTTCAGCAATCAATGCAAAGAAATAGAGGAAAACAACAGAATGGGAAAGACTAGAGATCTCGTCAAGAAAATTAGAGATAACAAGGAAATATTTCATGCAAAGATGGGCTCGATAAAGGACAGAAATGGTATGGACCTAAAAGAAGCAGAAAACATTAAGAAGAGGTGGCAAGAATACATGGAAGAACTATACAAAAAAGATCTTCATGACCCAGATAATCATGATGATGTGATCACTAATCTAGAGCCTGACATCTTGGAATGTGAAGTCAAGTGGGCCTTGGAAAGCATCACTAGGGACATAGGTAGTGGAGGTGATGGAATTCCAGTTGAGCTGTTTCAAATCCTGAAAGATGATGCTGTGAATTTGCTGCACTCAATATGCCAGCAAGTTTGGAAAACTCAGCAGGGGCCACAGGACTGGAAAAGGTCAGTTTTCATTCCAATCCCAAAGAAAGGCAATGCCAAAGAATGTTCAAACTACCGCACAATTGCACTCATCTCACATGCTAGTAAAGTAATGCTCAAAATTCTCCAAGCCAGACTTCAGCAATATGTGAACCATGAACTCCCTGATGTTCAAGCTGGTTTTAGAAAAGGCAGAGGAACCAGAGATCAAATTGCCAACATCCGCTGGATCATGGAAAAAGCAAGAGAGTTCCAGAAAAACATCTATTTCTGCTTTATTGACCATGCCAAAGCCTTTGACTGTGTGGATCACAATAAACTGTGGAAAATTCTGAGAGATGGGAACACCAGACCACCTGACCTGCTTCTTGAGAAATCTGTATGCAGGTCAGGAAGCAACAGTTAGAACTGGACATGGAACAACAGACTGGTTCCAAATAGGAAAAGGAGTACATCAAGGCTGTATATTGTCACCCTGCTTATTTAGCTTATATGCAGAGTACATCATGAGAAACGCTGGACTGGAAGAAACACAAGCTGGAATCAAGATTGCTGGGAGAAATATCAAGAACCTCAGATATGCAGATGACACCACCCTTATGGCAGAAAGTGAATAGGATCTAAAAAGCCTCTTGATGAAAGTTAAAGAAGAGAGTGAAAAAGTTGGCTTAAAGCTCAACATTCAGAAAACGAAGATCATGGCATCCAGTCCCATCACTTCATGGGAAATAGATGGGAAACAGTAGAAACAGTGTCAGACTTTATTTTTTTGGGCTCCCAAATCACTGCAGATGGTGATTGCAGCCATGAAATTAAAAGACGCTTATTCCTTGGAAGAAAAGTTATGACCAACGTAGATAGTATATTCAAAAGCAGAGACATTACTTTGCCGACTAAGGTCCACCTAGTCAAGGCTATGTTTTTTCCTGTGGTCATGTATGGATGTGAGGGTTGGACTGTGAAGAAGGCTGAGCGCCAAAGAATTGATGCTTTTGAACTGTGGTGTTGGAGAAGACTCTCGAGGGTCCCTTGGACTGCAAGGTGATACAACCAGTCCATTCTGAAGGAGATCTACCCTGGGATTGCTTTGGAAGGAATGATGCTAAACGTGGAGCTCCTGTTCTTTGGCCTACCTCATGCGACGAGTTGACTCATTGGAAAAGACTCTGATGCTGGGGTGGTTGGGGGCAAGAGGGGAAGAGGACAACCCAGGATGAGATGGCTGGATGGCATCACGGACTCAATGGACGTGAATCTGAATGAACTCCAGGAGATGGTGATGGACAGGGAGGCCTGGCGTGCTGCGATTCATGGGGTCGCAAAGAGTCGGACATGACTGAGCGACTGAACCGAACTGAGAAGTTAAATATATGTTTGCCTTTAATTTTGGGAAGTTATTCTTCCCTTTTTGCCTTCCTTTTAAATTTTTCTTTGTAATTTTTGCCATATTTCTTTCAATCTTACTGATTTTTAACATGAAGATCCATACCTAGACTAGATACCACCCAGGAAAATATCTAACCATTCTTGACTTCATATGTAGTTTGTCTGAGACTGGTTTTCTTCTCCTTAGAGATTAGACCTGAGGGCTGGCTTGCACAATTCTGGTCTCTATGTTTTGCATTTGCCTCTTGGTAGACTTAGTCTTTGACATTTTAAAATGTGTTTAGGTTAAAAGTCCTCAAATCACTTCAGATTTGAGGCATAGTGCATATTTTATTCTTATCCAGCATATTTTAAGCTTTTGAACAGATTTTTCCACTTCAGGTTGACCCCAAAAACTTTGATTTTCAGAGTAAATCAGCTCTAAACTTTCTTCCTCATTCCAATTTCCTTAGAAGGTCCCCTATTCCTGAAAAATGGAAAATATATAGTGAAGCCACCAAGCATTGTTCAAAAAATTGCTAATCGAGAGTAATGGAGGAAAACTTCAGTGGAGGTGGACACAGTTTAATTGTTTTTTGTACAGGAGCCTCTGACCACCTCAGTTTTCTTTTTTTATATTATTTCCTGTTCAATTTTCCCTTTTTAGTGATACCTTTAATTTTAAAGAATAAAGGAGCCTCATTATTAATCAATCTTTTTCTAATTGTTACATAGGGAAAAGAAAATAAGAAATATGTTTTTTCTTCTACTCGTGTTATCAAGACTACAATACAAATTGCAAGTCAGTTTCACCCAGAAGGACTCTGAGATGGAAATTTACATACAGAAATTTTATTATAAACATTCTCAGACTTAACATTTCTATGTAAGTAAAGAAGCAAGGTTAGGTAGTAGTAGAAGTTGAACTATAACAAAGGTCTTATCCAAAGGGAGCTCTAGAATCCGAATGGCCCCGCAGAGTTGTATCAAAGTGGAGCAGAGGATATGGACCTTTGTAATGCCAAATCAACTAGTTATCACACATGGATTGCCATTAGGAAGAGGAATGACACTGGGCAAGCGTCTCTCTTCAGCCCATGGCAAGACTTGGAAGTAACTCAGCAGAGAGCTATTGTCTGCCCTTATTTCACACTTCTGATGCTGGAGAATGAATGTTTCAGGCCAGAAGTCAGGGAGAGAGTGAGGAATCTGAGGAGTGTAGAACATTTATTATAGTTTGGGAAAACTTTTGGTCTTAATAGTCATTAGATGTTTTTCCATATGATTCCTAAATCCCCTCAGCCTTTGTCTCTTAAATGCATAAAATTTTTCATATTGCTTTTCGACCACCCTCCCTATGATTATTGAAAAACATGTGACCTACCTAGTATATATTTCTAATTGTGTTGATAAAAAAGCAGCATATTGATTATTGATTCTGATGTGTATTTTTGAAATATAAATTTATGGAACATTTCCACTGCATAATTTGGTAATATATTTTCAAAGTGCATAAAATATATATTTTGAGATAATCAGCAACCTGAAATTTATTTTTTTCTAAGGAAGCAAGTACTACCAGTAATTTCTAAAGTTATATTCAAAAACTACAATTTAGAAACAGTAAGAGATTAGCCAAGTAAAATAGGGGGCTTACCATAATGGAATAATGTACAAGTTCTCAAAATCAAGGGAAATGCAAGTTACATAAATTCATGATTGCACTGAATATTTATTTATATGTGAATATAAATATAAAATAACCTGGAAAGAAACATAATGGAAATGTTATTGTCTGGAAGTGAATTACAGATTATTTTTAGACCTTTATCCCGTGCCAGTTTTTCCAGCATTATCATGTATTATTTTATAATCAAAATAAATACATTAAAAAAAGCCACAACATATCATCTTTATATTACTTGTGAAGGTTGATAGTGAAAGTTTTCTTTTCAAAATAGTGTATTTAGCTGAATGATATAACAGGTTAAATAATGGAAAAAAATAAAAAAGGAAGCAAACAAAATAATAAATAAGTGTCAGTAACTCAGACACTAGAAAGTCAGATCTAAGTTTGATATAATATTATCAAATGTATATTAATTTTATTATATTTACTGAATTTTCCAATATACACATAAAATAAAAATGGGAGTGTATGTATAAAAAATATAAACAAATATTTGTATATATATTTCAACAATATGTGTTTCATCAGCAAAATAATACTTCTTATATTTTGTACATAATAAAATACATAATGGCAAAATTTTTACTTATAAAAATTTGACTATGATTAATCAAAATCTTTTTGGTATGAAAGATAATCCAAGATTTTAAATAATAATTTATTACATCAAGAAAAACTTCCTAAATATTGAGTAGATATATTAAACATGAAGTCTATTTACCTTAGACAGCTAGCAGCACATAAAATATGTATTCCTTCCATTTATTTTAAGATCTGAAATGTATATTTACATTTATTTTGTCAGAAAATATATGAAATTATGAATATGACACGGAGAAGGCAATGGCACCCCACTCTAGTACTCTTGCCTGGAAAATCCCATGGGCAGAGGAGCCTGGTGGGCTGCAGTCCAGAGGGTCGTGAGGAGTCGGACATGACTGAGTGACTCCATTTTAACTTTTCACTTTCATGCATTGGAGAAGGAAATGGCAACCCACTCCAGTGTTCTTGCCTGGAGAATCCCAGGGATGGGGGGGCCTGGTAGCTTGCCGTCTATGGGGTCGCACAGAGTTGGACACGACTGAAGTGACTTAGCAGCACTAGCATGAATATGACAACTGAAATTTATCTTTAGTTGTTCCTTTTGTAGAATTGTGTGAGTTAGAAAACAAAATATTCTTAAATTTATACTTACTTCATCAAGTAGGTATTATACTTTCAATTTCCAAAAACAAGTGAGGTTGAAGTATATACTTAAGTCAGAATGGGAATTGGAATCATTTTGTATGAAACCCTTGTTGACTGTAACCTCACATGGAAATATTAGTCTAAAGGCCATCATGGCATAAGATATGTCTTGATCGAAATTAGAAATATGAATACTGAGAAAAACTATTATGAAGGTGTTGGTTATGATGGGAAATTATTTTTTCATACATACTTTTTTTTATTTTTTTATTTATTTTTTATTTATTTATTTATTTTAATTTTAAAATCTTTAATTCTTACATGCATTCCCAAGCATGAACCCCCCTCCCACCTCCCTTCCCATAACATCTCTGTGGGTCATCCCCATGCACCAGCCCCAAGCATGCTGTATCCTGCGTCAGACGTAGACTGGCGATTCAATTCTTACATGATAGTATACATGATAGAATGCCATTCTCCAAAATCATCCCACCCTCTCCCTCTCCCTCTGAGTCCAAAAGTCCGTGATACACAGCTGTGTCTTTTTTCCTGTCTTGCATACAGGGTCGTCATCACCATCTTTCTAAATTCCATATATATGTGTTAGTATACTGTATTGGTGTTTTTCTTTCTGGCTTACTTCATTCTGTATAATCGGCTCCAGTTTCATCCATCTCATCAGAACTGATTCAAATGAATTCTTTTTAACAGCTGAGTAATACTCCATTGTGTATATGTACCACTGCTTTCTTATCCATTCATCTGCTGATGGACATCTAGGTTGTTTCCATGTCCTGGCTATTATAAACAGTGCTGCGATGAACATTGGGGTACATGTGTCTCTTTCAATTCTGGTTTCCTCGGTGTGTATGCCCAGCAGTGGGATTGCTGGGTCATAAGGTAGTTCTATTTGCAATTTTTTAAGGAATCTCCACACTGTTCTCCATAGTGGCTGTACTAGTTTGCATTCCCACCAACAGTGTAGGAGGGTTCCCTTTTCTCCACACCCTCTCCAGCATTTATTGCTTGCAGATTTTTGGATCGCAGCCATTCTGACTGGTGTGAAGTGGTACCTCATTGTGGTCTTGATTTGCATTTCTCTGATAATGAGTGATGTTGAGCATCTTTTCATGTGTTTGTTAGCCATCCGTATGTCTTCTTTGGACAAATGTCTATTTAGTTCTTTGGCCCATTTTTTGATTGGGTCGTTTATTTTTCTGGAATTGAGCTGCATAAGTTGCTTGTATATTTTTGAGATTAGTTGTTTGTCAGTTGCTTCATTTGCTATTACTTTCTCCCAATCAGAAGGCTGTCTTTTCACCTTGCTTATATTTTCCTTTGTTGTGCAGAAGCTTTAAATTTTATTTAGATCCCATTTGTTTATTTTTGCTTTTATTTCCAGAATTCTGGGAGGTGGATCATCGAGGATCCTGCTGTGATTTATGTCGGAGAGTGTTTTGCCTATGTTCTCCTCTAGGAGTTTTATAGTTTCTGGTCTTACATTTAGATCTTTAATCCATTTTGAGTTTATTTTTGTGTGCGGTGTTAGAAAGTGATCTAGTTTCATTCTTTTACAAGTGGTTGACCAGTTTTCCCAGCACCACTTGTTAAAGAGATTGTCTTTACTCCATTGTATATTCTTGCCTCCTTGTCAAAAATAAGGTGTCTATATGTGTGTGGATTTATCTCTGGGCTTTCTATCTTATTTGAAAAAAAGAGAAGTGATGCCAGCATGTGAAATCATGCAAAAGTGAAAACTATTTTGCCAAAACAGAGTTGTTACAGGTGGGTTTTATTTTTAATTATTAAATTATCTTACAATTTTAATTTAAACTTCAGAAACTGCTTAAATTTCATGAATGACTAAGAATCATTGGGTAACATGAAGTTTAAATCAGGATGGGGAAAAGTAATTTTTCTTGAAATATACCTTAAAGACTTTCAGAGGGAGCCATGGGAGCAATTTCTGTCATTATCATTCGTTTTGCTTTAGGAGAAAGGAGAAATCAGCATAAATCTATACCTTAGGCAAGAGTAAGTTCTCTGAGTTCTCAAATCCGGAGAAACAAAGCAGCCATGGATCAATTTACTAACTGTGGTGCAAAGTCCTAGACTTCTTAGGAAAGACTCTCAGATTACTTTAACTTTGTTTTAAAAAGATAAGGTCCCCTTCACTTCAAATTATCTGGAGGTTATAACTGTAAAAATCAGGTCATTTTTTTATGAGTCACTTTTCTTATGCTTGTTCTAAAGTTTTGATAGTTCCTTAGTTCCTTCTTATCCCTATGGACTTAATTCCCAGATACTAAGCACCTGATGCAAAGAGTTAACTCATTGGAAAAGACTCTGATCCTAGGAGGGACTGGGGGCAGGAGGAGAAGGGGAAAACAAGGATGAGATGGCTGGATGGCATCACCGACTCGATGGACATGAGTTTGAGTGAACTCTGCGAGTTGGTGATGGACAGGAAAGCCTGGCGTGCTGCAATTCATGAGGTCACAAAGAGTCGGACACGACTGAATGATTAAACTGGACTGAACTGAAGCAGTGTATACAAACATAGCAAAAACAAACAAAACCCCCAAAACCTCAAACAAAATAAGCTGACAAAAACAAAACAAAACAAAAAAGGACACATAGAGATTATGTAAAATGAATCAGATAAAGATACATATTATTAATAGTGTGCTTTTATCTACTCTTCCACATAAACATTAGAAATATTTGGAAGCACTAAAGCAACCAGAAATATTCACATCAAATATGGTTATTTTTTAATATAAATTTGTTTAATTGGAGGTTAATTACTTTACAATATTGTATTGGTTTTGCCATACATCAACATGAATCCACCACGGGTGTCCCGTGTTCCCCATCCTGAACCCCCCTCCCACCTCCCTCCCTGTATCATCCCTCTGGGTCATCCCAGTGCACCAGCCCCAAGCATCCTGTATCCAATTTTTAAGACCTTAATAAATACATAGATTAGAAAATGACAAAAGTCAAAAAAGAATCTGTAAAATTGATTAGCATCAAATATGATTAATGAAATAAAAGCTGACATACTTATAGAAAGGTGATCTAGCAATACGAAAGACTGGACTTTATCTTTAAATCCATAATACTCTAAACCCAGAGCAAGAGCTATAAATGTCACAAGACACTCAGAAAAAAAAAAAAAAAAAACAGTAATTCAAAGTAAAAAGTTCAGACTGATCTTGCTAGCATCCTGGAATACTGGCTGTGGAATGGACCAAGGGGTGAGAATGCTATTCTGTAGAAAAACTGAGGGTAATATCACTAGTCTCAGTTCAGTTCAGTCCCATTTTCCTCCTGCCCGCAATCGCTCCCAGCATCACAGTCTTTTCCAATGAGTCAGCTCTTCGCATGAGGTAGCCAAAGTATTGGAGTTTCAGCTTCAGCATCATTCCTTCCAAAGAACACCCAGGGCTGATCTCCTTTAGAATGGACTGGTTGGATCTCCTTTCAGTCCAAGGGACTCTCAAGAGTCTTCTACCACCCCACACTTCAAAAGCATTAATTCTTTGGCGCTCAGCTTTCTTCACAGTCCAACTCTCACATTCATACATGACCACTGGAAAAACCATAGCCTTGACTAGATGGATCACTAGTCTAGGTCAGAACAAGTGCTTTAATATTTTTTTGCTTTTTTTTTTTTTTTAATTTGAGGATAAAGAAAATACACTCGACAAGATTGAATGTACATTTATGATAGATAAATTCTCTCAAGGGAGCAGGTTTAGATAGTATGTACCTCAACTTAATGTACACCATATAAGACAAGCCTACAGCTAATTCATACTCAACCGTAAAAAACCAAAGTATTTTCCTCGAAGATCAGGAACAAGACAAAAATGACAATTTTATTCAACATATTATTGGAAGACCTAACCAAAGTAATTAGGCAACAAAAAATATAGAAGACATCGAAACTGAAAATAAAGATGCAAAGCTGTCACTTTTTGCAGATGATATGATATTATGTGGAAAAAAAAAAAACTCCATCAGAAAACTGTTAGAACTTGGAGGATATGAAATCAGTATACAAAAACTTTTGTTCTATACACTAACAACAAACTATCAGAAAGAGAAATTAAGAGAATAATGCCATTTGCAATTGCATCCAAAAAAATAATATACCTAGGAATAAATTTAACCAAGGAGGTGAAAGATTTGTATATAGTAAATTTTTAAACTTTTTGAAAATTGGAATGTGACAATGTTATGTTACCTGTACACTCTCCGTGTGGCAATACATTATACTAAGGATAAACAATCAGGGTTTAAGAAGTACACTCAGGCTCATGTGAGCAACACATTAAAACAAAGTTGAACACTGTAATGTCCAAAAGCCAACATAGTGAAGGATGACTGATCTATGACTATATGTTGATACTGTTCAGTCATTTAGTCATGTCAGACTCTTTATGACCCTATGGACTAACCAGGCTTCCCTGTCCCTCACCATCTCTTGGAGCTTGATCAAACTCGTGTCTGTCGAGTCAGTGATGCCATCCAACCATCTCGTCCTCTATATTCCCCTTATCCTCCTGCCTTCAATTTTCCCAGCATCAGGGTTTTTACCAACCAGTTGGCTCTTTGCATCAGGTGGTCGAAATATTGGAGCTTCAGCTTTAGCATCATTCCTTCCAATAAATATTCAGGAGTGATTTCCTTTAGGATTGACTGATTTGATTTCTTTGCAGTCCAAGGGACTCTCAAGAGTCTTCTCCAACACCACAGTTCAAAATCATCATTCTACAGTGTTCAGACTTCTTTATGGTCCAGCTCTCTCATCCATACATGACTACTGGAAAAACCACAGCTTTGACTAGACAGACCTCTGTTGGCAAAGTAATGTCTCTGCTTTGTAATAAACTGTCTAGCTTCATCATATCCTTTCTGCCAAGGAACAAGTATCTTTTAATTTCATGACTGCAGTCACCATCTGCAGTGATTCTGGGGCCAAAGAAAATAAAGTCTGTTACTTTTTCATTGTTTCCCCATCTATTTGCCATGAAGTGATGGGACTGGGTGCCATGATCTTTGTCATGACTATATGAGCTATGGAATATTTGGGGGTCTTCGTGTCAGGATGAAACAATCACAACACCAACTACTAAGGGGAATAAAGGGAAAAGGGGAGGGAGGGAACAAGGGACAGAGAGAGAAAAGAGAGACAGTTTCCACTCAGAGATTCAGGGTAAACCTACAAACTATATGTCCAAAGTACACGAAAGAAAAAAAAAAAATAAAAGTGAGTTGGAAGAAATGGTTAGACCAGTAAATTTTTACCTTTCTGTCCATGGTAGAGACCTGTGACTATTACTGGAAAGCAGCTGCTGGACCAGGTTCTACCTGCCTCTGTGTGTGTGTGTGTGCTCAGTCATGTCCAACTCTTTTTGACCCCATGGTCTGTAGCCTGCCAGGTTCCTCTGTCCATGGAATTTTCCAGGCAAGAGTACAGGGAGCTGATTGCCATTTCCTACTCCAGGGGATCTTGAATCTATGGGTGGCCATGGAACTTTGTTCCCCCATTGGAATGTGAAGTGATGAGTTAATTTTCATTTAGTGTAAGATTCTAAACTGTGGATGTACTTTTCACATATGATCTCTTTTCTCTTCTGCCTTCTGCATTAAAAAAAAAAAAAAATCTGAGGCTCTTATTGATAAAGGTACAACAAGATGGAAGGAGATTAGGATATCTACCATTCAGAACTTCCATTTTTGCTTTACTGTTATTAGCAAAAAGAAATCATAATTCATGGTTCCTTTGAGCTGTTACAAATTCAGTTCAGTTCAGTTCAGTCGCTCAGTCATGTCTGACTCTTTGCGACACCATGAACTGCAGCACGCCAGGCCTCCTGGTCCAACATCAACTCCCAGAGTTCACCCAAACCCATGTCCACTGAGTTGGTGATGCCATCCAACCATCTCATCCTCTGTCGTCCCCTTCTCCTCCTGCCCTCAATCTTTCCCAGCATCAGGGTCTTTTCAAATGAGTCAGCTCTTCACATCAGGTGGCCAAGGTATTGGAGTTTCAGCTTCAACATCAGTCCTTCCAATGAAAACCCAGGACTGATCTCTTTTAGGATGGACCGGTTGGATCTCCTTGCAGTCCAAGGGACTCTCAGGAGTCTTCTCCAACACCATTGTTCAAAAGCATTAATTCTTTGCCTCTCAGCTTTCTTTATAGTCCAACTCTCACTGTACATGACCACTGGAAAAACCATAGTCTTAACTAGACAGACCTTTGTTGACAAAGTAATGTCTCTGCTTCTTAACATGCCTTCTAGGTTGGTCATAACTTTCCTTCCAAGGAGTAAGTGTCTTTCAATTTCATGGCTACAATCACCATCTGCAGTGATTTGGGAGCCCTCCAAAATAAAGTCAGCCACTGTTTCCACTGTTTCCCCATCTATTTGCCATGAAGTGATGGGACTGGATGCCATGATCTTAGTTTTCTGAATGTTGAGCTTTAAGTCAATTTTTTCACTCTCCTCTTTCACTTTCATCAAGAGGCTCTTTAGTTCTTCACTTTCTGCCATAAGGGTGTTGTCATCTGCATATCTGAGGCTATTGATATTTCTCCCAGCAATATTGATTCCAGCTTGTGCTTCTTCCAGCCCAACATTTCTCATGATGTACTCTGCATAGAAGTTAAATAAGCAGGGTGACAATATACAGCCTTGATGTACTCCTTTTCCTATTTGGAACCAGTCTGTTGTTCCATGTCCAGTTCTCACTGTTGCTTCCTGACATATAGGTTTCTCAATAGGCAGGTCAGGTGGTCTGGTGTTCCCGTCTCTTTCAGAATTTTGCACAGTTTATTGTGATCTACACAGTCAAAGGCTTTGGCATAGTCAATAAAGCAGAAATAGATGTTTTTCTGGAACTCTCTTGCTTTATCAATGATCCAACAGATGTTGGTAATTTGATCTCTGGTCCTTTATAATGTTATAAATTAGGGTCTATTTATTAGAATAGCTAGTGTTGCTTTCATGAAAATACAATAATTTGTAGTAATAATATGTAACAAATTCAAAAAGCAGATTTATATCCAAACAAGGTAGATAAGTACAAAAACTATGATTAATTAACTCAGGTACAAGAAAGTAATAGTAGTCGTATAATTCCCTATAACTCACCAGAGTGTGTGATTTAAAAGTAGAAGATTATATAAGCATGTACATTAAAAACGAACATACAGAAGTTAAATACATAGTTACTGGAGTTAAAAAAACAAAAACAAAAAAAAAAACTACTTATTGTAAACTACAGACTGGACAAATTCTTTGGGTATTTTAGTCAATTAGACTTTAGGACTAAGGACCACATCACTCTCTACGGAGAAAGAAAACTATGAAAAAGCTATTAAGAAACACAGTATGCTAGTTTATGTGTGTGTGCTCAGTCATGTCCAACTTTTTGTGACTCCATGGACTGTATTCCCACAGGCACCTCTGTCTATGGAATTTTCCAGGCAAAAATACTGGAGTGTGTTGCCATTCCTACTCTAGGGATCCTTCTGATGCAGGAATTGAACCTGCATCTCTTCAGTTTCCTGCACTGGCAGGCAGATTCTTCACCACTTGGCCACCTGGGAAGCCCATATGCTATTTTAAGAGGCATCAATTTGTGCCTATTGATTATTTCAGATAAAGATAATTAAGAAAATGTTAGAGAAAAAAAACTTAGATCTAGTAATTGTTAATCTAATTGAAAGACATGAATCTTACCTTAAAAGTTGACACTAATTACTTCATAGGATAAATAAGATAAATCCACTTCATAAGATAAATAAAATAAATCCATAAATAAATAAGAGAAAGAAAATAATGAAATTGAAAATATTAGATATGGAAGAGAAAATCTGAAAAAATAGTTTAATAGTGTAAGTTATCTACAAAAGAGTAGCAATGAAACTGAGAGCCCTTTCCTCATCAATAATAAGTGACAGGTAAGATAGAGCAATCCCTTATAAGACCTGAGAAAAGGAAACTGTTCTTTGAGTCTAAAATGGGGTAAACTATTCCCTGAGAGTGTCAGTGAAATAAGGCTACTACATCAGTACAAAAAAGATATTTTACTACTCAGTGAATACTGTTAAACATTATCAAACACAAATTATGGAATAAGTGACAATGATAAATATTACTAAAATAGAGTTAGATATTTAAATATTATCTATAAAATTATAACAAATTGTTTCTATGCAAAAAGTGGAAATAAAATTCTAACCAATGACTTTTAGCATGATTGAAACCAAATGTCTAGTTTGTAGTTATGACTTACAAATTTCTTTTTACTTTTAAAAGAGGTATCAAAATATGAACTAACTATAGTTTAATTAATGAGAAATTTAATTTGTGCCAATTAATTTGATAAATTATTTAAAGTCATTATAAAATTGGATATTGGTACATCGTGGTAAACATCTCAAAGAATGCTGGCAGCATTAAATGCAGAGTAACTTTAGTTTAAAAAAATTATTTCCCTGAAAGATCCTGAAAATCAGCACACAGAATTGATTCAGTAACTCTATAAAGCATAAATATGCATTTTTCAGAGTTTGAGAAAAGCTAAAGTGAAGACGAAGTAAAGAGTCTCTTTATGAGGGTGAAAAAGGAGAATAAAACAGCTGGCTTAAAATTCAACATTAAAAAAGCTAAGATCATGGCCTCTGGCCCTTATTTGCCACTAGTAAATATAAGGGGGAAAATGGAGACAGTGACAGATTTTATTTTCTTGGGCTCTAAAATCACTGAGGATGGGGACTGCAGCCTTGGAATTAAAAGACACTTGCTCCTTGGAAGGAAAGCTATGACAAATCTCGACAGTATATTAAAAAGCAGAGACACCACTTTGCCAACAAAGGTCCATATAATTAAAATTATGGTTTTTCCACTGGTCATGTACAGATATGAGCGCTGGACCATAAAGAAGGCTGAGCACGAAAGAATTGATGCTTCTGAATTGTGGTGCTGGAGAAGACTCTTGAGAGTCCTTTGGACTGTAAGGAGATCAAACCAGTCAGTCTTAAAGGAAATCAATCCTGAATATTCTTTGGAAATACTGATGCTGAAGCTGAAGCTCCAATACTTCGGTTACCTGATGTGAAGAACCCACTGATTGGAAAAGACCCTGATGCTGGGAAAGATTGAAGGCAAAAGAAGAAGGGGGTAGCAGAGGATGAAATGGTTGGATGGCATCACTGACTCCATGGACATGAGTTTGAGCACACTCTGGGAGATGGTGAAGGACTGTGAAGCCTGGCGTGCTGCAGTCTTTGGGGTCACAGACAGTCAGACATAACTTAGCGACAGAACAACAACAACAACACACTATGACAAAAACTATTTATTCTTAGAAAATAACTTAATTATTAAAATAATATTCTTTTCAGAGAAATTGGGACAATCTGGTCTATATTATAATGCAGAAATACTGTTTGAGCATCAGTCTGATCTTTGAGAGATAAAGAAATCATGCAGCAATAAGAGACAAATAGCTTAATTTAAATCAATCTTTTTTTTTCAATGTTCTAACTAGCCACGTATAACATATATAGTTGAATTATTTAAATACTCTCTCTTGAATGTTTTGGGAATATAGTATTAGAGGTTACATTTTTAAGTATACTGTGTCTCTATAAGCCAATATACTTTTCCTTAATAAGGCAAAAATCAAATACAACTGATTTTTATTGGCATTCTCTTACCTTTTACCCTGATAGTGATAGATAGTATTGCTACTAAATCATTAATAAGTAGCCATATTTGCTTATAAATCAAAGGCCAGTGTTTGTTAAATATGTTGTACCACTTTCATAATATCATCAGTTTCTTAAATATTCATCACATCTTTGTTAACATATTGAAAGGTGAAAGAATTCTACACAAAAACAAGCAAATCACTTCACAGGCTGGCTTGAATACTCATTTGATTTTCACTTTGAAAATATTACTTTTTATTTCTGTATTTATTTTTTAATTGGAGAATAACTGCTTTACAGTATTGTGCTGTTTCTGCTGTACAACAATGCAAATAAGTCATAACTATATGTGTGTATATATCCCCTCCCTCTTGAGTCTTCCTCCCTCTCCCATTCCACCCTTCAGGTCATCACAAAATGCGATGCTGTGATCCCTGTGTTATACAGCAGCTTCCTACTGAAAAACATATAGATGGCCAATAACCACATGAAAAGATGATCGGCATCACTCATTATCTGAGAAATTCAAATCAAAACTACAAGGGGTATAACCTCACTCAATCTGAATAGCCATCATCAAAAAAACTATAAAGAGCAAATACTGGAGAGGATGTTCAGAAAAGGGAATCCTACTGAACCATTGGCGGGAATGTAAATTGATACAGCCACTATGGAGAACAGTTTGGAGATTCCTTAACAAACTAGGAAAGACCCAGGATCCCACTATGGGTCACATACCCTGAGGAAACCATAATTGAAAAAAGACACATGTAACTCAATGTTCACTGCAGCACTATTTACAATAACCCAGACTTGGAAGCAACCCAGATGTCCACTGAGAGATGAATGGATAAAGAAGCTTGGTACATATATATAATGAAACATTTCTCAGTCATAAAAAGGAAAGAATATGAGTCAGTTCTAATGAGGTGAATGAACCTAGAGCCTATTATAAATAGTGCAGTAAATCAGAAACAGAAATATCATACATCAATGCATATATATGGAATCTACAAAAATTGTACCAATGAACCTACCACCATGGAAAGAATGGAGACACATATGTAGAGAATGGACATGCAGACACAGTGGGGGAAGGAGAGGGTAGGACAAATTGAGAAAATATTACTTGTAAAGAGTTATCTTTTAAAATTCCCAGAAATGCTTGTTATTATGTTGAAGTTTTTATCTGTATATGTTTACTACCTAAATATTTTAACCATTGTTATTTTAGTAAAATATCGAGATCTACCCTATTTTTATTTCTATCTTGATATATAGCATGTATAAAATATCTAACTGACTACTCCCTTCCTTCCCCATTTATAAATGGACCTTTTTGTTGCTTTGTGTTCTCTCTGTTCAAAAACATAAGTATATCAATTTCAAAAAAATCTATAGAGTAAATTTGTAATATATTCCACTGATTTTAAGGTGCTTTTTTATCATCAGAGAATATCCAATCAAACTATCTACACCTATGAATATCCAGATGAACTTTAAAGAAATTCTTGTCTGATCAATAACTAGCACTGTTAAACACTATAGTGTGTTAAACTGCTTCAAAATGCTAGAAATCCATTGTTTCTTTAATAACAAAACTTTCAAAATAATGACTGTATTCACATTTCATATTTATATGTTCAAAATATTTGTTATACCTATATACTAAGGATAGTTCATTCATTCTTTATACTTAATACTTAATCAATATCCTAAGGTTAGTTCTTTTAAACAATAATAAAAATTAACACTAATTTAAAATTCATCTCTAGTGCTAAAAATTGGAATTTATGGGGGTTAATGGATCTGTTTCTTTTGCTTGTTAAATAAAATTTGTCCCTTTAGATGATGGTTACCATTTCTTAATTAAGAATCCACCAAAGTGCCATCCAAATGTACATAATTTATTCCCTTTATATTACTGGACTGGGAATTTTGCCAATGAATAAAATATCTTATTCTGAGGCAAAATGAAAACTAATATTTTAAAGCATGGTGAAGAAATATCATTTTCTTAACATCTTTTAAAGAAATCATTTCTTTAACTTGTTAAATAATAAATCTATATTATAATAAAAAGCAAATCAGGATAATACCTAATCAGACTTTCAATAACAGCACTAGCTAAAGTCTGAAATGACTGCTTCTAAATTAAAATATAGAACCCTTAAGGATGAAGGGAAAATATGCATATATGTACATATGTTCCTGTGCATATATATGTTGTATGTGCGTATATATGTATTATATTTGCTTATTATTATTTTCTTGTATGAAAAATTGGTCTTGCTTTTAACTAAACTTGTCATAACAGACACTATACATATGAACTTTGTTTTTTTGAATGAGAAAAGATGTCAGGAGCTTTATAAGGAAAGAATTTTAAATGAGACAAAAAGAACCAGATGGCAATATTCTGTAGAGGTCAACAGAAAAACTACCAAAAAAATGTTCAATGTTTTGAATTTTTATTTCTTTGCTTGATTCATAAATTTCCTCTGAAATATACTATGATGTGTTTAGAAAGCCCCTCTGAAGAAACAACTCTGAAATTTTCAGTAAATATGATTGCCAGAGCTACTTCTGTGTACTTTTACTTATACAGAAATAGCATCAGTGTCTCAACTTTGCCTAGTTTCTGGGTTATGGTTAGTCTCTAGATCTTTTAAGTCACTTCCATACACTATTTTTGATGCATATTTTATACCTATTATTGGGCTAATGAAAATTGTATTGTACCTGGTATGGAATTATTTCATTTAATAATGATTTTCTTAATGGTAAATTGTTTAATTTGAGAAATTAGCTTGCTCCAAAAATAATCCGTTATTCAGTGGAACAGTTAACATTTATAGTACATTTGGTGCACACTGCTTCTTGCGAGATATCCAAAAATTATAACTTAAAAACACAATTATCAGCAAATACACTAGACATATAGAATATAAAAATAAAGACCATAACTTTTAAAATATAAATGTAATTATTTTAATTGGAGGTTAATTACTTTACAATATTGTATTGGTTTTGCCATACATCAACATGAATCTGCCACAGGTACACACGTGTTCCCCATCCTGAACCCCCCTTCCACCTCCCTCCACGTACCATCCTTCTGGGTCGTCCCAGTCCACCAGCCCCAAGCATCCGGTATCATGCATCAAACCTGGACTGGCAATTTGTTTCATATATGATATTATAAATATTTCAATGCCATTCTCCCAAATCATCCCACCCTTTCCCTTTCCCACAGAGTCCAAAATCCTGTTCTATACATCTGTATATGCAAGACAGCAAAAGATCATAACATTTTGAAAAGTCAGTTGAAGATGTTTTGTTGGCAACTTTTATTTATATTATAATTTAGACAGAGGTTCTTTGTTGGGAAAGTAGTTTTTATTACTACAACATTCAAGAGCAATATGAAAATAAATTTAAATCATCTCCTGGAATAACTTAGTCAAACATTGTTTAGATTAATCACATAGCTAAAAATTACTTGCTTAGAACTCAAGCATCTGCGTCAAAGTAAAAATACCTATTTATTTGATCCCACTCTTCTCCAATAATCCACAAGTGACTTTTGCATAAATAAATTTGACTTCTTACCAACTTGATATTTCAGTCATGACTGTTTTCCATTGTTTTGCTAATGAGTGATAACACAAAATGTAGAATATAATTTTTAATTTTTTGTTTCTAAAATTTTAATTTAGACTTATTTTTCAGAATCTATGGACTCACATGTCTGAAGAATGTTGCCTAAGAATGCTGCTAGATGTAGGAGAAATTTATAAGAATTATTTTGTTTTGTCTCAATTTTGTATTTGTAGACTCAACAAAATCTCAAGCAATGCAATGCAAGTATTCATGTTGAATTATTAATACATGGATAGAAAAAGAAGAGGGGCAGATACAGAAGCACAAATGGTTAAGACTTTTCTACTATTTGTATCTGGCAATGAAAAAGTGACAATTATTTTGAAACCCTGAAAGTGCTGCCTTATTTCAGCAGTCTTTTCGAAAATCCAACTCATAGCAGTAACAAATTTTGTATCCCCTTTTATACTGATTCTACAGTTTTTGGTATGGGTGTATAAAGAGAAAATGTAGAGAATGTAATGCAGAAATATGGTTTCTTTGTAGCAGGAAGAAAAACTACATAAGTACTACTTGAAGCTGAAGGTTAGACTAGAGCCTTACCATCCTTGAAAATAGCATTTGTTGACAACACACTGATTAGATTTTTAAAAGATTAATATTAATTTTCCTGTTCAAGTTTGTTCATTTCCATCTAAAGTTCATGTTTCAAATCATTTTTATATAATTAGGATGCAAAAGCATGCTTAAGAAACTAATTAAATTACGCCAAACATACTGTCTACAAAAGTAGTAGAATTTTATAACAGAAAATGTCATGTTTTACATAACAGCAAACTATTTTTAAACAAATTGCCTGTCATTTTAGATTTTTTTTTCCTAAAATGATTCTCCTAAAAAACACCAGATCCAATTTTTAATTTAAAGTACCATGTGCTTCTCTTTATGTATTTAGGAGGGCAGACTTATTACAAACCCTGATGTTTCCTTTCATGAGGATGGGACACTCATCAGTGTAACTCTTCTGGGCTATTATCTATTCCCTCACTGCTTCCTCCTCTAGACAGAAGCAATTACCTGCCTTTTGAGAGTATTTAGAAGAGAAAGTAGAGGGTGCCTTCCTACCTCACATCTTTGAACTTATGCTATCTTCTGGAGCACAAGTTCTTTGTTACTCCATAATGTAACTCACCATGATAGGCTCTTTCCATCAGACATTTAAGTCCAGCACAGCCTCTTGCAAAGAGAATAAGTTTCTCCAGTTCTGGAGTATGGGATCAAAGCCCTATTGTGAAACATCCAAGGCATATTATCCAATGTCAATTATATCAACAGTATGGTTATTTATCTGCCTGGTGGCTCAGAGGTTAAAGCATCTGCTCGCAATGCGGGAGACCTGGGTTCGATCTCTGGATTGGGAACATCCCCTGGAGAAGGAAATGGCAACCCACTCCAGTATTCTTGCCTGGAGAATCCCATGGATGGAGGAGCCTGGTGGGTTACAGTCCATGGGGTCACAAAGAGTCAGACACAACTGAGTGACTTAACGTTCACTTTCATTTTTCAGTTGATTCAGAACTTGCAAGGGGAAAGATGATAAATTGGGGGCACCTTAAAATTCTCAAAGTGTGCAACTTAGTACTTATTATAATATTAAAGCATTAGATTACTAGCACTTATTTGTTTGCAAAAGGATTCCGACTAATTTAGGCAGAAAAAAAGTTGAATTCAATAGCTTTTGTAAAAAGAAATCAATGTATCAGGAATGTATATAACCGAAGAAATGACTAGAATTATAGAGTCGAACACCGTCTCTCCTCTTTGATCTGTCTATTCTTTCTGATTTCTTTTTGTTTTCACTTCTTTCTCTAAGGCTTGTCCTCTCTACACAGTGGAAGCTATGGCTGCAGACAGTCATGCACTTCTATTTTTAAGAATATCATAATCAGATGGGCAAAAAAATGAGCCTTCCTTATCTGCCATTATTAGAAAACAAAAGCAAGAACTAACACAGAAGAAAAATATCTCAAAAGGTTTTTCTCACTGATTGGGTTTAAGATTTACATGCATTCCTTGAACAATCCTGTTGATAAATCAGGTTTACTTGGCCTGCATCACTGTAACAGAATTTTGTGACTGAGGATTTAGCATGTTACTAGAGAAAAAAAACAAACAAACCAATGTAGAATAGGTGTAGTTCATGAGATTCAACATCGTGTAAAACAAGAGCAGAACATATTGAATGCTTTTCTAGAAAATATACATGTTGGTGGGGGGCCATGTAGAATACAGAAACAGATGTGATGTCCATCTAACACTTAACATATGCAAGAACTGGGATATTTAACAAGGACTCTTTCTTTCCTCTCTCAGTAACATTGAAATAGCTCTTGGGGATGTGGTGTATGTTGACGATAGAAAATGGATAAATGAATAGCCTATGCTATTCAATGAATAGCCATGTCAAATCACAGCTATTAAAGTATTCAAATTTCAGATATTTCAGGGTAGCATCCGTAAGCTTTTTTAGAGATAAGTTTTCTAGGGCAACTGTCCATGTGACTAGATGTATTATTTTCTTTATTTTCTTTATATACAAATGTTCATGATAAATCTTTCTGTCTTAATTAAATGTGTATTGTAAGAATAATAAAATTATATATTTTTATATAAAAATTATTATTATAAGAATAATAAAATTATATATATATTTATATTCTCTATTTCCAAGAAGGCAGGGTATGCATGAAACTACTCTTCCTTTGGGGGCTGAGGGAAGAGAGGCATTGTAAACCCTGGACCCAGAAGATTATTGATTTATTTGGATCAACGAGAAGCAGTGAAATATTCTTGGATATGATAATAATACCTGGCACAATTCATGTTCATATTGAGATTGCTAGAGAACATATTGGATCTTAATTTTATTTTTGTATTTTGAAAAACTTAGATAAACACTGTTTGGGGTTACCATAGGAAAAAAAATCTAGAAGAGTCGTATTTAGAATAAATGTGATTTGAATAAAATATAAAATCTGGCTTTGCTTTCCAATATTAAAAACATTTAAAAATTAGCATTTTTAACCAGAATTATAAGAAGAATGCTTAACTTAATTAAGAGGAAAAGTTGCATTTAGAAACACCAAATTATACATAAGTGGCTTATTAATATATGTCATTTATCCATATTTGAAGCTCTATTAGGCAAGAAAGAAGTAACTAGTTCATGGCAATGTGCACTTTCAAACAGCAGAAACTGTTAACGTGACACATAAATGAAATATTTTATGTGTTTAAATAAAACTTTATTTCAGATAGACAATCAGCAGAGACTGGCTATTAATGTGTGATTATAATTTGCCATAAAGCATTTAACAGCTTATAAAATATAGAAGAGTTTCTGCTTTCTCTCTGTTGAGGCTATATTTATAAAAAGTGTAACATTCTCCTTAGCTGTCAACATCATCTGTTTAGACATCCACATGATTACAGCAATTTTGGTCCTGCCTACCAAAAATGGAAGATCTCTGAGAAAGTTTGAAAGAAGAGATGAAGGAATATCACCAATAAGTATTGAATGAAGAAATAATTTTCCAGGTAAATTTTGTGCCAGCTTTTATATAAGAACACTGTAATTTTTAAAACAATCCAAAAATAGATCACCATTTTACAGTTGTGGAAACTATAAATTAAATGATTTTTTTTCCCCAGTAGTCATAGCAAAAAACTAGGGTTAGTGGTTTCCTATTGTATGTTATTTCTATTGTGTGGTATTGTTAGGTCAAGCCACACATTTTGAAAAAAGTTTCCAGGCACGGTCAATCAGTCTGGTCATTTCTGGCAAAAAATAGAAACACAGAGTTTGGAAAGACAATAGGTAAGTGTGTGATCTGTGATTCCTTCAGGAGAGGAAGCAAGACAAGTTGGAGTTAGAGCTGGGGAATAAAATTGACTAGGTGGAACACCAAGGAATAAACTATAAGTCTTAAATCAGTGGTGTTTCTAATGAATTGCTATTTTTAATAAACAATGTATCCTCAACATTTGTAAAATAACACATTTATTTTATATTTTATAACACATTTATATTATATTAAATATTTGTCCCACTATTCTGTGTTAAGACAATATAAAAATGTAAAGCAAAATTACATGTAAAGATTTACACTGATAGTAAACTAGCAGAGTTACAAATGATGCAAATAGAAAATTTTTGATCCTTGTGATAATTTATATTCTGCCGTATTTTTGCCAAAACTAATTTTCTTGATTTCATAATTAGCAATTCATTACAGAAATTTGAGTTTCATGTTCATTCCAAAAAAGCCATTTTTGAAAATGTAGCATATTGTTACAACTACCAAAGTTCCAAACATTTAGTTTATGGGTCAATGAGACCATTGGTAGATTTGATTCTGCTCAGGAATTTGTTGAAGGGACAATCAGGCAAGAAAAATACATTAATGACCTAACTTGCCTAGAGAAGCCTGTACAGAATACAGGACTATTTGTGTGATTATAGAATACATTTAATAAAATCTAAAAGTAGCTTAGAATGACCTTGAGAATTAAAAAATGTAAAACTATATTAAGAGCTATGATTTATTCACTGTAATATATCCTTAAAGCTGATTATTACTTTTACATCACGTGAAATAATTTCACATGTAGAACTTAGCATTTAACATGATTTTTATGAGGAAAATATGAAAAGCATGTCTATAAGCAAATTGTACTTTTTTTCACAATTTAATGGTAATTGATTTTCTAAAGATCTGTAACAGCATTCACAGTAGGTTTTGTTTTATTTTAGCAATTTTTGAAGGTTTACTATATGCCTGGCAAAATTCCAAGTCATGTTAGCACTAAGTCAAATAAGAAACTCTTTGTCTTTATAAAACTTAGGAGTCAAGCCCTTGGAATCGTTGATATAGATTACATGCATCATATAATAATTTTATTTCATTATAAAAGAACAAATGTAATATGCTTTCTTATAAATCTTTGAATTCCACCAATTAACCATGAGTAGGAGGAAATTAAAGAATCATTAAACTCTGATAGTAAGAGAGAGAGAAGACGCCAAAGCGGGAGAAAGAGAAGGAAGAGGAGAATTCTTAGGTAGTATTTATCATTATTTATGCTATTATATGTTTTGTACTTATGTTATTATATTTATGCTATCATTAAAAAATTGAGAAACAGGATTTTATAAAATGTATGGATAGTAAATTATCTCTGATTACACCAATGCTTAAAACATTTTAATCTTGACCAAAATATTTTGATAGATATTATTTTTCTATTAGTGATACTTTTGCTATTATACAAAAAAAATAAGGAAATAAATTCTGTGACACTAAACTAAATATGGGACTCTGTACACACTTGTATTTCTGGGTATGATAACTGTGGATGATGCAAAATTCATGTCTCATTTTGGGTAAAATGCATAGGTTATTCTCATAAGTTACCAGTACAAGGAAACACTGTTTATGTTCAGGAGTTTAATTTCTTGTAAAGGTTAATCACTATTAGTTACCCTAGCTGACAAAGAGTAAAAGGGCATCAGGTCAACCCGTTGGAAGGAAAAGTTCCAATTTGTACAGCTGTACACCTAACGGCAATCCGTGTGTATTTGAAGATTCATTTTCTCATTTTTAATATGCATATGGTTACAGATTGCTTTTCATATAAATCTGCAAAATGTTGTGTGGCATGTGAACATTTGCCCATCTGGAGGACTGGTCATAAAACTCATTTTCTGTGATTTAATGAAACTAGAAATCTATGGGTAAGAATGGTTATATCTTTGTATCCAAACGTTGGTAGGTGTTGCAACCACTTATATATCCATAATATGTTCCTAACTTTATAAATGACTAATTTATGTTTCAAAGATAATAAACCTGGTAGTATGACCTTTGGCTATAAGTTCATGGCAAACTATATCAAAGAAGTATATGTTTTAATAATTTTCAAATATTATTCCCAATATCTCTCCTCCTCTTTCTCAAACCCCACTTCTCAGAAAAGCTGACTATCTCAGAAAACACTATTATGTAGCTTTGTGAAAGCTGTTGCTGGCATTGCATAAAATGAAATATAGATTATACGACTCAAATGTACCAAAACAAATGATATTTTTGGAATTAAATTAGAATTTTATTGCTTTTTCTCATCATTTTGGAAACTATTCTGTAACAAAAGATTATTACCATCCATGTATGCTTTCTGGAACCTCTCAAAATCAGACATCAAATCAGAAATTGCCCACCACCAGTCCCTCAGAAAAAAATAAATATCTGGAAAATATTAATTATAAGTTGAGAATAAAAATGTTTCATAAAATAATTTAAATATACTCCAGTCAATCTTGTAAATGTCTTTGAGATAAACAGATGAATATAATATAGCCCATGGTCCTTAAAACTGTATTGTATTTTCTAGTACAATGTAGCCTAAAAACTTAACTTAGCAAAAATCTATGAAAGACTCTAGGCAATTAATATGCAATTGCATCTTAATTCTCTCTTTGCAGGCTGTTTTACTTAATAAAATAACTAATTTTAAAAGAAAATCTAAACTGCAATGCCTCTGGATTTGTAAATAAAGAGCACTTGGTGATAACTACCAATATGTCCTAATTTTAAACAATGATATGCAATATGGAAGAGAATAAAATGTAAAAATAATATACATCTTGACATTAATTAGAATGTTATCTGTATTATGTTTTCCTTATGAAGTACTTTATAAGTCTTATCTAGGTTGCATTAAAGGAACATAGTTTATTGATTACCATACTCACTTGCTAGTTATAAAGATAATACGGAAATTGAACTAGTATTGTGATTTCAAATATAGTGGCTGTTAATAATATGTAGCTAATGTGAAGTTAAAATGTGATGTTTGAACTGAGATGTGTTGTTAAGCATAATATACATACCATATTTTGAAGATTTAGTGTTAATCTGTACTAATATGTAATATTAATGTATAGTGTATCTAATGAAATCTTTTAAGAAGATTCAAACTTCTTTAAAAATCATTATTTTCATGAGTGGAAAAAATACACAAGTGTTTTGTTTTCTAATCAGTTCTTATGTATAATGATGTGAAATCTGGACATGTTAGTCTACTTTGCTATGTTTTGGAGAAGAGCTGAAACCCTGGCAAAGAAAAGCAAAGGATAAGTTATACTGTGTACAGGTGTATATGTGTCTGTACTTCTTTGTTTTCTGAATGTGCTTACTTTTGTTGATGTAAAATATATTTTAAAAGATTTAGGGTTTATTGAAATACATGGCTGCATATTTGAAGTGGGAGAAATGAATGAGGCAGAGGTAAATACAATTTACTTGTAAATGACAGATTCATTTATTATTTACAGATTCAGAGGAAATCATTAATAATAACCAGAAAAGTGAGGCTCAATTAACAACAACATCAACAATAAAAAATACTTGAAAAATATTTGAAAACTTGTTAAAGCTACCAAGTAATTCAGGGCTTAAGGGACAAAAGTACCACAAAGAAGAAAAGTTCAATGAGATTAGCTATAACTCATGAAACAATGCTTTGTATTGCACTTTGTAAGTGGCTCATGGGGAAATGCCACTTAAATGGAAGCTAAGAAACTAAGAAACCAAGCAGAGCTTGACTATTGACATCTCTTGTATTTGGAAAGACAGAAAATGGAGTTCACAGACTACTAAAGAGAAAAGATAAAATCTTAGGATTTCAATTATGATCCATGGAGTGCTATGTTGTAGAAAGCATCAAAGACCATTCTTCAAAAACTTAATCTTAGTTTTGAGTATTCTCAGTTTCCGTCTGTATTAAATGGCCTGACCTTACATGGAAGAAATTGTAAGCCTCACTTGAATAAAAAAAAATTCTCATTGAGAAATTGACGTTGTATAAATAATGACCAGCATTCAAATAAATAACAAATAAATAAACATACAAACAACAAGCATACCAAAAGACAAGACCAAATTCCTGAAAATGGAAAACAATTTTGATATCAGAGCTATACAAGTAGACTTTTAAAGGCATTGATATGCAATATAATATAACTGATAAATATGACTTTGCCCCAGGATTAACTGTGTTGGTAACTTAGAAAGACTAACAACAACAACAAAAAGAAATACTAACAAAATCCTCTGTTCAGAAAACTATGAGGATTTATATAATTGAGAATGATTTTTAAATGAGTGTTCATGTCAAAATTCAGAAAAATATTCAAAACAAATAATTACCACCACTTAGAGACAGGTTGTATAAGCAAAAATGGATTCTGATTAATATACAGCATAATAGAATTATTTTCCCTGTATTATTCAGTGGCTAAAACAGAATATAATTATATGCTTGAAGTCAGAGGCAAAAAGTGAACTAGATTTTAATAAAAATGTCATATTTGTACAATGTATTGAAAATATCTATTCCTGAGGAAAACACAGAGTGACTTCGATTTTCTCAAATATAATTAATAACTCGTATTTGGAATTTTCCATTTCTCTATCCCATTTCTCACTTTTGCTCACTATTTTGTAAAATAAAATGACTACACAGACTATCTCTGTGTTTTCACATATTGCTCTACAAATTGAAAGAGCATATTAAATGGGAAATTATAGGATTTGAGTATCATTCGTGTTATATAGATAAAGGAATTTATTGCATTAAGATATTTAATCTTTATGAAATATTAAAATGATTTAATGAAATAATTTTAAAAACAGGTAACCTTATTCTTCAACCTTGGTGTTAAAGAGTATCATTATGGGAAAAGAATAACTTCATTCCAGTGGTTTATATTGACCTCACGTCTCTTACTGTCTTTTTAACGTTTCTTTCATGTCTCAAAAGCCTGTCTAGTGTCCCCTTTCCAAAGCTGAAACCTTGGATGGTTTCTTCCTTTCCTCTACACACCTTGCATTTTGTTTGTTTCCTCTTAAAGGGCCTAATATCCAATAGCCTTCATTGATCATAAAGATGAAATTATCTACATAATCTCTTTTTGAGCAAAGAGTTTGGTACATTTTCCATCATAGTAATTCCATCATTTGTCATCATACATACACATGCACACACTTGCAACTATACACATACATGTATGTGTATGTATAGTCTTCAAATGAACCATAGCTGTCAATACAATAATTGCATCTGTGTCATTCTTTCTTTTATAATCAATCCCTTACAAATATTGTGACAAATATTTGGCAATCAGTATGTATTTGAGAATAAATGAACCTAAGCTCTTTGAGACTAGCATTTTCTTTTATTAGTTCATCATGAGTACACTCTATTTTCTTTAAAGCTCATAGCATCTTAATTTGTTTTATAACTGTTTTTATGCATGATTTATCATCTGTTATGAATTTTAAAACTTTAAATATGGAATAAAACAAATAAGACATATTAAATACAATTTTTGAATTAATGAATAAATAATAAATCATTATTATAATTGACAAATGAATGCATCTATCTTCTAATGTTTAAAAGGATATTTCATTACTTGTAATGAAATATGTTGTTTAGTCATTTAATGAAAGGCAATTCTCCTAATAAATCATAATTTTGTCTCTACTTTGTATCTAGTTATTAAAATAATGTCTTAGACATATAAGCAATCTATATGTTAAATCGAAGCATTATAATGCTAATTGTTCAAATATTCCTATTAATGTTATAAATATGAACATTTATGAGACCTAATTTTAAATCTACTAGGACTGCTATTAATAGAAAATAGAACATTGATTTCGAAAATGATTTCTTGGCACTCCCTATCTTGCATCTGAATCTCTCTATTCAACAGAATTAATTTGCTTAGGAATAATTTTTTTTAATTTTAGAAATAAAAAAAAAAATTCTTGCCTGCATGTCACTGACACCAAAACTCAGGAGATAAGCTTATTTGTATTTTCTTTAAGCTCTGAACACTTGTGAAAGTTTGCTAAATATAGAGAGCCTCTTGGTTAGTTGGTTTTCTCACTTCTACACTCAGCGCTATTATTCTGTCCACTATCCCCTTTCTTCAGTGTGATCCAGAGAAAAAAGGAGGATGATCCTTAGTATACAGCACTATTTGGATCCCTATTATCCAACCTATATTTAACAACTTTTTCATCATGTAGTTAGGAAAGTAAAAGAGGTTTTGGAAACAGCAGAGTGGAAGATCTTGAAAAATGTTGAAAGAACTAGTAAATAATAGCAAGCAATTAAAAACAGAAACATACATGTTTATATTTATTCTGATTGAAATAAGTATATATATATATATATATATATATATATATATATACATATATACATATATATACATATATATGCATGTATACCAAAAGCAATTTGATAAAAATGTTTGTTACTCATTTCACTGAAATTATCAACTTGTATAAAACATGCAATGCATATCATTTATTGGCTAGAATACTATCTATCTTTTAAAGATTTATTTGGCACTTGTACTGACTGATTTTTACTTTGCTTACCTGACCTATTGAAGGGAACGTTCCTTGAGGAAACCTCATAAGTCTATGTCTACCTAACTTATCTTTTATTCATTTATGTACCTTCATTCCAATCCCAAAGAAAGGCAATGCCAAAGAATGCTCAAACTACTGCACAATTGCACTCATCTCACATGCTAGTAAAGTAATGCTCAAAATTCTCCAAGCCAGGCTTCAGCAATACGTGAACCATGAACTTCCAGATGTCCGAGCTGGTTTTAGAAAAGGCAGAGGACCAGAGATCAAAGTGCCAACATCTGCTCGATCATCAAAAAAGCAAGAGAGTTCCAGAAAAACATCTATTTCTGTTTTCTTGACTATGCCAAAGCCTTTGACTGTGTCGATCACAATGAACTGTGGAAAATTCAGAAAGAGATGGGAATACCAGACCACCTGACATGCCTCATGAGAAACCTATATGCAGGTAAGGAAGCAACAGTTAGAACTGGACATGGAACAACAGACTGGTTCCAAATAGGAAAAGGAGTACGTCAAGGCTGCATATAGTCACCTGCTTATTTAACTTATATGCAGAGTACATCATGAGAAATGCTGGGCAGGAAGAAGCACAAGCTAGAATCAAGATTGCCGGGAGAAATATCAATAACTTCAGATATGCAGATGACACCACCCTTATGGCAGAAAGTGAAGAGGAACTAAAAAGCCTCTTGATGAAAATGAAAGAGGAGAGTGAAAAAGTTGGCTTAAAGCTCAACACTCAGAAAATGATCATGACATTTGGTCCTATCACTTCTTGGGAAATAGATGGGGAAATAGTGGAAACAGTGTCAGACTTTATTTTTGGGGGCTCCAAAATCCCTGCAGATGGTGACTGCAGCCATGAAATTAAAAGATGCTTCCTCCTTAGAAGGAAACTTATGACTAACCCAGAAAGCATATTAAAAAACAGAGACATTACTTTGCCAACAAAGGTCCGTCTAGTCAAGGCTATGGTCATGTATGGATGTGAGAGTTGGACTATAAAGAAAGCTGAGCAGAGAACAATTGATGCTTTTGAACTGTGGTGTTGGAGAAGACTCTTGAGAGTCCCTTGGACTGCAAGGAGATCCAACCAGTCCATCCTAAAGGAGATCAGTCCTGGGTGTTCATTGGAAGGACTGATGTTGAAGCTGAAACTCCAGTACTTTGGCCACCTGATGCGAAGAGTTGACTCATTGGAAAAGACCCTGATGCTGGGAGGGATTGGAGGCAGGAGGAAAGGGGGACGACAGAGGATGAGATGGTTGGATGGCATCACTGACTCAATGGAAATGGGTTTGGGTGGACTCTGGGAGTTGGTGATAGACAAGGAGGCCTGGCGTGCTGGGGTTCATGGGGTCACAAAGAGTCAGACACAACTGAGTGACTGAAGTGAACTGAACTGATGCTTCCTTAGAACATTCATTCTTTCAGCCAATTATTACCTACCTTCTCCTGTCTCCAAATCTCTACATGTCCTATTTCTCACAAGCAGCTGATATTCTTGTGTCTTATATCATTCATTTCAGTTCACTTTAGTCTCTCAGTCGTGTCCAACTCTTTGCGACCCCATGAACCACAGCACGCCAGGCTTTCCAGTCCATCACCAACTCCTGGAGTCCACCCAAACTCATATCCATTGAGTCGGTGATGCCATCCAACCATCTCATCCCCTGTCATCCCCTTCTCCTCCTGTCCTCAATTATTAGAGGCAATTAAAGACAAACTTACCAATTCCCAATACCAATTCTTTTTATAGCATTTGCACAGTTTCATCTAATAGCCTTTCAATCTCTGTAGAGAAGGTGCCAACTAAGTGCCAACAGCCCCTAAATTCCCCATGGATGGAAACTAGAGTGCTCATGCATTTTGATGAAAAAAACCTATATCTTTACTTTCACTAAATCCTAACTGACATTTTATATTTCTTTAAATTATGAATACTGGCAACCATTGAACTGCAATATTTCAAACTCCATCATTGTTAGAAAGCAAATATAGTTTCAAATTATGTTATAATTCTTACAGTATTCTAAGATATTCTTTACATTAATCATAGCTTAAAAACAATCACAAACATACCACTTCAACTTGTTATTTAAATCATTAATAGAAAAACACATGTTACTAAATACAACTTTATGTTTTTAAAAGTATATGGACACAAGCATTGACATATGATTGGTTTTAAGTTCTAAAACAGTACTCTGATAAAGGGACAATAGGCTTCTCCACCCTTCCTAAAAGCCCATGGTATAAAAATTTTAAGAACTCCCCTAGAAGAAATGACCATGTCTTAATTATGAGTCCCTTTATACGTACATTGGATCATTTTCCTTTTACCCACTCAAAAATATCATCTCAGTAATTTTACGTGCTTACTTCTATATTAGTCAGTGTTTTCCAGATAAATGGGACTAATCAGAATAGGATCAAGAGGAGTGTATTAGTCCCTCAGTCATGTCTGACTCTTTGTGACCCCATGGACTACCAGGCCCCTCTCTCCATGGGATTCTCCAAGCTAGAATACTGAAGTGGTTTGCCATTTCCTTCTCCTAAGAAGGGGTGGGATAGAGGGAAAGAAATGGAAAAATCTAGAGGCAAAATTCCTTTCTCCTAAGGAGATTTCAGAATGCTTTCTCTTAAAGTCATCAGCTGATTTGATGAAGTCCATCCACATTGGAGAGGGTAATATGTTTCACTCGAAGTCGGAAAATGAAAATGAAAGTCGCTCAGTCATGTCTGACTCTTTGCGACCCCATGGATAGTCCATGGAATTCTATAGGCCAGATTACTGGAGTGGGAAGCCTTTCTTTTCTAGGGGATCTTTCCAACCCAGGGATTGAACCCAGATCTTCCATACTTTGGACAGATTCTTTACCAGCTGAGGCACAAGGGAAGTCCAAGAATACTGGAGTGGGTAGCCTATTCTTTCTCCAGCAGATCTTCCTGACCCAGGAATTGAACCGGGGTCTCAAAGTCTACTGACTGAAATATTAATCATGTCTGAAAATTATCTACACAGCAACTTCTAGATTGATATTTGACCAGTTAACTGGGAAGAATAGACGAGTCACAGTAACACTAAAAGTTAACTATCATACTAGAATATTTTCATCAGCATAAAAATATCCTGAAATTCCTCTTATTTAAATTTATAAAAGCTGAAACTCCAATACTTTGGCCACCTGATGCGAAGAACTGACTCATTTGAAAAGACCCTGATGCTGGGAAAGATTGAAGGCAGGAGGAGAAGGGAACAGCAGAGGATGGCATCACTGACTCAATGGACATGAGGTTGAGTAAACTCCAGGAGTTGGTGATGGACAGGGAGACCTGACATGGTGCAGTCCCTGGGGTCACAAAGAGTCAGACACAACTGAGGGACTGAACTAAACTTAAAATCTGAAAAACTACAAATAATTACTTCTGATCTGATCCTCTTTTCCATATCAACTACAAATCCATTCTTCTGCTTTTCCCTTTTCCGGTAAGTTCCTTGAAAGAGTTGTTCACCCACACTGTTGTCAAATTCTCTCTACACATTCTTTTATGAAGCACACTGATCATGGATTAATCCCGTTCTAGCAAATGTGTTCTTGTTGACGTAATCAGTGATTTTTGTCTTAGTAAATCCAATATATGATTCTCATTCTTTGTCTTACACCATCAGCAGCATACAATTCCCTCGATTTTTATATCTTCCTTGATAGGCTTTCCTTGTTTTATCTTCAGGTCACTTGTCTTGTTTGTTCTCCTAACCCTTGTTTTTTGTTTTTGTTTTTTGTTTTTTTTTTCCCTTCCTTTATCTCTGACTTCATAATGATGACTTCTCAGATCCTCAGGTCTCTACTTCTTCATTACAGCAGTTATCTAATGCAGCCTCATGGTTTATGTGCCAATGCCTCCAAAATACAGTTTCTAGTCTTTTTCACCTGAAATCCAGATTCATTAGTCCAACTGCCACCTAACATCTCAACTGGAGCCTAACAGACATTCAAAATTCAAATTCTACATATCTAATAATGTAGTACCGTGGACTTCCCAGGTAACACAGTGATAAAGAATCTGCTTGCCAGTGCAGGAGATGCCAGTTCAATCCTGAGTTGGGAAGACCCCCTGGAGTAGGAAATGGCAACCCACTCCAGTATTCTTGCCTGGAAAATTCCACAGGCAGAGGAACCTGGTGGGCTACAGTCCATGGGGTCACAAGGAGTTGGACATGACAGAGCAACTGAGCACATACACACAATAACATGGTATACTCCATGTTTTTACTCCAAGTCTACTCTGCCTACTAATCTCTTTGTTTTCATTGGTGATATTTTCATTTTTCACATCTTTAGACAATCATTCTTCAAATACATGACATCATTCCTCATTGTATTTTTCCTTCATATTGGACATTTGGACATATTTCTGGTGCTCCTCTGAAAATATAAGCAGAATCCAAGTCCTGAAATTGGATACAAGAATCTCATTTGACAGCTGCTTCTTCTCCAAGTTCATTTTCTGCTCTCCTGATAGTTCCTTCCCTTCAAATCATGTGGGGAAAGGGGCTGTGGGAGTGGTGTTCTTGTTTTTGGAACATGACACCTCTGCATAGGGCATTTGCCCCTGAATTCCATCTGCCTGGAAAATATCTCCCCAGATTTCCTAATGTCACTTATCTCCAAGCATTGGCTCAAGTGTGCCCTTCTTTGTGATGTCCACTTTAATCTTCATTTTGAAATTATAACCCACACTTACAATCTCTATACATAACATACCATCACATGGTTTTCTTTTGACAGAGCACTTATCACCCTCTAGCACAATAAATAGCATACTTATGTATCAAAGTGTAATATATATCTCCCTGTAGTATATATCAACACTAAATATTAATTGGAAGAACGGTTGCTGAAGCTGAAGCTCCAATACTTTGGCTACCTGATGCAACGAGCTGACTCACTGGAAAAGACCCTGATTCTGGGAAAGACTGAAAACAAGAGAAGAAGGCAACAGAGGATGAGATGGTTGGATTGCATCACCAACTCAACAGACATAAGTTTGAGCAAGCTCTGGCAGATACTGAAGGAAAGGGAAGCCTCGTGCGCTGCAGTTCATGAGGTCACAAACAGTTGGTCACAAACAGTTGGACACAACTTATAGAGACTGAACAACAACAGCAAAAGAACTATTAACAAAACTTCCCTCCATATTTTTAAATATATTGGCTCATCTATAGATAATCAAGTTTAATAGGATACAAAGCTTGGTAATAATTTTCTTGCTTATCTTTTGTAACTGCTTCCTTCCTATTTTTTCTTGTTCTCATCTTTAAATTTAGGTGCATTTTCTTAGAAGTAAACTCTTCTTTTGATTCATTCATCTAAGGGCTTTTAAAAAAATTGTTATTACAATAAGTCTAGAAGGTAGTTTGGGAGACAAATACCTTTGGTTCAGATGTTTGATGTGATACAATTTAACTGCTTTGTGGTGCTATATGATTACTCCATGCTTCAATTTCCTCATTTTTAAATTAGGAAAGTAAGACTATTTTAGAATTTTTTGTAAAAGTAATTATTTTACACATCCAGTATTTATAACTATGTTTTGCACATGCTAAAAATTCAATATTAGCCCAGCTTACTTCCTACATTCATAATTCTGGAGGATATTACTAGAGGTTCTCAGTACATGGAAATATATTAAAGTTATTATTTGGACAATTAGAACTCAACAATAACACAGAAAACTCATTTTCTTCTGCATTTGTTCAGATAACGAATCATTATATTAGACAGTTAAGGTCATCTCTTGGGTAAAATGTACTGTATATTTTATTAGTTGTCAGTTTGGAAGTCATGCTAATTCTGAAAGCCAATGTCTATTACAAAAAAAAAAAACTAACATATTTTGATATCCCCTTTTTCTAATTTATTTGTTCTATAAGGAGAATATAAACTCTCTTTTACTGATCATAGCTTTCACATTTATTCCCACTCTTCTCATTTCTATCACCTTCAGATTACAAAGTTATGCTATGTGACCTTGAATGTTGAAACTTTTTATTGAGTTTTTCTTTTACTATCATGTTTTTTTTTTAATTTTTTCATTAAAGAAGAGTGCTTTGAAGGATATTTTCTTTTGAAAATAAATTCACTTTTGAAGTATTTGACAGCATCTAATATTTGTGTTTGTTGAGAGTTCATCAGAGACAACACATGATGAGGAAATATCTCACCTCCAAGCTCAGAGTACATAATCAGCTTCAATTGCTACATTTCATCTTCCAATTTTAAGGGGCCTAAATATCATCTGAAACTACTCATGCATTTGGAAAGACTTTAGAACTACTAAGATTTATCACATATCAGTGGCATGAGGAATGTTACAGGATCCTTCCCAACTTGCCTGTCTGCTGTCCAGCAGGAAAGAACATTCACAAATATGTTGGCACCTGCTTTCTAGTTGCAACAAGCAGGGAATTAACATCTGCAAGAAGGAGATTACACTCATGCATCATACTGAGATTTTTCACACACTTCTGTTATTGCTTCAAAAATACCTCCCTTGTGACCTATTCCATGAAGGAGCTAATAAATCTGCAGGCAGAAGACAACCTTGAAACACTGCCACTGCTGTTGAAAAGTAATTAATGATAATATCTTCTCCTCATTACGATGGTTGCAATTTTTTTTAAGCTCTTGACAAGGGTACTCAAGTATTACTTTTTAAAATTAGAAGTTTCCATTCATATTATTCCCTAAACCATCTTATTCTGTGTTATTAACTTTGAAACATCTTAGATTGTCAAATTAGAAAGTATTTGCATATATCAAGAAAAATAAACTATGTATTTTACTGGTATATAAATGACATTTACACTTAAGCTTTCCCTTTATTGATTTCATACCTTTTTAATAATTTTTACATTTCTCTGTGAATCTTCACCTGGTAGCTGTTTTTTCTGCTGAGTGTTAATTTTAGTTGTGTGTGTATGTGAAAATAAATTGTTATCAAGATAACCTGGTGATTTCCTCTTTCCTTCAATGAATTCTCTGTATTATACTGTTAACTACAAATTGGCACTTACCAAGAGCATTGCCAAGGACTGAACAACAAAGGCATTTGCCATCTGCCTCTAGGGAGATTGAACCCCATGCTGCTGTAGCTGTTGACCTTCAACAATCCCTGAGGGAGTTCCGGGTGGAGTAAGGCACTCTGTGCTCCAGGGAATCTGATGGGATAGGACTTTAGACAGATGTTTTTAGGAACAGATTTTACCATCTTAATCCTTGCATCTCCTCATATCTGGGGAAGCACTAAATCCCTTCACAGTGACATCATACCCTCAGGACTAACAAAAACCTTTTGTAAATTGAGCGCTTCATGGTACTGAACTCCTCTTCACCAAAATCTTATATATTGACCTTCCCCCACTGCTGGTTTGGGGCAGTCTCTCAGAGCTATCTGAGATGCTGCCTCCCAGGCTAGGGTCCTCATTTTGCCCCAAATAAAACTTAACTCACAGCTCTCAAGTTGTACATCTTTTTTTAGTTGACAATACAGAAACTGCATTTTAGAGGCATTTGCCTTCTTTGTGCAAAAACATTTTGCTCCACACAGTATATGAGGAAGCTGATGAATATTCTATTTTTTATAGGTAAAACTTCTTTATATAGTGTCAATACTTCAAATTCTTGGATGATTATAGGTGGTAGAGTGAACTAGACATATCTCTGATATTTATTACAGGTCTAGTAGGTTTATCTGCATTTACCCAATGTAAATATGTTAATTTTGAATATAAAATACAAAATGCATCATGAACACTTATTAGCATAATCATTAGAGAGCCACTTTCAATGGGTGTTATTAGATGTCAGGCACTATGCGAAGCCTTTTACATATGTTAGCTCATGTGACTTTTACATCAACCTTAGAAGGTGAGTTCCATAATTATTCCTTTTCTTTAGGAATTCCCTTTTTACATTCCTTCTCAAGTTCAGAGAAGTTAAATAAATTGCCCAAAGTCATAAAGAAGATAAGCAGCAGAGCCTGAATTCAGGCCTGGCCAATTTACTGAAATGTAAGCACCTATCCAAACTGTCATATTTCTGTTTTCTTTTTTCCAGCAATAATAATAACCATGAAAATGCACTTAATTTCCCACATAGATAAAAATGTTGCAAATTCTTTACTCTTCTTTTCTTTACTTCTTTTCTTTATTCTTTCTTTATTATCCTAGTCTGAGGATTTGCTAAGAATTTTTAACTTTTCTGTTTTTGTTTTTGTTAATCAGTGTAATTAAAATATATTATACTTATAAAGAAGGGGAAAGGTCAATATGGATAGCAAAATTATTTATTATTAGAGTCACTTTATATAGAATTTAATGGTATGTTTACGATTGTACAAAATGGGAATTTAATATGTAATCAACTGGATCTAAATTTAAATAATATATTTTATGTAAATTGCTTTAATTTAATCAGTCTCTGTTTCTCAGAAGAAAAACTCTACACTGTGAATAAGAATTACTGATATACTTAGTCTTTCTGAGTTTTTAAATTAAAGGACACTTGAAGGAAACAAAATTAAAAAGTGACACAACTTAAAAATAAATGATACAAATGAACTTGCTCACAAAACAGAATAGACTCAGAGACACAGACACCTAACTCACGGTTGTGAAAGGTGGGGGGGGTGATGGGAGAGATAAATTAGAAAGTTGAGATTAACAGATACATGCCAACATATGTATAAAATAAGTAAGGAACAAATACCTACTGTATTGCACATTTAATATCTTGTAATAATCTATAATGGAAAAGAATGTGGAAAAGTATATATTCTTTTTCTTCAAACAATAACTTTGCTGTACAGTTGAAACTAAGACCACAATGTAAATCAACTATATTTCAATTAAAAATATAAAATGATTTTGACTCAGAAAATTAATTAATTTTATAAAATTAATTTTATATTGTCTTCTCCTGATACTGTTTCTGAATATAAGGATGAATTAAACTATTCAGACTTTGTAACTTTTACCTCATGATCTGACAATCCTCTCAACTTACTGAATAAATGCAATGCAAGTTTCCTTATGCTATAATTGCCATAAATTCAACCTTTGTGTATTTTGCTTTCTCATGAAAAACCACATCTTTGATGAATTTTACTAGCACAATCTATACTATTCAAAAGGTTAAATGAAATGGACAAGTGATCCACAAATAGTATTGGTCTGCTAAGGCTTCTGTAACAAAATAATGCAGACTGAATGGTTTAAACAAGATAAATTTATTCTTCCTCAAATCCGGAAACTTGATATCATCTAATATCAAGATGTTACAGTGTTGGTGCTGGTGAGGATTCTCTTCCTGACTGGTAGATGGCACCTTCTGTTTATGTCACATAGCCTTGCACGCAGAGAGAGAGAGAGAGAGAGAGACAGAGAAACAGAGAGAGGAAGCATGAATGAGCTCTAGTGCCTCTTCTTGTAAGGACACAAGTCTTATTGGACTGCATGCTCTATAACACTCTAGGCCCTAAAGATTCAGAGGGCAAGAAGATTTACTGCCTCCAACAAGCTCACATTCTAGCATGAGAATTCAGTTCAGTTCAGTTCAGTCTCTCAGTCGTGTCCAACTTTTTGCGACCCCATGAATCACAGCACGCCAGGCCTCCCTGTCTATCACCAACTCACAGAGTTCACTCACACTCACGTCCATTGAGTCCGTGATGCGATCCAGCCATCTCATCCTCTGTCGTCCCCTTCTCCTCCTGCCCCCAATACTTCCCAGGATCAGAGTCTTTTCCAATGAGTCAACTCTTCACATGAGGTGGCCAAAGTATTGGAGTTTCAGCTTTAGCATCATTCTCTCCAAAGAAATCCCAGGGATGATCTCCTTCAGAATGGACAGGTTGGATCTCCTTGCAGTCCAAGAGATTCTCAAGAGTCTTCTCCAACACCACAGTTCAAAAGCATCAATTCTTCGGTGCTCAGCCTTCTTCACAGTCCAACTCTCACATCCATACATGACCACAGGAAAAACCGTAGCCTTGACTAGATGGACCTTTGTTGGCAAAGTAATGCCTCTGCTTTAGAATATACTATCTAGGTTGGTCATAACTTTTCTTCCAAGGAGTAAGCGTCTTTAATTTCATGGCTGAAGTCACCATCTGCAGTGATTTTGGAGCCCAGAAAAATAGCCTGACACTGTTCCCACTGTTTCCCCATTTATTTCCCATGAAGTGATGGGACCAGATGCCATGATCTTCGTTTTCTGAATGTTGAGCTTTAAGCCAACGTTTTCACTCTCCTCTTTCACTTTCATCAAGAGGCTTTTTAGTTCCTCTTCACTTTCTACCATAAGGTTGGTGTCATCTGCATATCTGAGGTTATTGATATTTTTCCCGGCAATTTTGATTCCAGCTTGTGCTTCTTCCAGTCCAGCATTTCTCATGATGTACTCTGCATATAAGTTAAATGAGCAGGGTGACAATATACAGCCTTGACGTACTCCTTTTCCTATCTGGAACCAGTCTGTTGTTCCATGTCCAGTTCTAACTGTTGCTTCCTGACCTGCATACAGATTTCTCATGAGGCATGTCAGGTGGTCTGGTATTCCCATCTCTTTCAGAATCTTCCACAGTTTATTGTGATCCACACAGTCAAGGCTTTGGCATAGTCAAGAAAACAGAAATAGATGTTTTTCTGGAACTCTCTTGGTTTTTTCCATGATCCAGCAGATGTTGGCAATTTGATCTCTGGTTCCTCTGCCTTTTCTAAAACCAGCTTGAACATCAGGAAGTTTAAGGTTCACGTATTGCTGAAGCCTGGCTTGAAGAATTTTAAGCATTACTTTACTAGCATGTGAGATGAGTGCAATTGTGTGGTAGTTTGAACATTCTTTGGCATTGCCTTTCTTAAGATTGGAATGAAAACTGACCTTTTCCAGCCCTGTGGCCCCTGCTGAGTTTTCCAAATTTGCTGGCATATTGAGTGCAGCACTTTCACAGCATCATCATTCAGGATTTGAAACAGCTCCACTGGAATTCCATCACCTCCACTAGCTTTGTTCGCAGTGATGCTTTCTAAGGCCCACTTGACTTCACATTCCAGGATGTCTGGCTCTAGATTAGTGATCACATCATCATGATTATCTGGTTCCTGAAAATCTTTTTTTGTACAGTTCTTCTATGTGTTCTTGCCACCTCTTCTTAATATCTTCTGCTTCTGTTAGGTCCATACCATTTCTGTCCTTTATCGAGCCGATCTTTGCATGAAATGTTCCCTTGGTATCTCTAATTTTCTTGAAGAGATCTCTAGTCTTTCCCATTCTGCTATTTTCCTCTAATTCTTTGCATTGATCGCTGAAGAAGGCTTTCTTATCTCTTGCTATTCTCTGGAACTCTGCATTCAGATGCTCATATCTTTCCTTTTCTTGTTTGCTTTTTGCCTCTCTTCTTTTCATAGGTATTTGTAAGTCCTCCCCAGACAGGCATTTTGCTTCTTTGCATTTCTTTTCCATGGGGATAGTCTTGATCCCTGTCTCCTGTACAGTGTCACAAACCTCATTCCATAGTTCATCAGGCACTCTATCTATCAGATCTAGGTCCTTAAATCTATTTCTCACTTCCACTGTATAATCATAAGGGATTTGATTTAGGTCATACCTGAATGGTCTAGTGGTTTTCCCTACTTTCTTCAATGTAAGTCTGAATTTGGTAATAAGGAGTTCATGATCTGAGCCACGGTCAGCTTCCAGTCTTGTTTTTGTTGACTGTATAGAGCTTCTCCATCTTTGGCTGCAAAGAATATAATCAATCTGATTTCGATGTTGATCATATGGTGATGTCCATGTGTAAAGTCTTCTCTTGTGTTGTTGGAAGAGGGTGTTTGCTATGACCAGTGCATTTTCTTGGCAAAACTTTATTCGTCTTTGCCCTGCTCTATTCCGCATTCCAAGGCCAAATTTGCCTGTTACTCCAGGTGTTTCTTGACTTCCTACTTTTGCATTCCAGTCCGCTATAATGAAAAGGATATTTTTTTTTGGGATATCTTTTTTAGTTCTAAAAGCTCTTGTAGGTCTTCAGAGAACCGTTAACTTCAGCCTCTTCAGCGTTACTGGTTGGGGCATAGACTTGGATCACTGTGATATTGAATGGTTTGCCTTGGAGATTAACAGAGATCATTCTGTCGTTTTTGAGATTGCATCCAAGTACTGCATTTCAGACTCTTTTGTTGACCATGATGGCTACTCCATTTCTTCTAAGGGATTCCTGCCCGCAGTAGTAGATATAATGGTCATCTGAGTTAAATTCACCCATTCCAGTCCATTTTAGTTTGCTGATTCCTAGAATCCCGACATTCATTCTGTCATCTCTTGTTTGACCACTTCCAATTTGCCTTGATTCATGGACCTAACATCCCAGATTCTTATGCAATATTGCTCTTTACAGCATCGGACCTTGTTTCTATCACCAGTCACATCCAGAGCTGGGTATTGTTTTTGCTTTGGTTCCATCCCTTCATTCTTTCTGGAGTTATTTTCCCACTGATCTCCAGTAGCATATTGGGCACCTACTGACCTGGGGAGTTCCTCTTTCAGTATCCTATCATTTTGCCTTTTCATACTGTTCATGGGGTTCTCAAGGCAAAAATACTGAAGTGGCTTGCCATTCCCTTCTCCAGTGGACCACATTCTGTCAGACCTCTCCACCATGACCCGCCAGTCTTGGGTTGCCCCATGGGCCTGGCTTGGTTTCATTGAGTTAGACAAGGCTGCAGTCCTAGTGTAATTAGATTGACTAGGTTTCTGTGAGTATGGTTTCAGTGTGTCTGCCCTCTGATGCCCTCTTGTAACACCTACCATCTTAATTGGGTTTCTCTTACCTTGGGCATGGGGTATCTCTTCATGGCTGCTCCAGCAAAGCACAGCTGCTGTTCCTTACCTTGGACAAGGGGTATCTCCTCACCACCGCCCTTCCTATTGTTCAACGTGGGATAGCTCCTCTCGGCCCTCCTGTGCCCGCACAGCCACCACTCCTCCCGGCCGCCACCCCTGGCCTCTGACGCTGAGTGGTTCCTCCTGGCTGCCATCCCTGGCCTCCAGCGCGTGGTGGCTCCTCAGGGTCACCGCCCCTGGCTTCCGACAAGGGGTAGCTCCTCTCGGCCACCGCCCCTGACCTCGGACTTAGGCAGCTCCTCTTGGCCGTTCCTGCACTGTCAGCCTGGCACTCTCGGCCGCTGCTCCTGACCTCCGACGTGGGGTACCTCCTTTTGGCTGCGCTTAGGATAGCAGCTGCCTGTGCTTAGTGCATAAACAGAGTAAATAAATGTCTTATTTCCATGATAAAAGTATGGAAAGTTGGAATGCTAAGTAGGAAGGATGGTTGTAACACTTATGGAGAAAATGACCAAAAAAATCACAGATGTCACAGTAATGTATCATACAGATGAATTAGAATTCAAAAGCAGATGAATGATTAGAGTTCATGTGCAGCTGTGTATTGAAATTTGCACAAACTTGCATATAACTGCAAATAGTTGAATATGGCTAGAACAATGAAGGGAAAAGGTAAGAAAACAAAGTAAAGGCCATATTTAGGTGCTTGTACTAAGAACTAGAAACCATTAAAAAGGTTTTGAACAGAGGAGTAACATTATAAGCTTTTTATATCTTTAAAATAACATGCACAGTATTATCTAAAGAGGTGTTTGAGAACAAAGATACCAGAGGTTTGGATCCCAGGGGATTTTGCAGTAGTTCTGGTGTCAGCAATTGAGAACCTAAATTAATGTAATATATCTTTAACAGGGAACAGAGGACAGAGTCAAATTATAGCTTGAGAGGATCCATGAGTGAATCATGACGGGTGGTAAGGGGCAAGGGGGAATCCATGACAAGACCTGCATTTTAACTTTTACTTAATATTTCAGTGAACTGAATATATTGTCTGTGGGTGGTTGTTAGTTGTTGCTGTTATTGCGTTCATTTGTGTTGGGAGTCAAAGGATGGTTGTTTGTTAGCAGGTTTCCAAATGGTGTGCACTGAGTTGTCTGATACATCTAATATATATACTATATAAAGGAATAAGTCTGGTTGGTAGTATACTGCATATAGATATGGAACTCAGAGGTGAGGTATGGGTATGGTTCCATACCTCCTTCCCAAAAGGAAAGGGTAACATGAGGTGGGTGATTATGTAAGATTGCTTAAGAATTGATTTCAGTATTACATGAGAACTGAAGAACAAAACCTAGAGCCAAGCAATGTTTTAGAAATAAGCAGATAGTTGGCTAACTGACTGACCGTTCCCAAATGACCACTTCCTTGACAAATTCACTGTCTCCATTGTTGCTAGAAATGACAGATAAATCAATCTTTACCATAGAAACTGAGTAAAAGAAAAACTGAGGGGAAGTTTCAGGGAAAGCTTTTACTTTCCTGATGCAAGGGAATGATTTTGCTGGTCATGTCTCTTTCCCCCTTCCTCCTATGTTGAATATAAGTAAGATAAGTGAAGTTGCAGGATAGACATTGTGAAAACACCAGAGAAATCATAAGATGTTACCCTCATAGCTCTGAATCAGTTATGCAAGATGAATAAATTCTGGAGATCTGCTGTACAACACAGTGTATATGTTATAGTTAATACTGTATTGTTTTTGTTCAATTGCTCAATCATGTCTGATTCTTTAATCCCTGGACTGCAGCACACCAGGCCTCCCTGTTCCTCACCATCTCCCAGAGTTTGCCCAAGTTCATGTTCATTGCATCATGTTCAATGAATTACATTGGCATCCAGCCATCTCATCCTCTGACAACCTCTTCTCCTGCGGCCTTCAATCTTTCCCAGCATCAGGGACTTTCTGATGAGCCATCTATTCACATCACATAACCATAATAACTGACTGATAACACATAGTCAGTCCTTCCAGTGAATATTCAGGGTTGATCTCCATTAAGATTGACCGGCTTAATCTCCTTGCTGTCCAAGGGACTTTTAGGAGTCTTCTCTAGCACCACAGTTCAAAGGCATCAATTCTTTGGTGTTCTGCCTTCTTTACGATCCAGCTCTCATGACTGTATGTGACCACTGGGAAGACTATAGCCTTGATTATGCGGACCTTTGTTGGAAGAGTAAATGTCTCTACTTTTCAGCACAGTGTATTAACTACAGTTAATACTGTGAAAGTGAAAGTGTTAGTCGCTCAGTCAATCTAACTCTTTGTGACCCCATGGGCTGTAGACCGCCAGGCTCTTCTATCCATAGAATTATCAGGGCAAGAATACTGGAGTGGGTTGCCATTTCCTTCTCCAGGGGATCTTCCCAAGCCAGGGATTGAATCCGGGTCTCTTGCATTGGCATCCAGGTTCTTTATCATTTGAGCCACCAGGGTTAATATTGGTGCACTTAAAAAAACTGTGAAGGTATATGTCATGTTAAGTGTATTTCCCCTCTCAACCTTCTCAAAAAAGTGGAAGGGGCACTAGGAACCTGTTGGAGGTGATGAATATGCTTATTACCTTTATAATGGTAATGGTTTCATGAGTACATGCATACACCAAACTCATGAAATTATGTACAATGAATATGTATAGTTTTTGTATCTTAATTATATCTCAGTAATTTATTTTTAAATACACATCTCAAATATTTTGTTATCCTGAGAAAATACAATACTTCTTTTCAAGCTGGATAGTAAAGCCCTCAGTCTCTTGAAGAAGGATGTATCTTATCTACCTCAAAAAAGTAGTATGGCAAAGAAGGAAAACTCAGAAGCAGTCAAAATGTTAATATCCATTGAAAACTTTATACCAAGAAAAATTGAGAAAGCAACTCCAGATTATTAATGTAAATAAGAAAAGCAATTTAATTCATGAAAATTTGATTTCATCTTAAATTTAGAAAATTTCTAAATTCACATATGGATCTAAATTTATGATAGACACCTCATATTATTACATGATGTTTTCCAATCACTTTAAAATGTAGTACTAGGTTAATTTGAATAGATCAACCAGTCAATAAACATTATTTTTTAAGACTAAAATATGTTCACTTTAGTTTTCTTCCAAATTGGGAAGAGACCCTTTAAGTTATAAAAATAACATATGCTTATCAGAAAAACAAACAATAACAGACCATATAGTTAAATATAAAAAAAATGGTCGAATATACATAGAATTTTCATACAAAAATAAAAACCCTCTGTTCATGTTATTCATATTATGATATCTAAACTTCCATATTTTTTCCTTTTGTTAACACATTATCTAATAGGTGTGACACAAATATGTTATGCAGAAATTAATGCAACACATATATAATTTTATAAAGATACATTTTTGTTATATAGGCAGCTCAGAGAGTAATAAAGTAGCTTTATTCTTAGTTTTTCTCCTCATTGCTTCCTTTAAAAATATATCTTATTTCCATTAATATATTTTGGAAATAAAAGTCCTTTTCTGGGGCTTCCCTGGTGGCTCAGTGGAAGCCACCAGGGAATTCACTGATGAAGAAGATATGGATTTGATCCCTGATCAGGGAAGATCCCTCATGCTATGTAGCAATAAAGCCCATGTGCCACAACTATTGAGCCTGTGCTCTACGGTCCAGGGACCTAAGCTATTTAACCCACATGCCACAAGTACTGAAGCCTACGCACCCTTAGAGCCAGAGCTCCTCAACAAGAGAAGCCATCACAATGAGAAGCCCGTGCACTGTACTAGAGGGTAACCTCCACTCGTGGCAACTAGAGACAAGTCTGCAGAGCAACGAAGTCCCAGAGCAGCCATGAATAAAAAATATTGAAAAGCTCTTGTCTTTTGGTTCATATTATTTAATTAGGTAGATGTACTCAAGCTTTGCAACCCCATGGACTCTAGCCTACCAGGCTAGTCTGTCCATGGGATTTTCCCGGCAAGATTACTGGAGTGGATTGCCATTTCCTTCTCCAGGGGATCTTCCTGATCCATCGATAGAACCTGGTTCTCCAGCATTGCAGATGGACGCTTTACTGTCTGAGGCACCAGGGAAGCCCAGTGTAGATTCAGTTCAGTTCAGTTCAGTTCAGTTGCTCAGTCCTGTCCGACTCTTTGAGACCCCATGAATTGCATCACACCAGGCCTCGCTGTCCATCACCAACTCCCGGAATTCACCCAGACTCATGTCCATTGAGTCAGTGATGCCATCCAGCCATTTCATCTTGAGTCATCCCCTTCTCCTCCTACCCCCAATCCCTCCCAGCATCAGAGTCTTTTGCAGTGAATCAACTCTTCTCTTGAGGTGGCCAAAGTACTGGAGTTTCAGCTTTAGCATCATTCCTTCCAAAGGAATCCCAGGGCTGATCTCCTTCAGAATGGACTGGTTGGATCTCCTTGCAGTCCAAGGGACTCTCAAGACAACATTAAATAATCAAACAAGCAAAAAAAAAAAAATTCTGGAAGCTCTGGTTAGGTTGACTTTGTTTTGGAGAAGAAACACTGCAACTTTAAAGCTAAAAAAGTGTGATTTTTGTTCCTTTTTTATTTTCTCTTGCTTGTAACAAATTTAATACATATTTATCTCTGAAACTGGGTTAAATTATTTTTGCTTTCACTTTTTTTCTGAGTCTATTCCAAGGCAAGTTGATAAGAAGTTCAGGGTCCCTGAGGAGGAGGAGATAGGGGTCTGGAATTCTCAAGGAGGAGGAATGGAAAAATGTCTTTTTCTTTTTTGTTCTCTACATTCCTTAGTCAAAGTCACATAAAACATTTTTTTCTTTAAGCCCAGAACTGACGATTATAGGACAAATAACTCACTTTAAACTCTGTACTAAGGACTGTATAAGGATGTATCCTGCTTGAGGACAGTTTCTCCTTTTTGAAAACTTTTTGGCTAACCTAGTTATTTTAAAATGTAAATTATGGGAGTGGGTCTAGTAAGATCTTTAAAACCTTGAGATATTCTTTTGATTTATTGTAATACTCGAGGTCAGGGGGAGTGCCTGAGAGGAGCTGCTCCACTCCTGAGGTCAGGGGCAGCAGCCAAGAGGAGCAACCCCACCCACAAGGTCATGGCAGCGGCCAAGAGGAGCAACCCCACGTCCAAGGAGTGGTGGCTGTGCAGGTGCAGGAGGGCCAAGAGGAGCTACTCCACGTTCAAGATCAGGAGGGGCAGCCGTGAGGAGATACCCCTCATCCAAGGTAAGAAGCAGCAGCTGCACTTTGCTGGAGCAGCCATGAAGAGATACCCCATATCCAAGGTAAGGGAAACTCAAGTAAGACGGTAGGTGTTGCGAGAGGGCATCAGACGGCAGACACACTCAATCCATAATCACAGAAAACTAGTCAATCTGATCACACGGACCAGAGCCTGGTCTAACTCAATGAAACTAAGCCATAAAGTGTGGGGCCACCCAAGACGGGCGGGTCATGGTGGAGAGGTCTGACAGAATGTGGTCCACTGGAGAAGGGAATGGCAAACCAATTTAGTATTCTTGCCTTGAGAACCCCATGAAGAGTATGAAAAGGCAAAATGATAGGATACTGAAAGAGGAACTCCCCAGGTCGGTAGGTGCCCAATATGCTATTGGAGATCAGTGGAGAAATAACTCCAGAAAGAATGAAGGGATGGAGCTAAAGCAAAAAAAAAAAAAAAAATACCCAGTTGTGGATGTGACTGGTGATAGAAGCAGGGTTTTATGCTGTAAAGAGCAATATTGCATAGGAACCTGGGATGTTAGGTCCATGAATCAAGGCAAATTGGAAGTGGTCAAAGAGGAGATGGCAAAAGTGAACGTTGACATTTTAAAAATCACTGAACTAAGATGGACAGGAATGGATGAATTCAACTCAGATGACCATTGTATCTACTACTGCAGGCAGGAATCCCTCAGAAGAAATGGAGTAGCCATCATGGTCAACAAAAGAGTCCAAAATGCAGTACTTGGATGCAATCTCAAAAATGACAGAATTATCTTTGTTCGTTTCCAAGGAAAACCATTAAATATCACAGTAAGCCAAGCCTATACCCCAACCAGTAATGCTGAAGAAGCTGAAGTTAAATGGTTCTGTGAAGACCTGCAAGACCTTTTAGAACTAACACCCAAAAAAGATGTCTTTTTCATTATAGGGGAGTGGAATGCAAAAGTAGGAAGTCAAGAAACACCTGGGGTAACAGGAAAATTTGGCCTTGGAATATAGAATGAAGCAGGGCAAAGGTAATAGAGTTTTGCCAAGAGAACACACTGGTCATATTAAACACCCTCTTCCAACAACACAAGAGAAGACTCTACGCATGGACATCACACTGAAATCAGACTGATTATATTCTTTGCAGCCAAAGATGGAGAAGCTCTATACAGTCAGCAAAAACAAGACTGGGAGCTGACTGTGGTTCACATCATGAACTCCTTATTGCCAAATTAAGACTTAAATTGAAGAAAGTAGGGAAAACCATTAGACCATTCAGGTATGACCTAAATCAAATCCCTTATGATTTTACAGTGGAAGTGAGAAATAGATTTAAGGGCCTAGATCTGATAGACACAGTGCCTGATGAACTATGGATGGAGGTTTGTGACATTGTACAAGAGACAGGGATCAAGACCATCCCCATGGAAAAAAAATGCAAAAAAGCACAATGGCTGTTTGGGGAGGCCTTACAAATAGCTGTGAAAAGAAGGGAAGTGAAAAGCAAAGAAGAAAAGTAAAGATATAAGCATCTGAATACAGAGTTCCAAAGAATAGCAAGGAGAGATAAGAAAGCTTTCCTCAGCAATCAATGAAAACAAATAGATGAAAGCAACAGAATGGGAAAGACTGGAGATCTCTTCAAGAAAATTAGAGATACCAAGTTAACATTTCATGTAAAGATGCGCTCGATAAAGGACAGAAATGGTATGAGCCTAACAGAAGCAGAAGATATTAAGAAGAGGTGACAAGAATACACAAAAGAACTGTACAAAAAAAAGAGCTTCACAACCCAGATAATCACTATAGTTTGATCGCTCACCTAGATCCGACATGCCTCATGGGCAAAACACCAAAGCATAAAACAGAAGGAATGTTGTAATAAATTCAATAAAGATCTAAAAATGGTCCACCTCAAAAAAATCTTTAAAAAAAAATGTATCCCACTATCAACTTCTCTATCTTTTCTTCATGTATTTTTGCTTGCAGTTTGATTTCACAAAATATTGACAGAAAATTTCACTACGTGAGGTTTTGTGAGTAAACAGAAAGATTTGTCTGTAAAAACCTATATGGTTATGTTTTGCATTTGCTATATTATGTACTACTCGGGGCTTCCCTGGTGGCCCAGATGGTAAAGAACCTGCCTGCAATACGGGAGACCTGGGTTTGATCCTTGGGTTGGGAAGATCCCCTGGAGAAGGGAAAGGCTACTCATTCCAGTGTTTTGGTCTAGAGAATTCCATGGACTATATAGGCCATGGGGTCACAAAGAGTAGGACACAACTGAGAGACTTGCACTTTCTATTAAGTACTGTTAGAAATTAGACACAACTTATTATTTTTTAAGAATCACCTTATTTATAATAAAGTCCTCTAATTTGATTTCATATGATTACTAGATGAATAGGTGAAAAAATAAAAATGTAGGCTAGAATATGGTAACTAGTAACATTTCATTTCAAATATATAGTTTTATATACAGTATATAGCACTTAGCTGGTGAATAAAAATATGGGAGTAGACAATCATTTAGAAACAATCAAATTACAAAGGTATTTAACTAAATAAACAAGCTAATGAAAACAGAACATCTGGTTATCTTTGCTCAGAAACCATTACGCAGAGTTAATGCCTTTCATATCTAATGCACATACTTAAGCTGTAAGTCTATTTATTATCAAAAGAAGTTCTCTTGCCCTATATGTGGTGCTGGACAATACTGCTGTGTTTACAGGCATAAATTCACACATGCGACTTTGATTCATCATGGCCAAATCTTAGAGTAAGCAATAGGACTTTAGTAAGTCTAGGTGAGAGCACTTGGATTTTATCATTATAAGAAATGGATTTCCTTTACTGGCTTAGAAAAAACTGTATCAAATGTAACCCAGATTTCTGAGACACTAAACAGGTAAAAAATAGCAGAATGTATGAACACCAAAAGCAAATTTTTAACAGCCATCTGTGTAGACTCTTCTGGCCTTCATTTACATATTGCAGTTAAGGCAACTCACAATATGAGTGTCTATCAGGTTTCAGAGAGTCAAAAAAGGTTGTTAAGTTAATTTGCTTATTTAAAACAAAATATCCCCCTATGGCTCAACAGGTACTTCTGGGCTCTAAAGACCACTTCGAAATATTCAAACAGTTAAATTACAGAAATAATGGCATCACATTTAAATTCTAAAAGACTTGACTCAAACTTCAGGCTATTAAATGGCTACATGTTAAAGAAATCAAACAAAATATGACTGGAATGAAGAAACAGGTTGTGCCACTATTTGAATATAAACTTGAAATAACCACCAAATAGTCTCTAGGCTTTAAGTTTCTATATCTGAAAGATGAAACTTTGAAACCAGAAAACTTGCAATGCTCCTTCCAGTGCCAACATATATTCTTACATTATTTATATTTTTACAAGAATGATCATTCTTGTTTTAGATGACTTGTTGAAAATACAAATAATTAATTTTTTAATTAACATTTCTCAGTTATTCTCCAATCTTATGACTATAAAAATGTTTCTCTAAGCTTTGAACAAGACAACTTTTAACCAAAGTATAGTTTATCTACTTCTGTAACATATATAAATCTTTGTATATTGTAAATGCATAATGTGACCAAAGAGGTATACATAATAAAGCAATCATGAAAATAATTATCATTAAAACAATTTCATTTTTGTTTGGAGGGATAAAGTTGCTGAAAGTTTTGGTGTTCTCCATTTGATCTATCCTCTAAACTAATTTTGTAGACAAATACTTTGGGGATCTTCCTCACATTTATAGTTCAGATGCTCAGTTGTGTCTGACTCTTTGTGACCCCATGGACTGAAACATGCTAGGCTTTCCTGTCCTTCACTATTTCTAGGAGTTTGCTTAAACTCATGCCCATTAAGTTGATGATATCATCCATCCATCTCATCTTGTCACCCTATTCTCCTTCTGCTCTCAATCTTTCCAAGCATTAGGGCCTTTTCCAATGTGTCAGCTGTTTGAATCAGCTGACTAATGTACTGGAGCTTCAGCTTCAGCATCAGTCCTTCCAATAAATATTCAGTATTGATTTTCTTTAGGATTGACTGATTTGATCTCCTGGTAATCCAAAGGTCTCTCAAGAGTGCTCTCCAGCACCACAGTTTGAAGGCATTAATTCTTCAGCACTCAGCCTTTGTGCTCCAACTCTCACATCCATACATGACTACTGGAAAAACCACAGCTTCGACTATATGGGCTTTTGTTGGCAAAATGATGTCTCTGCTTTTAAATATGCTGTCTAACTTTGTCATAGCTTTCCTCCAAGGAACAAGCATATTTTAATTTCATGGCTGCAGTCACCATCCAAAGTGATTTTATATCCCAAGAAAACAAAATCTGTCAGTGCTTCCTTTTTTTCCCCCCATCTATTTGCCATGAAGTAATGGGACTGGATGCCATGATCTTAGTTCTTTTATGTTGAGTTTTAAGCCATTTTTTTCACTCTCTTCTTTCAAACTTATCAAGAGGCTCTTTAGTTTCTCTTCACTTTCTGCCATTAGTGGTGTCATCTGTATATCTGACGTTGATATTTCTCCTGGCGATCTTGATTCTAGCCCGGCATTTCTCATGGTGTACTCTGCATAAAAGTTCAATAAGCAGGGTGACAATATACAGCATTGATGTACTCATTTCCCAGTTGTGAATGAGTCATTTGTTTCATGTTAGGTTCTAACTGCTGCTTCTGGTGTCATCTTTTTGCTTTTCCATACTGTTCATGGGCTTCTCACAGGGAGAATACTGGAGTAGTTTGCTATTGCCTCCTCCAGTGGTCCAGGGTTTTTTAGAATCTTCACCATGAACCATCCATCTTGGGTGGCCCTGCATGACATGGCTCATAGCTTCACTGAGTTATGCAAGCCTCTTTACCACAACAAGGCTCTGATCCATGAAGGGGATGGGCAGATGAATGGGAAAGTAATATGATAAACATATGTATATGTGATAAATATATACAATGGAACATTATTCAGCCACAAAGAAGGAAATCTTGTCATTTGTGTCAACATGTATAGACTTTGAGGGAATTATGTTAAGTGAAATAAGTAAAACAGGGAACAACAGCTACTTTAAATCTCAGCAATATGAAGACTCTTAAAAAAAAAAAGTCAAATTCATAGAAACAGAGAGTGGAATAGATGCCAGGGGCCACAGCATGGAGGAAAAAGAGGAACTAACATAGATATATATATATATATGTTAGTTGCTCAGTCATATCTGACTCTTTGCAACAGCATGGACTGTAGCCTTCCAGGCTCCTTTGTCCACGGGATTCTCCAGGCAAGGTTACTGAATTGGGGTTGCCATTCTCTCCTCCAGGGGACCTTCTTGACCCAGGGGTTGAACCTGGGTCTCTTGCATTGCAGGCAGATTCCTTACCACTGGTGCCACCTGGGAAGCCTATATAATCCCAATACAATAGTAAACTGAGACATGAAAGGTGAAGGAGAATATATTAGAAATTTGTAAAGAAAAGAAACAGTCCTCTAGGATTGAGAATATGTATGATTTCTGCACAAGTTTTTGTGGAACCAGCAAAGTATTTTTTTTTTTTTTTTTTACTCCTCTAGTTTCTTTAAATTGCATCAGAGTGTAATCCTTGGGAGAAGGCAATGGTACCCCACTCCAGTACTCTTGTCTGGAAAACCCCATGGACGGAGGAGCCTGGTAGGCTGAGTCCATGGAGTCGCTAAGAGTGAGACACGACTGAGCGACTTCACTTTCACTTTTCACTTTCCTGCATTGGAGAAGGAAATGGTAACCCAATCCAGTGTTCTTGCCTGGAGAATCCCAGGGACGGGGGAGCCTAGTGGGCTGCTGTCTATGGGCTCGCACAGAGTCGGACGTGATTGAAGCGACCTAGCAGCAGTATCAGTAGCAATAATCCTTGGGATTTAATCTGATCTGTGGTACTGTCAACCAAGTAAAAAAGAGAGAGGGGAAAGAAGTGAGTATGTGTGCAGGAGAGGAATGGTTGTGGTTACACATAAAACTGGGGGCTTCTTCATACTCCACATATGAATAACTTTTTGAAAGGTTTTAGTCCAGTTCACCAAAAGGTTAACATTTTAAGATATCTGTCTGTTATGTACATAAATGTTTTTCACTGTTGAGGTTGAAACAAATAGAGAAAAAAAAAAAAAGAAGAAGACAGGCACCTGAATTAAAATTATGATGAAAGCTTTACTATTAGTAAATCTATCTATTGAATATAGATTTAGATTTGTGCCCAGAAGACTATGAATTTATAAATTGCCATTTTCACTGCCAAAATTATGGGATTCCCAACTTAGGAAAAATTGGGCAAAATACAGCAGCCTTGACTATGTAGAATTACTGCCCCTTATCAGTTTAGGATAGACTCAAGAAAAAAAAAATTGTAGTTCTTTCAGCCTTTTTATAGCTTAATATCTCATAATCAAGAAACATGGGCCAATGGAAGTTGCACACTTATCAGTTAACAGCAGTCTCCTATGGAGGGATAAGTAATGGTGAGGGGAAATTTCATAATCTACTATCATATAAGACACTCCCTGTGAAAACCTAAATATAGTGGAAATATCAAATTTCTAATAAATTAAAATGATAAGATACTTAGACATGAAACATACTGATGTACATTAAAACCTATGGCAGTAAAATGATACATATTTAGTGTAATTTTATAAAATTTAAAGTATTTATTCAGAAATAAATAGGAAAAAAACAATTGTTCAAAACAACATCAACAAAAAATATAAAGGAAAAATAAACATATGAATATGAATATCAAGCAGAGAACAGAAAAAAAGAGAGAGAAACAGTGAGATTAATACAAATAGATGCTGAAGATTGGGGGGGGAAGGTCAGCCAAGTATAAACACTTCTTAAAATTTCTATCTTATCAAAAGAATTAAAAGAGGGCATGAATAACAAATCAAAAAAACTGAGAACTAAGAAAAATATATGAGCAAATACAGATACAAAGTGTGTTAAATTGCAGAGTAAAGACTGAAATAATCCTTAGAGAACAGAGTATGAACAAAAGTATACTATAATTTGGAAAATTTAAGTGTAATAAGTATGCCTCTGAAAAAATAAAAATGGAATTTACACTGCAGGAAGATCTAGAAAACACCAAAAATCAATTATCATAAAATGAATTTGTAAAAGTACCACGCATGACAAGAAACTAGGACCAGAGGGTCTTTCAGATTTGTTAGAAGTCACTTTCAAGAAACACGTCATTTCCACATAGTATCACATTTTCAGGAAGTGAAAAATAAAGAAATAGTTCAATGTATTCTAGAGGAATATAATTGCATGCACACAGTCACACACACACACACACACACACACACAAATCGAAGATTAAGTGGAAAGACTTGTGTTCAGCAAGGCTGCTACCCACATACCATCTTCTGCCTCCAGGAGAAGTTGTCAAAGGTTTAGTGTAGCATCCATAAAGTGCAGAAACTGATTCTTAGATACACTTCCCAAAACATATGTTTGGTAAGTATACCAAAGAGAAAACAATATATACACTCTGATATCACAGAACTTTTTATCTAGTAGAAGAGATAGTATTTGCAGTAATATACATGTAATAAAAGACAGACTATAAAATGATGTTATAAAATTTTCCAAATCTTTAAAGATAAATAAATGGTTTACTGGAAAGAGAGGGTAAGGAGAAGGGTGAGACATTTGTAGAAATAGTTAAAAATACGGTGTCTGCTAAAAAGGAAATCCTTGTTGTTTATCTATTTTATTCATAGACGTTTGCTTCTGTTAATCCCATACTCCTAATTTGTCCCTCCTTCACTCCCACTCTCTCTCTTTTGGTAACCGTATAAGTTTGTTTCCTATGTCTGTGAATCTGTTTGTGTTTTGTATACAGATCATTTGTGTTGTTTTTAGATTCCACATGTAAGTGATATCACAGGGAACTATATTCAGTATCTTATAATAAATTATAATGGAAATAATCTAAAAAAAATTAACTGAAAAACTTTGATTTGTACCTGAAACTAACACCAGATTATAAATCAACTATACTTCAATAAAATATTTAAAAAGATAAATAAAGAACAAAAACAATACTAAGTTAAGGCACCCAAGTGACTGGACTCTAAAGTTTCATTTACGGATTTACCATAAGTTCCAAAAACACAGCCTTTCATTTTCTAGACTGTTATGCCTCCAGTTAATTGAAAATAATCTGGAAATTCAAAACAGCCTTCCTCTGGATATTTGCTCACTTACAAGGCAGGCACATTTTTATGATGTGTTTAGTTAGCAGATTAGTGAAGTGAGTATGTCAGAAAGATTCAGCTTGCTAATTAGTGTTTTTAATGAGTTTTTGCTGTGTCACTTCTTGGCAGTCTACTTACAATTTTCCATACTGTAGCTTGGAAGCCAAAATCCTAGTGGGTTTCAATTAACTCAAAGTATTTCTACTAAAATTATCCCAGTCATAATATTTAATGAATTCCATCAATAGAAGAGATAGTAATAATAATGTAATGCATAAGATGAAACATATAAACTTCACATAAATATAAAAATATATGATATATATATATATGATATATATAACTAGTTTTACTAGCTGCATACTCTGTGATAGATTATTTCCAAATTCTGTGAATACACTATAACTTGTAAACAGTACCTGTATATCAACTACTTTGATTTACTAGGATACTGCTATCTATTATTATACTTTTATGGTAAATCCTATATTGGTCTGTCACATGTCATAGAAAAATGAAGAAATACATGTCTACTCATTGAGTGTCAATCTAAAGTTCAGAACAATCCTCGATTAAGGAAATCTTAACTGTCCTATTTATTAACTGGCTTTCATTGCATGTTATCTTCACATTGGATACGGAATTGAGAATCAGATTTCAGACTTGGTAAATGTTAAGCTTTGTATAAAGCTGATGATTGTTTTAATTCCATCCAAGGTGAGAAACTTCTTTTACGTTTCCTGATTTTTTCTTATGGAAGATGCAACATATATAATTGTTTTGCAACAAAATCTATTTCTCTTCCCATGTCATACAACTTTAATTGGGCAGTGGCTTCTCAGCCAGAGAGAGCATTCCTTAGACTCCTTACATGTGGCGGTCATATGAGTTGTCTCTGACGAAATATGAGCAGAATTATGTATCACTATCAGTTCAATTCAGTCGCTCAGTCATGTCCAGCTCTTTGTGACCCCATGAACCACAGCACGCCAGGCCTCCCTGTCCATCACCAACTCCCGGAGTCCACCCAAACCCATGTCCATTGAGTAAGTGATGCCATCCAACCATCTCATCCTCTGTCGTCCCCTTCTCTTCCTGCCCTCAATCTTTCCCAGCATCAAGGTCTTTTCATGAGTCAGCTCTTCATATCAGGTGGCCAAAGTATTGGAGTCTCAGCTCCAGTGTCAGTCCTTCCAAGGACAGAATGTGGTCCACTGGAGAAGGAAATGGCAAACCACTTCAGTATTTTTGCCATGAGGACCCTGTGAACAGTATGTGTCTTTATAGGCAAAATCAATTAAGAATTAAGGGAGTCTTCCTCTTCTTCTAAGTTGTCATTTTTACTTTTGAGGACTAAGAGCAGAATTCTGGGCACAGTGTGGAAGCAACTTGGTCTCTGAATCCCTAGATAGAGAAAACGCTCCTAAAGCAGACAGAAATATCCACATTAACTAGTGAAATGAATAAATTGGTATACTAATGAAATGAGTAAAATTAGCTAGTTAAGTGAGTAAACTTCTTTTGTGTCTCTGAAATTTGAGGCTTTTTTTTTTCTTTTTTAAATTATGGAGAGCTAATTGCAGAAGAGATTCATCATTTTTCTATGTACATGCATATCTTTCTTTAAATTGCAGTATCTCAGAGATTGCATAAATGCTTATTAGGTGCATTTACAAATTGGCCTCCTAAAAATGACCTATCAAACATAAACTTACGTGTGCATGCACACACACACACACACACACACACACGCACACATCAATCATCCACAGTTCAAGAATGGGTTAAAGTTCAAACGTTAATATTTAGAAAACTGCCTGAAAAGCAAAATACATGCATACATTTTTGTTCATCCAGCTTATCAACACATTGTGGAATAAAAAGGCAAATGGGAAAATATGTTTTCTTTCTCCAGGGATTACTTCACATCCTCTTTTCTCTTTATTTTATCATGCACATTGCTATGGGGATATGGGAGGCCTATTATTAAAACAATCCTTAATCCTAAGGGAAAGAAACAAGCTGGTTATGCAGATGGGATCTAAGTGAAAAGAATAAGTTATAAAAAAAGTTCAGTGAAATCATATTACAGGAAGACTATACAGAATACTGGTTCCTCCATAGAAATCTATGCTTATATGAAATTAATTTTAAATCCTCTTTGTTTCTTATTACTAATTGATGTTTGGAGGCAACATAGCTAAAGTATGAAAAGAGGAAAAATCCAATTAATTTATTGACCCAACTTTTAATAAAAATATTTTATTTATTTATTAAATATATTAGTAAAATTTCCATATATAACTACCATAAATTCATTTGAAGGATGAGTATGAGTTTGGCTTCAAAAACTTCTATTATGGTAAGGTCAGAATCCTTTGGATTTCCCAGGTGGCACTTGTGGTAAAGAATCTGCCTGCCAATGCAGAAGACACGGGTTCGATCCCTGGGTTGGGTAGAGCCACTAGAGGAGGAAATGGCACCCCAGTCCAGTACTTTTGCCTGCAAAATTCCCTGGTCACAGGAATCAGGTGGACTACAGCTCATGGGTCCCCAAAGAGTAAGAAACAACTGAGAGACTGAGCACATGCACGCACACACACACACACACACACAGAATTCTTTGGGCTTCCCAGGTGGTACAGTGGTAAAGAATCTGCCTGCCAATGAAGGAGACACAGGAGACCTGGGTTCAACCCTTGGGTTAAGAAGATCTCCTGGAGAAGGAAATGGCAACCCTCTCCATTTATTCTTGCCTGGAAAATTTCATGGACAGAGGAGCCTGGCAGGCTACAGTCCATGGGGCTGCAAAGAGCTGGACATGACTGAGCAGCTAAGCCTGCATGCACCTACTGGACAGGGAGCAAGAGCAATCAGAATTTCTTCCCAAAGAAATAGGTCTCTCATGGCACTTGGATGCTTAATTTGTAAACTTAAGAGCTCTGAATAGGTTCTTTGGACACATGGACTCTTTTCCTTCTGCAAAAGGAATAATGTTGTATGTGACCAACAAAATAAAGAAGGAGAAACACTGTGGATCAGCTTTTCAGGGATGCTTAGAAGACTTTCCAATCATTAGTGTTTCTGTCTCCAACTTAGGAAGGGACCCTGCATCAATTTTGCTTAATCTAACTTCAGGTATTAGTATTCTATAACTTGAAATCACCACCCCCCCAAAAAAAAAAAAAGAAAAAAAAACTGTAATACAAATATTTAAAACAATGTTTGAAGATTCTCATTCTGGTAACTCTTTGAATCATTATGCTTTTGGGCCTGCAGAACTGCTTCAGCAAAACTTAACAGGATCGATGGCCTATATAAGGACTAGAGACACATTATGTCTCATTTTTTTGAACTCTAGAATGTATTCCATCTTTGAAGTCTGCAAGCTTTTTTTCTCTTCTGTTCGTGATCATTTACTTTCTCATAGTTCCTCCTGTAGCAGTTAAGAACAAAATCTTTTTCTATTCACATTGGTCCCACTCCATCTTTTTGATGAAGACACATGCTAGTAAAGTAATGCTCAAAATTCTCCAAGCCAGGCTTCAGCAATACATGAACTGTGAACTTCCAGATGTTCAAGCTGGTTTTAGAAAAGGCAGAGGAACCAGGGATCAAATTGCCAACATCTGCTGGATCATGGAAAAAGTAAGAGAGTTCCAGAAAAACATCTATTTCTGCTTTATTGACTATGCCAAAGCCTTTGACTGTGTGGATCACAATAAACTGGAAAATTCTGAAAGAGATGGGAATACCAGACCACCTGACCTGCATATTGAGAAATCTATATGCAGCTCAGGAAGCAACAGTTAGAACTGGACATGGAACAACAGACTGGTTCCAAATAGGAAAAGGAGTACATCAGGGCTGCGATTCACGGGGTCGCAGAGCGTCAGACACAACTGAGTGACTGAACTGAACTGAACCCAGTTATCAAGGTTGCAAGTTTATTTTCTTTTCTGAAAATATATTTTTGAGATTATATTGAAAGTAATATTGATCATTTGATGATTTTAAACCTTCTGTAATTTACTCCATTAATTGTAAAATAACAGGTGAAATTTAAGACAATAAACAATAAAGTTAGATCCTCAGCTTATATGTGATTGAGCCGCAAAAAAAAAAAAATATATATTTAACTTTAAATCAGCCTAATGTCCTATGCATATTGTTTGACAGTGTTACTATAATTGATTCAATAACAGAAACAAGCAACTTTTAATACATTTTTGATAAGTATTGCTGTTGCTTGAGAAAAATTCATGAGAACATTATTTCTTTTCTATTGTAATCCTTCCCTTTTTTATTTTGAATGGGACATACAAGGTTCAGTTTATTCTATTTATTGTACATTCACCACATGAATGACTGTAAGAGCCAGGCTTGGAGGCTCTAAACCGCATTTAAGCAGAACGACGGCACTAAGTCTCCCAGGCAATAGGTCTCACACTGCTGATAGAGGTACCTCAGTGCCTTGCAGGATGCAGGATGGGGTCAAGAGGAGTATCAAGGACATCACTGTGATGGCAAGTCAACAGTCTATGGCTCAAAACACCAGGTGAAGTGATTGTGATTTGGAAACTCTTATTCTAACCCCTCAGCTGCAGTCTTCATATGAAAACCATACGTGAGATTTTTGATATCTTTTGTCCTTGCTTGGTTGCAGATGTGGCTCCTGACAGCGATGCACTTGGACATAGACTAAATATCCAAGAAAGGGGGTGCCCAGAACATAATTTTCACACAAGCTACTCAGGACCCATACTACAGAACCATCACTCAAAGACTAGAAAACCAAAGCACTATAATTGTAAATATTTTTACAGCAATTAAAATCTTAGCATAATGTTCACATTTAAGCACTTTATTATGATGAGCCAGGGCACACAAGTGTCCATAAACTATATATATATAAAACACCAAAGTATATATGTGATAAAGGTATATATATTTATTACCACAGTAAGTTTAGTGAATAGCCATCATCTCAAATAGATACAAAACAAAAATATTTTTCCTTATTATGAAAACTCAGCATTTACTCTCTTAGAAGCTTTCATATAAAACTTGTGCATACCAAGTCGCTTCACTTGTGTCTGACTCTTTGCAACCCCATGGACTGTAGACCACAAAGCTCCTCTGTCCATGGGATTCTCCAGGCAAGAATACTGGAGTGGGCTGCTATGCCCTCCTCCAGGGAAACTTCCTGACCCAATGGGATTGAACCCATATCCATAATGTTGTACATAACATTCCTAGTACTTATAACTAGAAATTTGTACCTTTTGACTGCCTTATTCTAATCCTACCCCCCACCCCTTGTAATTACCAATCTGATCTCTTTTTCTGGGTTTCCCCGATGGCTCAGTTGATAAAGAATATGCCTCCGTGCAGGAGACGCCAGTTTGATTCCTGGATGGGGAAGAGTCCTTGGAGAAGGGATAGGCTACCCACCCCAGTATTCCTGGGCTGTTCCTGTGATTCAGCTGGTAAAGAATGTGCCCATAATTCCGGAGACCTGGTTTCGACCCCTGGATTGGGAAGATCACCTGGAGAAGGGAAAGTCTACCTCCTCCAATATTCTGGCCTGGAGAATTCCATGGACTGCATAGTCTATGGGGTCAGTCGCAAAGTGTTGGACACAACTGAGCGACTTTCACTTCACTTCACTTTCTCCTTTTCTATGTGGCTGTTTGTTTTTGAAGTATAACTGACCTACAACACCATGTAAGTTCCTGCTACACAATATCATGACTCAATATTTCCATACATTTAAAATGATCACCACAATAAGTTTAATTACAATGAAAACCTACTCCCAACCCTTTCTTCCTGGGGATGCACATGACTCTAATCACAATGACAGTTCTGTCAGTTAACTGCAAACCAAACTATCCAAGGATTTTAAGGGAAACTGACATCTGGAATATTTCACATGTCCATAATCCAATGAAGGGATGAACATGTCCAGTTCCAGAGTGCACAGGAGGCTACCCCAGAATCTGTTTTGGAGTGCCAAATGTTTTCATTTTTGGTTTATTTTCTTGTGTTTGCTTTTACCTGTTTTTTAACTGACTACTGTGAGTAGTCAGGCCAGTTTATAGAACCTCCCAACCAATTCCTCCCCAGGGAATATACAGAACTGTCCTACCTGAAAGACATCAGACAAATAGCAGGGAAGCAATAAAAGACTCCTGGACCACGGGAATGCCCCATCGTGGCAGGGACAACCCTGGAGACGGAGTGGTTAGTGTGGAGGCTGTCTCCCCAGCGAGGTACAGAGGGAGGCAAGCCTCACTGTCCTGAAAGTGACCTCTGCCTCAGTCTGGAACACTACCCACTTAATGCCAACAGGTATAAAGAGGAAAGAAAGCCTGGACCTGTATTTTGTCCCTAGCTCTGGAACCTCTCCCATCTCTCTGATCTTCAGCTCACATGAGATAAGGCCTCACTCTATAGTGAGGCAGCACTGCTGCACAGATGAAGCTACTGCTCACACCAAACACCATCACACAGGAACTCTGTATGTCCTGGGGCAGGTCTACCTCCCTCCACACACACACTATTGAGGTTGGAAGAGAAGAGGGTGGCAGACCACAATGTGAGCCCTCCTAAAACCTCAACAGTAAAATCAAGCATAAAGTCACATTAGTGAGTGTCTAGCCAGTTGATGGACTAGAAAAGAGTGAGAGTTTCAGCAAAGTATATTGTTCTTATCTGTTTCACTTTGAAGAGTTAAAGTGAGCGGAAATGGTCAAACCCGTTTTCCTATGCTTCAAAATCCATTTTAAGGATCGTAATAGGCAGGCAGAGACAAACTGTGCTGTAACCCTCCAAGGATGGGTTTATCAAGGAACATTCTTCCACTCCTCTCTTATGCACAGTATCTGCTTCTGTTTTTTCAGCTTTATTGTGATATGACTGACAAATAAATCTATAATTTACTTGAAGTGTACAAGGTACTTTGAGATTTGTATACACTGTGAAAGGATTCCCACAATTGAGTTAATTAACATATTTATTAACTCATATATTAGCCTTTTTTTTGGGTGAGAATATTAAGTTCTACTTTCAGCAAATTTCAATTATACAATATAGTTTTATCAACTATAGCTACCATGTTATACATTAGATCCTCAGAATTTATCTTAAAAATGTTTATTGTTCTTGTCGACATCATGACCACTTTTGTGAGGGGGTCCCAAGGTGAACCTGAGTGTGACTGGGAGCTAGGTGAGAAGGCAGCCTGGCAGTAGGAAGTGCCGAGAAGATGGGCTGCCACAAACCTTCCCTCTTCTGTTGGGTCATTGAGTCCTTGTAGTGAAAAATGGCTCCTGGAGTACATCTGGTCTCAACATTGTCAGTTTTCTGAGTCAGCATCAGAACTCTGTCCCCTAGAAACCTGAATTCTTATAGCACCAAGTTGACAAAGGTGAGACCCATGCATACCTACAAAAGGGTTGTTGTGTGGGTTAATTTGGATTGTCTGATACACTTCCCTTGCTACAATCTCAAAAGTCTCCAGCCACATGATTGCCCCCATTCTCTGCATCTCAGTTCAGTTCATTCACTCAGTCATGTCTGACTCTTTGTGATCCCATGGACTGCAGCACGCCAGGCCTCCCTGTCCATCACCAGTTCTGAGAGTTTACTCAAACTCATGCCCATTGAGTCAGTGATGCCATCCAACCATCTCATCCACTATCATCCCCTTCTCCTCCCACCTTCAATCTTTCCCAGCATCAGGTTCTTTTCAAATGAGTCAGTTCTTCGTATCACGTGTCCAAAGTGTTGGAGTTTAAGCTTCAGCATCAGTCCTTCCAATGAATATGCAGGATTGATTTCATTTAGGATGGACTGGTTGGATCTCCTTGCTGTCCAAGGGACTCTCAAGAGTCTTCTCCAACACCACAGTTCAAAAGCATCAATTCTTTGGTGCTCAGCTTTCTTTACAGTCCAACTCCCACATCCATACATGACTACTGGAAAATCACAGCTTGACTAGATGGACCTCTGTTGGCAAAGTAATGTCTCTGCTTTGTAATATGCTGTCTAGGTTGGCAATAACTTTTCTTCCAAGGAGCAAGCACCTTTTAATTTCATGGCTGGAGTCACCATCTGCAGTGGTTTTGGAGCCCCTCAAAAATAAAGTCTGTCACTGTTTCCATTGTTTCTCCATCTATATTCAATGAAGAGATGGGGCCAGATGCCATGATCTTAGTTTTCTGAATGTTGAGTGTTAAGCTAACTCATGCGAAAAGCTGACTCATTGGAAAAGACCCTAATGCTGGGAAGGATTGGGGGCAGCAGGAGAAGGGGATGACAGAAGATGAAATGGCTGGATGGCATCACTGTCTTGATGGACATGGGTTTGGGTAGACTCTGGGAGTTGGTGATGGACAGGGAGACCTGGCGTGCTGCGATTCATGGGGTCACAAAGAGTCGGACACAACTGAGTGACTGAACTGAACTGAACTGAAAACTTAGACGTTCTGAACATTGAGTTTTAAGCCAACTTAAAACTTAAAAGATATTCCAGAAAAACATCTACTTCTGCTTTATTGACTATGTCAAAGCCTTTGACTGTGTGGATCACAACAAACTGTGCAAAATTCTTCAAGAGATGGGAATACCAGACCACCTGACCTGCCTCCTGAGAAATCTGTATGCAGGTTAGGAAGCAACAGTTAGAACTGGACATGGAACAACAGACTGGTTCTAAATTGGGAAATTAGAGCATCAGGCTGTATACTGTCACTCTGCTTATTTATCAGAGTACACCATGAGAAATGTTGGGCTGGATGAAGCACAAGCTGGAATCATAATTTCCAGGAGAAATATCAATAACCTCAGCTATGCAAATGACACCACCCTTATGGCAGACAGCAAAGAAGAACTAGAGTCTCTTGATGAAAGTGAAAGAGGAGAGTGAAAAAAGTTGCCTTAAAACTCAACATTCACAAAACTAAGATCATGGCATCTCTGCATCTATGAGGCAAAAATTGGCTGCAAAGTCATGAGGCTAAAAAAAAAATTGTATAAAAATTGAAATTATTTACTTCTTCCATTTTGTGAACTTTGTTTTAAAGGATTTCTGCCACTCTGCTGGCACACAGCTCACAGAGGCCAACTGGCTCTGTCCTATAATGTTGCAGTGTTTTCAACATGTTCCCACTCTTCATTGAACCTGGGATACAAACAAGGGCTGATCAACTCCCTCACATCTTTGGCAACTTCTCTCTCCAATTCAAAAGTACTCTATCACTTCATTTTTGCTATTGTTTCCAAAGCCTTTTCAAAGGATTTAGTTGCCACATAGGCACTTTAATATTTCTTTATATAAATGTTTGTTCAATCTCTGTTTCTCCCTATAAAGTCTGCATTGTCTCCCTTGTGCCATCCATGAATGCAGGCATCATTTCCCCAGAGCAGGTAGACGAAAGCTGCTTCTAGTTCTAATTTGCCTAGAAACATTTCATTTTATTATTATATATTATTTAAAAATAGATTTTTGTCAATTATTTCAAGAGTTCAAATGGAAGAAATAACAACAACCTAAAGCTAGAGTATTATTTGATTTTGCTATTAAACCATTTTTAAGGGTTCTTTTGTTTTTAATTGAGGTAAAAAGGGCATAACATTTCAGTCAATAAAATGATTTGATATGTGTATATATTGTGATTACTACAATATTTCTAATTGTATGCTTCATATATATGACATATATATATATATATATATATATATATAAACAATTTCTCTACCCATCTACCCATATCCATCAATGGATATTTAAATTCACATCCAGTAATGCTGCAATGAACATGGAGATGTATATATCTTTTTGAGTTAGTGTTTTCATTTTATTTGGATAAATAATCAAAAATAATGAAATTGCTGATTTATTTAGTAGTTCTATTTTTACTTTTTTGAGGAACCTCCATACTGTTTTCCATAGGGGCTGCAATAATTTATATTCCCACTAACAATTCACAAGGGTTCCCTTTTCACTGCATCCTCTCCAACAGATGTTATTTCTTAATATTTGAATTACTGGATGTGAGGCAATATATCATAGTTTTGATTTGCATTTCCCTTATGATTAATGACATTGAGCATCTTCCCATGTCTATTGGCCACTTGTACATCTTCTTTGAGAAAAGTATCTATTTGTATCCTCGGCCATTTTTAAATAGATTGTTTGTATTTTTTGGTAATGAATTGTATGAGTTCTTTATGTATTTTGAATATTAACACCTTATCAGATACATGATTTGCAAATATTTTCTTCCATTCAGTAGGTTGCCTTTTAATTTTGTTGATGGTTTCCTTTGCTGTGTAAAAACTTTTTTGTTTGATGTAGTCTCACTTGTTTAGTTTTGCTTTTGTTGCCTTTGCTTTTGGTGTCAAATTCAAAAAAATTGTCATCAATATTAATATCAAAAACCTTAACACTTACATTTGCTTCTAGGAGTTTTATAGCTTCAGGTCTTATGAAGAACACTTACTTTTAAATGAAACAAATTAAATTTATTTTAAATTAAACATAAATTGCTACAACCACACAGGCTTCAACACTTGGAAATATTAGACCCTAATATACACATTTTTTGTTCACAATGTTAATAAAATTACAATATCTATGGACTACACATAAACTCCTACTATATTTGAATAACTTTAAATATGTCATAATAGTTTATTGGCATAATTTTAAAGTAAAATCATATGTTTAAATACTTTGCTCTTCTGCTAAAAGTCTTCTTACTCCAGCTAATCAGAGTTAGGCCAGAGTTTCTAGGTTAAGGGCATGGTCTTCACTGTGGAACACCAGCTACAAGTTTTGAGGTCCCCAGGCCACCCTTACTTCTGATTCGCTAGCTATAAATTTGAGGGTTCTCAGCACCCATTCAGGTTTGATAATTTACTAGAACAATCAATCCAAAGAACTCAGAAAGAGCTATATTTATGATTACAGTTTGATAAAGCTGCTGCTGCTGCTGCTGCTAAGTCACTGCAGTCGTGTCCAACTCTGTGTGACCCCATAGACGTCAGCCCACCAGGCTCCCCCGTCCCTGGGATTCTCCAGGCAAGAACACTGGAGTGGGTTTCCATTTCCTTCTCCAATGCATGAAAGTGAAAAGTGAAAGTGAAGACACAAATAGGTACAAATTAGAACCACCCAAACAGAAATACACATTGAGCAAACTCTAGGAGGATTCCAAACACAAATCTTCTGTTGTCCACTCCTTGTGGGATCAGCAAGCATCAAGCATATATGTGATAATACACAGAGTTGCTAAACAAGGAAACTCACTCAAGCTTTAGTATCTAAAAGTTTTGGTTGGGACTTCATTCTTTTTCTTTCTTTCTTTTTGTTCTAACCATACCATCTGGCTTGTGGGATCTTAGTTTTCTGAACTCAGCAGTCAAAGCATGGAGTCCTAACAAACCACTGGGCCACTAGGGAATTCCTGGGGTTTTACTTTATCGGGATAGTTGGTTTGATCATTGGTCATGCTATTGAACACAATTTCCGGCTTCCCTCATCTCTCCAGATATCAGATTGGTATCACATTGCTCTAAGTGCTAGTCCTCACATACTTGGTCCATTGCCAGCCTCTCTCCTATGTCATCTCCTTCCTATATCTAGGGGACCACCCTGGGCCACCTCAGTATAAACTATCAGGTATAGTCAGAACCCACCATAAAAAACAATGACACTTCTGTTGGTAGGGAAGATCCAAGAGTTTAGAGGGGGACTTCCTAGGAACTGGAGACAAAGACCAACCAAATTCACTATTAGACAAATGCTTAAGCATAACCAAAATAAGCTAAAGAATACTTGTATAGTACAGTCAACATTCACTATAAAAATTGAGAAACAAAGTCAGTATTTTCACTCAGTAACTCTACCTAAACATTAAAGAAAAAATTGCCCCCAGTGCTCTCTGATGGCAAAGCTAGAATTGTCCTCTGAAAATATTTTCAGATGCATTTTAGCATATGGGAGAAAAAAAGGATGGTTTCCCCCCAGAGTTCCATATCATAGAAGGTATTAGAAACAATGATGCTTTGAAATATGTTCCTAATCTTTAGTTAGGACTCTGTTGTTTGTGGGGAGAAGAGATATACTCAGGAATGATCTCATAGGCCAGCAAAGTCTAGAGGATGATTTCTGTGTATGTCTACATAACAAAATAGGAGGAAAATCACATCTCAGATACTTGACAAGCTTACATGAATGTATATGGTTGTATTATCTGTGATCCAGATGCTGAATAATGTTCAGATATTGTGCAATCCAATATAAAAAAGTGTTTTAAAAATCATTCCCTGAAGATGACCTTGTTTTATTGCTGTTTAGTTGCTCAGTCTTATTGACTCTTTGACCCCATCAACTGTAGCCTGCCAGGTACCTCTGTCCAAGGGATTATCGAGGCAAGATTACTGGAGTAGGTTGCTATTTCCTATTCCAGGGGATCTTATGGACCCATTGATCAAACCCACGTCTCCTGAATTGGCAGATGGATTCTTCACCACTGAGCCACCAGCTAAGTCAGAAAGTGGCCTGCCTAAGTGAAAATACTTATTCACTTACCAGTTGTGCATCTCAGGGAAAGAAAATCAGTTTATAATGTTGATAATACTCGCTCAGAAAACCACGAAATTTAATTAAGAGGATTCAACTAAAGTTGCTGAACAATATTTGTTTCATTGCAAATATTTAACAAATGGGAACTAATAGTAGTAGTAATAGTAACAGAGTCATCAGCAAAGCCCATTAACAATTCCTGGGAAATAAAAATAGAATATGGGTAATAAAATAAATGTCTAATATTTTTTCTTTTCCTTTGTATTTAGTCAAGTCTCATGTGCTTATGCTCATTGGGTACCTCATGCAGAGGCCTTGCCCTCAGAACCTGAGACCAGAGTTCCTAGTGTAAGATGGCTGCAGGAGGAGAAGCCTCAGCTCAGAACAGTGTGCAGAAGTGCAGCTCAGGTAACTGAACTCAAGATGGCGGTGGCAGTGGGCAGTGTGCAGAGAGGATGCCTCAGCACTGAACTTTGGAGCCTGAGGAGCACCACTGTGCAGCTGCCTGGAGAGAACTCCGCCCCCCAGCCCCCACTGACAGAGCCCTAGAAAGCAGCCCTGCCCACTGCCTGTGGGGAGAGCCCTGAAGTAGAGCAGGATCTCACAATCTCTTCATTCTCTGATCAAAAGTAAAGATTTCCCTTGCTTCTGAACCCACTCGATCTCATGCTACTTGCACAAGCAGTAAGGGGCAGAAGGACCCTTGTTAGAGACCAACTTGGAAGGGCCAGAAACAGTAGTAGTAGTAGTAGTGACACTGGTTTCAATGGAACATTTAGCATGTTTTCCTTTAATTCAAAATTAGAACATCTATACATGTGCCTTTTAAAACGGAGGAAACACTAATCTTAATTGGAAAACTTTAAAAAAAAATATGTTTGTGAAAAATAAAGCTCCCATGGGTGAGTAATGTCTGATAATTCAGAAACTGTCCCATAAAGAACAATGAGACAGAGCTCTTGCCTGATGGTCAGGTTGAGAAAAGGATATTCCTTTTTCCTCTTTTTGCATTGCTCCAGTGCCCCTATGAGTACTCATTTAATGTAGCTAAGAGACCACTTCTAGATACTGAATAAGAGTATTCACTTATGTATTCCTGGCTGCCATTGAATTTGTAAGGGCTTTGTTTTGATAAATATCCATTTTTCCCATTTTGAAATTCCATCTCCATAACATGGTACCCAAAGTAGAGTTCCTTCCATTCTTGAGTTGTCTAGGGCCAATCTTTCTGACTATATATTCAGCCTGTTAGCTACATAAGAACTGTGTAAATTCATATCTTACCATTGTTGTTGTTTTATAGTTCTTCTGATGAAATGAAAAGTATGACTTTTAATTCTGCTCATTTAGAAGATATACATTTTCCTTCTTTCGTCAAATGCAACTGTCACAGGTCACAATGCAGCTGAATGTTGGTTCTCCACCCTGAGCCATGAGGCTTGCTAGGAGCCTCTAATAACAGATTATGTATGCATGCTCTGTACTTTCAGTCTTATTTGACTCTGCAACCCTATCAACTAAAGCTGACAGGCTCCTCTGTCCATGGGATTTTCCAGGCAAGACTACTGGAGTGTGTTGCCATGCCCTCCTCCAGGGGATCATCCCGAAACAGTAAACCCGGGTCTGCTGCATTGCAGGCTGATTCTTTATGTCTCAGCCACCAGGGAAGCTAAACACATTTCTTCAGGGGATACTACTAATATAAATTTTCCACTAAATTCAATTAAATATATTTTGTGTTTTTAAAGCTAAAGCTAATAACTACACATGCTAATGTTTATGAAATTACAATTTGCCATCTGAATCACCAGGGAAGCCCTGTTATTGGGAAGATATTTTTGCATACTGATTTCTAAGACAAGTGAAAAGTGAAAGTCACTCAGTTGTGTCCAACTGTTTGTGATCCCATGGACTATTCAGTCCATGAAATTCTCCAGGCCAGAATACTGGAGTGGGTAGCTTTTCCCTTCTCCAGGGGATCTTCCCCATCCAGGGATTGAACCCAGGTTTCCTGCATTGCAGGTGGATTCTTTACCAACTGAGCCACCAGGGAAGCCCAAGAATACTGGAGTGGGTAGCCTAGCACTTCTCCAGGGGATCTTCCCAACCCAGGATTCAAACTGGGGTCTCCTGCATTACAGGCAGATTCTTTACCAACTGGGCTATGAGGGAAGTTTGTAAGACAAGCAGATAGTGCATTTGTGAAGACAAGTAGATACTGTAATTGTGAAGACAAATTTTGGAACATTAAAATGAGAATAAATTTGAGCTTTTGGATGTATCAACATTATCAGTGGCTAATTTTCTACTCTATGGGGGAAAAATTAAAAAAAAAAAAAAAACTTATCCCATATTTCCAGCATTTACATATTGACGTGCTGCTGCTTAGTTGCTCAGTCCTGTCTGACTCTGCAACCCCATGGGCTTAGCCCACCAGGCCCCTCTGTCCATGGAATTCTCCAGGCAAGAATACTGAAGCGAGTTGCCATTTCCTTCTCCAGGGCATTGTCCTGACCCAGGGATTGAACCTGGGTCTCCCACATTGCAGACAGATTCTTCACTATCTGAGCCACCAGGGATAAACACATTTAAAAATACACTGAAATTACCCACATGAATAAAATTATTTGTGTATGCTCTTCTATATCAACCTTTAAATATTTTCAAATGGTTATTTTCTGCCATCAATGTGAATACAAATATTTCCATGAAACCATTCATGTATTCTAGAAATTTATTATAGTTGTACAATATCACATTATATTAAAATTTTTTTACAAATATACATTAAGTGTGACTTACATCAAAAGTGAACAATTTTCAGTATTTCATTGTATGATACATGTGGTGAGTAATATGGGAAACAGACTCAAATATGGGCAAATGAGTAGTTCATTGTGACAGCTGCTGGCTCGACAAAATCATTATGTCTTATACTAATATATTTTTCCTGTATCTAACTTGTATATCTGAACATCATTAACACTTTAGGAAATATAAGCCTTTCTCCATCTGGCACATGGTTTTTAAAATGCATTTGCTGTAATTTAGAATATCTCTGTAAACAGCTGGCAAAAAATGTATTTTTATTAAGCTGTTCAGCACCTTATTTAAAAGATCTGTAGTGTGCATACATTTCTAAATCTCAGAATACTTTCTTCATCTATCATTTCTGTAATCTCCATAATCTTTTTCTAAATTTTGAGAAATTAAGTGGCTTTGTCTTAAATTATGAACCTGTACATCTTCTGTATTTAAATTTTATATGTGGATAATTCAACTGATGTTTGATCTTAAAAATATTAAAGCATGAGAGTCTCCCTTTTTTGCCTGTTTTAACAACAAAGATTTCAGTCAGTGTTTCTCAATTCATACAAGATCATTGAATGACTTTTTAGTATGCTTTTGCTCTTAGAGTGTCTTTTAACATGTTATACACCACACATATTTTTTCCTATTGCTAAAAACTAGCTCATGTTCATAGACATCTTATGTGCTGCTGTGCTCAGTCACTCACTCACATCCAACTCTTTGCAACCCCATGGACTGTACCTTGCCAGGCTCCTCTGTCCATGGTATTTCCCAGGCAAGAATCCTGCAGTGGATTGCCATTTCTTATTCCAAGGGATCTTCTCCACTCAGGAACTGAGCCTGGGTCTCCTGCATCTCCTGCATTGGCAGGCGGATTCTTTATCACTGAGCCACCATGGAAATCCCATAGTTTGAAGATCCATGCTTAATATGACAACTTAGTAGACAGCAATGCTTAGAAGATGTGCAAAGTAAGTAGTATGTTTAACTCAAAAAGACCAGAAGTCAAAGGCAAAACACATGAAGTTTCTAGATTGTATTCTTACTTAAGGCATCCCTTGATTTTAATCTAATTTATTTTCCTATTAAAAGATTCTAAGGAAGCACAGAGATGGTCCAGCATATATTGAGTTCTACCCATTGCTAGAGCAGCCCTGTAGTCAAACATAGCTGCACCAAGAAGGGACTAATAGAACAGCACTCTCAATTGACAAAAGCTTGATTCCTGTAACTGGAAATACCATATAGCAATTGCAAGAAATAATAATGATGGTATCAAATTAATCAAAACAATGTTAATCCACTTTATTTGTGGCATCTCTTCTCACAAGAAACTCAGGCTTTTAAAAAGCTTTACAATTGTTTCTGTGTGAGTCTTCAAATATTTCAGCTGCATTCTGAACAAAAACCAAGCCAATCTACACCTCTTATTTATCACCTATGTGGATGGGAAATTCTATTTTCTTCTGTAACCATAGCTGTGAGCTCTCCAAAACCACTTCACAGTGGACCCTTCTTGAGAGTCCACTAATGTTTCCCAGGGAATGAGATAAGATGTCTTAACTTAACTTGTATTTTGTTACATTTTACATAATATGATAATTTTAGCCCCTATCTGACCTCAAATGATCAGAAATTGAAGGAAAATATTATCTAGTGACAGACACTGAACTGTAACCAGAATTCCTCTTCTTTAAATAGAAGAGTTACTGAAGCTGGCTCTAAGGTATAGTCTCATTTTCCCTTTGATCAGTTTCCTTTAGGAAGGGCCTCTCATCCTCTACAAAAAGACTTCTAATGAACCTGTATGTTCTATATTCAGTGTTTCCGAACATGTCTGAACCCTAGCACTGATAACAGCCAAGATTCAGGTATTATCCCTGAAATACCTAAGTAGAAAAGGAATCAAAATATTAATTTTTTTGTTTGTTTTTTGATAACTCACTAAAATAAAAGTAAATTAACTTTTAAGATATTTCTTGAATTCCCTGCAGGGAAAATCCTGGTTAAGAATCGGCCTGCTAGTGCAGGGTACACAGGAAGATTTCACATTCTACAGGATGATTAAGTCTGTGTGCCACAACCACTGAAGCCTGAAGACTCTAGAGCCCGTGTTCTGCAACGAGAGAAGCTACTACAATGACAAGCCTACACATCGCAACTAGAAAGTAGGCCCCACTAGTTGCAACTAGAGAAAGCTTGCAGAGAGTAAGGAAGACTCAGTATAGCCAAAAATACATAAATAAATAAAATTTTAAAAATAAAATAAAAATATTTCTAATCAGTAAGTTAAAATACAGTTGACCATTGAACAACATGGGTTTGAACTACGTGAGTCCACTTATAAGTACATTTGTTTTTCACTAAATAGTTACTGCAGTACTATATTTCTCAATTATTTGAATCTACAGAGGGCCCACTGTAATGTTATAAGCAGATTTTTAAATCCAAGGAGGACTGGTGCACCCTAACCCCCACATTGTTCTAGAGTTAAATGTATTATATTGCTTTATGATAAATATCAAATACATTAAAGGTCAAATTACAGAGTCATAAAAATACTTCATTTTACCTTTGTTGACAGTCATTTATAATAGTTATAAAAAGAGTATACCTTAATGATAAAAATTTATTTTTCTCTTTTATTTGAGTTAAACATCTCATCAAGGTTTGTGATACTCAAACTGTTCCCTGTATTCAAACTTGGCCATTACGTCTACTTGTGAATAGTCTTTTATTTATATATATTAAAAAAAAAACTGTTTTATTTGAACCTCATTAAATTATTTGTCTGATTATGTAAATTGTAAATGTTTTAATGACAGAGTTACTTGAAATACATAATGCTACTGACAGCTAATTATATTGTAAATTGCCTTATAGCATGTTTGCTATTTCAATTTTTACTCCTCAGCCAGGAGGTATAAAATTTGTAGTTAAGTATTCAAAGTATAATTACTTTAATAAATGTGCCATACCTTGCATGTATTTTCAAACTACTATTTACTAAAAGAAAAGAATTGCAACTGTACTCCAATAACAACAAAAAACTTAATTCTGCCATATCAAAAGATAATTGAATTTTAAAACTATACCATTTAAATTGAAACATTTCAAGAGCTTTGAAAGCATACTGATATACTTATTGAAAACACAGGTGTAAGTCAACTAAACTATTTTTTTTTCATATTGTATATAGTTCATTCTAAAAAGTGGCTGTTAGTAATTTTTCATCAAAAACAATATGGAAAGTAGTATTATATATACATATTTGTATATATATATATAGTAGCTCTTTGTGCAGAAAACATGAAAAAGAATTAGATTATACATGAAGATGATTACAGATATCAACAACTCAAGGCAAAGAAGAAAGAAAAATGCAAATCTATTTTACATATTCATTGTCTGTTTTTATCAAGAACATCATGCTTTGGCAAAAAAGATCTGCTGTCCTTAGGAGACCCTGATCAACTAACAGAGCATTCAGACTATACAATGACTCAAGTCAGCAGAAAATAGTTAACAAGTTGGTAACACAGGTAAAAATGCCCAGAACATACATAGATGTAATGTTGCATATTATATACTATTTACAGATTTTTTTCACTTGTTTTTATGTATTTCAACATCCCTTCTAGAATATAGCTCATTTGCAACATGTTATGCAAGTACAGAATTGGGAACCAAATTTTGCAAAAGCCTTATTTCAAAATCTTGTGATCTCAGAGTCGTCAAGTAGTTTCAGTGCATAGTGTGCAGAAAAGATACGTGCTTCATTGCAGCACAATTAACAATAGTCAAGACATGGAAGCAATCTACACATCCATTGACAGAGGAGTGAATAAAGCAGATGTGGTAGATATGTACAATGGAATATTACTCAGCCACAAAAAGAATGAAATAATACCATTTGCAGCAACATGGTTGGACCTAGAGATTATCTATACTAAGTAAAGTAAGGCACACAGAAGACGACAAATATCATATGATATTAATTATATGTGGAATTTAAAAACATGATACAAACAGACTTATTTAGAAAACAGAAACAGACTCACAGACTTATGGCTACAAAAGGGGAAAGGTAGAAAGGAGAGATAAACTAGGAGGTTGGGATTAACATATACATACTACTATATATATATAATAAACAAGGACCTACTATATAGTGCAGAGAACTCTACTAAATACTCTGTAGTAACCTATTTGGGAAAATAACCTGGAAAAAAAGATATATATGTATGGAGGTAATTGTAATGAGTGTGTGCTTGGTCATTTTTGACTCTCTGACCCCATCGGCTTTCCCAAGCAAGAATACTGGAGTGGGTTGCCATTTCCTCCTCCAGGGAATCTTCCTTCCCCAGGGATTGAACCCATGTCTCCTGCATCTCCTGAACTGGCAGGCAGATTCTTTCCCATTTAAGCAACTTGGGAAGCAAGTCACTTTTCCACACACCTGAAACTAGCATAACATGGTAAATCAACTGCACTGCAATATAAAATAAGTTAATTAACTAAAAAAGAGTTAACACTGCAGACTGGAGACTGGATCATAAAAAAGACCTACTTGTCAAGTGACTCTTGGCTGGTAGTTGGAAATCTGGTGAGAAAACCTTCTAAAAATTTCCTCAGTGATAAAACCGGCTTACTGTGCTAAAACTGTTGTGGATGCTGCACATTCACTTTCATTCTAGGAGTCTGGGAATTTTGTATGTTCTTGGTAGGATGTCATTAAGGGTCTAACTCCAAATTTTGTTGTTTTATTGGAAATACTAAATTTGAGTCTTCTACCATTCTAGCTCACATTTGGGGTAGTTAGTTAGAAAGTAGAAGGCTTGCTCCCTTCTTTTGTGCTGACATGAAATTCAAACTATGAGACCCTCATCCCAGCCCCATCATTTAAGCACCATAAAAACCTTCAGCTAGTCTCCTTTCCAAAATCTGTTTGGGTGCCATGCCGCTCCCACTTTTTCACCAGCAAGTCTTACTATGTGAGTATAAACCTCTTCATATATAGAACTCTTCTTTTTATGTCACATTTCTACTCAGGAAATGGCAATCCACTCCAGTTTTCTTGCCTGGGAAATCCCATGACAGAGGACCCTGTTGTGATACAATATGTGGGGTTCCAAGAATTAGCAACTAAACCACCACCACCTATTCCAGTAGGATTAATACTTGGCTAGATTCACTCATATAGTTGATCTAGATACCACTACTCTATGTATAGTGAATTTCACAATCAGTTGTTTCAGTAATGTGCGCTGATTCAAAGAATGATTTTTTCTACAGTCTTTTCCAACTCAAATCAAATGATATATGATAATAAATGATCACTGTCTGAAATAACAGCACAATTTCTTGCTCAGTCACTCAGTTGTGTCTGACTCTTTGTGACTCCATGGACTTCAGCACGCCAGGCTTCCCCATCCTTCACCATCTCCAGGAGTTTGCTTTAACTCATGTCCATTGACTTGGAGATGCCATCCAAACATCTTATCCTCTGTTGTTCCCTTCTTCTCCTACCTTCAATCTTTCCCAGCAGGAAGTCGAGTTTTTAATAATATCTTACAAATTCATTATCAGTTGAATTTTAATATAAAATTATTAAATATCAGTATATGATTATCAAAACAATGCATATATAAAATCTCCTATATTTGATATTCATTAAAATAAAATGTTCTGCTTGTGTCTTAATTTGATGTGAGACTTATTTAAAATCATTAAATGTACAGAAAGATATTAATATTTCCTGAAACTGGGTCCAAATATTTTCCTTTTTATAACTATAGACCCTAAGAAAATTTGTTCACATAAAAAAGTGTGAATAAATATGTGTAGTGTATTTTATAGTGATGTCACTCAACTTCTTGTACTCCTCTTGATTTACATGTCCATAATTTCAGTGATTTATTATGAAAAAGTATTTTAATGATCTACAGTAATATAAAAACTGCACTGTGCTTTTTAAATCCAATATGCTTAGAACAACAACAAAAATAAATGGACTGGTTTAAAAAGATTTGTTACTCAGGAATTGGCATTTTCCATTTTTTCAATAACTACATCAGTTAAGCACTATGTCCCTTTGTTTGTTCTACTGAATTTTTTTTTTTTTTTTTTTACTTCTAGGATATTCTTCTCTGGTAAGATTCCAAATACATGTGGAATATGTGAGTAGGTACAATGTTGAAAGTGCAATTAAGAATGATTCCAAGATAAATTTTTATAAGGGTCAGTTTTAAGGAAAAGTGTAAATAGAGTATAGATTCTTTGAAGTATAATGAGCTTTGGAAAGTATCATATTTCCTAAGATAGCCTTGTGCCCGCTCAGTCGCTTCAGTCGTGTCCAACTCTTTGTGACCTCATGGACTGTAGCCGCCAGACTCCTCTGTCCATGGGGATTCTCCAGGCAAGAATATTAAAGTGGGTTGCCATGCCCTCCTCCAGGGGATCTTCCCAACCCAGGGATGGAATCAGTGTCTCATGTCGCCTGTATTGGCATTCAGGTTTGTTACCACTAGCACCACCTGGGAAGGCCCTCATCATACCGTTCTGACTTCAACTTGATCACTGTTCACATATCCAACTGTAAGAACATCCTACAGCAGGCCCACAAGGCCCAATAAAGAAGCTAACTCAAATTGCATAGGTTGAAGGAATGATAAGGTAGAAAGCATAAATAATGTGAATTTTTAGAAGAAGAGAGATTCAAGTACAAGAGCAAGTGCTTCTCTAGGAGTGCCCATAAACTGTTCAAGCATTCTGTGATTATAAGTAAGAAAGAAGAGAGAGACAGAGATTACTTAGAAAGCATACTAAATGACTTCAGAGGTTTTATTTGAAAGAAAAGTATGATTTAATTTGAACATAGCAGGACACAATATAGAAGTGGGGGAAGATAATTAAATGGTAAATATGTTCATTTGAAGATTTTTTTATTAACATATTATCCCCATTCTTAATGGGGAGATAGTCTTTAATCCCAAATAATCACTTTAATTGCTGTTTTTTTTTTAATACTGCATTTGAAAATGTTACTGATGTTGAGAGAAGAATCCTGAAATATACATACATGTCAAAGAAGTTACAATTTCTATATATGGTTTGATGAGAACAATTTAGCTATTTATTCCACAGTGAGGGAAAATTCAATTTATATAAAGTGACATACTGCTAAGATGATTTAGAAATATTTTATTAAAGTGTAGGAAAATGGTTTTCTAAAATAATCAATTATTTTTTCATGATTCTATTGAAATTGACACTTTGATTCCTTTGTTTCTTTTTCCTCCAATTTTTTTTTTCCCTTTTGAATTTTAAAAATATACTTTTAATTGGAAGATGTGGGCATGCTACATAGCTTCAGTCATGTCTGGTTCTTTGCAACCCATGGCAAGGGTGAACGTCGACATTCTAGGAATCAGCGAACTAAAATGGACTGGAATGGGTGAATTTAACTCAGATGACCATTATATCAACTACTGAGGGCAGGAATCCCTCAGAAGAAATGGAGTAGCCATCATGGTCAACAAAAGAGTCTGAAATGCAGTACTTGGATGCAATCTCAAAAACAACAGAATGATCTCTGTTCATCTCAAAGGCAAACCATTCAATATCACAGTTATCCAAGTCTATGCCCCAACCAGTAATGCTGAAGAAGCTGAAGTTGAACGGTTTTATGAAGACCTACAAGATCTTTTAGAACTAATACCCATAAAAGATGTCCTTTTCATTATAGGGGACTGGAATGCAAAAGTAGGAAGTCAAGAAACACCTGGAGTAACAGGCAAATTTGGCCTTGGAATGCAGAATGAAGCAGGGCAAAGATGAATAGAGTTTTGCCAAGAAAATGCACTGGTCATAACAAACACCCTCTTCCAACAACACAAGAGAAGACTCTACACATGGACATCACTACAGATGGTCCACACCGAAATAAGGTTGATTATATTATATGCAGCCAAAGATGGAGAAGCTCTATACAGTCAACAAAAACAAGACCAGGAGCTGACTGTGGCTCAGATCATGAACTCCTTATTATCAAATTCAGACATAAATTGAAGAAAGTAGGAAAAACCTCTAGACCATTCAGGTATGATCTAAATCAAATCCCTTATGATTATACAGTGGAAGTGAGAAATACATTTAAGGGCCTAGATCCGATAGATAGAGTGCCTCATGAACTATGGAGTGAAGTTCGTGATATTGTACAGGAGACAGGGATCAAGGCCATTCTCATGGAAAAGAAATGCAAAAAAGCAAAATGGCTGTCTGGGGAGGCCTTACAAATAGCTGTGAAGGGAAGAGAGGTGAAAAGCAAAGGAGAAAAAAAAAAAAAAAAAAGATATAGCCATGTAAATGCAGAGTTTCAAAGAATAGCAAGAAGAGATAAGAAAGCCTTCTCCAGCAATCAATGCAAAGAAATAGAGGAAAATAACAGAATGGGAAAGACTAGAGATGTCTTCAAGAAAATTAGAGATACCAAGGGAACATTTCATGAAAAGAAGGGCTCGATAAAGGACAGAAACGGTCTGGACCTAACAGAAGCAGAAGATATTAAGAAGAGGTGGCAAGAATACATGGAAAAACTGTACAAAAAAGATCTTCAGGAACCAGATAGTCATAATGACGTGATCACTAATCTAGAGCCTGACATCCTGGAATGTGAAGTCAAGTGGGCCTTAGAAAGCATCACTATGAACAATGCTAGTGGAGGTGATGGAATTCCAGTTGATCTGTTTCAAATCCTGAAAGATGATGCTGTGAAAGTGCTGCACTCAATATGCCAGCAAATTTGGAAAACTCAGCAGTGGCCACAGGACTGGAAAAAGTCAGTTTTCATTCCAATTCCAAAGAAAGGCAATGTCAAAGAATCTTCAAACTACTGCACAATTGCACTTATCTCACATGCTAGTAAAGTAATGCTCAAAATTCTCCAAGCCAGGCTTCAGCAATACGTGAACCGTGAACTCCCTGATACTCAAGCTGGTTTTAGAAAAGGCAGAGGAACCAGAGATCAAATTGCCAACATCTGCTGGATCATGGAAAAAGCAAGAGAGTTCCAGAAAAACATCTATTTCTGCTTTATTGACTATGCCAAAGCCTTTGACTGTGTGGATCACAATAAACTGTGGACAATTCTGGAAGAGATGGGAACACCAGACCATCTGACCTGCCTCTTGAGAAATCTGTATGCAGGTCAGGAAGCAACAGTTAGAACTGGACATGGAACAACAGACTGTTTCCAAATAGGACAAGAAGTATGTCAAGGCTACATATTGTCACCCTGCTTATTTAACTTATATGCAGAGTACACCATGAGAAACGCTGGACTGGAAGAAACCCAAGCTGGAATCAAGACTGCCGGGAGAAATATCAAGAACCTCAGATATGCAGATGACACCACCCTTATGGCAGAAAGTGAATAGGAGCTAAAAAGCCTCTTGATGAAAGTGAAAGAGGAGTGCAAAAAAGTTGGCCTAAAGCTCAACATTCAGAAAACGAAGATCATGGCATCTGGTCCCATCACTCCATGGGAAATAGATGGGGAAACAGTGGAAACAGTATCAGACTTTATTTTTGGGGGCTCCAGAATCACTGCAGATGGTGATTTCAGCCATGAAATTAAAAGATGCTTACTCCTTGGAAGAAAAGTTATGACCAACCTAGATAGTATATTCAAAAGCTGAGACATTACTTTGCCGACTAAGGTCTGTCTAGTCAAGGCTATGGTTTTTCCTGTGGTCATGTATGGATGTGAGAGTTGGACTGTGAAGAAGTCTGAGTGCCAAAGAACTGATGCGTTTGAGCTGCGGTGTTGGAGAACACTCTTGAGAGTCCCTTGGACTGCAAGGAGATCCAACCAGTCCATTCTGAAGGAGATCAACCCTGGCATTACTTTGGAAGGAATGATGCTAAAGCTGAAACTCCAGTACTTTGGTCACCTCATGAGAAGAGTTGGCTCATTGGAGAAAACTCTGATGCTGGGAAGGATTGGGGGCAGGAGGAGAAGGGGACGACCAAGAATGAGATGGGTGGATGGCGTCACGGACTCGATGGACGTGAGTCTGAATGAACTCCGGGAGATGGTGATGGACAGGGAGGCCTGGCATGTTGCGATTCATGGGGTCGCAAAGAGTTGGACATGACTGAGCGACTGAACTGAACTGATAGACTGTAGCCCACCAAGCTCCTCTGCCCATGGGATTCTCCAGGCAAGAATACTGGAGTGGGTTGCCATGCCCTCCTCCAGGGGATCTTTCCAACTCAGGAATTGAACCTGTGTCTCACTTCTGCTGCCTTGGCAGGTGGGTATTTTTCACTAGCACCACCTGGGAAACCCAATTGAAGGATGATTGCTTTACAATGTTGTGTTGGTTCTGAGTACAGCAACACAAATCTGACATAAGTATACATATATCCACCCCCCTTGAACCTCCCTGCCACCCACCCCATCCCACCACTCTACGCTGTCACAGAGCACCAAGTTGAATTCCATGTGTTATAAAACAACTTTCCACTAGCTGATTCCTTTGCATAACATTTTAATTGAAAGCTCTGAGATTGAAAGTTTAGACTTATTTATTGACGGCTGGGAAAGTTTTTGAACTTTTTTTTTCATGTCATTATTCTGTATTAGAAAGAACAAATTTGACTCCATGTTGGATCTGTTCCTTTTACTTTATACTTTGTATTCTATTGCTGTAATTTAAGAATTAATGCCTATAGCCTGCAATATATAGAATAGCTCATTCTCAAGGCTCTGAATTTCAAAGGTATAATATTTTTTCATCCTTTTAGAGACAAAAAGTTACAGAACAGAGAATAACATTTGTCTTGCTGGGGATTTATAGGAACACCATGACCTGACCTACAGGGACAGCAGCAGGAAGAAAGGATTCTGACACTTGAGAAGTTTGCAATAACTTTTCAGATCCCTTCCTCTCTGAGCATGAAAGAAACCTGAATTATAAGTCACATAACATGGTTCTTTGGGACATTAGTCCACAATCTTCTCAGTATGCTGGCTTTCTGAATAAAGTTGCTATGGCTTGCCTCAACAACTCATCTCTCAACTTATTAGTCTATCATGTAGCAAGCAGTATGAGCTTGTACTCAGTAACTAATCTTTTCTCATAATATCCCTTTGACAATTTTGAATATCATCATAGATGTTTAATGTTTGTTAATCTACTTGTCTTCAACCTATTTTATATAAATTCTATATACATGAAGGATTAAGTAAAATTCATGACAGTAATGAGTTTCCTTAGCTCATTTTTTTGTAGCATGGAGACTGTGCATATATTGATTGCTAAAATATTTGCAACTTTATGGCTCCAGCTGAAAGTTTCTTCCACTCTTCACATAGGAAGTGTGGATATCCAGATATGTTCCTCAGTCCCATTAGTTCTATTGTTGCCTTGTTTTTCTGTATAATCTCTAAACTGTTCTCTATCTCCATCCTGGTAAATTAATGGTACCTAGAGACAATATCACCCACTCCAGTACTCTTGCCTGGAAAATCCCATGGATGGAGGAGCCTGGTGGGCTGCAGTTTATGGGGTCACTAAGAGTCGGATACGACTGAGCGTCTTCACTTTCACTTTTCACTTTCATGCATTGGTGAAGGAAATGGCAACCCACTCCAGTGTTCTTGCCTGGAGAAACCCAGGGGCGGGGGAGCCTGGTGGGTTGCCGTCTATGGGGTTGCACAGAGTCGAACACGACTGAAGTGACTTGGCAGCAGCAGCAGCAGAGACTATATCACTTCTTTCTTGTCCTGACATGGGTGTTACTTGATTTACATTCCCATTTATCTGGCAGACATAAAACTTAAGAGAAAGAAAAGAATGGAGACATTTATGTCATCTTGGATAATCTGCTTGCAGAGCCACAATCTAAAGTGTTCCACTACAAAGAGGAGTAGAAAAGACTGAAGTTTATTGTTTCATCAGGAGTAAGTGTTAGTCGCTCAGTCATGCCCGACTCTTTGCGACCCCCATGGACTGCAGCCCATCAGGCTCCTCTGTCCAAGAGATTTTTCAGGCAAGGATACTGGATTGGGTTGCCACTTTCTTCATCAGGAGTAGTTTTCCTTAATTATGAAACATTTGTCTTCTATCAAATAGTAAAACTTACTTGTGTGTTTCAGGCTTCCTAGTTGGTGCATGGTAAAGAATCTATATGCCAACACAGGAAATGCAACAAATGCAGATTCGATCCCTGGGTCAAGATGATCCCCTGGAGAAGGTAATGGCAACCCTCTCCAGTAGTTTTGCCTGGACAGAGGAGCCTGGTGAGTTACAGTCCATGGGGTCGCAAAGAGTGGGATATGACTGAACACACACATAATTGTGTATTTTATTCTCTGGAACAGCTATTTGTATTTATTTTCTTTTTCTTTTTTTCTGTTTTCAGTCATGTCCTAGCCTTGAACAAGAAGAGATCAATGACTAAATTTGTCTAGTGATTTACTAGACCTTACACTCCATTTATTGTGGAAAATCTCATTCCTTTATTAATGCTATTATTTACTAAGCAGCATATGCCAAATGCTGTAGCTGAAACTGCTTGGTTTTTCAAATCAATCCTTTAAAAAACAACCTTTTCTTTAGTGTTAAATAACTTACCAAATTGGCTTCAAGTGAAGCTACGCTAAATGTCCAAAATTGGCTTGTAAAATAACTGCCCACTGCAGCTACAAGTTCAAACATACATTAATATTCATTTGGCATCTTTCCAAACCAATTATTTCAGATTTAAAATTTTATTCTCCATAGGAACATTCCCTAACTTTTATCTCTGTCCCTTTTTAACTTACTTTTAGTCATTATCCTTTTTTTTTTAAATATGAATGTTGTGTTAATTTACAAAAATAAACTAAACTGACAAAAACATAACTGAATTACAAGTAAATACTCAACTGTGATAATTTAAGATAATAATAAAAAGTAATGATTAATGTTAATATTTACAAAATTTATATGCATTTACTTTTTAATACTAACCCCTGTGTTGCTGTAAATAAAGAATATAAGAAGAATATAAGAGAGATGAAAGGGTCATCCTTATAAATCAAGATTACAAATGCATTATTTTTTTTGTTTCTATAAGGAGAAAAACATTACTATTTACTAATTTATCATCATATTTTTGTATACATTATCATTATTAGTTTTAAATAACTTTGGCTTTAATCATAAACTCAAATACTATTATTATGTATATTATAATAATTGAAATGACTTGCCCAATGTCTTCTGTTGTCAGTGAACTGCACAGAAAAATTATCCAAAATTTGAAAGTAAGTCAAAAGAATATATAGTAGGATTACAATGTCACACCAGCTATTGCTCAACAAGTTCCTCCACCCTTAGGTTTATTTATTTAAGGGAATGTTCCCATGCGCTGACTTTGCTGTTTACTGTTTGATTAATGCCCATACAATGTAAAATGCTTGCTACTATGCAGATTGCTGTCAAAGAGAAAAGACAATCCCCAAATTAATGGAATTATCATCCTTTTAGCATTATCATTTTCCTGATATCCTCATTAAGTGGTGAAAAAAAACCTTTGACATGTTCATACCATACTTGTAGAAAAGTATGTTTTTATCTTTTTAAAAATTGTATTTTGTCAATTGAAATATAATTCCTTATGTTTAATTATTGAATTTAATATTATATATTTAGCCACCATAGTTGAAGTTAAGTCAAAGAGTTAGTTGCAAGTTTAAAGTCTTTCTTTGACTAAAAATATTTAATTTTCTATAATTGACCAAAATAAAGAATTTTTAAAGATAAGCATTGATTCCCATTTGATTTTACAACTGACAAAAGTTGTACAGATTAATGAATTTTCTGAAACTTTCACTTTGATCTCAATGCCATTTAGCTCTTGACTTATCCCAGCTCAATAACCATTTTAAGAGGCAGATTTGTTCACTGGTTTATGTGTCTTTATTTCCTTTTGTAAAGTGTATAAACCCTGAATTCTTTTTATCCCCTCTCTCACTTGGCTCTTTATACAGTCTAAATGGAATTAATTTCTTCTGCTTTTCTCTATCCTATGCTAATTGCCCACAGAAATCTATAGTCAAGTGCATTCTCCTTCCATTTTTACAATTCAACTTAGTTTATAAGAAGGATTTAGGTATGAGCTTCTCTTATCTTCCAGGAGCCAAAATATTTCTCATCACATTTCTTATTGAAACTATGCATGCAAGTTTAACTCAAAGGCAACAATAAGTGAAAATTTAAAAATTTTATATCATTTACAAAGTATATTAAGTAAAGCATTTTTCTCATAAAGCCTCCTCTATTGAAACATATGTAAAAATGTCAGGCACTAAATAGGTAAATTTTACTTGGATTGAGGAATCAATATAAGGAAATGATTTCATTTGCACGATGTAAATATTCATAGCTTTTAAAGTCAAAATTGATAAAATAGAAAAATACTTCCTTTTATCCCACTGAACATATTGCATTTCTACTAGGAGAAGGTAGCTTATAAGACAGAGAAAAATGTGTTGGAATTTTCAAAGTATCCAGCCTGATGTGTTGATGTGTTTCTTCACACATATTCTGGCAGCTCTGAAGTTTCTTTGTCAATCAGAAGTACATGAGATATTACTAGTGAAAGGCATTGCCATATCCCAACAAATGTATCTTGCCATCAGTACCAGTCTAAACCAGAGGATTTTATTTTCCACTATTAAAGAATATAAAATAATGTGAATCAACCTAAATCATATTCTTCTTCTTGTAAATCATCTTATTCAAATAGTCTCTCTGTTCACTTAAGCTCTGGTGCAAACACTAGAAAGAGATATTCATATTCTCTTTGCACTGTAAATTGTACTTCCTCAGAAACTACTGAGTAACATTTACAATGTTACTTTTAACATTCTTATTTACATGGTATCGTTTTCCCATATATAAATTGAGGAAATCAACCTACTTTAGATCTTTCTCTGAAATCTTTCTCATGCATACTTTCTCTTTGTTTATTCTGGGAATTAGAATAGAGGTTATTTTCAAATAAACCATTATTATCTTCTTTGTGGCATTGACATTATATTTTAGGAAAGTATGTTTTTCAAGGTTTGGTCATAGAAGAGAACCACTATGAGTGATAAAAAAAGAAATTCATTATGCTGATATGATCCTACATAATTGTGAAGCTGAGGTAGGCCCACCACAAAGTCTGTTACCTGGCATCTGGTACTTGTTCTGAAGTCAGCAGGCCTGGCTACCAGGAAGGAGAGATGAACATGAAAAGGAGTAGTCACACAAACTAGTTCCATCAGGGATGAACCCGAAAGCCATTGAAATGAATCCATGTTTGTCTCTGATTACCTCTATCCTCCTACCTCCTACCTTTGACTTGCAAAAGTACTGGCTCACTGTATCCCAGAACTCTGTATGCACCATGCCTAGGAACTGAGGAAGCTAAGCAAAGAGATGAGGTGGAAGCCGAGGGAATTAAATCTTAGCAGCTGCACTAATGAGATGGAGAATTTGGAGGAGCCTAGTGCCCTGAAACCACCAGTTACCACCAGAATGACTCAGTTGAGACTGACAATGTGCTTGAGCTGAAGAAGTTCTTGGACTTCTACCGTTATTCCGTGCTTCACTCCCCTCACGCTGCCCCCACCAGCCCCCACACCGCTAAGTCCTGTGAAATTTACCTTGTATCCCAAGAAGCTTGCCATCATTGTTCACTGTATTTTTAAATTGTAATTTCCCCATTTGCTGTTATTTTCATTCATCATGAACTTGTTCATGTGTATGTGCTCAGTTCACTCCGTCTTGTCGAACTCTTCTGTGATCCCATGGATGGTAGCCCACAGGCCTCTCTGTCCATGGGATTTTCCAGTCAAGAATATTGGAGTGGGTTGCCATTTCCTCATCCAGGGAATCTTCCCAACCCAGGGACTGAACCCGTGTCTCCTGCATTGGCAGGCAGATTCTTCACCACTAAGCACCTGGGAAACCCCTAATTTGTGTGCTGCTGCTGCTAAGTCACTTCAGTTGTGTCCGGCTCTGTGCGACCCCATAGATGGCAGCCCATCAGGCTCCACAGTCCCTGGGATTCTCCGGGCAAGAACACTGGAGTGGGTTGCCATTTCTTTCTCCAATGCATGAAGGTGAAAAGTGAAAGTGAAGTCACTCAGTCATGTCTGACTCTTAGTGACCCCATGGACTGCAGCCTACCAGGCTCCTCCATCCCTGGGATTTTCCAGGCAAGAGTACTGGAGTGGGATGCCATTGCCTTCTCTGTTAATTTGTGTATATAGGGCTTAATAGTATTTTCCAGGAAATTAATATACATAGAGAACTTTCAATTTGTTGAACATCTGGGAAGCTTTGATTTCTTTTAAAAATTCTGAGCTACTGAACAACTTTGTTATTGGTGGTAGTGGTAGTGCTATTTTAGCTTCTGTCTCTGTTATATTGTTACTCTTATTATTGACTTGATACATCTAAGAGCACCGCTTCATTTATGCCTTCCTTTATATTTTCTTTTTTCCTCATAATGATTATCAATGATTATATTGATTTTTTAAACTTCAGTATTTTCAGTGGTACAGTTAGATATTTCTTCCCAAATTTTCATTATAATAAATGATCTCTTGCTTTCCTGGTGGTTCAGATGGTAAAGTATCTGCCTGCAATGCAGGAGACACAGGTTTGATCCCTGGGCTGGGAAGATCCCTTGGAGAAGGGAATGGCTGCTACCCACTCCAGTATTCTTGCCTGAAAAACACAATGGGCAGAGGAGGCTGGCAGGCAACAGTCCATGGGGTTGCAAAGAGTCGGACACAACTGAGCAGCTAACACTTCCAACATTTGCAGATACTTGCCTGTTTCACTGACTCCTCTGGTGGTTCAGTAGGTAAAGAATCCACCTGTAATGCAGGAGAACTGAATTTGATCCCGGGATCGGGAAGGTCCACTGGAAAAGGAAATGGCAACCCATTCCAGTATTCTTGCCTGGAAAAGAAATCCCATGGACAGATGAGCGTGGCGGGCTATAGTCCATGGGGTCAAAAGAGTTGCACACGACAGTCACTAAACCACAATCAACATCTATTTCATCTCAGGATATTCTTTTCCATAGTAAGTAAAGTGCCCTTTATTAGTGTCTACATGTTGTTCTAGTTGTTTTAATTTTTAGGAGTGAATTATTTGTATGTTGCAGTGTTATCCATGTTCAGTCCACTGTCAGGTGTTAATTAAGAAAAAAATTGCCATTTTCATCATTGTTATTATCTATTGAGTTAAGGAGATCAACTCAGGTTTCAAAGGCTCTTTCATTCCATGAACAACTATATATTTCTCCTGATTGAGTATGTGCTTTTCTGCTTTGATGATATTAAAATTTATCTTTGTGATTATTTTCTTTTTTTCAATATGTTTATTTATTTTAATTGGAGGTTAATTACTTTACAATAGTGTATTGGTTTTGCCATACATCAACACAAATCTGCCACAGGCATACACGTGTTCCCCATCCTGAACCCCCCTCTCTCCTCCCTCCCCATACCATCCCTCTGGGTCGTCCCAGTGCACCAGCCCCAAGCATCCAGTATCATACATCAAACATAGACTGGCGATTTGTTTCATATATGATATTATATATGTTTCAATGCCATTATCCCAAATCATCCCACCCTCTCCCTCTCCCACAGAGTCAAAAAGACTGTTCTATACATCTGTGTCTCTTTTTCTGTCTCGCATACAGGGTCATCATTACCATCTTTCTAAATTCCATATATATGTGCTAGTATACTGTATTGGTGTTTTTCTTTCTGGCTTACTTCACTCTGTATAATAGGCTTCAGTTTCATCCACCTCATTAGAACTGATTCAAATGCATTATTTTTAATGGCTGAGTAATACTCCATTGTGTATATGTACCACAGCTTTCTTATCCTTTCATCTGCTGATGGACATCTAGGTTGTTTCCATGTCCTGGCTATTATAAACAGTGCTGCGATGAACATTGGGGTACATGTGTCTCTTTCAATTCTGGTTTCCTCGGTGTGTATGCCCAGCAGTGGGATTGCTGGGTCATAAGGCAGTTCTATTTGCAGTTTTTTAAGGAATCTCCACACTGTTCTCCATAGTGGCTGTACTAGTCTGCATTCCCACCAACAGTGTAAGAGGGTTCCCTTTTTCCACACCCTCTCCAGCATTTATTGCTTGTAGACATTTGGATCACAGCCATTCTGACTGGTGTGAAATGGGACCTCATTGTGGTCTTGATTTGCATTTCTCTGATAATGAGTGATGTTGAGCATCTTTTCATGTGTTTGTTAGCCATCTGTATGTCTTCTTTGGAGAAATGTCTAATTAGTTCTTTGGTCCATTTTTTGATTGGGTCTTTTATTTTTCTGGAATTGAGCTGCATAAGTTGCTTGTATATTTTTGAGATTAGTTGTTTGTCAGTTGCTTCATTTGCTATTATTTTCTCCCATTCTGAAGGCTGTCTTTTCACCTTGTTTATAGTTTCCTTTGTTGTGCAGAAGCTTTTAAGTTTAATTAGGTCCCATTTGTTTATTTTCGCTTTTATTTCCAGTATTCTGGGAGGTGGGTCATAGAGGATCCTGCTGTGATGTATGTCGGAGAGTGTTTTGCCTATGTTCTCCTCTAGGAATTTTATAGTTTCTGGTCTTACATTTAGATCTTTAATTCATTTTGAGTTTATTTTTGTGTATGGTGTTAGAAAGTATTCTAGTTTCATGCTTTTACAAGTGATTGACCAGTTTTCCTGGCACCACTTGTTTGTCTTTAATCCATTGTATATTCTTGCCTCCTTTGTCAAAGATAAGGTGTCCATAGGTTCATGTATTTATCTCTGGGCTTTCTATTTTGTTCCATTGATCTATATTTCTGTCTTTGTGCCAGTACCATACTGTCTTGATGACTGTGGCTTTGTAGTAGAGCCTGAAGTCAGGCACGTTGATTTCTCCAGTTCCAGTCTTCTTTCTCAAGATTGTTTTGGCTATTCGAGGTTTTTGGATTTCCATACAAATTGTGAAAATATTTGTTCTAGCTCTGTGAAAAATACTGTTGGTAGCTTGATACGGATTGCATTGAATCTGTAGATTGCTTTGGGTAGTATACTCTTTTTCACTATATTGATTCTTCCGATCCTGAACATGGTATATTTCTCTGTCTATTAGTGTCCTCTTTGATTTCTTTCACCAGTGTTTTATAGCTTTATGTATATAGGTCTTCTGTTTTTTTAAGTAGATATATTCCTAAGTATTTTATTCTTTTAATTGCAATGGTGAATGGAACTGTTTCTTTCTCTATTTTCTCATTATTAGTGTATAAGAATGCAAGGGATTTCTGTGTGTTGATTTTATTTCCTGCAACTTTACTATATTCATTGATTAATTCTAGTAATTTTCTGGTGGAGTCTTTAGGTTTTTCTATGTATAGGATCATGTCATCTGCAAACAATGAGAGTTTTACTTCTTCTTTTCCAGTTTGGATTCCTTTTTTTTTTTTTTTTTTTTCTTTTTCTGCTCTGATTGCTGTGGCCAAAACTTCCAAAACTGTGTTGAATAGTAGTGGTGACAGTGGGCACCCTTGTCTTTATTTTGATTATTCTGTTTTTTTTTTTTAATTTCTTTTTAAAAATCTGATGACACTTTTATATCACTATTCATACACATATTTTCCACTCTTTTTACACCTTTCCTGATCACATAATCCCTTACTACACTGGGCTCCAACTGATATGCATTTGTATTTTTATGATTTTCAAGTTGTCCAATTTTTCTCTACAGGCAGGACTTCTGTTCTTTCTTCATCAATGGAAACTAAAAAACCTATGAACAGAATTTATACTGTCTTGACTTTCCATGTGTTTATCTATGCTGAAAAATAGAATGACAGGATTGCATTTTTTTACATGAATCCTGTGTGAAGACCCCTGGTTGAACAGAAGTTGAATGTTATTTTTAAACATTAATGTCATATATATTAATAACTACTTTAAAACACTCCAGTTTTAAAAATTATTTTGGCCCTTTTATTACAGATGTCATTTTTCTTTAATTATATCTTTTGATTTTCAAAATATCTTCATATATTTACCATATTTGGGTTAGAGATATATATTTAATATAATTCAAATTTTGACTATGTGCACTTTCTGGTTTTAAGAAATTTCTCCAAGTTTTTTCTTTAAGATTGGGCAAGAGAAATCCTAATACTCAGCAAGTGTACAGAAATCATACATTTTGTTTGTTGTTGGGTTTTTGATTTGTTGGTTTTTCATTTTCTCTGTTATCTGGACTTCAGCCCCCAACCAAACTTATAGCTGTAGCAATGGTTGCAGTTGGAGCCTCCAGGGACCAAAATTTAGAGAGTCTAGTAGCTTTTCCAAAATTTGGAGTTGTGATTGCAAGAGGATGCTGATTTTTTTTTTTTTTTTTCCTTCTCACTGATCTCCCATCACTTAACCCTGGATGTGGTTTTAGTTGCTGAGGTTCAGGGCAGAGTGAATTAACTAGAGCAATTCCATCTTTATGACTGGAAGAACGAAAAATGTAACCATAGGGAACCAAAAATTACCACAGAGATCAAAGAAAAGGCAGAACTCAGGAAAGCAACCTCACAAAATTTTTATGACTTCCTTGGCTCACCACTGATTTCAAGAAGAGTCTCAAATAAAAAGTGAAACCTTCCTTTTACTTTCAGAAAAGCCAAAAAAAAAAAAAAAGGAGCAAAAGAAACCAAAGAAAGCAAAAAAAAAGGATACAATATTTACATGTGCTAAATCAATATATTTGAAAGTAGAATTGTAATAAACATAACCAATACACTTATTTGAAGTGATCAATGCAGTGGATAAATGTTTAGCAAGACTGATCACAGCAACAGCAACAAAAAATAGAAGACACATATTACCAATATCAGGATTGAAAGCTTGGATATAAAAAAAAGACACCATACACATCAAGAAAATGAGGGAATATTGTGAAGAAACCTATAACACAATTTTAGTGGCAAAAATGAAATAAACAAATACCTTGAAATCTATAAATTACTAAAAATTACTTAAGTTGACATGGTGAATCTCTATAGTATTCTAAATATCTAGAAATCAAAATTGTAATTAAAAACATTTCACAGGAAAAAAACTTTAGGCCCAAATGCTTTTCCTGGCAAATTTTACCAACATTTAAAGAAGAAATAAGACCAGTTCTACAATATCCCTCTCAGAAGATAGAACATGAGAATATTTTGTAACTCATTTAATGAGGATAGAATTACCTTCATTTCAAATCAGAGACAGTACAAAGTAGAAAACAGTGTTTAATATCCATCATGTGAAATTCCCCAACAAAATATTAGCAAGTTTAACCAAACAGTCTATTAAATGAATATATCACAACTAAGTATGGTTTATTCAAGGAATGTAAGTCTGGTTCAAAAATAGAAAAATATCAGTTTAGTTTACCTTATTGTGTATCTCAAGGAGGAAAAAGAACATATATGTCAATTGACACAGAAAAGGCACATTGCAAAAAACACATCTATTCAAAATGACAACTGTTACTAATCAAGGAATAGAAGGGAATATTTCTGCCTATAAAAGGAACCTATATTAAGCCTATCTGAAACATTATGCCAAAGGATGAATAACTGAAGGTTTTCACTGTAAGATGAAGAAAAGAACAAGCAAAGATAGCTACACTTACTACCCCTACACTCATATTCAATATTGTAACTGAAGGTAGAAAGGAAGGGGAAGGAAATATTATATCGGTTTATATCAGCTCATTTGCTCAGTCATGTCTGACTCTTTGTGACCTCATGGACTGCAGTGTGCCAGGCTTCCGTGTCCATCACCAACTCCCAGAGCTTACTCAAACTCATGTCCATCCAGTCTGTGATGCTATCCAACCATCTCATCCTCTCTTATCCCCTTCTCCTCTTGCCTTCAATCTTTCCCAGCATCAGAGTCTTTTCCAATGGGTCAGTTCTCAAATCAGGTAGCCAAAGTATTGGAGTTTCAGCTTTAGCATCAGTCCTTTCAATGAATATTCAGACTGATTTCCTTTTCAGTTCAGTGCAGTTCAGTCACTCAGTTGTGTCTGACTCTTTGCGACCCCAAGAATCACTGAGCAGTTAAATCTCCTTGCTGACCAAGGGATTCTCAAGAGTTTTCTCCAACACCACAGTTCAAAAACATCAATTCTTTGATACTCAGCTTATGGTCCAATTCTCACATCCATACATGGTACTGGAAAAACCATAGCTTGGACTATATAGACCTTTGTCAGTAAAGTAATGTCTCTGCTTTTTAATAAGCTGTCTAGGTTTGTCATAGCTTTTTTTTTTTTTTCCCAAGAAGCAAGTGTGTTTTAATTTCATGGCTACAGGTCACCATCTGCAATGATTTTGGAACCCAAGAAAATAAGGATTTTCACTGTTAACATTGTTTCCCCATTTATTTGCCATGAAGTGATGGGACCAGATGCCATGATCTTAGTTTTCTTAATGTTGAGTTTTAAGCCAGCTTTTTCACTCTCCTCTTTCACTTTCATCAAGAGGCTCTTCAGTTCCTCCTCACTTTCTGCTATAAGGATGGTGTTACCTGAGTATCTGAGGTTATTGATATTTCTCCCGTAATTCTTGATTCCAGATTGCACTTCATTCAACCTGCCATTTCGCATCTAGTACTTTGCAGATAAGTTAAATAAGCAGGGTGACAATATACAGCCTTGACATACTCCTTTCCCAATTTGGAACCAGTCTATTGTTCAATGTACTGTTCCAACTGTGTTTCTTGACCTGCACACAGATTTCTCAGGTGGTCTGGTAGTTCCATCTCTTTTAGAATTTTCCACAGTTTGTCGTGATCCACAAAGTCAAAGGCTTTGGCATAATCAATAAAGCAGAAGTAGATGTTTTCCTGGAATTCTCTTGCTTTTCCTATGATGCATCAGATGTTGGCAATTTGATCTCTGGTTCTTCTGGCTTTTCTAAACCCAGATTGAACATTTGGGAGTTCTTGTTATATGAACTGCTGAAGCCTGGTTTGGAGAATTTGAGGATTACTTTGCTAGGGTGTGAGATGAGTCCAATTATGCAGTAGTTTGAACATTCTTTGGCATTGCCCTTCTTTGGGATTCGAATGAAAACAGACCTTTTCCAGTCCTGTGGCCACTGCTGAGTTCTCCAAATTTGTTGGCATATTGTGTGCAGGACTTTAACAGCACCATCTTTTGGGATTTGGTATAGCTACACTGGAATTCCATCACCTCCACTAGCTTTGTCCATAGTGATGATTCCTAAAATCCACTTGACTTAGCATTCCAGGATGCCTGGCTCTAGGTGAGTGATCATGCCATCTTGGTTATCTGGGTCATGAAGATATTTTTTGTATAGTGCTTCTGTGTATTGTTTCCACCTATTCTTAGTATCTTCTGCTTTTCTTAGGTCCCTACCATTTCTGTTCTTTATCAAGCCCATCTTTGCATGAAATGTTCCCTTGGTATCTCTAATTTCCTTGAGGAGATCGCTAGTCTTTCCCATTCTGTTCTTTTCCTCTATTTCTTTGCATTGATCACTAAGGAAGGCTTTCTATCTCTCCTTGCTATACTTTGGAACTCTGCATTCAAATGGGTATATCTTGCCTTTTCTCCTTTGCCTTTAGTTTCTCTTGTTTTCTCAGCTATTTGTAAGGCCTCCTCAGACAAAAATTTTGCCTTTTTCATTTCTTTATCTTGGGGATGGTCTTGAACACTGCCTCCTGTACAATGTCACGAACCTTCATCCATAGTTCTTCAGACATTCTCCCTATCAGATCTAATCCCTTGAATCTATTTGTCACTTCCACTGTATAATCGTAAGGAAATTGATTTAGGTCATACCTGAATGGTCTAGTGGTTTTTCCTACTCTCTTTAAGTCTGAATTTGATAATAAGGATTTAATGATCTGAGTCACAGTCAGCTCCTGGTCTTGTTTTTGATGACTGTATAGAGCTTTATCTAGAAGTTTCATGGCTAAACTCTGTTAGCCTTTGCCCTGCTTCATTTTGTACTCTAAGAATGAACTTGCCTGTTACTCCAAGTATCTCTTGACTTCCCACTTTTGATTCCAGTCCCCTATGATGAAAAGGACTTATTTTTTGGGTGTTAGTTCTAGGAGCCCTTGTAGTTCTTTATAGAACTGTTCAACTTCAGCATCACTGGCTGGGGCATAGAATACAAATATGCAGAGTACATCACATGAAATGTTTGGCTGGCTGGCTCACAAGTTGTAATCAAGATTGCCAGGTAAAATATCAGCAATCTCAGATATACAGAGGACCCCACTCCAACGGCAAAAAGTGAAGAGGAACTAAGGAGCCTCCTGATGAAGGTGAAAGAGGAGAATGAAAAACCTTGCTTAAAACTCAACATTCAAAAACAAAGATCATGGCATTCAGGTGGATCACTTCATACAAATATACGAGGAAAAATGGAAACAGTGACAGTCTCTGTTTTCTTGGGCTCCAAAATGACTATGAATGATGACTGCAGCCACTAAATTAAAAGGTGCTTGCTCCTTGGAAGAAAATCTATGACAAACGTAAACAGTGTAAAGAGCAGAGACATCACTTTGCCGACCAAAGTCTATATATTCAAAGCTATTGTTTTTTTAGTAGTCATGTATGGACCAAAGAGTTAGACCATAAGGGAGACTGGCAAAAGCTAGTGCTGGAGAAGACTCTTGAGAGTACCTTTGATAGCAAGAAGATCAAGTCAATCAATCCTAAAGGAAATCCACCCTGAATATTCATCGAAAGGACTGATACTGAAGTTGAATCTCCAATATTCTGGCCATCTGATGTGACAAGCTGACTCATTGGAAAAGATCCTGGTGCTGGGAAAGATGGAGGGTAAGAGGAGAAGTAGGCAACAGAGGATTAGACTGCTAGAGGGCATCACTGACTTAATGGACATGAGTTTGAGCAAACTCCAGAAGACTGTGAAGGACAGGGAAGCCTGGTATACTACAGTCAGTTGCAAATAGTGAACACAACTTAGCAACTCAGCAACAACAATAAATGCAGAGTAATTAATGTGAAATGTGGGGCTGGATGACTCACAAGCTGGATATAAGATTACCTGGAGATTTATCAACAACCTTAGATACACAGATGATACTCTAATAACAAAAACCAAAGAGGAACTAAAGAGCCTCTTGATGAGGTTGAGAGAAGAGAGTGATAATAACTTGTTTAAAATTCAACATTCAAGAAACTAAGATCATGGCATCTGGTCCTATCACTTCATGACAAATTCATGGGGAAAAAGTGATGGGGAAAAAAAACTGATGGGGAAACAATGACAGATTTTACTTTCTTGGGTTCCAAAATCACTGTGGATGGTGACCCCTTCCATGAAATTAAAAGTTGCTTGCTCCTTGGAAAAAAAAAATCCATGACAAATTTAGACCACATATTAAAAAGCAGAGACATCATTTTGCCGACAAATTCTGAATAGTCTATTTTTGTTTTTCCTACAGATCTGTATGCATGTGAGAGCTGGACTGTAAAGAATGCTGAGTGCTAAAAAATCGATGCTTTTGGGTTGTGGTGCCACAGAAGACTCTTGAGATTTCTTTGGACAGCAAGGAGATCAAACCAGTCAATCCAAAAGTAAATCAACCCTGAATATTCATTGTAAGAGCTGATGCTAAAGTTGTAACTTCAATACTTGACCACCTTATGTGAAAATCAGATTACTTAGAAAAGACCCTAATGATGGATAAGATTGAAGGCAAGAAGAGAAGGGGAGGAAAGAGATGAAATGGTTGGATTCCATCATCACCTCAGCAGACATGATTTTGAGTCAAGTCTGGGAGATAGTGAAGGATAGCAAAGCCTGGCTTGCTGCAGTCTATGAGGTTGCAAAAAGTTGGACATGACTTAAAAACTGAACCTCAACAAATAGTAATAAGTAAAAAAGTAAGTAGCACATGTGTGCTAAATCACTTCAGTCATGTCTGACTCTTCAACCCTATGGACTACAACCCACTAAGCTCCTTTTTTCATGGTATTCTCCAGGCAAGAATACTGGAGTGAGTTGTCATACCCTTCTCCAGGGGGTCTTCCTGATCCAGTAATCAAACACAGATCTTCTGTGTTTCCTGCGTTGGCAGGCAGGTTCTTTACTACTAGCTTCATCTGGGAAGCATAAAGGTGAAGTGCTCAGAAAATGCTGTGCCAAGAAGGATATTAAAGCATAGATATGGATTGCAAATAGAGGTCTGCTTTGTAAACAACTAGGGACTGCTCTCATGGGACATGAAGAAAATATATAAAGCCCCAGGAAATTGAACACATGTAGGGTTTTTAATGGCCATACTAAGACAAATACAGTATTCTTGCCTGGAGAATCCTGTGGACGGAGGAGCCTGGAAGGCTGCGGTCCATGGGGTCGCTGAGGGTTGGACACGACTGAGCAACTTCACTTTCACTTTTCACTTTCATGCATTGGAGAAGGAAATGGCAACCCACTCCAGTGTTCTTTCCTGGAGAATCCCAGGGATGGGGGAGCCTGGTGGGCTGCCGTCTATGGGGTCACACAGAGTCGGACACGACTGAAGTGACTTACCAGCATGAATGGAATAATTAATAGGGGCTATGATGATAAGGATATTTGCAACTGGTAAAGAACCACCTGCCAATGCAGGAGACAAAAGAGATGTAAATTCAATTCCTAGGTCAGGAAGATTCCCTGGAGAAGGAAATGACACCCTCTCCAGTATTCTTGCTTGGGCAGTCCCATGTACAGAGGTGCCTGGGGCGGCTACAGTCCATGAGGCTGCAAAAAATTTGGACATGACTGAAGCAACTTAGCACTGATAGGAGAGGCTAATCAGGGACTTTGTAAACCATAATAAAATCTTGAGATTTTTAATTTTAGCTAACAATGGAAGGCATTTGAAGTATAACCAAGAAAATGATACAATATATGACATTATATATACAAATATCTGTCTTTAAATATAGACAATAGATTGAGTGGCTGTACAGTAGTATTGGAAGTAATTGAAGAAGTCAAATCCTAGAGTCTATGAGAGAGGTTAGAATTCATCTTCCATTGGGTGAATTTAGATGGGAGCAGAGCTGTTTCTTCCAACATGTTAGAAGAAAAAAGAAGCAGGAAAATGTTTTCAGTTCAGTTCAGTCGCTCAGTCGTGTCCTTCAACACTGCTCTCTTTTCTTTATCCTTGAGGTACATTAATAATGTATTTGTATGGGCACATGTTTTTGGTAAAGTTTGTAAAATAGCATATTTTATCTGTAATTAGCTAACATTGCTTTTTCTTCCTGTCAATGTTTCCCCTATAGTCACAATACTTTGTGACCAAATGGTGTTGCAATGGCCACTGTTAATCTATATAATGGGAAGACGGCTAAAACACATTGAGTTTGATTTTAGTGTTTTATGTTTATGCAGTTCATGTTCATTTCTGGCTTCCGGGAATACTTGCACCTACTATACTGATCTTCTTGTTACAAAAAATGACTTTATTGAACTGAAGTATTGTACAGTAATGGAAATCATTTGTAACTTTGACATTTATTCTAAACACTGGGTGTGCTAGGAAGACATATTTAATTGATCTAAAAAAAAAAGTAGAAGAAATATTGAATGTTGTGCTATTGGAAGGATAAAGCTGAAACATGTGTATAAGAAAGACTAAAGTGACACAGTATGCAAGAGAACTGGAATTGAATTATTATTATTAGGTTTTTAGAAATTCAATTTGGATGAGAAATTAGGACTTCTGTTATTAGAATGAAGAAAGATGGGTACAGAGAGTAAAGATTTACTAAATTATATAAACACTTTAACATGTTATTTAACAAATTAGATCATTAAACTATTACAGGACAGTCTATATTATGTCACGTTTTCTTTAAATATGTCTATGATAAAAAAAAAAGATATAGCTATAACCTAGTTCTCACCTCTGATTCTATAAAAGGTAGTATTATTCACGTACTTAATTAAGCCTTCTAAAATTTTCCACAAACTCACCAAACATAGTTAAATTAGTAGAGCACAATAAACTAGGAAGAGGTGCAGAATGTGTGTCTCTTCTCTGCTTCCAATAAATTATAATCACTTGACTTTTTCAGTAATTCTCAGGGCAATAAAAATGGAACAAAAAAGGAGGCAGTAGCTATTGATCACTATTTGTGAAGTCTCATGAAGTTACATGATTCTTTTCTTTCAGTAATGGATTACTATCTGTAGCCTACAAATTAGAACAAGTGCCATTTATATATTTCTTAAAAGGCAGTGATGAAAGAATTATTTTTGTTATTTGAAAAGAGAAGTGGTTTCCATTTTGGTAAAGCAGAGTGATAAAGTAGAAAGAGAACATAACCCAGATTTATGAGCTCAGATTTTTAGTTACTAGTTATGCCACTTCAGGCAAAATAATTCATTTCTGTGAGCTTCAGTTTACCAGTGTGCACTAATATAGTTAGATTTATAGCCTCTAAATTTGCAAACAATATGAAATTATACCTTATCATGCTAATATGCTGGATATACAAGTTATTAGTCATTACAGTCTATAAACAGGATTTCAAAAAAACTACACATTTTTTTTTGTAAATTTGCTTTAGAAATAATACAAAGATTGAAGTACTGTAATATCAGTTTCTAAACATATTAATAAAATAACAATAACAAATAATATTGTGTTCATTTCTCAGAAACTAAGGTATCTTCACATTAATGATTTATACATTCATTGGGGGTCATTCATATCCTTTGTCCTAGAATACACTTCTACAGTAATAAACTATCTCTTCACAAAGTACTAAAGAGGAAAGCTGAAAGAGTCAACACAAGAAGATAAGAACCATTTTCCAAGTGAGTCATTAGACACTCCATCTGGTACAGAATTGACAGATTACCAGAAATTTTGGATGCACAATAAAAAAGTGAAAATCTAGTTTTATCAGAAGTTTTAAAATCAACAAGTTCCCCTCACTGAAGTAAAACAGTTCAATTGATTTTTAAATCTTATGAAAGCTTCATAACTACTTCTAGAATGAAGGTATTAAGACCTTTGTAGACACACTTTCAAGTTAAACAGCTATAATTGGTGAAAATTATAAATTACCACAGTTTTTAATTTTCTTAAAATTGTGCTAACGGAATACACTAAATGAGAAAACATTTATTCAAATAAATCTACTGAATCTTGAAAGAATGGTAAAATATGTGCCATCTGAGTCATAACTCTCTCCTTTATACAAGCTCACCATGAAATTCTAGTGAAATGTCTACTCTTGATATGCAGGTAAGATCACAGGACTTCTTATTCTTCAAGCAACCTGTCAGATCAACAGCATTTTTCATGCACATCTGCTTCAAATTGCAGAAGCTCTATGTCATGCATGAACAGCTAAGAAGGCTGAGGTTCTATCCTACCTAACCCCATTCCTTGGGTCAGGCTCCACTTCAGCTAGAACTATGTTTCAAAGAGCCAGACATGACTAAGTGACTGAACTGAACTGAACTGAACTGAACCTCAAAGTATGGAGGCCCCAGTTGCACTCACTGCAGCTCAATAGTAGGGTTGAAGTTTCTCGATTGGAGAGGCAAACCCAAAAGACCATAGTCTATTGTCCTTGCTGAGTTCTCCCAAGAGAACTCACAAAATAAGTGTCATTCCAAGAGAAGTGGGCACTGTATCCATGCCTACGTATGGAGCAGTGGCACAGGCTTTTGGCTTGTGGGGAGTTTCTGAAGCAATCCCAAAGAACTGACATTACTTGAAATAGTTTGGGGAAAATCAAGCTTAAGGGCACTTTAGAACACAACAGAGATTTCGGTGGTAAATTAGGAGTAAGGGTGGTATTTTCATAAGTCAATAAACTAAACTCTACATAAATTGTTAATACAAGTTTACCAGAAAGAGCTAGGCAAAGAGGTTGTTAATAACAGCCCTTCTTGAGTCAGATCAAAGCTTGAAGACTGGCTTGAAAGAATACCCTTGAGGAAGGAGCCTAAATTTAATTTGATCAGACTATGGCACAGTATATACCTGAGGTAAATGTAAAAAACCAATAGAGAAATCAGCTGTCAATTAGTGGAAACTGAGATTTAAATATAGTATCAACACAAGTAAGCAGATTAACAAACAGAGACAGGGATATTTGAAGGCAACATTGTGAAAACCAATTATTCAAAGGGTGACTTTGTGTGAGCCCAAGGCTGTTTTTCTGGAGAAAGAAATCAGAGTAAGCATCCTTCTGGGAAAATAACAGAAAGCAAAGCAATACACCCAAGGTACTAAACAGATAAACATACAACCTCAACAAGCTGTTGGGCATGGGAAGTTATAGTTGTGGTGGTGCTGCTATCAGAATGCAAAATTATTGCCATGTTATCTAAAATATTCCATCTCTAGTGAAAAATTATGAGATAATAAATAAGCACATAAGGAACAATGAGTAGAAAGGAAATAAAGCAGTAATTGCTCATGGGGGGTCCACAGCTTGAACTTAGCTGATGAAGACTTCAAAATAGCCATTGTAAATTTTCAAAGAATATCATGCTTAAAAAAGCTAAGGGAGGCATAATGGCAATATCTCATTATAATGACCATGTTAATAAAAATGTAAATTATAAAACAGAGTGAATGAACATTCTGCATTCTGGAACTGAGCACGATAATTAATGTGAGGAAGTAACTACAGGGACTCAACTGGCCAATATGAATCAGCAGAAAAAGAAACAGCAAAAGGATAAGAAAACATATAGATAGATCAATAGAGATTCTGCAATCTGAAGGAGAGAAAGAATAAAGATAAATGAACAGAATATCAAAAAAATATGGGACGCTTACTTGTACCAACATATAAATAATAAAAGCACAAAGGAAAGGAGAGAGAGTGTAAGAAGTAGGTAAGGGAATGATAGGTAAAAAATTTCCAACTTATGGTAAAAATATTAATTGTACTATCAAGAAACACAGTAAGTGCTAATTAGGATTATTTTAGCATTTTCTTGGGCTTCCTTGGTGGCTCGGATGGTAAAGAATCTGCTTGCAATGCTGGAGACCTGGGTTCATTTCCTGGTTTGGGAAGATCCTCTGGAGAAGAATACCCACCCCAGTATTCTTGCCTGAAGAATTCCCATGGACAAAGGAGCCTGGCAGAAAGAGTCAAACACAACTGAGTGACTAAGCACTAGCGTTTTCTTAGTCACATCATAATAAACATATTCAAAGATTAAGACAATGAAGACATTATGAAAGCAACAAGGAAAAATAGCTTAATTTATATGAAAAGCTCCAATAATAGTAATAGCTAACTTCAGATCAGAAGAAAATGAGGTTCAGAAGTCATTACGACTACATATAGATCATATAGAAAAAAAAAAAAAAAAGAAGAAGAAATATATCCAGTCAAGATGTTATCTCCAGTAAACGCTCTTTCACAAATAAAGGAAAAAAAAAATTACTTCCCAAGAGAAACAAAATTGAGAGATTTATTTCAATTAGACTATTCTTAAAGAATTAGTAAAATATTTAATCTGAAATTAAGTATCTCAAGACAGTAATTCAAATATACACACAGAACAAAGAGAATGCCAAAGATAATTACATAATTATGAAAGACAATACAAATGCATATGCATTCTCTTCCTTTACTTGAACATTTACAAAAACCAGATCTATAAGCAGCATGTATATACTTGCATTGTTTGGCCTGTCACATTTGACAACGGACAATGCAGTGTTTGAACTCCAAAGTCTACTGGAAAAAGGAAATGACACAAGATAGTAACACACATTTATGGGAAGAAATGAAGAGACCCAAAGCTGGTTAATAAGTTAATGTATACACAAAACTCTATACACATGTACTTGCTCTCATTCTTTTTTTTTTTTTTTTAGTTTAAAAGACAAAAATAATCATTTAAGACCATTTATTTTAATTTTTATAACATAAATTTAATGTAACATGTATAATAATAAGACCACAAAAATGACCAAGAAGGAGTTGACCTACACAGGAGGAGGACTTCTATAGAAGACATTAAGAAACATGGGTTCTATTCCTGCATCAGGAAGATGCCCTGGGGGAGGGCATAGCAACCCACTCCACTATTCTTGCCTGGAGAATCCCCATGCACAGAGGAGCAGGATGGGCTACAGTCTATAAGGCTGAGAAGAGTTAGACATGATTGAAGTGGCTTAGCATGCATGCAGCCTGATGTTAAGATATTTATTGTAAGCCCCAGGTCAGCTACTAAGAAAAGAACTCAGAAAAATATAGTGAGAAAAGTGATTAAAGAAATTAAAAATATTTCACTTCAAAAATATTCATTAAAGAAAAAAAAATTGAGGAACATAGGAACAAATAAGATATAAAGCACTGTCAAAATAAAAAAAGGCACATATGAACCAAAACTTTATAAATACCATACATATGAATGAACTAAACAATTAAGTCAAAAAAGACTGACACACTGGATAATAAAAATAGGACTGAGGTTTTTGTTTTATTCTGGATACATACAAATCTATGGTACAAATATGTTAAAAGTAAAAGGATGACAAATAATCATGTAAACAGCAAAAATAAGAAAGCGAAAGTGACAATAATAACCTCTTAGAAAATAAATTTTAAAATAAAAGGAAGTTACTAGAGATAATACTGAACCATAAAAATGAATGAAGTACTGATATGCTATGGCATGAATGACCCTTGAAAATACTGTTAGGTGAAAGCAGTCAGTCCCCTGCCCCTTGAAAAAGAAAAACCCTACGTATTGTATAATTCCATTTATGTGACTTAATTTATTATGAAATAACTGTCCTTTGGCAATTATGTGTGCATTTCAGAGCAGGTGGTACATGTATAGTTTTATCATAGAATACCCACTCATCAATGTAATGAGCACCATGTTAGCTGTATAAAAATGCTACTCACTCAGAAGCACAGCCAAGCTCCAAAGTTCAAATACTTATAAAACGTTAACATCTAAAAGTTGTAAGAAATCATAATATCAGTTTAAAACAGAGATCAAGAAGGCATTCTTTTGTACATTTTCCCTGGTACTTTCAAATCTTTTCAAAGTCACTGTTTTTTTTTTTTTTAAATAAGCTTCTAATTACTTAAAGTTTAAAGACAGTTATGCGGATTCAGTTCTACAACAGTTGAACACCAGAGCTTGCTCTAAAGCACCACATGTTGATGAGTTGCCAAAGTCTTTCAATTAATTAAGTCACTATGTTTGGCCTAGTCTCTGGTGGGTTTACTGCTTATCCCAAGCAGGTGTTGATGGATTAGGACATTTCTTTCTGGCGGATTCCTGATTAAATTTGGACAAAGAATCTGACAGCTGTCATGTCTCTGTTTTCCAGAACTCTTTCCTCAAATCAGAAAGCACCCAGCCTAACACATGAGCAAAGTGTGTAGATAACTCTAAAGTGAGCAAGAGGTATGAAAAATCACATTATTTTAATTATTTCTAACTCAGCCTTAAGGTCCACTTAAACTGAATGATAGCAGGAACTTTGAAAAGTCAAATTTATTGTGTGCAATTAAAAATATGTATGCGGTGTTCATTTTCCATTATCTCTCTTTTATCTTATTAACAATGCAAAATACTCTCATGGTCTGAGATTATTACTCTCAAGATAAATATGAGTGAGGGTCACGAATTATGACTTGGTTGCACTGGATTACTTGTAAACCCTTTTTATCCAGGGAACAATGAAGAAGATAAGTTTTATTTTTGTTCACTGTCCAAGCATAAAGTTGATTAGCCTTCTAACTCTTTATAGTATTCAAATTATTTAAACTCATTGTGCTTTTGTTAAGGAAATTTATTTCAGAATAAAATTCTTACCTCATTTTTATGTTCCTTACAGATCTATTTCTTTTTTTTTTAATGGACATGCATGAAACTAATTATTGCTAAATTTATGAATAATACCCTATACAATAACTGCATCTGTTTATTGCTTTTGTTTTCTGGAAATTGATAGTGTACATTCTTTGCAGCAAGAATAACAGAAGTCTATTTATCCATCTCTCTCTCCCTTATATCTCCTCTGAGGAGAAAAACATAGAGTAGAACTGTTTATGAAGCACATGAGATGAACTGTATTGTAGATACAATCTTCCTTTCCTTAGTTTTACCCACCTCAGGTGTCCCCTGCCTCTTTGTGGATGTCTCTTCTCACTGAGTAAGCAGTGAAGCATTGTGTGAGTCCCAGTGATTCCACCATCTGAGGCCAACCAGGCAAAGGTCTGGGCCTGGTATCTGGTTAAAATATTACTCAGTACATCATAGCATCAGCCTTCTCCAAAAGCTTCAAAAGAAAGCAATCAGGTAACGCCCTCTACTCTGTGGTGAATGGTGATGGTGATTAATTCCTCATGAAGAAACTCCTTTCCACAGAACGTGGGCAGGGAACAGGAGACAGATCATGTTGGTTTTCCTCTGCTTCACAGTGGTCAATTGTGAGGCAGTATTTTGTTTGTTTTCTGTTGTGTTTTTTGTGTGGTCTCTTGGACATCCACATGGTGGAGAGACATACTTCTGCAGAAGTCAGTAGGTGAACTGAGAAATTCACCGCTCTATAGGTGGTTGTGAAACTTGCAGGTGCCCTTGCTTCACATCTTTCTCCACCTCAATGTCTGTCTTTCTCACTCTCTCTGCTCTGCAGATGTTCCAACAAAGTCATATGCCCTTAAGCCTTGCCTCACCTTTGTCTTCAAGCAAACTACACACAAGACATGAGGGCAAGGAAGCTTTGCTTCTCATCTCAGACACTCCTCTCATGAAGTGGTACTGTGGACCATATAAGAGAGCCACCTTCCTACAACTTCAGGGTCAGAGAAGACTTCTCAGAGGAAGTGATAGATGGGCCAGTATTTAAAGCAGGATACTCAGTAGTATTTAACATATATGCCTGAGTCACTATTATAATATCCTTAAAACCAGGGAGAAAAAAAGAAAAAGGTATACATGATTAGGATTTGATTTTACTCCATTAATAATAGATTTTTTTAAATTTTTCCTATCTAAAAGAATGAAGGAAAACAGTATAAAATATATCATGTAATACATATGGCATATATATTGTTACACAGATTCCTAAATCAAAATGACCTGGATTTATTTAAATAAAATGATTTTGCAAGGGGTAAGCTAGATAAAAAGATAGGTCTGCTGCTGCTGCTAAGTCACGTCAGTCATGTCCAACTCTGTGCTCTGCCGTCCCTGGGATTCTCCAAGCAAGAACACTGGAGTGGGTTGCTATTTCCTTCTCCAGTGCACGAAAGTGAAAAGTGAAAGTGAAGTCGCTCAGTCATGTCTGACTCCTTGCGACCCCATAGACTGTAGCCCACCAGGTTCCTCCATCCATGGGATTTCCCAGGCAAGAGTACTGAAGTGGGTTGCCATTGCTTTCTCCAAAAGATAGGTCAGAATATAGCAAAAGTATAAAAGCACAGATACTGAGAAAACCATTCTTTATTCTCTCACTTTGATGGCTGTTATCATCTTACATGATGATCTTGGAGAGTTATCTCCCATTAACTGCTTTGGAGCTGAGGAACTTGTTAACTTCTACTTTTTATGTTGTTTTTTTTTTAATTCATTTATTCATTCTGTAAATATTTTTAATTAACTGCTATGCCTGTAATATAGCAATAATCTGAACAAATGAGAAGCCTGACCTTGTAGAGCATATTTTCAAGAAGATGGGCCCTTTCTGCTCCTTTAATCTCTTCCATATCACTGGATTATTTTCCTCCGGCCTAAAATGTGCTGAATTACCACCCATAAACAAAACAAAAATACTCCATGATTTTGCTCCCTAGAAATCTAATACAATTTGTTTTAAACCAAGTTTCTACAGTCTGAAAATATTATTGTCATTTTTCTGACCTCCCATTAACTTCTCAACCTACCATAATAGAGCGTCAACCTTCTACATTTCTAATAAAACTGTTTTCCCCAGTTCACAGATTACCTCTTAGCTTCAAAACATGATGAATCCTTTTCAGTTCTTGTCTCACTTGACCTTGCTGCACCACTTAATTTGTGCTCCATTAATTTATTCTTGAAAGTGGCCTTCTTAGTTTCCTTGACACTGTTCTCTACTAGTTTTCTCTCAGTCCCTCTGGGCATTCAAGCCTAATAGTGAATTTCAATTTCTCTGACTTTGTCTATTTTGTTAAAAGTGTTCCTGCCCCAGGCCCTCTTCTTTTTTTAATATACTAGTCCTGCTTCTTGAACTCTTTCCTGTCCCTGCATATGGGCATCCCTCCATCATGCCCACACTACTCCAATGTATTTTCCCATTGCTTCAGATTCATGGTTCTAGACATTTTTCTCTATGTGTTTAGTGTCTCTGCAGCATGAGGTCCTGTGGGCAATATCAGGGTTTTTAATCCATTGGTAGGAATAGTTTCTAATATAGTTTTGAATATATTCTAAGCACTTAAGAAAAAAATTTATATGTGATCCTAATTAAATTATGTAACAGGTGATATTACCCACTTCCATTGGCATAAAGCCCCTACCATGCTTATAACTCCCATATGTGTATTTCAGGCTCTTTTCTAAAGAAGTCTTATGTCATTACTCACAGTGGGGCCAGAATCATCACTTAACAATGAGCTCAAATTTGACAATTTTCTTGCCTAAAATTATTCTGCATCTCCTCATTTTTTACAGGATACAACCTATATTCCTTAGCAGGTAATATAAATTTCTTCACTTTCTGACCTCTGCCGACAACTACAGTACATGTAATTTTTCTTTGTCATCATGATGGTCATTTTGGTGCATCAGCTTGTCTAGGCTACAATTCCTAGTTATTCTGACAATTGCTGGGTGTTTTATGAATATATTTTGTAGATGTGCTTAAATTCCATAATCAGTGAATTATAATCAGTTTAAGTAAGGAATATTATCCTAGAAAATATAGGTGAACCAGATTCAGTCAGTTAAAGGTCTTAAAAACGGAGTCGAGGTTTTCCTTAAAAAATAGAAAACTCTGCCTATGGGCAGTAGTTTCAGCCCATGTCCCTAAGCACAGGTATGTTCTCCCTGATGGTCCACCTTATAGATTTTGGGTTGCTTACCTAGCTCCCACAACTGTGTAAGACAATTTCTTGCAATAAATATCTTAGTGTATATCTCTTATTCATTCCACTTCTCTGGAGACTCTTTACTGAAATATATTTTGGTACTAAGAGTGGGTCTAGAGGAACAGAACCTTAAGAATTGAGTGTATTCTGAACTGGTTTTCTGTGACAGGGACTTCCCTGGTGGCCCAGATTGTAAAGAATCTGCCTGAAATGCAAGAGATCCCGATTTGATTCCTGGGCCGGGAAGATCCCTGGAGAAGGGATAGGCTACCCACTCCAGTATTCATGGGGTTCCCTAGTGGCTCAGCAGCTAAAGAAACCGCCTGCAATGAGCAAGACCTGGGTTTTATCCCCGGGTTTGGAAGATCAAGAACTGCTTAGATATTTTTTAAAAAGAACTTGAGAATTTGTAAGCAGAACTGACCACTCAAATTTTACACTAAAGAATGCTAAATTGGAAGTTACCTAAAAGTTAGCCAGACATATATAATTCATAAAATTGAATAATATAATTGAATGAGAAATCCAGTGTTATAAGCTCATTTGAAAATTAAATATGCAGAGCCTTATTTTGAAATATTGGATATTTATAAAAATAAATACTTCACTAACTTTTTTTGTTTGTTTTGGAAGCACAAAACATATTATATATAGCAGCATAAAATGTCACATAAAAGAAGAGAATAACAAATACAGAAAATAAGTTCTTGAACATTTGAATTAAATCAAACTGGATATCTTAAAACTGACATCCTTTTAAAATGCCATTATGAAACAAGAATTCACAACAGGAGTTAGAAATGCCAACTGCAAAGAATGAATTTCTTTGCTCTTGTCAATGTAACAAAAGGCCTAAAATATTGTTTTGAGTACATTCAATCTTTCTTATTTAAAAATATCTCAATGGTTGAAAAATTACTATCATCCTAATTTAAAAGCATATTACACATATACCTTTTATGTTCCCATATTTTGGATAACCCACAGGCATTTTGCATATCTCTAGATTTTTGACAGGCATTGTTAATAGCTGAAATAATCTGCTGGGATATGAGCAACTTCTTAAAATTTTTTTCTGAAAAAGGGATATGTGGAAAGAACATGTTCTCTTCTTCTATGGACTTAAATTTTCTTGTTGAAGATCTTCTTGAATTTTCTTGTTATTAACATATACTTGCCCACTTTATAAACACAAGAGGCCAAATAAGAGGCAGCATGCTGAGGATGGCAAAGGGAACAAATTGATATAATCTGTTATTTGATTATATTGTCTCACTCTTTAATTACCATTTCTTTCAAATTTTTGTATTAATTGTAATAATACATCTGCCTTATTTTAAAATCCCCTGGTGGCTCAGTGGTAAAGAATTTGCCTGCCAATGCAGGAGACAAAGTTTCAATCTCTGGTTCAGGAAGATCCCCTGGAGAATGAAATGACAACCCACTCCATTATTCTTGCCTGAGAAACTCATAGGCAGAGGAGCCTGGCACGCCACAGTCCAGGAGTCACAAGAGTTATGCACGACTTAGTGACTAAACGACAGAAAAAAATTTCTGCTTATATTTTCATTTTCTTGTTGCTTCACTAAAAGTGTTTTAAATGACACACACTTCAGGAGGCATCCAAATCTGGGTATTCTACCTAGCCTTCAAGCTATTTTTATTGTTATTCAGAACTCACAGTCATCCATAAGCTACTCCCTAAAGGCAGAACTGCACCAACACTTGAAATCTGAGAAAATATTGCAGGACATTGCCAGCAATCTTAGGGGAGGTGGGTAAGGAAAAAAGGCAATAATTTTGTTTGGCGGCTACCCAAGTGGCGGTAGTGGTAAAGAACCTGCCTTCCAATGTAGGAGACATAAGAGACACTGGTTCAATCCCTGGGTCAGGATGATCCCCTGGAAAAGGGCATGGCAACCCACTCCAGTATTTTTGCTTGAAGAATCCCATGGACAGAGGAGCCTGGCAGACTACAGCCCATAGGATGGCAAAGAGTAGGACATGACTGAGCACTAAGCACAGCATACCACAGGAATCGTAAAATATAAATGATGATATAGCACAGATTTTACATATTGTTAATCATTTCAGATTTATCTCGATTTAATTTAACATGAGTTTATTCTTTTTTCTCCCAACTCAATCTTTTTATTACACACAATAAAATTCAGTACAGCTTTTGGTATTTGAGACAATTCATTGTTTTTCTTCTGTAGTAGGACTGAGTCAAATTAAAAGTATTTTGTCAGTTTCTAAATCTAGAACACAACATGAAGTTTTATTTCTTACACAATACTTTCAGTATTTGCTTCAGTTTCCTTTGTAAGTATAAAGGATTTTTATTTTCACTTTCTCACTGAATATCTTCTTTCAAAGTATACAATTATGCACTCTCTAGCATGCTGTTTTCTGACAAACTACACAAAATTAACATGTTTCTTTTTTGTGGGTTGATTTATATCTTCAGCTTATTCACTTTAAGCACATATTGTCCTACCCAGGTTTGCAATTATGAATGAATAACATGAAAAATGTTTTTTTCTAGGCCCTTCTATTATTTACCTTGATAATATTTCCTTCCTACAATTCAAAATGTATATAAGGTGTTAAAGTTTATATTGGTTTCTATTCTTTTCTGTTCTCTGATTTTTTTTTTTTTTTTTTTTCGGTCTCATATGGCAAGACCAGGTAACAGGTCTCAATCCTTCTTACAAAGCTGAGGAAAACAGAGCCTTTCAAAATTCTTCCATGAATTCTACATCATGTTAATCATTAAAAGTAATATAATAGCTAAGTTCCATGCCATCTTTCAATTCTGCTCAAATGATTCTGTCTAAAATAAAGTATTCATTTAAATGAGAGGAGAAGGTTGCTATTCGCAGTCTCCATGTAGCCGGATATATGCTTTTGTTTGGAGAGTGTGTTTCAGAAAAACGTATTTAACAAATTTTCGATGTTCAGTTCAGTTCAGTTCAGTTGCTCAGTTGTGTCCAACTCTTTGTGATCCCATGAACCGCAACACGCCAGGAATCCCTGTCCGTCACCAACTCCCGGAGTCCACCCAAATCCATGTCCATCCAGTCGGCGATGCCATCCAACCATCTCATCCTCTCTCATCCCCTTCTCCCCCTGCCCTCAATCTTTCCCAGCATCAGGGTCTTTTCAAATGAGTCAGCTCTTCACATCAGGTGGCCAAAGTATTGGAGTTTCAGCTTCAAAATCAGTCCTACCAATGAAAAACCAGAACTGATCTCCTTTAAGATGGATTGGTTGGATCTCCTTGCAGTCCGAGGGACTCTCAAGAGTCTTCTCCAACACCACAGTTCAAAAGCAGCAATTCATTGGCACTCAGCTTTCTTTATAGTCCAACTCTCACGTCCATACAGGACCACTGGAAAAACCATAGCTTTGACTAGATGGACCTCTGTTGACAAAGTAATGTCTCTGCTTTTCAATATGCTGTCTAGGTGGGTCCTAACTTTCCTTCCAAGGAGTAAGTGTCTTTTAATTTCATGGCTGCAATCACCATCTGCAGTGATTTTGGAGCCCAGAAAAATAAAGTCAGCCACTGTTTCCCCATCTATTTGCCATGAAGTGATGGGACAGGATGCCATGATCTTCGTTTTCTGAATGTTGAGGTTTAAGCCAATTTTTTCACTCTCCTCTTTCACTTTCATCAAGAGGCTCTTTAGTTCTTCACTTTCTGCCATAAGGGTGGTGTCATCTGCATATCTGAGGTTATTGATATTTCTCCCGGCAATCTTGATTCCAGCTTGTGCTTCTTCCAGTCCAGCATTTCTCATGATGTACTCTGCATATAAGTTAAATAAACAGGGTGACAATATACAGCCCTTATGTACTCATTTTCCTATTTGGAACCAGTCTGTTGTTCTTTGTCCAGTTCTAACTGTTGCTTTCTGACCTGCATACAGGTTTCTTAAGAGGCAGGTCGGGTGGTCTGGTATTTCCATCTTTTTCAGAATTTTCCTCAGTTTATTGTGATCCACACAAAGGCTTTAACATAGTCAATAGAGCAGAAATAGATATTTCCTGGAACTTTCTTGCTTTTTGATGATCCAGAAGATCATCATGGCAATCTGATCTCTGGTTCCTCTGCCTTTTCTAAAACCAGCTTCAACATCTGGGAGTTCATAGATCACATATTGGTGAAGCCTGGCTTGAAGAATTTTGAGCATTACTTTACTAGTGAGCATTACTTTACTAGGAGATGAGTACAATTATATGATAGTTTGAGCATTCTTTGGCATTGCCTTTCTTTGGGATTGGAATGAAAACTGACCTTTTCCAGTCCTGTGGCCACTGCTGAGTTTTCCAAATTTGCTGGCATATTGAGTGCAGCACTTTCACAGCATCATCTTTCAGGATTTGAAATAGCTCAACTGGATTTCCATCACCTCCACTAGCTTTGTTTGTAGTGATGCTTCCTAAGGCCCATTTGACTTGACATTCCAGAATGTCTGGATCTAGGTGAGTAATCATACCGTCGTGATTATCTGAGTTGTGAAGATCTTTTTTGTACAGTTCTGTGTATTCTTGTCACCTCTTCTTAATATCTTCTGCTTTTTTTAGGTCTCTACCATTTCTGTCCTTTATTGAGCCCATCTTTGCCTGAAATGTTCCCTTGGTATCACTCATTTTCTTGAAGAGATCTCTAGTCTTTCCCATTCTATTGTTTTCCTCTATTTTTTGCATTGATCACTGAGGAAGGCTTTCTTATCTCTCCATGCTATTCTTTGGAATTCTGCATTTAAATGGGTATATCCTTTCATTTCTCCTTTGCTTTTTGCTTCTCTTCTTTTCACAGCTATTTGTAAGGCCTCCTTAGACAGCCATTTTGCTTTTTTGCATTTCTTTTTCTTGGGAATATTCTTGATTCCTATCTCCTGTACAATGTCACGAACCTTCGTCCATAGTTCCTCAGGCACTCTGTCTATCAGATCTAGTCCCTTAAATCTATTTCTCACTTCCACTGTATAGCCATAAGGGATTTTATTTAGGTCATACCTGAATGGTCTAATGGTTTTCTCCACTTTCTTCAATTTCAGTCAGAATTTGGCAATAAAGAGTTCATGATTTGAGCCACAGTCAGATCCCAGTCTTGTTTTTGCTGACTGTATAGAGCTTCTCCATCTTTGGCTGCAAAGAATATAATCAATCTGAATTCAGTGTCAACCATCTGGTCATGTAGATGTGTAGAGTCTTCTCTTGTGTTGTTGGAAGAGGGTGTTTCCTGTGACCAGTGTGTTCTCTTGGCAGAACTCCATATCTTAATGAAGATATCTTTTGATATAAACATATAAAGGTCTAATACTTTAAAATTCACTGTGACATCTTTGCCAAATTAAAGATAGGAATATATCCTTTACTGATCTGTGCATACATAAATATTTTTAAATATATAGTATGAATCTAGTTTAACCATTTCCTAAATATAGTATAGACACATATATTTTTGAATGTAATATCCTTGTTTGCATACTTAACCAATATAAGACACAATCTTACCATATATTTTCTGAAGTCTTATCTTAAATTAGACTCAGTATACCAAACATTTAAAGAGCATACTGTATGAAAGACACTGTTTGGTGCAGAATATCTATTTATAACAAATGATTTCAATCTAAATCCTTAATTGATGTGACATCAACACATGACAGCTGACCCTTGAACAAAGCAAGGGTTAAGGGAACCTACCCTTTGTCCAGTTGAAAATCCTATTGTAATTTATAATAATCCTTCACAAATGAGGATCCTCTGTACATGGCAACTCTCTATTCTAGTTACATGTCCAAGACTTCAACCAACCACAAATCCTGTGGTACTGCAAAATTTTCTAGTGAAAAAATTCCATCTATAAAACGGATCCATCCAATCTAAAACTCATATTTTTCAAGGGTCAATGCATAAATAGGATGCTTAATGACAAGCAAAAAATACTGTCTAACAATATTACCATATAATAATAATAAATCAATCTTGTTAGAGAATTCACTCCATTTTGCCTGCACAATTATTTGAAAAACCAAAATGTCAAAATGTCAATGTTAATAGAATATATCTATTATAATTATATATAATCCAAATATATTATCATACACATTTATTAGAGTGTATGAAATTATAAATTCTGCTTTGTATTTTCATTATGTTACATATCAGAGAGATAAAGATTAAACATAAATAACAATTGTATCCACTAAGTTATGATTGTATGTGTTGTAGTAGTAATTGATAATTGTTTGAAAATGTCTAATTCCCTAGAGTCATACAGTTTCCAGTATTAAAACTGAATGGCATCTACCATTGAGCATGGTAATAATTGTCAATTGTTCCTTTAAGAGATTCCAATTTTTGCTAAATTATGAGGTAAGAAAAAATTATAGTACTCCCAAGCCAAGGAAATGACAATGGCAGGGTTATTACATGAAGAGCGTGGAGAGGAAGACTAGATATTCTGATATATATTGTTTCAATAATCTTCTTAAGATCACAGTGAACTCTATAAATAAACAATTTATCTTTAGACAATAAACATATTTATGTCTAGAAACTGGTTTCCAAGATTAGTTTCTTACTGAATTAAACTTTTTGAAATCTGTTTGTTTAAATAAAATAAATAGTTTAAATAAGTCTATTTCTTCTGTAAAATGTACAGAGATTTCAATATAACAAAAAATTAAAATTACTCAATTCATTTCTTTGTCCTTTGGAAAGTAGCATGAAGATTTTAAGTTCTTCAGTGATGAGATATACATTTAGGATTCAAGTGAGTTCAATGAGTATTATGTATGAATTCATTTATTATTCAGTAACAATAAACACTGTATTAGGTGCAATATAACAACTTAAGTATTATGGGTAATAAATTGTTCATGAAAGTGTTAGTCGCTCAGTCATGTCCAACTCTTTGTGACCCCATGGACTGTATGTAGCCTGCCAGGCTCCTCTGTCCATGGAATTTCCCAGGCAAAAATACTGGAACGGGTAGACATTCCCTTCTCCAGGGGATCTTCCTGACCCAGGAATTGAACCCAGGTCCCCCACATTGCAGGCAGATTCTTCATCATATGAGCCAGGGAATCCCCTAGCTTACCTGTACTACCACGAAGTATTAAAAGTAATAAATTGTGCATACTACTTTATTATTTTGTTTTTCTAATTGTAGAAATGCCTAGTGTAGCAAAACAAAACAAAACAAAACAAACAAACAAAAAAACACCTTATTCCTGCAATGTGTTTTTTTAGAAGCAAATATTTACACAACACCTATTCACAATTCATCCCTTTTACCAGAGCAAAATGTTTTTCTGAATAAGCCTATTATACTAAACCAATATACTGAGTCTAAATAATTTTATTCAACAGGTGTATGAACATCATGCCTTCTGAAGGACTTCTCTGTGTTTTATTAAAATGCATACATGTATTCAAAACACTTCACTGTATTCCTTAAGAGGAGTTATTTATATTTCCCTGCCAAACATTTTCCATTTTAAATGGTTCCACTTATACATCAGATTATCTGATCATGTATTCATATGGCAAGCAAAATCTATTTTTCTTTTCTAGTCTTGCAAATTTTATTATACTGTAGTCCTTTCTCACAGCCTTTTATGCCAAAAAACGATAATTGTCCTTGTGCCTCATTCTTCACTAGCCATTATTCAACTACCAATACTGCTAGTTCTATCATAACAATTATCTTGAATATTTCTATTTTTCTCCAACTTCCCTACTATTATACTTGTCAGGGAAACCATCATCTCTTACCTGGGTAATATATAACTCATTTACCTCAATTGATCTGTTCTTCATGTAGACTTTATATCTTTAAACCAAAACCCAGTATGTGTTGCCAGTTACATCTATTCTTCCTTGGGGTTTCAGTTTTCTCTCTGATTGGAGGGATCTCTGTATATTGCCTCCCTAACTAGACTCTATCAAATACTTCCTACTCCTTTTCTTTCAAAAAGGATGTTCTCCTGCTTAGAAAATTAATTTCCTCTGCTCTCTACCTGGCTAATTTTCAAGGAGCCTCCCAGACTTAGATAAAATATGGAATCCGCTCATTATATCATGGAACTCAAGATTTTGTCTTTATAAGACATCAAAATTTAAGTTCATATGAGTAATTATCTGCATAAGTTTATATCATATATGGTTTATAAGTTCTCTAAGAAAGAGAACCCTGAACAGTTGTAAGCCACACCATTTTAATTAAAGAAATCAATAAACAGGTTTAGTGAAGAAACACATAATTGGAAATTCAGTTCAGTCCAGTTCAGTCGCTCAGTCGTGTCCGACTTTTTGCGACCCCATGAATCGCAGCATGCCAAGCCTCCCTGTTCATCACCAACTCCCAGAGTTCACTCAGACTCACGTCAATCGAGTCAGTGACTCCATCCAGCCATCTTATCCTTGGTCGTCCCCTTCTCCTCCTGCCCCCAATCCCTCCCAGCATCAGAGTCTTTTCCAGTGAGTCAAATCTTCACATAGGTGTCCAAAGTACTGGAGCTTCAGCTTTAGCATCATTCCTTCTGAAGAAATCCCAGGGCTGATCTCCTTTAGAATGGACTGGTTGGATCTCCTTGCAGTCCAAGGGACTCTCAAGAGTCTTCTCCAACACCACAGTTCAAAAGCATCAATTCTTCGGCACTCAGCCTTCTTCACAGTCCAATTCTCACATCCATACATGACTACTGGAAAAACCATAGCTTTGACTAGACAGACCTTAGTCAGCAAAGTAATGTCTCTGCTTTTGAATGTGATATCTAGGTTGGTCATAACTTTTCTTCCAAAGAGTAAGTATCTTTTAATTTCATGGCTGAAGTCACCATCTGCAGTGATTTTGGAGCCCCCCAAAATAAAGTATGACACTGTTTCCACTGTTTCCCCATCTATTTCCCATGAAGTGACGGATGCCATGATCTTCGTTTTCTGAATGTGGAGCTTTAGGCCAACTTTTTCACTCTCCTCTTTCACTTTCATCAAGAGGGGGGTTCATGTTTGGGAACACATGTAAGAATTAAAGATTTTAAAATTAAAAAAAATAAAAAATAATAAATAAAAAAAGAGGCTTTTTAGTTCATCTTCACTTTCTGCCATAAGGGTGGTGTCATCTGCATATCTGAGGTTATTGATATTTTTCCCGGCAATCTTGATTCCAGCTTGTGTTTCTTCCAGTCCAGTGTTTCTCATGATGTACTCTGCATATAAGTGAAATAAGCAGGGTGACAATATACAGCCTTGATGTACTCCTTTTCCTATTTGAAACCTGTCTGTTGTTCCATGTCCAGTTCTAACTGTTGCTTCCTGACCTGCATACAGATTTCTCAAGAGGCAGATTGGGTGGTCTGGTATTCCCATCTCTCTCAGAATTTTCCACTGGAGAAGGGAATGTCAAATCACTTCAGTATTCTTGCCTTGAGAACCCCATGAACAGTATGAAAAGGCAAAATGATAGGATACTGAATGAGGAACTCCCCAGGTCAGTAGGTGCCCAATATGCTACTGGAGATCAGTGGAGAAATAACTCCAGAAAGAATGAAGGGATGGAGCCATAGCAAAACCAATACCCAGCTGTAGATATGACCTGTGATAGAAGCAAGATCTGATGCTATAAAAAGCAGTATTGCATAGGAACTTGGAATGTCAGGTCCATGAATCAAGGCAAATTGAAAGTGGTCAAACAAGAAATGGCAAAAGTGAACGTCAACATTCTAGGAATCAGCAAACTAAAATGGCCTGGAATGGGTGAATTTAACTCAGATGACCATTATATCTACTACTGTGGGCAGGAATCCCTTGGAAGAAATGGAATAGCTATCATGATCAACAAAAGAGTCTGAAATGCAGTACTTGGATGCAATCTCAACAACGACAGAATGATCTCTGTTCGTCTCAAAGGCAAACCATTCAATATCATGGTAATCCAAGTCTATGCCCCAACCAGTAATGCTGAAGAAGCTGAAGTTGAATGGTTCTATGAAGACCTACAAGATCTTTTAGAACTAACACCCAAAAAAGATGCCCTTTTCATTATAGGGGACTGGAATGCAAAAGTAGGAAGTCAAGAAACACCTGGAGTAACAGGTAAATTTGGCCTTGGAATGCAGAATGAAGCAGGGCAAAGACTAATAGAGTTTTGCCAAGAAAATGCACTGGTCATAGCAAACACCCTCTTCCAACAACACAAGAGAAGACTGTATGCATGGATATCACCTGATGGTCAACACTGAAATCAGATTGATTATATTCTTTGCAGCCAAAGATGGAGAAGCTCTATACAGTCAACGAAAACAAGCCCAGGAGCTGACTGTGGCTCAGATCATGAACTCCTTATTACCAAATTCAGACTTACATTGAAGAAAGTAGGGAAAACTTCTAGACCATTCAGATATGACCTAAATCAAATCCCTTATGATTATACAGTGGAAGTGAGAAATAGATTTAAGGGACTAGATCTGATAGATAGATTGCCTGATTAACTATTGAATGAGGTTAGTGACATTGTAGAAGAGACAGGGATCAAGACCATCCCCATGGAAAAGAAATGCAAAAAAGAAAAATGGCTGTCTGGGGAGGCCTTACAAATAGCTGTGAAAAGAAGAGAGGTGAAAAGCAAAGGAGGAAAGGAAAGATATAAGCATCTGAATGAAGAGTTCCAAAGAATACAAAGAAGAGGTAAGAAAGCCTTCTTCAGCGATCAATACAAAGAAATAGAGGAAAACAACAGAATGGGAAAGACTAGAGATCTCTTCAAGATAATTAGAGATACCAAGGGAACATTTCATGCAAAGATGGGCTCGATAAAGGACAGAAATGATATGGACCTAACAGAAGCAAAAGATATTAGAAGAGGTGGCAAGAATACACAGAAGAACTGTACAAAAAAGATCTTCACAACCCGGATAACCACAGTGATGTGATCACTCATCTAGAGCCAGATATCCTGGAATGTGAAGTCAAGTGGGCCTTAGAAAGCATCACTACGAACAAAGCTAGTGGAGGTGATGGAATTCCATTTGAGCTATTTCAAATCCTGAAAGATGATGCTGTGAAAGTGCTGCACTCAATATGCCAGCAAATTTGGAAAACTCAGCAGTGGCCACAGGACTGGAAAAGGTCAGTTTTCATTCTAATCCCAAAGAAAGGCAATGCCAAAGAATGCTCAAACTACCTCACAATTTGAAAATTAGAACTTCTAAATCATAGTGAAGATACAATGATGAAAGATGCATTGGTTAATCTAGATGACTCTTCATCTGGATACATGAACTATTTCACCACTTCTTTGAAAATGACATATTTGGTGCTTCTTTAAATTTAACTTGCTTGTTTTTGAGTGTTCATAAGTTTAACAATAGACCTAACTCATTTTCTTGTTTATGCACATTTTATTTATGCAATAAGTATTATTTTTGTTCTCCTTTTCTATTCTAGACATTTTACTAATCATTCGATATATATCATTTATTTTAATCATTTTTTCTAATGCTTCCATTATTTTTTCTCATCTGTACACATGTATTTCATTTTCCCTCTCATTAATTTTGAAATGATTTTTAAAAAATCTTGAAATCATCCTTGACAAACATCCTAAATTTCACAATTAATCTGTTTTAAAAATCCTCAAATAGCTAGCTCTCTCTTTCTCAAATGCTCCACCAGACAGTATGTTAATTTACCTTTTTGCCCCTGTTACTACAACTCTGATCTTGTCTCCTAAAACTGATGACATCCTTGCTTACTGTATCCAAGGGTTAATAAATTGGTTGATTTTAAGTATCACCTTATTGGAATCTATTTTATCTATTTAAAACAGCTCCTTTTGTCCAAGGCTCTCCTTTTTCTAATTTCATGTATCTTTATTTTTCTATTCTCATAAGTGTCTCTCATATCCATTTAGTTGTCTCTTTCACTTTTAAAACCTCTAACCTAGACTTTAAAATTTTTATCATAATTTTAATGTTATTTATTTAATACATAACATTTAGTAGAGCCTCAACATTTGTGAACTGATAAAATGATCTTCTCCAAAACTATAAGATATAATAAACTGCTACTGCTGTTACTGCTAAGTCACTTCAGTGGTGTCCGACTCTGTGTGATCCCATAGATGGCAGCCCACCAGGATCCCCTGTCCCTGGGATTCTCCAGGCAAGAACACTGGAGTGGCTTGCCATCTCCTTCTCCAATGCATGAAAGTGAAAAGTGAAAGTGAAGTTGCTATAGTAAAAGAGAACACCAATTCTTGCACATGTCTTCTTAACCACAAAATATTTCCTTGCATATTTTAATCCATATCTTTTAAATTCTCTATGATAATGTAACTATGAGAAACAAGTAATTTTAAGTCATTTTAATGTGAATGTGGTTAATATTTACTCATATCTGTGAGACAGTATGTTTACCATATTGAAAGTAGTTTATACATATGATAGAGTAAAATAGGCTAAAATAAATCTATTATTGCATAAATGCTCAAGGATTTTAAAGGCATCATTTTCTAGTTATGTATTGACATGATGAAGAAAAATTAAAATCCAATTACTACAAAATATACTATGAAGAAAAATTAAGGATGAATTCTTCCCACACGTATTTTTGAACAAGTGCATTTCAGGGTGGTTCAGATCAGACTTTGATAATGATAGCAAGTTGAAAAGAAGCATATAGTTTTCCCCTTCTCAAAAAAAATACTAACATTTGAATTTACCATGATTCTAGTTAATTTTAAACTTTGGAGTTTTGGAGATACACTGCATGGACTCCTTCCAAGACCTGTATCTAATTTTGCATATTATTTATGCTTATATATTACCTTTCTTAAAAAAAAAATCCCTTTACATTATATAATCCTTTATCCCCCAAACTATACCTGCTGTTGAGAGCAGATTAAAGATTATTCCTTAAGGTAAAACCCTCACAAGCAAGGAAACAATATAAATAAGAGCAATCAAATGTTGAAAAATGGAAAGCAAATAAATGACTGGTGACTAAAGTATTAAACCATAAAAAGGGAAATTCTAAATGTGCAGTTGGGGATAGCTGATTATAAAACTTTACCTTTAAAGTATAATATTTAAATTAGTTATGAACTGACAGCATCTGATGCTTCTGTAAGTAGTGATAAGACTGGGATTATAAAATGCTTTAAACAATGAGTTTATCCCTGAATTCCTTCTACTCTTTCAGTTACATAACTGACAGTCCCCAAAACTACCAATAATATATCAAGTTGTTCCCTGGAGATAGAAAAAGGCCCATTAATTATGGGAATTCCTATACAGTTTCAAGCACAGATACTATACTAAACCAAAAATCATAACTATATTGGCAAACTAAAAGCTGATAGCCTATCTCCACATTAATAGTATGTTCTAGCATCACACAAAGACCTTCCAGGAGTAGTCTCTGGGAAAACTGACCAGCCCAAGAAGAAGCACCAGAGAGAGCGACATTGACATCTTTCTCTAATATACACGAATCCTATCAACACTCACTGGAGCTCCAGTACAAACAGTTCTTTGGAAAAAATAACAGACAATAGAAAGTAAACTATGAAACCTAAATGAAAAAGGTTAAAACCAACAGATAAGAGACATAGGGAATCTTTCAAAATAGAAAATTATTTATTTATTTATACTTATAAAATATATAATTCTCAGTGATAGTCTCACATTAGTGAATAGTCTCACATTAGTCTCACATTCTGTGATACAAAAGTAAGATACCACAAAAAATTCAGAGAAAATACTAATGGAAATTACAAATATAACAAGGTGGCAGAAATTTTTAAGTTATTGAATGTTTGAAATATAAAGTTGAAGAAATAACTGAGAAAGTTAAAAGATATGGAGAACAGGAAAAAATAGGAATGATCAACTAAATTGAACATAAATGTACATAGATTATTTACTCAAAGGACAAAAAAAAAAAACAGAAAATCTTAAATTACATAATGAAAATATTTTAGGACTAAAGAACATGACACCACCCTTACAGCAGAAAGTGAAGAGAAACTAAAAAGCCTCTTGATGAAAGTGGAAGAGGAGAGTGAAAAAGTTGGCTTAAAGCTCAATATTCAGAAAATGAAGATCATGGCATCTGGGCCATCACTTCATGGGAAATAGATGGGGAAACAGTGGAAACAGTGTCAGACTATTTTTTTGGTCTCCAAAATCACTGTAGATGGTGACCGCAGCCATGAAATTAAAAGACGCTTACTCCTTGGAAGAAAAGTTATGAGCAACCTAGATAGCATATTCAAAAGCAGAGACATTACTTTGACAACACAGGTCCGCCTAGTCAAGGCTATGGTTTTTCCAGTGGTCATGTATGGATGTGAGAGTTGGACTGTGAAGAAAGCTGAGTGCCGAAGAATTGATGCTTTTGAACAGTGGTGTTGGAGAAGACTCTTGAGAGTCCCTTGGACTGCAAGGAGATCCAACCAGTCCATTCTAAAGGAGATCAGCCCTGGGTGTTCTTTGGAAGGAATGATGCTAAAGGTGAAACTTTGAACTGAACTGAATTGAAAGAACATTTTCCAAATTCAGAGTCCATGGAAATCCTGGCACAGTCATGAGTGTAGATATTTATTAAGGCACTAATAGAAAGGAACTAAGTTCATTTCACTTCAGTTCAGTCACTTAGTCATGTCCGACTCTTTGTGACCACATGTACTGCAGCACGCTAGGCCTCCCTGTCCATCACCAACTCCTGGAGTTTACTCAAACTCATGTCCATTGAGTCAGTGATGGCATCCATCCATCTCATCCTCTGTTGTCCCCTTCTCCTCCCGCCTTCAATCTTTCCTAGCACCAGAGTCTTTTCAAATGAGTCAGCTCTTTGTATTAGCTGGCCAAAGTATTGGAGTTTCAGCTTCAACATCAGTCCTTCAAATGAATATTCAGGGCTGACTTCCTTTAGGATTTATTGGTTGGATCTCCTTGCAGTCCAAGGGACTCTCAAGAGTCTTCTCCAACACCATAGCTCAAAAGCATCAATTCTTCGGTGCTCAGCTTTCTTTACATTCCAACTCTCACATCCATACATGACTACTGCAAAAACCTTGACTAGATGGACCTTTGCTGGCAAAGCAATGTCTGTGCTTTTTAATATGTTATCCAGTTGGTCATACCTAAGTTGGTCTTAGTTGGTAAGAATCTTTTAATTTCATGGCTGCAGTCACCATTTGCACTGATTCTGGAGCCTCCAAAATAAAGTCTGCCACTGTTTCTCCATCTATTTGCCATGAAGTGAAGTATGCCATGATATTTGTTTTCTGAATGTTGAGCTTTAAGCCAACTTTTTCACTCTCTTCTTTCACTTTTATCAAGAGGCTCTTTAGTTCTTCACTTTCTGCCATAGGGGTGGTGTCATCTGTATATTGAGGTTATTGATATTTCTCCCGGCAATCTTGATTCCAGCTTGATCTTCATCCAGCCCAGCATTTCTCATGATGTACTCTGTATGAAGAGGAAGTAAAGACCCTCTTAATTAGGGTGAAGGAGGAGAGAGAAAGAGTCATATTAAAAATAAATATGAAAAAAACTCAGATTGTGGCATCTGGCCCCATTACATCATGGTAAATAGAAGGGGAAAAGGTGGAGGTGGTAACGATTTCCTCTTCTTGGGCTCTAGAATCACTGTGGAAGGCGAATGCAGCCATGAAATCAGAAGCTATGACAAATCTAGACAGTGTGCTGAAAAGCAGACACATTTCTCTGCTGACAGAAGTCCATATAGTCAAGACTATGGTCTTCCCAGTGGTCATGTACTGTTGTGAGAGCTGGACCTTAAAGAAAGCAGAGTGCTGAAAAAATGATGCCTTTAAACTATGGTGCTAGAGAAAGACTTCAGAGAGATCCTTGGACAGCAAGGTCAAACCAGTCAATCTTAAGGGAAATTGACCCTGAATACTGATTGGAAGGACTGATGCTGAAGTTGAAACTCTGGTATTTTGGTAATTTGATATAAACAGTTGACTCATTGGAAAAGTCTGTGATTCTGGGAAAGATTGAGAGCAGAAGGAGAAGAGGGCATCAGAGGATGAGATGGCTGGATGGCATCACCAATGCAATGGACATGAACTTGGACAAACTTCAGGAGATGGTGAGGAACACAGAGGCTGGTGTGCTGCAGTCCATGGGGTCATAAGGAGCTGGACACTACTGGTGACTGAACAACAACACAATGTCTAGAAATTTTGGAACATCGTTGAGAAAAAGGAGAGAGAAGTAGAGAATGGATCACATAAAAACAATCAAAATGACCCTGTGTTTATGAATAGCAGAAAGTGAAAGATAATAAAGATAGTGGAGTAATGTGGTTAACATTGTGAAGAGAAATTGTTTATTCATCTAAATTTTATAGCAATCTAAAGTATTAATCACATAGGATAATAAATTAAAATATTTTCAGACATGTATCAAATGTTTATAACTCCACATATCCTTTTTCAGGAAGAGGGGATATACTGATAAATTAACCACCGAAAGATACCAAAAATCTAGCAGAGCAAAGAGGCAGACCATGCTTCCAGGAGGAGAGAAATGTGACATCTTAATATGCACACAGACACCAAATATGGAGGGAAAGCAATTCAGACTGAAGCAGGTCAAAAGACTTAATGAAAATTTTCTCTAAGAATAAAGTTATTAATAAATTAAGTAAATAAACTAAACCAAATAAGATAGAGCTAATACCAAAAAACTGTAGCTGAATTCTTGATACAGAGCAAATTAAGCAAATATACCTGAAAGACATAAAAAAAAAAAAATAATGAGGATGCAGGCAGAAATAAGAAAGCATATCTATTATGTGACTCATTAGTAAATATCATTCATTTATCACTCAATATTGATCTCATGCACATAATTATATATCCATTTTTGGAGGATGGTAGATGGGAAATGTGGGCTTCCCTTATGGCTCAGCTGGTAAAGAACTCACCTGCTAATGCAGGAGATGCATGAGACATAGGTTCAAACCCTGGGTCAGGAAGATCCTCTGGAGAAGGAAGTAGTAATCTACTCCAGTACTCTTGCCTGAAAAATTCCATGAACAGAGGAGCCTGGTTGGCTATTATAGTCCATGGTGTCACAAAAAGATGGACATGACTGAGCACACACTCAGTAGATGGGAAATGTACGTGTATGTGCTGGTGCTTGAGGAAGAAAAAAATAATTGTATGTTCAGCTTCTCTGTTGCAAGTCAATAGAGAAGGCCTGATAGATCAATCAAGTACATTCTCTAGAGATATGGAAATAAATCACAAAAAATCAACTAACAGATTTAAAAACAGTTACCTGAAGAAGGAGAAATGAGGAAGGGTAAAGGAAGAGTCTTTAGACTAATTTTTTTCTTAATAAACCTTATAAAACTGGCTGTCTCTTTGTACAGATATCTATTTATATTTAAGTTGGTAAATTAAATAATCGTAACAATTTCAGTCAGAAAGTTCAGACAAGAACATCACCATCTATATATAAAACATCTTGAATGACATATGATTTATCAGTTCATATATGCCACAGCAATCAAAGTGACAATTATCAGGACAGTGATTGGAATAGAAGGCTAAAAAAAAAACTTTCAGTTGCAACTAATTCATATGTGTAATGGAAAGAACGATTATTCAGTGAGAAAATGCAGTTGATAGATCAGAGAAAACGGAACATACTTGTAAATTCTTTGATGACACATATTTATTGTATTTGGACTGCAGTGGTGTTAATAAGACCACTAGAGAAACGGGGTGCATAGAATTTCCTTTTAAGTATCACATGAATTAACATTTCATCTTTTTGATTTAGTCAATTATATCCTTTGTTCTCTTCACAAAATAAATCAATTTGTCTCAAATAAAGCTTAATATATTTTTATACACTGAAAGTTCATCTTTGGAATGTGTGTTTCTGTAGCTCTGCCCTTTAGAATACATTAGAAGGAAATTTTCATTTTACACTCTATTTCTAACATCAAAGAATGCATACTGAAGCATTCAGGGAGCTCCACATTAAGAAAGAACTTAATAAAAAAATGCCAAGATTGCTTCATTGGAAGCAAAACTGGTTAATGTCCCTCAGAACAACAAATATAAGAGATTATACTTTTCAGCAAAAATAAATCATTTACATCTCAGCCAGACAAATATATACAAAGCAGCATGTGATTTCCTTAAATTAAAGTCCTTTTAATCAAAGTTTTATCATCACTGAATCAAGTTTCTACTATTGAAGAAGAAGGTGCTTTTACATCTGATAACTTGTCTCTTTTTTTCACATGCATTTCTTCATATTTACCTTAGATTGGGTGCATTTCCTCTGTGCCATATTCTGAATTATTTATCCTCTAGAAAAGTCATTTCCAGGTCAAGAATGTCTTATATCCCATAATATAATGACTCAATAATTTCATTTGTGTCCTTTCTTGTTGTTAGCACTTTCATAATGCTAATCTTCCTTTAAGCAAAATGAAAGTGTAAATTTATAAGGGAAAAGATGCATACAAGAGCATATAGAAACTAGGAATATATCTGAATATTAAATTTGTTACATATTTTCACTCACATATCTTTAATACTTGGGATCACTATTAGTTAAAATTATTATTTAATATTATAATATATGAAAACACTGGGTTAATGAACTTAAAATAATTGGTCCAAATCAAAGAGAGCAACAGTATAAAAATAATTTGAAAATACCTCTAAGACAAAGACCCTTCTTTCAGTAAGCTACGATGATTGTCAAAGGATCTGTTGATTCAGATATTAAAAGTGACATGAAGTTGACAGAATAAATGTCCAATCGTATTTTAATTTTCTAATCAATTGTGTTTGGCCTGGGAGAAATGTCTGCTTTGATAAAGAAAATCAACAATTAAATCAAGTCAAACAACAACAGCAATGTAATATAAACTTCACAGAGAATAGTAAACCTTATAGCCATTATCACTTCTTTTTGAGTGTTTATATTCCAATAAGATATTCAATAGTCACATTCTCACCAAACTGCTCTCTTAACTGACTTATTTTCATTATCATATGATTATTGCATATGATTATTGCATTAATCATATGGATTAGTTAAGTTGATTTTTTTAAAAAAGTCTTGATAAGAATACTGTTATCAAGTCCTTGATCAATAATTTCAACATGTGTGTAAAGTAAATCATAGATTTAAAGTTTATTAAAAAAGCATTACAAGAAAACAAGGAAAATCTCAAATAAATAGCCTAACCTTACACTGTATGGAACTAGAAAAGAAAAAATAACCAAAGCCCAAAGTTAGTAGAAGGCAAGAAACCATAAATATCAGAGCAGACATAAATGAAATAGTAAAGAAAAGAAAAGGTAGAAAGATCAATGGAACTAAAAGATAGTTCTTTGAAAATATAAACAAAATTGATAAAACTTTACCCTTATTCATCAAGAAAAAAAAAAGAACCAAATTGATAAAATATGAAATGAAAAAGGAGAAATTATAACTGACACCTCAGAGATACAAAGGTTCACATGGGACTATTACAAACGATATGTGGATAAACAGACAAATTCTTAAAAAGTTCTATTCTTCCATGACTGAATCAGGATGAAATGAAAAATATGAAAAGACTAATTACCAGTAATGGAATTGAATCAATAATTAAAAAGTCCCCTAAAACAAAAGTCAAGAACCAGATGGCATCACAGGTGAATTCCAACAAACATTTAGAGAAAAGTTAACATTTATCCTTCTGAAACTATTCCAAAAATCCAAGAGGAAAGGGCATTTCCTAATTCATTCCATGAGGCTAGCATCATCCTGATACCAAAACCAGACAAAGATATCAAGGGAAAACAAAAGGAAAACTTACAGGTCAATATCAGTGATGAGTATAGATCAAAAGAAAAATTCTCAACAAAATTTTAGCAAACTAAATCCAACAGTGCTTTAAAGGGATCAAACAAATGTGATGTTGGAGAAGACTCTTGAGAGTCCTATGGAATGCAAGGAGATCAAACCAGTCAATTCTAAAGGAAATCAATCCAGAATGTTCATTGGAAGGATCGATGCTGAGGCCCCAATATTTTGGCCACCTGGTGCAAACAGCTGACTTTTTGGAAAAGACCCTGATTCTGGGAAAGAGTGTAGGCAGGAGGAAAAAGGGATAGTAGAGGACAAGATGGCTGGATGCATCACTGACTCAGTGGACATGAGTTTGAGCAAGCTCTGGGAGACAGTAAAGGACAGGGAAGCCTGGCATGATCATCTCAATAGATGCAGAAAAAAATTTTGACAAAATTCAGTTTCAATATATTATAAAAGATCTCCAGAAAGTGGGCATATATGGAATGTACCCTGACATAATAAAAGCCACATATGACAAATCCACAGCTAAGACTGTACTCAGTGGTGAAAAGTTGAACATGTTTTCTCTAAAGTCAAGAATAAGACAAGGATGCCTCCTTTCATCACTTTTATTCAACATAGTTTGGAAGTCCTAACTACAGCAATCAGAGAAGAAAAAGAAACAAAAGAAATATAAATTGGGGAGAGGGAATTAAAACTGTCACTGTTTGCATATGACATATTTTACATAGGAAATTCTAAAGATGCCAATAAAAAGTTACTAGATCTCATCAATGAATTTGGTAATTACAAGGTGCAAAATTAATACAGACAAATCAGTTGCTTTCTATGCACTAACAATGAAATATCAGAGAGAGAAATAAAGAAAATCACCCCACTTACCATCACATCAAAAAGAACAAAATACATAGGGACAGTCCTGCCTAAGGAGGTAAATGTCGTTTGTACTTGGAGAATTATGACACTGAAGAAAGAAGATGGCAAAAACATGGGAAAATATACCATCTGTTTGTGTCATTTGTGTTTGTTCTTGTATCAGAAGAAATAATACTATTAAAATGAAAATACTACTCAAAGCAATCTACAGATTCAATGCATTCTTTATCAAAATGCCAATGGCAGTTTTTGCAGAATTAGAATAAATAATTTTAAAATTTGTATGGAAACATAAAAGAACACTAATAGACAAATCAATCTTGAGAAAGAAGAACAGATCTGGAAGAAGCACACTCCCTGACTTTATACATATACTACAAAACTAAAGTCATGAAAATGATATAGTACTAAAAAAAAAAAAAAAAGTATGACACTTGCACAAAAAGAAACTCATAGATTAACAGAACAGCATAAAGAGCCCAGAAATAAACCTACACACTCATGGTCAATTAATCTATGACAAAGCAGGCAAAAATATACAACAGATAAGAGTCTCTTTAATAAGTAGTGGTGGGAAATCTGAACAGTTACATATAAAACCACAAAATTGGCACATTCTCTAACACCATATACAGAAAGAAACTCTAAATGAATTAAAGGTCTAAATATAATACCAGATGTTATAAAACTCCTAGAGGAAAACATAGGCAGAACATTGCTTGACATAATTTGCAGCAAAATCTGTTTGGATCTGTCTCCTAAAGCAAATGAAATAAAACCAAAAATAAAAATAAATGCAACCTAATTATACTTAGAGGTGGATGAAACGGGAACCTATTATAGAGAGTGAAGTAAGCCAGAAAGAAAAACACCAATACAGTATGTTAACATATATGTATGGAATTTAGAAAGATGGTAACGATAACCGTGTATGTAAGACAGCAAAAGAGACACAGATGTATAGAACAGACTTTTGGACTCTGTGGGAGAGGGAGAGGGTGGGATGATTTGGGAGAATGGCATTGAAACATGTATAATATCATGTAAGAAATGAATCACCAGTCTAGGTTCAATGCAGGATACAGGATGCTTGGGGCTGGTGCACTGGGATGACCCAGAGAGATGGTATGGGGAGGGAGGTGGGAGGGGGGTTCAGGATTGGGAACTCATGTACACCTGTGGCTGATTCATGTTGATGTATGGCAAAACCAATACAGTATTGTAAAGTAAAGTAAAAAAAAAAAAAAAAAAAAGATTTTGCACAGAGAAGGTAACCATTGACAAAATGACAACATATTGACTTGCAGATGATATGACTGATAAGGGGTAATGTCCAATATACATAAACAGTTTATACAACTCAACATCAAAAAGGCAAACAACCTGAATGAAAAACTAGCAAAATAACTGTAAAAACATTTTTTCAGAGAGGAAATGCACATGGTCAACAAGTACATCAAAATAAGATGCTCTACATTGCTGTGTTTCTCTGGTGGCTTAGATGGTAAAGAATCTGCCTGAAATGCAGGAGACCTGGGTTCAGTCCCTGGGTTGGAAAGATCCTCTGGAGAAGGGAATGGCGACCCACTCCAGCATCCTTGCCTGGAAAATTCCAGGAACAGAGGAGCTTGGTAGGCTACAGTCCAAGGGATTATAAATATCTGGACACGAATGAGTGACTAACACATCTGTGTGTGCACACACACACAGACACACACACACTACATTGCTAGCCATCAGGGAAATGCAAATCAAAACCAGGATGAGATGAGTGAGCTATCACTGCACATCTGTCAAAATGGTTATCATCAAAGAGAAAACAGACAACAAATACTGGAAAGGATGTAGAGAAAAGGGGGCTAAGGCAATGGCAACCCACTCCAGTACTCTTGCCTGGAGAATCCCAGGAACGGGGGAGCCTGGTGGGCTGCCGTCTATGGGGTCGCACAGAGTCGGACATGACTGAAGCGACTTAGCAGCAGCAGCATATACTGTTAGTGGGAATATAAATTGGTGCAACCACTTTGGAAAACAGTATGGAGTTTTCTCATATAACTAAAAATAAAAGTACTACATGACCCAGAAATTCTATTCCTGGGTATATATCCCAAAAAAAAAGACATTGATTTTAAAAGATACATGCACCCCAATGTTCATAGCAGCATTCTTTACAATTGGTGAGGTATGGAAGTAACCTAAGTTTCCCTAAATAGATGAATGATTAAAGAAGTATATATGGTATAGCATATACCATGTATATAGAATGCTACTTAGCTTTGAAAACGTTTGCTATTTGCAGCAACATGGGTAGAACTGGAGGAAACTATGCCAAGTTAAATCAGTCAGACAGAGGAAGACAAATACTGAAAGATATCACTTGTATCACTTGTATATGGAATCTTAAAACATGTAACAATCTAGTGAATAAAACAAAAAGAAAAACAAACAGACACTCAGATATAGAGAATATAGAGTATAGTGCTTACCAGTGGGGAGAGGGATGTGGAGGGGAAACACAGAAATAGGGAAAAAAGAGAAGTTATTATTAAATTATATGAAAACATGTGTGTGAGACTTTTGAAAATTGTAAAGCACTGTTGAATTTAAATAATCCATCCTTCAATTAAATAAATAAAAACATAATATGTATATTGACAATTTGATGTTTCTAAATAGTTGAGAAAGCAAATAAAATAACAGGCAGAAACCTGCACTTCAGCTTGGGAAAGCATCCTGTAATGTATGAACCAGAAGCACAAGCTAAGTGAGCTCCAAGTTTGGCAGACATGTCCCATTTCTAGACAGTATTATACTTAATCTCCTCATATAGACTATTTTAAGGAATAGAAGCATAAAGGGGAACACATACTAAATGCCGGTAAACCAACTCCTACACTTCCAAACTTACCAATAAATTTAGCCTATGTATTCCTAAAGGGAGTTCCTGGTGGCTCAGTGGTTAAGAATCCACCTGCAATGCAGAAGATGTGTGTTCCACCCCTGGGTCAGGAAGATCCCCTGCAGAAGGAAATGACAACCGACTCCAGGATTCTTGCCTGGGAAATGTCATGGACAGAGGAGCCTGGTGGGCTATATAGTACATGGGGTCATGAAGAATTGGATATTTAGTGATTGAACAAGAATGAAACCAATAAATGAAGCTGTTTCCCTCCCAAATTAAGTATAATTGCAAAGAACTTTTGAATTAGGATACTATCCAATGTCCCTTGCTATGGATTTCCATTATTATAAGATAAATCTTTGCTTGAGTTAGTTTTCTTCAAACACATTGAAAATTAGTTGTGGAAAAATATTTTAAATGAATGGATTGATATGTTTAATAGAACTGTCAGGAAATTCTAAAATAATCTCTGAAAAACTACTCAAATATTTTTTAATAAAGACAAGTATATTTGAGAGCCATTGTTACTTATTTTTCCATTTCTGACATACCTCTCTAATTTGATGTTAGTTATTCCATTTCCATAGAGAGTCCTTTCATTTCACTTAACTCAAGTAGTCCAGAGTTGTTATAATATGCATAGTCATTACTTTCAAAGCTTAGATATTAATATGCTTTCTGATTTTGCAGAGAATTTAAATTTATATGTAAACTAATCTTAGAAATATCACATTTAAATCACTTGGTTATGAATTTCAAGAGGGTAGTATTTTATCACCACTTAACTATCGAGGTTATTGAGTAGGGACTTTGTCATTTTCTTGGATCAGGCTAGATCTATCTACCGAGAGGTCAGAAATTTTGACTTGCAGTTTTTGGTGAGTTACCTCCAACTGAATTTTCCATCTTGGTGGATATGGGTTTTTTTTATCAGTTGTACCTGTGTTCCTCAATGTCAAGAAAATGGAAGCTCAAGTACATCTCACTTGCAAGTAACCTTAACAAAAATGTCAGGTTTAGGATTCTTAATTTCCCTTGATTTGATGTGTAAATATTTCTTACTACTTTACCACTTTATTAATTGCATTTAAAGCAATTGTAAAGATACTCTCATTGTTCACTTTTGACTTTTATCTTGTTTCTCTAGTGAGATAATCACTGAAGGTACTCAACCAGTTTGATGGATAAAAAACTCTGACTTCTAAAAATTATAATTGAACATTTTCTAACTATTAGTTTTAGACATCACAGTCTTTAGTATAATCTTTCCTCCATATAAATGATGCAAATGTAATTATTAAATGGTTATTTTGCATTACAGTGAAAGGGAAAAATTTGCACTATACTACTTAAAATTTCCCTCCACAAATAAAAGAAACACACCTATTCTTCTCATACTTTCAGACAAGAGGTATAGATATGGTATTCTGATTCACTATTATTTTGGAGCTTTCAAATGATTTTTACCTCTCAGTTTTCATGCTCTTGGAAAGTCACCTCGCACTTTGACAATGGACTCTTTCAGGTGACTGGCAAGCATGAGAGAAGGAGTAGCACACCAGGCTGTCTCATTAGGGCTTCTTCTCTGAAACAGTTCTTTCCTGGAATCCAACTGTTTGATCTATTTTAATAAGGAAGATCAAGCTATACCATGGAGAGACATCACATGCAGATATCTGAGGCTTGCGGTCAATGGTTCCATCTAAACTCTCAGCTAACAGCCAGAATCAACTTGCCAGCAAAGTGAGTGAGCTATCTTGAAAGTGTATCTTGTAGCCCAAATTTCCTTTTCCAGCTAAAGCTAAGTAGACAGAGATGAACTATTCCCACCAAACTCAGTCTGACTTGCAAAACCCTGCCATTAAGATGTAGAATGAGATCAGTGACAGTAGATATCTGACAGCATCAGTGCTAAATAAAATGACCTTTGTAGCTGAATCCTTGCATATCAACAAAGAGAATTAACACCTTAAGGAACTTTGATAGTTGAGAGAAAGGGACATGAAGATTTATATCAGAAAATAAGTGTTCTTTTGATTATATTGAGAAGCAAATGGCAATCCACTTCAGTAGTCTTGCTGAGAGAATTCCATGGACAGAGGACCTTGCTGGGCTAGAGTCCATACGGTAATACTAACAAATAACTAGTATAAAAACTGTGAGGATTAAATGAAATATCATATGAAAAAAATGAACCTACCCCATTCTTTGGCACATACATATTAGTTAAATAATAGCAATGATGATGATAATGATACATCCAGAAATATACCTTTGGTGATCTATCACTTTCATACATTTTCTTATTTCATATCTTAGAGCTTCTGTAATACTACATAATGTTCAGAAGCAGTGTTTATTACTACTGAGCAGAGCACAGATACACTGCTTAATTAAGAATAAATATTGTAAATTAAAATGCTTCTGTTTTATTATTCATCTGTTTTTATCATATTATATTTAAATTTCCTTACCATTTTCTACAGCACATTTGTATACAAAATAATAAATTGATTGGTGCTTCATTGGGAGACAAATTTTACCTTTTCTTTGTCTTATCACTTCTTATCACTGAGCAAAATAGTTTAATTTTTCCATTTTTGTCTACTCATAAAAACCATATCAGCATTCCCTACCAAATATAATAGTCAATGCTTAGAGTTACATACTCTGACACCCACAGTATTCAATTAAAACATAAATTTGGCACATTACAAAAGATAATTATTTCTGTCATATATTTCTATTGCTGAAAACAGTTTATTTTGTTTGGTTTTAGACTTGATATCCAACTGTGTCTAATTTCAATAACTTTCTCTCATCGAAGAGATTACTGGGAGCCATTTGAGTTATTTCTATCAGGTGGCACGAGATGAATTAACAATGTCAAAAAACCCAATTTCTGGTAGTACATTGTTGAGGAACAAACATATCTCTTAATTGGAAACTGACAGCTTTGGCACTCAGTTGAACTAATCATTACTCGCATTCACACTAGCTTCCATTTCCTCAAGCTCTATTAAGTCATTAAAATGCCATGACAATCTTCTCCACAGGTGTGGAAAACCAGATCCTTGCCTGTGGCAGACTTAATTAAGATAACAGCTGGATCGTTACACTGAAAAAGGAGAAATCCAAGCCATGACAATGTTTCTCAAAGTACCCATAATGAAAAGAGTAGTCAGGGAGTGGCCTAGTTTGTTGTTATCTTACTCCAATTTTGTTCTATTTTATAGGTGCTTGCTAAATCCATAAAGAAATTATGATTAAAAGAAGTTAAACATAACTTGTACATGATATATGCATGTAGGTTGTATTTAAATAATTTTAAACTTGAAGTTTACAATTTTACTGATAACTCTTTCTAGATAGCAAAATATAATTTGCTATTGCTTTGTTTTCTTCCAGTAACTGTTCTCCTTTTCTCTCTCACCCCATGGTTTGACACAATGATTCCCAAAACTAAGTGTTTTGGACTTTCTGGCATTAGGAGAGGAAGAAAAACTATGTTACTCTAATTCAGTTTTGACAGTGTAGGTGAGCAAAGTTAGCTGTTGTTCAGTTGCTCAGTCATGTCTGACTTTTTGAGACCCCATGAACTGCAATACGCCACGCTTCCCTGTCCTTCACTATCTCCCTGAGTTTGCTCAAATTCATGTCCATTGAGTTGGTGATGCCATCAACCATCTCCTCCTCTGTCATCCCCTTCTCCTCCTGCCCTCAATCTTTCCCAGCCTTAGGGTCTTTTCCAATGAGTCGGCTCTTTACATCATGTGGCCAAAGTATTGGAACTTCAGTTTCAACATGAGTCCTTCTGATGAATATTCAGGGTTGATTTCCTTTAGAACTGACTGGTTTGATCTCCTTGCTATCCAAGGGATTCTCAAGAGTCTTCTCCAGCATCGTAGCCAAAAAGCATCAGTTTTTTGGCACTCAGCTTTCTTTATGGTCCAGGTCTGTTTGACATGTATTATTTCAAGCTGAAATAAATCAAAAGCCAAAAGACTCAGGGAGAAACTTCGGCATTCCCCCTAATTACCTAAAAAAAAAAAAAAAGTAGATATAGTGCTGCTTATTCTTGGAATACAGGTATTACCAGATTTACCAGCAAAGAATATGGACCAAGTCTGGTGGGGGAAACGCAGCAGGGCTTGATATCAGAGTCCAATCTGTGTCCCATTGTCTCTGCAAGACCTAGAAAATATCTCTTCACCAAACATTTGCTTTCCATCTCCCTGTGAGTTGACCTTCTCTCCTTTGAGGTGCGAAACCCACTACTTGTAGCATCCATCCTCTTTGTCTTTAGCTAAAGATGGTATTTAAGGTAAGCTCTCCAGCCATTTTGGTGAGTTATTCAGTTTTCCTGGGTCTCTTCCAAATATACATGCTATTAAATTTTTGTTTAATTTTCTCCTGTTAATCTGTGTCAAGTCAACTTAATTTTTAGACCAACCAGAAGAACCTAGAAGGACAGATAAAAATTTCTTCCTCCCAGACAACAGTGACACTTTCACTGATTTATAATCGCTTCTGTGGCTCACAATACTATCTCTCTCTTCAGGAAGGTATTGGCTTAACATTTTCTTGAACAGCAGGATATGATTGAGATTTTTTTTTTTTTAACCTATGAAATAAATACAAAAAATCTGGTCTTTTATGAATTGACTTTATTGGTTTGAATCTAGAGTTACTCTTTGGAGTAGACTATTGATTTATAATCTCTGTTTAAATATGACCTTACTAAAGCCCCTCCTTTCTACAACATATGGGATGCATTTGACTCTTTCCAGGATCCTCCTCCTTAAACAAAATTTAAGACAATTACAAAATAATGATTTTTCAATATTTTAAATGCTTGCAACATTTTCTAACCAGTTCCTCCTTGTAAGTCAGAATTAGGTTCTGAGTTACCTAGTCAGTAAGTCTGTCTTCCAGAACATTGCTAATAATTTATAGGGGAATTTTAGATATCCCTTGCTTTAGAATGAAACTTTCATCAAGTATTTAAATATCTTATATTTTCTCCTAATAAATAATTGATAATCTCATTATGTCTTCACATTTATCATTTTATTACTAAATTATTTTTTGAATTTTAATGTCTTATTTATTACTTAATCCAGAGTACCTAACATGTTGATTGAATTTATTAAAATTACATCTTTTTGACTGAACAACCCTATAGTTGTTCAGTAGAAAAGAGTCATAAATGCAGTGTTACATAACAAAGTGCCCCCAGAAACTACTATTGATTAGATCACCAGGTCTTTCTCAAGCATAGCCTAAAATAATTGTTATTAGAGACTGTCACCCACTGTGTAGGCACAGGAAATCTTTTCTGAAAGAGTTCTAAAATAAATGAGAAGTCTAAGTAGCCTCAGGACATTGTCTAGAAATCTTAAAAGGATTTTACTGTGAAATCATGAGAATATCTTCCAAATCCCAAATACATTAAGCATGAATTAAATGCTTTACCATAGGAGAAAAAAAAAAAGCTTTCCACTCAAACTTAACCCAAATATTTATAGGCAAGCATGCCAGAAATAATTTGGGATTCAGAATTTAAAATATATTTCACTTACATGTGGAATCCAAAATATGACAGAAATGAACCTACCTACAAAACAAAACTGACTCACAGACATACAGAATAGATTTGTAGTTGCCAGGAGCACTGGGTGGGGGTAGGGAGGAGGTTAGGGGTGAGATGGCATGGGAGGTTGGGTTAGCAGATGCAAACTATTAAATACAGAATGGGCAAACAACAAGGTCCTACTGTATAGCACAGTGATCTCTATTCAATATCCTATGATAAACCATAATGGAAAATAACATAAATGTGTATATATATATAAGTGTATGTATTGTTGTTCAGTTGCCTGGTCATGTCTGACTTACTGCGATCCTATGGATTACAGAACTCCAGGCCATCACCATCTCCTGAAGTTGGCCCAAGTTCATATCCATTGCATTGGGGATGCCATCCAGTCATCTCATCCTTCTGATGCGATCTTCTCCTTCGGCCCTCAATCTTTCCCAGCATCGGGGACTTTTCCAATGAGTCAGATGACCAAAATATTAGTTTCAGCTTCAGTATCAGTCCTTCCAACAAGTATTTAGGGTTGATTTCCATTAAGATTGACTAGTTGGATCTCCTTGCTGTCCAAGGGACTCTCAGAAGTTTTCTCTAGTATCAAAGTTTGAAGGTATCGATTTTTCAGCACCCGAATTTCTTTATGAGCCAACTCTCATAACCATATGCGACCATTGGAAAGACCATATCCTTGACTATAATGACTATAATGGTCCTTGTTGGCAGAGTAATGTCTCTGCTTTTCAACACACTCTCTGTGTGTGTGTATATATATATATATATATGCATATATATACAATGTAAATCAGCTATAATTCAATAAAATAAATTATTCCTTGGAGCTGGGCTTCAGCAGTATGTGAACCAAGAACTTCCAGATGTACAATCTGGGTTCTCAAGAGGCATAAGAACCAGAGATCAAACTGTCAACATTCGTTGGATCACAGTGAAAAAAGAGAGTTCCAGAAAAACATCTACTTCTGCTTCACTGACTACACTAAAGACTTTGACTGTTTGGATTACCACAAACTGTGGAAAATTCTTAAAGGAATGGAGTATCAGACCACTTTAACTGTCTCCTTAGAAACCTGTATGCTAATCAAGAAGCAACAGTTAGAACTGGATATGGAATAACTGACTGGTTCAAAATTGGGAAAGGAGTATGACAAAGCTGTATATTGTCACTCTGCTTATTTATTAATAACTTATATACAGCATACATCAATGCAGAATGCTGACTGGAAGAATCACAAGCTGGAATTAAGATTGCCAGGAGAAATATCAACAGCCTCAGATATGCAGATGATATCACTCTAATGGCAGAGAGTGAAGAGGAACTAAAGAACCTCTTGATGAGGGTGAAAGAGGAGAGTGAAAAAGCTGGCTTATACAGGATGCTTGGAGGGGCTGGTGCACTGGGATGACCCAGAGGGATGGTATGGGGAGGGAGGTGGAAGGGGGGGTTCAGGATTGGGAACATGTATACACCTGTGGCGGATTCATGTTGATGTATGGCAAAACCAATACAATATTGTAAAGTTAAGAAAATAAAATAAAAATAAATAAATAAATAAAACTCAATATTAAAAAGAACCAAGATTATGGTATCCAGTCTGATCACTTCATGGTAAATAGAAGGTGAAAAAGTAGGGCAATGACAGATTTTATTTTCTGGGTTCCAAAATCACTGCAGATGGTGAATGTAGTCATGAAATTAGAAGACATTTGCTCCTTAGAAGGAAAGCTATGATGAACCTAGACAAGATATTAAAAATCAGAGACATCACTTTTATGATAAAGGTCCATATAGTCAAAGGTATGTTTTTTCAGTAGTTGTGTACAGATGTGAAAGTTGAACCATAAAGAAGTCTTAGTGCAGAAGAACTGATGCTTTCTATTTGTAGTGCTGGAGAAGACAGTCCCTTGAACAGTGAGGAAAATCAAACCAATCAATCCTAAAGGAAATCAACCCTGAACATTCATTGAACAGACTGATACTGACATTAAAGCTCCAGTACTTTGGCCACCTAATGCAAAGAGCTGACTCATTGGAAAAGACCCCAATAATAGAAAAGATTGAAGGCAAAGGAGAAGGAGACAACAGAGTGAGATGTTTAAATAATATCACAGAGTCACTGCACATGAATCTGAGGAAACTTCAGGAGATAGTGAAGGACAGGGGAACCTGGCATGCTGCAGTCCATGGGGTTGCAAAGAGTCAGACATGACTTTGTGAGTGAACAACAAGATTTTTGAACTGATATATCTTGTGTGGAGGGTATATATGATAAACAGCTGAAGCCTAGAATTAGAGATATACCTGGGGAGCGTTACATGGACTGGTGTAAGGTAATCTAAGAATTTTTCCTTGATAGCTATGTATACTTTTCAGTAAGTTTATAACATTATCAGATGTGAGTTTTAGCAAATTCTCTCTGGAGAATACTGGACTGGATTGTAATTTCCTTCTCCAGGGATCTTCCTAACCCAGGGATCAAAGCCAGGTCTCTTGCATTGTAGGCAGATTATTTACTGTCTGAGCTATCAGGGAAGCCTGAAAATAATCTAAGATTTTTTTTTTTCTTTGATAGCTTTGTGTGTTTTTCAATAAATTTATGATATTATCAGATGTGAGTTTTAGAAAATTCTTTCTAGACCTAATTTGAAGGATGTATTAATAGCATTAAACTATAATATCATTTTCAAGCAATTACTATTTAGGAGGTCAAATAAATATCCTGACAGGCATTTTGGTCACATTCTCTTACAGATACATTTAAAAAAGAATAGTTATATAAAATACACAACATACTTGAAAGAGCATAAGATGGGTATATTTTTATTCTAGAAGCCCTATATCATCAGTCTCATTTTGAGGACTTCAATATAATTGGGATTATATTGCAAAAAAAATATTGAGAATTATAACTTAAAAGTTATAAATGATTTTCCTGAAAAACTCTATTTATTCTATGGTATTACACTCAGTTCTTCAGTTGAAACACATTACAGGTAATAGAGGAAGTCTAAATTTTTGTAGGTATAGTTCAACCACTGTAGATGATTAAAAGTATCAATTAGATATATGTAATTAAAAAGTATGTGGCAACTTAATTATACCCATGTATTTCTCTTTGTGTGTTTTGTAGTAGTGATAGCAATTTAATACACAATTATCTTAAATATAATACAAAATCACTCTTTTAAAATGTCTCCTTTTATTTCTGAAAGACAACATTATCATCAGGTAAAATTTTCAATAGAAGGATCTTATGGGCTTTTTTTTTTTTACTTCTTTTATTCTGATTTTTTCATTTATAGAGAATACTGAATTTATAAAAATCTTATGTAAACTATAAAACCTTTATGATTTCTTATCTTTTTTAGAAAATGGGCTCTAAATATTTGTTTTGAAAGAAAATTTCACTCATTATAGTAAGATTGAGAATTCAGTGAAAACTATTTTAGCAATACAGGCTATTAGTAATATTGATTTATAGTGATTTTCAGTACTTAGTTTTGCAGATATATGTTTCAGATGACATACAATGGCATTTTTATGTTGTGTTGTAGTAATACTAAATTATTGGATTTTATATTACCAAAACTTTGATAAATGTTAATTATCATGTCTGGATTAGCCATACTCAAAAGATAGTCAGAATGCATATGTTTCTGTTTTATTTAGCAAAAGTTAAAATGCAAGATATTTCTAAATGCATGAAAAAAAAAACATACATTTTGGAATAAAGAGATTCACACTATTCCATTTTGCTTTCATAAGATTGTGCAGTTCTGAGAAATTTAATGGTAAGTTCACATTCCCTTGTATACATATTTATGTATATAAAGTGGTGCTAGTGGTAAAGAACCTGCTTGCCATTGCAATAGATATAAAAGACATGAGTTCAGTCCCTGGGTTGGGAAGATCTCTTGGAGAAGGGCATGACAACCGACTCCAGTATTCTTGTCTGGAAAATCCCACGGACAGAGGAACCTGATGGACTACAGTCCACAGGGTCGCAAAGAGTCAGACACGACTGAAGTTACTTGGCACACATGCATATTCATACACACATTAGAGAGAAAGAAATCAAATCATAGCCCCAAATGTCTGGTCTACATACATCCACATGTGTTTACATGTCTGAGTGTGTTGTGCTCAGTAGTGTCTGACTCCGTGATCCCACGGACTGTAGCCCACCAGGCTTTTCTGTCCATGGGATTTCCCAGGCAGGAATACTGGAGTGTGTTGCCATTTTCTCCTCCAGGGTATCTTTCTGACCTAGGGATCTAACTTGGGTCTCTTAAGTCTCCTGTATTGGCAGGTGGATTCTTTACCATTAGCAGCACCTGGGAAGCCCACATTCATCTATATATTAGTAAAGTAAACAAGAACCCTCTAAAATTTTAAATTTGCTTCACTACTATTTGAATCCATATATGGGATTCCCTGGTGACTCAGCCAGTAAAGAATCTGCCTGCAGTGCAGCAGACCCGGGTTCAACTCCTGGTCAGAAAGATCCCCTGGAGAAGGAAACAGCAACCCATTCCATTGTTCTTACCTGAGAAATCCCATTGACAGAAAAGCCTGATGGACTACAATCCATGGAGTTGCAAAGAGTTGGATACAACTGAGCATCTAACACACACATGTAATAACTTAATATGCTTATCTTATAAAGTATAAAGATCTATACTTAAATTGACATGTTTTAAGCTTGCTACTAATATTAATAAATAATGATAAGTGTTTTATAAATATTTGTTTTTGTTGTACAGGGAAAATATGTTATTAATAGATCTGCTTAATTCATAAACAAATTAGGAGTATGGGATGAACAGATACCAACTACTGTATATAAAATGTTGAGATAAGCAAAAAGTATTTACTATATAGCACAGGGAATTGTATTCAATATCTTGTATAAACTTATAATGAAATATAATCTGAAAAAATAGCTGAATCACTTTGCTATACACCTTAAAGTAGCACATTATTGTAAATTGACTCCACTTGAAAAAGAAAAATGTTTAAAATTCAGATATATGCATGAGACTTAATTTCTTACTTTTTTCTTACATTGAATAACATTAGTCATTTTCACATGACTATACACAGAATGCTGCTGCTGCTGCTGCTAAGTCGCTTCAGTTGCGTCCAACTCTACGTGGCACCATAGATGGCAGCCCACCAGGCTCTGCTGTCCCTAGGATTCTCCAGGTAAGAACACTGGAGTGAATTGCCATTTCCTTCTCCAATGCATGAAAGCGAAAAGTGAAAGTGAAGTCGCTCAGTTGTGTCTGACTCTTAGTGACCCCATGGACTGCAGCCTACCAGGCTCCTCTGTCCATGGGACTTTCCAGGCAAGAGTACTGGAGTGGGTTGCCATTGCCTTCTCCATATACATAGAATGTAGACACAGAATTTTGAAATTCTATGTTGGCAAAGAATAGCACTTGGAGGACATGACAGAGCAAGTATTGGGCCCAACAGCAAAAATGGGATAATTATATGCTCTCAGAGATTTTTCATGATATGTAGAAATGTGAGTCTTTTCCATTCTTGCTTTACGTACTGACTCAGAAATAAAAACATGAGTTGGGAGGAGCTCCTAAAGAATATGATAACTCAAAATATAAATGAAGGTATGATACTGTTAATATATGAGAAAGAAGTATGATTGTCAATTAAATATAATGTTAACAATGTCTGTGATATATATGAGGGCATCCTTGCCACTCTTAATGCTTTCTTGAAAAGCTTATCTAGGGCCCTAAGTTAATATCCTATTACAAATTACACAAAGTATTTTCCTCCTTGAGGTTGCTGAACTTTATGTATAGTACTGAAATAAAATAATGAAGAGTCAGCATGTTACTGTTAAGCTTTAGACACAAATTAAAAATAGAATATTTTCCCATTTTTTGAGGTTGTGTGAATAGTGTTTGGGTCAGCTTCTTGAGTCTTGGTCTCTTTCCACCATGATTTCAAAATTTATATATCTTTCTCCCCACAGTAAATTGCCTTAACAATAGTGTTTCTTTAGTGACAAGTTAGTGAATAAAGTTAGCTTTTTTAGTTAGAACATTGGTGATATTTAAGTCAAGAGTTCAACTGCATAGCAAATCATTCAACTTTTATTCCTCATTCTAGATAACTCTCCTAAAAATATGTTTTATTCATTATAAGAAATTTGATAAGCATAAAAGAATGATCTAGATATATCAGTTCAAACTAGTCAACAAATTCAAAGCACATGTTTTAATAATGTCAGGTGAACAGTGTTATTTTGGGATACACATTTGCTCAAATATTTCATATAACAAGGAAAATCAAGGTGCAGAAAGGATCCATTTTCTCACAGACCAGCTATGGAAAGTTAAACATGCTATTATACACAGTATGAGATACAAACAATGCACATAAAATCTGTCCCTAAATGAAAGAGAGGAAGTGTATCTTTCTGTGTCAACCTATAGGACTTCTCTAGTAACTCAGATGGTAAAGAATCTGGTTGCTATGCAGGAAACCTGGGTTTGATCCCTGGACTGGGAAGATCCCCTGGAGAAGAGAATAGCAACCCACTCTAGTATTCTTGCCTGGAGAATTCCATGGATAGAGGAGTCTGGTGGGCTACAGTCTACGGGATCGCAAAGAGTCAGACACAACTGAGTGACTTCCTTTAATCTATCTATCATCAAACTAGATATCTATTCAGCCATTTAGTACAAAAATATAACCATGAAAGATCTTTGCTTCCTCTCATACTATGTATGCTTTCCCCTTCTTTATCTAGGCCTCATTAAAGGTTTTTTTTTTTTTTTTTCTCCTAACCTTAAAGTCTTGGTACATGTCATGTGTTTATAGTGAGGGAGGACATTTACTTTTCATTATGTATGTGAAATTACAAATTATGTGAAAGATGTTTTCATTTAAAGAAAGCAATATTAATGAATGTCCATTAGCATGTATGTGCTAACTAATCATAACTAATAGTACATAATTACACTGCATACAGGTGCCCAATTCATCATAGGGCTTCTCTGGTGGCTGAGTGGTAAAGAATTTGCCTGGCAATTAGGAGATGTGGGTTCAATTCCTGGGTCTGGAACATCCTCTGAGAAGGAAATGGAAATCTACTCCAGTTTCTTGCCTGGGAAATCCCCTGAAAAGAGGAGCTAGGTGGGCTACAGTCCATAGAGTCACAAAGAGTTGGACATCACTAAATGACTAAATGACAACAATTCATCATAATATAATCATACAATGCCCCACTACTTTCAAACTGATGCTATTGCTAAAGCAACTATGCTCCAATAAATTTTTTTTTTAAAAAAGCACAACAAACTGATGCTATTGCTATCATTTCTGATATTTTTCTGCTCCAATTTTACTGCTACATATTTTTCCCTTAAGACTTTTTATTTATCTTTAGGGATTAATATACAGCATTCATTTTATAATAAGACTTCAATATTTCTGTCTACATGGAAATATCATTAATACCTAGTCAATGATTTGATTACCTTGAAACTCTTTTAGTTTTCTTATAAAATGTAAGCTTGTACTCTACAAGGATTGAGCTGTGGAATGTTTTCAAAAGCATCTCTAATCTCCATTCATTTTGTATTCTCTCCAACAGAAATCCAAGCAGCCTATCCCTTTATACAATTCTGATTGAACTCATATCTATCTTAGAAAGCTTATATGTTAAAATAGTATAAGAGTTTGGAAACTTCTGATCAAAGTAGGTCTCAAAATGCAAAATATTACTTCCATTGTTCTCATAAGGTAAATAGCAATCATTCATGGGCTTTGTACATTGCCCTCCAGTCACTGTGATCTGATCTGCTCCAAGAAGCTAGTTTTCCATTGATTAAATGTTCTTATCTCTATTGCCACGTTAATCTTGTGTGGCATCCAAGCTTTTTTTTTCTTTTTTTATCTTCTTTACACAGTCTCCTTCAGGCTCTACAAATGTGAGTAAACTTTAAAGGAATTACAAACCAACAGTCATCCTTTCATTTTCAACAAGTTTTTTTCTTTCATAAAACATTCTGCAAGTCACTAACTTAACTACGGGTTTCTCTAGACATCCTTTTTTTAAGAACTAACAATAGCTTTAATAGAAGGTTTTGTTGTTCCCCTAAGAACTGTTACAATAAATAATCAGCCAAGGCAGTTATGTGGTAGACTAGGAAGAGTAGAGGAGTTCAACCGCTGGCCATGCATGTGGGTAAATTATGTTCATAACATGAGTGAGGAGGATTGTTTTCATTGTCACATTAGTTCATACTCATATCAATATCAACATATTATTCAGCTAATGTTCATTTATCAGAAATATATAATGGTTTAAAAATGAAATATTTTCTCCCAGAATGCATTTTGACTTTTACAAAATATTCTACAACATAAATCACATGGAAATTATAATTTACTGTAATAAATTCAAGAGAATAGAGCCTCAGCCCTGGATACTAGTGTCAGGTGGAAGAAGTTCAGTGTACTTGACTTCTTGAGTCTACGAAGTTATTCTGTATAGGATGTATGTTTTGGTTATATCTCATAATAAATAGGATATGCATTTTTGCAATTTCTGTTCTGGGTGAGGTCCTGCCAGTTTGTTTGAAACATAAATAGGTTTGACAGTGTCTCTCACACATGAAAAAATTTATTCTCAATATCCAGCATAGTCTCCTAATAAGGCTTAAAACAGTATTTATTAAGACACATCACTTGATTATAGTTTCAAGATCCTGTGGAGAAAATGCTATTTAAATGACCAGTTGCTGCTACAGTAGGCAGCAGAGAGAACAAGAAACAATTGCCACAAACTAAAGAACAGAAACTTTATGTTAGATATTAAGAATTAGCTTTCCACATAAAAGGCAACTGGGTTTGAATTATACTTCCTATTTGACTTTATATATTCAAAACCTAAAAATATTATACAAAAACCACATAATAGATTGCATAGAGGCAAATGTCAGATTGAATGGTTTTTATGTCTCTAGACTATAGGGATGAGAGAACTTCCATATCTACCTAAGAGTCTGCAAAAGCTGTGGTATATAAGGTGGTAACATGCTGTCTGAAATTATATTATATTTAGTTAGACTTACCTTTTCCCAAATCTTCCTGTAATGTAAATATTTACAAGGAATATATTTTTATTATTTTTTTACAAGGAATTGTGCACTACAGAATACCAAGAGGATGGTACATTTTAAAACAGTCCCTAAAAATAAATATTTTACTAACCATATTTTAACCACATTAAGATGATAAATTATCCTATCATTCATCTATTTATTCACCAGAGTTGAAGCACTACATGACTCAGAAACAATTCAAAATTGTGGCATATTTCTTTTATCTGCTATCTATCCACCCATCCAACTTAGTCATGGCTATTCTTATTCCTACAGCAGTAAAAGAAACCATATGCATGAATCAGGAATTATCTTTAGCTTAGTGTTTGATGATTTTTTGTTTCAGTGGCACAACAAAATTTGACATTTGTTTTGTCTTCCATGTACCCTGACTTAAGATGCCATTTTCTGTTCTTAAAATTATAAGGACTGAAAACAAGTTTACTTTCATGTGATTTTCTAGCTATTTCCCTTCTATATTTCAATGTGTCCAGACAAACAAGTACAGAGAGAGTTCTTCCTAGTCCTTATATGTGACATCAGGGGCATCCCTGTTCACTTACAGTTGAGGATCAGAGGGAATCACAAATCACTCACACCTGGTTATTACTTTTTCATTCAGTCTGTGGAACCAGTTGTGGAAACTCTAGCCTACTTTTATGTACTTCAGGAACAGTTGTTCATATCACCATATTTGAGAGTATTATATGCCATCTTATACAACCAGGTATTATATATCTGAGTCACCTAAAAGACATGTATATGTGATTACATTTTCTTGAACAGAAGTGAAAGCAATGTGTTAAACATTTCAGGCAAATAGATGGATCTTTGTTGCTGTTGTTGTTTAGCTGTTTTTTATTGTATTTTTTTAGCACAAGTATTTGCCAGTATTTCCTAACCAAAAATCTGCTGGATTTTTAAGTTGCTTTTTTGATAATAAGGCAACACCAAATAAGTCTTTGGTTGATGACAACACTTTGTAAATGTCATTATGGCCTGGATTATTTTCCACCAAAGTTCACTTGTGGAAGTCCTAACTTCTGATGTAGCTGTGTTAAAGACAGGGATTCTAGAGAGGTGATTACAGTCAAAGGAGGTCATATGGGTTGGGCTGAATCCAACAGAACTGGTATTCTTATAGGAGGAGGAGGAGACACTGGGGCAGGTTTACACAAAGCAAAAGCCATATAACAACACAGAGAAGGTGGCCATCTGCAAAAAAAGCAATAAGGACTTGAGAGAAATCAAACCTACTGACACTTTGATATTAGATTTCCAGACTCCTGGAGTATAAGAAAATAAATTTATGTTGTTTAAGCCAATTATTCTGTGGCATTTTGTTATGGCAGCCCTAGCAGAGTAAAACAAATCCCATAAACAAATCAGAGTCTTGTAAGCCTAGGTTCAAAGAAGAATTATGTTCTTACTATTGGAACATATCTTCAATACCCACAGGGGGTTGTAGCGCATCTTAGTTGACTTAACTCAAGTTCTATATAAATCGTTTAGTCACTAAGTTGTGTTTGACTCTTTTGGGACCCCATGGACTGTAGCCAACCAGGCTCCACTGTCCATGGCATTTCCCAGGCAAGAATACTGGAGTGGATTGCCATTTCCTTCTCCAGGGGATCTTTTCAACCCAAGAATAGAACCTGGGTCTGCTGCATTGGCAGGGTGGATTCTTTACCACTGAGCCACCAGGGAAGTCATATTATCCATCCAATCTACTGTTTCATTAAGATAAAAACAGATAAGTAAGTAATTTAATTTTCAGGTTCCTTGATTGGATGCAACAAACAGGCTGCTGTTTAAAAACTGACAAGGAATTAATTGCTTAGGACCCTGTTCTGAGAGTTTGAGTATGAGCACAATCCACTCTGATACCATAAAATTTCTCACTAGAAGCCGGGTTGTATTTGTCATTGTCACAGGAGAGCAGAATACTTTTGGCTGACTAAAGACAAAGGACACATGGGATCCTGGAATTTCCAGACATACTTCCATTAACCCATTGTCTTCTGTACAAAGACTAGGACGATATTGGAATTTGGTGAAAGAGTAACGGCTTTCTTCTGGAATGTATCTATATACTGCCTGTGCCTGTGTCTGGAATGTTTCTGAGGTCCTCAGAGGCAAGAATGAGTCTCTTATTTTCTCTTACTGAAAACTAGCCAGGCACACCCATGACAACAGTCATTTTGTTATTTTAAGTATAAATATATTGCTTTGCCCGTTAGGTTTTCATCTTTTGGAAATCAAAGGCTATGTCTGATATGTTACTTTAACTCTTACAAATATAAAGCATATAGTCTTTTATTAAGAACTTTTAATTGATACTTTTATTTAACCCCCCCCACCCCTGCCACCAAAAATATTCCTGCTTCTGATTATCTGACTAAAAAGGAAGTTATTGTTGTTGTTTAATCACTTCAATCATGTCTGAGTCATTTGTGACCTCATGGACTGTAGCTCACCAGGCTCCTCTGTCAATGGGATTTCATAGGCAAGAATACTGGAGTGGGTTGCCATTTCCTCCTTCAGGGGATCTTCGTGACCTAGGTAGGTATTGAACCTGCATCTCTTGATTGGCAGGCTTATTTTTTTTTTAACACTGAGCCACCTGGGAAGCCCCAAAAAAGTAGTTGGGAGAAAGGAAACTTGCAAAATGAAAGGGTTTGTTCTTAGTGAGAGATTTTAAATATATCCTTACTCTTGAATATACTCAGAATGTATATGAGTTATCATTCTCTTTTTGGGATAAGTGATGAGATGAGGGACTAGTAAATAATGTACACTTGTTTCATAGAAAATATTTAAATCAGATATTCCTTACTTCCTAACCTACACTGAGAAAACAGTCATGATAAGTACAGGATATAATGATATGTTTCAATATTTGTGATGGGGGAAAATACAAATTTTCAAATTACTTTTAGTCAGTTTAGGGATCAGCAGAAATTTTATATGAAAGACATATTTACCTAATGCTTTTCCCACCCTCCATCTTAAGGACATGCCCTAAGAAGATTTTCATTAAAAAAAAAAATATATATATATATATTAAACTAAAATTATGTTTATTATTCAAAGATTAAGACCATAAAAATAAAAAAGTAAATATCATGAATATTTTAATGTTCTGCTTTTAAAATTAAGACAAAATAAAATTCATAAGAAGTTTAAAAAAAATATTTCATCTGTCTATTTAGTAAATACAGGACCTGGCACTAGTGGTAAAGAACCCACCAGCCAAGTGCAAGAGACATAAGACACAGGCTCAATCCCTGGGTTGGGAAGATCCCTGGGAGGAAGGCATGGCAACCCACTCCAGTATATTCTTGCTTGCATAATCATGGTCAGAGGAGCCTGGCAGGCCAGTCAATGGGATCACAAAGAGCTAGACATGATTGAAGCAACCTAGCAGCAAGAAATATTTGTGAGGAAGAACAGTGAATAAAAGCTTTGTTTCTATATCAATACTACTTACTAATCTGTCTTATGAAATAAAAGTGACTTTTAAGGCTAAGAAATGAACTATTTGTGTTTATTCAGCGATTAAACTGATTTATAATTACAGGAAAATGTTGGCAAAGTGATCATTGACATTAAAACTTTCCATACATTTTCTTGCCTTTGCAATATCAACATTTTTCATGATACAAACTTAATTAGATGCTCTTACTAGAGTCAGAATAATTATAGCATTTGAAAAATAATACATAACTTCATATGCTAGAGATGCTATTATTTTTATGCTATCATCTAAATAACACACATAAAAAGACTTGACAACAAACAGTTTTGCTCTATTACATGTTATCTAGGTGATCCCCTGGAGGAGGAAAAGGCAACCCACTCCAGTGTTCTCTGCCTGGGTAATTCCATGGACAGAGGAGCCTGGTAGGCTACAGTCCATGAGGTTGCCAAGAAACAGTCAGACATGACTGAGCATACAAGCATAAGTACAGTAGGTGAAACGTGGATAGTTGAGGTAAATATTAGATTTTTAAAATTCAAGTAGGTTCTCATTTAACACTGCTTTATACTTTACTAAGAAATTAAAGTTATTTATTTTCTAAAGACTATTTTCTTAAATATATTGCAATATCAATGTAAAGCAACATTTTCACAGAAATGTGAGGCTCTTTTGAATGAGACCCCTGGACACACTGACCTAACATTTCTACCTCTTTCTGAAGCCAAGTTCAGAGCTTCCAGTTGTGTCTCTGAAGTGCAACATCTCTGCCTTTCTTGGAGGTTAATCCTCCCATCTGTGCCCCAGCCTCTATTCCACATTTTCAGTCAGGGCTTCTTTGTCCTGGACCTTTCACGTCTACTCATTTCTATTAGCAAATTTTCCTCAAAGTAAATGTATGTTCAATTCTCTTCTACTTTAAAATAAATTAAAATAAATATAACTGTCCTTTACCACCAAATACCTTGAATGACATTTCCTTATTTACTGCTTTTACTTCCTTATTTTCAATTCTCCTTCTATCTGCCTCAAATACACATATCCACCTTGCTATCTATTCAAACAAACCTGTAGCGTCCTGTGGTACCTTTCATATAGCATCATCTACCCATTTACAGAAAATAGAAAAGTGAGAGTCACTCAGTCGTGTCTGGCTCTTTGTGACCCCAGGGACTCTACAGGCCACAATACTGGAGGGGTTGCCTTTCCTTTCCTCAGGGGATTTTCCCAACACGGGGACTGAACCTCCCACATTGCAGGCTGATTCTTTACCAGCTAAGCCACAAGGAAACACAAAACAGAAACATGAGTTAAATTAGTTTCCTTCATTTCCCCCAAGGTTTGCATCCAATTATTTTTCTATCAAAATCTGTTGGTGATACCTTATTATAACCATTCAAGTCTCTTTCATTTTTTATATATTATCAGGGAAGAAGAAGACATACCCCTGTCCTATGTTCTTTTGGCTGGTCTAAGGATTAAATTGTCATAACGTAGATACACAAGAGAATCAAACTTAAATAGGAGAGTTATTCACAGGGCAACAACAAGAAGAGATGATGTTTGATAAATAGATGTCTGCTCTGTCATACAGATAGGGTCACTTAGATAAAGTTTATCTCTGGCAATAACTCCTTTTCAGGAAAAATAACTCCAACTTAAATTCTTCAAGATAGTTAAGGCAGGGACAGTTGTGTCTCTTGAGGCCAGACGGGCTCCTTTAATGAAAAAATCCACATGCCAAAGTGCCACATTTTGGGGCAGTCTATTCTGAACTCCTAACAACATTCACTGCTGCTGCTGCTGCTGCTGCTGCTAAGTCACTTCAGTCATGTTCGACTCTGTGCGACCCCATAGACAGCAGCCCACCAGGCTCCACCGTCCCTGGGATTCTCCAGGCAAGAACACTGGAGTGGGTTGCCATTTCCTTCTCCAATGCATGAAAGTGAAAAGTGAAAGTGAAGTCGCTCAGTTGTGTCCGACTCTTAGCGACCCCATGGACTGCGGCCTACCAGGCTCCTCAGTCTATGGGATTTTCCAGGCAATAGTACTGGAGTGGGGTGCCATTGCCTTCTTCAAACAACATTCACTACATTATTTTAAATATTTATCATTTTTTATCCACCTATGGAAAGAGTTCTCTCTATTATTTTCTTCCCCCCAAATTATTACATTTTGAACTTTTAATAAGAGAAACCTTGCTAAAATGTGTGGTTTATCCTGTTTTCCCTGCATATGCTTTAGTGTCATTTTGGGCATTAATTAAAATGTTGTATCAATTTTATAAAGGTTAAAATTAGGCTGCTATAAGCTGATATTATATAGATTTCTAATAATATTTGAATTTTTATAAATTGTTTCAATTTCTTCTTATTAGCTCCATCCACCTAACATACTCCTTCCCTTATAGAAACTTTAATGTTTTATTATTTACCTATGTAAATTATCTGAAAATTCATTTCATAATTAAATGCATTATCATTATTACTGCAATATTATTTCCTTCTGATAAATATTTATAAGTAATCTGTACACAGAATTTAAAATTATAAATTATATATATTTCTAGAAAACTGACCTGAATTTAACTAGAATACTCAGATATTATTAGTAAATCAGAATGTCATATCATGTTGTCAGATACAATGATACTCTACAAAATTAATGGATCACTGATTACACCACAAATACAAAGATGCTAGAAATGACAGATGTTTAAGCTGGCACACATTCAACTTCTGAAATTCAAACCTGAAGAAAAGCTTAATAGTTGAATTTTTAGTGAACAGCCTAGGCAAAACTAAATTTAATCCTATTTGTGTTTGTGTGTGTATGCAATATTAAAATTTTAAAAATTAATATTTTGGGCCAAAATATTTCAATTAAAATGTTTTTGTCAATTCATTACATTTATTTTATGTTTCACTTAGTGGCTTCCAAACTGCCACTCAAAATGTTAAAATGCAGTATAAATTATTGGTAATATGTACACACCAAAAGAAGGGAATACACTGAGTTCCTTGGTACCAGAATACTTGTAAGTGAAAGTGAAAGTCACTCAGCCATGTCTGACTTTTTGTGACTCCATGGACTAGTCCATGGAATTCTCCAGGCTGGAAAACTAGAGTGAGTAGCCTTTCTCTTCTCCAGGGGAATCTTCCCAACCCAGGGATCAAACCCAGGTCTCCCACATTGCAGGCAGATTCTTTGCCACCTGAGCCACCAGGGAAGTTCCTTGGTACTAGAATACTTGTAAGAAGAGACTGGGACTTTGCATCATGTGAGAAGGTCATTTGGAGAGCTGTGAATGAGACTGAGAATTTTGAATCTTGATGTTCCTCTCAACAGCTTTGGCTGAGGAGACAAACCCCAGTCTACCACATTTGAGGGAACAACCTTTTGTTTGCTACATAAAATGCTGTCAATAACTGCTTTATCAAAATCTGATACTGATTCTCCTCTGGGTTCTTTTCTCTTTCACCATCCCATCTTACTGCTCTCAAGTACAAAATGAATTTGATTCCAACATAATCTTGAATATAAATGTTCAAGATTTATTCTAGAAAGAGATAGCCTATACATTGAAAGGGCAAGCCTACAGTAGTTTATATTATTAGGATCCTGAAGAGCTTACATGAGAGGCAATTTAAAGAGTGTTAAAAAACATGTAAGAATAAATATTAGGCATAGTAAAGCCAATCTTTTTTTTTTTTTTTTTAGTCCAGGTTTAATGCATGATACAGGGTACTTGGGGCTGGTGAACTGGGATGACCCAGAGGGATGGGATGGGGAGTGGGGTGGGAGGGGTGTTCAGGATGGGGAACACATGTACACTCATGGAGGATTCAAGTCAATGTATGGCAAAACCAATACAATATTGTAAAGTAAAAAAAAAAAATTAATTAAAAAATAAAAATAAAAATAAATACTAAAAAAAAAAAAAAAAGCCAATCTTTTTAATATGGATATCAGCTCAGTCGCTCAGTCGTGTCTGACTCTTTGCAACCCCATGGACTGCAGCACGCCAGGCCTTCCTGTCCATCATCAACTCCTGGTGTTTACTCAAACTCATGTCCATTGAGTCAGTGATGTCATCCAACCATCTCATCCTCTGTCATCCCCTTCTCCTCCTGCCTTCAATCTTTACCAGTATCAAGGTGTTTTCAAACGAGTCAGTTCTTCACATCAGGTGGCCAAAGTGACTATATGGATATAGTCACCTAGAATTTCAGATATAGTGTGTTGATTCATGAACATGGTTATGGAGTTACTGTCTTGGTATTTTGGCAATTGTCACCTGGATTAATGAATTATCTACAGTTACTATTCTTAAATTTTATCATTCAGAGTCCTGAGAAGGAGTTCGAAATAATGTCTGTTTCTTTTTTACTATCTGTTCTATTTTCCTTCATTGTAAAAAATAACAGTGTGCCATAGGTCATACACTTGATCCATTGACTGCTTGAATAGTTTCTGTGGGTTTCTTGGTCACAACTGTGTTTATACTCAGTGAAGTTTAAGATTTAAAAAATGAGTACACATTTTTTAAAAAAGTCAAAAGATGGAACCTTTGGCATGCTGAAGAGAAAGAAATCTGAAGACTCAGGGGGAAGGAAACCTTCCAATGGATCAATTTATTTACAAGCTGCTCAGTATCTCTGAAGCACACCTCCTGAGAGGATCAAAGCCTCTCTCTTTACCAAAGATTTAGGAAATGCATTAGTGAAGGAAGCACAACTATTACTGGAGTAATCTCCCTTGACTCTCTTGTTTTGTTTTGTTTTTAATATAAATATATTTAATTGGAGGTTAATTACTTTACAATATTGTATTGGTTTTGCCATACATCAATATGAATCTGACACAGGTATACAGGTGTTCCCCACCCTGAACCCCCACCCTCTTCCCTCCCATACCATCCCTCCAGCATCATGCATCGAACCTGGACTGGCGATTTGTTTCATATATGATATTATACATGTTTCAATGCCATTCTCCCAAATCACCCCACCCTCTCCCTTTCCCACAGAGTCCAAAAGCCTGTTCTATACATCGATGTCTCTTTTGGAGCTAACCAAATCTCATTACCATCAAACTGGGCCATTTCATTATTTTTTAAAGATTTGTATGCCATTTCAAAATTATCTTTTTTATTTGTTTTCATTTTCATCACAAGGTGAATGAGAGAAGAACCATGGTGCTTGCTCAAGTTATATCATCCTTAGCCTTATTTATAACAGTTCATGACCCAAACTTGATGGTCTATAAATATAAATGGATAGACAAATGAAAGGATGGATGGATGATACATTAACAGAATGAGACAAGATAACTCTATATGTGCCGATCTCCAAGGATCTACTGTTGATAAATGGCCTTAAATTTGAAGGATATTAGGATTTATTGAAGAATTTGAGGAGAAGTAACATAATCTATTTAGGTTTTCAGAAAGAGTACTTTGACAACTGAGGAAATCTGTCCCAAAGGAGAAGGGCAAACTAGAAGCAATATAGAATAGACAGAATCCTAAGCTAAATTGTATGTGAGATGCAGAGAAAAAATGATAAATATTCAGGGGGTAAAATCTATCAAACCTAATAAAAATGAATATTGAAGATAATAGGCAAAGTGGGGAAAATGATATTAAGCATATTATAGATTTCTCTGCTTATTATCTTACAAGGCACTTGAGATTTTGTTTTTGGACTGTCATTTATGTTTCCATAGAAATGGTTAAGTACTTATTCAGTATAATGTTATCTCTCCCATTTAAGACTTCTGGGAGAATGAATGCATATAAAGAGCTTAAAATACTTTTTAAAGAGTTATGTAATTGTGCACATTGTAACAGTTTATATTTCCATCTTCAAATTTATTTGAAAATATTTTTGGTGTTTTGGAAAGATGCTTTCCTAAATATACAATTGTTATCTAAACTACTTAAACTTTAATCTTAACTACTTAAAACTACCTAAATATTGGAGAGTCTTTATGACTTTAAAAAGTAATATTTTAAATAAACTGTTTTTCTCTAACTTAATCATAAAATTTGTCTTATAAACTACTTTGCAATTGGCATGGTCATCTTGGATTTAAATACATTTAGGTTATACTTCAATAGCTTATTTATCAGAAAAGTCTTTCAGGCTAAGAGATTTTGAATGTTTTCCTATGTGGTGATTTCACTTACAAAGGAGAAATTTTTAAAATTATTCTATGTGGATGCAACTCAGGGTTGATGAGCACTCTATATCTCTTTCTATTTTTGAACCTTTGGTCTTTGGAAAATAGAAATTCTTACCCATGGGACCCTGGCTTTGAGGTGTTTTTCTCAAAATGTTCCACCTTCTGTGTGGAACCAGCCAAAGCTAAAAGGGACATATAGGCAGGGCAACTCGAGCTCAGATCTGGATCCACTTAGTCTTAAATTCACCCTTCTCCATTTTGGAGCCTTTACTAACAACGCTGTCAGTAACATGTTTGATTCCATTGCCATCCCATGAAATTATTCAAATAATAAATCATATTATCCTGCAAGATCTGGGGTCACCCCTCCCCCACTGGCTCCTGCTTCTTTGATATGATGCTAAGTGCAACTCCTTGTGGCTTTGTGTGGTTTATTTTGTCATCCTTCCCCAGGTTGTTAGTGTATGCTATTAATGAACTGCTCTTATCTGTCTGGTGTTAGCTACCATGTGTTTGGTCATTTTCTACAACTCTAGGTGGAAATCCCTCCCTCACTGTAAGACAGCTAGTAAGGAAATTTTACTATGGCAGCTTAGAAGTCAGTGACTCTCAATTCTTAAAATTTATTATTATTTCAACATGAAAGGGCTGTTTCTGCTCATAATTGTTTTCATTACATTAACTTGACTATAGTTGTCAAAAATTTTCTTTCAAATTGCCAAAGAGGTGCTGTAAAAAAAAAATTCAAAGGTTTATACTATTTATTGGTGATTTATATACTACAAAGAAAAACATACACAGAAACAACAACACGGACGACAAATGTGGTAGATTAAAGGAATAACTGCTTAGAGATTATAAGGATGGATGGTCTGTCAGTGATATGAGTGATTCTTATTCTCTAGAATGAATTTTTAATCTCTTTAAAATCATAAAAAATAAACACTTGAGGATTTTAATATGAATATTTTACCCTCTAGAGAAAACTGTAAATTACATCAAGCAAAAAAGTTTAGTCTCAGACAAGATTTGAGATGAAGGATTTTTCTCATTCACTCTAGACTGCATTCAATACAAACACACATTTTAAAACTCGATATTATTTGTTCTGAATTTTCTACCCATGTGTTATTTACTTATTTCCAATCTATATGCACAGTTCTCATATCCACAACTGGACCAGGTACAAACCTATGTAAAATTTTAACTCTGGTATTGCCAGGTAGCAGCATTGGTTCAGCACCATTTTTTCCCTGCCACAGAAAATCTACATTTTGGTCTTTCAGTTTTTTTTTGTTTTTTGTTTTTTTTACCAAGAGACTTATATTCTGACTAGTTCATCTAAATATTTATGAAAGAAAGAATGATGAGCAGGGCATTTATAAAGAAATGAACTCATTCTTTACACTATTCTGAAAGGAAAATATTTACAAAATTCCTTGATTTCACTGGGAAAATCTGCATATGCTTATTACTGTTTTGACATTTGAAATTTTGAGAATATCTACTCTTTCCAAATTGAAAAAGATTAATAGAAAGTACTCGTGAAATTTTGAAAGTTATATATTACAAAATTCAAGAGTCTCATGTTTAAGATTTATTCAGTTAAGATTTTTATATTCATTAGTTAAATGTTTGGGTTACTAAAGTATTACCTGAACTATATGCTATGTGAGATAAGATGGAAGAAAGTGATTTAAGAAACAAATCAGTAGGAGAAATACTAAAAATAATATCTGAAATGGTATTTCTCATCAGAATGCTACTGGCATTTGGTTAGGTATAGTTTTTCCTTGTTCTGGATAGTCCCAAGCTTTGCAGCATGTGTAGCATCCCTGGTCCTTTGTCACTAAATTATATAGCAACTCCCAATCATTCTGGCTTCAAGTAATACTGTCATCCAACTACAATAACACCTGGTCAGTATCACTCCTGGTAAAGATAGCTGTTTGCATTTCTATATAATCTATTCTGTACCACAATACCTAGTTGGGGCTTCCCTGGTGGCTCAGTTGATAAAGAATATGCCTGCAATGCAGCAGATGTGGGTTCAATCCCTGAGTTGGGAAGATCCCCTGGAGGAAGGCATGGCAACCCACTCCAGTATTCTTGCCTGGATAATTCCCTGGACAGAGGAGCCTGGCAGGCTATAATCTCTAGGGTCGTAAATAGTTGAAGCATCTTAGCACACATAAACATTCAGTTCATAAAAAAATGCCATAGAGACAACAGTTGGGGTCTTTTTAAATTGTAGAATGGGGACATGACAAATATCATGATACATGAACTTATCTACCCATCCTGAAAATGGACTTTCCTTGTTCTCTTTGTCAGGCATACACTGACATCCAATTAGTTTTCGATTCAAATTTGTGGAGAGTGGAGAAGGCAATGGCACCCCACTCCAGTACTTTTGCCTAGAAAATCCCATGGATGGAGGAGCCTGGTAAGCTGCCGTCCATGGGGTCGCTAAGTCAGACATGACTGAGTGACTTCCCTTTCACCTTTAGCTTTCATGCATTGGAGAAGGAAATGGCAACCCACTCCAGTGTTCTTGCCTGGAGAATCCCAGGGACAGGGGGAGCCTGGTGGGCTGCTGTCTATGGGGTCGTACAGAGTTGGGCACGACTGAAGTGACTTAGCAATAGCTGTAAAATCTGTTTTGTCTGCCTCTTTGTCGGACTGTATCTTCTGGGTCACCTCTGAGGCTAGATGAAGCTGGAGGATGAATAAACCACATGCTCCCTACTGTTCTCCTGTCTCCTACAGCCCACTGATTATATCAGCACCACTTCGGCAATCATTCTATTACTGAAGTCCAGTTAGAATAGATTTCACAGCTCTCCAGAACCTTCAACACCAGCTGTGGGTACCCCAGCCCCAAGGTTTGAATTGAATAGATCTAGCTAATTCCTTTGGAACCCTGGAAAGCCCTCTTAAAGAGAAGCAGAGTGACATAATGGCTTGAGATGGGATGCTGCCAGTGTACATGCAAAATGCAGCTTCATCTGCATTTTCAAATCAATTCATTTCATTTCAAAAAGTGTCTCTCTAGGCTCTGTCTTAAAATTGATGTATAGAATCTTTTAAGTGCTATGTTATTAAATATAGTGTTGCAAACAGTTTACATTGCAATTCACTGAAGTAGATGGTGGCAGAGGACATCTTGTGGTCAAAGCGACAAGTGAATTTCTTTGAACAAAATTCAGGAATATCAGAACATGCTCATTTTACATACAGAAGAAAATGGAGGAAAGATCAATTTAAGACACAAAAGATGCAGGACTAAAGATCATGCAATATAATTATTACCTATAAGAATCTCTATCAGAATTGATTTACACCACCCAGAAGTGACAATTGATTTACACAATCCTGAAGTGACGATCCATAATTACAAAAAATGATGAAAGCAAAGTCTTTTAATTTAAATATCCCACTTTTTGGTCAATGTAAAATTATTCAAATATATTTGCTTCTATCCATTTATATCTATCTATCTGTATCTTTTATTTGTTTTATAGTTATATTGATGTACTATTTCACATATTTTGGACACTGTATATATCATAAAACTTGTATCTCTTAGTTATATTTTCTACCCAGAAGAGATGTCATTATTACATGTAAAACATTTTAAAACTGTATAATTTAAATTTCATTTCACATTTACATGTTCCCAACACTCCAGTACTCTTGCCTGGAAAATCCCATGGACAGAGGAGCCTGGTAGACTGCAGTCCATGGGGTCGCTAAGAGTCAGACACGACTGAGCAACTTCACTTTCACTTTTCACTTTCCTGCATTGGAGAAGGAAATGGCAACCCATTCCAGTGTTCTTGCCTGGAGAATCCCAGGGACGGTGGAGCCTGGTGGGCTGCCATCTATGGGGTCGCACAGAGTTGGACACGACTGAAACGACTTAGCAGCAGCAGCAGCAGCAACATTCCAAAATTATCTTTAGATTTTTTGTTTATAAGTTAGGGTTCTACCAAAAATGAAAATATTGTGTTTGTTTTTTAGTTTACATTTTTCTTTTTCACGGCCTTTAAAAACCTTTCTTAACATTTGTTATGACATTTTTCAAACATATACAAATATTAAAACATTTTAGAAAAATATTTTTATACTTCCCACTGATACTTTATCATTAATATTTTACTTTAATTTATCACATATTTATTCATCACTTCATCCCTATGCTTGTCCTTCATTCTACTACAGTTAGCATTGGACAACTATTTTACCTTTGATAATTGCTCAAAAGTCTGCAAACTGTGCAGATGAGTTTGATGGCTGGCCAGAGCATACAGTGCTAAGATGACTACCTGAAGTATAATTAACTGTGATGACCCTTGGGTCTCATTTTATGTTAGGATTTCCTGATTAATGTAATGAAAACAGCAATTTCCTGCTGATCTCCATCATGTACATCGATGGTGATGCCATCTGTAAATTATGTGAACCTCATTCTCTGTTTACTCAGGTAATAGCAAGAAGTTCCTTAAGTAGCCAAGAGGTCTAGGAAAGGATTTCCTCCAGCAACATGACATCTGTCAAAAATACCGCAGGTAGAATCTACAAGAATGTCTTTGTTTAACTCCATCTTGTAGCAAGGAAGGAGACTTCAATAGCTGTGCCAAGTGTGTGGGTAACTATTTCAATGATTCAGAGTAAGTAGCTTAGCATAAGGATAAAGAATTGTCACACTAATGACAAATACTATAGCACCATGAGGGTAAGTTCCTTGTATAAGAAAGGCTTGGGCGACTTCTGACAACAAAACTGCAGGCTAGACTACAGAAGTCATGAGACGAAGTTTCTAAAGCGTCTTCAGTGAAAGAGTTTTTGTTGGCACTAATAAAAGTGCTTTATGAATTGCTATATGTACAGACACTAGTATCTTTTGTTGAAGGGAGTCTCACTGAAGATGGGCTGGCTTGCAAGTGATAGAATAAATGGTCTTAAGCAGTTAAATTTGCAAATAATAAATATTTTGTTAGGACCACCAAAAATCCTAACAGATACCTGTCTTATTTTAACATCATAGGTACTGAGAGGGTCAGTAGTTTGTTTGTTTGCTTGCTTGCTTTTTTTTTTTTTTTTTAACCAATATCATGTCATTATTTTTTATAAAATTTTTTAACCAATATTTTTGTTAAGTAACCGATAATTTACTTAACCAAAGTAAGACGGTAGGCACTGAGAGAGGGGATCAGAGGGCAGATAGACTAAAACTACAATCATGGACAACTAGCCAACCTGATCACATGGATCACAGCCTTGTCTAACTCAGTGAAACTAAGACATGCCGTGTGGGGCCACCCAAATTGGCCGGGTCACGGTGGAGAGGTCTGACAGAATGTGGCCCACTGAAGAAGGGAATGACAAACCACTTCAGTATTCTTGCCTTGAGAACCCCATAAACAGTATGAAAAGGCAAAAATATAGGACACTGAAAGATCAACTCCCCAAGTCCATAAATGCCCAATATGCTACTGGAGATCAGTGGAGAAACAACTTCAGAAAGAATGAAGGGATGGAAAAAAAGCAAAAACAACACCCAGTTGTGAATGGGACTGGTGATGGAAACAGGGTTCGATGGTGTCAAGAGCAATATCACATAGAAACCTGGAATGTTAGGTCCATGAATAGAGGCAAATTGGAAGTGGTCAAACGGGAGATGACAAGAGTGAACATCGACATTATAGGAATCAGTGAACTAAGATGGACTGCAATGAGAAAATTTAACTCACATGACCATGATACCTACTGCTGTGGGCAGGAATCCCTTAGAATAAATGGAGTAGCCATCACAGTCAACATAAGAGTCTGAAATGCAGTACTTGGATGCAATCTCAAAAACGACAGAATGATCTCTGTTCGTCTCCAAGGCAAACCATTCAATATCACAGTAATCCAAGTCTATGCCCCGACTAGTAATGCTGAAGAAGCTGAAGTTGTACGGTTCTATGAAGACCTACAAGACCTTCTAGAGCTGACAGCCAAAAAAGATGTCCTTTTCATTATAGAGGACTGGAATGAAAAAGGAGGAAGTCAAGAAACACCTGGGGTAACAGGCAGATTTGGCCTTGGAGTACAGAATGAAGCAGGGCAAAGGCTAATAGAGTTTTGCCATGAGAACGCACTGGTCATAGCAAACACCTTCTTCCGACAAGACAAGAGAAGACTCTACACATGGACAGCACCAGATGGTCAACACTGAAATCAGAAGCTCCATACAGTCAGCAAAAACAAGACCGGGAGCTGACTGTGGCTCGGATGATGAACTCCTTAATGCCAAATTTAGACTGAAATTGAAGAAAGTGGAGAAAACCACTAGACCATTCAGGTATGACCTAAATCAAATCCCTTATGACTATAGAGTAGAAGTGAGAAATAGATTTAAGGGACTAGATCTGATAGACAGACTGCCTGATGAACTATGGATGAAAGTTCGTGACACTGTACAGGGCAGGACTCAAGACCATCCCCAAGAAAAAGAAACACAAAAAAACCCAAAATGGCTGTCTGGGGAGGCCTTACAAATAGCTGTGAAAAGTAGGGAAGTGAAAAGCAAAGGAGAAAAGGAAAGATATACCTATTTGAATGAAGAATTCCAAAGAACAGCAAGGAGAGATAAGAAAGCTTTCATCAGAGATTAATGCAAATAAACAGAGAAAACAATAGAATGGGAAAGACTAGAGATCTCTTCAAGAAAATTAGAGATACCAAGGGAACATTTCATGCAAAGATGAGCAGAATAAAGGACAGAAATGGTAGGGACCTAATAGAAGCAGAAGGTATTAAGAAGAGGTGGCAAGAATACACAGAAGAACTGTACAAAAAAGATCTTCACAACCAAGATAATCACAATGGTGTGATCACTCACCTGGAGCCAGACAACCTGGAATGTGAAGTCATGTGGGCCTTAGGAAACATCACTATGAACAAAGCTAGTGGAGGTGATGGGATTCCAGTTGAGCTATTTCAAATCCTGAAAGATGATGCCATGAAAGTGCTGCTCTCAATATGCCAGCAAATTTGTAAACTCAGCAGTGGCCACAGGACTGGAAAAGGTCAGTCTTCATTCCAATCCAAAAGAAAGGCAATGTCAAAGAATGCTCAAACTACTGCACAATTGCACTCATCTCACACGCTAGTAAAGTAATGCTTAAAATACTCCAAGCAAGGCTTCAGTAATAAGTGAACCATGAAATTCCAGATGTTCAAGTTGGTTTTAGAAAAGGCAGAGGAACCAGAGATCAAATGCCAACATCCACTGGATCATCAAAAAAGCAAGATAATTTCAGAAAAACATCTATCTGCTTTATTGACTATGCCAAAGCTTTTGACTGTGTGGATCACAATAAACTGAGGAAAATTTTGAAAGAGATGGGAATACCAGACCACCTGACCTGCTTCTTGAGAAACCTGTATGCAGGTCAGGAAACAACAGTTAGACTGGACATGGAACAACAGACTGATTCCAAATAGGAAAAGGAGTACATCAAGGCTATATATTGTCACCCTGCTTATTTAACTTATATACAAAGTAAATCATGAGAAATGTTGGGCTGGAGGAAGCAGAAGCTGGAATGAAGATTGCTGGGAGAAATATCAATAACCTCACCATCCTTATGTCAGAAATTGGAGAAGACGTAAAGAGCCTCTTGATGATAGTGAAAGAGGAGAGTGAAAAAAGTTGGCTTAAAGCTCAACATTCAGAAAACTAAGATCATGACATCCAGTCTCATCACTTCATGGCAAATAGATGGGGAAACAGTGGAAACAGTGTCAGACTTTATTTTTCTGGGCTCCAAAATCACTGCAGATGGTGATTACAGCCATGAAATTAAAAGATGCTTACTCTTTGGAAGAAAAGTTATGACCAACCTAGACAGTATATTCAAAAGCAGAGACATTACTTTGCCAACAAACGTCTGTCTGGTCAAGGCTATGGTTTTTCAAGTGGTCATGTATGGATGTGAAAGTTGGACGGTGAAGAAAGCTGAGCACCAAAGAATTGATGCTTTTGAGCTGTGGTGTTGGAGAAGACTCTTGAGAGTCCCTTGGACTGCAAGGAGATCCAACCAGTCCATACTGAAGGAGATCAGCCCTGGGATTTCTTTGGAGGGAATAATGCTAAAGCTGAAACTCCAGTACTTAGACAGCATATTAAAAATCTGAGACATTACTTTGCCAACAAAGGTCCATCTAGTTAAGGCTATGGTTTTTCCAGTTGTCATGTATGGATGTGAGAGTTGGACTATAAAGAAAGCTGAGTGCCTAAGAATTGATGCTTTTGAACTTTGTTATTGGAGAAGGCTCTTGAGAGTCCCTTGAACTACAAGGAGATCCCACCAGTCCATCTTAAAGGAGATCAGTCCTGGGTGTTCATTGGAAGGACTGATGTTGAAGCTGAAACTCCAATACTTGGCCACCTGACACAAAAAAACTGACTCATTTGAAAAGACCCTGATTCTGGGAAAGATTGAGGGCAGGAGGAGAAGGGGACGACAGAGGATGAGATGGATCGATGGCTTCACTGACTCGATGGACATGGGTTTGAGTGAACTCCGGGAGTTGGTGATGGATAGGGAGGCCTGACGTGCTGTGTTTTATGGGGTCCTAAAGAGTGAGACACAACTGAGCAACTGAACTGAACTGAACCAATATCAGGGATGGAGTTCCCTCTATTTATAATACAGTTTATAGAAATTTAAATGAGGTGATGGGGCTTGGTGCGTGTAGGGCCATGTCCATGCCTGTTTGTGAACAGTTTTGTATCTTCATATTGAAGGAGTCAAATGAAACTCCTCAGCTGAGAATTTCATCAGTGCAAGTTTCTCCCTGTACTCTTAGATATAACTGGATGTGTTTAGATAATGCCTGCAAAGATTGTGTGTATTTCAGAGCTATTGGGTTAGCCCATGTATACCCTGGTAAAATATATAGTGTATCTTCATCTGAGATGTTGAAATAGACACTGAACAGGGTACATTTGCCTGAACTAACAATAGCAAAATATTTACCAGCTGTTGATTGGCTAGAGTCAGAAGTCCCAATAATATTGGTTATGAGAATTTCAATGGATGACACCAAGGCATTAAAAGGTATTAATTGTGATCATCATTTTGAGGTGTTATTCATCATTTCCAAGTTTAAGACCAGACCCCACCGTAAATAGAGGAGTAGTGGAAATTAATTGCTCCTTCTTTAAAAAAGTCTTGTACAAGGAGTTTCAATCCTTGATAGAATTTACAATGGCCATATCGGTGGGGAAGGGCCAAGTGGTCTTATTTGGTAAGTCAATTTGCAAATGCCCAAGACTTAATATAATTTTAGTGTATTATTCATTGGATCAGCATCCCCATGTGTACCGTGGGATATTTTAGAACAACGGAAGGTACGACCATGGTAAATTTAGGCAAGATTAAGGCTCAGTGGTAAAGAAATCTGCCTGTCAATCCAGGGGATGCAAGAGATATGGGTACTGGGTAAGGAGCATTCCCTGGAGAAGGAAATGGCACCCCACTCCAGTACTCTTGCCTGGAAAATCCCATGGACGGAGAAGCCTGGTAGGCTGCTGTCCATGGGGTCGCTAAGAGTCGGACACGACTGAGCGACTTCACTGTCACTTTTCACTTTCATGCATTGGAGAAGGAAATGGAAACCCACTCCATTATTCTTGCCTGGAGAATCCCAGGGACGGGGGAGCCTGGTGGGCTGCCATCTATGGGGTCTCACAGAGTCGGACACGACTGAAGTGATGCAGCAGCAGCAGCAGCAGCAGCAGCAGAGCACAGCAGCACAGAGTTACAACAGCTTAGTCGAGGCATACTTATTTGTCCTCTATTCTTTGTGCAGTAACTTCTCTAAGATTATAGTGGCACTTCATTTAAATTTAGTGGGACTTCCAAGTGTAAATGAAATTTGACCCTCTGTGTTGGTTAAAGCCATGAATGATTGCCAATTGTGCATTTCTGTTTACATTAGAGACTGTTTTAGAGGTGCAAAACCAAATCTGCGCCTTGTTACATGTGTGATGTAAATTATTTTAGTAAACCCTGTATTTTCAGTAGGTCACATTTCTTCAATTCTTTCTTTCTTGTTTTTGTTATTGTCATCCTGCTCATATTTACGTTTCTTCCTCCAGGAAGCCTCAAATCAGTACCATCAGGGTTAAACACCTGCACCCTAGAAATGATCAAATTATTTCCTTGGCTTTGCCACAGGGGTGCCATGGTTCTTTTCCTTATAACCCTGAGGATTAATTTCTTTTTTGGTGACAGAGATGTAGGTAGCAGTGGCAATAACAAGGTTGTTTTGTAGGATCCTAGTGAGCCATATGCTTTTAGAAATGTGGACATCAGTAAACTAAATAGTGATACTTTTGTTCCACAAAAGCAATCATCTGTGGGGCCTATATATCAGACATGGTATACATATTCCACATGAGTGCTCTGCAGAGAGGCAGCCAACACCAAGCTGAGACACATATACAGAGGTCATAGGATAGAAAGCATTCCTCTGAGCCTGATGTTGGTTATGTGTATGCTGAAATTGAGACGCCCAATTTCATCCAAGACACACTGATAGCTCTGGACTAAGTCACATATCCCAGGACCACTTTAAGGAGGGTCTCAGTATTCATGTCCCTAAATGCCAATTATCAAAACTACTGACTTACGTGAGTGAGTAATATCCATAACAGAAGCTATGTAGAACTCAGAAAACGAGACGACACAATACAACTTAAAGTGCAAGCTAGCCAACGAGAAGCAGCTCAAAGTACATGCTCTGTTTAGGTAACAGTCAGTTATCAAGCCAAAGAGAAGAAAGATCTCAGTCTGTGATGGTCATCATAGAAGCACCATGGTTTCTGTGCCACTAAGTAAGAATAGGTTGACACTAAGAATAGGTAGACACTAAGAATAGGTTGAATGGACCCATCCCACCCTGTTCAGAATGGCTTCATACTTTAAAACTGATGACAGGATACACACCAAGAGGATATAAAAAGATTTTGTGACTCACATAATGAGGCTTTCTGGGGAATTTCTTGATGGCCCAGTGGTAAGGACTCCATGCTTCCACTGCAGAGGCCCCAAGCTCCATCTCTGGTCACGGACACGTGATCCTACAAGCTGCCCTAGCCAAGGGGGGGAAAAAAAATGTAAGGCTTTCTGGAGATAGTAGGGTAACTCAGAAGTAAGTCCAAAATGAACTGAGAGAGCACATACAGACATTGGCTTGGGGTTTTTATTTCTGTTGGAGTACAAGCCCAAGGTAAGGATTCTCATGTGGGCAGGGAATTTCCCACCAGCTCCAAAGAAGGGAGCATCCAGGCTTCCTGAACTTTTCCAGATGTGGGGCCAAAGGGGAAGAGAGAAGGGTGAGCTTAAAATATGATGGAGGTTAAACTCTAAGATATACAGTCATACTATTTATGACAAATGTGCCTGGAAAATACATAATGCTAAACTGTTCCAGGAAGTACCCAGGATTACCAGTGATTTTTAATTTTATTATCATTTCTAGAAAGTATAAGTTATTCTGCACAAATAATATTAGATTAAAACAATGGAACCAAATATTTACACTTTTATGATATAAGAAAATAAGTAAATACATACTTCTATGATAGTCTCAGTAGAAGTGCATAGCTCATGTTTTTCTTGGGGCTTCCCTGATAGCTCAGATGGTAAAGAATCTGCCTGCAATACAGGAGCTCTGGGTTCAGTCTCTGCGTTGGGAAGATCCCCTGGAAGACAGCATGGCACCTCACTCCAGTATTCTTGCCTGGAGGATCCCATGGACAGAGGAGCCTGGCTACAGTCTACTGAGCCTGGCTACAGACTGCAATCCATGGGGTTGCAAAGAGTTGGACACAACTGAGTGACTAAGCACAGCATGCTTTTCTCAAAATTAAATCTGCCTCTGTGAATATGGATAAATACTATACAGGACTATTAGTAATGTTATAACATTGATTTTAATTTTTATGTTAATTTGATTATTATCAACATTTTTAAAATTGTAGTCAATCTTTATGGTTTTTGAAACTGTAGATTAAAGTGAATTTAGTTATTATCTAATTAATTAACATTTTGTAAGCACTTTTCAGAAGCATTTAAGTGATTTACTTAATGCTTCCAAAAAAAGAAGCTAGAATATAAAATTCTCAATATATTGCTGTTCTAATATTACATTCCAGAAAGTGACAATGACTTTACCTCCCAAGATAGTCAATTTCTTCATTTTTTAGATGAATACAATAAGGTGTATCAATCTATTTTGGATTGATAATAGAAAAAATCATTCTACACCTTACTGAAGGGATTAATTATAACAAATATATGCAAAATTATCTATCTATACATGACATTTACACAAAAATATACTAAATATATTTAGGAGAGTTTAGCATTCATATACAGATATAAAACTCACTAGTACATTTTAGTCAGCAATAATGACCATTATACCTTGTAATACATGTATTCAAGTTCTAAACTACTCAGTATTAAATTATTCATTCACTTCCTCTAAGCACACAATGACATATTGCCTAACTTAATATTAGCCTTTTTATTAGTTCAATAAAATAGTTCAGTATCTTAACGTGTTCAATTAAGAAACAGTTGCATTCATTCACAAAGGTACATTAAGTTTCACTATGAATTCAAACTCCACTTTATCTTTCAACCATAAAATATAAAAGTAAAATCTACAGTCATGCAATACATATTTAATATCTATTAATTGATTCTTTAGTATTCAAATCTTTGGATGAAATAAATCAAAAAAATAATGAAACTGAATCAGTCAAATAACCTTTGTATTTTCAGGGCTCAGATCATTTTCATATAAGGGATAAGCTTTCACTTTTTAAATTTTAAGCCTCATTGTAATTCAAAGTTGTTATATTATATGAAACTATGATGTCCAGTATGGCAGTTATTAGCCATATGTGGTCTTTTAAATCTCTCTTTCAATTGACAGTGCTTTAGTCACACTAGACCCATTGTCAAAGGCTCACAAGTGGCTAGTAACTACTACATTGGGCAGAGTAGAAAAAGAATAAAAATTAGAGCATATAAGAAAGGTTACAAGATATGGAAGATGTAAAATGGGGCCAAAGTATAAAAAGTACAGAGTGGTTTAGTGTAGAGTAGGAGAACAATTCCTGGATATCCATATACTTAGCCTGTAGATTAGAGTTCTTCAATTATGTGTATCCTGAAATTCCTAAAAATATATCGCATCCTGTTTGCAGATTATACACACAGCTGGCCTATTTTTAAGTAGCATTTTGTATATTTCATTGATTAATTTTTGTTCATTAAAAATTCATAAAATATAGAAATATACAAAGAAATAATCCCCAAAGTCTCAGTAATGGAAACAGTCAAAATTAACTTGGAGAATTTTTTCCTAGAACTTTGCTTTTTCTAGACATAATATTAAAATGATTACTAATTCTCTCTTACTGAATGCAAAGTTTCAGTATGTTCACACAACTGTATATAAATCCCAAGGTACCACACATTTTCTTATAAAATATTATAAAATCTTATAAAAGATTATTCTTACCTGTTTTACATATTTGGAGTCACAATGTATAAATAAAAATCTATACATATATTTTACTTATAATCCTAACAATTTTCTATCAAAATTAATTTCTAATCCTTCATTTAAGCTATTGTCACTTCTCTGATTATGAAACTGTAGAATAGTAGGAAACACTAACATTTATTTTAAGAAATATCACCCATAGTCTTATTTTATCTGTTCATGTATTCTTAGAGAGATGCTTATTCAAAGCAATGAACTTTATTCTTTAAATCTGTTCTACTTATGAGAGATTAGTCCCTGGTCTTAGTATGTGATTTGCTATTCCTCTTTAAGAATGTGCTAAAAGTTAAAAGCAGCAATTTTAACATTATGTCCAAAAAGCAAGGGGGATTACTACTTTTATAGTAAAGAATGAAATGTTACAACAGGATCACTATACCTATTAGTGAAAAATAAATTCCAGAAGTGGTTGAGTAGGACTTTGAACATTCTTTCATCTTTCACTGATTAACTATGTGGGGAAATCTGATGCGGTTAATTGTAGAGAAAAAATACAAAATTCAAGACCAATAAAATGTATACGAAGTAATACAAACATACACACACACACACATACACACACACACACACACACACACACACACATACATATATATATATCTTGGAGAAGAGAAGGAGAAGGCAATGGCAACCCACTTCAGTACTCTTGCCTGGAAAATCCCATGGATGGAGGAGCCTGGTAGGCAGCAGTCCATGGGGTCGCTAAGAGTCAGACACGACCAAGTGACTTCACTTTCACTTTTCACTTTCCTGCATTGGAGAAAGAAATGACAACCCACTCCAGTATTCTTGCCTGGAGAATCCTAGGGACGGGGGAGCCTGGTGGGCTGCAGTCTATGGTGTCGCACAGAGTCGGACAGGACTGAAGTGATTTAGCAGTGGAGAAGAGAATAGCTACCACTCCAGTATTCTTGCCTGGAGAATTCCACGATCAGAGAGGCCTGGTGGCCTGCAGTCCATGGGGTCAAAAAAGAGTTGGACACAATTGAGCAACTAACACACACATACAGATGTATATTTCTAGAACTCAAACCAGTATTATAATTCAGCTTTGTTACAATTTTGAAAAAAGCTAGACATGTCAGTTTGATTTTCCCCCAAAAGTCCTGAAACAAACACAATATTACAGATTAATTTCTTGGAGAAGTGATCCACATAGTACAAGTGAAGAAGCAGAAAAGAGTGACAGATGAAAGACAGTAGTCAATAAAAGGTGATCTTACGAGTAAGCTATGAAATGCACAAGTGAAGCTCAATTTTCTTGGAAATAACAAAGAAACTGTGTAAAATGTCCTCAGAATTATTCTAAAAAAAAATGAAGACATGAGAATATTTAACCTCTGGCCATGGTCTATCCAGACTATGTATTGAGATGGAGATTATGAGAGATAACTTCATCCAGGGCCAAGAAACTGGATGCATATTATCCCACTGGTGAACCAAGCTAGCTTCCATGGTGCTATAGGAAGTCCTCAGTTAAAGAAGCAAACAGACATGTACATGAGTTGGAAACCTGTCAGCACTGATATACAGGGTCTTCTGAAAATTTATTTGGACTCAGAATTGGCTAAGATAATGTAAAGTACTGCATTTACACTGACTTTTACAGTTTACCCATTTCAGCATTCAAATCAGGCCATGCCCTACACTGATGTATTTCTGTTATGGGAACATTACAGTAATGGCTAGCCATAGTTAAAAAAATGATGTGATACTGGAAGGTAAGTCCACAGGCTGGGATCCTTGTGTTACAACTACACTAAAGACTATAGCTAACACTTATTTCCTTTATTAATCAACTATAACTCTCATCTTTGGCTAGTACTTCAGCTGATTGATTTTTGTCACTATGCTTCAGTTCAGTTCAGTTCAGCATGCTCAGTCATGTCTAACTCCTTGAGACTCCATGGACTGCAGCACTCCAGGCACTCCGGTCCATTGCCAACTCCTGGATTTTACTCAAACTAATGTCCATTGAGTCGGTGATGCTATCCAACAATCTCTTCCTCTGTCGTCCCTTTCTCCTCCTGCCTTCAATCTTTCCCAGCATCGGGGTCTTTTCAAATAAGTCAGTTTTTCACATCAGGTGGCCAAAGTATTGGAGTTTCACCTTCAACATCAGTCCTTCAAGTGAACACCCAGGAGTGATTTCCTTTAAGATGGACTGGTTGGATTTCCTTGCAGTCCAAGGGACTCTCAAAAGTCTTCTCCAACACCAAAGTTCAAAAGCATCAATTCTTTAGCACTCAGCTTTCTTTATAGCCCAACTGTCATATCCATACATGACTACTGGAAAAACCATAGGTTTGACGAAAGGGACCTTTGTTGGCAAAGTAATGTCTCTGCTTTTTTAATATGCTGTCTAGGTTGGTCATAATTTTCTTCCAAGGAGTAAGTGTATTTTAATTTCACAGTTGCAGTCACCATCTGCAGTGATTTTGGAGCCCAAAAAATAAAGTCTGCCACTGTTTCCACTGTTCTTCCATCTATTTGCCATTGATAAGACCAGATGCCATGATCTTAATTTTCTGAATGTTGAGCTTTAAGCCAACTTTTTCACTCCCCTATTTCACTTTCATCAAGAGGCTCTCTAGTTCTTCTTCACTTTCTGCCATAAGGGTGGTGTCATCTGCATATCTGAGGTTATTGATATTTCTCCTGGCAATCTTGATTTCAGCTTGTGCTTCTTCCAGCCCAGCGTTTCTCATGATGTACTCTGCATATAAGTTAAATAAGCAGGATGACAATATACAGCCTTGACATACTACTTTTCCCATTTTGAACCAGTCTGTTTTCACATGTCAGTACTTGGATGTAGTCTCAAAAACAACAGAATGATTTCTGCTCATTTCCAAGGCAAACCATTCAGTATCACAGTAAAGTAAGTCTATGCCCCAACCAGTAATGCTGAAAAAGCTGAAGGTGAATGGTTCTATGAAGACCTACAAGACCATCTAAAATTAACACCAAAAAAGATGTTCTTTTCATTATATGGAACAGGAATTCAAAAGTTAGAAACACCTGGAGTAACAGGCAAATTTGGGCTTGCAGTACAGAATGAAGCAGGGCAAAGGCTAATAGAGTTTTGCCAAGAGAACGCACTGGTCACAGCAAACACACTCTTCCAATAACACAAGAGAAGGCTCAACATATGGACATCACCAGATGGTCAACATCAAAATCAGATTATATTTTTTGCATCCAAAGGTGGAGAAACTCTATACAGTCAGCAAAATCAAGACCAGGAACTTATTGTGGCTCATAAACTCCATATTGCCAAATTCAGACTTAAACTGAAGAAAGTAGAGAAAACCACTAGACCATTCAGCTATGACCTAAATCAAATCCCTTACGATTATACAGTGAAAGTCATAAAGAAATTTAAGGGACTACATCTGATAGACAGAGTGCATGATGAACGATGGGCAGAGGTTTGTGACATTGTACAGGAGGCAGGAATCAAGACCATCCTCAAGAAAAAGAAATACAAAAAAACAAAGTGGCTTTCTGAGGAGGCTTTACAAATAGCTGTGAAAAGAAGAGAAGTGAAAAGCAAAGGAAAAAAGAAAAATATACCAATTTGAATGCAGAGTTCCAAAGAATAGTAAGGACAGATAAGAAAGCTTTCCTCAGCGATCAATACAAAGAAATGGAGGAAATAGAATGGGAAAGACTAGAGATCTCTTTAAGATAATTAGAGATGCCAAAGGAACATTTCATGCAAAGATGGGCTCAACAAAGGACAGAAATGGTATGGACCTAACAGAAGCAAAAGATATTAAGAAGAACTGGCAAGAATACATGGGAGCACTATACAAAAATATCTTCACAACCCAGATAATCATGATAGTGTGATCACTTACTTAGAGCCAGACATCCTGGAATATGAAGTCAAGTGGGCCTTAGGAAGCATCACTACAAACAACGCTAGGGGAGGTGATGGAATTCCAGTTGAGCTATTTCAAATCATAAAAGATGATGCTGGTAAAGTACTGCATTCAATATGCCAGCAAATTTGGAAAACTCAGCAGTGGCCACAAGACTGGAAAAGATCAATTTTCATTCCAATCCAAAAGAAAGGCAATGCCAAAGAATGCTCAAACTACCGCACAATTGCACTCATCTCACGCTAGTAAAGTAATGCTCAAAATTCTGGAAGCCAGGCTTCAGCGATACACGGTTCAGTGAACCGTGAACTTCCAGATGTTCAAGCTGGTTTTAGGAAAGGCAGAGGAACCAGAGATCAAATTGCCAATATCTGCTGGATCATCGAAAAAGCAATAGAGTTTCAGAAAAAACATCTATTTTTCATTTACTGACTATGCTAAAGCTTTTGACTGTGTGGGTGACCACAAACTGTGGAAAATTCTGAAAGAGATGGGAATACCAGACCAGCTGACCTGCCTCTTGAGAAATTTATACGCAGATCAGGAAGCAACAGTTACTATGTTTGGACCCTTGTAAAGATACTCCCTGATGGCTCAGACAGTAAAGAATCTGACTGCAATGAGGGAGACCCAAGTTCAATCCCAAGGTCGGGAAAATCCCCTGGAGAAGGGAATGGCAATCCACTCTAGTATTCTTGACTGGAGAATGCCATGGACAGAGGAATCTAGCAGACTACAGTCCATAGAAATGTAAAGAGCTGGACACAAATGAGAGACTAAAACAACAACAAAGATACTCCAGTGAATACTCTGTGTTCTAGCCCTCCTCTTTTCTATCATATAATAACATCCATAGACTCTTGTTATGTAGGCAATTCATCTATTGATATCAATAGTGTAAGACCCGGTTTTGTTTTTTTATTTTTTTCTTGCTGATTTATTGATTGATTGCTGGGCCACCATTTGTACACCAGAATGACCTGGCTGGAAGTATCCATATTTAAATCACTTGAAGGGATTTTTCTCCTTTTATCCAAGTTTCACATTGGTACACATGTATAACATTTCATTTACAACATTGCTTCATCCACACAATTCTGATTTTGTTGATTTAGATGAACTTTTAAGCTAATAAATTAATGCTCTATTGGCTATGTAGCTGATGTAGTTGTAGGAACAAAGGGTTCCACAGACCAATTTAATTATTGTTGTATCTTCTTCACCCTAAAATAGATCATTTGCCCTAACGAGATGTTATATGTGATTTTCTTAATACATTGTTATTTCAGGCACATTATGATCTTTCAGCCGTTTTGCAAAAGCATCAAGAGCAGAAAAGGCAATTCCACACCCAAAATAAATGTCAATCCAAAGGAAGAAAACTCACTACCACCTCTAAGATGGACAGTATCTCATGTAAACAACTTGACAAGTGATTGGTCTTCTAAAAGAATCACATCACATTTATAATTCAGTGCTGGTCTTTGAAGTTGACAGACTAAACACTAACAGATGCCATCTGTAAGATAAGCCATGGTGAGAGAGAAGGCATGTGGTTGAACCAGTCTAGTTTACATTCATATCACCATGGCTACATTATGCATTGGACTTGCTTAAGATAAAAACTAACATCCACTAGATGGTTTATGCTATCTATTTTTTCAGCACCACTGCTGTGGTGGGTACTTTATGTTCAGTAAGGCCATTGTAATACACACTACAGATTCTCGCACTTTGTACCTACACCTATCCTTTCACACGTATGCTTCTTTCCCAGGCTCACTGGTAAGATCATACAGTTTCACACTCTGAAGTCACTGCTGCTGCTGCTAAGTCACTTCAGTCGTGTCCGACTCTGTGTGACCCCACAGACAGCAGCCCACCACCCTACTACCCGTCAAACCACTGGCCATCCATTCAACTGCTCTTTGAAGCCACCATTACAGGTAAAACCATTGGCTATCACCTAAATATCTATGTAAGCCTTAAGAACAGTTAGCCTAGTCAGTAAAAAAACTGATAATTAAATGGACTGTTCATAGCATTGAGAAGATTTTGAGAAGAAGATGGTGCTTCAGGGTGACAGCAGTTCATTTTCAGTTTTTAATAACTTATCAAGCCAACTAATTTGCAAATGAAATCTGAGTTTCTTTCCCACTGTATCTGCTTGCACTGCATACTAAAACGTATCATTTTCATTTCATGAAGGAAGAATTACTGCCTATTTAATAACATATCTCATAAAATCTTACAATAGCCAACTCATGATGAGCATATCTGATTTTGTACTGATAATTACTTGGTGCTCCATAATCAAGCCCTCAGATTCTAGAAACACCAAGAGTTTCTTTTCAGTATTGGGTATATCTCTTTTGCAGAAGACATGGTCATATTCTGGACTCATAAGAGTCGGTACTATGATTCTCCTATAGAGTACTGCCTCACAGATACAATTACCTACATTGAGTACCTACAGCATAATTTTAGCAGCTGAGTCATATGGCCTGAGTGCAATGAAAGTTACACCAGACGCTGCCTGGCTCTACTGCAGAGATGCCTTTTATTTTTGAGACCTATTTGAATATGAAATTCTTTTAAGTGACTCGTTAGATTATATGGGGCAATTTTTCCAAATGTTCTATATATTACTTTTACAATTTGCAGGTGCCAACAACTGGAGTCTCTTTCTTAGTGGTAAGGTGTACAAGATGGGCTGTTTTTCAGGGTATATATCACTGGACTCTGAAAATCTTTACCAATATAACAGACTGCCAAAATTTTGTGGATGTTATCTCATATGATCTTGCATGCCTGTGTCTAAACAGGACATCCAGATACTTTACACTTCCTGTATATCATGCTTAACTAGCAACACAAATTTAATAACAGACTTCCATGATATTTTAAAGAATATAAAAATAACTATGGTCCCTCCAGATTATATACTGAAATGGAGATATGGGAGATAACCTCAGCCAGGGTCCAGAAAGTAGACACATACTATGATTTTTCCTTTGTATATGTTCTGTCCTTTATCTCTCAGTAGTTTTCAACTCTTTGTTACAGCATGGACTGCAGTGCCCCAGGCTCCTTTGGCCATGGGGATTCTCCAGGCAAGAATACTGGACTGGGTTGCCTGGCCTTCCTCCATGGCATCTTCCCAACCTAGGGATTGAACCCAGATCTCCTGCATTGCAGGTGGATTCTATACCAGCTGAGTTACCAGGAAAGTCCTTGTGAATGTGTGTGACCTCTTTTTGATGGACTTTTCTGATGAGGATGGAAAAGATGAAATTACTAAATGCTAGTGGCTGTTTTAACCTGTTTATTAAAAATACAATATTTGATATAACAGCTACAATTTGGACTATAATTGGATAAATTTGGAATAGTCCACTGTCATTCAAGGCCTCCATGGTGATTCAGATGGTAAAGAATCTGCCTGCAATGTGGGAGACCTGGGTTTGATCCCTGGGTTGGGAAGATCCTCTGGAGAAGGGACTGGCTACCCATGCCAAGTATTCCTGCCTGGAGAATTCCATGGACGGAGGACCCTAGTGGGCTACAGTCCATGGGGTCACAAAGAGTCAGACACAACTGAGAGACTAACATTTTTGCTGTCATTCAACATGATCTGTGTAACTTTTACCGGCACCATATTGATTGACTGAATATTAACATCATGCAGACTACCAGGGTATCTTTTAAATATTTCAGAGTAGCAATTCCTACTATCCCACTTAGTATATGGCTGAGTGAGGTGATTTCAGGAACTTTTAATCAACATTCTTACAATACTGACATTTTTCCCACAGTTAGAGAGCTGTGATGGTGCAATGATTTACTGCCAATTTTAACTCAACTCAGAAGCCACACAGATGACCATAGAATTAATCCATGAATCCACTGTATTTTTTGTGAGATGGCCATGACATAGGGTATTTTTTTTTAAATCAGTTATTTAGTAGGTCCCAGCTATAAATGAAAATAATAACATTTCAGGTTATTTTGATTCTAAGTCTGATCATAACTTATATTCAACAGATATTGACATATATGGCATTTTTTTTATTGTACAGTTGGTCTGGTAGGTATTCTTGGATCTCTTTAAGGAACAGTTTAGGGTAAGATTTATTATATGAACATATAGCAGTATAACAGAGTTCATCCTGAAAAGAAGCAAGTCTTCCCTTCAATCGCTTTTCAGATCATGTTTTTCCATTATGTTAGCTGACATCCACTGTTTGGTCTCCAGCTTTTGCTACTTTTTGGTTATGTAATGAGCAGAATCCATGTTACTAACTCAAAGGAAAAAAAAAAATAAGAAGAATCTATGGTAAGGGCAAATTAAACAGACCGTATTCTTTAAAACAGCTTTGACTATTTACCATTACCACGATTCCGTTTTTGTTTTTGACTTTGACCTCCTCTTTTATTTTTTTCATTCTTATTGAAGTACAGATGATTTACAAGGTTGTGCTAGTTTTAGGTGTACATCAAAGTGCATCAGTTTTACAAATACATATAGCCACTCGATTTTAGATTCTTTTCCCATATAGGTCATCACGGAGTACTGAGTTCCCTGTGCTCTCAGTAAGTTCTTATTAGTTACCTATTTTTATATAATGTGTGTATATAGATTCTTATAGATTCAAAGGTCCCATAGCTTTCAAATGCTCGATATGGTAAATAAGCCAGTACATCCTATTTTTTCCTTATACTTTATCCCAATCTTCCCCGAGTAGGAGATTCAGTAACTGTTATTCCAGAAACCCATAGACTATCACCAAGCCACTTAATACCAATAGTGGGGCTCTTGTTATCTGTATGTGGACTGATTCAATTTCTGAATGTCACTCTGAAAATCTTAAGTTACTTTTGGTACCCAGTCCCTTGACTTTGGTTCCTTCATGAGTAAAACCTGAGACAAAGAGGTAGGTTTAGGCAGTGTTCTGAGAAGTAAATTTATGAAGCTCAAGTAAGGTAGAGGAAAAATTTTGACAGACAAACAATTCCATTTATTTATACCTTAAATAAAAATATTGCTGCCATCAGCAATTACGGTTAAATTCTCTGAGAGTCCTATGAGGAGCTGCAAAGAATGAACCTCAGGATGTTTTCAGTAACAGGTTAATTGGAGTGTTTATCTCTTACTCTCATCCCCCAGTTTTGATGATTGTCCCTGAGTTAAATCTGGCGTTTCTGCAATATCTTACACATGAGATTCAGTCAGCTCGGAAAGATGCAGATACCAGGTGGGGGACAGGCACTGTCAGCCTCAATGAAAACTCTCCATCACAGATTTACTAGAAAGAATATATATGGATAAGCGGTATCTGCTCTGAGGCATTAGGGAAAATCTAGCATGGCAAAGCTGTTAAAATTAAATGTGGTGCATGCAATACTCATCATTTTTCTTTCTGAAACAGGAATCTGACTGTACAAAATGACTCAAACTACAGAGATGGAGGGACAACCAGGCTTAGGCATTGGGATGGATATTCTCCAGAACCAAGCTCCAATCTTCCTTCTCTTTTTCAGGTTGTATTAAGATAGAATAAATTTTATTTATAATCCCTGGGACTGCTGCTCTGGCTTCTTGTCTTGTTCAGTCAGAGGATCCAGCAACTGAGCAGAGGGCAGGTAGAGGAAAAGGCTGAGATGTTTATTCTCCTCACTACCTCACAGCTCTGTTATGGGTTTGTTACGCCTAACCCTTCAGGACACACATGGATTGGACAGCTCCTCCAAAAATGTATAGCTCGTGTCACATTTAAGAAAAAGCTCCCACCCCACCCCACCCCCACCTCCCATAATTAGGATTCTCCAGAGAAACAGAACCAATAGTGTCACCTGCAAAGCCCATTAATAATTCCTGGAAATAAAAATAGAATGTGTGTAATAAAATAAAGTCTAACCATTTTCCAGAGAAGGCAATGGCAACCCACTCCAGTACACTTGCCTGGAAAATCCCATGGACGGAGGAGCCTGGTTACTACTGTACACGGGGTCCTGAAGAGTCAGACACTACTAAGTCACTTCACTTTCAGTTTGATGCATTGGAGAAGGAAATGGCAATCCACTCCAGTATTCTTGCCTAGAGAATCCCAGGGACAGAGGAGCCTGGTGGGCTGCCGTCTTTGGGGTCGCACAGAGTCGGACAGAGTCTTCTCGTTTGTTGCTTAGCCTAGTCTCACTTGCTCACAGGGTGTGGTGTGCAGAGGCCTTGACTCCACCCTGGCACCTCAGACCAGAGGTCTTTGTGTGGAACAGCTGCAGTGCCATGTTAGCTCAGGACCCTGTAGAAACGCTATGCAGGAAACAATTCAAGATGGCGGCGGCGGCCTCGTGCAGAAAAGCTGTGCCCAGCACTGCACTCAGGAGCCTTGAGCAAAAACTCCACCCACCCTACGAGAACTCTGCCTACTTCCCTCCCAACTGACAGCAGCCCCGCCTACTGCCTGGGGGGAGAGTGCTGAAGCCCTGAGCTGGAGAAGCTGCAAGCACTGCAGGAGCAGGCTGGAAGCCCTTTTTTTAAAACTGCCTGAATCAGGGTACAAGCTAGTCCCAGGGTACTGCTGGCCAAAAAGTACTGCAAAAGCTGTAGGACTAGGGAACCAGGTCCAGGAGGAAGCCGTACAGAATTTCAAAGACATGCCAATGGTGCACAGAACCGAGAAGCAAAATCATTTTCTTCTAGTATCTCACGAGTGCTCGCCACTGACAGCTTCACTGTCAGCTGGCAAAGAAAAACATAGGGCTAAATTCATTTTAGAGGCAAAATTAAAGAGTAATTTAGGAGCTTAAAGGCAATAAATTGATAACCCATACACATCTATATAAAATATAAAATTAGATATTTTTGAATGTTCTATGTTACCATAGATCATCCTTCCTAAAGGATGGTCCTTCATTTATTATGTCTCCGTGTGTGTGTGTGTGTGTGTGTGTGTGTGTGTGTGTGTGTGTATGTGTGTGTGTGTGTGTGTGTGTCTTAGTCCCATAGTCACTCGGTCATGTCAGACTCTTTGTGACCCCATGGACTGCAACCTGCCAGGCTCTTCTGTCCATGGGATTCTCTAGGCAAGAATACTGGAGTGGGGAGGCGTTTCCTTCTTCAGGAAATCTTCCCGACACAGGGATGGAATCCAGGTCTACCTGCATTGCGGGCAGATTCTTTACCATCTGAGACACTAGGGAAGCCCTCATTTAGTATGGTCCTTCCTAAAACTTAAAACTTTTTAATGTATGGTAGAATTCATGACTTATTTTATATATCTAAAAAAAAGAAAAAAAAATGCCAGAAATGAAATCTCTTTTTCAGATAGGACAATGGTAGTATTTAATTTTAAGATGTACTAATGAATTCCATCTAAAAATATACTCCTACATCTTTTAAAATTGAACAAGTGGAGGCAATTTGTTATATAACTTCAAGAACTCATCTCCTTAACCATTACATTCTTAGTCCTTGACAGAAGTTTTGTATTTGAAAAGATTGATATATTTTGACATCCTTCAAAAATTTTAAGGCGTTTACTAAATATAATGTGGCAAAGGGTACTGTCACAATTACAATTATTCCTGAGTTAAATCAGGAGCACTGATTCTTCTTCAGTCATATGACTGGGTTACCAAAGGTTACTAGATGAAATTGTTAACAAACCCAAATGGTCTCTATGGTCATGATCGTGTGTGAGTGTGTGCCCAGTCACTTAAGTCGTGTCTGATTCTTTGAAACCCTGCCAGGCTCCTCTGTCAGGCTTCTCTGCCCATAGGATTTCCAAGGCAAGAATACTGGAGTGAGTTGTCATTTCCTTGATCTTTCCAACCCAGGGATCAAACACACATCTCCTGAATTGGCATGCGTTTTTTACTGCTGAGCCACCTGGGACGCCCATGGCCATGATCACTGGCAGACAGTTTCCATAAGAACAGAATAGAAAGTACAGACAAACATTTCTATGGGAAGGATATTAAAGTTATTCAGTCTTTATTTTCATAGTTTTATCTTTTGTGTTTATAAAGGATAATAAATAGAAAGTTTATATGGTGTAGTGTTGAAGTTTATGACTGATTTGTAAATGGGTCTGGGTTTTAAATCACAAACCCACTACATTTGGTATGTTTTAATGACAAACCAAACACAATATTAGTTTATATTCACTAAAATTCTACTCTATTCTCAGAAATTTTATGGCAGACACTTAAAATTTCTATTGAAACATCCTTTTATGAAATAAAATAAAAATTATGCTAACATATAACAGGGAAAGGCATAAGTAAATATATATGTTAGCATAATTTCATTTTATTAATTTCTAGTTAAAAAAATAATTTTGTCACCTCCTTAGGCATGCAGTAATTTGTGATGAATGCCAAAATTTCATAAAAGGATAAGTTTCAATAGAAATTTTAAGTGTCTATCATAAAATATATATTTACCTATGCCTTTCCCTGTTATGGTGACTTCCCTGTGGCTCAGATGGTAAAGCATTTGCCTATAATGTGGGATACCTGGGTTCAATCCCTGGGTCAGGAAGATCCTCTGGAGAAAAAAATAGCAACCCACTCCAGTACTCTTGCCTGGAAAATCCTATGGACGGAGGAGCCCAGCAGACTACAGTCCATGGGGTCACAAAGTGTCGGACACAGATGAGAGACTTCACTTTCTTTTACTTTCCCTGTTATAGACTCATATATGTCAAAAGAGAACTTGTATGTAATCTCAAACAACTTTCTTGCCTCTTTACCTGAACAAATTCAACATTTGACTTCAGCAAATATCTTAGCCTGAAAATGCTTTAAATTATACACAATATTTTTCATATTATCTACCAAATTAAAATAATATTATGATAGGAATGAGTGGCCATAAAACAGATTGTCTAAGGGATTTTTTTTTTTCAGTGAATGGGGAAAGTTTTACTAATTTAATCTTGACACTAAGTATAAGCTAAGTCTTCCTCAGACATACTAGACAATCTCCCTGGCTCTCAACCCTCTTGATATGAACCCTCTGTTTTGGTTTTTATTTGCCTAAATGTTTTGTTGTTTGAAATTTATAATATTAACTTTGTTGCATATTAGATTCAAGGTAATTTGAAGCTTAAAATTAAACTTCTAGATTTCTATTTATGACTAGATTACAGAAAATGTGTTCATTTTTAAAATTTAAAATTTGCTACTTGGCAAGAATACACAGAATAACTGTACAAAAAGATCTTCATAACCCAGATAATCACGATGTTGTGATCACTCACCTAGAGCCAGACATCCTGGAAGTCAAGTGGGCCTTAGGAAGCAGCATTATGATCAAAGCTAGTGGACGCGATGGAATTCAAGTTGAGCTATTTCAAATCCTAAAACATGATGCTGTGAAAGTAATTCAATAAATATGCCTTCAAATTTGGAAAACTCAGCAGTGGCCACAGGACTGCAAAAGTCTGTTTTCATTCCAATCCCAAAGAAAGGCAATGCCAAAAATGCTCAAACTGCCGCACAATTGCACTTATCTCCCATGTTAGTAAAGTAATGCTCAAAATTCTCCAAGCCAAGCTTCAGAAATACATGAACCATGAACTCCCAGATGTTCAAGCTGGTTTTAGAAAAGGCAGAGGAATCAGAGATCAAATTGTCATGATGATCTGCTGGATCATGGAAAAAGCAAAAGAGTTCCAGAAAAACACTTATTTCTGCCCCATTGACTGTGCCAAAGCCTTTGACTGTGTGGATCACAATAAACTGTGGAAAATTCTGAAAGAGATGGGAATGAAGACTACCTGACCTGCCTCTTGAGAAATCTGCATGCAGCTCAGGAAGCAACAGTTAGAACTGGACATGGAACAACAGACTTGTTTCAAATAGGAAAAGGAGTATGTCAAGGCTGTATATTGTCATCCTGCTTATTTAATTTATATTCAGAGTACATCATGAGAAACCCTGAGCTGGATGAAGTACAAGCTGGAATCAAGATTGCCAGGAGAAATGTCAATAACCTCAGGTATGCAGATGACATCACCCTTATGGCAGAAAGCAAAGAGGAACTAAAGATCCTCTTGATGAAAGTGAAAGAGGAGAGTGAAAAAGTTGGCTTAAAGCTCAACATTCAGAAAAATAAGATCATGGCGTCTGGTCCCATCACTTCATGGCAAATAGATGGGGAGTGGAAAAATTGGCTGACTTTGTTTTTTGGGCTCAAAATCACTGCACAATTTGACTGCAGCCATGAAATTTAAAGATGCTTACTCCTTGGAAGGAAAGTTATGATCAACATAGGCAGTATATTAGAAAGCAGAGACATTACTTTACCAACAAAAGTCCATCTAGTCAAAACTATGGTTTTTCCAGTAGTCATGTATGTATGTGAGAGTTGGACTATAAAGAAAGAGCCCTGAATAATTGATGATTTTGAACTTTGGTGTTGGAGAAGACTCTTGAGAGTCCCTGGGGCTGCAAGGAGATCCAACCAGTCCATCCTAAAGGAGATCAGTCCTAAGTGTTCAGTGGATGGACTGATGCTGAAGCTGAAACTCCAATACTTTGGCCACATGATGGGAAGAACTGACTCATTTTAAAGATCCTGAAGCTGGGAAAGATTGAAGGCAGGAGGAGAAGGGGATGACAGAAGATGGGATGGTTCCATGGCATCGCCGACTCGATGGAGATGAGTGTGAGCAGTCTCCAGGAGTTGGTGATGGACAGGGAGGTGTGGCATGCTGTAATCCATGGGGTTGTGAAGAGTCAGACACGACAGAGCGACTGAACCGAACTGAACTCGGTTACTAAAAAAAAGGAAGACAATTACTTTAATATATGGTGCATTTTTTTTTGTTTTTTTCTTTTTTTGATTTTTGTCAATTTGTAACTGAGTCAGATGCTAAATTGCTCAAAATCCTGGAGGGAACTTCATGGCACACACAAACTGGTAACTGAATAATGTTTACTGAGGACATGGCCACAGAAATGTGCTTAGATTTAAGGAACCCACAAAAAGATGATGAAGCTCCCAGCATCAACTATACTGAGGCAATGCCACTGTCTTTATGGCTGAGGAAGAAGAGGGGCAGAGCAACAAGAATGAATACTGCAAGTTACCGTTCCTCATTTCTTTGCATCTCTTCTTGACGCCATTCATTGACCAATATCAACTAGAAGCCAGAGGTCAGGGGAGCACAGATGATGTACGAAGGCTGTGTCAGTCTTTCAGGGTGCAGAGAAATACACAAGATGGCCAAATTTATATTTGGGAGACAAAACAAAATATTCAATACTCATGCAAAACCAGGATAACTTGCTCTCAAAAAGAAAAAAAAAAAGAAAAAAACAGACAAATGAACAAAAAATCTGGATCTACTTTCTTAATTCAAATTTACAAGTTATAATATTCCCTCAACCTAAAATATAAAAAGCATGTACATATTTTTTATTGTTTGTTGGCTGGCATGTAAAATTAACTCGTGCAAATTTTTACTTATTTTACTTTATTTTATAACACAATACAGGTTTTCTTTGGTAGTTTCAATAATAAAGCTTCTCAGAAAATGACTGTCCATGAAACAGAATAATTGATAAAAAGTCAGATAATTAAACTTCTTTCAAAGATGCAGATGAGCTTATCAACAACATATAGCCAAATATTGATATTAGCAACAACAGGGAGCAGAAGGAGGTGAAAAGAAAGTGAAAGTGAAAATCACTCAGACGTGTCCACTCTTTGCGACCCCATGGACTATCCAGTCCATGGGATTCTACAGGCCAGAATACTGGAGCGGGTAGCCTTTGCTTTCTCCAGGAGATCTTCCCAACCCAGGGGTCGAACTCAGGTCTCTTGGATTGCAGGTGGATTATTTACCAGCTGAGCCAACATGTAAGCCCCGAGGGAGGTGAAAGGGTAGTCATATGAGTTAGAGAGGGTAGCCATATGGGAAGTGCCATCTGACACTAGATGTCACTTCAGGTAGAGTGGCATAGAAATCCATGGCAACAAGTAGGAAAGGGTCCTGGTATTCTGGCTTTACTATTTCATTCTCTAATCTACTGGTTGTTTCCACTGATTAAAACTTTTGTTTTTCTTTTTTTATTATTACTATTATTTTACTTTACAGTATTGTATTGGTTTTAGACCCTGATGCTGGGAGGGATTGGGGGCAGGAGGAGAAGGGAACGACAGAGGATGAGATGGCTGGATGGCATCACTGACTCGTTCACATGAGTTTGAGTGAACTCCGGGAGTGGTAATGGACAGGGAGGCCTGGTGTCCTGTGATTCATGGGGTTGCAGAGTCGGACACAACTGAGCGACCGAACTGAACTGAATGAGAGTCCAAGTGCAGAAAGCTCAGTGATGTCTTGCAGAAAGGTCAGTGGCCTGGGTCACATGAAAAATGAAGGGTAAAGAGAGGATCAGAAAGGACAAACAGAAAATATTCAGCAAATAACGGTAATGCGTATTAAAACCCCTAAATTCTATTTCAGAATTTCTATTAATAAAGAGATTTTGAAATCTGATGATTTTCTTTAAAAATGTTCTAACTTTTCAGAGAAAGAAATCTTCTTGGGAAGGCTAATAATACTTTCATATTTGACCATGACAAAACCATATGCTCTCAAAAATAGAAAGAGGTGAAGGAGTGATGTAAAACATTGGAAGTTGGAGACAAAGAATAAATCTAAAATTAAATAAGCTATCCAAATTCATTTTAATAAATACCTATTATTATGACAGGTGATTTCAAATCATGTATCTTGTGAAAATTTGATGGACACTCAAAGTTATGAGTTAGTTTCAAATACGTTCAAGAATAAAATTCTAGACCTTGACAAAGTTAAATGACCTCTAACTTTATGCCTAAGAAAATTTATTTTTAAAACCATAAGAAAACCTTATAATATTTTTGTACTTTAAATTTGGAATTCTTCTTTATTTGACTAAATGTTTTAAAAGGTTTACTGATTTATTTTCTTTCAAGTATATTTTTGTTTTAATGAGGAGCTTAACAGTCATCTTATTATACAAGCAATATCAGTATACACTTTAAACTTTTTTATTATTGAAATATAAAAAGAACAAAAGAGAAATCTATGCTATCTAAATATCAGGAAAATATTACTCTAATCACATTGGGTTTAGCTAAGACATTAACTTCATAAAAATACTACCAGTACTTGGAAACCACAGTTAAAAGTTTGAAATTAGAATGAGTCAGAGAATACTTTAATTACAGTATATTTTCTCGATTATTCTATTGAATTAACATCTGGATTTTCAAATGTATTATATATTTTGTACAAAATTTATGACGTATATATTTGTAGATTCCATTAAAAGCACCTACTTGATACAAATATTATAGCCCTGAAAGTAATGACTTGTTTCATTAGTACATTTTAAAGTTCAAAATATTCAGTATCCTATAGGGAAAAAGAAACAAACAAACAACACATTAAACAAATATAATGATAAAGAAACAATATTTTAGTTTTAATATTTTTAAAGAGTATACATATCTTTTAAATTAAGTTTAAGTAAAATAGACTGTAAAAATTTTAAATGATATTTTCTCCACAGATAACTATATTAAATTAAAGAAAAATAGTCACAGTTAATCTGGGATAGCTGTCATGATTGAAGCATTCTGAAATGACATTTCAATACCTTATTATTATCAAGATTAAATATTTCCATTTTTAAATGTCAGGATTTTTTTTTTTTTTTTATATTAGAACTGAGGTGATTGAAATATTTACCTGGCCTCAGTTTGAATGATCTCGTCTGGAAAGAAACTACTACCTAGTAATAAGACAGATTAGAATTATAATTAGAGTACAAATAAAATAAGGTAATATATTTGCTTTGTTTTCAAATTGCAAGCAGTACAAGTTAGTGTATCTTTTTAAAATACTTTAATTTCTAATATTTTACTAAATTCAGTGGAATGATTTATTAAGCTGAATATCTTTGTTCCATTAAGGGAGTTTATTTGAGGGAAAAAATCTTTTGTAAATTTTTTTAAAAATTACTAATCTTTTCATGTAAAGTGTTTTATTAAAAACTACCACATAGTGAGAAAATAATAAATAATTAAATATAATCTTCAAGAATACATAAACTGAAATTTTATATCTTTGAATACATATCACACCAAATGTGTCAAACAGCTCCTTAATATTAATATTTCCTTTCAGATTTAGTTTGCTTAATGTAGTTCATTCATTTCTCATATAAAAATGACCACACATACACAGTTAAGAATATTCACATTAAATTTTGTACAAATTATAGAAATAATAAGTATAGGATTATCTATTTATTATTTAATAAAAAGTAAATATGAGTAAATTTTATGACAACTAAGCAAGTAAAATGGAACATTTATGCTATTTAGTTTAATACATGACTTTCTAAACCAAACATAAACTCTTACAGTAATTTTATTTCATTTTTTGAATAATGTTTAAATTGCATACATTTTTATGAGTTTGAAAAGAGAAGGGATAATTACATAAATTTCCCATCTTAGCTAATTAACATAGGTAGTTTAATTCATTTCTGTATCAGTTTCTCCTGGGAGGCAACATAAACTGATAGAATGTGAAGTTTGAGAGACCTCTTATATGTCAGTACAGATGTATTGATACTTTTGAACTGTGGTGTTGGAGAAGACTCTTGAGAGTCCCTTGGGCTGCAAGGAGATTCAACCAGTCCATCCTAAAGATCAGTCCTGAATATTCATTGGAAGGACTGATGTTGAAGTTGAAACTCCAATACTTTGGCCACCTGATATGAAGAAATGACTCATTTGAAAAGCCCCTGATGCTGGGAAAGATTGAAGGCGGGAGGAGAAGGGAATGACAGAGGATGATAGTTGGATGGCATCACTGACTCAATGGACATGGATTTGGTTAAACTCCAGAAGTTGGTGATAGACAGGGAAGCCTGGCATGCTGTAGTCCATGGGGTCGCAGAGAGTTGGACACGACTGAGTGACTGAACTGAAGTGAACTGAACTGATGCATTATACTCTAAATCTTAGAGTTTATTTCTATAAAAGTGGAACAGATAATAATTGTCATATTAATATTTATGCAGTGAAACCTGAACTACCTCATCAAGTGTAATAAATTACGATTTTAAACAGGCTCCCAGTAATTTTCCAGGTCTTGCCTCCAAGTAAGTTCAGCTTGGGTCTCTTTTTGCTGCTGAATAAGAAAAAGATTTTAATTACAGAATTGTTTTGATTTTGGAATGGCAGATAAAGGAATATAGACTTCAATCACTGTACTCACCACATGAGTGAGAAAACTACTGCAGGAGTTAAATTTCCTACATAACACAGCAAGACAGTGAATTCGGGATTAAAACGATGCAATAGTTTTTAGACCCTAAGTTTAGTCACTTCACTCTGCTACCTTTATAAGATTATTTTAATGATAAAGAAAACTAGTTCATTCAGATTTCTTTTCACCACTGCCCTGTGGAAAGTCCTGTTTAAGTCAACTTCCTTCTCTCTTTCTCAGCATTTTTTCTTGTCCCTTGAAACTTCCCCCAAAGTCTCCATTTGTATCCTGGGAAATAATTCTCCAGGAATAGGACCCATATACTATAATTTTTTCTCACTACAGTCTTATTCTGAAACATTCCTACATTCTTATTCTGAAAATCACATTTACATGTGCTTTCTGTGATTTGGAATCACCAACTTCCACTTATTATTTTTCTTTTGACCACTACTCTGCTGCTGCTAAGTCGCTTCAGTTGTGTCCGACTCTGTGCAACCCCATAGACAGCAGCCAACCAGGCTCCCTGGTCCCGGGATTCTCCAGGCAAGAACACTGGAGTGGGTTGCCATTTCCTTCTCCAATGCATGAAAGTGAAACGTGAAAGTTAAGTCACTCAGTCGTGTTTGACTCCTAGCCACCCCATGGACTGCAGCCTAGCAGGCTCCTCTGTCCGTGGGATTTTCCAGGCAAGAGTACTGGAGTGGGTTGTTATTGCCTTCTCTGACCACTACTCTAGTCTTCATCAATTTTTAAGTATAAATTCAATCAATAATGTCATTTAGAAAACAATGCTGGAAATATGGAAAATGAGAGGGTAAATAAAACCAGTGAAGAATTTGATTCTCTAACTAATGAGGGAAAAAATAGACAACAGAGGATTCACCATTGGTGAAGAGTTCATATTTAATGAAAATTATTTTGGGTATCTTCTAGTATCTTGGATGAAATGTCTAAAAGTTTTATAGAATTGAAAACTAGCTGTGAATATTTTCATTCCCTTAAACACTAGCTATAATTATGAATTAACTATAACCAAGATAGAGAGTTTAGTAAAATTAGTGTGATAAAATCACCTACAATTTATCTAAAAGCTACCGAATTTGGATGTGTTTGCTTTGTCTTTATTTTTAACAACATATTTTAAAGAGTAGTCACAAATATGTGCATAGATTTGGCTCATGGTGAAGTTTTTAATTTACAGTGCTTTTGTTTGTTTGTTTCTGCATTTCCCTGGTGGCTCAGCTGATAAAGAATCCATCTGCAGTGTAGGAGACCCAAGTTCTATCTCTGGGTTGGAATGATCTCTTGGAGAAGGGAATGGATACCCACTTCAGTATTCTTGCCTGGAGACTTCCTTAGATAGACGAGCCTGACCAGCTACAGTCCATGGGGTCACAAAAGAATCAGACACAACTGAGCAACTAAACAACACAATGTCTGTATAAACAACACTCACAGTTCTAGTCACAGCCATAAGCCTTTAAAAATAATATATATATATATATATGTACATATGTACAATTTATATAAGCAAAAGTGCTAAATATAGGTATTAATACTTAGAACTATGAGTGGAATTATGAAAGCTCTGTAAATATTGTTATTATATTTTGATTAAAATCTATTGACTTTCCGTAAAAAAAAAACAATGATATTGACAAAATACCATAATACCATTGTCTCCCATATAAACGCTGAAAAATTAAAGCCCAACATCAAAAGAGTGAGTGTTATACCTGAAATCAAACCAAAGTAGGCTCTATCCAAAATCCTTGGTCTTAAAAGCTGTACCGAAATTCCAACAACCCCTTCCCAATAGGAGCCTTACAAATAGCTGTGAAAAGAAGAGAAGCGAAAAGCCAAGGAGAAAAGGAAAGATAAAAGCATCTGAATGAAGAGTTTCAAAGAATAGCAAGAAGAGATAAGAAAGCCTTCTTCAGCGATCAATGCAAAGAAATAGAGGAAAAGAACAGAATGGGAAAGACTAGAGATCTCTTCAAGAAAATTAGAGATACCAAGGGAACATTTCATGCAAAGATGGGCTCAATAAAGGACAGAAATGGTATGGACCTAACAGAAGCAGAAGATATTAAGAAGAGATGACAAGAATACACAGAAGAACTGTACAAAAAGGATCTTCATGACCCAGATAATCACAATGGTGTGATCACTCATCTAGAACCAGACATCCTGGAATGTGAAGTCAAGTGGGCCTTAGAAAGCATCACTATGAACAAAGCTAGTGGAGGTGATGGAATTCCAGTAGAGCTATTTCAAATCCTGAAAGATGATGCTATGAAAGTGCTGCACTCAATATGCCAGCAAATTTGGAAAACTCAGCAGTGGCCACAGGACTGGAAAAGGTCAGTTTTCATTCCAATTCCAAAGAAAAGCAATGCCAAAGAATATTCAAACTACTGCACAATTGCACTCAACTCACATTATAGTAAAATAATGCTCAACATTCTCCAAGCCAGGCTTCAGCAATACGTGAACTGTGAACTTCCTGATGTTCAAGCTGGCTTTAGAAAAGGTAGGGGAACCAGAGATCAAATTGGCAACATCCACTGGATTATGGAAAAAGCAAGAGAGTTCCAGAAAAATATCTATTTCTGCTTTATTGACGATACCAAAGCCTTTGACTGTGTGGATCACAATAAACTGGAAAATTCTGAAAGAGATGGGAATACCAGACCACCTGACCTGCCTTTTGAGAAATCTGTATGCAGGCCAGGAAGCAACAGTTAGAACTGGACATGGAGCAACAGACTTGTTTCAAATAGGAAAAGGAGTATGTCAAGGCTGTATATTGTCATCCTGCTTATTTAACTTATATGCAGAATACATCATGAGAAACGCTGGACTGGAAGAAACACAAGCTGGAATCAAGATTGCCGGGAGAAATATCAATAACCTCAGATATGCAGATGACACCACCCTTATGGTAGAAAGTGAAGAGGAACTAAAAAGCCTCTTGAAGACAGTAAAAGAGGAGAGTGAAAAAGTTGGATTAAAGCTCAGCATGCAGAAAACAAAGATCATGGCATCTGGTCCCATCACTTCATGGGAAATAGATGGGGAAACAGTGGAAACAGTGTCAGACTTTATTTTTTTGGGTTCCAAAATCACTGCAGATGGTGACTTCAGCCATGAAATTAAAAGACACTTACTCCTTGGAAGAAAAGTTATGACCAACCTAGATAGCATATTCAAAAGCAGAGACATTACTTTGCCGACTAAGGTCTGTCTAGTCAAGGCTATGGTTTTTCCAGTAGTCATGTATGGATGTGAGAGTTGGACTGTGAAGAAGGCTGAGCACCGAAGAATTGATGCGTTTGAACTGTGGTGTTGGAGAAGACTCTTGAGAGTCCCTTGGACTGCAAGGAGATCCATCCTGTCCATTCTGAAGGAGATCAACCCAGGGATTTCTTTGGATGGAATGATGCTAAAGCTGAAACTCCAGTACTTTGGCCACCTCATGCGAAGAGTTGACTCATTGAAGACTTTGATGCTGGGAGGGATTGGGGGCAGGAGGAGAAGGGGACGACTGAGGATGAGATGCCTGGATGGCATCACGGACTCGATGGACATGAGTCTGAGTGAACTCTGGGAGTCGGTGATGGACAGGGAGGCCTGGCATGCTGCGATTCATGGGGTAGCAAAAGTCGGACACGACTGAGCGACAGAAAAGAACTGAACTGAACTGAACTGAACTGCTGCAATTCCTCCTTGGAAAAGACAGTACTTCTATTTTTCTGAATGTTATAATTGTTATAGGAAAAATGTAAACAAAGGTCAAACCTAAGCCCCTTAATTGAACAATCTGTTTCATGACCTGTTTGTTCCTGATGGTCACCCAGTTCGTATTTTTTGTTTAATAAACAGAGAGCAGTAGAACTAAGTTTTACCTGAGTCTCTACTTACAAGTGTTTGTGTATTATTTTTGTTCCTGGTCAGTTGCTAAGTCATGTCCGACTCTTTGTGACCCCATGGACTGCAGCACACCAGGTTATCTTTTCCTTTGCTATGTTCTGGAATTTGCTCAAACTCATGTCCATTGAGTCAGTGATGCCATGCAACTATCTCATCCTCAGTGTCCCTTTCTCCTCCTGTCCTCAATCTTTCCCAGCATCAGGGTCTTTTCCAGTGAGTTGTGTCTTCACATCAGGTGACCAAAGTATTGGAGCTTCAACTTAAGCATCAGTCCTTCCAAGGAATATAAAGAGTTGATTTCTTTTGGGATTAACTATGTTCATCTCCTTGCAGCCCAAGGGAACCCAAAGAGCCTTCTCCAGCACCACAGTTAGAAAACATCAATTCTTTGGCACTCAGTCTTCTTTTGAAGAAGGAAATTGCAACCCACTCCAGTATTCTTACCTAGAGAATTCCATGGACAGAGGAGCCTGGTGGGCTGCTGTCCACGGAGTTGCACAGAGTCAGACATGACTGAAGCAACTTAGCAGCAGTAGCAGTCTTCTTTATGGTTCAACTTTCACATCTGTGTATGAACACTGGAAAAAGCATGGCTTTGACTATATGAACCTTTGTCAGCAAAGTGATGTCTCTGCTTTTTAATACACTAAGATTGTCATAGCTTTCCTTCCAAGGAGCAAGTATCTTTTAATTTTATGCCTGCAGTCACAGTCCACAGTAATTTTGGAGCCCAAGAAAATAAAATCTGTCATTGCTTCCATTCCGCCTCCCTCTTCTATTTGCCATGAAGTGATGGGACTGGATGCCATAAACTTAGTATTTTGAATGTTGAGTTTTAAGCCAGTTTTTTTTTTCTTTGTTCACTCTTCTCTTTCACCTTCATCAAGAAGATATTTAGTTCCTCTTCACTTTCTGCCATTAGAGTGGTATCATCTGCATTGCTCAGGTTGTTGATATTTTCCCCAGCAATCTTGATTCCAGCTTGTGATTCATACAGCCTGGCATTTTGCATGGTGCATCTGCATTTAAGTTCAATAAGCAAGGCAGGTGACAATGTACAACCTTGATGTACTCCTCTCCCAATTTTGAACCAGTCCCTTGTTCTGTGTCTGGTTCCAACTGTTGCTTCTGGATTCAAAGGCAGGTTTCTCAGACAACAGGTAAGGTGGTCTAATATACCTATCTCTTTAAGAATTTTCTACAATTTTTTGTGGTGTACACAGTCAAAGGCTTTACTATAGTCAATGACACAGAAGTAGATATTTCTCTGAAATTCCTTGCTTTTTCTATGATTCAATGAATGTTGCCAATTTCATCTCCAGTTTCTCTGTTTTTTTTCTAAATCCAGCTTGTACACCTGGAATTTCTCAGTTCATGTACTATTGCAGCCTAGCTTGAAGGATTTCATGCATTGCCTTGTTAGCAAGTGAAATGAGTGCAGTTGTGTGGTAGTCTGAACATTCTCTGGCCGTGCTCTTCTTTGTGATTCAGATGAAACTGACATTTCCCAGTCCTGTGGCCACTGCTGAATTTTCCAAATTTGCTGACACATTGAATGCAGCACTTTAACAATGTAATCTTTTAGGATTTGAAATAGCTCAGCTAGAATTCTGTCACCTCCAGTAGCTTTGTTCATAGTATTCCTTCTTAAGGCCCACTTAACCTCATTCCAGGATGTCTGGGCTCTAGATGAATGACCACATCATCATGGTTATCGAGATCATTAAGATATTTTTGTATAGTTCTTCAGTGTATTCTTACCACCTCTTCTTAATTTCTTCTACTTCTGTCACATCCTTACCATTTCTGTCCTTTATAATGCCCATTCTTACATGACATTTTCCCTTGATATTTTCAATTTTCTTGAAGAGATTTCTAGTCTTTCTGATTTTATTGTTTCCTCTATTTCTTTGCCTTGTTCACTTAAGAGGGCTTTCTTATCTATGCTTGCTATTCTCTGGAATTTTGCATTCAGTTAAGCATATTTTTCCCTTTCTTCTTTGCCTTTTGCTTCTCTTCTTTTCTCAAATATTTGTAAAGCTCCCCAGACAACCATTTTGCCTTCTTGTATTTCTTATTCTTTGGGATGGTTTTTGTCACTGACACCTGTACAGTGTTACAAATCTCTGTCTGTAGTTGTTCAGGCACCCTTTCTATCAGATCTAATCCCTTGAATCTATTCATTCCCCCCACTATACAATCATTAAGGGATTTGATATATGTCATACCAAAAAGGCCTAGTGGTTTTCCTTACTTTCTTGTGCATTATTAGCTGCTATCAACATATAAAAAATAACGTTCTCTTCAGTTCAGTTCAGTCACTCAGTCGTGTCTGAATCGTTGCGACCCCATGAATCACAGCACGCCAGGCCTCCCTGTCCGTCAATAACTCCCGGAGTTCACTCAGACTCACGTCCATTGAGTCAGTGATGCCATCCAGGCATCTCATCCTCTGTTGTCCCCTTCTCCTCCTGCACCCAATCCCTCCTAGCATCAGAGTCTTTTCCAATGAGTCAACTCTTCGCATGAGGTGGCCAAAGTACTGTAGTTCCAGCTTTAGCATCAGTCCTTCCAAAGAAATCCCAGGGCTGATCTTCAGAATGGACTGGTTGGATCTCCTTGCAGTCCAAGGGACTCTCAAGAGTCTTCTCCAACACCACAGTTCAAACGCATCAATTCTTCGGTGCTCAGCCTTCTTCACAGTCCAACTCTTACATCCAAACATGACCACAGGAAAAACCATAGCCTTGAGTAGATGGACCTTAGTTGACAAAGTAGTGTCTCTGCTTTTCAATATGCTATCTAGGTTGGTCATGCCTTTTCTTCCAAGGAGTAAGAGTCTTTTAATTTCATGGCTGCAATCACCATCTGCAGTGATTTTGGAGCCCCCAAAAAATAAAGTCTGACACTATTTCCACTGTTTCCCCATCTCTTTCCCATGAAGTGATGGGACCAGATGCCATGATCTTCATTTTCAGAATGTAGAACTTTAAGCCAAATTTTTCACTCTCCACTTTCACTTTCATCAAGAGGCTTTTTAGTTCCTCTTCACTTTGTGCCATAAGGGTGGTGTCATTTGCATATCTGAGGTTATTGATATTTCTCCCGGCAATCTTGATTCCAACTTGTGTTCTTCCAGTCCAGCATTTCTCATGATGTACTCTGCATGGAAGTTAAATAAGCAGGGTGACAATATACAGCCTTGACATGCTCCTTTTCCTATTTGGAACCAGTCTGTTGTTCCATGTCCAGTTCTAACTATTGCTTCCTGACCTGCATACAGATTTCTCAAGAGGCAGGTCAGGCGGTCTGGTATTCCCATCTCTTTCAGAATTTTCCACAGTTTATTGTGATCCACACAGTCAAAGGCTTTGAAATCGTCAATAAAGCAGAAATAGATGTTTTTCTGGAACTCTCTTGCTTTTTCCATGATCCAGTGGATGTTGGTAATTTGATCTCTGGTTCCTCTGCCTTTTCTAAAACCAGCTTGAACATCAAGAACTTCACAGTTCACGTATTGCTGAAGCCTGGCTTGGAGAATGTTGAGCATTACTTTACTATAATGTGAGATGAGTGCAATCGTGCGGTAGTTTGAGCATTCTTTGGTAATGCCTTTCTTTTGGATTGGAATGAAAATTGACCTTTTCCAGTCCTGTGGCCACTGCTGAGTTTTCCAAATTTGCTGGCATATTGAGTGCAGCACTTTCACAGCATCATCTTTCAGGATTTGAAATAGCTCTACTGGAGTTCCATCACCTCCGCTAACTTTGTTCGTAGGGATGCTTTCTAAGGCCCACTTGACTTCACATTCTAGGATGTCTGGCTCTAGATGAGTGATCACATCACCATGATTATCTGGGTTGTGAATATCTTTTTTGTAGAGTTCATCTGTGTATTCTTGCCATCTCTTCTTAATATCTTCTGCTTCTGTTAGGTCCATACCATTTCTGTCCTTTATTGAGCCCATCTTTTCATGAAATGTTCCTTTGGTGTCTCTAATTTTCTTGAAGAGATCTCTAGTCTTTCCCATTCTGTTCTTTTCCTCTATTTCTTTGCATTGATTGCTGAAGAAGGCTTTCTTATCTCTTCTTGCTATTCTTTGAAACTCTTCATTCAGATGCTTTTATCTTTCCTTTTCTCCTTTGCTTTTCACCTCTCTTCTTTTCACAGCTATTTGTAAGGCCTCCCCAGACAGCCATTTTGCTTTTTTGCATTTCTTTTCTATGGGGATGGTCTTGATCCCTGTCTCCTGTACAATGTCATGAAACTCATTCCATAGTTCATCAGGCACTCTATCTATCAGATCTAGTCCCTTAAATCTATTTCTCACTTCCACTGTATAATCATAAGGGATTTGATTTAGGTCATACCTGGATGGTCTAGCGGTTTTCCCTACTTTCTTCAATGTAAATTTGGTAGTAAGGAGTTTATGATCTGAGCCAGTCAGCTCCTGGTCTTGTTTTTGTTGACTGTACAGAGCTTCTCCATCTTTGGCTGCAAAGAATATGGTCAATCTGATTTTGGTGTTGACCATCTGGTGATGTCCATGTGTAGAGTCTTCCCTTGTGTTGTTGGAAGAGGGTGTTTGCTATGACCAGTGCATTTTTTTGGCAAAACTCTATTAGCCTTTGTCCTGCTTCATTCCACATTCCAAGGCCGAATTTGCCTATTACTCCAGGTGTTTCTTGACTTCCTTCTTTTGTATTCGAGACCCCTATAATGAAAAGGATATCTTTGTTGGGTGTTAGTTCTAAAAGGTCTTGTAGGTCTTCATAGAACCATTCAACTTCAGCTTCTTTAGCATTACTGGTTGGGGTATATACTTGGATTACCATGATATTGAATGGTTTGCCTTGGAGACGAACAGAGATCATTTTATCATTTTTGAGATTGCATCCAAGTACTGCATTTCAGACTCTTTTGTTGACCATGATGGCTATTCCATTTCTTCCGAGGGATCCCTGCCCACAGTAGTAGATATAATGGTCATCCGAGTTAAATTCACCCATTCCAGTCCATTTTAGTTCTCTGATTCCTAGAATGTCGATGTTCACCCTTGCCATCTTTTCTTTGACCACTTCCAATTTGCCTTTATTCATGGACCTGACATTCCAAGTTCTTATGCAATATTGCTCTTTACAGCATTGGACCTTGCTTGTATCACCAGTCACATCCACAGCTGGGTACTGTTTTTGCTTTGGCTTCATCTTTTCATTTTTTCTAGAGTTATTTCTCCACTGATCTCCAGTAGTGTATTGGGCACCTACTTACCTGAGGAGTTCCTCTTTCAGTTTCCTATCATTTTGCCTTTTCATACTGTTCATGGAGTTCTCAAGGCAAGAATACTGAAGTGGTTTGTCATTCCCTTCTCCAGTGGATCACATTTTGTCAGACCTCTCCACCATGACCCGTCCATCTTGGGTTGCCCCGTGGGCATGGCTTAGTTTCATTGAGTTAGAGAAAGTGGTCCTAGTGTGATTAAATTGACTAGTTTTCTGTTAGTATGGTTTCAGTGTGTCTGCCCTCTGCTGCCCTCCTGCAACACCTACCATCTTACTTGGGTTTCTCCTACCTTGGCCGTGTGGTATATCTTTATGGCTGCTCCAGCAAAGAGCAGCCACTGCTCCTTACCTTGGATAAACGGCATCTCCTTTAACTTTCTCTTGCTTCTGCTGCTGCTGCTAAGTCGCTTAAGTCGTGTCCGACTGTGTGCGATCCCATAGATGGCAGCCCACCAGGTTCCCCCGTCCTTGGGATTCTCCAGGCAACAACACTGAAGTGGGGTGCCATTTCCTTCTCCAGTGCATGAAAGTAAAAAGTGAAAGTGAAGATGCTCAGTCGTATCCGACTCTTCGCGACCCCATGGACTGCAGCCTACCAGGCTCCTCCATGGGATTTTCCAGGCAACAGTTCTGAAGTGGATTGCCAATTATCCCTAAATCAGTCATCAAAATTCTTTTTCTTATTTCTCAAAGCTTAAATCATTCAGAATGATTTTGAAAGAACTGAAAGTTAATTGTATCAAATGTTGCTACTCTTCTAGGAGTAATGTGTATAAATGGAGTGCTTATTCTACAATAATACATATTGAGTTTAAAAGATTCACTCAGCAATAGTAATTTAATCTCTAGATATACTCTAGTGGTAGTTATTTCAGGTTCAGTGGCACTCTGATGAGAATAAACATTGAAATAGAAATTATGTTTTAGTTAATCTGTTTTTCCATCTAGTCAAAAATAAAATATTTAAATTTTAATTGGGAGAAACAATTATTTATAGAAATCACTCTATGAGGCTATAACCTTTTCTTCAAACACAGAAGAGTTGAAAATAGAATTCCTTCTCCTTTGTAGAATTTTCTCTGTGGCAAGTTTGCGTTTGACTAATGAGAGGGCAGCACTGGTGCCTATGTGGCTATGGGAGAAATACATACTTCAAGTTGAATGGCTATTTGTATTAATGGAAACTTTATTACAGTATGTTATCATGAATAATATCTCCGTTAAAATTGGGTTCAAGATATTATATAAAGAAGATTCTTTAATACATCAAAAATTAATTGTAAATCATTTAATCTAAGATATAATTAAGTGTTCATTACACGGAAGTGAAAATTAGAGTAGCTATGCCCTGCAATTATTAGATTTTCAGATAAAAGATAATTGTGCTCTTTTTTCACTTTGCAATGTGTATTGAAAGAAGCCTGTTCTGTAACAGTGTATAGAAAAGTTATCTTAAATTACTTAAATATGCATGTATATATATATATATATATATATATATATATATATATGGAGCTTAAATTGAGCTGTTTTACATGGATCTTAAATTGAGGACTCTTATTTGCATCTTCTTACTTCTCAGTCCTAAGCAAGCCTTTACTTTGGTAGATACTAATTAATAGATGAGAAAAATTAGGCTTACATGTATTTAGTAACTTAATAAGTTTCCCCAGTAGAGTAGTATGAAACTGGTTCTTTTGAGAGAGCTTTACCTCAGTAACCTTGATTCCAAGTTTGTATGTTTGATATCAAGTTTTATTCTTGCTTAAAATCCAGAATTTTGAATATGCTTCTTTTCTAAGTATAAAATTATTTTTCTCGTCTGTAACCCCTTTATAAATTGTGACTTTCTCTGAATCATTTTTCTTTTATTTTCAAGAATTCTTGCAACTTTGCATAATTTTCTCCTCTTCCTTGACTCTTTGCACATATCAGATTTTCCCCATATCATGTCCTTTTTCATCTCATGTGACAATTAGAAACTGATGAATGCAGCTTTGAAAACTGCCAACTTTAATTTGACTCTTTAGATAAACTTTCAACCTTTCTCTACTCTGCTATGCACCCTGGTAAGCTGACCTATAAGGAGTTTATCAGAGGTTTCTTTTTGACTTCTGCTTCTGGTAAAATGTTGCCAAAAAGGGAGTCAAGGTTAGAAGGAAATAGAGAGAGATAAGGATATTCACTCCTTGGCTTCCTCTATGCAGTTTTTGGGGCTGTCAGTGTTTTAGGCCCATTGTCACTATAACTGCTCTCTGCCCTGTACCACAGTCCCTTTGGGCTTAGGTGTCCAGATCATACTACCTCATCAGGGAGGTTGCATTATCTTTTATTGTTTTCATCATCAACTGCCAATTGTATCAATGGTCACTTTACAAAAAAATTTTAATTGTCCTAAAATATGTTTGCCACCTATTTCCTACTAGAACCATGAGTCATACACAGCCTGTTATTTGAACAAAATAATACAAAATAATTCTAAATTAGGGGCATGATTCTCAATTTAAACCATCAATAAATCATTAAAGCATGTGCCATCTCAAATGAACCAATGAATAATTCTCTTATATGTGAGATAGTTTATTAATGTAGAAGAATATTGAGTAGGAAAAATTGTACAATGACACATAGAATTCATTTGAAAAAATGAATAGAAACTCTTTAGTGACTCAGGTAAGATGTATTATTAATAATTAGACAGTCACTTTCCTACAGATTTTCTTTGCCACTGTCCCAGCTTTTCTCAGAATTAATTCCTAAGCTGTGATCTTAAGAATCTGGAGCACATGAAAGTAAAAGAAGATTAATCAGAAACCAATTTATGTGCATAATTACCTGGAAATTCAAATGATGACTGAAGGATCTCTGATCAACAGTGAAACGCTTAGTCTTTTGAAATCATTGTATGAGCATTTGTTCAAATGAACATCTGATAGTTTACTCACAACTATAAGCATCAAATTATATCACATATCACTTGTCAAAAATTAAACCAATAAGGGTAAGCATGATTTATTTTTTCTTTTGTTAATTGCACTTACAAGAGTTAAATGTAAATGGACTACTTTGGGGCTCTAAATGTATCTGATTCACTCCTGTGTTCTACCTGAAGCACAATTGTGAGTTCTTCTGACTGATGTGTTGATTTCCTCTCCATGAGGGTGATATAATTAATGTGACCTTTTAATAAGGTAGGAGATATAGGGTAAGACAAGTGCTCTCCAGAGAGCTATTAGAGGCTTCTGAGCAATTTGCTAATAGTAGAACTACCTGTATTAAGATCATACAGTTAAGATAATTGACAACCATAATAATGAATATGTACAGGGAAGGGAGAAAGGATAAAGTGAAGTAAAACTGGTAATTACTTTAAAAGTATGAACTTTCAGTGCTAAGTAAACTTTGATTTAAGACCTCTGACTTTGTAAACACAATGAATAATTTTAACAAGCCTTCAAGAGACTGTTGTCCTATGCAGTTGGAAAATTATGTGGCTTTATTTCTATTGTCAGATATTGTTTTTACTGTTTTTTTTTTCTTTATAATTTCCATCAACACATAACCCCAGATATGTAATGGAGGCAAGAAAAGTTCATACTAAAGCATGAGCTTTCCTTTCATTCTAAATTTTAAAAGATCTAATATGCTAGATTATGAAACCTGCCATACACCTATAAGTTAATGTATCGTGATTAACAAAGACTCATGAAACCACAGATGTGCTTGAAAAGTACTTTTTCCTAGATTAAAATTCTGTGGCATAAATGTGATTACTGATGCCGTTTCAAACTATCAGAATTCACCAGTATGTCCCCTGGATCATCAGAAGCTCTCTGTTGAAACAGACTTCTGTGTTTGACTGTTTTTTTTTTTTTTTAATTAGTTGTGGTTAATTAGCAAGGTCAATTTATACTTGTAAGTTGCAGGACTGCTATGAGAAGAGGATATTTCAGAAAACTGGAAAGCAAGAGAAGAGAGGAAGATAGAATGAAACATTGTTACTATTATGTTTATTTTTCTTCAAATGTACTTCTAATCAAATTTTATGTTTTGACAGCTTAGTGGAACAAAATATTCATATTTTCATTTGTTAAGAATAACAACAGTACTAAAGTAATCTGTGTTATCTCACATGTGGCTGATTTTTTGTTTTAAACAAAATGTGCAGAGCTGATCATTCAGGTGTGAATAGGAGTGCCATGTTGTTAGGAAAAGATCACTGGCTTCAGAATCAGAAGCCTATATGATCTGATGCTGGGTAAGTTTCATGCTATTCTGGTTTTATTGTTTATTAAAAGATATTAATTATAATTCCTTATACTATATAGTAAGATCTTGTTGTTTATCTATTTTAAATATAATGGTTTGTATATGCTAACCTCAAACTCTTAATTTATCCCTTCACCTCCTTTCCCCTATGATAACCATAAATTTGTTTTCTGTTTGTGAATCTGTTTCTGTTTTGTAAATAAATTTATTTTTTTTTAAGATTCTACATGTAAGTGACATCATATATTAATCTTTGTCTGTCTTACTTCCTAAAGTTCATCCATATTACTAAAAACGACATTGTTTCATTCTTTTTTTTAATATTCCATTGTGTGTATATACATATCTATCCATCCATCTGTTGATGAAAACTTAGGTTGCTTCTATATGTTTGCTGTTTTCAGTAGTGCTGCTATGAACACTGGGGTGCACATATCTTTTTTGAATTAGAACTTTTTGTGTATATATCTCCAGGAGTAGAATTTCTGGATTATATGGTAACTCTATTTTTAGTTTTTAAAGGAACTTCCATACTCTTCTCACAATGACTCTACCAATTTACACTCCCACCAGCAATGCAGGAGGGTTCCTATTTGTCCACACCCTCTCCAGCATTTATTATTTGTAGACTTTCTAATAATGGCCATACTGAGGGGTGTAAAGTGATACCTCATCATAATTTTTATTTACATTTATCTAATAATTAAGGACACTGAGCATCTTTTCATGTGTCTATTGATCATCTGTCTGTCTGCTTTGGAGAAATGTCTATTTAGATCTTCTGCATATCTTTTGAATGAGTTGTTTGTTTGCTTTTTTCTTTTTTCATTTGAGTTGCATGAGTAGTTTGTTTATTTTGGAAACTAAGCTCTTGCTGGTCTCATCATTTGTAAATATTTTTTCCCATTCCATAAGTTGTCTTTTCATTTTATTTATTCTTTCCTTTGCTGTGTGCAGGCTTATAAGTTTGATTAGGTACCATTTGTTTATCTTTGCTTTAATTTCTATTGCCTTGGTTGACTGACCTAAGGAAACATTTCTCTGATTTATGTCAGAGAATGTTTTGCCTAAGTTTTCTTCTGGGATGTTCATAGTGTCATATTTTATAGTTAAGTCTGTGAACCATTTTGTATTTATTTTTGCATATAATGTGAGAGTGTAGTCTAACTTCATTGATTTATGCACAGTTGTCCAGCTTTCCCAATAGCACTTTCTGAAAAGATGATCTTTTCTCCATTTTATATTCTGGCCTCCTTTGTCAAACATTAATTGATCGTAGGTGTGTGGATTTACTTCAGGGCTCTCTATTCTGTTCTGTTGATCCATAAGTCTGTTTTGATCCATAAGCAGCTTTGTAGTATTGACTGAAGTCTGAGATGGCAATGCCTTCAGCTTTGTTCTTTTTTTCTCAGTATTGCTTTGGCAATTCTACTCTTTTATATCATTCCACATACATTTTAGGATTATTTGTACTAACTCTGTGGAAAATGTCATGTATTTGATAGGGATTGCATTAATCTCTAGGTTGCTTTAAGTAATATAGCCATTTTAACAATATTAATTCTTCCAGTTGAAGAAAATCTTTTCATTTCTTGGAAACATCTTCAATTTCCTTTATCAATATTTCATAATCCTCAGTATACAAGCTTTCACCCCATTGGTCAGGTTTATTCTTCAGTACTTTGTATTTGTTGCTGTAATTTTAAAATGGATTTTTTTTTTACTTTCCCTTTCTGATATATCACTATTAGTGTAAATAAATGCAATGGATATCTGTGTGTTAATCTTGTATCCTGCTACCTTGCTGAATTCATTTATCAGTTCTAGTAGTTTTGGTGTGATGTCTTTAAGGTTTTCTATATAGAATATCAGCATATCATAACAACTTTCCCTTTTCCCTTTCAATTTGTATAACTTTTATTTCTTTTTCTTATCTAATTGCTGTGGCTAAGACTTGCAATACTATGTTGAATAGAAATGGTGAGAGTGGGCATCTGTGTCTTGGTCTAGATTTCAGCAGGAAGGCTTTCAGCTCTCATCATTGGGTATTATGTTAGCTGTGGTTTTGTCACAAATAGTCTTATTATGCTCTACTATGTTTCCTCAATATGCACTTGATAAGAGTTTTTATATTGAATGGATATTGAATCAAATGCTTTCTTTGCATCCATTGAAATGGTCAAATGATTTTCCTCTTTTCTGTTGTTGATATAGGGTGTCACATTGTTTGACTGACTATTCATTTTGAATGTTTTCCTTAGCAACCCAACATATTTCTGAGTTTTAAGCATACGCAATGTGAATGTTTGGCTGAGCTTCTGATTTTTCTCTATAAGTGTGTATATGTTTATGTTTTTATGGGGTTTCCAGGTAATTGAGCAAACATTAATAACTTTACTTGAACTATTTATTAATATATTTTATGTTGTACAGTAAACAAAGTCGCATGATAAATTCACCAATGTTACTTAGGACAGAACTAACGATTACTGCACCTGAATTATTATTTTATATGCCCTTAAAGGTAACAAATATATAATCACATTTCACAAATGAAGAAAATATAAGATTTTTGTAGGACTCTTGACTATAGAATTTAGCAAATTGAATGAATATATTTAATTTGAGAATAAACCCAGGGATGGTGCTTAAAAAAAAAAAAATGCAGAATTAAAAGAGCTTAAGGAACTCATGATTTCATAGTTATGGATTGTTCTAAGACCACAGCACTTGAATATTAGAAAGTGATACATAATTTACATAATTGGAACATAGAAATAGCATTGCTTGATTTACATATCTCAGAATGTTAAATTACAAAGTTGAGCAAGCTCCAAAACCACCTTAACTTCAAATATCCTATATGGCTTAGGTGAACTATAGAATTAAGGGTGTATATCACAAAGTTTTCTTTGTGGTCACATTCTATATTATTCTTTTAAGCAAATTTTTCTTATTCAGTATGCTTAAAATGACATTCAGGGCAGAACATAGGTGATATGCCACTTTAATACAATGTCAGAAATATGTCTCCACATTTTTTCTTATCTTTTCATATAAGGAAAAGAGTATGCTGCAAATACACTAAAATAAAAATACATGTAATTAAATATTGCTGCTAATAATACATAAATAATACTTTATAAATTAGCTTAGGATATATAAAAAACTCATTTAAACAACTAGACTTCTTATACCATTTATGATTTATTTCAGAAATATTGTGAATGAAAATGAACTTATTTTTGAGTCTTCTGTAATTATTCTTACTGCTTGCCATAGAATTTCAAAGTACCTCAGTTATTCTAAACTGTTTTATTCTTTTGGTTCAGTCCTAAATCACCAAAGATAGATTTTATTGCTATTGCAATGTATAAAACCCAGGGCACCTAATAATTGTATCTAAAAATGCCCTGGTCAGAAATGGATATTGCTATACCTGCTTTTGAACTGTGGTGTTGGAGAAGACTCTTGAGAGTCCCTTGGACTGCAAGGAGATCCAACCGTCCATTCTGAAGGAGATCAGCCCTGGGATTTCTTTGGAAGGAATGATGCTAAAGCTGAAACTCCAGTACTTTGGCCACCTCATGCGAAGATCTGACTCACTGGAAAAGACTCTGATGAGGGATTGGGGGCATGAGGAGAAGGGGACGACAGAGGATGAGATGGCTGGATGGCATCACGGACTCGATGGGCGTGTGTCTGAGTGAACTCCGGGAAATGGTGATGAACAGGGAGGCCTGGAGTGCTGCGATTCATGGAGTCGCAAAGAGTCGGACACGACTGAGTGACTAAACTGAAACTGATACCTGAAACATTTGATTCCCTGTAAGAATGCACATAGTTTATTATCAAAAAGACCAAAAGAGGGAGAAATAAAAAAATAGTTTGCCTTCCTTAGAAATTCACATTCATCACCTACTAGATGCTTAAAACAAATTGTGATTCTCAAGCATATCATTTTTGATGTGGAATCAATACCATGGTGAACTTTAGCATTTTAATTTTTCAAATTGTTGATTCATCCAAAACATATTTTAATTTTATCTGACAAATAACTATACTGCTGCTAGGTTGCTTCAGTTGTGTCCAACTCTGTGCGACCCCATAGACGGCAGCCCACCAGGTTCCCCCATCCCTGGGATTCTCTAGGCAAGAATACTTGAGTGGGTTGCCATTTCCTTCTCCAATGCATGAAAGTGAAAAATCAAAGTGAAGTTGCTCAGTCATGTCTGACTCTTCGCGACACCATGGACTGCAGCCTATCAGGCTCCTCTGTCCATGGGATTTTCCAGGTAAGAGTACTGGAGTGGGGTGCCATTGCCTTCTCCAAACTTAACTATAGTTTTCCATAAAAAACAGTATGAATCACATACTAAGAGGTCAACATCATCTGCTACTTACAGATATTGGTGCAAAAAAAAAAAAAAAAAACAACCAACTAAACAAACATAAATCCCATATTTTCTAAAGCTGGACCGAACACAAAATTTTATTTTTTTTAAACCTGGAATCTTCTGTAAGCACTGCACTCAGATAACTTGAAAGAGAGTTAAAAAGCTATTTTAAAGCAGTACTTGATGAATAGCCAAGATATGCATTCATATGAGCTGAGAATGAAGAAAGCCAACAATATAAAAACAAGTATTTACATAGCATCTGTTACCTATCAATGTTTCAAGTACTAAGGGTGCATGATAATTAAGACTGACTTTCTAATTAAAAGCATGCAAAGTTTATTCAGAAAGATATGTTGGAAAAATATAGGGATATGATTTGATAAAATGATAATAGATGAAGTACATAAAGTACAATTTCATTGATAATGGAGATTAGGAAACTGAAGAAATTTAATGATTATTATTGCTTATTAGTAGAGAGCACTAAAATCTTAGTCTAATATTATTACTGTCATCATACTACAATTATTGTTTGGTGAAAAGGGAAAATGTCTTGATTTAATATAGTTCACTATGAAACAATAATATTGAGAAGCCAATACAGCATGTAGATTGAGAGCAATGAAATCTTTGATTGCTAGTTGAAAAAGGATTATTATGAATATTGAAGTCATTGAGGAATGGCTTTAAGAAATTACATAAAGTAAGCTTGTATGTTCTGTGATTGATTAGCACTTTTAACAATCATGGTAAAACAAAGACAGATACTTACAGGATCTTTAAGTGATTAGAAAAATATAAATAATTTATATCATGTTTATCGAAAAGCATAGTTTCTCATTTGAGACAAAAGTAGATAACTTATTTTGTCCTGTTTGCCAATGAACATGTCTCTCTTAAAGTCACAGCTTTTCTCACAGATAGGTCAATATTTGAAAAGAACATTCTACTAGAGAGAAACCCGGTCCCTTATTATACTCTGGGGTATATGGGTCTATATAATGAGAAAAGATACTCAAATTATAAATAAGAAATAAATCCTAAATAAAGAAGAAGTTTTAGTGTTAAGAATAGATCTTCTCTATGTCATAGCAGGATTTATAACTGAAGAATAAGGAAAGAGGGAATAAAATGAGTGATTCCAATTTCCAATAATGGTCTATGAGATCATAAAACCAACTTTTCTACAGTAAACAAATGAAGCTAAAATAGTTTGGTAACATATTTGAAATATTTTAAGACATTGATGAACAACTAAAAAGTGTATTAAATCATATTATAATAACTTATTTAGAATGTGGAAGCAACTTTGATTACAGGAGTCTATTGTCATTTTATTTTATTTTATTTTATTTTATTTTAATTAATTTATTTTTTTTTAATTTTAAAATCTTTAATTCTTACATGCGTTCCCAAACATGAACCCCCCTCCCACCTCCCTCCCCATAACATCTCTCTGGGTCATCCCCATGTACCAGCCCCAAGCATGCTGTATCCTGCGTCAGACATAGACTGGCGGTTCGATTCTTACATGATAGTATACATGTTAGAATGCCATTCTCCCAAATCATCCCACCCTCTCCCTCTCCCTTGAGTTCAAAAGTCCATTATACACATCTGTGTCTTTTTTGCTGTCTTGCATACAGGGTCGTCATTGCCATCTTTCTAAATTCCATATATATGTGTTAGTATACTGTATTGGTGTTTTTCTTTCTGGCTTACTTCACTCTGTATAATCGGCTCCAGTTTCATCCATCTCATCAGAACTGATTCAAATGAATTCTTTTTAACGGCTGAGTAATACTCCATTGTGTACATGTACCACTGCTTTCTTATCCATTCATCTGCTGATGGACATCTAGGTTGTTTCCATGTCCTGGCTATTATAAACAGTGCTGCGATGAACATTGGGGTACATGTGTCTCTTTCAATTCTGGTTTCCTCGGTGTGTATGCCCAGCAGTGGGATTGCTGGGTCATATGGCAGTTCTATTTGCAATTTTTTAAGGAATCTCCACATTGTTCTCCATAGTGGCTGTACTAGTTTTCATTCCCACCAACAGTGTAGGAGGGTTCCCTTTTCTCCACACCCTCTCCAGCATTTATTGCTTGCAGATTTTTGGATCACAGCCATTCTGACTGGTGTGAAGTGGTACCTCATTGTGGTTTTGATTTGCATTTCTCTAATAATGAGTGATGTTGAGCTCCCAGAATTCTGGAAATAAAAGCAAAAATAAATAAATGGGATCTAATTAAAATTAAAAGCTTCTGCACAACAAAGGAAAATATAAGCAAGGTGAAAAGACAGCGTTCTGAATGGGAGAAAATAATAGCAAATGAAGCAACTGACAAACAACTAATCTCAAAAATATACAAGCAACTTATGCAGCTCAATTCCAGAAAAATAAACGGCCCAATCAAAAAATGGGCCAAAGAACTAAATAGACATTTCTCCAAAGAAGACATACGGATGGCTATTGTCATTTTAAAAAGTTTTTTACTTTATATTTGAGTATGTTTGACTTAAACTGTTTTAGTTTCAGCTCTACATCATGTTGATTTTGTTATATTTATATATAGACAATATATAGGTTATTACAGAGTATTGAGTAGAGTTCCCTGTGCTATACAGTCAGTCTTTGTTTATTATCTATTTTATATACAGTCATGCATATGTGTTAACCACAAGCTCTTAATTTATTATTCCACCCATCTTTCCTTCTCTAACGAACAAACCATGTTTGTTAAGTAAGTCTATGAGTTTGTTCATTTTGAATTAATCAAAAAATAAAATTTGAAATCAAAGATTCCCACAAGATAGTCTAAAAGTAGGCATCATCTGTAATGGGCAATAGGTAAATTCCAAATATCCAGACTTCAAAAATATTTGCTGGTTCATATTACTATTGTTGATTGTATGGTACAAGGATAAAAGTATTGAAGTTGATTTAAGTTGGTCATCTCATACTTTTTCCAGTCATTCAAGAGGAAAGTCAATTCCTCTATGTAGTTCAGTCACTTAATCCAAAGTTAAAAATTATTCCCGTATTTTCTAAGTGCTTTAAGTATTACCATATCGAAGATGACCAGACACATAAGGAAGAAATGGCATCATGAAAAAACTAGCAGATAATAGACAATTTTTTCAAACTCAAAAAATTACAAATATTATAATTATCCAAGAAACAACATAAAGCAAATATCCTTACAGTAATAGTTTCCTATGGCTGCCATGTTGTGGTCACTCCGCGACAGCCAGACATCCTGGAATGTGAAGTCAAGTGGGCCTTAAGAAGCATTAATACGAACAAAACTAGTGGAGGCAATGGAATTCCAGTTGAGCTATTTAAACTCCTAAAAGATGATGCTGTAAAAGTGCTGCACTCAGTAGATCAGCAAATTTGGAAAACTCAGCACTGGCCACAGGACTGGAAAAGCTCTGTTTTCCTTACAATCCCAAAGAAGGGTAATGCCAAAGAACATTCAAATTGCCATTCAATTGCCTTCATTTCACATGTTAGCAAGTTAATGCACAAAATTCTTCAAGTTAGTCTTCCTTCAGCAGTATGTGAACTGAGAACCTCTAGATGTACAGGTTGGATATAGAATAGGTAGAGGAACCAGAGATCAAATTGTGAGCATTCGTTGGAGCACAGAAAAAGCAAAGGAATTCCAGAAAAACATCTACTTCTGCTTTATTGACTACCCTAAAGCCTTTGACTGTGTGAAAAATGAAACTTAGTTACTCAGTCATGTCTGACTCTTTCTGACTTCATGGACTGTAGCCCACCTCTGTCCATGGAATTCTTCAGGCAGGTACACTAGAGTGGTAGCCATTCCCTTCTCCTGGGGGATCTCTCCAATCCAGGAGTCAAATCCAGGTCTTTTCGCATTTCAGGCAGATTATTTACCATCTGAGCCATCAGACTATGTGGATCACAACAAACTGTGGAAAATTTCTTAAAAAGACGGGAATACCGGATCACCTTACCTGTCTACTGAAAAATCTGTATGCATGTCAAGAAGCAACAGTTAGAACTGGACATAGAATAATGGACTTGTTCAAAATTGGGAAAGGAGTACCACAAGGCTATAAATTGTCACCTTGCTTATTTAATTTATATGAAGAGTATATAATGCAAAATCCTGGATGAATCACAAACTGGAATTATCATTGGGAAAAATACCAACAACAGCAGATAGACAAATGATATATACCACTGTAATGGAGAAAAGGAAGAAGAACTAAGGAGCCTTTTGATGAGGGTAAAAGAGGAGAGTAAAAAAAGCTGGCTTAAGCTATAAATTCAAAAAACTAAGAATATGATATCTGGTGCCATCACTTCATGACAAAGACATGGAGTGACAATTTTTTTTCTTGGGCTCCAAAATCACTGTAGACAGTGACTACAGCCATGAAATAAGAAGATGTTTGCTCCTTGGAAGGAAAGCTATGACAAAGCTAGAAAGTATATTAAAAAGCAGAGGAATCACTTTGCCAACAAAGATCTGTATAGTTGAGCCTATGATTTTTCCAGTATCATGTATGGATATGAGAGGTGGACCATAAAGAAGATGGAGTGTTGAAGAATTGATACTTTCAAACAATGTTGGTGGAGAAGACTCTCGAGAGTCCCTTGGACAACAGGGAGATCAAACTAGTCAATCCTAACGGAAATCAACCATGAATATTCACTGGAAGTACTGATGCTGAAGCTGAAGCTCTAATACTTTGGCCACCTGATAGGGAGAGCCAACAGTTTGGAAAAGACTCTGATGCTGCGAAAGATTGAAGGCAAGGAATGACAGAGAATGATATGGTTGTATGGCATGACTGACTCAATGGACATAAGTTTGAGGGAACTCCAGGAGACAATGAAGGACAGGGATGCCCAGTGTGTTGCAGTCCATGGAGTTGCAAAGTGTTGGACACAACTGGGTGACTGAACAACAACAATGTAATTTTGGAAAATATACAGACAGTAATCAATAGCATATATTGCTTGTTTTTTGCAAAATATCTAACAGAATATTTTTCTTTTTTAAATAATGTTCATTTAATAGCCGCTTATTCATCAATTAAAATTTTGTTTTGGAAAATAAGTCACATCAAATGTCAGAGGATTTCAGTTGAAGAAACCATTTTACATTAAGAGATAAAAATCTTAATGAAGAGAGTCAAAACATCTCAGTCTTTATAAAAGGTCCATTGCTTATTTGTCAGTTCATTATCTTCCTAATTTCCCCATTTATAAGTGTAAGACATCTGATTAGTGCTCTGTTGGATTTCAAGTATCATACAAGTATGATGTATCAAATGTATTGAATCCATATTAAGATTCTTTCACTGCTTTAATAAATAATATCAGTATGCTCTATCCTGCTGAAAACAAACAAACACAAACAAACAAAAAATAGAACCGAGCAATGAAATTAGATACAAACTTTATATAAAGAAACAAACTATCTCTTCTGGCTCCTACTTTGCTGTAATGGTAATTTCTCCACTTAGGGAAATATAAAATATTTTGTTTTCAGAATTGTTTATACCACAATTAATTAATTAATTAATTAATTATGTGGTCCACTGAACTCAAAATTAATAGATAAAAGTATTTTGTTTTAGGTGATTCAGTAAGTTTATATGTACACAATATTCTCCTAAAAATTGTGAAAAGAATTGTCGTTCAATCATTAAGTCACATCCAACTTTTTGCAACACCATGGACTGCACCATGCCAGGCTTCTCTGTCCTCCACCACCTCCCATAGTTTGCTCAAATTCATGTTCATTGAGTCAGCGATGCTATCTAACCATCTAATCTCTTGCCACCTCCTTTTCCTTTTTTCTTCAATCTTTCCAAGTATCAGGGTCTTTACCAATCAATCGGCTTTTCACATCACATATTAAAAGTATTGAAGCTTCAGCTTTAGCATCCGCCCTTCCAATGAATATTCATGGTTGATTTCATTTAGGATTGATTGGTTTGATGTCCTTTCTTCCGAAGGAATCTCAATGTCTCCAGCACCATACTTGAGAGCATCAGTTTTTTGGCATTCAACCTTCTTTATGGTCCAACTCTCAAATATGTACTTGACTACTCAAAAAATCATAGCTTTGCCTATACAGACCTTTGTTGGCAAAGTGATATCCCTGCTTTTTAATATGCTCCGTAGGTTTGTCATAGCTTTCCTTCAAAGGAGCAAGTGTCTTCTTATTTTGTGGCTGCAGTCACTGTCTGCAGTGATTTTGGAATTCAAGAAAAGAAAATCTATCACTGCTTCCAATTTTTTCCTTCCATTTTCCATAAAGTGGTAGAATAAGCTGCCATGATCTTAAATGTTTTAATGTTGAGTTTCAATCCAGCTTTTCTTTAATGGTCATCAATCAAGAGATTCTGCCATTATTTGACTGAAATCATCCAGTATCTGAGGTTGTTGATTCCAGCTTGTGCAGCATGCTTCCAGCCCAGAATTTCACATGATATACTCTGAAGAACATTTATACAAGCTAAGTGACAATATACAACCTTGTACTCCTTTCCCAATTTTGAACCAGTCCATTGTTCCATGTCTGCTTCTAACTGTTGTTTCTTGATCTGCATACAGGTTTCTCAAGAGACAGGTAAAGTTATCTGATACTCCTATTTCTTTAAGAATTTTCCACAATTTTCTGTGATCCACACAGTCAAAGTTTTAGCATAGTGAATGAAGCAGAAGTACATGTTGATCTGGAATTTTGCTGATTTAGCTACAAACCAATTCTAGTCAAGGCTATAGTTTTTCCAGTGGTCATGTATGGATGTGAAAGTTGGACTATATAGAAAGCTGAGCCCCGAAGAATTGATGCTTTTGAACTGTGGTGTTGGAGAAGACTCTTGAGAGTCCCTTGGACTGCAAGGAGATCCAGTCAGTCCATCCTAAAGGAGATCAGTCCTGGGTGTTCACTGGAAGGACTGATGCTAAAGCTGAAACTCCAGTGCTTTGGTCACCTCATGGGAAGAGTTGACTCACTGGAAAAGACCCTGTTGCTGGAGGGGTTGGGGGCAGGAGGAGAAATGTATAACAGAGGATGAGATGGTTGGATGGCATCATCGAGTCAGTGGACATGAGTTTGAGTAAACTCTGGGAGTTGGTGATGGACAGGGAGGCCTGGCGTGCTGCAATTCATGGGGTCACAAAGAGTCGGACATGACTGAGCAACTGAACTGAACTGAACAAATGTTGCTAATTTGTCCTCTTGTTCCTCTGCCTTTTATAAACCCAGCTTGTACATCTGGAAGTTCAAATAATGGTGCACTGGAATGACCCAGAAGGATGGAATGGGGAGGGAGGTGGGAGGGGGGTTCAGGATGGGGAACACACATAAACCCATGGCTGATTCATGTCAATGTATGGCAAAAACCACTACAATATTGTACAGTAATTAGACTCCAATTAAAATAAATAAATTTTAAAAATAAAGTAAAATGTTATCAACAGTATCATTTTATTAAAAAAAAAATACTGCTGAAACCTAACTTGTAGGGTTTTGAGCATAACCTTGTTAATATGTGAAATGAGTGCAATTTTATGGTAGTTTGAACACTCGTTGGCATTGTTCTTCTTTGAGATTCAAATGAAAACTGATATTTTCCAGTCCTGTGCCCATTGCTGAGTTTTCCAAATTTGCTGGCATATTGAGTGCAGCATTTTAACAGCATCATCTTTGGGGATTTGAAATAGTTCAGCTGGAATTCCATCACCTCTGCTAGCTTTGTTCGTATTAATGCTTCCTAACTTCACACTCCAGGATATCTGGCTCTGAGTGAGTGACCACATAATTGTAGTTATCTGGGTCATTAAGATCTTTCTTGTATAGTTTTTCTGTGTGTTCTTGCCACCTCTTATTAATCTCTTCTGCATCTGCTAGGTCCTTTCTCTTCCTGTCCTTTACCATACTCATCCTTGCATGAAATATTCCCTTGATATATCCAATTACCTTGAAGAAATGTCTAATCTTTCCCATTCTATTATTTTCTTCTATTTATTTTCATTGTTCACTTAAGAAGACTTTCTCATCACTCTTTGCTATTGTCTGGATCTCTGCATTGGGTTTTGTATATCTTCCCCTTCTTCCCTTACTTTTCACAAGGAATTGCTTAAGGCAATATTTTAGTCTTTATTGAGAACATAATCTAGCCAAGCAGTTAAATATATGCAAATGCAATACTTAAGCAGGAGAAGCATTGTGATGTACTGTGTTTAGTCTCTCAGTTGTGTCAGACTCTTTGTAACCCCAAGGACTGTAGCCCGCCAGGCTCCGCTTTCCATAGAATTCTCTAGGCCAGAATACTGGAATGGATAACTGTTCCTTTCTCCACGGGATCTTCCTAACTCAGGAATCAAACCCATGTCTCCTGCATTGCAAGCAGGTTCTTTACTGCCTGAGCCACCAGGGAAGCCCAATATCATGGAAAGGAAGGGTCCAGGAATGGAATTTACAATCATGTCAAATGAACAAAATTTCAGTATAAGTGATATTTAAAAGATGTCCTTTGTTGTTTTTAACTTGACTGTTAGTTTAGTATTGAATTATCCATCCAGACTGCAATATTAAAAATATATGATAGGTAAAGAAATAGATAATCACGATGGTGTTATCACTCATATAGAGCCAGACATCCTGGAATGTGAAGTCAAGTGGGCCTTAGGAAACATCACTATGAACAAAGCTAATGGAGGTGATGGAATTCCAGTTGAGCTATTTCAAATATTGAAAGATGAAGTGGTGTAAGTGCTGCACTCAATTTGCCAGGAAATTTGGAAAACTCAGCAGTGGCCACAGGACTGGAAAATGTCAGTTTTCATTCCAGTCCCAAAGAAAGGCAATGCCAAAGAATACTCAAACTACTGCACAATTGCACTCATCTCACATGTTGGTATAGTAATGCTTACAATTCTCCAAGCCAGGCTTCAGCAATATGTGAACTGTGAACTTCTAAAGCTGGTTTTAGAAAAGGCATATATATGGAGTTTAGAAATATGGTAACAATAACCCTGTATGCAAGACAGTAAAAGAGGCACAGATGTATAGAACAGTCTTTTGGACTCTGTGGGAGAGGGAGAGGGTGGGATGATTTGGGGGAATGTCATGGAAATATGTATGATATCATGTAAGAAACGAATCACCAGTCCAAGTTCGATACAGGATCCTTGGGGCTGGTGCACTGGGATGACCTGGAGGGATGGTACAGGGAGGGAGGTGGGAGGGGGGTTCAGAATGAGGAACACATGTACACCCGTGGTGGATTCATGTTGATGTGTGGCAGAACCAGTACAATATTGTAAAGTAATTAGCCTCCAATTAAAATAAATACATTTAAATTAAAAATTAAAAAAAAAATGCTTACAGAAGAAAAAAAGAAAAGAAAAGGCAGAGGAACCAGAGATCAAATTGCCAACATCCACTGGATCATCAAAAAAGCAAGAGGGTTCCAGATAAATATCTATTTCTACTTTATTGATTATGCCAAAGCCTTTGACTGTGTGGATCACAATAAACTGTGGAGAATTCTTCAAGAGATAGGAATACCAGACCAGCTGACCTGCCTCTTGACCTATATGCAGGTCAGGAAGCAACAGTTGGAACTGGACATGGAACAACAGACTGCTTCCAAACAGGAAAAGGAGTACATCAAGGCTGTATATTGTCACCCTGCTTATTTAACTTATATGCAGAGTACATCATGAGAAATGCTGGGCTGGAAGAAGCACAAGCTGAAATCAAGATTGCCGGGAGAAATGTCAATAACCTCAGATATGCAGATGACACCACCCTTATGGCAGAAAGTGAAGGGGAACTAAAAATCCTCTTGATGAAGGTGAAAGAGGAGAATGACAAAGTTGGCTTAAAGCTCAACATTCAGAAAACTAAGGTCATGGCATCTGTTCCCGTCACTTCATGGGAAATAGATGGGAAAACAGTGGAAACAGTGTCAGACTTTATTTTTGGGGGGGCTCCAAAATCACTGCAGATGGTGACTGCAGCCATGAAATTAAAAGATGCTTACTCCTTGAAAGGAAAGTTATGACCCACCTAGACAATATATTAAAAAGTAGAGACATTACTTTGTCAACAAAGGCCCGTCTAGTCAAGGCTGTGGTTTTTTCAGTGGTCATGTATGGATGTGAGAGTTGGACTATAAAGAAAGCTGAGTGCTGAAGAATTGATGCTTTTGAACTGTAGTGTTGGAGAAGACTCTTGATAGTCCCTTGGACTGCAAGGAGATCCAATCAGTCCATCTCAAAGGAGACCAGTCCTGGGTGTTCATTGGAAGGACTGATGTTGAAGCTGAAACTCCAATACTTTGGGCCACCTGATGTGAAGAGCTGACTCATTGGAAAAGATCCTGATGCTGGGAAAGATTGAGGGCAGGAGGAGAAGGGACGACAAAGGATGAGATGGTTGGATTGCGTCACCGACTGGATGGTAATGGGTCTGGTTGGACTCTGACAGTTGGTGATGGACAGGGACGCTTGGCATGCTGTGGTTCACGGGGTTGCAGAGTCAGACATGACTAAGTAACTGAACTGAAAGAAATAGAAGCTAGTAGCATATTTTATTTTAGATTTTTAAAGAATGTGACTGCATTTGCATAGAGAAATACAGACAATATAAAAGGATTCAGAAACTATGATATGTAACAACAATATATTTTAATATTTATTTTTTGTTTATTTAATATTTTCTTTGCTACTGTCATTTTTGGAGTTTTCACTGCTTAACCATATTTATGGTTTAAGAGATATAGCCACAAAGAAGAGACACATTGAGTATACAATATTTAATGAAAGGAAATTAAATGGATGAACATGTTTATAAAGATAAGAAGTGATAATATCTGCAGTGTGTATAGAAGAAAAAAAAAATATATTTATATATATTTTTATATATAAATATATATATATATATATATATATAATTTTTTTTTTCTGGTGTGTAAGTCACATTCCCAACCTAATTAGCTACAGGAAAGGGCTATAACCAGGAATCTCTGATTCTCTGTGAAATTATTTTTGGTTGTAACGAAAGTATGACTAGAAGATTTAGGTGGATGAGTACCATTGACACATATAGAAATAGAGTAATCTGAGTTTATGCAAAGGGAAAATTGTAAAATTGTGAAAGTGAGACTGAGCATAATAGACCGAAACAGTCAAAATAATAGAGCATTTATGTGGGAGAAGAACAAGTTTGCATGCTATATTTGAGATGCTTGGATCGTCAAATTAGGGGCTTTGAACATTTTTTATACACAATGTGTGGATGTGCCTATTTTAATATGCAGATGGAGAAAGCTAGTGACTAGTTACATAGTTATTGCAATAATACAGTTAAATTCTGATTAAGTTTTCATCAATTATTTTAGTGATGTCGGTAAATAATTGTCATATGTAAAAACACTGCCAATAATAATTAATGAGATTTATTGAATAATAGATTTGGTGAACAGTGTCAACAATGATTTTAAGTAATATTGCAAATATTTAATATTTTATCATCTGAAGAGGTCACATATGAAACAAAAAAACAAAGGATACACAAAAATTATACTAGACAAAATGTTAAATGAGAAAAAGTAAAAAAAAAAATAGGATAAACTAAAATTCACAGAAATGTGTTTAAATATGTATATGCCATGTTAGGGTACTTCTGGACAATAAAGAGTCTAATTTTACTAATTTACTTCACTTTGCTAGGAAAGTGGTGTAGTACTTTGTCAATGTTACCATTTAACCATTTTAATAATTTGTTATTTTAAATGACATGTTTATTTATGATGTATAATATTTAAAAATTTATAAATAATTGGCATACTTGAATTGAAATCCAATTACTTTAAAAATGACTTGCCTAAATGCTTTCTAATGCATTCTTAGTGCATTGCCAGTCAATAATTTTAAGTAAATAGCTTTATAATTGTATTTTGCAATGAACATTCATATTTCAATTTTATATCTAATCTATGTTTACTAAAATAAAGAAATAAGTTATTTGGGAATATTGATGTACTGTCTCAAATAGTTATATAAATGAACTCATAACAAAAAATTTTCCCAAGTACTGTACAGTTTCAGTTAGATTTTTATTAAAGACATTCTAAAACAGATATTAAATTATAATTGTTATATTAAGATTTGAGTAGTTATATTTAAACTGAAATTCTATGGTTTTGAATAAAATTAAATAAAATAAAATTAAATATGATTACTTAATATAAATTTCTGTATACTTTACATATCAGATATTTAGCATACACAGTAAAGTCAAAAGTGCATACATTTGTAATATTCTGAAGATTTAAAATACAAATATGTTATTACTATTGAAAAGCTGAAAAAGGAACAAAATATCAGTCTCATTTCAAGTGTATACCTGAAAGTATACTTTTCAATATTTGTCACTCAATCATATTTCTAAATATACCAGTGAATAGAAATGTCACACAGGTGAAATAGTAAGGGAAATATAGAGGAAAATGAACAAATTCAATAGAGTCAATGAAGCAGAAATAAAGTAAGTTTTATAAATCATGATTTAATCTTGTCTCTGGAATAAAGCTGTCAATTGTAACTTCTTCATGAAATCATTTTCACTCAAACACTTAGGTGGTACTTAAGTTGTTTTTTCACATTTAAACATATTGAATTTCTTGTTTGACATGATTGTCCAATATCAGTCATCTAATAACATGAAAATATTCATGAAAAGGTAACAGGAAAGAAAATTTCCTTTTGTGGACAGGAAAGACAAAATTCCATTATGTTACAATAAATATTTTAGTTTATATCTATCATGAAATGTCTAATATGTAGCTATATAGTATATACCATATTTGCACACATGTAAGTATATTCCCTTACCCAAATTGTACTTGTTTACATTCACATATTTATATTTTTTTAGAGCACAAGTAAATGTTTACAGTATAAGTTTTTTAATCATACTGGTATTTATCTTCTTTGAAGCAGAAATGCAGAGCAAACAAACAAAATATTTATCTAATGTATCAAGAACTGAAAACATTATAAGAGATTTATATATCATTTTATAAATGCAATTTTCATATTAATTTGCTTTTAGGCTGCAAATTATGCAGCAAAGAACTGAGTTTTGGTATGTTACTGATTTTGCTTTTATAATTGAAAATAGAAGAGAAAATTAATAGTTTCTTAGTCTTAGTGAATTTTATTCTTTTAGGACAATGAATTCAATGTCCCTTTACTTTTCTTTATCTAATGATCTATTCTAAGGACTGAGTACTCTGAAGAAACATGCTTCTCATTCATTCAATTTAAATCCTAATTATTAACCAAACCAAGTTGGTGTGCAAACTAATGGTTTGGTAATAGTATTGTGTCTTTCAGAAAAGAGCTCACATTAAAGGGATCCTTTATCAGAATGACTGGATTATGGATCTAGACTGGGAAGAATGAGACTATTTCCACATGTTCTATAAACTAGATAGCATATTAAAATGCAGAGACATCACTTTGCCCACAAAGGTCTATATAGTCAAAGCTATGGTTTTTCCAGTAGTCATGTACAGGTATAAGAGTTGGACCATAAATAAGGCTGAGAGCTGAAGAATTGATGCTTTTCAATTGTGGTGCTGGAGAAGACTCTGGAGAGTCCCTTGGACAGCAAGGAGATCCAACCAATCAATCCTAAAGGAAATCAGCCTTGAATATTCAGTGGAAGGACTGATGCTGAAGCTGAAGCTGAACCTCCATTACTTTGGCCACCTGATGTGAAGTGTCAGCTCATTGCAGAAGACCTTCAAACTGGGAAAGAAAGATTAGAGCAAGAAGAGAAGGGGGCAACAGAGGATGAGAAGGTTGGATGGCATCATAGACTCTATGGACATGACTTTGAGCACACTCCAGGAGATAATGAAGGACAGGGAAGTCTGGTGTGCTGCAGTCCATGGAACTGGAAAGAGACAGGAACAACAGTCAGGAGAGGGAGGGGATGTGGAGACAAGGGAGGATCAGTCAAGAAGCAATAGTACAGCCTTGGGGGCAGATCTTGTTTTCCCCTCAAGGGACATCTTGAGGGGAAATATCTCTAGGCCCCTCTGCAAAACTAAAACTCCCCCAAAATGGAAGATGTCAACTGCTTCCTGAAACACTCTTCATTCCAGAGATAGTTACAGCTTGGCCATCCTCACCTGATGCCAGATGAATTCTGGATTGAAGAAATGCAGGCCCTAGGCACACTGATCCTTATTGACATTTGCTCCTGGACTATAAGACCCCTCAGTGTCCCCCAAGCCCTTCTCCAAGTAGCACTGGAACACACAGTTTAAGCGCATTAGCCCTCTGTAGCCTCCTTTGCTTGGCAAATAATTAAATCTCCTCTCTCTCTCTTTTTTTTTTTTTTTTTTCTATTTCACCCAAAACTCTATCTCTCAGATTTACTTCAGAGGGGGAACAGAAGTCAGATCTGGCCTGAGTTTCACACATAGAATGATTCAAATTATTAATTCAAACAATTTTTCTATAACAATTTGTTGTGAAGCAAACAGTCATTTTGGTGTTTTGTAAGACTCCAAATTACTGTTCAATTTTCTTTTTGAGCTCTTAAGCCTGTTATTTTTTAATCCATCTGACCTCATCAGAAAGGAAAGATTACAGTTAAAATCTAATGCATGAAATAATCTGTTTTTAAAGCAAATAATTTTCTATGTTGTCAATCAAATCAGGTGGATGAATTTTGGTTTGTATATAAACTAATGCTCTTTAACACTTTTCTAGGAAATGATGACTATATTTAAATATTTATAATTCAGAAATTTAAGTTTTTTTTCATAGGGGTGTTAGGGGAAACACTGTCTAAAACCACCCACCAGACTAAATGGCACCACAGTAACCGTTTGCATGAGTTATTTAATTACAGGAGGTCCTGGTAAGGAATACAGAACTAACAAGTGACCACTAACCAGAAGAATTGGGAAAAGGTCAAAAGGAGACGCCAGTCCATATGTCTTACCAACCATCTAGAATTCTCCTCACTGTAATGTTATCTTGACTGATCAATGCTTGTGCACCACCAGGAAGGACTCTATTTCGGAACAATTGTCCAGAGACAATTGTTAATCACTCAGTTCCATCCAACTCTTTGTCATCCCATGAAGCCCTGGAAGGGGTTTTCCTTCCAGCAATGAGGTAATGATAATTTCATATTATAATAATGTGACCTTATGATGGATGACATCATTGACTCAATGGACATGAGTCTGAGTAACTTCGATAGATGGTGAAGGACAGGGAAGCCTAGTGTGCTGCAGTCCATTTGCGTCACAGTCAGGTACAACTGAGCGACTGAACAACAATTATGTATTTGTCATACATAAGAATGCAAGATTGACTTATAATCTAAGGTGTCTAATTACTTTACAATCCACAGTTTAAAAATTCTAATAATAGTGAACAGATTATATGAATAAAATATTTAACTGAACGTTTGATTCATGTTAAATGTATCTGTCAGAAATAGATTGATTCATAGATATAAAAATAGCCTTTTTACTTTATGAACTACTTAATGGATCACTTAACATGCTATGAAATAAAATTTTCTGAATCTCTTGTAAGAGCTTACCTTAAAGAACATTTATGATTCATTCAGTTTTTGTGGCTAAAGCTGAATTTTTAACTTGCATACCAGAGCTTTTAGATATGGGCTTCTGTTTTGTCCTTATGGGTCAGGAAACCAATTCCTCTGAAAAGTGAAAAGTGAAAACGCTCACAGAGACACAAGCACACACATTTCTCAACTTTTTCTGTGTTCTTCTTTTCAATCTGTTCATCTTCTCATTGACTCCTTTGCAACAGATTATAGTTGAGGACTTTGTGTATTTTGCAAGTTTTATAGATATTAGAAAAAATGTGTGACGAGTCTTTACCTTTTAAAAAGCTTTGACAAGCTGTTCAAGACTTATCGAAACAGCAAAATCAATCTAGCACCTGTCTCCCAGGATAGTCTATGTAAGGAAAGGCTCTTTGAAAATAACTTGGGAAGGTTCTTAGATGAGATTCATCTGAGCAAAGAGAGGAGTGCTGTAACCATTCTACTTCCATGGGACAGGAAACTTTAGGATAAAGAAAGGTCCCAAGATATTCTACAGAGAAAACAGGGATGATTCTCAGAAGGGAAAGCTAATACCCCACTTTCTGTGTTTCTATGGGAGGGAAACAAGTGTAAAAAGTCTAAGAGAGTTATACCTGCTATTGATTTTTGAATCAGTCAGTTCAGTTTAGTTCAGTCGCTCAGTCATGTCCGACTCTTTGCAACCCGATGAATCACAGCATGCCAGGCCTCCCTGTCCATCACCAACTCCCAGAGTTCACTCAGACTCACATCCGCCGAGTCAGTGATGCCATCCAATCATTTCATCCTCTGTCGTCCCCTTCTCCTCCTACCCCCAATCCCTCCAATCATCAGAGTCTTTTCCAATGAATCAACTCTTCATGTGAGGTGGCCAAAGTAATGGAGTTTCAGCTTTAACATCAGTCCTTCCAATGAACACCCAGGGCTGATCTCCTTTAGAATGGACTGGTTGGATCTCCTTGCAGTCCAAGGGACTCTCAAGAGTCTTTTCCAACACCACAGTTCAAAAGCATCAATTCTTCAGCACTCAGGTTTCTTCACAGTCCAACTCTCGCATCCACACATGACCACTGGAAAAACCATAGCCTTGACTAGATGGACCTTTGTTAGCAAAGTAATGTCTCTGCTTTTAAATATGCTATCTAGGTTGGTCATAACCTTTCTTCCAAGGAGTAAGCATCTTTTAATTTCATGGCTGCAGTCACCATCTGCAGTGATTTTGGAGACCCCCCAAAAAAGTCTGACACTGTTTCCACTGTTTCCCAATCTATTTCCTATGAAGTGAAGGGACCAGATGCCATGATCTTCATTTTCTAAATGTTGAGCTTTAAGCCAACTCTTTCACTCTCCTCTTTCACTGTCATCAAGAAGCTTTTTAGTTCCTCTTCACTTTCTGCCATAAGGGTGGTGTCATCTGCTTATATGAGGTTATTGATATTTCTCCTGGCTATATTGATTCCAGCTTCTGCTTCTTCCAGCCCAGCGTTTCTCATGATGTACTCTTCATATAAGTTAAATAAGCAGGGAGACAGTATGCAGCCTTGACGTACTCCTTTTCCTATTTGGAAGCAGTCTGTTGTTTCATGTCCAGTTCTAACTGTTGCTTCCTGATCTGCATATAGGTTTCTCAAGAAGCAGGTCAGGTGGTCTGGTATTCCCATCTCTTTCAGAATTTTCCGCAGCTTATTATGATCCACACAGTCAAAGACTTTGGCATGTCTGGCTCTAGGTGAGTGATCATACCATCGTGATTATCTTGGTTGTGAAGATCTTTTTAGTACAGTACTCCTGTGTATTCTTGCCACCTCTTCTTAATATCTTCTGCTTCTGTTAGGTCCAGACCATTTCTGTCCTTTATCGAACCCATCTTTGCATGAATGTTCCCTTGGTATCTCTAATTTTCTTGAAGAGATCTCTAGTCCTTACTATTCTGTTGTTTTCCTCTATTTCTTTGCATTGATCATTGATGAAGGCTTTCTTATCTCTTCTTGCTATTCTTTGGAACTCTGCATTCAGATGCTTATATCTTTCCTTTTCTCCTTCACTTTTCTTTTTTTTTTTTTTTTTACTTTATTTTACTTTACAATACTGTATTGGTTTTGCCATACATCAACATGAATCCGCCATGGGTGTACACGTGTTCCCCATCCTGAACTCCCCTCCCACCTCCCTCCCCATACCATCTCTCTGGGTCATCCCAGTGCACCAGCCCAAGCATCCTGTATCCTGCATTGAACTTAGACTGGTGATTCCTTTCTTATATGATATTATAAGTGTTTCAATGCCATTCTCCCAAATCATCCCACCTTGTCCCTCTCCCACAGAGTCCAAAAGACTGTTCCATACATCTGTATCTCTTCTGCTGCCTCACATACAGGGTTATCATTACCATTTTTCTAAATTCCATATATATGTGTTAGTACACTGTATTGGTGTTTTTCTTTCTGGCTTACTTCACTCTGTATAATCAGCTCCAGTTTCATCCACCTCATTAGAACTGATTCAAATGTATTCTTTTTAATGGCTGAGTAATACTCCATTGTGTATATGTACCACAGCTTTCTTATCCATTCATCTGCTGATGGACATCTAGGTTGCTTCCATGTCCTGGCTACTATAAACAGTGCTGCGATGTACATTGGGGTACACGTGTCTGTTCCAATTCTGGTTTCCTTGGTGTGTATGCCTATCAGCGGGATTGCTGGGTCATAAGGCAGTTCTATTTGCAGTTTTTTAAGGACTCTCCACCTGTTCTCCATAGTGGCTGCACTAGTTTTCATTCCCACCAACAGTGTAAGAGGGTTCCCTTTTCTCCACACCCTCTCCAGCATTTATTGCTTGTAGACCTTTGGATTGCAGCCATTCTGACTGGTGTGAAATGGTCCCTCATTGTGGTTTTGATTTGCATTTCTCTGATAATGAGTAATGTTGAGCATCTTCGCTTTTCACTTCTCTTCTTTTCACAGCTATTTGTAAGGCCTCCCCAGACAGCCCTTTTGCTTTTTTGCATTTCTTGTCCATGAGGGTGGTCTTGATCCCTGTCTCCTGTACAATGTCACGAACTTCCGTCCATTGTTCACAAGGCACTCTGTCTATCAGATCTAGGCCCTTAAATCTCTTTCTCACTTCCACTGTATAATCATAAGGGATTTGATTTAGGTCATACCTGAATGGTCTAGTGGTTTTCCCTACTTTCTTCAATTTAAGTCTGAATTTGGCAATAAGGAGTTCATGAGCTGAGCCACAGTCAGCTCCTGGGCTTGTTTTTGTTGACTGTATAGAGCTTCTCCATCTTTGGCTGCAAAGAATATAATCAATCTGATTTTGGTGTTGACCATCTGGTGATGTCGATGTGTAGAGTCTTCTCTTGTGTTGTTGAAAGAAGGTGTTTGCTATGACCAGTGCATTTTTTTTTTTTTTTGCAAAATTCTATTACCCTTTGCCCTGCTTCATTCCACATTGCAAGGCCAAATTTGCCTGTTACTCCAGGTGTTTCTTGACTTCCTACTTTTGCATTCCAGTCCCCTATAATGAAAAGGACATCTTTTTTCGGTGTTAGTTCTAAAAGGTCTTGTAGGTCTTCACAGAACCATTCAACTTCAGCTTCTTCTGCATTACTGGTCAGGGCATAGACTTGGATTACTGTAATATTGAATGGATTGCCTTGGAAATGAACAGAGACCATTCTGTCGTTTTGTAGATTGCATCTAAGTACTGTATTTCATAGTCTTTTGTTGACCATGATGGCTATTACATTTCTTCTAGGGGATTCCTGTCCTTAGTAGGAGATATAATGGTCATCTGAGTTAAATTCACCCACTCCAGTCCACCTTAGTTAGCTGATTCCTAGAATGTCAATGTTCACTCTTGTCATCTCCTGTTTGACCACTTCCAATTTGCCTTGATTCATGGACCTAACATTCCAGATTACTATGCAATATTGCTCTTTACAGCATCGAACTCTGCTTCCATCTCCAGTCCCATTCGCAACTGGGTGTTGTTTTTGCTTTGGCTCCATCCCTTCATTCTTTCTGGAGTTATTTCTCCACTGATCTCCAGTAGTGTATTGGGCACCCACTGACCTGAAGAGTTTCTCTTTCAGTATTCTATCATTTTGCCTTTTCATGATCTTTCATAATGTTCATGTTCAACGTGGCATGCCATGTTGACACGACAGAAATGATTTTTGAATAAGAAGCTCTTAATGTGAGAGGTTAGTTAGAATTTGTCTTGCTATCAGGGCATAGAGAAAGGGCAGGAATCAGCTAACTTTCACTTGCATGAGCAAGAATTTCTGATGCTAATTTTGAGAATTGTTTGGTCCCTGCTGAAATTTGTAAATGAAAAGTCATCTTGAAAAGATTTTGCCCACATCATATCTGGTTTGGTGGAGAAAATTTAGAAAATCAAATGCTGCAAATGCAGTGTTTTGGGGGCCTAAACAGAAGTAGCTGTAGTAGAGGTAAATATTTTCAGTGAATGAGACAGAGATTGAGGCAGCATTTTCAGGTCTACCATCAAAAAGTGGTACTGATGGGGAATATACCCGGACAAAACTTGAATTCTAAAAGACACATGCACCCCTATGTACACAGCAGCCAAAACATGGAAACAATCTGAATGCCCATTGACAGGTGAATGAGAAAAGAAGTGTGGTCCATATATACAATGGAATACTACTCACCCATAAAAAGAAAGGAACAATGCCATTTACAGCTACATGAATGCAACTCGAGATTAGTATACTAAATGAGATGTCTTTCTCTTAAAGACAAATACTGTATGATATTATTTATATGCTGAGTCTAAAATGTGGCATGAGTGAATCTATCTACAAAATAGAAACAAACTCACAGACATAGAGAATACACTTGTGGTTGCCAAGGGGGGAAGGAGGAAGGGAGAGGGAAGGACTGGGGGCTTGGGGTTGGTAGATGCAAACTATCACATTTAGAATGGATAAAAACAAGGTCCTATGTATAATGCAGGGAACTATATTTAATATCCTGTGACAAACCATATTATAAAAAAATATAAAAGAAGAATATATATGTGTATAGCTGAGTCACTTTGCTGTATAGCAGAAATTGGGACAACATTGCAAATCAACTATACAATTAAAATTAAAAACTTAAAAAAAAGTGTTGCTCATGGCCAGATCACAATCAGATCAAATAGAATCAGTCACTCAGTCGTGTCCGACTATTTGTGACCCCACGAATTGCAGCATGCCAGGCCTCCCTGTCCATCACCATCTCCCGGAGTTCACTCAGACTCATGTCCATCGAGTCCGTGATGCCATCCAGCCATCTCATCCTCGGTCGTCCCCTTCTCCTCCTGCCCCCAATCCCTCCCAGCATCGGAGTCTTTTCCAATGAGTCAACTCTTCACATGAGGTGGCCAAAGTACTGGAGCTTTAGCTTTAGCATCATTCCATAGCAGTGATATTTATGAATTTGTATCATTTTCTCTAATTTCACTTCCTCCAATCCATTGCCTTGGAAGGTCTAGCTACAGGGCAGGGAGGGAGAAATAAAAGCATATAGAAAAGTGGAAGATAAAATCAAGTACAGGTTTTTAGTCCAAAAGGTAAACAGAGGAACTTAAATGTCCCAAGGAATATGAAATTGCATATGAGGAATTGAATTAAACAGGACTAGGTTTCTGTTTGTTTGCTTGTATGTTTGTTTATAGAATCATAAAATAATCAAATAGCTATAGGATCTTCCTGACAATTCAAATATACTATATTTGAAAGTGTTAAAAAGAGAAAAACAATTTCCTGATCACACTGTAATATAGTCTGCTAATTTGATGAAAACGATTTAGTTTGCTGTTCAGAGTTATACTAGTGTGTTTTCATATATATCTTCTGGTCTTTCTGAAACTCTCATTTTTCTTATATGGTTATTCATTTATAATAACTTACAATTATTACAATTCCCTTGTAAATAGCTAATTTCCCCCATGGAGTAAAATAAGCCATGGAGAATATGGAAACAGTGTAAAAATGATTTTTAATTTCTTAGTAGGGCCTTAGGCATTTGAACATATAGTATCCTTCTGAGATTATAAAATAGTAAGATGACTCTAGTATATTGCAAGATGTCCAAAATGTAAGACACATTCTGATAGATATATCACCACTTTCACTGTCTTTTCAAGACAAATCACTAGGATAATTTGGAAAATTGATTGGAATCTCTATCAGTGACCTCTGGCTCAATCTGATTTTGGTATTGACCATCTGGTGATATCCATGTGTAGAGTCTTCTCTTGTGGTGTTGGAAGAGGGTGTTTGCTATGACCAGTGCATTCTCTTGGCAAAATTCTGTTAGCCTTTGACCTGTTTCATTTTGTACTTCAAGGCCAAATTTACCTGTTACTCCAGGTATCTTTTAACTTCCTACTTTTGCATTCCAGTCCCTATAATGAAAAGGGTATCTTTTTCAGGTGTTAGTTCCAGAAAGTCTTGTAGGTCTTCATAGAACCGTTCAGCTTCTCCAGCACTGCTGGTCAGGGCATAGATTTGAATTACTGTGACACTGAATGGCTTGCCTTGGAAATGAACAGAGATCATTCTGGCATTTTTGAGATTGCATTCAAGTACTGCATTTTGAACTCTTTTATTCACTATTATGGCCACTCCATTTCTTCTAAGTGATTCTTGCCCACAATAGTATATATAATGGCCATCTGAGTTAAATTCACCCATTCTAGTCCATTTTAGCTCACTGATTCCTAAAATGTTTATGTTTACTCTTGCCATCTCCTGCTTGACCACTTCCAATTTGCTTTGATTCATGGACCTAACATTCCAGATTACTATACAGTATTGTTCTTTACAGCATCGGACTTTAATTACAGCACTAGTCACACTCACAACACAGTGTTGTTTTTGCTTTGGCTTCATCTCTTCACTCTTTCTGGAGTTATTTCTCTACTGATCTCCAGCAGCATATTTGGAACCTACAAATCTGGGGAGTTCATCTTTCAGTGTTCTATCTTTTTTTCATTTTCATACTGTTCATGGGGTTCTCAAGGCAAGAACAATGGTTTGTCATTTCCTTTTCCAGTGAACCACATGTATTATTTTATTTACTGACTACACCAGACTTTGACTGTGTGGATCACAACAAACTATGGAAAATTCTGAAAGAAATGGGAGTACCAGACCAACTGACCTGCCTCCTGAAAAATCTGTATGCGTGGCAACAAGCAACAGTTAGAACTGGACAGGGAACAACAGACTGCTTCCAAATCGGGAAAGGAGTACTTCAAGGGTTTATATTGTCACTGTTTATTTAACTTATATGCAGAGTATATCATGAGAAATGCCAGTTTGGATGAAGCACAAGTTGGAATCAAGATTTCTGGGAGAAATATCAATAACCTCAGATATGCAAATGACACCAGCCTTATGGCAGAAAGTGAAGAAGAGCTAAAGAGCCTCTTGATGAAAGTGAAACAGGAGAGTGAAAAAATTGGCTTAAAGCTCAATATTTAGAAAACTAAGATCATGGCATCTGGTCTCATCACTTTATGGAAAATAGATAGGGAAACAGTGGAAATAGTGGCAGACTTTATTTTGGGGGGCTCCAAAAGCAGAGCAAATGGTGACTGCAGCCATGAAATTAAAAGATACTAGCTCCTTGGAAGAAAAGCTATGACCAAACTAGACAGCATATTAAAAAGCAGAGACATTACTTTTTCAACAAAAGTCCAATTACTCAAAGCTATTGTTTTTCCAGTAGCCATGTATGGATGTAAGAGTTGGACTGTAAAGAAAGCTGAGCATTGAAGAATTGATGCTTTTGAACTGTGGTGTTGAAGACGACACTTGAGAGTCCCTTGGACTGCAAAGAGATCCAACCAGTCCATTGTGAAGGAAATCAGTCCTGAATATTCATTGGAAGGACTGATGCTGAAGCTGAAACTCCAATACTTGAGCAAATAACTGACTCATTTGAAAAGACCCTGATGCTGGGAAAGATTGAAGGCGGAAGGAGAAGGGGATGACAGAAGTTGAGATGGTTGGATGGCACCACCGACTCGATGGGTATGAGTTTGAGTAAGCTCCCGGAGTTGGTTATGGATAGGGAAATCTGGCATGCTTCAATCCATGGGGTCGCAAGGAGTCGGATACAACTGAGTGACTGAACTGAATCAATGGCCTCATTGTATACTCACAGAAAATTACACAAATTGTGGAAGTTATATGGTTTCAGCCATTTATTCATGTCTTGGGCCACTATCTGATATGTTTCTTGCCCACACATTACCACACATATCTTTAATAAAAGCAACAAGAGCCACAATAACATAAGGTACAGAAGAATTACTCATATTGGCTAGAAAACACAGGAGGGGGAGCACATTTCCTGGTGGAGTACTTCTAGTCAATAATAATGACTGGCTCACCTGATCAGAGAGCTGAGGCCAAACACACACAAATATAAGAAATTGAGTACTAGAAACCCGTTATAAACAAGGGCTTTCAATGGTCCAAAAAGACTAAAGAATGAGACAAGAAAATACAATCTTTCACTTGGTTACAGATGAGGTGAAATAAGGATGTAGAGTCTAGAGTTTTACTGGTCATGACAGCTGCTCTCAAACACTATTTCTACGTTTATACCCAGGATTTTTATGCATCATATCTCTTTTTTTTATATGGGGAAAAGAGAATCTAATATTGAAATTTTAGAAAAAAGTATTATTTTTACACAGTTAATCCGATTATTTTAAAGGAGTAAATGCTTGGAAAGACAATGCCATATTCTATATGAAATGCAGTCATACCGAAAATTGTCCCCAAATTGAATAAATAAAGTATAAGCTCTTTTTTGGAACTTATTCTTGAATTCATTTTCTTACATTTCATGCTAGAAAGGAAAAAAAAAAGTTAGAATAATCTCAATTTTACACTTCCTCTATTTTCCTTCCATTTTCATCACAAACGCATTTCTCCTAAATTGTACTTCCAGAGATAAGAATTCATTTTGTGAGTTCCTCCAGCACAAATGACATCCTGAGTAAAGTTTATTTACTCACAACAAATGGGGGAAGCAATGATCAGATGAATAATAGAAATGTTTCTTTCTTTGTAAGAATGCATAAGAGGATAATATAATAAACAGGTAGAAAAGGCCCTTTAAAATCAGAAATTCATGATGTAAAATGTCCTATGCTATAAAACATATGTATTATTTGTTACTACTTGCTGTAATTATAGTGGGCAAAATGGGAGCAGGGAAAGACAGATTCTGATTTGATGTGATAATCATTAGTAATCATTATGCAATAATCAATATGCATAATAAAGCTATGCAATAATCATGGCTTTAGATTTATTATTATATCGAACCACAGAAAATCAACATCTATTTGTGTTTAGAAAAATATAAATTCAGCTATTTCTTATGGTTCAGTATGAAAGTATGCCTTGACTCAATGATCCAGGTGCAGCGTAATGAGATGAAGGTGGGTGAGGGCAACTCTCTTTCCTGTCTAGGTTCACAGTCAGGGCTCCTTCTTTTCAGTTTGATATTTATCTTGATGTATATTGTAGTGTAAGCCCTTACATTTGATTCTTCTTTATGTAATGCAAGTGCCTAAGCTAAGCTTTGATTGCCAAAGCATCTACTTCAAGGATGGCTAAAGATCCAGAATAAACACATTGCCAGGAAGGTTGCCCATCATTCCTTTTTTTTTTTTTTTTTCTTTTTTTTTAAAGATCTTGACTGATTTTCATAAATGACTCTTTGGGCCATTTTATTTATTTTTCCTATTTTTTAAATATTTCTGCTCTTTTGTGTTAAATTCACTAAAAAAAATTAGACCAAGTATTTTTCAGTTCCCAACCCCAATAAAAGCAGAACCTCAGGCCAACTCTCTCTCTATCTTTCTCTGCTTGAGACATCACAGTTTGCCCTAGACAATGCCTTATATGCTCCAGAATTTGTAAGTAATAAACCTTCTTAATTTTCAAAGTTGTTTTCAGTATTCCAGTATAAGTGGTTTGATGAAATGTGTTACGGTGATGACAAATTTAGCACTGATTTCAAGTTTCAACAATTACACTTGTCTTACAGTTAGTACTCTCCATATGATTTTTTTTTGTTAAATTTTTATTTTTACTCTATTTTACTTTACAATACTGTATTGGTTTTGCCATACATTGACATGAATCCACCACTTTTTTCTTAAATTTTTTTTTGTTTATTTTAATTTTTATTTTTACTTGATTTTACTTTACAAAACTGTATTGATTTTGCCATACATTGACATGAATCCACCACGGGTGTACATGCGTTCCCAAACATGGACCCCCCTCCTACCTCCCTTCCCATAACATCTCCCTGGGTCATCCCCGTGCACCAGCCCCAAGCATCCTGTATCCTGCATCGGACATAGACTGGCGATTCGTTTCCTACATGATAGTATACGTGTTTCAATGCCATTCTCCCAAATCATCCCACCCTCGCCCTTTCCCTCTGAGTCCAAAAGTCCGCTCTACACATCTGTGTCTCCTTTGCTGTCTTGCATACAGGGTCATCATTACCATCTTTCTAAATTCCATATATATGTGTTAGTATACTGTATTGGTGTTTTTCTTTCTGGCTTACTTCACTCTGTATAATCGGCTCCAGTTTCATCCATCTCATCAGAACTGATTCAAATGAATTCATTTTAACAGCTGAGTAATGCTCCATTGTGTATATGTACCACTGCTTTCTTATCCATTCATCTGCTGATGGACATCTAGGTTGTTTCCATGTCCTGGCTATTATAAACAGTGCTGCGATGAACATTGGGGTACATGTGTCTCTTTCAATTCTGGTTTCCTCGGTGTGTATGCCCAGCAGTGGGATTGCTGGGTCATAAGGTAGTTCTATTTGCAATTTTTTAAGGAGTCTCCACACTGTTCTCCATAGTGGCTGTACTAGTTTGCATTCCCACCAACAGTGTAGGAGGGTTCCCTTTTCTCCACACCCTCTCCAGCATTTATTGCTTGCAGACTTTTGGATCACAGACATTCTGACTGGTGTGAAGTGGTACCTCACTGTGGTTTTGATTTGCATTTCTCTAATAATGAGTGATGTTGAGCATCTTTTCATGTGTTTGTTAGCCATCCATATATCTTCTTTGGAGAAATGTCTGTTTAGTTCTTTGGCCCATTTTTTGATAGATTTTGATAACTGTAGTTTCTTTGCTAGGCAAAAAATAAAAGCATGAAATAAATATATTTTACTGAGAAATAGTTAATAAGAAGAAAAAGCCACATAACCCTATTGTAACCTATTCATAGATCAGAGCTTAAATTCTAAGCTGAGGATCATAGCAAGTACTGAATGAAATATAGACATTTCAAATTGTGACTAAAAACTTTAGTTTTGCTTTATAAAATGAATCACTCTACTTTGCTAGCCAAATATCACTATATGCTTAAAAGTAAATTAGCTACTCCTAGAATCCATGAGATACTGAAGTGCATATTAAAGTAACAAGAAGGGAAGTAGTTAGCAATCAAAGTATTAATCAAAGACTTCCTAATTTTTAGGTTCTATTTTACAAGAAGTCTGTTAGTTACTGAGTCAAGTCTGACTTTTGTGACCCCATGGATTGTAGCCTGCCAGGCTCTGTCTCGCCACAGGATTTCCTAGACAAGAATGCTGGAGTGTGTTGCCATTTCCTTCTCCAGGGAATCTTCAAGACCCATGGATCAAACCTGGGTCTCCTGCATTGCAGGTGGATATTTTACTGAATTAGCTACCAGGAAAGCCTATATATTTATGTATGGAGACAGACACAGAGTGAGATTAGATAATATTTGAGAATTAATTGTGAGTTAAACAGCATTGCATACAAACGTTTTAATTAGTACTATACCATATGGCTGTAAATGCTTCCTGTTACTGAAATTAGAAGCATAGCACCTATTTGTCATCAACGTGAAATCAACTTAAGTGATATCATAACACAGACATAGACATCCAGTACTTTTTGCATCACAATATGTTCGCTGAAGTTTTGAGGAAAAACAACAATCAGTATGCAAAAATTACTGCGCCAGATCATGTCACCTTTCTTTAAGGAACAGATGTGCAGATACTATGGTTCACTCAAGAGTAGCATGCACATTATTGTTTCTGGAATGCATACATTAAAATAGTTATAAAGATGTCAAAATTACGTTTCATTGTTCCATCTTTTTCTAATAGGCATAGTTGAAATTTGTCATGATTTTGGTCACACAGCAAGTTTTGAAAAACTCTTGTTTATGTTTAAGCAAATTATCAAACAATTGTTATTTCTCACCAAGGTGCATATCAGAGATTTGCTTTCCTACCTTCACTCACAGCTAGGATATTTCATAATGGGTCCATCTTCTCAATTCTAAATGTGAAAGTTTATTTTAGAAAAAAGGAATGAATGCACCAAACATCACACACTATCCAAATACAAGAATAATGGTCAGATACCTGGACTTGACTGCCAAAAGTGCAAAAATCTTTCTGGCATGCAGTACCCACATCAACAGTGTAAAATGGTAATTGCGGGGTCTTTGATGGAATGTTCTCATATTGTGGCCATGTAAAGATCTCTTTGCCTGATTTATTAATTTATTAACATAAAGATCCAAATATCTTTCAGCAAATTCCATTTATATTTTGATTGAATAAATTTCTTTTCCTTTTTTTTTCCATCAAAAAGTACTCAGTTCAGTCCAGTCACTCAGTCATGTTGGACTCTTTGCAAGCCCATGGACTGCAGCATGCCAGGCTTTCCTATCCATCACCAACTCCCAGAACTTACTTAAACTCATGTCCATCAAGTCCATGATGCCATCCAACCATCTCATCCTCTGTCATCCCTTCTCCTCCCACCTTCAATTTTTACCAGCATCAGGGTCTTTTCCAATGAGTCAGTTCTTTGCATGAGATGACCAAAGTATTGGAGTTTCAACTTCAGCATCAGTCCTTCCAGTGAATATTCAGGACTGATATCCTTTAAGATTGATTGGTTGGATCTCCTTGCAGTCCAAGGGACTCTCAAGAGTTTTCTCCAATACTGCAGTTCAAAAGCTTCAATTCTTTGGTGTTCAAAAAGTACTCACCATATGAGAAACAGTGGAAAACATGGTTATAGGCAATGGAACCTTAAGCAAATAAAAATCTAGCCCGTTTTATCTGGCCTGATAGTATTACCTGTCATGGAGGAGGCACTTAAGATTGAAAGATAATGCTTTTCCAAACAGTAGCAAACATGTTATTTAAATTTTCAACCAGAGTTACTGATACAAACTATGTACACTTAGTGTGTCTAGTGACATGATGTTGGCATGAAAAATGCAAGGTCTATAAGACAGACTAATTACTTCTAATTTTACTGTAGCCTTACAGAAAGATACTAACACTTTTTCCCAATTTCTCAACTTGAGTTATGATCAGACAAATGAGAGTTGTCTATAGTCATGCTGAATGATTTTATCATGATGTTATTGCAAAACTAAAGTAACCAAAAGTAAAGTTCAAAGATGGAAGAATTTTCTTGTCAATTAATCATCAGCTTCAGTAAGGTTTTTATTAAAACAGGAGTTCAGTGCAGGGCCATGCAATATAGATGGGTCATAGTGAAAAGTTCTGACAAAACGTGGTCCACTGAAGAAGAGAATGGCATTCCATTCCAGTATTCTTGCCTGCAGAACACAATCATTTCAGTTCAGTTCAGTTCAGTCAGTCAGTCATGTCCGACTTTCTGACAACATGAATTGCAGCACGCCAGGATCACTGTCCATAAACAACTCCTGAGGTACACTTAAACTAATATCCATTGTGTCGGTGAAGCCATGCAATCATCTCATCCTCTGTTGTCCCCTTCTCCTCCTGCCCTCAATCTCTCCCAACATCAGGGTCTTTTCCAATGAGTTCAGCTCTTTGCATCAGGTGGCCAAAGTATTGGAGTTTCAGCTTCAACATCAGTCCTTCCAATGGACACTCAGGACTGATCTCCTTTAGGATGGACTTGTTGGATCTCCTGCAGTCCAAGGGACTCTCAAGAGTCTTCTCCAACACTACAGGTCAAAGCATCAATCCTTCGGCGTTCAGCTTTCTTTATAGTCCAACTGTCACATCCACACATGACAACTGGAAAAACCATAGCCTTGATTAGACCGACCTCTGTTGACAAAGAAATGTCTCTGCTTTTTAATATGTTGTCTAGGTAGGACATAACTTTCCTTGCAAGGAGTAAGCGTCTTTTAATTTCATGGCTTCAGTCACCATCTGCAGTAATTTTGGATCCCAGAAAAATAAAGTCAGTCAACATTTCCACTGTTTCCCCCTCTATTTCCCATAAAGTGATGGGATCGATTGCCATGATCTTAGTTTTCTGAATGTTGAGCTTTAAGCCAACTTTTTCACTCTCCTCTTTCACTTTCATCAAGACATTCTTTAGTTTTTCTTCACTTTCTGCCATAAGGATGGTGTCATCTGCATATCTGAGGTTATTGATATTTCTCCCGGGCAATCTTGACTCCAGCTTGTGCTTCCTTGAGCCCAGCATTTTTCATGATGTACCCTGCATATAAGCTAAATAAGCAGGGTGACAATATACAGACTTGAGATACTCCTTTTCCTATTTGGAACCATTCTGTTGTTCCATGTCCAGTTCTAACTGTTGCTTCATGACCTGCATACAGATTTCATAAGAGGCAGGTCAGATGATCTGGTATTCCCATCTCTTTCAGAATTTTCCACAGTTTATTGTGATCCACACAGTAAAAGGCTTTGGCATACTCAATAAAGCAGAAATAGATGTTTATCTGGAACCCTCTTGCTTTTTCGATGATCCAGCGGATGTTAGCAATTTGATCTCTGGTTCCGTTGACTTTTCTAAAACCAGCTTGGGCATCTGGAAGTTCACGGTGCAGGTACTGTTGAAGCCTGGCTTGGAGAATTTTGAGCATTACTTTATTAGCATGTGAGATGAGTGCAATTGTGCTGTAGTTTGAGCATTCTTTGGCATTGCCTTTCTTTGGGATTGGAATGAAAACTGACCCTTTCCAGTCCTTTGGCCACTGCTGAGTTTCCCAAATTTGCTGGCATATTGAGTGAAGCACTTTCACAGCATCATCTTTTAGGTTTTGAAATAGCTCAACCGAATTCCATCAACTCCACTAGCTTTGTTCATAATGATGTTTCCTAAAGCCCGCCTGACTTCATGTTCCAGGATGTCCGGCTCTAGGTGCGTGTGAGTGATCACACCTTTGTGATTATCTGGGTAGTGAAGATCTTTTTTGTACAGTTCATCTGTGTATTCTTACCACCTCTTCTGAATATCTTCTGGTTCTGTTAGGTCCATACCATTTCTGTCCTTTATTGAGCTCATCTTTGCATGAAATTTTGCCTTGGTAGCTCTAATTTTCTTGAAGAGATCTCTACTCTTTCCCATTCTATTGTTTTCCTCTATTTCTTTACATTGATCACTGAGGAAGGCTTTCTTATCTCTCCTTGCTATTTTTTGGTACTCTGCATTCAAATGGGTATCTCTTTCCTTTTCTCCTTTGCTTTTTGCCTCTCTTCTTTTTACAGCTATTTGCAAGGCCTCCTCATACAGCCATTTTGCTTTTTTGCATTTCTTTTTCTTGGAGATGGTCTTGCTCCCTGTCTCCTGTACAATGTCATGAACCTCTGTCCACATTTTATCAGGCACTCTGTCTAACAGATATAGTCCCTTAAATCTATTTCTCACTTCCACTGTGTAGTCATAAAGGATTTGATTTAGCTTATACCTGAATAGTTTGCCCAGTTTCTTCAATTGCAGTCTGAATTTGGCAATAACGATTTCATGATCTGAGCCACAGTCAGCCCCAGTCTTGTTTTTGCTGACTTTATAGAGCTTATCCATCTTTGGCTACAAGATATAATCAATTTGATTTCATTGTTGACCATCTGGTGATGTCCCTGTGTAAAGTCTCCTCTTGTGTTGTGTGAAGAAGTTTTTGGTATGACCAATGTGTTCTCTTGGTAGAACTCTATCAGCCTTTGCCCTGCTTCATTCTCTACCCCAAGGCCAAACTTTCCTGTTACTCCAGGTGTTGGTGTTTCTTGACCCCTTACTTTTGCATTCCAGTCCCCTATAATGAAAATGACACCTTTTTGGGGTGTTAGCTCTAGAAGGTCTTGTAGGTCTTCATAGAACTGTTAAACTTAGCTTCTTCAATGTTACTGGTCAGGGCATAGACTTGGATTACTGTGATATTGAATGGTTTGCCTTGGAAAAGAACAGAGATCATTCTGTCATTTTTGAGATTGCATCCAAGCACTGTATTTTGGAATCTTTTTTTGACTGTGATGACTACTCCATTTCTTCTAAGGGGTTCCTGTCCATAGTAGTAGGCATAATGGTCCTCTGAGTTAAATTCACCCATTCCAGTCCATCTTAGTTCACTGATTCCTAGAATGTCAATGTTCACTCTTGTCATCTCCTGTTTGACCACTTCCAATTTGCCTTGATTCATGGACCTAACATTCCAGATTACTATGCAATATTGCTCTTTACAGCATAGAACTCTGCTTCCATCGCCAGTCCCATTCACAGCTATGTGTTGTTTTTGCTTTGACTCCATCCCTTCATTCTTTGTGGAGTTATTTCTCCACTGATCTCCAGAAGCATATTGTACAGCTACGGACTTGGAGAGTTCATCTTTCAGTGTCCTATCTTTTTGCCTTTTCATAGTGTTCATGGGGTTCTCAAGGCAAGGATGCTGGTTTGCCATTCCCTTCTCCAGTGGACCACATTCTGTCAGACCTCTCCACCATGACCTGGCCATCTTGGGTGGCCCCACACGGGATTGCTTAGTTTCATTGAGTTAAACTAGGCTGTGGTCCATGTGATCAGATTGGCTAGTTGTCTGTGATTGTAGTTTCAGTCTCTCTGCCCTCTGATGCCCTCTCTCAGCACCTACCCTTTTATTTGGGTTTCTCTTACCTTGGATGTGGGGTATCTCTTCACGGCTGCTCCAACAAAGCGCAGCTGCTGCTCCTTACCTTGTTGTGGGATAGCTTTTCTAGGCCACCCCTTTTGACCTTGGATGTGGGTTAGCTCCTCTTGGCTGCGGCCTCACACCATCACAGCCACTTAGTTCCTGAGAGAACACTATCAGTTCAGTTCAGTTCAGTTCAGTCGCTCAGTCGTACCCGACTTTGACACTATAGACAGTATTAAAAGGTCATCAAGACAGTATGGTACTGGCACAAAGACAGAAACATAGATCAATGGAAAAAAAAAAAAAAAAAGAAAGCCCAGAGATAAATCCACACACCTATGGACACCTTATTTTTGACAAAGGAGGCAAGAGTACACAATGGATTAAAGACAATCTCTTTAACAAGTGGTGCTGGGAAAACTGGTCAAATACTTCTAAAAGAATGAAACTAGAACACTTTGTAACACCACTCACAAAAATAAACTCAAAATGGAATAAAGATCTAAATGTAAGACCAGAAACTATAAAACTCCTAGAGGAGAACATAGGGAAAACACTCTCTGACATACATCACAGCAGGATCCTCTATGATCGACCTCCCAGAATACTGGAAATAAAAGCAAAAATAAACAAATGGGATCTAATTAAAATTAAAAGCTTCTGCACAACAAAAGAAACTATAAACAAGGTGAAAAGACAGCCTTTGGAATAGGAGAAAATAATAGCAAATGAAGCAACTGACAAACAACTAATCTCAAAAATATACAAGCAACTCCTGCAGCTCAAGTCCAGAAAAATAAATGACCCAATCAAAAAAATGGGCCAAAGAACTAAATAGACATTTCTCTAAAGAAGATGTACAGGTGGCTAACAAATACATGAAAAGATGCTCAACATCACTCATTATTAGAGAAATGCAAATCAAGACCACAATGAGGTATCACTTCACACCAGTCAGAATGGCTGCAATCCAAGTGTCTACAAGCAATAAATGCTGGAGAGGGTGTGGAGAAAAGGGAACCCTCTTACACTGTTGGTGGGAATGAAAACTAGTACAGCCACTATGGAGAACAGTGTGGAGAGTCCTTAAAAAACTGCAAATAGAACTGCCTTTTCACCCAGCAATCCCACTGTGGGACATACACACCGAGGAAACCAGAATTTAAAGAGACATGTGTACCCCATGTTCATCACAGCACTGTTTATAGTAGCCAGGACATGGCAGCAACCTAGATGTCCATCAGCAGACAAATGGATAAGAAAGCTGTGGTACATATACACAATGGAGTATTACTCAGCCATTAAAAATAATACATTTGAATCAGTTCTAATGAGGTGGATGAAACTGGAACCAATTATACAGAGTGAAGTAAGCCAGAAAGAAAAGCACCAATACAGTATACTAGCACATATATATGACATTTAGAAAAATGGTAATGATAACCCTGTATGTGAGACAGCAAAAGAGACACAGATATAAAGAAGAGATTTTTGGACTCTGTGGGAGAGGGAAAAGGTGGGATGATTTGGGAGAATGGCATTGAAACATGTATACTATCATGTAAGCAACAAATCTCTAGTCTAGGTTCAATACAGGACACAGGATGCTTGGGCTGGTGCACTGGGATGACCCAGAGCGATGATATGGGGGGGGGAGGTGGGAGGGGGGTTCATGTTTGGGAACTCATGTACACCTGTGGTGGATTTATGTCAATGTATGGCAAAACCAATACAGTATTGTAAAGTAAAAAAGTAAAAAAAAAAAAAAAAAAAAACTGATTTATTAAATGTCTAAAAAAAAAAAAAAAGGTAAACAGATATGATGCCAGAAGATGAGCCCCATCAGATTGGAAGTTTTTCAGAATGCTACTGAGGAAGAGTGGAGGGCAATTATTAACAGCTCCAATAAGAATGGATTGACTGGTCCAAAGTGGGAATGATGATCAACTGTGGATGTCTGGTGGTGAAAATAAAGTGAAATGCTATAAAGAACAATATTGCATAGGAACCTGGAATGTTGGTTCCATGAATCAAAGTAAATTGAATGTGGTCAAGCAGAAGATGGCAAGATTAAATATCAACATTTTAGGAATCAGTAAACTTAAATGGATGGGAATGGGAGAATTTAATTTAGTTACCATTATATTTGGGCTTCCCCAATGGATCAGCAGTAAAGAGTATACCTGAAATACAGGACAGGAGATGCAGGTTCAATTGCTAGGTCAGGAAAATCCTCTTGGGGGAGGAAATGACAAGCCACTCCTGTATTCTTGCCTGAAAAATTCCAAGGACAGAGGAGCCTGGTGGGCTACAGACCAAAGAATCACAAACAGTCAGACACAGCTAAGTGACTGAGTATGTACACACAACCATTATTTTTATGACTGCAGCAAGAATTCATTAGAAACAATAGATTAGCTCTCATAGTCAACAAAAGAGTATGAAGTGCAGTGCTTGGGTTCAACGACAAAAAATAACCAAACAATCTTGGTTTGTTTCCAAGGAAAACCGTTCAGTATCAAAGAAATCCAAGTCTATGCCACAACTACTGATGCTGAAGAAGCTGAAGTTGACCAGTTCTGTGAAGACTTAGAAGACCTTCTAGAACTAACACACAGCAAAATGTCCTTTTCATCACAGGGAATTGGAATGCAAAATTAGGAAGTCAGAGATAACCAGAATAACAAGCAAGTTTGGCCTTGGAGTACAAAATGAATCAGAAAAAAGGCTAACAGTTTTGTAGGAGAAGTCATAGCAAATGCCCTTTTCCAACAACACAAGAGACAATGATACACATGAACAACATCACTAGATGGCCAATGCCAAAATAACATTGATTTTGTTCTTTGCAGACAAAAATGGAGAGGCTTTATACAGTCCACAAAAATAAGACCTGTAGCTAACTGTGGCTCAGATCATGAACTCTTTATTGCAAACTTCAGGCTTAAATTTAAGTAGAGAAAACCACAAGGCCATTAAAGTGTGACCTAAATCAAATCCCTTATGATTATACAGGGGAGTTGATGAATAGATTCATGGAATGAGATCTGATAGACAAAGTGTCTGAAGAACTGAAGTGCCTGATGGAAGTTCATAACATTGTAAAGGAGACAGTAACTAAAACTTTCCCCAAGAGAAAGAAATGCAACAAGACAAAATAGTTGAGGAGTAAAGTCTGAGAAGGCTTTATAAAGGAGGAAAAAAGAGAAGAAAAAGGCAAAGGAGAAAGGGATAGATATACCCAACTGAAAGCAGTGTCGCAGAGAATAACAAAGAGATAAGAAGGCCTTCTTAAATTAACCATGCAAAGAAATAGAGGAAAACAATAACATGAGAAAGATTAGAGAGCTCTACAATATAATTGGAGATATGAAGGGAACATTTCATGCAAAGATGGCCATGATAGGACAGAAATGGTAAGAACATAAGAGAAGCAAAAGACATTAAGATATGGTGGCAAGACTACACAGAACTACATAAGGACTTAATGACCCATATAATCGTGATGGTTTGGTCACTTAGAGCCAGATATCCTGGAGTTTGAAGTTAAGTGGACCTTAGGAAGAATTTCTACGAACAAAGCTAGTAGAGATGAATGAATTCCAGCTGAGCTATTTAAAATCCTAAAAGATGATGCTGTAAAAGTACTGCACTTAATATATCAGCCAATTCAGAAAACTCAGCAGTAGGCACAGGACTGGAAACTGTCAGTTTTCATTCCAGTTCAAAAGAAGGGCAATGCCAAAGAATGTTCAAACTACCATTGATTGCACTCACTTCACATGCTGGCAAGGTAATGCTCAAAATCCTCCAACCTAGGCTTCAACAGTATGTGAACTGAGAACTTCCAGATGTACAAGCTGAATCAACAAAAGGCAGAGGAACCAAAGATCAAATTGTGCACTTCCGTTGGATCATAGAAAAAGCAAGGGAATATCTACTTCTGCTTCACTGACTACGCTAAATTCTTTGACTGTGTGGATCACAACAAACTGTGGGAAATTCTTGAAGAGATGGGAAATACCAGACCACCTTACCTGTCTCCTGAGAAACTTATATGTGGGTCAGGAAGCAAGAGTTAGACCTTACATGGAACAATGGACTGGCTCAAAATTGAGAAAGGAGTATGTCCAGGCTGTATATTGTAACCCTGCTTATTTAACTTATATGCAGATATGTCATGTGAAATGCTGGACTGGATGAATTCCAAAGTGGAATCGAGATTGCCAATAGAAATATCAACAACCTCATATATGCAGATGATATCACTCTAATGGAAGAAAAATAAGAAAAACTCTTCTTTCTCCTTAACATCATCAGTATTAGTTCATCATTATCATTATTTTTATAGTAATGTAATTATTTATCAATGTATGTTAGTTTTTATGAATGAATTCTCTACTAATTAAGGCTTATAGCTATCATATGAAAATATTCATGTCTTTAAATACTGAGTGAGTTGAATATTAAATATGGTTACTAGTTCTTCTATTAGCTTTTAATGTGTTTATGGTTAAACCATAAAATGTATCTATATAATTTTTGAAATGTGAATAAAATAGTAAGCAATATTAAACATATAATTTTATGTTTGGGTTTGAAACAAGAACTGACAATAATTTCACTTTTATACTTAAGAAAATATAAATGCAAACTGATTAGAACACTTATGCAAGCAAATGTAATAAGTGCTTAATTCTGGGATTCTGGGTTTTTTGTTCCTTTGCTAAGTATGAGCTCTAAAGAGCTGATATTTTAGCATATTCTGTGTCCGTTCTGAATTAAACCCCTCAATTGATTCAAAATCTGACTTCTGTGGTACTCAGGTGAGCTCCTTCTCACTAGCACTGTGATGGATGAACACAGGTAAACTGTGAGTGCATTTTTCCAGACTGAGCATTCTAAAAGCTTTCTGCACTCCTTTTCATGTTAAACTGATAGTATGACTGAATTTGACCAAAGATAATGAATTTGACACCTTCAAAGGTATTTGGGGCTCAGAACTGAACAAAATAAATACAACTTGAGAAAATTGCTTAAAGATTTTTTAACTCTCAAAACACCTGAAACAATCTTCCCAATTTAATTTTCACAATAAAATGATGACAAGAAAATATTAATATATTGGTATTTTTCATTGGCTGTTAAAGTTGTATTTTGAGAAGATGGTGTAGAGATACAAAGAATGAAGGATAATTTTTTACTTCAAGTTAAAAGCTTAAAAAAAAAAAAAGGAAGCTTTAAAGTGAATTGCTTCAAATAAGTAGCAATTATCAATGAACCATACAGGCAAGCATAGGCATAAAGGTTAAGCACAGGAGAGATCTAAGTAATGGGATTCATCCTAATAATAAGTAATTTGAAATAATTAATATATGTATATATATGGTCTTACCAAATAATGATATAACAAATAAATATTTATTAAATGTTTGTAACTAAAATTACATTTTTCCCAATTTTTGTACTTCCATTTGAAATCATCACATTCCTAAAGAGTAGATGATATTTAGATTATAATATTTCACAATAAAATAAGTATGCTTTTTGCACAAAAGTAGTTTCATTTGTTCCTAAAGCACCTAAAATTGACTCAGTTGTGAAGTAAATCTATTTTTTTTTAGTTTTTAAGTAATGATAGAGATTTCAATTTGTTGATTTATTTTCAAAATGTTTTCTAAACGAAGCAGATTACATATGTCTTCTTGATAAAACCTTACAACACTTCTTTTGATTGAGGAAACTGAATCTGAATTAATAAGTTTATACAAGGTCAAGAGTTTGATAAATTGCTAAAGCAGGGTTTGAATTTAGATTCGTATAAACCCAGGTATTGTCCTTAAAATAATGCTATAATTTTCCACATATATTGGCATTTTCTATGAGAAACTATTTCATTATTGATGGTTTACAGTATACTTTAAATCATATTTTTTTAAAAAGGGTATTAATGCTTTAAAAATACCTACATCAAATCAAGAAATGTACCAAAAATTTAAGATATGATATTGTCTGTATCCCTTCTGTATTATAGTCCAAGAATACTATGTCTAACAATGTAAGGTGGATTATACATCATCTTTTCAGAAATTAACTAAGGCTCATCAATCACTCATTATCTCAGAGCATTCACCTGACTGTTAAGATCTTTTGAGTAACAAGACTTACTATGTTATTATATAGATATATGAAGTTTCACACTACCATACAGAATAAGGTGGATGGCAGATGCTCCCAGTTATACATGAAGATATTAACATGACAAAATCCATATCATCTTGCCGCTCATCTAAAATCCCATTACCTCATTATTGATTAATTGCTTTGACTTTAAATTTACTTGATATGAACTTGACTTATATGTCTACCTTGTCTATTTATTCCAGAATCTTCTACCTGTCAAAATGAGTGAATCTAATGATGTTCTTTCAATGAGGATAAAATTTATGTTAGTGCATTTGTCCTTGATAATAACAACACACAGAGTAAAGTTGTATTCAACCTAACAAAGGCACATTACACATATAACAATTATTCATGCAATTATTTCCCCATGACTAAAATTATGGAAATATATTAAATTTTACAAAAAATGTAGTGCTCATATTCTATTTCCCCCTTTGAAGTTTTGGTCCAATTAAAAAAAAAACTAAGAATTAAAAATGACTGTGCCTTAAATATTGTAAGCACTTTGGAAATCTAGAAAAAAAATATTTGTATAGGGATTTTTTTGTAATATTATTGACAGTGACATAGGGTTAGTAACACTTTTTGACTTTTTAATTTGTCACTGGTGAATATGGATATTATGTGCTTGCATGTTCAGTCCCTCAGTCATGTCCAACTCTTTTTCAATTCCATTGACTGTAGCCCCTCTGTCATGGAATCCTCCAGGCAAGAATATTGGAGTGGGTCGTCATCCCTTCTCCAGGGATCTTCCTGATCCAGGGATTGAACTCTCGTCTCTTGCATTGCAGGCAGATTCTTTACCGCTGGATCACCAGGGAAGCACCATGGAACATGCCCTATATTACACTGTCATACTAAAGTGGAAGCAGTGATAAACTTTATTTTCTTGGGCTCCAGAATCACTGAAATTGGCGGCTATAGCTATGAAACAAAAAAAAAAAAAAAAGAAAAAAAAAGAAAAAATACACTTGCTCGTTGGGAGGAAAGTTATGACAAAACTAGACTGTGTATTAAAAAACAGAGATACCATTTTGCCTGCAAAGGTCCATATGCTCAAAGTTATGGTTTTCCAGTAGTCAGCTCTCACAATAAGGATGTAATAGTTGAATCATAAAGAAGGCTCAATGTCGAAGAATTGATGCTATTTTTTTTTGAAGGGGTTTATGTATTCTGTATACATGAACATTGTAAGATGTGCAGTTTTCTCTGAATATGTAATCTTATTGCTGTATTATCTTGATAGTATCTTTCACAAGCAAAAATTTTAGATTTTTATTAAAATAAATTTGTTCACGTATTTTCCTTCTTTTATTGATCTGCTTTGATATGTCTAACCAAATATCTTGGAGATTGTCTGCATATTTACATCCAAAATGTTCTAATTTTATATTTGTATCTATAATCTACTTCAGTAAACTTTTTATAAGTGTGAGGTTCAGATCAAAATTCTTTTATGGCATGTTATGACCAACTATTCCAGTACCACCTGTTGAAATTATCATAATTTCTCTATTGAAATACTTTTGTTACTTTAATCAAAATTATTTATCCAGGAATCTTTCTGATCTAAGGCTTGAACCCAGGTCTCCTGCATTGCAGATAGATTCTTTACCATCTGAGGCATCAGGGAAGCCCTTTCTAGTCTCTATCCTGTTTCATTTTTATATTTTGGGATTTCTTTATCTATGTTTTATAATAAATTATACTAGGATATTGATTAAAATTGTGTGTATATAAATCAATTGCTTAGAATTCATATCTTAACATCAACATTTCTAAGCCATGAACATACTGTAGTACATCTCATAATTCATTAAGGATGATTTTTTATTATTTTTAAAATTTTCAGTATATGTATCATTTATATGTTTTACTTGGTTTACACTTCAGTTCAGTTCAGTTCAGATGCTCAGTCATGTCCGACGCTTTGCGACTCCATGGACTGCAGCATGCCAGGCCTCCCTGTCCACCACCAACTCCCAGAGCTTACTAAAACTCATGTCCATTGAGTCAGAGATGACATCCAAACATCTTATCCTCTGTCATCCCCTTTTCCCATCTTCAATCGTTCCCAGCATCAGGGTCTTTTCTAGTGAGTCAGTTCTTCACAACAAGTGGGCAAAGTATTGGAGTTTCAGCTTCAGCATCAGTTCTTCCAATGAATATTCAGGACTGATTTCCTTTTGGATGGACTGCTTGCATCTCTTTGCAGTCGAAGGGACTCTCAAGAGTCTTCTCCAACACCACAGCTCAAAAGCATTAATTCTTCTGTGTTCAGCTTTTATTATACTCCAACTCTCACATCCATACGTGGCTAATGGAAAAACCATAGCTTTGACTAGACAGACTTTCATTGCCAAGGTAATGTCTCTGCTTTTTAATATGTTGTTTAGGTTGATCATCACTTTTTTCCAAGGTGCAAGCATCTTTTAATTTCATGACTACAGTCACCATCTGCAGTGATTTTGGAGCCCCCCCCCCCAAAAAAAAAAACAAAGTCTGTCACTGTTTCCTCTGTTTCCCCATATATTTGACATGAAGTGATTGGACCGGATGCAATGATCCTAGTGTTCTGAATGATGAGTTTTAAGCCAACATTTTCACTCTCCTCTTTCACTTTCATCAAGAGGCTCTTTAGGGCTTCTTTGCTTTATGTCATAAAGGTGGTATCATCTGCATATCTGAGTTTATTGATATTTCTCCCTGCAATCTTGATTCCAGGTTATGCTTCATCCAACCTGGCATTACGCATGATGTACTCTGCATGCAAGTTAAAGAAGCAGGGTGACAATATGTAGTCTTGACATACTCCTTTCAGATTTGGAAGCAGTCTGTTGCTCCATGTGCAGTTCTAACTGTTGCTTCTTGATCTGCATACAGATTTCTCAGGAGGCAGGTCAGGTGGTCTGGTATTCCCATCTCTTTCAGAATTTTCCACAGTTTGTTGTGATCCACACAGTCAAAGGCTTTGGCCTAATCAATAAAGGTTTTTTTTTTTTTTTTTTTTCTGAAACTCTCTTGCTTTTTCTATGATCCAACAGATGTTGGCAACTGGATCTCTGGTTACTCTGCCTTTTCTAAATCCAGCTTCAATATCTGGAAGTTCATGGTCACCTACTGTTGAAACCTGACTTGGAGAATTTTGAGCATTACTTTGCTGCCATGTGAGATGAGTGCAATTGCATAGTAGTTTGAACATTCTTTGGCATTGCCTTTCTTTGGGATTGGAATGAAAATTGACCTTTTCCAGTCCTTTAGCCTCTGCTGAGTTTTCCAAATTTACTGGCATATTGAGTGCAGCACTTTCACAGCATCATATTTTAGGATTTGAAATAGCTGAACTGGTATTCCATCACGTCCACTAGCTTTGTTCATAGTGATGCTTCCTAAGGTGCACTTGACTTCACATTCTAGGATATCTGGCTCTAGGGGAGTGATCACACTATCACAGTTATCTGGGTCATGAAGTTCTTTTTTGTGTAGTTTTTCTGTGTATTCTTGCCACCTCTAAGTATCTTCTGCTTCTGTTAAGTTCATACCATTTCTTTCCTTTATTGTGCTCGTCTTTACATGAAATGTTTCCTCAGTATCTCTAATTTTCTTTAAGAGATTTTTAGTCTTTCCCATTTTATTTTTTCCTCTATTTCTTTGCATTGATCACTGAGGAAGGCTTTCTTATCTCTCCTTTCTATTCTTTGGAACTCTGCATTCAGATGGATATATCTTTCCTTTTCTTCTTTTCCTTTATATATGTTTTCATTATTTCATTGTATATGTGCATTTTCATATACCTGGGCCTATATATTTCATTTTAAATTATTCATTGCTAAAATATAAAATCATGTTTGATTTTTGTGTATTATACTTATATCATGTACCTTGACTAACTAATTGGGTCTAGGAGCTTATTTTGAGACTTCCTTATAATTTTTAAATGAGTAATTACATACCATTAGAGCATACCATTTTAAAATAGATTTTTTAAAACGTTTATTAAGGCTTAATATTCACATAACTGATGAACAGTATTGTACAAATATACCAGAAGATACATACTAGATTCTTTATAATGCAATGTTTACAGTAACAGAGATTAGGAACAATCTAGATTTCAGAGATGCACAATATTCATACAAAGAATTATTATATAAAATTTAGCAAGGAATGATACAAAACATATATACCAGTGAAACTCAGGAACACATGTTTTTTTTTTTATTTTTATTTTTTTTAGGAACACATGTTTAAAGAAACATAGCATGTTGTGGGAATTTGCTTACAAGTTGAAATCCTATAGAACATATAGAACATGTGTATTATTATTTAAAGACACATTTATATATACAGTTAAATTATGATGCCTTGAAATAAACAATAAATTAAATGTGATCACTATATACACTGTACTATTACCTGAGAATATAGTACAAAGCAAATAGATGTTTAGAATTCGCATAATGAAATATTTTTATACTAGATAATAGACAATGGTTTTTTCCTAACATTTTGCCAGACATGTTACTGTTTTTAAAAAAAATCTAAAAGAAATAAACATCATGCCTGTAATTCTCCTACAAGGTATTTACTAAAACTAAGCTGAAAGTATTCGACTTTACAGATGTCAGACGTGACTTCGTCAGATATTTTCCATTTCTGCTTCTTCAGCATTGCCATGGCTTCACCAGTGAATAATAGCCCATGGCAAAAGATTCTCATCAATAAAGAAGCCCGAAGAACAGCCATTTCTCTAACACAGAAACCCCAAATGTCACTATTTAGGTCTTTCAGATTGACCATATTTCAGGACAGATAGCAGCAGAATTTATCATCTGTGGCTAAAAGGTTGGTTGGAGTGGTTTTCTTACACAGGAAAGAAGAAATGGTTTAAGAATTGATCAATGCATCACATAAAACACCATCCGTGACAGACTATATAACTGCCAATTGTCACTGATTACTGAATTTATTGAGAAAAGGCTACTTGGATAAGAGAAAGAAAACAATAACATCATCTGAACCTAAAAACAAGATCATGGCCACTTACAGGGAAAAAGAGCTGTTGTTAAGTGATCTTTTGGAATAACACTGCTCTATTGAAAAACTTCTTTTTCAAAATTGGTACTGTTTACTATCAGTGAACATTACATACATATCTGAAACACACAGTATTACTTAAATCTGAGTGAATCAATGTTTTGTAATATTTTATTCATAGAATCTGCATCTGGCCCCATCACTTAATGGGAAAAATGGGGAAATAATGGAAACAGTGACAGACTTTATTTTCTTGGGCTTCAAAATCAGTGTAGATTTTGGTGACTGCAGCCACAAAAGACACTTGCTCCTTGGAAGAAAAGCTACCACAAAACTAGACAGGATATTAAAGAGTAGAGCCATCATTTTGCCAACTAAGATGTGTATAGTCAAAACTGTGGTTTTTCCAGTAGCCATGTATGGATGTGAGAGGTGGATCATAAAGAAGGCTAAGTACTGAAGAATTGATGTTTTCAAACTGTGGTGCTGGAGAAGACTCTTGAGAGTTCATTGGACAACAAAGAGATCAAACTAGTCAATCCTAAAGTAAATCAATCCTGAATATTCATGAGAAGAACTGAAACTGAAGCTGAAGCTCCAACATTTTGGCCACCTGATGCGTAAAGTTCACTCGTTGGAAAAGACCCTGATGCTGGAAAGCTCAAGGGCAAGAACAGAAGGGGGTGACAGGAAAGATTGTTGGATGGCATCACTGACTCAATGTATATGAGTTTGAGCAAAATCAAGGAGATAGTGAAGGACAGGGAAGCATGGCATGCTGCAGTCCATGGGGTAACAAAGAGTTGGACACAACTGAGTGACTAAACAACAATTCATTGAATCTTAAAACAAAAACAAAAACAAAACAGACTATAGATATGGCAGATAGCAAAATGTTCAGTATTCTTGCCTGTAGAATCCTATGGATAGAGGAGCCTGGGGGACTATACTCCATGAAGTAAAAAAGAGTTTGACATGACTGAGAGACTTTCACATAAAACAACAGGAAAATGTTCATAAGAAAAATTGCTAAAAAGCATATTCATTTTGCCATAGAAACTCAGGGAATTTAGGAAGACTTTATAGTGATATTTATTTTTTAATATAAATTTATTTATTTTAATTGGAGGTTAATTACTTTACAGTATTGTATTGGTTTTGCCATACATTAACATGAATCTGCCACAGGTATACACGTGTTCCCCATCCTGAACCCCCCTCATGCCTCCTCCCCATACCATCCCTCTGGGTCATCCCAGTGCACCAACCCCAAGCATCCAGTATCCTGCATTGAACCTGGACTGGTGATTCATTTCATATATGATATTATACATGTTTCAATGCCATTCTCCCAAATCCTCCTACCCTCTCCCTCTCCCACAGAGTCCAAAAGACTGTTCTATACATCTGTGTCTCTTTTGCTGTCTTGCATACAGGGTCATCATTGCCATCTTTCTAAATTCCATGTATATGTGTTAGTATACTGTATTGTTGTTTCTCTTTCTGGCTTACTTCACTCTGTATAATCATCTCCAGTTTCATCCCCCTCATTAGAACTGATTCAAATGTATTATTTTTAATGGCTGAGTAATACTCCATTGTGATATTTAAAAATATTTAAATGAGCTAGACAGGAGACATGAGATATATGGGAAAAACAGCATGGAGAAATGTTTTGTTAGTTGATGTGGCATAGAAGGTTTAGAAATGGTAAGTTCTTTCTCTGGAAGTTTAGTTTAGTTCTTGTCAGAAAGCCTTTGATGCTATGTAAAAAAAATCTCACCTGTCCTGTAGACAACACAAGCAATATATAAAGCACATCCCTGGTTAATTAGAGTTGGGAGTCTAGCAGGTAGAGCTCTCACACCCTATGATGATAGCCAATCCCAAAAGAATGAAGAAATCCTGTGATTGTGGCTGTCTGTCCTATTCATTGTAGGATCTCTACACATGAGACACCAGTAACACCTCCTTCCAATTCTGACAACCAAAAATATCCCTAGACATTGCCACATGTTTCCTGGCAAGAAGCATTGCCCTTGTTGAGAAATATTGTTCTAGCCCACTATCTACCTTGAAACTGGGGATATCTTTGAGAACTTAGAGTTGATTATGTCTCTTCTTAAAGCTTTCCTAAATTCTTCTATTAAGTTTCCAATCGGTGAACCTGATACAAAAAGCTTTTCATGACTTTGTCCTTGAATATCTCTTTTGTCACATTTCTCTTAATGGTGTACTCTACACTCTTCTATTTTTCTGCCAAGCAAACAGTCTGCTTATAACTCCCCAAATATCCTTTTCACTCCTCTTCTCAGTGGCTTGTTTTATATTGCTCCCTCTGCCTGAAACGTGTTTACCTACAAACACTTTTTAAGTGAATCAGTTCAGTTCAGTTCAGTTGCTCAGTCTTGTCTGACTGTTTGCGACCCCATGAATCGCAGCACACCAGGCCTCCCTGTCCATCATCAACTCCCGGAGTTCACTCAGACTCACGTTCATCGAGTCCGTGATGCCATCCAGCCATCTCATCCTCTGTCATTCCCTTCTCCTCCTGCCCCTAATCCCTCCCAGCATCAGAGTCTTTTCCAATGAGTCAACTCTTCACATGAGGTGTTAAAAGTACTGGAGTTTCAGCTTTAGCATCATTCCTTCCAAAGAAATCCCAGGGCTGATCTCCTTCAGAATGGACTGGTTGGATCTCCTTGCATTCCAAGGGACTCTCAAGAGTCTTCTCCAACACCACAGTTCAAAAGCATCAATTCTTCAGTGTTCAGCCTTCTTCACAATCCAACTCTCACATCCATACATGCACATCGATACATGACTACTGGAAAAAACATAACCTTGACTAGACGGACCTTAGTCGGCAAAGTAGTGTCTCTGCTTTTGAATATGCTATCTAGGGTGATCATAAATTTTCTTCCAAGGAGTAAACATCTTTTAATTTCAAGGCTGCAGTCACCATCTGCAGTGATTTTGGAGCCCCCCAAAATAAAGTCTGACATGTTTCCACTGTTTCCCCATCTATCTGCCATGAAGTGATGGGACCGGATGCCATGATCTTCGTTTTCTGAATGTTGAGTTTTAAGCCAAATAAATTCTACTAAATCTTTGAAATTGAAACTGGGCATCACTTTCTTTTGGTAGACTTCTCTTGTATCTCAGGCCTCGTTATGTACTTCCTGATTGTCTTAAAGAATTTTGTGCTGTAATAAGCATGGATTTTGTTAATTTGCTTCATCTCTAAATTCATCTCAATGGTCAATTGAGATCAATTGTTTCATCTCAATTTGTTAACTTGATTCATCTCTGAAATGGACTTATCAAGCTTTCTAAGGATAGGAGAGCAACATCATTCTTTATCTTCCTAGAGGTTGGAGGTGGCCATCAAAGAGATTTGAGTGCCAGTTGACCTTCAAACGCTCCCATGTCGCTCAGCTGTTAAAGAATCTGCCTGCAATGTGGGAGACCTGGGTTTGATCCCTGGGTTGGGAAGATCCCCTGGAGATGGGAAAAGCTACCCACTCCAGTATTCTGGCCTAGAGAATTTCATGGACTATACAGTCTGTGGGGTCACAAAGAATCAGACACAACTGAGTGACTTTCACCTTCACCTGACCTTCAAACTGGATCCAGGGAATTGGAGACTCCTTACCTCCTCTGCTGTCGTTAGATAGTGAGTATCACTTTTCTTCCCTGCTTCCAGAAGCTGCTCTAAGGATATAGCCTTGAGATTGAAATGTGATGTTGAAACTTTCTGAACATTGTACATGACTGAATTCAGCTGAGGCTTCTCTATACATTTCTGAGACTCTGGCAGGAAGGCATAGAAATCTGCTCTACTGGCATTTACCCAAAAGAAGCCTTGTAAACAAGTTCCCTTGCTTATCAAACCTTCCACCTACCCATCTGGAGAGGTCTGCCTCTTTCTCCAGTCTCTCTCTGCCCTTCACATTAAGGGACTGGTTTCAGATTACACTTGGGTAGTTCCTAGCAGATTGCTAAACAATACTCACTCAGCAGAGTTCAATAAAGTCAGCCAGATTTGATATATTTTGAAACCATTCAACAATATATGATAAAACTAAAGCCAATAACAAGCTAAAGGTAACACAACAGCATAGCTATTTATTTTATTTATTAAAATTTAGGTTAGGATTTTATTTTCTTATAAATGATATTATGGGTCATTTATAAAACCAGTGATAATTTGAAAAATTGAAGTAAAATATATAAAGGGAAAAGAGAGATATGGAAAGAGAGAGAAGTTGAGAGAGAATAATTAGATACCAGATATAATTATTGTATTTCTACATTAAATATGAATTAATATTCATAAACCTTGAATTCCCATTAGATCTTGTGATTCAAGGACAATTGCATACTGAACATGCATACTCTTTGAATTTACCCTTAATTTATTATTGTTTATTTTCACTTACTACATCCTCCAAATTCATAAGCCCTTTGAAGGTATGTTCTGTCAGACCTTCTGTTTATCCCCAACTAGTCAAAATAAATGTTTGATAATGAAATCAATATATGTAAATCGATATATGTATAATTTTTCATTTTTTTTACATGAGAAAGAAAGTTTTAAAAAGTTGGGATTTTTCCATTAAAATAAATCTGAAAAGACAAAAATCTTTTTGAAAACAACAATCCAGATCATTTTCTTTGGAGCTAATTTCGTTCCATCTTTTTTCTTCTTCACTTCATTTTTTCTTTCTAGGGAAAAAATCCACAATACCCTATTTTTACTGTTTTAATGTTTTTAATTTCTCCAGAGGCTTTCTTTAGCAAATTATGAAAATGCATTACTGACATGATTTAAAACTGTTAATTTTGAAATAGTTATATTTTAGTAGGGTAAAGCATTACATTATAAATGTAAGTGTTCCTATCTTAAAAATTACCAGGAATATTTTTAATAATCTCATAAAAATAAAAGGCTATTGAAATACTATATTTAGTTAATACAATAAATAATATATTTTATTTAACAATTGCTTGTTTCATGTTATTTAAGTATAATAAAATTAGTATTTTTGGTTCATAAAACAATCTGAGATTTTAATCAGCTTAAAATTATTACATGTATATTATCACTCAAAAGAAACCTCTGTATATTGATATTGCAAGTAAAGTATATATAATATATATATCATTAAAATTTTTATTTAAAAATTAAAAATTTGAAACACAGAGTCACATAAACTTTATTATATATAGATATAATTATTATATATAACTAAACTTATAAAGACATCTATATAAATAAGATCTGTTATTTAAATTAAAAATATTGAAACTTGGCTATTATACTTTAAGATAATTTAAACTGAAAAGATAAAGCAACTGAAAAAATTTCTTAGACTTTTGTTTTGTAGCTAGATCAAATTTAAGAGAAAGAGAACTCACCATTCTGTTTCTTTTTTTTTTTTTCTTCAAGTTTTATAAATACAAATAAGGAATAACCAACAATTTTATCTGCAACCTGAACTTTATGGTTTATATTAGAGTATTATGGATTTTTCAAGACTTTATTGTATAGTATCGATGGCACAATTGCCAGTGTGACTATAAATAAGAACAAGCTTTAAGGACCATTGCAATAAAATATTGATAGTAATAGAGCAAAATTTCCTAGTAATGCCCAAAGCTAAAGACTAATAGGATCAAGAAGTAATTGACACAGTTTTTCCATCCCAAGAGTCTTAATTTCCAACACTTGCTTGAGGAAATTATTATTTCTTTATATCTTTTCTACTTTTGTTTGAAAACATGTTAACTTTCATTTTTAGAGGTTCTCAAAATTAAACAGCTGCATTTTTTGGCTATTAGGTTTTTACAAAATATATACTGTAAGGAAACTCCTGGCCAGGTTGAAATACACACATACTAAATTTTAACAAGAAATGCAGTGGTCTACATATTCATTTTTAAAATATTTTGTAAACTTATTTGCATGATATGTATACATACACGTGTATGTATATATATATAAATAGGGTTGTATATATAAAATGTGTATCTCAATGTATGATATTAATCCATAATAAATATGAACAGCATAAATATATATGTATATTGTACATGTTATGTACATATTTAATATAATATAATATATAAAACCTACAAATGTATTTCCATTAAGGAAATATTAAATATATGCTGCAACATTTAAGTACAATTCAACTATAAACAAATAAAAAAGAATCATATTTATTTTAATTTCCCACATACTTTCTCATCAATCTTATAAAATTCAATTACCACATTTTAAATTTTCATTAGAACTGAGGCCTTAGTGTCCACTGAAAATCACACATTTTTGTTGTTTTTTTCTTTTCTCCTGCATACACTCATGATCATTTTAATAAGGTATATCTCTTTATTTTCTAGGTCCATAAATAAAGTATCTGATCATATTTTAAATATTTCATAACTGATTCCAAATAGATTTATTACTGTTTTTATAATTTAAATATATCCTTTAAAAAAGTGCCCTTATTACAGTCCATGGGGTTGCACAGAGTTGAACACAACTGAATGACCTTTACTTCACTTCATTTTATTACATTGCTCTAGAAACAGTGATCTTCCAGAGTATACTGAAATTTATCATCACTTTGCTATTGAAGTTAGATGAAAACCCTTCCTAAGTACACCTCATAATTTCAGTATATTTGGGAATATACCATTTATTTTTAGAACTGTATACTTTAAATAAATCCTCAGTTTTAAGAGGGAACTATTAAAAATTGGATGAAATAAGTGAAAAGATTGAAGAAGAGACTTGAATAATTTGAGAGAATGAGGACATCTCTGCACATAGGTCTCAGAGCCAGAAAGAAGTGTTTGGGGCACTTAAAAATGCGAGGAACACATGTATACCTGTGGCGGATTCATGTTGATGTATGGCAAAACCAACACAATATTGTAAAATAATTAACCTCTAATTAAAATAAATAAATTTATATTAAAAAATAGAGTTGAGACTGAGATTAGCACAGAAAGAGGAGAATAGAAAGGAAATTAAATTAATTATGCAGCAACATCCACCACATTTTTAGTACTTCCAACTGACTTTGTCAAGAAGCCTTAATTGTCTGACATTAAAGTTTATATTTAGACTATGATATGAGATGTATATTATTAATAGCTGGTAAAAAATTTTAAAATATTCTTGAATGAATCTGAAAGTTTCTTTACCTGCACCAGTACCTATTTTTGCTTTGTTTTTTGTGCTTCCAATCTCGGATTTTCTCACTTTCTCACAGACTGCATTGCGTTTTATTATCAATACTTTTTCTGTACTAGATAATTCCCCAAAACATATCTTAGAGCCTTCTGTTTTAACACACACACACACACACAACCACAGTTTTATTTTTCTCTGAATCATATCTCTTATGGTCACTACCACTTTTTGGACCTTTCCACAAAACAACATCTCTTAGGAGATTCCTCCATCTGCTCTGTCCCCTGCCTTGCACTGAGTCACAGGTCAACTGATGACAATGTGATCTAGGCCACTCACACACAGCTTCAACCAGAGTCACAAAGACCTCCATAGCATAAGGTTTGTTTTGTTGTTGTTGTTAATTTCAGTCAGATTACCTCAATCTACTATATAAAATCTTTTCTTGACTGATCTTCATCCTAGAATTAAATTTTAGTTCTTTATTGGAACCTAGAAGGATCATGGCTTGGCTCTTGCCAACTTTGCATTTCATCTCATCTTGTTCTTTCATTTGTTCACTAAGAGCCACCACACTGAGATCATTGCTTGCCTCAAAATCCTACAATCAGAAAATGAAAAAAAAAAAATGCTCATGCTATTATCAAAGTGGGAATGGCTTTCATTTTTCACTGTTTTCATCCCATTGTGTAAGCCTAGAAATATTTGGAACTTTTTTTTTTTTTTTTAATCCTCCAGTTCTTCATTTAAATTTTAACCTTAGAGGGTTGCCACTGGTGTTTTATAGAAATGTGTTTCACCCTTGCAAAAAGAAAAGTGCCAAACCAACTCTAGGAAACATAATTGTGCTAGTGGGAATTTAACTAGAATTGAGCTCTTCAGTTCAGTTCAGTTCAGTTGCTCAGCACTGTCTGACTCTTTATGACCCCATGAATTGCAGCACATCAGACCTCCCTGTCCGTTACCAACTCCCAGAGTTCACCCAAACTTATGTCCATCGAGTCAGTGATGCCATACAATCATCTCATCCTCTGTCATCCCCTCCTCCTCCTGCCCCCAATTCCTCCCAGCATCAGAGTCTTTTCCAATCAGTCAACTCTTTGCATGAGGTGGCCAAAATATTGGAGTTTCAGCTTTAGCATCAGTCCTTCAAAGAACAACCAGGACTGATTTCCTTTAGAATGGACTGGTTGGATCTCCTTGCAGTCCAAGGGAATCTCAAGAGTCTTCTCCAACACCACAGTTCAAAAGCATCAATTCTTCAGCGCTCAGCTTTCTTCACAGTCAAACTTTTACATCCATACATGACCACTGGAAAAACCATAGCCTTGACTAGATGGACCTTTGTTGGCAAAGTAATGTCTCTGCTTTTGAATATGATATCTAAGTTGGTCATAACCTTCCTTCCAAGGAGTAAGCATCTTTTAATTTCATGGCTGCAATCACCATCTTCAGTGATATTAGAGCCCCCCCAAATAAAGTCTGACACTGTTTCCACTCTTTCCCCATCTTTTTCCCATGAAGTGATGGGACCAGATGCCATTATCTTAGTTTTTTGAATGTTGAGCTCTTGCAAATTGCCAAAACTCAGAGAACATGAATGATTTTTTAAAATAGAAAATTAAGCAATATCCTCTATAAATGACATGTAGAGGAATAAAACCACCTGATGATAATGATGATGATGATGATGATGATATTTATATTGACTCTTCAAGTGTTAACAATTTATGGAGAATAGTTTTGTTTTTGTTTTTGTTTTTCCCCCTAAATATGAGCAGTGTCAAAAACAGTGAAGTTCCTGATATTTGGGTGGGGGGTCTAACGTTTCTAAGAATGATTGGATTTTATTGTGAGCTGAACCAGACTTTAGATGCCTACAGTAAAGGTAACCTCTAGACAAGAGCATTTGTAAAAAAGAAAGAAAATTTCTTCTCCTAAAGAGGGGTTAAGGCACACAATCCAGCTCAAGTATTTTATTCTCCTGGTTGAGAGGATTTGATGGAAAGATTGATGTATTTGGATTCTAAAAGTGTCTCTTTTAGCCCCAACTCTGCCAGTTTTTAGCTACTTTTTGTGACTCTGGGTATCACCCCTCTGATCTTCAGATGCTTTATCTTTAAAAGTTAGAAAAACAAAGCATGCTTCAAATCTCTAAGTTGCTTAATAGGAAAACCATGCAAAGCATCAGAAAACATATCTAGCAGAAGAGTGCTATAAAAAAAATAAATCATTTTCCTTTTGTAGCAGTGTTCATTGGTTTTGCAGGTTCAAATATATTTGATTATGTGGTAAGCACTGTGCTGGACTCAAATAGTTAATGATAACACCAGATATTTTCTGGACTTTTAGTGTCAAGACTGGTGAGAATATTGGCACTAAAATACATCCTTGTGGCTTTCATGCTGGGATGCCTGTAGCTGATGTATTAAATTAAGAAAATGAAGATTATGATCTGTTGAGTGAAGAAGCACAAACCACCCTCACCTCACTGAGTTGGCAGATGACTCTCTGATCAGCATCAGAGCTCTCCCTTTGAGGAAGGGAAAACCCGGAGATTATTTTAATTGAAAGCACAATTTCAATGCAAATAAACTAAAATCACAAGATTGATTACTTATAGATCCTAGAAACTGGCATAGGTGCAGTGAGCAGAGGACAAATCCTCTGTTCTAGGTCATGAGTGAGTAGGAGATAGAAGACAAGGTGCCTGAGAGAATGCTAAGTCATTTCAGTGTGTCCGACTTTTTGTGACCCCATGGACTGTAGCCTGCCAGGCTACTTTGTCCATTGATTTTCCCAAGCAAGAATACTGGAGCAGGTTGCCATGCCCTCCTCCAGGAGATCTTCCCTACCAAAGGACTGAACCCATATCTCTTACATCTCTTGCAGTAGCAGGCAGATTCTTTACCACCAGGGCCACCTAGGAAGCCCCAGAAACCACGGTCTGTTCAGTTCAGTCGCTCAGTCGTGTCCGACTCTTTGCGACCCCATGAATCCCAGCACGCCAGGCCTCCCTGTCCATCACCAACTCCCAGAGTTTACTCAGACTCACGTCCATCGAGTCCGTGATGCCAGCCAGCCATCTCATCCTCGGTCGTCCCCTTCTCCTCCTGCCCCCAATCCCTCCCAGCATCAGAGTCTTTTCCAATGAGTCAACTCTCCACATGAGGTGGCCAAAGTACCGGAGTTTCAGCTTTAGCATCATTCCTTCTAAAGAAATCCCAGGGTTGATCTCCTTCAGAATGGACTGGTTGGATCTCCTTGCAGTCCAAGGGATCTCAAGAGTCTTCTCTAATACCACAGTTCAAAAGCATCAATTCTTCGGCACTCAGCCTTCTTCACAGTCCAACTTTCACATCCATACATGACCACTGGAAAAACCAAAGCCTTGACTAGATGGACCTTAGTTGGCAAAGTAATGTCTCTGCTTTTGAATATGCTGTCTAGGTTGGTCATAACTTTTCTTCCAAGGAGTAAGTGTCTTTTAATTTCATGGCTGCAATCACCATCTGCAGTGATTTTGGAGCCCCCCAAAATAAAGTCTGATACTGTTTCGACTCCTTCCCCATCTACATCTATTACTTATAAGGTGATTGGAGTCATTAAATTTTAAACTCTTAAGTGGTCAATTTAAAAGGGGCCAGAAGAAAAGCAACGTGGAAACTTGTGGCTGGAATCCTAAGCTTATATCCTTATCTAAATGTCTAGACTCTGAGTGTGAGCAGGGTGTCATTCTGTGAAATACTGAAGAAGTGACTCAAAGTAGCTGTTTTCTCATCACAGTTTTACTAACCAATTTAAAACAAGAATAGAAAAGATCTACCTGGTATCCAGAAACTCCTTATGATGTGAATAGATACAGTTTTCAATTATCTCTTTTGAAGGTCGCAGCAGTCAGGAATTTCAGGCCTTTATATCATTTTAAGCTATCCACACACGAATTCAGATTTTACTTTATAACTATAAATAGTTTTCTAGCTGAACTTTCTTTTGAGTTTCATTTTGACGTAACAGCCAGAATGTAGTGTAATGAATAGTGACAAAAACAAAACAAAAATACTACAATTTCAATAAAATAATGAATATTATAATACTCCTTATTTCCCTATTCCCAGGTTTGCCAATCTGAGTAAAGAATTAATTCATCAAGCCAACAACTCACCACTTCATTATTAATTTCTTTGTTTAATACTTCTGTACAAACCATTCTCAAGTGGGGTTGGATCTATCAATCACTTGTCATATGAATCCATTGAATTTTCCCTATCTTCAGTGTCATTATTCCTGCCTATACCACCATCATCTCTTATTCCTGCTCAAACCACAATTAGATAAGAAGGTAAGACTAATACTATTTTAGCCTGTTTGTACCGTATGTTTTCTTATCACTGTATAACTCATCATCCATTAAAAGCCAAAATAATATTTTTTAGACATGAGTCCCATGAACCTTCTCCACAAAGATACAACCCTAACTGGTAAAAATTTTACACATTAAGCAAATAAACAATACTTAAGGGAAATCACTATAAAAATTAAAAAGGAAATATTATTGATCAAAGAGTGAAAAAAGTCAATTTTTGCTCATTCTAACCAGAGAAGCAAAAAAAGAAGAAGATCAAAGAAAGAAATAGAACAAGTGCAACATTGGAAAGGAGTTATGAACATGGTAGATATAATTCAGCTAGGAATAATCACTTCAAAAATGAATGATTGTCATGAGCTTAGTTAAGTTACTCCATGGTATCACTTCCTTGGCATGCATTTTGTTTATCTGAGCAGCCTTAATGTGCCCTGGACTGACACTTGCTTCCTCATGCAAATATATGCCCTACATGACACCCCATAGAATCACAAACATTAAGTTTTTATATGACTTCCTTAACCACCCTTGCAATAAGCTTTCTCTTCATCTCCCAGTGTCTTCCCTGTGCCCTTCTTAAATAAAACTCCCAAGTAATTTACCAAAAGTATGCTCATTTGGTTGGAATTATTCAATCTGACAAATGACAGACAGAATGCATTTTATTATCCTTAATTTCTGATTGTTAGCTTTTTTTAATAAAGAACTTTATTTTTTTAATAATGGGTAAATTGTAAAGTAGAATTAAACTTAGAAACTCTTGAAGATTTGTTTTACTGAAAACTATGATTAGTTGTTTAGGCTAAAGTAATTTTGAGAAATATCAGTGGATAAGAACCTGTCTTGTTAAGTGGCAAACACATCTGAATTCTTCTTGGATATAGATTTTCATTGCTACAACCAGGGACAAAAAAAAAAAAAAAAAAAGTAATGAAGCCTACATATGTGCATTTTGATGTTCCCTAAGAGATGGAGAATTTAATTATGCTGATCTAATTATGCCCAAATCTAGTTTGTCTGATTTGATTACAACAGAATCTAGGTTTTGTGTGAGGTTACTGCTGAATCGGGACTACTCTAATTTCTGCCAAATCTAGTTTACTTGTTCTTTTCATGACCAAAATTATCTAGGTTATAGCTACAACAAAATTAACATTTTGTTAGGCAGGGTATTTATGTGGGTATTCCTCTACCCCAAAAGCAAGAAAATATAGTTTAAAAACTTAAAGGGATGATTGGAATGAGCAGACATTGTACTGAATTTATAGAACACAAAAAAAGTATTTGCATGTTTTACAGATATAGAAAAAGTTATTAGCTATTCCAAATGTAGCTAACTCCCTAACAGCACTATGTACATTTATATTATCCATAGATTCACAGAGCCTGACCACTAGCAAAAACAAAAGTTATGTTATTATTAGAAACAACTGATGACATATTGGGAAAGATAAACACAATGTAGGCTTAATTTCTTCAGAGCTTTAGAATTTGTGATTAGCTTCAGAATATAGAAGCACATTTAGCTAGTCTCAACTCACAGTTTCTCTAGTTGCTTTCTACTTTCTCTTGGGAGACAGTAAAAGTTAGGACAAACTTCTCTAGATTGAAACTTTTCTCAAGGAAACAATTGCTGTAGTTTATTTAAGAAGAATCTGCAAAATCCCTAGCATATATGTCACTTTAGCTTTTAGGAAGGAGCAAGAAGGATGGGCTGTGCAAGTTCAGCCTATGGCAGCAAGTGAGTATCATGTCTTAACTGTGGATAGGAAACAACAGACTGATTCCAAATAGGAAAAGGAGTACATCAAGGCTATGTATTGTCACCCTGCTTATTTAACTTGTATGCAGAGTTCATCATGAGAAACGCTGGGCTGGATGAAACACAAGCTAGAATCAAGATTGCTGGGAGAATATCAATAACCTCAGTTATGCAGATGACATCACCCTTATGGCAGAAAGCAATGAAGAACTAAAGAGCCTCTTGATGAAAGTGAAAGAGAAGACTGAAGAAGTTGGCTTAAAACTCAACAATCAAGAAAACTAAGATCATGGCATCCAGTCCCACTTCATGGGAAATAGATGGGGAAAGAGTGGAAACAGTGGCTGACTTTGTTTTGGGGGGCTACAAAATCACTGCACATGGTGACTGCAGGCATGAAATTAAAAGAGGCTTACTTCTTGGAAGGAAAGTTATGACCAACATAGGCAGCATGTTAGAAAGCAGAGACATTACTTTGCCAACAAAGGTCCACGTCATCAAGGCTGTGGTTTTTCCATTAGTCATGTATGGATGTGAGAGTCAGATTATAAAGGAAGCTCAGCACCGAAGAACTGATGCTTTTGAATTGTGGTGTTGGAGAAGACTCTTGAGAATCCCTTGGACTGCAAGGAAATCCAACCAGTCCATCCTAGAGGTGATCAGTCCTGAGTGTTCATTGGAAAGACTGATGTTGAAGCTGAAACTCCAATACTTTGGTCACTTCATGCGAAGAGCTGACTCATTTGAAAAGACCTTGATGCTGGGAAAGATTGAGGGCAGGAAGAGAAGGGGATGGCAGAGGATGAGATGGTTGGATGGCATCACCAAGTCAATGGACATGAGTTTGTGTAAACTCTGGGAGTTTGTGATGGACAGGGAGGCCTGGAGTGCTGACAGGGGTCACTGCCAGTCCATGGGGTTGAAACAAGTAGGACAAGACTGAGTGACTGAACTAAAGCGTGTGTCCTGGTAGTTTATACTTGCTTCTGAAATATTTTAATAAACCTTTTTCAAAACAAATAAAAAAACATGGATATAGAATTATATTATGGTCACCTAAGGATTAAAATAACTTTGTTGTTGTTGTTGTTGCTCCATTGCTCAATTGTGTCTGCCTCTTTACCACCCCATGGACTGCAGCACATCAGGCTTTCTTGTCCTTCATCATTACGTGTAGCTTGCTCAAGCTCATGTCCATTGAGTCGGTGATGCAATCTAACCATCTCATTCTCTGTCATCCCCTTCTCCTCCTGCCCTCAATCTTTCCCAGCATCAGGGGCTTTTCAAATGAGTCAGCTCTTATCAGGTGACCAAAGTATTGGAGTTTCAGCTTCAGCATCAGTCCTTCTAAGGAATATTAATGATTGATTTCCTTTAGGATGGACTGATTGGATCTCATTGCAGTCCAAGGGACTCTCAAGAGTCTTCTCCAACATCACAGCTCAAAAGCATCAATTCTTGGCATCACTCTTCTTTTATGACCCAACTCTCACATCCGTACATGACTACTGGGAAAACAATAGCTTTGACTATACAGACCTTTGTTGGCAAAGTAGTGTCTCTGCTGTTTAATATGCTGTCTAGGTCATAGCTTTTCTTCTAAGGAGCAAGTATCTTTTAATTTTGTGGCTGCAGTCACCATCTGCAGTGACTTTGGATCCCTGGAAAAATAAAATACCTTAATTGGTATTAATTTTCTAAGAAATAATAGCATAATTAATACAAAAATAAAAGCAAAAGAGAAGGAATGGAGGAAGGAAAGAGAGAGAAATGAGAAAGAAGAAAAAGAAAGAAAGAGAAGGAAAGAAGGAAGGAAAAGAAGGGTGAAAGAAAGAAGGAAAGAGACTCTTTAGTATAAAATAAAAGTTATATAATGTGTCCTTAATAATGCAGGTTATTGAGAAAAATTCCCAAACTTAGCTTCCCTGGTGGCTCAGACAGTAAAGCATCTGCCTGCAACGTGGGAGACCTGGGTTTGATACCTGGGTTGAGAAGATACTCTGGAGAAACAAATGGCAACCCACTCCAGTACTCTTGCTTGGAAAATTCCATGGAAGGAGGAACCTGGTAGGCTACAGTCCATGGGGTCACAAAGAGTCGGACACGACTTAGCAACTTCACTTTCAGTTCAGTTCAGTTCAGTTCAGTCGCTCAGTCGTGTCCGACTCTTTGCAACCCCATGAATCGTAGCACACCAGGCCTCCCTATCCATCACCAACTCCCGGAGTTCACTCAGACTCACATCCATTGAGTCCGTGATGCCATACAGCCATCTCATCCTCTGTCGTCCCCTTCTCCTCCTGCCCCCAATCCCTCTCAGCATCAGACTCTTTTACAATGAGTCAACTCTTCGCATGAGGTGGCCAAAGTAATGGAGTTTCAGCTTTAGCATCATTCCTTCCAAAGAAATCCCAGGGTTGATCTCCTTCAGAATGGACTGGTTGGATCTCCTTGAAGTCCAGGAGACTCTCAAGAGTCTTCTCCAACACCACAGTTCAAATGCATCAATTCTTTGGCGCTCAGCCTTCTTCACAGTCCAACTCTCACATCCATACATGACCACAGAAAAAACCGTAGCCTTGACTAAATGGACCTTTGTTGGCAAAGTAATGTCTCTGCTTTTGAATACACTATCTAGGTTGGTCATAACTTTTCTTCCAAGGAGTAAGCATCTTTTAATTTCATGGCTGCAGTCACCATCTGCAGTGATTTTGGAGCCCCCCAAAATAAACTCTGACACTGTTTCCACTGTTTCCCCATCTATTTCCCATGAAGTGATGGGACCAGATGCCATGATCTTCGTTTTCTGAATGTTGAGCTTCAAGACAACTTTTTCACTCTCCTCTTCCACTTTCATCAAGAGGCTTTTTAGCTCCTCTTCACTTTCTTTCATAAGGGTGATGTCACTTTACTGTTTAATAATCAAATCTCCGGTAGACAACTCAATATTGTTCAAGAATAGAAGTTCATGTGTATCATTAATCTTTTTATTTGACAAGGAATACTGTATATAACATAATAGAAAACATGTTTCAATACAAACAAAATAACTGCATGAATTTTCCTCTCACCTTTTTGGGACTTATCGTTCTCAAGAAAGACTGGTCAGAGAGAGAGCAAACAACTGTTGAACAAAAAGTTCAGTCTACCAGAGAGACCACCTTGTGATGATATAAGTTGCAAAAATTCCTCAATGTCTATCTGGAAATTTCAGTTAAAACTCCTTGAGACACTGAAGTAGTTTAGCTTTTTTAAGGGAAAATACAAAAACACACACGTTAACCTTATAACCCCTAGAAAGCATCACACTCATCTTTCATGTCAAGTTTGGAGACAGACAAACTGAAATATTTTAAGGATATTCTGTTTTGAGTTGTTCACAATGGAAACTCATTTTAGAGAATTCAAAATAAATGTAGAATGCTGCAACCTTTAGAATATATATTAAAAATTATTTTTATGCTATGAATTTAAAGGTGTCTAAAGTTGAGCTTCATTGTTCAGGTGATATTTTTAGATCTGAAATAAGTAGAATGCCAAAGGTGCTTCCAGAGCCTTTCTCTTACATAAAATTTATGAGCTAATGTTATTTATAGTAAATGATAAGAATAGTTTATTTTAAATTTTTTATGTTAAAGAACTCTGCCAAGTGCTATGCATTCACTATGTAATTTAATCCTCACACTAGTTCTATGAGGCAGAACTATCTCCAGTGCAGGTGTGTAAAATAGAAACTATATTTCAGATGCAACCAAAATTAATTAGCTTGATTCCCTTTCAGCCTTTTAAATGTTGCATTATTTTATAGTGTGATTATATGTCAAGTTGTTTGAAAATGTGAAGCACGTCAGTCTTTATTAAAAGCTAATGGATAAATCACAATTTATAATGGGAAACATATAGGAACCAGAAAATATTTGGAAGCTACCAAAGTGAAGTGATTTTTACTGCAGACGGTTTATCGTATTGAAATGCCAAAACAGAAATCACCAAAGTTGTTCAATGAAAATACAAACAGAACCCATTTAAAGATGAAATGTTGATAGCAAAGTATCCCTCATGGTGAAATAGCAAGGTATGTTTGATGCTATTTGACTTATGAGTGCTTCTGGAAGTCCAGAGTCTCTGAAAACAGTACTCAACAGATCTGTTTTTAGTGTATGAGAATTAATTAAGAAGGACCATTAAGTGTCACCTTAATTACTTTATTTCTGGGGCAACAGAACCATGGTTTAGAAGAATATGGATAGATTTGTAATGCAAAGAGAAAGTATATGGTTCATGCTCTAAGTAACCATTTTTATGTGAACTTTCTAACTCAATTGTGATACAAATTTTCAACTTCTTAATATAATTCATAAATTTTTGTGGAAATATTTGTGAAGTGGACTGACTTTTCAATGTAAATATTAGTTCTCTTGTTTTATTTGCCAATATAGATTTTCAAGAGTATATGCAAATGTGACATTCAAGGTTTTTTCCTCCCCTAGACTGAGAATCATATCCTCCTCCCCTGCCAAAAAAAAAACTCCACTGAATGCTGTTTCAAATGACTGTACCAAGCATTATAAAGAATATATATTATTTTTTGCAAATAATTAAGTATTTAAGATCATATCATTTGCAACAATAAATTGTTAGTTTTTCAACAATGACATTTCTGTGTATCATTAGTGACAGTTATATAATATAATTAATAATATTTTAAGATCAGAGATTTTACAAAAATGGAAAGTTCCGAAAATGCAGAATTATGCTGTCATATTAAGCATACTTCTGGAAATACATCCATTTTATTTTCATTTGTAGAACCTGCACTTTTACATAAAAAAGCAATTTTCTTGAGAACGCTTAACAAAAGAAGGTGATAATTTTGGCATTCAAGTATCTAGTGACAATGCTTCCTCTTTTATGTAATACTTTTCTTTGCTTTTTCCATAGCTTCGTTTTATTCTGAGAGCTGGGATTCAAGTTATAATTATTTGATAAATTCTCAAAGTGAAAGGATTTGCCACCACTCACACACACAAAAAGGATCTGTTAACATAATAGATGTCTGGAGTACTCGCATTGAAGTGATTCTTTGTTTTACATGTTTCTAGTTTACTTTTAGATACAAGATCAGGTTATCTTAGATACATTTGATAATTTTTCAAGGACAAGAGGAATTTTTATTTTTACAGTTCAATATGAGCATTTGCAATACTTTTCTCTTGAGAAAGCCCTGGCCTTAAAGAACATGATTGGTGCAAAAGAGAAGAAAATCATGATGATTACGATTAATTCTTTTACAACATGTATCATTATTACATTTCTATTTTGATAATTCCTCCAACAAACGGCCATTTCTCTAAACAATTAAATGTACTATAAAAATGTTTAGCAAAATTACAGTATTATGAATGCAAGTCTCACTCCTCTCTATTCCTCCTTTGATCACTTTTTGCAAAACCAATTTCTAAGTATCAAAACAAGAGAAAACAAATTTAAAAAAAAATTAAGTAAGAAATAAATAAATAAATAATCTAACTTAACTGACTTCTTGAGAACATTTCAATCAGTTTCTAAAACTAAAAACTTCTATGGTCTTTGCAGGCCAAGCATATTCAGTGTTTACTGATTAAAATATTAATCACATATTTAAAATATCCTCATAGTAACATCCATTCTGGTGTTTGACCAAACAACTGGGCACCATACCTTAGCCAAATTATGCATAAAATTAGCCATTACTTGCGTTAATGGGCTGGTAATGGACAAAAATGGGCTTCCAGGTGGCTCACTGGTAAAGAATTCACCTACAACGGAGGACAACAGGGTTCAATCTCTTGGTCAAGAAGATTCCCTGGAGAAGGAAATGACAATACACTCCAGTATTCTTGCCTGGACAATACCATGGACAGAGGAGCCTGGTGGTTTGCATAGTTCAGGGGGTGGCAAAGAGTCAGACATGACTGAGCGACTAAACAACAACAACAAAAAAATGGTAAGAATATTTAGTAAGACCTAAAATCTCATTGAAAAATAGCATTCTGATCCAGATTTGGAGCTCAGCTGTCATGGGCTAATCGAAGTACTACTCGTTAATTGAGATTCTATGTAAACGAAGGGCACAATGTATTCTCTTTTCCAATAGAACAGCAATAGTTTGTGTTACATGGGATTAGTGCATTTCTATATGTGGCATTCTTTAAATCTATTTTGTTGTCTACTCATAATAACATGTCTGATCTTTCTAACTTCCTAGAATGTGGCATATTGCTCTAGTGTTATAAAGGGCCTAGGCTATAGTACACTGAGATTAGGTGTTAATTATTTAGGTATAAATGATTTCCATCATTTATTCATTCAATGAAAGATTTATTTGGAATGCATTGTGTCAGGTTCTATTCCCAAATCTAAGGCGCAAATGTGATGATGCCAAATCGAAAGATGAACTACAATGTGAAACAGTTATATATGAAAACTCTGATATGGTGACAATGTTGAAAGCAATTATGTAACATAAATCCAAAATTTAAAAATTGCACAAAATAATAATTATTATGCTTTCATCTCTAAACATAGGTGAGGTGAATTATGTGGACTGCTAACATACAGAAAACTCACAGACTGGGATATAATTAAAATCATGTCAGTATGTATTTCAGCCAACCAAAATTACATAAAACTTGCCTCAGTAAGCCTAGCTCTAGGTTGATCAGTTGCACTCAGATATAGATTCTCACTGCAAAATCCATCTAAGAAAGCATATTAAACATTGATATGTGAATGAGCATTTTAAGAAAAAAAAAATTGGCCATGGTGTTTCTAATGCCCAGTTTTGATACAAGGAAGTCGCTGGCACTTGGAGTTGGCTAGAACTATTTCATAGTGACAATCTACAGCCATTAGAGAGCCTTTCATCAGTCCATATGTGATGGATTGAACTTGAGTTTGAGCAGTTTAAGAGAGTTCATGACATTTGTATCTCAACACAAATTTTCCAAGTCACTGAGTGCCTAGCTTTTTACTTTTCATAGGTGTCATATCAACTTGGCTTCTAATGTGGATAGCTACAGAGAAACCGCAGCGCTCTCCCTACAAACACTAGTCTCTCAGAATTTTTCTCAGTAAAACCCTCTTTGCATCTTATTTAATTTTTTATCTATTTCATGCAGTAATCTTGGTTCAGCCCTGACAGAGATGGGTGCAAGCTAAAGTGATTTAATAAGTATACACATTTTCATCATTTAGTATTTTCCAAATATAACCTATATTACATTACTAGGGCACAGTTCCTTATACTTGAATATCTTAAAATTGTCCTCCAAGGATTTTCAAAATCTTTTTCTTTGAGTTAGAAGTCATTTGACATTGGCATTACAATTCAATGAAATCCTTAAACTGTTTTTTTTAACAAGAAGTAGTGTAGACTTGATAATTTGGACATTATAATATAATTTCTATATACATAGACTTGAAAAGTTTAAAATAAAACAAAGCAAAGAACAATATGATGTTATACTTCAGTGTGTACTAGAAATAAGAAAATATCACAATAGTATCCCTTTACTTCTCTAGAAATTTATGCAGTGCTATATGCAAATTGATAAAGACAATAATTCATATTCACCTAGGGAAATGCATATTAAAGAAGCGCATAGAAGCAATGACAATATTCATTGCTTTTATTCAAAGTGGAATTCCCCATGTGGCACTGCAAAGTGATATGGGCAAGTAGATTTGCTAGAGATTGTCAAAGTAAATAAAATGCATATGTAATAATACCCATGTGAAGCTGCATAAATAACATTCCTACCTAATTCAGCTCCTAGAAATCAATGCCTTAAAACTGGCCTTTAATCCCCGAAGTCCAATGGGATAAAATTGCTAATTCACACTTTAATGAATTATTATCATGCTTGCAACTGTACATCTCCTTTAAGTTCCCAACTTGAATTAAAATAGTCATCTCTATGGGCAAAATAGAAAAAAAAAAAAAAAAAAAACATTGAAATTAAACTACAGTAAAATCATGGGAGACATGTATATCTAGTGAGAAAACATAAATACTATCTTTACTGTTTGGCAACAGATGAATCTCTTATTGTAAATAAATGTCTTGCACAATTTTTAAAAAGGACTTCTTCAAGTATCTCGCCAGGGCTATAGTTCTATTCATTTCTCTCTTATTCTTCTCACAACTTCTTAAGCCCTCTTCTTATTGACAGTAATCCTCAAAGGAGTAGATAAGATTCTTCTTCTCCTGTGCTCTGAAAACCAAATTTCAGGTAGTTAACAGTGGGTGGAACTGAGAAATTGTACACAAATGAAGTGGCTTTTCAAAAATCAATCATGATAGTGAATTTCTGCAGTAGTGGGTAGTACTCTGGAGCTGTCAAAACTTTGATCCGGTACACATATGAATTCTAGAAGCATATAATTTGTTTTATTATACCTTTTCAAGGACCAACCATGTGACAGGAATTGTTGAGATGTGAAATTACAACAATGAATAAAGCGAAGTTTCTGCTGTTAAAAGGCAAAAAGATACAACACAGAAAGATGAGCCCCCCAGGTCTATAGATGTACAGCTATTGGAAAAGAGCAGAGAAATAGCTCCAGAAGGAATGAAGAGGCTGAGCCAAAGCAGAAACAATGCTCACTTTTTGATGTGTCTGGTGGTAAAAGTAAAGCACAGTACTTTAAAGAAAATACTGCATAGGAACCTGGAATGTTAGGTTCATGAATCAAGGTAAATGGAAGTGGTCAAACAGGAGATGGCAAGAGTGAACATGGATATTTTAGGAATCAGTGAACTTAAATGGATGGGAATTGAAAAATTTAATTCAGGTGACCATTATATCTACTACTTCAGGCAAGAATCCCTTAGAAGAAATGGATTCGCCCTCAAGTCAACAAAAGAGTCCAAAATGCAGTACTTGGGTACAATCTCAAAAACAACAGAAGGATCTTGGTTCATTTCCAAGTTCCAAAGAATAGCAAGGCGAGATAAGAAAGCCCTCTTAAGAGAAGGATGCAAAGACATAGAGGAAAACTAAAGACTGGGAAAGACTAGAGATTTCTCTGAGAAAATTAGAGATACTAGGGTACATTTCATTCAAAGGAGGGAGGTTCAGGATGGGGAACACGTGTATACCTGTGGAGGATTCATGCTGATGTATGGCAAAATCAATACAATGTTGTAAAGTAATTACCTCCAATTAAAATAAATAAATTTATAATAAAAAAAGATGGGCAAAATAAAGAACAGAAATGGTATGGATCTAACAGAAGTAGAAGATGTTAAGAAGATGTGGTAGGAATACACAGAGGAGCTATACAAAAAAAGGTCTTAATGACCTGGAAAACCATGATAATATGATCACTCACCTAGAGCCAGACACATGGAGTATAAGTCAAGTGGCTCTTAGGAAGCATCACTACCAACAAAGCTAGTAAAGGTGATGGAATTCCAGCTGAACTATTTCAAATCCTATGAGATGATGTTGTGACAGTGGTGCACTCAATATGTCCGCAAATTTGGAAAACTCAGCAGTGGCCACAGGACAGGAAAAAGAGGGTGTTCATTCCAATCCCAAAGAAAGGCAATGGCAAAGAATGCTCAAACTACCACACAATTGCACTCATCTCATACGCTAGTAAAGTAATGCTCAAAATTCTCCAAGCCAGGCTTCAGCAATACGTGAACTGAGAAATTCCAGATGTACAAACTGCAATTAGAAAAGGCAGAGGAACCAGAGATGAAATTGCCAACATCCATTGGAACAGAGAAAGATCAAGGGAATTCCAGAAAAACATCTCCTTCACTGAATATACACAATTTTTCGATTGTGTGGATAACAACAGACTGCAGAAAATTCTGAAAGAGTAGAGAATACCAAACCACCTTACCTGCCTCCTGAGAAAACTGTATGCAGGTTAAAGAGCAACAGTTAGAACCTTACATGGAAGAATGGACTGGTTCCAAATCTGGAAACTAGTGCATCGAGGCTGTAAATTGTCACCCTGCTTATTTAACTTCTAGAAAGAATACATCAAGTGAAGTGCCAGCCTCGATAAAACACAAGCTTGGGTCAATATTGCTGGGAGAAATATCAATAACCTCATACACAGATGACACCACTCTTATGGCAGAAAGCAAAGAGAAAATAAAGAAGCTCTTGATAAAGGTAAAAAAGGAGAATGAAGAACCTGGCTTAAAACTGAACATTCAAAAAAACTAAGATCATAGTGTCTGGTCCCAACACTTAATGGCAAATAGACAGTGAAATAATGGAAGCAGTAACAGACTTTATTTTCTTGGGCTCCAAAAATCCACTGTGCATGGTGACTGTGTGAAATTAAAAGATATTTGCTCCTTGGAAGAAAAGCTACAAAAAACCTAGACTGCATATTAAAAAGCAGAGACACCACTTTGCCAAAAAAAATATATGTCTAGTCAAAGCTGTGGTTTTTCTAGTAGTCATGTATGAAAGTGAGATTTGGACCACTGAGAAGGCTGAGTGCTGAAGAATTAAAGCTTTGGAACTGTGGTGCTGGAGAAGTTCCTCAAGAGTACCTTGGACAGCAAGGAGATCACACCTGTCAATCTTAAAGGAAATAAATCCTGAATTTTCATTGGAGGGACTGATGCTGTAGCTCCAATACTTTGGCCACCTGATATAAAGTGCAGACTTATTGGAAAAGACCCTGATGCTAGGAAAGATTGAAGGCAGGAGGATTAAGGGGATGACAGAGGGTAAGATGATTGGATGGCATCAGTGACTCACTGGACATAAGTTTGAACTCCAGGAGATATTAAAGGCCAGTGAAAACTATTGTGCAGCAGTCCATGGTGTCACAAAGAGTAGGACATGACTGAGTGACTGAACAGCAAAGGTTAAATAAAGATAACAAAATATATTTTTGACAAAAAGTTATCTTCATTGATATGATAATATTTAAGTAAAAACCATAAGAATAAGGAGGAGGAGGAAAAAGGGGAAGGAGAAGAATGTAAGGAGAGAAGGAAGAGAAGAAAAAGAAGAAGAAAAAAAAGAAAGGAGGGAAGGGGGTGAGGAAGAATGGCTGAAGGACAGGGAGAAGGAGAATAAGTAAAAGGAAGGCAAGGAGGAAGAGGAGAAAAAAACGAAAGATACAGCTACATAATTATGTGCAGGAGAAACTACTGAAGTAAAAAAATATAAGAAAAAATCCCTGAGATTATGTTTCTGTGGAGTATAACATTTTTTGTCTTCCAAAAATCCTTTTTTTTTTCTTTTTTATGAAATTCAGGGTTAGTTTCCGTTACATGTGTCAGAAGGCAGTTTTACTGTGGTATCAGTAATGTGTATGTGAATATATGTGAAGTCGCTCAGTCATGTCCAACTCTTTGCAACCCTGTGAACTGTAGCCTACCAGGCTCCTGCATCCATGGGATTCTCCAGGTAACAATACTGGAGTGGATCGCCATTTCATTCTCCAGGGGTCTTCCTGACCCAGGGATCGAACCCGGGTCTCCTGCATTGGAGGCAGACGCTTTAACAAATGCTGAAATAACTCTCTGAAAATTAGATTTACTCTAAAACTTCAGGGCCTAAATTTTGGAACTACTAATTTATTTTTTAATGTGTGATTGCACATGTCACTATGTATTCATTAACCAGTCTTCCATTTATCCATACCTATCTATCTACCAATCTCTTTATCTTCTAAATGTTAGTATCAGCTATCTAATCATCTTATGATACCTTCAAATCATGACACATTTAAGTTCTTTATTTTATGTTGGAAGGTGGCACCTACTGGTGACATTTAAAATTGCTGTCAAAGTAAATCAGCAGGACAAATACAAAAGTCCTTACAGTTTGACAATTCCAAGTAAGTGTGGAAACAAGAAATCCATCAAAATAACTCAAGGAAATTATATCATGAAGATTGGTAAACTCAGGATGAATGTGAGTCTTTTGCGCTTTACACTCAATTTTCAAATATATCATTTTTATTGCTGATACATAACAAATGTAGGGCTTCCCATGTGGCACAATGGATAAGAATCTACCTGCCATCGCAAGGGACACAGGAGGCATGAATTGCATCCCTGGGTCTAGAAGATCCCCTGGAGGAGGAAATGGTAACCCAATCCAGTATTCTTGCCTGAAAAATCTCATAGAGAGAGGAGCCTGGACAAATATGGAGTATTTTACCTACTTTCATATTGTTTCTGGTTTTTACCTGTATTTTGTTTTTGAAATAAACGGGTGAGATCTGTGCATAAAAACAAAGACAATAGCAAATTCACAACTAAAAGGAGTATAAGGACTAAGAAATAAGTCAGTAAGAAAAGTAAAATTGGTATCTATTGGGAGTTTCAGGGAAAACCACAAGGACAATGGTGCATTTATAGATACAATTGAATATAAATGAATTTTAATATAATTTGATTTAAAAAGGGTGACATTGTTCAGTTCAGTTCAGTCGCTCAGTCCTGTCCGACTATTTGCGACCCATGAATAGCAGCATGCCAGGCCTCCCTGTCCATCACCATCCCTCGGAGTTCACTCAGACTCACATCCATCGAGTCGGTGATGCCATCCAGCCATCTCATCCTCTGTCGTCCTCTTCTCCTCCTGCCCCCAATCCCTCCCAGCATCAGAGTCTTTCCCAATGAGTCAACTCTTTGCACGAGGTGGCCAAAGTGCTGGAGTTTCAGCTTTAGCATCATTTCTTCCAAAGAAATCCCAGGGATGATCTCCTTCAGAATGAACTGGTTGGATCTCCTTGCAGTCCAAGGGATTCTCAAGGGTCTTCTCCAACAACACAGTTCAAAGGATCAATTCGTTGGTGTCCAGTTTTCTTCACAGTCCAACTCTCACATCCATACATGACCACTGGAAATACCATAGCTTTGACTAGACGGACCTTAGTCGGCAAAGTAATGTCTCTGTTTTTCAATATGCTATCTAGGTTGGTCATAACTTTCCATCCAAAGAGTAAGCATCTTTTAATTTCATGGCTGCAATCACCATTTGCAGTGATTTTTGGATCCCAGAAAAATAAAGTCTGACACTGTTTCCACTGTTCCCCCATCTATTTCCCATGAAGTGATAGGACCGGATGCCATGATCTTCGTTTTCTGAATGTTGAGTTTTAAGCCAACTATTTCGCTCTCCACTGTCACCTTCATCAAGAGGTTTATTAGTTCCTCTTCACTTTCTGCCATAAGGGTGGTGTCATCTGCATATCTGAGGTTATTGATATTTCTCCCACCAATCTTGATTCCAGCTTGTATTTCTTCCAGCCCAGCGTTTCTCATGATGTATTCTGCATATAAGTTAAATGAGCAGGGTGATAATATACAGCCTTGACGTACTCCTTTTCCTATTTGGAACCAGTCTGTTGTTCCATGTCCAGTTCTAACTGTTGCTTCCTGACCTGCATATAGGTTTCTCAAGAGGCAGGTTAGGTGGTCTGGTATTCCCATCTCTTTCAGAAGTTTCCACAGTTTATTGTGATCCACATAGTCAAAGGCTTTGGCATAGTCAATAAAGCAGAAATAGATGTTTTTCTGGAACTCTCTTGCTTTTTCCATGATCCAGCAGATGTTGCCAATTTGATCTCTGGTTCCTCTGCTTTTTCTAAAACCAGCTTGAACATCTGGAAGTTCATGGTTCACATATTGCTGAAGCCTGGCTTGGAGAATTTTGAGCATTAGCATTCTGAAGGAGATCAGACCTGGCATTTCTTTGGAAGGAATGATGCTAACGCTGAAACTCCAGTACTTTGGCCACCTCATGCAAAGAGATGATTCACTGGAAAAGACTCCGACGCTGGGAGGGATTGGGGGCAGGAGAAGAAGGGGACAACAGAGGATGAGATGGCTGGATGGCATCACTGACTCGATGGACGTGAGTCTGAGTGAACTCTGGGAGTTGGTGATGGACAGGGAGGCCTGGCGTGCTGCAATTCATGGGATCACAGAGAGCTGGACGCGACTGAGTGACTGAACTGAACTGAATTGAATGACTAACTGCATTGAGCCTTTTTTTTTTTTTTTAATGTGCCAATTAGCCATTTTTCAATCTCTTTTGGAAACATATTTAAAGAAGCTCCTTGTCAGTTTTTCAGTTGTGTTACTTGTCTTCCTGTTGAAATGTTCGAGTTCTTTATATATTTTCACATTAACTTCCAATTGCATATATGATTTGCAAATAGTTCTCCCATTCTCTGAGTTAGTTTTCATTCTCTTTGCAGTGTTCTTAAAAAATTATGATGGAATATAATTTATCTATTTTTTCATTGCCTGTGTCTTGGTATTCTATTTAAAAGTCATTGTCAAATTTATAATTATGTATATTTATATTAATAGTTTTTGTAAAATCTGTATAATCTTAATTCAAATTAAGGTGTTTGAATTGCTTTGAGTGACTATTTGTATGTGGTATAAAGATGGGGCTCAACTCCTTTTTTATTTTTGCATCTGTCTATCAAGTTGAAGAGACTATTTTTTCCCCATTTAATGATAAAATTGTGTTTAAAAGTATCTAACTATTAGTGTAGACCTAGCTATATCTCTTTTCAACCCTGAACTTTTGCTCCATGTATTTTGGGACTCTGTTATTTGATGTGTATACATTTATATTTGTTATATCTTCATGATGGGTTGAAACCTTTATTAATATATAAAGATTTTTGTCTCTTGTCCTCATGTTTTATTTGAATTTATTTATTCTGATAACAATAAATATACACCAGCCCTTTTTATTTACTATTCAGATGGAAGAGAGTTTTCCATGCTTTTACTCAACTTCTTTGTGTCTTTTAATCTAAAGTGATTCTCTTGTAGAAAGCATATAGATATTGTTTCTTTTTAATCCATTTTGCCAGTTCCTATCTTCTAACTGGAGAGTTTAATCCATTCACTCTTATTTACTTGTAAGGAAAGACTTGATTCTGCCATTTTGCCATTTGGCTCCTGTATCTCTTGTGTATGCTTTGTTCCACTTAATTCTTCCATTACTATTTAAAAGTTGTTTTTTGTAGTGTATCATTTTGATTCATTCTTACTGTGTTTCCTATATATTTTAAATTATTTCAATGTTTATCTTAGAAATTGCAATTGACACCCTAGACACTTAACAATCTAATTTGAACAGTACTTCCCTACTTTCAGTAATGTCCAAGCACTGCTCCTAGTCTTCTTTGTCCCTACACTTTTTATTATTAATGTCACAGATTACACCTTTATTCACTGCTGCTGCTGCTGCTGCTAAGTCGCTTCAGTCATGTCCAACTCCGTGCAACCCTATAGACGGCAGCCCACCAGGCTCCCCCATCCCTGGGATTATCGAGGCAAGAATACTGAGTGGGTTGCTATTTCCTTTTCCAATGCATGAAAGTGAAAATTGAAAGTGAAGTCGCTCAGTCATGTCTGACTCTTAGCTTGTCCAGCTCCTAGTCCCATGGACTGCAGCCTACTAGGCTCCTCTCTCCATGGAATTTTGCAGGCAAGAGTACTGGAGTGGGTTGCCATTACCTTCTCTGCCTTTATATACTATATGCTTATTAATGTAGGTTTATAAGTTTTATGTGTCTGTATTTTAAAACATATAGTGAAGCAAAAAAAAAAAGAGTTGCAAAACAAAATATAATGATATTGACTTTTATATTTACTTATGTAGTTATACCTTTAGCAATGTCCTTAATTTCTTCATATGGCTTCAAGTTACTATTTAGTGTCTTTTCAGTCTGAAAGATTTCCCTTAACATTTCTTGTAAGGCAGGTCTATTAGTAAAGTGGATTTCTTTAGGTTTTATGTTTTTCCTTAGCTTTTAATTTCTACTTTATCCTAAAGGATACTTTTGGTTGACAGCTTTTTTTTTTTTTTTCTTTTAAATTCTCTATGTTCCTATGTTTGTAAAACTCAACACTGGCCACAAGATTAGAAAAGGTCAGTTTTCATTACAATTCCAAAGAAAGGCAGTGTCAAAGAATGTGCAAACTACTGCACAATTTCACTCATCTCACACACTAGCAAAGTAATGTTCAAAATTCTCCAAGCAAGACTTCAACAGTATGTGAACCGTGAACTTCCAGATGTTCAAGCTGGATTAAGAAAAGGCAGAGGAACAAGAGATCAAATTGCCAACATCCTTCGGATCACTGAAAAAGCAAGATAGTTGCAGAAAAACATCTACTTCTGCTGTATTGATTATGCCAAAGCCTTTGACTGCATAGATCACAACAAACTGTGGAAAACTCTTAAAGAGATGGGAATACCAGACCACCTGACCTGTCTCCTGAGAAATCTGTGGGCAGGTTAAGAAGCAACAGTTAGAACCAGACATAGAACAATAGACTGGTTCAAAATTGAGAAAGGAGTACGTCAGTGCTGTAAATTGTCATCCTACTTATTTAACTTATATGCATAGGACATCATGTAAAATGCCAGGCTGGATGAAGCACAAGGTGGAATCAAGATTGCTGGAAGAAATATCAATAATGTCAGATACACACAGGACACCACTCTTATGGCAGAAAGTGAAGAAGAGCTAAAGAGCCTCTTGATGAAAATGAAAGAGGAGAGTGACTTAAAACTCAACATTCAGAAAACTAAAATCTTGGAATCTAGTCCCATCACTTCATGGTAAATAGATGGGGAAACAATGGAAATGGTGTAAGACTTTATTTTTTGGGTCTCCAAAATCACTGCAGATGGTGACGGCAGCCATGAAATTTAAAGACACGCGTTCCTTGGAAGAAGAGCTATGACCAGCCTAGACAGCATATTAAAAAGCAGAGGCATCACTTAACCGACAAAGGTCTGTCTAGTCAAAGTTATGGTTTTTTCAGGAGTCATGTATGGATATGAGATTTGGACTATAAAGAAAGAATTGATAGACATGAGTTTGAGTAAGCTCTGGGACTTGGTGATGGGCAGAGAAGCCTCGTGTGCTGTAGTCCATGGGGTTGCAAAAAGTCTGACAGGACTAAGCACCTGAACTGATCCGATGTTCCTACCGTAGCTACCATTGAGTTCAGGCTTCCAACCATGGTTTCAAATAAGAAATCAATCAATAATTTACAGAAGACTGTACTTTTTAAGTTATTTTTTCCTTCCTTTTTAGAATATTCTATTATGTCTTTGCCTTTAGGTAATTGGCAACTTGTATCACTGTGAATCTCATTGAGCATATCCTGCTTGGAGTTGTTGAGTATCTTGATGTACAGTTTCATTTCCTTTGTCAAATTTGGACATTTTTCTTCCTTTTTTGTTGTTGTTCAAGTATTCCTTCTTTCTCCCTTACTCTAACTGTTCCTTCTTAGACTCCAATAATGGATATGTTGATGTGGCTGATGACATTATAGATTCCTTATGCTCAGTTCACTTCAGTTCAGTCGCTCAGTCGTGTCTGACTCTTTGTGACCCCATGAATTGCAGCACGCCAGGCCTCCCTGTCAATCACCATCTCCCAAAGTTCACTCAGACTCACGTCCATCGAGTCCGTGATGCCACCCAGCCATCTCATCCTCTGTCGTCCCCTTCTCCTCCTGCTCCCAATCCCTCCCAGCATCAGAGTCTTTTCCAATGAGTCAACTCTTCGCATGAGATGTTAAAAGTACTGGAGTTTCAGCTTTAGCATCATTCCTTCCAAAGAAATCCCAGGGCTGATCTCCTTCAGAATGGACTGGTTGGATCTTCGTGCATTCCAAGGGACTCTCAAGAGTCTTCTCCAACACCACAGTTCAAAAGCATCAATTATTCAGTGCTCAGCCTTCTTCACAGTCCAACTCTCACATCCACACATGACCACAAGAAAAACCATAGCCTTGACTAGATGGACCTTTATTGGCAAAGTAATGTCTCTGCTTTTGAATATACTATCTAGGTTGGTCATAACTTTTCTTCCAAGGAGTAAGCATCTTTTAATTTCATGGCTGCAATCACCATCTGCAGTGATTTTGGACCCCCCAAAATAAAGTCTGACACTGTTTCCACTGTGTCCCCATCTATTTCCCATGAAGTGATGGGACCGGATGCCATGATCTTCGTTTTCTGAATGTTGAGCTTTAAGCCAACTTTTTCACTCTCCACTTTCACTTTCATCAAGAGGCTTTTTAGTTCCTCTTCACTTTCTGCCATAAGGGTGGTGTCATCTGCATATCTGAGGTTATTGATATTTCTCCCACCAATCTTGATTCCAGCTTGTGTTTCTTCAAGTCCAGCGTTTCTCATGATGTACTCTGCATATAAGTTAAATAAGCAGGATGACTATATACAGAGTTGATGTACTCCTTTTCCTATTTGGAACCAGTCTGTTGTTCCATGTCCAGTTCTAACTGTTCCTTGCTGGCCTGCATACACATTTCTCAAAGGCAGGTTAGGTGGTCTGGTATTCCAATCTCTTTCAGAATTTTCCACAGTTTATTGTGATCCACATGGTCAAAGGCTTTGGCATAGTCAATAAAGCAGAAATAGATGTTTTTCTGGAACTCTCTTGCTTTTTCCAATTGCTTTTTGGCAATTTGATCTCTGGTTCCTCTGCCTTTTCTAAAACCAGCTTGAACATCTGGGAGTTCACGGTTCACGTATTGCTGGAGCTTGGCTTGGAAATTTTTGAGCATTACTTTACTAGAATGTGAGATGAGTGCAACTGTGCAGTAGTTTGAACAATCTTTTGCATTGCCTTTCTTTGGAATTGGAATGAAAACTGACCTTTTCCAGTTGTGTGGTCACTGCTGAGTTTTCCAAATTTGCTGGCATATTGAGTGCAGCACTTTCACAGCATCATGTTTCTGGATTTGAAATAGCTCTACTGGAATTCCATCACCTCCACTAGCTTTGTTCGTAGTGATGCTTTCTAAGGCCCACTTCACTTCACATTCCAAGATGTCAGGCTCTAGACTAGTGATCACATCATCATGATTATCTGGGTCGTGAAGATCTTTTTTGTACAGTTCTTCCATGTATTCTTGCCATCTCTTCTTAATATCTTCTGTTTCCGTTAGGTCCATGCCATTTCTGTCCTTTATCGAGCTCATCTTTGCATGAAATATTCCCTTGGTATCTCTAATTTTCTTGAAGAGATCTCTAGTCTTTCCCATTCTGTTCTTTTCCTCTATTTCTTTGAATTGATCACTGAAGAAAGCTTTCTATCTCTTTTTGCTCTTCTTTGAAACTCTGCATTTACATGCTTATATCTTTCCTTTTCTCCTTGCTTTTCGCCTCTCTTCTTTTCACAGCTATTTGCAAGGCCTCCCCAGACAGCCATTTTGGTTTTTTGCATTTCGTTCCATGGAGGTGGTCTTGATCTCTGTCTCCTGTGCAATGTCACGAACCTCATTCCATAGTTCATCAGGAACTCTATCTATCAGATCTAGGCTCTTAAATCTATTTCTCACTTCCACTGTATAATCATAAGGGATGTGATTTAGGTCATACCTGAATGGTTTAGTGGTTTTCCCTATTTTCTTCAATTTGAGTCTGAATTTGGTAATAAGGAGTTCATGATTTGAGCCACAGTCAGCTCCTGGGCTTGTTTTTGTTGACTGTGTAGAGCTTCTCCATCTTTTGTTGCAAAGAATATAATCAATCTGATTTTAGTGTTGACCATCTGGTAATGTCCATGTGTAGAGTCTTCTCTTGTGTTTCTGGAAGAGGGTGTTTGCTCTGAGCAGTGCATTTTCTTGGCAAAACTCTATTAGTCTTTGCTCTGCTTCATCCCGCATTCCAAGGCCAAATTTGCCTGTTACTCCAGGTGTTTCTTCACTTCCTACTTTTGCATTCCAGTCCCCTATAATGAAAAGGACATCTTTTTTGGGTGTTAGTTCTAAAAGGTCTTGTAGGTCTTCATAAAACCGTTCAACTTCAGTTTCTTCAGCATTACTGGTTGGGGCATAGACTTGGATTACTGTGATATTGAATGGTTTGCCTTGGAGATGAACAGAGATCATTCTGTCGTTTTTGAGATTGCACTGAAGTACTGCATTTCAGACTCTTTTGTTGACCATGATGGCTACTCCATTTCTTCTGAGGGATTCCTGCTCACAGTAGTAGATATAATGGTCATCTGAGTTAAATTCACCTATTCCAGTCCATTTTAGTTTGCTGATTCCCAGAATGTCGATGTTCACCCTTGCCATCTCTTGTTTGACCACTTCCAATTTGCCTTGATTCATGGACCTGATATTCCAGGTTCCTATGCAATATTGCTCTTACAGTATCTGATCTTGCTTCTATCACCAGTCACATCCACAACTGGGTATTGTTTTTGCTTTGGCTCCATCCCTTCATTCTTTCTGGAGTTATTTCTCCACTGATCTCCAGAAGCATATTGGGCACCTACTGACCTGGGGAGTTCCTCTTTCAGTATCCTATCATTTTGCCTTTTCATACTGTTCATGAGTTCTCAAGGCAAGAATACTGAAGTGGCTTGCCATTCCCTTTTCCAGTGGACCACCTTCTGTCAGACCTCTCCACCATGACCCACCCATTTTGGGTTGCCCCACAGGCATGGCTTGGTTTCATTGAGTTAGACAAGGCTGTGGTCCTAGTGCGATTAGTTTGACTAGTTTTTTGTGAGTATGGTTTCAGTGTGTCTGCCCTCTGATGCCCTCTTGCAACACCTACCATCTTACTTGGGTTTCTCTTACCTTGGGCATGGGGTATCTCTTCATGGCTGCTCCAACAAAGCACAATTGCTGCTCCTTACCTTGGACGAGGGGTATCTCCTTACCGCCGCCATTCCTGACCTTCAACGTGGGATAACTCCTCTCGGCCCTCCTGTGCCTGCTCAGCCACAGCTCCTTGGGTTGCTCCTCCCAGCTGCCGGCCTTGGCCTGGGGCATGGGTGACTCCTCCAAGATGCCGCCCCTGGCCTTGGGCTCGGGGTGGCTCCTCAGGGTCACCGCCACTGGCTTCGGGCGTGAGGCAGCTTCTCCAGGCCGCTCCTGACCTCAGACGTGGGGTGTCTCCTCCCGGCTACCACTGACCTCGGACGCAGCGTAGCTCCTCTCAGCTGATGCCCTTGACTTTGGACGTGGGGTAGCTCAGCTGTGCTTAGTGCACCGGCCTGCCACCGACGCCTGCGCTTAGTGACCTTATGCTCCGGTCACTTTATTTCATTCTTTTTCTCTTTCTATTCCTAGACTTTCTAATTCCAAGTGTACTGTGTTAATTTTCACTGATTCCTTTTAGCCACCCATTCAAATTTGTTTTTGAAACTTCTTAGGAAGCTTTTCAGTTTACTTTATGTAATTTTCAATTTCAAAATTTCTGTTTGTCCCTTTAGATAATTTTTATGTCTTATTAGATAGTCTCATTTAGTTCATACACTACTTTTGTGGTTTTCTTTAGTTCTTTACCATGGTTCACTTATATCTTTGGACATATTTAATACAGTTGATTCGATGTCTTTTTCTCGTAAGTCCAGTGTCTAGGCTTCCCTAGGGACATTTTGCATCATTTTTATTCTTTTGAATGGGCCGTACTTTCCTCTTTCTTTGCATGCTTTGTAACTTTTCTTGTTGTTGAAAATTGGACATTTAAATGTAATAATGCTACAGATCTAGAAATTAGGTGTTTTTCTTCCCTAAGATTTTTCTTGTTCATAGTATAGCTTGTGTTCCATCAGTTGGTTAATAATTCCCTATATTACAGGAGTATTTTTAAAAGTTGCCTTTTATTGATTCAGCATTTACTTCATTGTTGTAAGATTTTTACTGTTTTCCAGAATTCTTACATAGTTGGTTCAGATAATTTCTTTCTCTTTTCTTTGTTTCTGTGAATAGACTGCATGTTGGAGCTAAAACTGGTAAAGAATTCACAGGTAGCCTGCACTCTGCCTGCAGTGTGAGAGACTTGGATTTGATCCCTGAGTTGGGAAGTTCCCTGGATAAGGGAAAGGTCATCTATTCTAGTATTTTGGCCTGAAGAATTCCATGAACTGTATAATCCATGTGGTCACAAAGTCCAACACTACTGAGTGATTATCACTTTCGTTTTCACTCTTGAATTGCAGGCAGATCCTTAACCATCCTAGCCACCAGAGAAGATCCTCCAACAACAACAACAACAACAGCAACAAAAAAAAAACAGCAACAGAAAGTTTGATTATTTTTTTATTTGAGAATGAGGTTTATCAATACTTTTTCAATACTTTAAATACTATTAGTACAAATTATATCTTGGAATTCAGTAAGTATTTTGCTTTATTAATGAACAGAGATCAAATCGCCAACATCTGCTGGATTATAGAAAAAGAAAAAGAGTTCCAGAAAAACATCTATTTCTGCCTTATTGACTATGCCAAAGCCTTTGACTATGTGGATCAAAATAAACTGAGGAAAATTCTGAAAGAGATGGGAATACCAGACCACTGGACCTGCCTCTTGAGGAACCTGTATGCTGGTCAGGAAGCAAAATTTAGAACTGGACATGGAACAACAGACTGGTTCCAAATAGGAAAAGGAGTATGTCAAGGCTGTGTATTGTCACCCTGTTTATTTCACTTATATGCAGAGTACATCATGAGATATGCTGGGCTGGAAGAAGCACAAGTTGGAATCAAGATTGGTGAGAGAAATATCAATAACCTCAGATATGCAGATGATACCATCCTTATGGTAGAAAGTGAAGAAGAACTAAAGAGCCTCTTGATGAAAATGAAAGAGGAGAGTGGAAATGTTGGCTTAAAGCTCAACATTCAGAAAACTAAGATCATGGCATCTGTCCCCGTCACTTGTTGGGAAATAGATGGGGAAACAGGGGAAACTGTTGCTGACTATTTTTTTGGGCTCCAAAATCACTGCAGATGGTGACTTCAGCCATTAAATTAAAAGACGCTTACTCCTTGGAAGGAAAGTTATGACCAACCTAGATAGCATATTAAAAAGCAGAAATGTTACTTTGTCAACAAAGGTCCATCTATTCAAGGCTATGTTTTTTCCAGTAGTCATATATGGATGAGACAGTTGGACTGTGAAGAAAGCTGAGTGCCGAAGAATTGATGCTTTTGAACTGTGGTGTTGGAGAAGACTCTTGAGAGTCCCTTGGACTGCAAGGAGATCCAACCAGTCCATCTTAAAGGAGATCAGTCCTGGGTGTTCATTGGAAAGACTGATGTTGAAGCTGAAACTCCAATACTTTGGCCACCTGATGCGAAGTGCTGACTCATTTGAAAATGCCCTGATGCTGGGAAAGATTGAGGGCAGGAGGATAAGGGGACAACAGAGGATGAGATTGTTGGATGGCATCACCGACTCAATGGACATGGGTTTGGGTGGACTCTGGGAGTTAGTGATGGACAGGGAGGGCTGGTGTGCCGTGGTTCATGGGGTCACAAAGAGTCGGACACGACTGAGCAACTGAACTGAACTGAACTAAATGAACACTGCCTAAACAGGAAATAATATAAAATTGAAAATTAATTAGTGACTTTCACATACTGGGGAAATCACATACATACTCCACTATTTTGCTCATATCACCCCCCCCACCCCAAAGCAGCCGTGTTAAACATATTCAATCTCTCTTCCCAAAAAATGTTTGTATTTGCTCAGATGACACTATTATTAAAGTATTTTCAGCACAGCTTCAAAATTATGAGAGTGAAATTTATGCACATATCATAATTGCATTCTTAGCCAATGGTTTATACTAAATTAACAAAGTACAGTAAGTTAAATGAGTAAGTCTAATTCTATACAATGATTACTTTAAGACTCAAAATGCTGACCCCAGAGAAATATTGCCTTACATTATATTATATATTTCAGAATATTAAGGACATGAATTGAAGCTAAAACAAATTTATTTCTATATAAAACATAAGATTATTTTCATTGCATTATCTTATAGAGGTAAGTGAAAATATGTCATGGTGGCAAAATTGACTTATCAAAAAAAAAAAAAAGATACAGAAATATGTTAACTCCTTGCCATATGATATGAACTAAGCATTCCCAATATATTTTTTGTATGATTTGACTATCAAAAATATTAGTTCTTATTCATCTTTCTATTTAACTGCTAGTCATAATCAAATGTTAACTGAACTTGTGGCAATTTTAATACATCCTACTCAAGACAGAGCTGTCTACATAACAGTAAATTTTAAAATTTATCTCTACGAAGATTCTCTTTGAAAAGTCAAATTTACAGAAATAAAGGCAGCCCCTATGGTTATTTACAATGTCTAAGAAAATATTTAAAAATGCCTGGTATATTTGTGTGAAAATGTGAGATGAAGCTATCACACCACAAGATGGCAGATTAAGGCCACTAAACCAATGTTTCTTGGAAAAGAGAGGTTTTATTTTCTCTTTTATTTACATGTTGAAAATTTTACAGGATTTTTAATAAAATAATATAAGTTGCATATAATTCAGATGCTTTCTGATTATTTGAGCTCTGCTGCTGCTGCTGCTGCTGCTAACTCGCTTCAGTCGTGTCTGACTCTGTGTGACCCCATAGACAGCAGCCCACCAGGCTCCCCCTTCCCTGGGATTCTCAAGGCAAGAACACTGGAGTGGGTTGCCATTTCCTTCTCCAATGCATGAAAGTAAAAATGAAAGTGAAGTCGCTCAGTCGTGTCCAACTCTTTGCGACCCCATGGACTACAGCTTACCAGGCTCCTCCATCCATGGGATTTTCCAGGCAAGAGTACTGGAGTGGGGTGCCATTGCCTTCTCCTAGTATAAGTCAAATTATATTTTTCAATTGATAGTCTATTTCCTGGTTTGTTATATTCAGTTCAGTTTAGTTGCTCAGTTGTGTCCAGTTCTTTGTGATGCCATGGACTGCAGTACAGCAGGCTTCCTTGTCCATCAATAACATTTGGATCTTGCTCAAACTCCAGTCCATCGAGTTGGTGATGCCTAAAACCATCTCATCCTCTGGCATCCCCTTCTCCTTCCACCTTCAATCTTTCCTAGCATCAGGGTCTTTCCCATAGAGTCAGTTATTCACATCAGGTGGCCAAAGTACTGACACTTCAGCTTCAACATCAGTCCTCAAGAATATTTAGGACTGATTTCCTTTAGGACTGACTGGTTGGATCTCCTTGCAGTCCAAAGGACTGTCAAGAGTCTTCTCCAACACCACAGCTCAAAAGCATCAATTCATTGGTGCTCAGCTTTCTTTATAGTCCAACTCTCCCATCCATACATGACTACTGGAAAAACAATAGCTTTGTCTAGATGGACGCTTGTTGGTAAAGTAATGTCTCTGCTTTTTAATATGCTGTCTAAGTTGTTCATAGGTTTCCTTCCAAGGAGCAAGTGTCTTTTAATTTCATAGCTGCAGTCACCATTTGCAGTGATTTTGGAGCCCTAGAAAATAAAGTTTATCACCATTTCTATTATTTCCCCATTTATTTGCCATGAAGTGATGGGACCATCTTAGTGTTCTGAGTGTTAAGTTTAAGTCAACTTTTTCACTCTCCTCTTTCACTTCTACAAGAAGCTCTTTAGACCTTCTTTGGTTCTTGCCATAAGGGTTCTGTCATCTGCATATCTGAGTTTATTGATATTTCTCCTGGCAATCTTTTTTCCAGCTTGTGCTTCATCCAGCCCAGCATTTTACATGATGTACTCTGCATATAAGTTAAATAAGCAGGGTGACAATATACAGCCTTGATGTACTCCTTTCCCCATATAGAACCAGTCTGTTGTTCCATGTCCACTTATAACTGTTGCTTCTTGACCTGCCTACAGATTACTCAGGAGCAGGTCAGGTGGTCTAGTATTCCCATCTCTTGAAGAATTTTCCACAGTTTGTTGTGATCCACACAGTCAAAGGCTTCGGTGGAGTCAATAAAACAAAAGTTGTGTTTTTCTGGAACTCTCTTACTTTTTAGATGATCCAGCAGATCTTGACGATTTGATTTCTTGTTCCTTGCCTTTTCTAAATCCAGCTTGAACATCTCAAAGTCTGTGGTTCAGGTACTGTTGAACAACAACAGCCTTGCTTGGAGAATTTTGAGCATTACTTTGCTAGTTTGTGAGATGAGTGCAATTTAGCAATAGTTTGAACATTCATTTGCATTCCCTTTCTTTGGGATTGGAATGAAAACTAACCTTTTCCAGTCCTGTGGCCACTGATGAATTTTCCAGATTTTCTGGCATATTGAGTGCAGCACTTTCCCAGCATCATCTTTCAAGATTTGAAATAGTTCAACTGCAATTCCATCACCTCCACTAGCTTTGTTCGTAGTGATGCTTCCTAAGGCCCACTTGACTTCACATTACAGGATGTTTGGCTCTAGGGGAGTAATCACACCATTGTGGTTATCTGGTTTATGAATTTCTTTTTTGTATAGGTCTTCTTGTGTATTCTTGCCACCTCTTCTTAACATCTTCTGCTTCTATTAGGTCCATACCATTTCTGTCCTTGATTGTGGCCATCTGTGCATGAAATATTCCCTTGGTATCTCTAATTTTTTTTTGAGGAGATATCCAGTCTTTCTCATTCTATTGTTTTCTTCTATTTCTTTGCATTGATTCCTGAGGACGGCTTTCTCATCTCTCCTTGCTATTGTTTGAAACTCTGCATTCAAATGGGTATATATTTCGTTTTCTCCTTTACCTTTAGCTTTTTTTGTTATATTGTGGCCTGCTATATACTTTTTATTAAATAATATTAACTATTTTTTATAATTTAAATGTGTAAGGATTTTCTTATACTTCCAAATGGCCTATGTAGCCAATAAGTATCAAGGTGAGCACAACACTTTTGACTTTATTTCTGAATAAAATTTACTTTTTTAGACCACATTTGGAATCATGAGATGTTTATAGTTATTAAGAATGAACTAATGAAACAAAAACAAAAGCTACTTGAAATATTTGTTACTTTAAAATAAGTTTATTTAAAATTTTTGTTTTTTTATTTAAATTCTAAGAATCTTTACCTGTATGATCGTTTCTCATCTTGAATTTTAGTCCTTAAGATTTGTTTATATATAAAATATATAATACTGATGGTAGCACAAACTATTCAATATGTGTCTAAACTCAAAAAATTGTGCATATTAATTAATTGTATATATTTTATGTAGTTTTTAATACCAATTATACCTCAACATAGCTGAGAAAAAATGAAATATATTTGTTCCTTAAATGAATAAATAAAATATGCCTTGTATTTGTATTTTTACATTTATATTTGAAATTGTATTCAAATTACCATTATGAAGTCAAGACAGCTACATTATAGGAGGAAAATCTATGGTGAGAATTTGGCGAAGATGTAAATACAGGTAGTATTTGATGAGAAAGCTCCTAGACATAAAAAAAAATATACAAATGTGTGTATGTGTGTTTATTTATTTATTTTTTGAGGGAATAGCTAGATGTCCAATAGCTATGTCATAGAAAATGCATTTTGTTATTATAGCTGGAGAGTGTGACTAAGAACATGTTTTCAAATACAACTTAACTCCCCCAAATAAATGTATGGATGATTCAGCCAGTTTGGGAAATTCTTTTTTTTTTTTAGATGTTAAATTAGGAGCTTGTTTTAATTTGATTTAACATTTAAAAAGATCAAATTTATAGCCCTATGCAAGATGACAAGATGGGACGGAAGAGTCTAATTTTGGTAATAAAAGTCAACTAGGAGTCTTTTCCACTACTCATGGAAAAAAAAAAAATGAAAATTTAGGCGTAAGAATCAAAACAGAAAGTAAGAAAATACTTTTCAAATTTAAAAAAAGCCTTCAGTTCAGTTCAGTTCAAGTCAGTTACTCAGTCGTGTCCAACTCTTTGTGACCCCATGAAATGCAGCACACCAGGCCTCCCTGTCCATCACCAACTCCCGGAGTTCACTCAAACTCACGTCCATCAAGTTGGTGATGCCATCCAGCCATCTCATCCTTTGTCGTCCCCTTCTCCTACCCTCAATCCCTCCTAGCATCAGAACCTTTTCCAATGAGTCAACTTTTCGCATGAGGTGGCCAAAGTACTGGAGTTTCACCTTTATCATCATTCCTTCCAAAGAATATCCAGGACTGATTTCCTTTAGAATGGACCGGCATTAGTCAATATTTTAAAATTAGCTACTAATTTGTGTATCAGCTTTTTATGGGCATTGGATATATAGAAGTAAACACTTTTTTGGGCAAATTATAGAGAATTTAATATATTAGGGAATGGAGTATTAACTAATGAAAGATAAGTGTCTAAGGGTGTGAGGAAGAAGAAAGAGTCATGTTTAATGTCCCCAGTGTTTTCTTAGTAAAGCCAACTGGTTTTGTAACAATGTCATTTATCTAGGGGCCTCCCAGGTAGCACAAAGGTAAAGCATCTTTGGTCCCTGGGTCAGGAAGATCCCCTGGAAGAGGAAATGACAATCCAGTCCAGTATTCATGCCTGGAAAAATCCCATGGACAGAGGAGCCTGGTGTTCTACAGTCTAGGGGGATCACAAAGAGTCAGGCATGGCCTAGTGACTAAGCAAAGCATGCACACAACCTAGATAAAAATGTCACAAAGCAGTTACTGGTGAAGCATGATGGAAGAATGGAGGTAATAAGTGCTGGTTTTTAAAAGAATTTGTTATGGTATGGAACTACCAGAGGCTGTCAGTACAAACTAAAATCTTATTGAAAATTATATACAGTCAATATTTTAATGGTAGAATATAATTAGAGTAAGTGATGTGTACAGTCCTATTGAAAGTTAAAAGGAAGAACGTATTAGGTTGAGGAAACAGAGAAAGCTTACCAATTGACATAAAGCCTCAAGAATGGGTAGGATTTTGGCAAAAGTAAGGTGTGTTAGGGAGAAAATTTATTGAAGCAGAAGGTAAAGCAAAAACACAATTAAGGAAACTTAAAAAGTGTAAGAGAAGGCCATTTTAGAAACAAATGGTATATGCTTGGTTATGCACACGATATAAATACATAAAATTAATATAGTGCAAATGTACTCATTCATCTAGGGGAATAACTTTCATATTCTTCAATTATATTTTTATCTAGTCTGCATGGTATCAATGATAATGCAAAGGTAAATTGAGGTAAAGAATGAATAAGAGAAGTATGAGAGTTCTGTTTCTTTCATTGATGGCGTGGAGATTGTTTTTGTGTGTACAATGCAGAAAATCTGCCTTGAATTCTCCACACAAAGTAAGATGGAATTCTTCAGGCTGAATCCTGAACCAAAAGTTTTATAGTAGTTTAGAGAGAAAAGTTTCTTAATAAAAGGCATATATTGACTTAAAGGATGCAATGCCATGCAAGGGCCAGGCTAGACTGCATTACTGGCATAGAAATGTATAGACTTCATGGATTATTAACACATATACATTTGCTTGCTTGAGGTTAAAGGAGTAGAGGCTTTTTAATTACCTGTGATTTCTATGCTTTGCATGGTGAATATCTTCTTATAGTGACGCACTGGGAGAGAGATATCACCTATCAGAGGAAAAGAAATATGAGAAAGAATATGAGTGAAGAACTATTCATGTAATAGTATTTTGCTAGGTACAAGTAGGTGCATGGTAATGCCTTTGATCTGGATAAAAGTTTGTGAATAAAGGCTTTGTTACAACAGAGAGTAACAATAAATAATTATATATATATAAGATTATACGTATGTATATTATATATATATATATAATATTATTTTTCAGTCTCTCAGTTGTGTCTGACTCTGTGACACCATGTACTGCAGCATGCCAGGCTTTCTTGTCTTTCACTATCTCCCTGAGTTTGCTCAGACTCATGTACATTGAGTCAATGATGCTATCCAACCATCTCTTATATATAATTTATCATTCTTAGGAAAGTTCTAATGGAGCATACAAGTGAGAACTCAGAGAAATTGTCATATGGTGAACATTGACATTGATACATACAGAAGACCTTTCTTTAATTTTTCTCTTCTGAAACAAAGGACAGAAAATGCCTTTGAATTTGCATTTCCTTCTGGTTGAACACTGAACTACAGTCAATGTTGTATAATTCCATTCTAATTTCATCTTTATCTCTATTTATATGTCACTTCCTCAAACAAATTTTCACTCAAAAAAACTAAGATATTCACCAGTCATGATTTTTGCCATGTCCTAATTTTCTTTGTAATGATTTCTCACTTCTTGGCATTATATTGTGTATGCTATTTGTCTGAAGCTATTAGTTGGAAATAATTTAATAATAATTTTGGAAGTAGGGCAGATAAACTAGATAGTGGTAATGATCTCATCTTAGCCAGTGCTACAGTTAGAAAAATTGATTGCTATTTATTTTACACTATAAAGTTACTATTAAGAATCAAAATATTCTTTGCCTGTTAGAAGGACAAAAGCTTCTTAGTTCAATCATAAATCATACAATGCTAATGTAAAATTGTGCTCCTGCTTTTGCGCTTTCTGTATCTGCAGTTGTAAATTTATTTTGGTGACTATCAAGGCAGAAACTGACTTCATCTTTTCCTTTGTTTTCTGATTGCAAGTAATTAGATTCTACAGAATATCTGGAGACTATAGCTTGTGTAGTTGTCAATCAAAGGGGCATAGATATTAAGACAAGATGGCACTCTATGTGGTTCATTTGGTGTGGTTCATTTGGTGTGGTTCATTTCTTTGGTTGGAAAAATGTAAATTTTTGTCATTTAGCCATTACTGAGGGAAAAGGAGATTAATGTTCTAATTTGAATTTCTTCTGTCACAAAGTATGTCTAATACCTGTTTTTCTTCCATTTTAAACTTTCATTGGCCTCTGAATATTACTTACATTTAGCAATAAGAGATATTTACAAGAAATCATGTATAGTCTTTCTTTTTTTTTTTTTTTTGTCTTACCCTGAGTTTTCAATGAGGCCTGACATTAGGGTAACAAGCTGTTACAGTGAAAAGCTTAATGAGAAAAATTTAACTAGTATTTCAGGTTTCCAGGGATAACAACCAGCAGCTAAACCATTAAGGTAACTACAGGGACAGAGAAGTGAACTGAAGTTTCTCAGACCAAGAAATAATAGATCTAACTAAACTAAATTCTCTGAATAATAATAAAAAAGTGAATTATCTAAAATATAGAGAGGAATTTTAAGCCAATCCTGAGTCACTGGCAGTATCTCATTTTAAAAGAAGTCACTCAGGAGAATGACTTTTAAAAAAGGAAAATTAGAGCATATTTATTTTTTCACCAATAAATGAAGTGATATTCATAGATAATTTAATTTAAGTATTCCCTGGTGGCTCAGAGGTTAAAGCATCTGCCTGGAATGCGGGAGACCCAGGTTCGATCCCTGGGTCGGGAAGATCCCCTGGGGAAGGAAATGGCACCCACTCCAGTACTCTTGCCTGGAGAATCCCATGGAGGGAGGAGCCTCGTAGGCTACAGTCCATGGGGTCGCTAAGAGTCGGACACAACTGAGTGACTTCACACACCACCATACTGATTACTAAGGAAAATGATCCATAATTATTTAAAGGAGGATTTACCCTAATACTTTATACATACTAGGAAGAGAGAACAGATGCTTTTTGTGTTTATTTAGTTTGAAGCTTATAACATGGAAGTAATTGTTTTATATTCCACTTACCACAGTTCAAATGCATCTTGCAGTAAATATTTCTAAAAACAAAATATGTTTTAATGATATTTAGATATATGTTTAGATTTTTATCTAAAAAGGTATCCTGTCTCAAATTTACAATGATCATGATTATTTTTCAACAGAACATGTAGAAAATTTGCTATGAATTCATGAAAGGGGTGGGATGGGTAGAGGTGGGAGGGAGGTCCAAGAAGGAGGGAGTATATGTATACATATAGCTGATTTATTTCTTGTATAGCAGAAACTAATGCAACATTGTAAAGCAATTGTACTCCAATAAAAATGCTTTTAATAAATCATTCAAAAGTAATTAAATGCTTTCAACATTTGATTTGAACCTATTTGGTTTTGTCAATTTTTAACAATAAAAAGAATGGAGAAATATAATTTCAGTGTTTGTATAATATGTCACATACTATAAATTATTTCATTCTTATATATAAGTATTCAGAGAAAAGTGACACGTACACTTAACATACTTAACATAACAATTCAATCTATTAGATTTGCATCTAGTTTCCTTGGCTGCCAGGACATTGATTGTCACATTTATAGAAATGTTTAAGAAACTGTCAGCCAAAGTAAGAGAATCTGATGGACCTCTCACTGTAGAAAGGAGTGATTACTGGAAATGGGATCTCTAATGCTTCAAAGTGTATTGATTTCAATTTACTTTCAGTAATTTTTGTTCTAAAACTGAATGCGGACTCATTAAAATGCATAAGTAGGAGGAGAACTTGAAAACTTGCTACCAGCTATAGGCAATGTGTTCAGCTGGGAACACCGCCATTCATCCATTTGCCTCCTAGTAAAATTACCTAATTCTTTAAATCTCAGAACAAAAAAGCCCTGGGGAATGAACAAAGATCACCTAGTCTATAGAAAGAGCCTACTTTAATATAACGTCATATGTAATTAATGACTGAAAATAGCAAAATTATTCTAAAATCTCATATAAATTGCTTGTCTCTTTCCTTTATCTCCTCAACTTACACTTAGTTGCAGATTCTGCAGGGAGAACTGAATGCCCATGTATTATGTACTGTATCATTTATGATGAAATGTGTAGGACCATTCTTTGTGTCACAGGGATTTGAGTGTGTTTTGTTATGCCACAAGCAGATTAGATTCTAGGAGATTTTGGATTTTATCTCCCTGGGTTAATTACTCTGGGTGTATGTACAGATGCAAAATAACAGGGTTTTATGGCATATGGAAGTTCTGAATCTTAGTGGAACCTGGCAAATGTGACCTAGTTTCAATGATGAAAAATATTAAGTTTATAACTAGATATAAAATGACAAGGATAATATTATAAAATCCCTTCTTATATAATAGCTAATCAGTTTATGCAGCCTTGGTCATTACATAATAATTAATAAACATATTGATTAATTAAAAGATAAATTGCCCCTCTATTATAAGCTACTGTATGTAAAATGGATAGCTAGTGGAACATCGCTGTATGACGCAGGGAGCTCAAGCCATGCTCTGTTATAACCCAGAAGGGTGGGATGTGCTGAGGGGGTAGGGGACAGGTTCAAGAGTCAGGGGACATATGTATACTTATAACTGATTCACACTGTTGTATGGCAGAAACCAACACAACATTGTAAAGCAATTATTCTGCAATTAAAAGTTGAAAAAACAGGGTAATGATCGTGTAATTTGTTTTATATGTATTGCCTCCATGAGAAGATAAAATGAATAGTTTATAGAGTTATAGATCTTCCAGATCAAGATGTTAAACTAAGCACCTGTGAGACCCTTCTTACAAGCAAGATCTTATTTAAATTATTTAAAATGTAAAATGATTTAAATATCTAACATGCTAAAGAAAAGAAAGGGGCATCAGTATTGAGAAATTTCAATATATTTATAGGAAGTCAATAAATAGACGGATAACTTATAAAATGGATATAAAAACAGCAAATTGGAATATATGCAGAGAGAACTTCATAGTGGGAGCATATATCAGCACTATTGCACATGAACAAACTTGTCACAACAAGTAGCAAATAACAAAATTATGCAAAGAAATAGCACTTTTAAAAAGGGAAAGAAACTGAACAAAAGGAAGGGATTTTGGATAACCTGAGCTAAAGTTTTATGGAACTTCAAGGCTAATAAATCAAGCAATAGAGGTACAAAAATGTTACCTAGAAATATAGTAATAACCCTCAGATGATTAAATGAAAGAAAAAGAAATTGAATGGAATCAACTTGGGAAGTGGTGGGCAGGGGAGAAAAAAAGGAGCGAGAAAAATGTATTTCTTCTCATTATAATTCCTACTGTGCAATTTCACTTTTTAACACAATGGTTATGTTATTTTCACTAATAACACAATAATATAAACCCTGTTCACATTTATGTCTACTCATGAACCCAATCAATAGTGGCATGATGAACTCAGATAAATCCCATGGGAAAAAAGATGAATGCTCATAAAAAATGTTTGAAAGTTAATTATATTTTAAGATATTGTCACTTACTATGAAATATTTCTTAATTGCTAATGCTGGGAAATAATGAGCTATGTTTGTATAAATAGTTTCCTGAAGAACAGTTTTCTCCTTTCAAATGAGAACCTTAAAGTATTGTGTAACTAACCTACATGGGAAACGGAATGACTCAGGAAATAAGTTTATTCTACACAACTTAAACTCTTAGTGAATGAATACCCATATGATCTATGTTATTTAGTTACTAAGTCATGTTCAACTGTTGAGGAATCCATGGACTGTAGCACACTAGGCTTCCCTGTCCTTGTCCTTCCCCTCCCTGTCCTATCTCCTGGAGTTTGCTCAAACTCATGTCCAGTGAGTCAGTGATGTCATTCAACCATTTTATCCTCTGTCATCCCCTTCTCCTCCTATCTTCAATATTTCCCAGCATCAGGGTCTTTTCCAATGAGTGAGCTCTTTGCATCACGTGGCCAAATATATTGGAGCATCAGCTTCAGCATCAGTTCTTCCAGTGAATGTTCAGGGTTGATTTCCTTTAGTATTTGACGAATAATCTCCTTGCTGTCCAAGGGACTCTCAAGAGTCTTTTCCAGCACCACAGTTTGAAAGCATCAATTCTTGAGCATTCAGCCTTCTTTATGGCCCAAATCTCTTTAGAAAAGCTAAAAACAGATTTGACTATTCAAAACTTTGCCAGCAAAGTGATGTCTCTGCTTTTTAATATGCTCTCCAGTTTTGTCATAGCTTTTCTTCCAAGGAGCAAAGGTCTTTTAATTTTGTGGTTGCAGTCCCTGTCTGCAGTGATTACGGAGCCCAAGAAAATAGAATCTGTCGCTGTTTCCATTTCCTCCTCCATTTCTTTGCCATGAAGTGATGGGACCAGATGTCATGATCTTGGTTTTTTGAATCTGGAGTCTTAAGCCAGCTTTTTCACTCTCCTCTTTCACCTTCATCAAGAGGCTCTTTAGTTCCTCTCCTATAAGTATATTTTTTCCATAGTTATTGGCACACTAGTAAAATATTCACATTGTGCATAGACATTTCAGTGAACAATTAGAGTTTCTGAAAACTAAACAAATGCAAAATGACTGCATAAAATTTTTATTGGCAGTAACTGCTGGGAAATTATAGATTTGCTTCTCCAGCCTGATAAAAATACATTTCAACACAAATTCAATCCTTGAAATAATTATTGAGAAATAAATATAAACCAAGAGCTAATGTTTTTCCTTACATCATTTTGGAGTAAAGCCTTTAGAAGTGTCATCTGTGAATATGAAAAACAATCATATTCATGAATGGGAAAGAAAGATTCATCATATTCTTGATTGGAATGGCATGCAAACTGTTTGCATCAGAAGATGCTGAGTATAAGAATAGAAGAGAATGATAACATGTCTCAAGATAGAGTAATAAATAATGTCTACTGCTCTGATTTTATAGATGATGGCTCACCTGCTCTTTTCTGGGCTGCATAAATGCCACTCGCCACAGTTGTGTGAATCACAGTTGCCTGATCAGCACTTCCGTTGAGCAACAGTACAGTCAATACATCTGATTTTTATTCCAGGAAGCCTTTGTTTTTATAAATTCTAAGAAACTGTGCCACATTTAGGATTTTGTGGCAATCATACAGCTTTAGTGACTCAATTATGGAAAGTAGAAATTTAAATCTAATGTGAATTATTTGTTTTTTATGAGATAAATTTGATAACCTTTCACAAGAAAGGATAAACCAAGCTTTAAATGGTCTGAATTATTACACAACATTAATGGACATGCAATATCAAAAGATGCCATGAAATGAAGTAAGACACAGACTACTGAAGCTTTTATTTTGTAGTTTGAATAAATCATAAATAATTATAGGGATTATCTATGTATATCACTTTGCTGTACAACTTTTATTACAAAAGAAGAATCATTTAAGTATTTACTATATATTTTTTAACAATAATCCTCTATTCAGAGACTACTTAAATTTAAGAAGCATTCATTTAAAACTTTCAGCTGCTCTACACCCTCAAACATCTGGAAAGAGAAAGTACCTACCTATAAGTCCTATATACAAACAAAGAAAATAAAGATAGCAAAACATAATCAGATTTTGCTATATCTTTTGCCTTAATATTAGCTAATTTGACTAAAATTATTTTGATAAAGTAAAACATCCATCCCATAGTTTCCAGTTGCTGATTACACTATTTTTATATGTTTGTTTTAGTCACATAAATATTTTAAAATTTCAAATGTTTCTTTATGAAGAGAAAAATCAAAATGAATGCCAAAATTTGTAGATACTATTAATTCAATCAACATTATTTTTACCAGGAGTGGGTTGTTCAAACTCCTCACATTCTGAAGATCTTTAGCACTAAGCCTTGATTGACATTTTGGGTTATCAGCTTTATAAATTATAAAGTATTCACTGTATTTTGGGATCTTTGGATGGCCCTTTCTCAAAAATACATCTAGGTAAGTTATTTTAATTTTAAATTATCTATTAAAATTATTTAAAATATTATTTGAGCAGAAAATTTATCTTAGGAAATTCACATCTATAGCATATAAATGTTATATGAAAAGTTATTTTCCTTTTTGACAAAAAATCTGTGATTTTATTCAAACTAAGTAATGTATAGGCAGAAAATGACAAACCAAAAACAGATATGTCAAGGTAATACTATAATATGAATTCAAATTTTTGTAAATATAAATTGAAATATGAGAATCTCTATTTTTTTCTTGCCAAGTGTGCACATACACCTATGCAGAAAGTTTTCTTCTGAACACTCAAGACACTTAACCTCAAAATCAACCCCAGACTTGCAATATGAAGCCTAAGGCCATATCATATTGCCAGAGAATCAACTTAGACTAGAAATGGTGCTGGCAATTATCTCATTTATTATTTAGGGAAATAAGACCAGATTAAATAAGACCAGTTACTTGTTTATGGTCAGTTAGAGTGGGCAATAATTGACTTCAGCAAAGAAGTCACATATCTGCTAATTCATCCATTTGTTTATATTTCTATCCCTTTATGTTTGCTTCCTTCTCTCCTTCAATTCGTTATCTACCTGTTTCAAAACACAATTTGAATACATTTCCCCAATAAAGCCTGTCATTATAGCCCATAGAAAGGTTAAATTGAATTTAAGTAACTCTGTTTTTTTCATTCATCACTAATTACACCATACTATATTATAAATATTTGAGGATTTTTATATGTAAAGTGTAATTTTTTTCTTATCCTCTCAAGGACAAAATTCTTAGTACTTGGTACAGTTTCTAGAAGCCAGCAAGCATGTAATAAACATTATAAAAACAATAAGTGTGTCATGATCCTGTACATAAATGCCAGAATATAAATAATATATATATATATATATATATATATATATATATATATATATATATATATATATACACTCACAAGAACTGCTTTGCTTATGCCTAAATGAATTTTAATAGGTCCTATAGACATGGGACTACACCATAGTGCTTACCCCACACATTAGATTTGCTCACATTCTTTACATAACATACCCAGTACTAAGATTTATACCTAGATTCTTAGTTAAATCTTTAGTAATTTAATCTGTATACTTCCAATGCAATAAATCATAACCTGAGTAAAACAGCTCTTCTAGGTTCTCTGAATCCTCACAAGTTGTCAGATCTGCCAGTCCTATTAACCCCATGCAGAGCCCCAGATCACTTCCTTTGGAGAACATGGCCCCAATTACACATCATTCTTGTTGATTTAATAATCATAAGGCCCACCTATCACTGATTACATGTTTGGTTCTCTTACAAGATAGGCTATACAACCGCTCTGTTGAGCAGAGAAATAGAAGCATTGGAAGTGTTTGCAGTTGAATCACATGCTAAAAATCTAGACAGATGACCTCCAAATCCTTCTGCAATTATGGTCCTGGTCCTTTCTAAGGCTGTATGTGTTAAGCAATTTCTTTTATTTGAGCTAAACTTTATATTTCTAATATTTCATTAATATTGTTTGCCTTTATAAATTAAGATAATCAAAATTGGTTCCACTTTTTTTTTTTCTATCATAGAAAGCAATAGCAGTAAATCAGGTCGTTGGTGATGGAATTTTAATATAATAAACAATAGCTAGAATGGGGATTGATTTGATTTGAAAATCAGTTCAGTCACTCTGTCGTGTCCGACTCTTTGCAACCCCATGAATTGCGGTACGCCAGGCCTCCCTGTCCATCACCAACTCTCAGAGTTCTCTCAGACACACGTCCATCAAGTCAGTGATGCCATCAAGCCATCTCATTCTCGGTCATCCCCTTCTCCTCCTGCCTCCAATCCCTCCCAGCATCAGAGTCTTTTCCAATGAGTCAGCTCTTCGCATGAGATGGCCAAAGTATTGGAGTTTCAGCTTCAGCATCATTCCCTCCAAAGAAATCCCAGGGCTGATCTCCTTCAAAACGGACTGGTTGGGTCTCCTTGCAGTCCAAAAGAATCTCAAGAGTCTTCTCCAGCATTACAGTTCAAAAGCATCAGTTCTTTGGCGCTCAGCTTTCTTCACAGTCCAACACTCACATCCCTACATGACCACTGGAAAAACCATAGCCTTGACTAGACGGACCTTTGTTGGCAAAGTAATGTCTCTGCTTTTGAATATGCTATTTAGGTTGGTCATAACTTTACTTTTTTAAGGAGTAAGTGTCGTTTAATTTCATGGCTGCAATCACCATCTGCAGTGATTTTGGAGCCCCCCAAAATAAAGTCTGACACTGTTTCCACTGTTTCTCCATCTATTTCCCATGAAGTAATGGGACCAGATGCCATGATCTTATTTTTCTGAATGTTGAGCTTTAAGCCAACTTTTTCACTCTCCTCTTTCACTTTCATCAAGAGGCTTACCGAAAGGAATTAAGAAAGCTGTATAGTATTTTTTTTTTCCCTTGTTTACTTTTACACAGAGATTTATCACTTCCTGAACATTAAGAGGAAAATTACTGTAAAAAGGTAAGGTGAAGAATATCAGATTGCCATTTGTACAAAGTCTGTTCTGCTCTTTTCCTTGATGGGAAAACATTGAATCACTGATTCTCTTCATCTGTACTTTTTGGTTTTGTTTTGTTTTGTCTATATATATCCTACCACTGGACAGCTCATGGTATGATTGACATTTACATTGTTTCCAACTTTTTGTTACTTTAAATAATGCTGTTATGAAAATTTGTATACATTTTTTTGTGTACATAGTTTAATTTCCTCTGATATATGCTTAAGAGTAGAATTACCAGATTATAGGGTAACTGTATCCTAAACCTTTCAATACCAGCCAATTTATTTTTGAAAGCAGCTGAACAATTTTACATTCCTACCAGTAATATATGATTGGGTTAAAGTTCTCCCTATTGTTGTCATTCCTAATTGTTACCTGTCTTTTACTTATTGTTATTGTAGTAAGAGTAAAGTGGTGTCTCGTTGTAGCTTTAATTTTCATATTCTTAATGGCTAAGATTGTTGAGCACCTTTTCAGGTGCTAAGTACACATTTTTTATATCTTCAGAGAAATTTCTATTCATGTTGCTTGTCTTCTATTCATCTTAGAATTGACTTCTGCATGTTTGTATTATTGAGTTGTAATAATATATATTCTAAATAAAGTCCCTTATAAAATATTTTCAACTTTGTAAATATCTTTTCCATTTTGTGAAAATATTTCCCGATTTGTCCTTTCATTTTGTTGATATAGTCCTTTGAAGCACTGAAGCTTTTTAATTCTGATGAGGTTTAATTAATATACTGTTTATTTTGTTACTTGTAATTTGGGCAGTATTTCTAGAAAGGCTCTATCTGACTCAAAATCAATAAGGCTTAAATCTTATTTTATCTTCTTCTGTTTTACAGGTTTATCTTTCTCATTGAGGTCTGTGATACAGCTTAAGTTAATTTTTGCTGTAAGGGTCTGTCTTATGTTTCTGCTATGGTAATCTAATTGTCTCAGAACTTTTGTTTAAAATTTAAAAAAATGCTTTCTAATTGAATTGAATTGAACTCTTTTGAAAATCAATTGATCATTAATGTAAAAGTTTAGTTCTAGACTCTCAATTCTATTTTATGCTTATATGGCTATCTTTGGGTCAATACTATACTATTTTGATTTCTTTAGCTTTCTATAAGTTTTGAATTTGCACAGTATGAATCTCTTCCAAATTTGTTCTCTTTTTTTTCCAGTTAAAATAAATAAATTTGTTCTTTTTAAAGAGTGTTTTGTCCACTCTTAATTCTTTCTATTTCCATATTAACTTTAAAATGTTTGCCAATATCTGTTAGCAAAGCACTTAGCACTTTGGTAAGAACTGTATAGACTCTGTAGATCAACTTGGGGAATATTTGAGATTGATTCCTGTTGAAGAATATATCACCATCTCCACTAGACAAGTAAAAGAAAGTGAAAGCTTTGGTTGTACAGTTGTGTCCGACTCTTTGCAACCCCATGGACTGTAGCCCACCAGGCTACTCTGTCCAAGGAATTCTTCAAGCAAGAATACTGGAGTGAGTAGCCATTCCCTAATTCACAGTATCTTCTAGACCCAGGTATTGAACCTAAGTCTCCTGCCTTGCAGGCAAATTCTTCACCCTTGAGGCAACAGAGAAGCCCAGACATTAGAATGTCCCAGTAAAAAATAAGAATTCTTTCTCATTGTCAGGTGAATAAAATGAGCAAATAAATTAGTCCTACTTTGGACAGGTGTGATATAACTTCAGTTCCTAAATAACAGATGCACAAGCAGGCGTTATCAGGTCCCAGCTGCAGATACATAAGTGGACACATCCTATACATAAAGGATGTTTTGTATTTTAGGCCAGAGCTTTGTTCTTGTCTACCTGCTGGCATTTGGACAACAGTCAATTTTCTGTCTGTAAATAAGAAAGGTCAAAAAATACTTTGACTCTTTCACTGTGATCCATATGTTACCCAGAAAAGTTCCTGGACTCTTCCTTAAAAAAAGAGAAAAGTCTTTCAGTGTTATATTTTTAAACCCACTTCATGCATTTCATGCTGTCACCCTGGTGTGACACATTCAGATTCCTCCTTTGGAAATCCTCCCACAGTTTTCTCCATTATATTGCTGCATAGCATTTAGCACCATTAAACTCAGTATTTTTCATTATTATTGCTTTTTTTTTTTTGGGGGGCCCTAAAATGGTGTTTTAGCACTTGGACATACTTCTTTCTCTCCATCTTTTGAAGATAGAGATTTTTTTCTGACTCATTATTTGTTCAGCTTTTCTCTTCAAACACCACGTTGACAATGGTCTCCTGCTGAAAAAATGTTCAGCATGAGTTTGACATTAAAATCTTTCCCATCATGTGTTAGAGTTTATGAGTTGTTATAATATTAACACATCATTTGGATATTCATTATTAAAATTTTCATTCTGGTGCATATTCAGCAAATTGAGGTAAACTGAATGTGTCATAATATGTATATTAACAGTTTTTCTTTTTTCAATATTTTATTGGAATATAATTGCTTTGCAATGTTGTGTTAGTTTCTGCAGAATGTGAGTCAGTCATACATGTACATATACCCCTTCCTTCTTAAATCTCCCTCCCACTCTCCCATTTCTCTCCTCCATGCCATCACAGGGCACCAAGCTGAGCTCCCTGTTCTATACAGCAGCTTGCCATTAGCTGTCTAGCTTACACACGGTAGTGTATATATTTCAGTGCTGCTCTAAATTCTTCCGATCCTCTTCTCCAAATATCTCTGGGTGGGATATCCTTATGAAAAGAGATGTCTTTCGGCTCATAATTATATTCTACGGATCTTTCATTGTACATGAACGTATACTCATGCTCACAAGCATACATACACATATTTTTTTCCATCCATAACTATTAGGATCTGTAGTATAGGTCAACTAGAAATTGTTTCTCCATAGGGAGATTTCTGAAAAGGAATTCATGATACAATAAATATTTTTTTTTTCCTCATGTCCTTGGAAAAATGAGTGTCTTTTTTCTTTGCAGAATGGTAGTGATATAATAGGTTAAAGGGTACTACTTATGTGTTTTCTATTTAACAGAATGGATAAAATAGATTTACTATGTCAATAGCTGCTCGTGGGAGCCAGGAAAGTATTGATTTCACCATTAAGGAGACCATAGCTACAAATGGAATCTTAACTTCATTAAGCTTAAGTAAGCACATTGCCATTACCCTAGACCCATCTGTCTTTTTCCATTGGCTGACCAAGAGTATCAAATGGGTTGTAATAGAAATCACAGCACTTGTAGTACAGTATAAGAGCAAAGGTATTGCAGTCCAAGTGCCTAGGTGCAAACTTAGTGTAATATGAACTAGCGTTGGGACTTCAGTATGCTATTTAATGTATAAATAAACTCTGGGATTCAGCTAAATAAAATGAGAATAGTAATTGTACCTGCTTCCTAGAGTAGGGATTGAGGTGCAATGAGATATTATATGTAACATTATCTTGTATCAAAAAAGTAACATAATAATTACAATTACTCATTATTCACAATGAGCTTTTACATATATTTTTGATAAATTTAAGAAGATTAGAATGTTTAGCTTGGAATATCTTGGGCAATCCATCACTGTATTTTAACAAAAAGTGTTTATTAAAATTCAGGATACATGTGTGGCTATTTTTTATGAAAGAAAAGTTCTATGTATTTTGTGGCATTAGGGATCTCTGGCAAAGTGTGCACAAGAGTTAACATACTAATGCAGAACAAGGAGAAACAATAACTGATGAGTGTATGTGTTAATTAAAATTTTAGATTGATAAATACAGTCAAACTACCCTAATCTACAAGTAGACATAGGTAGAATTTATTTGCAAAATAAATTAATTTTTAAAGGGGCTATCGCTCATTGATTTATATTACTCAAAGGAACTTATAATGAAAATCCTGGATGAGGCTGTTGGACAAGCAATTTCTTTCATCTTGAAAACAAAAAAGAAATATAAAAGAGGGAAAGGAGGGAATTGGATGCATCAGAGAGCACACACAAAAGGAAATACACGTGCAAATTAAGGCAAAGGTATTATCAGACACTACTTGCATCTATCTGAAAAAAATGGAGACACAGACATATACATATACATATACATATACATATACATATACATATACACACACACACACACACCCGGGTCTGTGTCTCGGGGGCGCCACCGCCGCCTCGGCTGCTGGGAGGCCAGGGAGGGCGGTGGGAGGAGGCAGCAGCGCCGCCGGCTTTGATTGCTAAGAAGCCTCGAAAACCGACCTCTGGTCCTGTAATCACGAAGCTGATCTTTGCAAAACCAATTAATAGTAAAGCAGTTACAGGACAGACAACTCAAGTATCACCACCAGTCATTGCAGACAGTGAAATCAACTGTGCAGACCATCACTGTTGGAGGCGTGAGCACATCACAGTTTAAGACAACTATTCCTCTGGCAACTGCTCCCAATGTCCAGCAGATTCAAGTGCCTGGAAGCAAGTTTCATTATGTCCGACTTGTTACTGCCACAACAGCTAGTAGCTTAACCCAGCCAGTTAGTCAGAATCCTAGTACAAACACTCAGCCTCTCCAGCAAGCACTAGCCTACTTTTAGGGGAAGGAAATGGCAACCCACTCCAGTGTTCTTGCCTGGAGAATCCCAGGGACGGGGGAGCCTGGTGGGCTGCCGTCTCTGGGGTCGCACAGAGTCGGACACTACTGAAGCGACTTAGCAGTAGCAGCATACACACACATATATTTATAAATACAAATATATGTGAAGTATGAGAGATATAGCAGTATCCCATAATAACTGTAAAAGCCACTAATTAAATGAAATACATTGGTCGACATTAAAATATAAAAGTTCAAAAATTAAGAGAAAAAATATTTCCCTGAAATTCAAATATTTCTGCATGGTTCTCTAGGGGTACTAGCTATGAATAGGTAAATAACAATCCTAGTCCAAATATCTTCTTAAAGGTGATTCCACAGTTTGGAATAGAAAACGCAGAAATCATGGAGCAACCTCTCTTAGCCTCTTTTAAGGAGAAGATTTTTTTTCTCAGTCTCCTATTCCCTAAAATAAGAGCAGAAAGCACAAATATGAGTGTTCAGAAAAGGAGGAAAAGGAGGAGGAAGAAGAAGCGAAATCTTTATGGTCTCAATGGATATAAAGTAAATAGAAATAACAGGTGTTAAGAATGGTTGTGAAGAATGCATGGTGAAAGAATGTCTGAGTTGCTTTATCTGCGTAATAGAGGATATCTTGGTTACATGAAGAAAGGAGGAGGTTTTATTGGCAGAGCACATTTATTCAGTCCCATAGTGAGAACTTCCGTATTTTTATGGTCCTCACATGACTTTTAGATACAAAGCCTACTAGGTGAGAATGTCTATATTTTATTTACAACGAAATATTGTAATTTCACAAGCATCTATGGTTAGTTCTGAAAGCTAATGAAACTGAATAGGTTAATTTTTAGAAAAAGACATTTATAGGGTCTACCCACACCTCAATTTTTTAGTGGCAGTGAAGTCAGCCTTCACTGAACTGAACTTTGACTATGAAAACAAACAAACAAACAAACAAACAAACAGACTCTGCTTATATCCTATAAGGCCAGATATTTATGAATAATAACCCACCTTGTGCTTAAAGATGCATTTAATCAGTTGTGGAATGTCATTAAAAAATTGACTGAATTTTTAGTAAGTCGTATCAGAAGGACTAAAGAGAAAGTATGGACTAAGTATTTGAGCAAGATACAGAAAATGGATGCTTTCAAACATCTTATTTCTAATTAAATTATATGGGAAGGAGGTTTTTATACTAGACTCTTTAAGCTCAGCACTTCCTTTGCAATAGCTAGGACTAGCCAGCTAGATTACAAATTAAAAAAAAAAAAAAAAAACAATGAGGATACAATAAACAAAAACAGCAAGGATAGGATTAGCTAAAATCCTAAGGAGAGTGTCTCAGTCCATTGCAAGCTGAGGGTCACTGGATGTTTTCTTTACAGGAGGATATAGACAATTCTGAGGGTTAGTGAGGATTTTATGTGGAAATGAGAAAAACATGGAGACTTTCAGACTTGGAAATTATTAGAATAGGAAAAAGGAGTCCAGAATGGCAGTGGCTAAAAGAAAAATAAGGGAAAAGCCCACAAAAATAGAACAAAGGAAGTTCCAAGGACCAGTGTGAGGATGTCAGGTGAAAGAAACAGCCCTCCTGGATAGCCCAATTTAGACTGGGCAGGCACAGGGGAGGAGAAAGAAAAATAAATAAATAAATAAATAAATAAATAAAGGATGAAAAATTGACCCTTGGCTTTTCTTATCTTCTCACATTGTGGGTTGGCCTACCCTCACACCTTGAAGATGTATTATCCTTTGCTTATCAAATAAAATTGAGCCTTAACATGGAGCTGTAACACTGGTCGATCCATTACTTCAAATTTTTGCTGTGGTGAGACAGAATCGAAGATATTACAAGCTCCACTGACAAAATCATTCACAATTGCACAGCTAGTTTCCCCTATGGGATATTTGGGGAACACACTGGAGACTGTGGGCATCATGAAAGAAGCTTTTAGTTGATGTCAACTAAAAAAATACTCACAACCTAAAAGCTGAGAGTTAGTTTTTTTTTTTTTTAATTAAATTCATTTGTTTATAATTGAAGGATAACTGCTTTAGAGTATTGTGTCATTTCAGTTCAGTTCAGTCTCTTAGTCATTTCTGACTCTGTACAACCCCATGGACTGCAACACTCCAGGCTTCCCTGTCCATCACCAACACCCAGAGCTTACTCAAACTCATGTCCATTGAGTCAGTGATGCCATCCAACCATCTCATCCTCAGTCATTTTCTGCTCCTCCTGCCTACAGTTTTTCCCAGCATCAGGGTCTTTTCCAATGGGTCAACTCTTCGAATGAGGTGGCCAAGGTATTGGAGTTTCAGCTTCAGTATCAGTCCTTCCAGTGAATATTTAGGATTGATCTCCTTTAAGATTGACTGGCTGGATCTCCTTGCAGTCCAAGGGACTCTCAAGAGTCTTCTCCAACATCACAGCTCCAAAGTATCAATTCTTCAGTGCTCAGCTTTCTTTATAGTCTAAATCTTACATCTATACATGGCTACTGGAAAAACCTTAGCTTTGACTAGATGGACCTTAATTGGCACAGTAATGTCTCTGCTTTCTAATATGCTATCTAGGTTAGGTATAACTTTTCTTAGAAGGATCAAGCATCTTTTAATTTCATGGCTGGAGTCACCATCTGCAGTGATTTTGGAGCCCAAGAAAATAAAATATCTCACTGTTTCCATTGTTTCCCTATCTATTTGCCATGAAGTGATGGGACTGGATGCAATTAACTTAGTTTTCTGAATGTTGAGTTTTAAGCCAACATTTTCATTCTCCTCTTTCACTTTAATCAAGAAGCTCTTTAGTTCCTCTTCATTTTCTGCCATAACGGTGATATCATCTGCATATCTGAGGTTATTGATATTTCTCCCGGCAATCTTAATTCCAGCCTGTGCTTCATCCAACCCGGCATTTCACATGATGTACTCTGCATAGAAGTTTAATAAGCAGGGTGACAATATGCAGCATTAAGGTACTCCTTTCCCGATTTGGAACCAGTATGTTGTTCCATGTCCAGTTCTAACTGTTGCTTCTTGACCTGAATACAGATTTCTCAGGAGGCAGGTCAGGTAGTCTGGTATTCCCATCTCTTGAAGAATTTTCCAGAGTTTGTTGTGATCCACACAGTCAAAGGCTTTCGCATAACCAATAAAGCAGAAGTGAATATTTTTTCTGGAACTCTCTTGCTTTTTTAATGATCCAACAGATATTGACAATTGATCTCTGATTCCTCTGCCTTTTCTAAATCCAGCATGAACATCTGGAAGTTCACTGTTCATCTACTACTGAAGCCTCACTTGGAGAATTTTGACCATTACTTTGCTAGCTTGTGAGATGAGTGCAATTGTGCAGTAGTGCAAACATTCTTTTGCATTTCCTTTCTTTGGGATTGGAATGAAAACACCTTTTCCAGTCCTGTGGCCACTGCTGTTTTACAAACTTGCTTGCATATTGAGTGCAGCACTTTCACAGCAACATCTTTTAGGATTTGAAATAACTCAACTGGAATTCCATCACCTTCTCTACTTTTGTTTGTAGTAATACTTTCTAAGGCCCACTTGACTTTGCATTCCAGGGTGTCTGGTTCTAGGTGAGTGATCACACCATCATGGTTATCTTGGTCATGAAAGTCTTTTTTGTATAGTTCTTCTTTGTATTCTTGCCACCTTTTCTTAATATCTTCTGCTTCTGTTAGGTCCATACCATTTCTCTCCTTTATTGTGCCCATCTTTGCCTGAAGTGTTCTCTTGGTATCTCTAATTTTCTTGAAGAAGGGAATTGCAAACCACTTCACTATTCTTGCCTTGAGTCCCTGTGAACAGCATGAAAAGGCAAAAAGATAGGACACTGGAAGATGAACTCCCCAGGCTGGTAGGTGTTCAATATGTAGTGAAGAAATAACTCCAGAAAGAATGAAGAGACAAAGCCAAAGCAAAACAAAACAAAACAAAACAAAACAAACAACAACACCCTGTTGTGGGTGTAATTGGTGATGGGAGTAAAGTTCGATGCTGTAAAGAGAAATATTGCATTGGAACCTGGAATGTTAGGTCTATGAATCAAGGTAAATTGGTAGTGGTCAAACAGTAGATGGCAAGAGTGAACATAAACACTTGAGGAGTCAGTGAACTAAAATGGACTGGAATGGGTGAATTTAGCTCAGATAACCATTGTATTTACTACTGTGGGGAAGAATCCCTTAGATGAAATGGAGTAGCCCCATATAATCAACAAAAGAATCTGAAATGCAGTACTTAGATGCAGTCTCAAAAATGACAGAATGATCTCTGTTTGTTTCCAAGGCAAACCATTCAATATCACAGTAATATAAGTTTATGCCCCAACCATTAATGCTAAAGAAGCTGAAGTTGAAAGGTTCTATGAATACCTACAAGGCCTTCTAGAATTAACACCCAAAACTGATGTCCTTTTCATTATAGGGAACTAGAATGCAAAAGTAAGAATTCAGGAAACACCTGGGGTAACAGCAAATTGTGCCTTGCCATACAAAATGAAGCAGGTCAAAGGTTAACAGAGTTTACCAAGAGAACACACTGGTCATAGAAGACACCCTCTTCCAACAACACAAGAGAAGACTCTACACATGGACATCACCAGATGGTCAATATCAAAATTAGATTGATTATATTATTTGCAGCCAAACATGGAGAAGCTCTATAAAGTCAACAAAAACAAAACCAGGAGCTGTCTGTGGCTCAGATCATGAACTCCTTATTGCCAAATTCAGACTGAAATTGAAGAAAGCCATTCAGGTATGATCTAAATCAAATCCCTTACAGTTATACAATGGAAGTGACAAATAGATTCAAGGGATTAGATCTGATAGACAGAGTACCTGAAGAACTATGGACAGAGGTTTGTGACAATGTACAAGAGGCATGGACTAAGAGCATCCCCAAGAAAAAGAAATGCAAAAAGGCAAAATGGTTGTCTGAGGAGTCCTTACAAATAGCTGAGAAAAGAAGAGAAGCTGAAAGCAAAGGAGAAAAGGAAAGATATATCCATTTTAAATGCAGAGTTCCAAAGAATAGCAAGGAGAGATAAGAAAACCTTCCTCAGTGATCAATACAAAGAAAGAGAGGAAAACAATAGAATGGGCAAGACTAGAGATCTCTTCAAGAAAATTAGAGATATCAAGGGAACATTTCATGCAAAGATAGGCACAGTACTGTGTTAGTTTCTGCCAAACATCAACATGAATCTGGCATAGGTATAACTATGTACCCTCCTTTTTGAACCTCCCTCTCTCCCACCTTTCTCCTGATCCCAGCAGTCTAGGTGGTTACAGAGCCCTGGTTTGAGTTCTCTGAGTGGTACAGCAAATTCCTATTGGCTATCTTGTTTAAATATAATAATGTATGTTTCCATGTTACTCTTGCCATACATCCCACCCTGGTTTTATTCCACGGGAAAGTTAGAACTTGACACCAGGAGACACTGAGAGGGCTAACTCTGAGGATGTAGGGGAGAAGTCAGGCTATATACAAGTTTGTAATAAGAGGCAGGTAATCTGAATATCAAAAAATTACTGTTAATTAAGAAAACAGTATTTCTCATATGAAGAGATTTAGTGATTTTCTGGTGGGCCGCAGTCTGTGGGGTCACAATCTTCGTGACTGAACAACAATGTATGGGAAGGTGCAACTGTCCAGGATTGCTAGCATTTCTTTCATATGCGTCTGTCTATCTGGGGACAGTCCTGCTTTCTTGATTGTTCATATCCCAATTCCTTGTTTACCTTATGAAATGGTAGATGGCATGGATAGCTGTCTCTCATATGCCCCCAGCTCCTCAGTGCTTACTAAGGAGAAAGTACCTAATGACTTCCAAATAGCTGGCTTTGTTTAACCTGGACTCAGAAATTTGCATTTGGAAAAGCCAATAGCTCAGTTGGTAAATAATCAGCGACCCCAGTTTGCTTCCTAGGTCTGGAAGACCCCCTGGAGAGGGGAAAGGCTACCCACTCCAGTATTTTGGCCTGGAGAATTCCATGGACTGTATAGTCCATAGGGTCACAGAGTTGGGCACGACTGAGCAACTTTCATACTTCATTTCACATTGTTTACTGGTAGGGCATAGAGCAGAAACATTTCATCACAAACATTTCACAGTGATGTGAAAATGTCTTTAGCTTCAAAGTCAGGAGTACTCAAAGTTTGGTGAAGGGAATGAATTTGTATCAAATATGTGATATCCTTTCAATGAATTTGCCACATTTGAAGCTCTTCATGTGAGAGCCTTATGAGAAAAGCTCAAAATCTTTCAGTACAAAGTTAAATCCCATTCAGTCTTCCCTGTGTGAAGAAAAGTTCTAGCAGTTGGCCAGAACCCTGGGAAGAATATTCTAGGACAAACAAGATGGAATAAACCTTATCCTATTAGGAATTGACTTTTTTTTTTTCTTTTTATAGAGTGAATCTTTTGAAAAATGCCATATATGTACTTCATGGTTCTTTTCTACAAAATTCCCAGCACACAGGTGTGTGAAAAGGTACAAAATTTTGACCAAAAATCAGACAAAAAGACTCCACATACTTGGATTCACAGATGATGCAGATATTAGAGTTAGCATAAAATGCTTCAGGAGAACTATGAAAAAGTTAGGAAAAAGCAGAAGCAATTTAAACTGTTGCAACTGAGCAATCTATTTAAAAGTTTCACATGCTTGTTTAATAACTGATTATAAAGCTATTTAATGTCCCATAGCACACCAGACAATATGAAAAAGAGGATGACTAAACTAAATAACAGATCAATAAAAAATACCTAAATTGAAGTAGAAGAAAAAATAAAAACAGAAACAAGAGACAGAAATTCAATCAATGGTTCAAGAAGATTCCCTGGAGGAAGGCATGGCTACCCATTCCAGTATACTTGCCTAGAGAATCCCATGGACAGAGAAGCATGGTGGCCTACAGTCCATAGGATCACAGTCAGACATGACTGACATGACTGAGCATGCATGCATGCAGCTGTGAAACTACAGCTACACTTTAAGAGAAGTATTTTCAAATATAAACCTAATAGATTTGGATTGAAAGATACAATTGGAAGTCAATTTGTGCTATATCATCAGAAATAGAAGGTCTAAAAATTATTTAAAATTTCATAGAATGTTGAAGCCATTCTCTACCTTTCCAACATGGTATTAAAAAAATAGTGAATACATAAGGAATGGAAGTCTTTCTGCTTAAACATGCTGGATTTGGGGCCCTTTTTAATCTTTACTCATTCAAGAAATTGCACTAAATCAAATCTTGTGTGTGTGTGTGTGTGTGTGTGTGTGTGTGTGTGTTTGAATAGGTAATTCCACCAGGGAAAGGAGAATGTGAGCAGCAAAAATGTGAAAGCAGAAATGCTAATTGACTTTACACTGGAGGAAAGTGAGGTATAAAGACATCATAGAACTCCGAGCAGAGTAGCATGACAACCCACCCTAGTATTCTTGCCTAGAAAATTCCATGGGCAGAGCAGTGGACTACACTCCATGGGATCACAAAGAGTCAGACACGACTAAACACACACATACCAGGACTTCCAAGTGACACAAATACTGTTTCAGCATTGTCATTCCAAAAAAAAGAAGAGAGCAGGAAAAAAAAATGAAAATCTAAGTAACTGTCTGAAATAATTTTTAAGAAAAAAGTCCTTTAGCTTAGTGGCATATTCCAGGCAGCCCTGAGACTGTCCCTTTTCCATATCAATAAAGGTTGGGGATTTATTCTTTAGAGAGGATTTAGTGCTTCATATCTATGTGAAGGATATCAGGCATATTGAGAGCAGGGAGACAAAACTGAAAACAGTTTAATGTGAGAGTTCTCATACTAAATGATTAGACACCTGGCCTTATGCTGATCTTGATTTTCAAAATCACTGTCAGCAATGTCTTTGCTCCCAAGTCAATAGACTTTGATAACTTTCTCTTTGGAATAGGACCATCTTGGATACTCCAATGAAAGAGGAACTTGTATACTCTGTAGTAAAGACTGTAATTGGAAACCTCCACGCATACACAAAGCTTCTAATGGTTTCGATATTTATCTCATAAATATCACCTGAAAACCATGGGTAGATCTCTGTGACTCATCCAAGCAAACAGAAAAAAACTGTGACTAGTAAGACATTAGGCTTTTTAAGTAAGGAAATTTCAAAGCACATATTTCAAGTTGTCAGGAACTTAGCTGAGCTGGCAGAAACGGAACCGTCAGATGTCTGAATAGCCAATTAAAGCAGTAAGACAAAAATGAAAGTTCTGTGCCTCTAATCATTTACTGGGATGGTAGAAGCAAGAAGTTAAAATGGGAGAAAAAGCTGACTCCCCATGTTGTTTTTCCCAAATAGAATGGACCCTGACCCTGGAGGAGGGTCAGGTAGGTCCACACAGATATCAGGCTCTCTCAATATTGAGGGAGCCCTAACCATAGCCTCCAGCAGTTTCGTATACCTAGAAGCCAGGAGAAGGACAACATGGAGGGCTTGGAATGGGAAAGTAGAGGGTACTCAGTCAGAGAAGGGAAATATCTTCAAAGATTCCCTCCTCCCTACACTAGAGGGTTTCAGCAGAGGTCCTGGAAGACATCAGGCAAAGTCCTAGATAGAGAAATCCAGGAGTAAAGGTGCCTGGGCTGGAAAAGCAGATTCATAAATAGCATAACGAGCCAGAGTGACCTAAGTCATCGACTGCAACTCTCTTCATAGACTGGTACCTGAGCTGTGCACCAAATGTTTGGGGAGGGCAGCATGAGCCCTGCTAGGTAAAGACTTGGGAGAACTTGGTGATTGCCTCTGGTCATATCTGAAAAATCATATCTCAGTGATGCTGGGAAAGATACAGGGCAAGAGGAGAAGGGAGCAACAGAGGATGAGCTGCTTGGATGGCATCACTGACTCAAAGGACATGAATTTGAGCAAACTCGGTAAGCTAGCTTTTAATCAGAAGCTGAGCTTCCCAAAAATATTCTCATAAAGAGGTAGCATAAGCTATTTAAAACTGGATGCTAAATAAAAGAATACCCAAAAGGAAAATTTTTTTTACTATAAATTTATTTATTTTAATTGGAGGTTAATTACTTTACAATATTGTATTGGTTTTGCCATACATCAACATGAATCCACCACAGGCACACATGTGTTAAGCAATTTTATGATAGCTAAAATAATATACAGTTTAACTGGAAGAATTTCTGTATAAAGCTACAAATATATTTTGCATTTATTGCATATACAAAATATATATTTGCATATTTTGTATATTTGTATATACATATATTTGCATATACATACAACATTATTGTGTAAAATAATTTTGCATAAAATTACAAAAATACAATAGAGATCTCCAGGAAAATAAGAGATACCAAGGGGACATTTCATGCAAAGATGGGCACAATAAAGGGCATAAATTGTATGGACCTAACAGAAGAAGAAGATATTAAGAAGAGGTGGCAAGAGTACACAGAAGAACTGTACAAAAAGGATCTTCACGACCCAGATAATCATGATGGTGTGATCACTCACCTAGAGCCAGACATCTTGAACGTGAACTCAAGTGGGCCATAGGAAACATCACTACAAACAAAGCTAGTGGAGGTGATGGAATCCCAGTTGAGCTATTTCAAATCCTGAACGATGATGCTGTAAAAGTGCAGCACTCAATATGTCAGCATATTTGGAAAACTCAGCAGTAGCCACAGGCTGGAAAAGGTCAGTTTTTATTCCAATCCCAAAGAAAGGCATTGCCAAAGAATGCTCAGACTACTGCACAATTCCACTCATCTCACATGCTAGAAAAGTAATGCTCAAAATTCTCCAAGCCAGGCTTCTGGAACCATGAACTTCCAGATGTTCAAGGTGGTTTTAGAAAAGGAATAAGAACCAGAGATTAAATTGCCAACATTCACTGGATCATCAAAAAAGCAAGAGAGTTCCAGAAAAAATATCTGCTTTATTGACTATGCCAAAGCCTTTGACTGTGTGCATCACAATAAACTGTGGAAAATGCTGAAGGAGATAGGAATACCAGACCACCTGACCTGCCTCTTGAGAAACCTGTATGCAGGGTAGAAAATAACAGTTAGAACTGGACATAGAACAACAGACTGGTTCGAAATAGGAAAAGGAGTACGTCAAGGCTGCATAGTGTCACCCTTCTTATTTAACTTATATGCAGATTACATCATGAGAAACACTGGGCTGGAAGAAGCACAAGCTAGAATCAAGATTGCCGAGAGAAATATCAATAACCTCAGATATACAGTTGACACCACACTTATGGCAAAAAATTAAGAAGAACTAAAGAGCCTCTTGGAGAAAGCAATGACACCCCACTCCAGTACTCTTACCTGAGAAATCCCATGGATGGAGGAGCCTGGTAGGCTGCAGTCAATGGGGTCACAAAGAGTTGGACACAACTGAAGCAACTTAGCAAAGAGCCTCTTGAACAAAGCGAAAGAGGAGAGTGAAAAGTTGGCTTAAAGCTCAACATTCAGAAAACTAAGATCATGGTTTCTGGTCCCATCACTTCATGGCCAATAGATGGGAAAACAGTAGAAACAGTGACTAACCTTATTTTTGGGGCTCCAAAATCACTACAGATGGTGATTGCAGCCATGAAATTAAAAGATGTTTACTCCTTGGAAGGAAAGTTATGACCAACCTGAAAGTGAAAATGAGGTCACTCAGTCATGTCCGACTATTTGCAACTCCATGGGCTGTAGCCTAGCAGGCTCCTCCATCCATAGGATTTTCCAGGCAAGAGTACCGGAGTGGGTTGCCATTTCCTTCTCCAGGAGATCTTCTGAAACCCAGGGATCGAACCCATGTCTCCCACATTGCACGTAGATGCTTTACTGCCTGAGCCATCAAGGAAGCCCATGACTAACCTAGACAGGACATTAAGATGCAGAGACAATACTTCATCAACAAAGGTCTGTCTAGTTAAGGCTACAGTTTTTCCAGTAGTCATGTATGTATGTCAGATTTGGACTATAAAGAAATCTAAGTGCCGAAGAATTGATGCTTTTGAACTGTGGTGTTGGAGAAGACTCTTGAGAGTCGCTTGGACTGCAAGGAGATCCAACCAGTCCATTCTGAAGGAGATCAGTCCCGGGTATTCATTGAAAGGACTGATGTTGTAGCTGAAGCTCCAATATTTTGGCCAACTGATGAGAAGAGCTGACTCATTTGAAAAGACCCTGATGCTAGAAGGGGACAACAGAGGATGAAATGGTTGGATGTACATGAGTCTGTGTAAACTCTGGAAGTTGGTGATGGACAGGGAGGCCTGGCATGCTGTTGTTCATGTGGTGGAAAAAGTCAGACATGACTGAGCAACTGAACTGAGCTGAGCAAACATACATACAAATATATCTATATCTATATCTATCTATATATATATATATGGAAAAATTTTTTAAATTTAAGAAATATACAGAATCAGACCGATACTCAAAAGCCTAACAAATAGAAATTCCAGAATATCATAAAACTAATAGTAGACCAGATGACATTATCAAATATATAATCTGAAATCATATTATCAATGTGAAGGACAGATTTTTGTATCCAAGTTCTTAGCTGGATGAATAAAAATAATACTGCATGAATACATCATCTTGGTGTTTCAGATCAGCTGACATCAAAATTTGATTCTACATGTTTCAAGCATAATAAAATGTTCTTAGTGAAAGATAAAATATCAGAATATTCAAAAACATTTCTCACAATGGAAGAAAATAAAAAATGGAAATTAGAAAATGGAGTATGTGTTTTCAAAATGTTAGAAATATCTGTAGCATTTTGGATAGTCAACAGGATTCATAAAAGGCTAATAAGGTAGTTGCTCACAGAAGTTTAATTACAGCCACCGGATGTTTAACATCAGAGGAAGGAAGCATAAATGAGCAGCAGGGAGGCCTGGAACATGCAAGCAGAGTTCCTACGGTTCTCTCTTCAAGCTACACAGAATCCAGATCCCAAACTGTCAAGACATGTGAGACATCTCAGTCTCAGGGAAGTTCAGGCTTCATGGTCTCATATAATAACTAAACCCAGGTGCAGAGCATCAGACAATGCAGTTTTAATAAATAACACAAATAAACTGGAACCGAATCCCTCCCAGGGAGTTTAAGAATGTAATATAGTGATGGTGTCTTTATCACCAGCATACCCTGTTCCTATCTGGGGCAAACCTCAGAACTATGGCTCCAGGTGATGAATAGGTAACCAGGAGCCATCTAAAAGTTAAAGTGAGTGAAGTTGCTCAGTTGTGTCTGACTCTTTGCAACCCCCCATGGACTGTAAACCTACCAGGATGTTCTGTGCATGGGATTCTCCAGACAAGAATACTGGAGTGGGTTGCCATTTCCTTCTCCAGGGGATCTTCCTGACCCAGAGATCGAACCTGGGTCTTCTGCATTACAGGTAGATGCTTTACCATCTGAGCCACCCCACTGGTTAATGTTATTTAACTTACAAATTAATGTTTTGCTACACTTAAGAGATGAAGGTAAGTATAAAATTAAAATATGTTTATATATACAAAATCTCATGGTTTTATCTTTATCAAGGAGCTATTGGAGAAACTGCTATATAAAAACTGAAGAATATAAGCCATGTAAGATACCAGATTCAGAACAAAAAATCTCAGTACAAGACAGAGATGAAGGCAATTCCCCAGATGATTGTGAATGGAATTCCCAAAATAAGAGCCAGCAATCTAGCCTAGGGAACCAATTTTCCAGATCGGGGCAGTTTGGAGGCCCTGAAAGAGATTTTCTTAAAATGATGAAATTGATCAAATTCCTAATGCAATTATATACATTTGATGTTGTGTGAAAAAAGAAAGTGTTAGTCACTCAGTTTTGTATGACAGTTTATGACCCCATGGACTGTAGCCTGCCAGGCTCCTCTATCCATGGAATTCTCCAGGCAAGAATACAGGAGTGGGTAGCCATTCCTTTCTCCAGAGGATCTTCCTAGACCAGGAACTGAACCTGGGTCTCCCACATTGCAGGCAGATTCTTTACTGTCTGAGCCACCAGGGAAGCCCCAGATGTTGTAATGGTTTTGCCCGGAGCCAGCGTGAGGAACTCCGCCCTTGGCAAAGGTCATGAGGAAGCAGGCTTTGGCATACACAAAGGAGTGATCAAGCCTCAGGAAACCCCCTGTTCCTGAGCATCTACCCCCAAAACCAGAGTCTACCTACTTTATTGTTTCATGCTCTCACCTATACCTCTGACTTTACGGGGGACTGACCCCCATTACCTCTCTTGGAGAAGGAGTTAGCTTACAGCTCCAAGGCAATAAAAATTCCTGGGCGTGACAAGAGTGTTTCAACTTATGAACTCCTCTGAAGGTTATCTAGCCTGCCTGTACAGGTTTGTCCAGCCACATGTGATTGTTTACAGCCTCCCAATTGTGAGAGGCACGAGATGTTTTAGACTTACTTAAGGCAGATTCTTTTGGGAAGTTAGAAATTATTAGTATAGTGGGTTGGTTAGGAACTATATTGGTGAAGGGTTTTTCATTTGTTGTGCCAATAATTGCTGCTAATTCCCTGCCCTGGGTGTGACAAGGGTGTCTCAGGTCAAACCTCTCTGCTTACAGACTAGCTTGTGTGACAACCTCTCAAGCATAAACAACACAGAGAGTTTGGAGTATTTTGAAAATCTTAATTAGCATAGGGCTTTTCTCATTGTTTAGTCAATGATTGCCACCAGGCCTCCATATCCTTAGGCACCTGGGAATATATTAATCAATGCATTTGGAATATAAAAAAGGAAATATAGTAGTTTTTGATGTTAGTGATACTAGACTTTTTGAATTAATGAATTTTCTCTTTTGTTATAGATTACTGTACTTTGTTATAAATCACTGTGTCCTTGCTATATAAAAATGTAACTTTATCACTATTTTAATACTAAATAGATCATAAGGGGAACATTGGTGAAGGGTTTTCATTTGTTGGGCTGATATTTGCTGCTAAATCTCCATATTCCCTGCCCTTATAATGAATATAACTAGCATATAAGATAAATAAGTATTAATCTTTAAGATTAATCATGTTAACCTTGGGTTAAATAAATTCCTTTCTTGATTGTAACTCACTATACCCTCACCCTATAGGAATACAACTTTATTTGGAGGGTGGTGGCTGGTTTAAGAAAAAACACCCTTGAAAAAAATAAGTTTTTTGGTAATCAGAAAGAAAGGATCATAAAATGTAAGCAGGCCTCATGGCCAGAAGATGATGTAAAACCCCTAAAACCTTTTTTTATACATTTATGTGAAGCACCTGATTTTGATAAATGTCAAGACTGCTGACCCCCGAGTGACTCTGTATTCATCCCTATGTATAACACAAGGTATATAAACAAACCTAAAAAATAAAGAAATGGGATCAGTTTCTGGAAAGACTGATTCCCCCATGTCGTTTCTTTCTTGCTCCCCATTTTTCTGGCTGAATTCCCATCTGGAGCATGGGTGCTCGCCATGTCTACTTACTTGCCGCAGTTTTTAAGTTCCATATGAGAAGGAGCCCAAGGAGGAGCACCTTCTGTTATTCAAGTGGCACCGGTGGCCCAACATAGATTGTGCAAATTCCTTGTCTTGGAATTTTATTGGTATCGCACGCAAACCAAGTTATTCAGCCTCTTTTTCTCCACTAATATTTCCTACTACACTATCCGTTTCTAATCTCTCTCTATATCTATAATTAAATAAGTTTTTTCCTAGGACGCCGATTCCATCCCCACTTTCGAATTACCCTGGATCCACCGGGTCTGGACCCCAGCATGGTTTGAACTGTGTTACTCAAAGGTCTGTGCAAGAACTTACCCTGATAACCTATGAATGTGACCTGTTTGGAAGTGAGATCTTTGCAGTTGTAATTAAGTTAATAATCTTGAGAGAAGCTCTTTTTGGATTTAGGGTGAAAAGAGAGAGAAACTTGAGACACAGAGGTGTACGAAAGATGGCTATGTGAAAATAGAGGAAAAGACTAGAGTTATGTGACTCCCAGCCAAGGACCACCAGGCATCACCAGCAACTGGTGGGGCATCACCACAGCAAGAGGATTACCTTGAGCCTTCCCAGGGGCATGATCCTGCCAACACAATGATTTCAGACTTCTGCTTCCATAAATCTGGGGGAATAAATATCTGTCATTTTCAGACACCATGTTTGTGGTAATTTGTTATAATGACTTTAGAAAACTGAAACAGATATATGCAAAAACTAAGCAAAGAAAATCATGATAACTGTTAAGTCTGGGGAAATCATGAATTTCTGCTAAAAAGGAAAATAATATTATCCAATACTTCATGTAAGTAAAATTTAGATTGCCATCATAATTTCAACACTGAATATGAATCTATAGTTCAACCAAAATTAAAATCTAATTATACTAGAGCTGTGGGGAAAGGGTACTGTGCTTGAGTGAAATGGAGTTGGATTGAAACAAACCAAAATTCAGGAAAACAGATTTCAAAAATTGGATATGGGAGGTAACTATTGCCAAGGTTAGAAATGATTAGATTAGTGAAGTATGTAATGGCTAAGATGAGTAAAAATTAGTGATGATTTCTTATGGGACTAAAATAAATCAAACCATCAAATTTGGTTCTTAAATTTCTGCTAGATTGTCCAGATGATGGCAACTAAATCTTTCACAGCTTTCTTTGGTATGTGGGTCTACACACTGATTTTTGAGTAATGCTTTTACATAAACATCAACCATATTCATCATCTAAGATTTAGGTTTGATTCATTACAATATAATGTAAGAAAACAAGACAGTTAACAGAGTACTTGAAGTACTATGTACTCCGTACTATTGTATTTTAAAGGTTTAAAAACCATTTTTAGACAAATGTTTCTCAACATAAAAAAAAATTCTTTTCCTCTAAGGATGCTTTGTAGACATTTTTCCTAATTTCCTCATGAACTTCTAATATGAAGCATATACTATTATTTATATACAGCATGCATACTTTTTGGTTTATATGTAGAACTGTAACTTTTTCACACCTTCCTAAGAACAAATAATAGTCTGTTTAGGGCTGATGTTGCCCTCACTGAAAACATATTGTTATTGTAGCCTTCCTTATAATTATTATCTAGAATTTTTGATGGGAGCTATTCCTCTTTTGTTGGTGTTTAATCATATTGTATGTAACTTTTTGTAACCCCATGGGTTCTAGCCTGCCAAGTTCCTCTGTGGGACTTGAAATTTCCCAAGTAAGAATACTGGAGAGGGTTTCCATTTCCTTCTCTAGGGGATCTTCCCAACCCAGCTATAGAACCCATGTCTCCAGCTTAGCAGGTGGATTCTTTATCACTGAGTCACCTGGGAAGCCTCTTCATCTTTATCAAATACTAATAATATGACCATTTCAATAACAAATGAATTCTACCTTTGTACTTATTTTCAGTTGATATGTAATGCCTGATTCAATTGTTTATATAATATATATGAATAAAATCATCTTCATACTGATAATATCAAACACAACTGACATAAACTGTTTTAGGGAAAAAGCAAATGACTTGGTAGAAATATAAAGGCTAAATGAATGTTCAGTATACTATGACCATGTATTATCATCTTTTCCTCACTGATTGGAGAATTTCAGTTAATTGACTATTAATCAATTATTAACTTGATATCAGTAGTGGATACTTCCACTGTAAACATGTTTATTCAGTTTGAATTCATTCTTGTGTGTATGTGTGTGTGTGTGTATGTTTATTTGTGTTTATGTGTGTATGTGAGAGAGGTTGATTTAATATGTAAATAAATTTGACTGACCCCAAATCAAAAGAATCGATTGATATTCATTACTTTTCTTGACATTATTTTTAATTTAAAAATTAACAAAAATATGCATTTTAAATAAATATTTGATTACTGATTTATATTTGTTGGATTGGAGACATGAATGCTAATTAAAATTTGAAAAATGTTTGATATAATTTATCATAGACATAGCTTTTCAATACAAAATCATTTGTTCTTAAATAATTGGGAATAGATGTGTAAAATTTTTCTTTTTATTTAAAATATGGTTATAAGTTATTCTATAAAAAGAAAATAAAAACATTATTAATTCCATTTAAGCTATCTGCCACAAGTTATTATAGTCATAGATTAAACTTCTAACATACCATTCCCTTTTACATAAATGAGGTGAAAATAACAGACTTTTCACATATCACATTTGAAAAATTTTTTTCACTACTAAAATTTTATCCTATTTTATTAGTTGCTGAATTTAAATTAGACTTTGATCAGCTTATTTTTCAGTCTCCATATTAGTGCAGAGGAATTCAGACAGCTTCATTTAGCACAATGTTAGTGAAGATCTATGTAGTTCCATCATAAATGGCTTGTGACTGTCACAGTGGTGCTCTAAATTCAACAGAAGTCATACTATATGAGGTTTCTATACTGTCAGACATATATCTGAGATGCATACCTTGGAAGGTGTACATCATCATTGTATAGCATAATCCCTGAAATATCTTTATACTAAAAATAAAATCACATCAAATTTACAAAAGAAGTCATTAAGATATAGTTTTCATACCAATGCAAAAATTTAAAAAAATAAATGAAAAAGAAAATATAAATGCTTCTTTATTAATAGAAAATTGAACAAAGGAATGTTATATCTTTATATGTAATATTTGGAAAGCATCCCAGTCGTCTCTAAGTGGTCTTCATTGACTATGGATCTTATTCCTCCTCACTCTTATGACTGCTTGATAAAGGTTATAGAAGTTTGTTGGAGAGGTTACAGAGAGATCATTCTGATCATTTCAAGATCATTCATTTTAAACAGGAAAATAAAAATAAAAAGACAGGTCATGGTTTTACATAAAAATATTAAAAAATAAAAGAGTCTATATAACTTTCTAATATTAAGTATGCATGTGAAGTGTGTAACTTCCCAGGTGGTGCAGTGTTAAAGAACCTGCCTACCAATGCAGGGGACACAAAAGACATGGGTTTGATCCCTGGCTTGGGAAGACGCCCTAGAATAGGAAGTGGCAACCCACTCCAGTATTCTTGCCTCTAGAATCCTGATAGACAGAGAAGCCTGGCAGCCTATAGTCCATGGGGTCACAAAAAGTCAGAAACAGCTGCACAACTAAGCACAGCACACACATATAAGGTATACAGTTACTTTTTGAGTAATTGGTCTTTTATGCCTTACTTTGTTATCATATTTGTAATAGAAATAGCCAATACATTTCATATCATTGGAAAAAAAAAGTATGTTTTTCCTTTATTGCTCCATAAAGCCTTGGGTGTATCTGTGTGTGTGTTTGTTTATATGTGTGTTAGAGAAAGAAAACTGTGGGGAAGGGGACGGAGAGGAAGAGAATGAAGAGGAAAGTAGATTTGTTGGTGCTGTGTTCTAGAAACAGCATTTCCAAACCATCATTTCATTTCTTTTCATGGAATCTAAATTTCCTAAATTTGAGAAAATGAATTTCAAGTGGGTTAAGCATCTTCTTCATAGATATTTGATCTGTACTTGTTGAATCAATTAAAGTACCCTAGGCTTTCTGCCTTATAAATCACACTTCACTGAAGTTGAGTTTGTCAGAATATCTAAACTATCAATAGGTTCTTTCTGTGAGACAGTATACTTAAAGTTGAAGTAGCGTAAAAAATATATATATATATATTTTTTTTCAAATGTATGCTTTCTTTTAAAATATATCCTTATGAAAAATATCATGAGAATTTTATTATTTAGAAACAAGATTAAACTCACAAAATATTATTTGCTGAAGCTGTCTTGCTGTGGTTATGAGAACCTTCTAATCATAGCTGTTGAAGATGCTGCTGTTATCATAGAAGATCACAACCGCATCATTTTGTTATTCACAAGTAATTCCCCCATATTACTGTTAGACCAGAGTCTCCAAACTTTTTTGTCTTGCCTTGATTTTGATTTGTACCTAAGTTAATACTCCCCCAATTCTTCAATAAGTTTTGGAAGCTAAGTTTCATTCTCATTTGCAAGAAAGTAAATTGCAGTAATATGCTACATGTCAGTTTCTTCAAATGAATTGTAATAGGTTCCAGATGAAAGTTCAGAAAAATCTCTCTTGATATTACACTGATATCTTTTTCATTATGCATTGTCACTAAATGATGATAAGATAATACTTAGTCTCAACTAAAGACCTGACTTTTCCTAAAAGAGAATCCATGAAACTAATTGTCAATCAAAAATTAGGTTATTAAGACTATATTCAGAAATAAATGATGGTATGAGGAATGAGAATCGTCTGTTCACTACAGTTTGCATTTATTTCTGTATTCACCTATATTAAAGATGACTATTAAATTATAACTAAAATTCAATATAGTTAATAGAAAACATAGTTTAAAACCATATATGCTTTTGCATAATTTAATTGGAATACATTTCTAAGCAACTTAAAACACACACAATTTACACTACTTACATCTTGTCCTGTATGTATAATTTAAATGTTGTTATAATAAAGTACATGTGTATACATACATATTAAAAATCTATGTTTAGATACATATGTATAAATTATGTCACCCTGAAGATATTGTGTTATGATTTTATTGTTTCCTTCATTTCTGAATATATTATCATTTATAAAAATATACTACTTAAGAAGTTATGAAAACATGCATATTTGCCTAAGGACTAATGTATATAAGTGGAGAAATCACACGTGAAATGTCCAGAGCAGACTATATTGAGGGGAGTAGCATTTTTATATGTGTTTTTTTCACTTTCACAAAATGTATTCACTTGACTTTGGAAGCCTAACTCACTACCAACAGACCAACTTATTATATAGATAAAGTATGGGGAAGATTCCTAACCTACTGAGAATTCAGTACTGCAGTTTAAGATTCAGATTTTAGACGTCTTTTTCATAAGGTTTGGAACAGATTCTAGAGATTGGAAATCTGAAGATCTCCATGAGATAGACAAATTTTCTTGAAGAATATAGAGAAAAAACCCACCTATCTGAATGCTGTGTGAGTAGGTTTAACTGGCTAAGCTGAGTAGTTGTTTAGTTGCTCAGTTGTGTCCAGCACTTTTGTGATCTCATGTACTGTAACCCACCAAGCTCTACTGTCCATGGGATTTCCCAGGCAAGAATTCTGATGGGGGTTGCCATTTCCTTCTCCAGAGGATCTTCCCAACACAGAGATCCAACTCTCATCTCCTTCACTGGCGGGCAGATTCTTTACCACTGAGGTGCCAGGGAAGCCCCTGAATAGATGTCACCAGTCCCTAAAGGGAGACTGTCTTATTCACCTGCATTGTATGGCCTGATGAAAATCTACCATCTTATATTGTTGTTCAGTCATGTCTGAGTCTTTGTCCCCTCATGGAGTGCAGCACGCCAGGCTTCCTGTCCTTCACTATCTCCCAGAGTTTGCTCAAATTCATATCCATTGAGTCGATGATTCCATCCAACCATCTCATCCTCTGTCCTCCCCTTTTCCTGCCCTCAATCTTTCCCAGCATCAGGGTCTTTTACAATGAGTCAGTTCTTCCCATCTTGTGGCCAAAATATTGGAGCATTTTATATACTTTGCTAACTGACATTATTGCTCTCAACTCTTGTCCTATCATGTTTGAAAAATAATGATATATTTTTATTCAAGCAATATGAAGGTGCCTCAGAAAGAGGTCTCTTACTGTCCTTGATAGAGAGGTCTCTGATTGTCTCTATTCAAGCAATATGAAGGTGTCTCAGAAAGAGGCCTCTTACTGTCCTTAGTAGAGAGGTCTCTGATTGCCGGGCCATGGATAGCACTGAATTCTCTAAAAACGAGTTATAGCTTAAGTCACACTTAAGAGTCATAACCTTCTATATATATATATATATATATATAGGGGGTCCCAATAGAATGGATGCTGAGCCTCTGAAATGGGTAAACCAAGAAAGATTAAAACCACTTCAAGTGAAAATTGAAGAAGAAAAACCTGAATAGGGAGATCCTCATAAGCCTGAAAAAATAAAATAAAATCAGAGCCCGCAGGCTTATATGCAAAGATAATGTAGTAACAAAACACAATTATAAAAATGTTCAAGGAAAATAAAAACAACAATGGGGGCCCTTGAAACTAGAATAAAAGATGTTGAAATGTATGGATATATGATACCATAGAGCAAAAAGATGAAGAAATCAAAACTATGATGGAAAATGAAAGAGGCATTATAATACAATACAGTGTTGTTAATCACAGACACACTGTTGTACAACAGATCTAGAGAGGACATTCAGCTTGCATAACTGAAACGCTATGCCATCTGAACTGAAACGCCCTGTTTCCCTCACTCCCTAGCTCTTGGCAACCAACGTTCTACTCTGCTTCTGAGTGTGATTATTTTGAACTCTTCAGCTTAGTGGAATCATGTAGCTTTTGTCTTTCTGTGACTGACTTATTTCACTTAGCATAATATTCTCCAGGTTCATCTGTAGTACTGTTTAAAATAAACTGCAAAACTTGCTAGAATAATCTGTAGAATCCCATGTCTATTAAAATTAAGAAGATAAAAATATAGAAATCTCAAAGCTAGTGTTATTTGTATTGGTATGGATCAGAAAAATAGCAGCAATAGCAACAAAAATTTATAAGTATTTGGATTCATGAGGTTTTTTTTTTTATTATAAAATCATTTGGACATGTATGGCACTGGAAGTCTCAATGCAAAGATTACTGACAAAGTGTCTTTCTACGATTATACCAGACTATGTCACTCTCTTGGTTTTAATCCTGAAACAACCTTTCTAGAGTTTTCATAACATAATCTCAGGATGAGCTCACACTTTTTGGCTTATCCTGAAAAGGCTTCCTTTTAGTTAAGTACTTATACCTCTGTATAGTCCAAGCTGGACTTCCCAGATGGTGTTAGTGGTAAAGAACCTGCCTGCCAATGCAGGAGACATAAGAAATGTGGGTTTGATCCCTGGGTTGGGAAGATCCCCTAGAGGAAGGTATGGCAACCCACTCCAGTATTCTTGCTTGGAGAATCCCATGGACAGAGGAGCTTCGTAGGTTATATTCCATTGGGTCCCACAGGGTCTGACGTGACTGAAACAACTTAGCAAGGTCCCACTTATAGTCAAAGCTATGTTTTTTTTTTTGTTTGTTTTGTTTTGTTTTGTTTTTCCAATAGTCATGTACAGATGTGAGAGTTGAACCGTAAAGAAGGCTGGGTGGTGAAAAATTAGTGCTTTCAAATTGTGGTGCTGGGGAAGACTCTTGAGAGACCTTTGGACAGCAAGGAGATTAAACCCATAAATCCTAAAGGAAATCAACACTGAATATTCATTGGAAGGTCTGATGCTGAAAATGAAGTTCCAGTACTTTGGTTACCTGATACAAAGAGCCAACTCATTGGAAAAGACACTGATGTTGGGAAAGATTGAGGGCAGTCCTGTCCTACTCTTTTTGACCCCATGGACTGTAGCCTACCATGCTCCTCCCTCCATAGCATTCTCCAGGCAAGAGTACTGGAGTGGGTTGCCATTTCCTTCTCCAGGGGATCCTCCTGACCCTGGGATCAAACCCTGGTCTCCTGCATTTCAGGCAGACACTTTAACCTCTGAGCCACCAGGGAAGTCCAATCCTGATACAAAGAGCCAACTCATTGGAAAAGACCCTGATGTTGGGAAAAATTGAGGGCAGGAGGAGAAGGGGGTGACAGAGAATGAGATGGTTGGATGGCATCATTGACTCAATGGACATGAATTTGAGCAAGCTCCAGGAGTTCATGATGGACAGGAAAGCTTGGCATGTTGCAGTCCATGGGGTTACAAAGAGTTGGACATGACTGAGCAACTGAACTGAATAAGCAAATAGCTCAGGAGATGACACCTAGCAGAAAAGACTTTTCATTGTTAGGCTTAGTTCACTGAAGAGAGTGACATAATTGAGGTGTACAGAAAGTGCCCTAAAATAAATAGTCATAATTCACAAGGCAAACTCCCATAAATGATGGCCAATTGATAGGGTTGCCAGGTTGTCAGATTTCTGAGCAAATGATTCAGTTTTCAAAAGCTTTCTCTCTATTACAAAGGTAAAGTTGTTGTGAACAATTATGTGTACCTTTACACTATTTTCGGGAAAAAAAAAATTAAGATCAAGTTTGAGCTCCTAGTGGAACCATGTAAATGAAATTCATACTTATAGCTATGTATTTATCTGTTCATGGGTTCATGGATACCTTTATCTCTCTCTCCCTGCCCTATTTCTATTTCTCTCTTTTTCTTGTCAAGAAGTTCTAATTTAACTTTGTTTTCTACTCTAACTGATCGGCTGCTTAACTATCGGTTTGTATATCTATATATTATTCTTTGTAGGAATTTTTTCTTTAAAATGATTTTATAATTTTGGAAAAAAGTAAGATTTTAGATCATTCTTATTTTGCATTTTTGATAGAATTTTACTAATGAAGCATGCTCTTTAGCAAAGAAAAGTGACTTTCCTTGAAGTATAAAATTTGAACACAAAAATGTTCCATAAATATACAACTTTAAACAATAATTTGGTATTTTTATGTGAGATCTATTCTTCTTTACTTATGTTATTTAATTTATATTTATGTTTGTTATATTTGCAAATTATTTGGGAAGTTTTTTCTTAAATTTCTTATACATCCATTCCATATTTACATCTCCCCAGCTTCTCCAAATCTTTCTAAGTGTTTGATTTTTATTTATAGTAATATTACTTAATTCAATAAGGAATTGTGACCGTTATATAAACATAACTGGTTTTACTTTCATTAGATAAAATTCTTTTTTCAGCTCTGTTTCACCTGTGTATTCTTGCAGAGTTGAATCTCTGTTAGTACCCATCAGTATGTGCTCAGTTTTGACTGATTGATATGTTCATGCTATTTTCCTGTTAAGTATTTCAAATATCACCATCAGTTCATTGCACATTATAATTTATAATGTCGTTTTAATTTTTATACTCCATACTTTTAAAACTTATGAGTTTTAAATAAAATTCCTACATTTCATATTGTCTGTATTAGATTTCTGCTTTCAGATTTTCTAGTCTCTTCCATTTAAATTTATATATATCTATATATATATATTTGTGGTCTACTGTTAGAGTTGTTCTTGCTATATTTATTTTTTTCATAGATTGAGATTAATAAATATCATCTCATTCTGTTGATTTTATATTTACTGAATAAACTGAGTGAGCATATAAATGAAAAGGAACCAAATAATTCCAGGATGGTAGAATAGAGTGTATCTGTACACATAGATAGAGATCATGCAATTCTATGTCAACTATTTCTTTTTTACATTTAAATGAAAAGACATGAAAAATTGTTTCAGGTATCCTACTGGGGACAAATATGTATTTATGCTACATGTCCATCTATAGCTGTTCAAAGAAAGAGACAAATGAGAAGAGAAAGAAGGATAGATAATACACCGTACACTAAGTTAATCATTAAGGCTCCACTTAATGTGTAATTTGTCTCAGAGTCTACCTCATTGCTTTGGTGTCTTGTCAGAAGACCAGTACTTTTCAGATTCCCAGTTGGTTTACAAGCTTATTTATGTTTAAACCTCTTAGAAAATACTCAAACTTTAATTGTGGTATGGATAACTGAACAATGGCTTTTAAATGTCCTTAGCTTTATGTTGTAGTTGTTCTTGTTCAGTTCCCAAGGCATGTCTTACTCCTTGCAACTCCATGGACTGTAGCATACCAAGCCACCCTGTCCCTCACCATCAAATTCCCAACATTTGTTGGATCACAGAGAAGGCAAGGGAATTCCAGAAAAAAAATCTACTTCTGATGTTATAAACTGTTGTAGTTACAGCTATAAATACTCTTCAAAATAAGCCAATGATGATGCGGAAAACATGATGTTTCCAAATTTTTCATAAATAGATGTGTAAATTATTTAGAATAATATTTTTTTTATTTCAAACAAAAATTTAGATCCTGGATTTAATTCAATATACTTTCCTTCCATTTAAAAATAAGCTGCATGAGCTCATGCAGCTCAATACCAGAAAAATAAATGACTCAATCAAAAAATGTGTCAAAGAACTAAACAGACATTTCTCCAAAGAAAACATACAGATGGCCAACAAACAGATGAAAATATGCTCATCACTTATTATCAGAGAAATGCAAATCAAAACCACAATGAGGTATCATCTCACGCCAGTCAGAGCGGCTGTTATCAAAAAGTCTACAAACAATAAATGCTGGAGAGCGTGTGGAGGAAAGGGAACTTTCTTACACTGTTGGTGGGAATGTAAACAGCCACTATGGAGAACAGTGTGGAGATTCCTTAAAAAACTGGAAATAGAACTTCCATACAACCCAGCAATCCCACTTCTGGGCATACACGCTGAGGAAATCAGAACTGAAGGAGACATGTGTACCCAATGTTCACTGTAGCACTGTTTACAATAGCCAGGACATGGAAGCAACTTAGATGCCCATTGGCCGACAAATGGATAAGAAAATTGTGATACATATACACAATGAAACATTAAAAACACATTTGAATCAATTCTAATGAGGTAGATGAAACTGGAGCCTATTATACAGATTGAAGTTAGTAAGAAAGAAAAAGCACCAATACAGTATATTAATCCATATATATGGAATTTAGAAAGAACGACCTTATATGTGAGACAGCAAAAGAGACACAGATATAAAGAACAGACTTTTGGACTCTGTGAGAGAAGGTGAGGGTAGGATGTATTGAGAGAATAGCATTGAAACATGTATATTACCATATGTGAACTAGATGACCAGTCAAAGTTCAATGCATGAACAGGGCACTCAAAGCCGGTGCACTGGGACGACCCAGAGGGACAGGATGGGGAAGGAGGTATGAGTGGGGATTGGGATGGGGGACACATGTACACCCATGACTGATGAAAGTCAAGGTGTGGCAAAAAAATCACAATATTGTCAAGTAATTAACCTTCATTTTAAATAAATTAATTAATTAAAAAAATAAAATAAGCTGTATGAGGATAAGAACTTTGAGGCACTATCTACAACATTTAGAATAGAGATAGGTACATATTAGGCGGGGCTTCCCTGGTGGCCTAGATAGTAAGGAGTCCACCTGCAATGCAGGAGAGCAGGTTTGATCCCTGAGTTGGGAAGGTATCCTGGAGAAGGGCATGGCAACCCACTCCAGCATTCTTGCCTGGAGAATTCCATGAACAAAGAATCCTGGTGGGCTACAGTCTATGGGGTTGCAAAGTATTGAACACGACTGAGCAACTAATATTTTCACACATTAGGTTGTCATGTATTATACATATTTTTATTTATTTATTTATGCATATATAGTAAATGCATTATATATGTCTATATGTAGTAAATGCATCATATATATGTATATTTATGCATATATAGTAAATGTATTATATGTATATCTATATGTAGTAAATGCATCATAGATATGTATATATAGTAAATGCAGTATCTAGAGAAAGAAAGAAAGAGAGCCACCAAGGAAGCCATAGAGAGAGAGAGCAAATGAATATCTTGAGATTGGATTATAGAATTAAGTACTCATGACTCACAGAAATTATAGAATATTCAGGAATAAAAGGGAGTGGGAGAGAAGAAAAAAGAAAAAAGGATGTAGGCAGAGACAAAGAGAAAGGGATGGAAGAAAGGAAGAAAAGAAAGATGGAATGAAAGAAGAAAGGAAGGAAAGAAGAAAGGGGAATAGAAATACCATATGAGATGCATTTTGTCTCGTTTGGAAAGGTGTTATATATAGAATTCAAAAACATCAAGCAGAATTTCTTTTCCCAGTTGGAACAAAAAGGATTCTTATGTCAATTTCAAGTTGAAAATCTCTTTCAATTCCTCAAACAGTTGGTAACCTGAATGTTTGTAATTTGAATAAAGAGTAGGATGATTTCCAAGTAGGAATTGAGGTTTTAAAATTCAGGTCTCTCAAAAGGGAATAGGAGAGCAGTTCTCTGTTTGTGAAATGCATTGCCTGCTGTTTTCATTAAACAGTAACTGTGCTTTTTTTGAACCTTTGCCCCATAAAAATAGAAAGAAAAAAAAGAAGATCAAACAAATTCAAGTCAAACAGTTGGAGTTTTTGGTATAGCTGTCGTATTTTACCAAAATGTCAAGTACTTAAATGCAGATGGTTTATGTTCACTGCTATTTTAAGAGCGACAGTCCTTGGATTGAAGCTAGTATTGATGAAAGCAATGCACATTACCACCTCCTCAGGAGCTGGAAGAACTCACCCGCAGGAGAAGTATAAAAGCAATGAAAGCACCTGCTCTGAGCCAGAGAGGATGCTCTCTGGAAACATAAGCTGTTTTCTTCTTTAGCTATGCCATCTGAACTACTTAGCAAAGAGCATCTAAGCAAACAAACCATGTTAGATCCCAACATACAGCAAAAGCAGAAAATTCAACAAACACATTTAAGGAGTGTTTAATTATTGATATATTTGCAATAAGATTTGCACAAATCCTATCCAATCACATTTTTACTGTTTATTTTTTCAATTAACTTAAATGTTCTAAGTTCTATAAATCATGAGACTATAAGACCATTTGTAAGAGCTGTTACAGAATATTAAATTATGCTTCCAAGGCTCTTATTTTCAAACAAATGTTCGTATTCACTAACAAATTATCAGCAAAATTCAATTTTTATATTTGCATGCTACTAAATTATGGCAAAATATTCTAACCTAGAAATCTAGGTAAGATATATGGAAGATTCTTAAAAGTAAACAAACCATTTTGTGGTTGATCTTGAGAAGTAGCATAAACTTGGGAGATGAAGTATTCAGTTCCACCTTGGGATTCTTGTAAGTTAAATGATATGCTCTACATTATGTTATAATAGCCCCTCTCAGATGCTCTTAGATACAACCTATACTAATTATTCTCTTTTTGAGAATGTGCCTACTTGCTAAAATGTATTTGTAAGCCAAAATCAATACACACACCCTTTTCCTGGTCATTGGTGGATATGGGTAGAGTGGCTGAGTCACCTGACATATACTTTTCCAGCTTAGTTCCAACTAGGCAATGTTCTGCCCTCTTGAATCAACCCTCATACTGTAAGCAAGAATCCTTATTGTGGTCTACTTAGTACCATATTGTTTCTGCATCTTTTTTTAAATTTCTGTGGTGACTTTGTTGTTTAATATAATGCTAAGTATACTGCGGAGATGCAGTCTAGTGTTCACAGGCATGAGATGTGGTGTGAATCATGGAGAAAATATCATACTTTCTGTTTATTAGATTAACTTTGTTAACATACATGTTATGGTGCTTTTGGCTGTGAGTTCAATATTTATGAATCAATAATATACATTGAATAAGATGTCTTTAAAGAAGAACACATATAAAACAAGGTTATGTATTTAATGGTTGACCAAAATGTTTGGATTAGAAGTTACAGAAACCTAACTTTCATTCCCTTGGAGAAGGCAATGGCACCCCACTCCCGTACTCTTGCCTGGAGAATCCCATGGACAGAGGAGCCTGGTGGGCTGCAGTCCATGGGGTCGCGAAGAGTCGGACACGACTGAGTGACTTCACTTTCACTTTTGACTTTCATGCATTGGAGAAGGAAATCGCAACCCACTCCAGTGTTCTTGCCTGGAGAATCCCAGGGACGGGGAGCCTGGTGAGCTGCCATCTATGGGGTCGCACAGAGTCGGTCACAACTGAAGCAATTTAGCAGGAGCAGCAACTTTCATTCCCTAGGAGCAAAAGTTAATTATTTACTAATTCAGTGTTTGAAATGACATTCTAGAACATAACTACTGTGCATAAGTGGAATAAATATGCATGTGATATAATATGTCATATATAGAGTAACAGTAGCAAGAACATTATAAATTACATATAAGCTTTTGCTGCTTATTGTAATTTTTATATCTTGTGTCAACTTGAGTGGGGCTTCCTATGGCCAAATGCTATTCTGGGTGTGTCTGTGATGGAAGTTATGGATTAGATTGACATTTGAGTAGATACAGTAAATAAAGCGGATTGCCTATCCAAAGGTGAATGGGCCACATCTGATCCATTGAAGATGTGAATAGAATAAAATGCCTGAGAGGGAATGGTTCCAGCCTGATTGCTTGGAGCTGGTGTGTGGGTCTTGTTTGGCCTCCAGACTTAGCCTTATAGACTGGCAATTCTTGGATCTCAAGTCTGCCAACTTTCAGACTGGAAATTATTTTGTTGGCTCTCCTGAACTGTAGACCTTTGGACTCAAACCGGACACTAAGTGTCTGTTCTCCTGGCTCTATCTACTTGAGACAGCAGACTTTGGGACTTGTCAACTTTCATAATTGTGTGAACTAATTCCCTATAATGAATCTCTTATCTATCTTATCTATCCATCTGGCTAACTGTCTATTCTATTGATTTTTTGTTTATCTGAAAGATACTGATTAATACATTATCTCTCCTTTATCTATATATTTATTCATGTATACATAAATATGTTTGCTATACAAGAGAAACATGTGTATGTGTTTTGCTCTTGTTATCTCGTCTCCCTCCTAAAAAACATTAAAATGACGGTTATGTAGTACAGACTACAATAAAGTCATAAAGATAATGGCAGTATGGAAGTGAACCAGATTGTGAAGAATTTATGAATGACTTCACACAAATTGAATTTTGCTGACAGATAAACTAGAAGCAACAAGTTCTAGCCCACTGCACTGACAAGACAATGATGTAGCTTTTCTTCTCAGGAGAGATCCATAAAAATCCTGGTCTCAATGCTAAAGTGGTGTAAAAAAGCCAGAAATTGGAAAGCAATGATATAGCAGTGAACAGTGGTTGAAAGTGAAGATCTGCTCAAAATAAATCATTGCCAAGGAGGCAGTGTTTGTATGTTGGCATTCTACAGCAGACTTTTACCTAAATAGAGGAAATGGCGGATGGACAGAGATCTAAGATCCCATGTATGAAAGAGAACAAATCACATAGGCAGGATTGAGTCTAATCAAAAAGGGGAAAAAATGGGACTGCAAAGGAAACATATATCAGTATCCTCAGTGGATTAATTTAACCATCAATTCATATGTGAGAGTAAACAGCAAGGAATGCCAAACATATAGTGAGAACAAACAACACACAAAAGAAAGAATATGCTAAATAAACTGATAAAGGAACTCTATCAAGATAAAATAACAATAAATTAGGACACAAATTTTTTTTTTTAAGTGCTTGAGAGATAAGTTCTGGGATGTAATGTATAGCATGGCAACAGAGTTGACAATACTATATAGTATATTTGAAAAGCTAAGTGATTATGAGAGCAGAATTTAAAAATTTTCCTGAGAAGATAAAGAATTAGAATTACGTGAGGTCTTCCCTGGTGACTCAATGGCAAAGAACCTGCCTGCAATGCAAGAAACCCAGATTTGATCCCTGAGTCAGGAAGATCCCTTGGAGAATGAAATAGCCACTGACTCCAGTATTCTTGGCTAAAAAATCCCATGGACTGAGGAGCCTGGCAGGCCACAATCTTGGGGTCTCAAAGAGTTGGATACGACTTAGCACTATGTTGGACACACAAGCACAAGGTAATAGATGTCAACTAAACTTGTAGTGATTGCTTTGCAATATATCCATATATATAATCCTTATAGTGCACACCTTCAACTAATATGATGTTACATGTCAAATATATCTCAATAAAAGGAGAGAAAAGTGGTTGAGATGATGCTGATTATGTTGGTGATGAGAAAAATAATAATATTAAGATACATATTAAGAGAAATATGAAAAAAGTTTTATACTATTAAAGAAAATAATAGTACTAGGAAATAGGAACACTAGAAAACAAGAATCTGTTTAAAATTAAAAAAAAAGATTTCAAAAATATAACAAACGTGTAGAAGGACACAAACTAAAATCCATGAAATCATCTTCTTGCCAAAAAGTAAACTAAATGAGAAGATATGGAATATATAAAAGCTAGTTCTCACAAAAATACATAGAATTAGATACACAATTCCTATAACAGGTATTATAGAAGGAGACTATAGAAGGCAAACAATAAATCAACAGATAATAGAAATTTCAGGGGCCTTATTGCTCTTTGGAAGAAAAGTTATAACAAACCTAGACAGTGTATTAAAAAGCAGAGACATCACTTTGTTGGCAAAGATCCATAAAATCAAACAGATCTGAGAACTGGACCATAAAAAAGGCTGAGCAACAAAGAGTTGATGCTTTCCAACTGTGGTGCTGGAGAATACTCTTGAGAATCCCTTGGACAAGCAAGGAGATCAAATCAGTCAATCTGAAAGGAAATCAACCCTGAATATTCTTTGGAAGGACTGATGTTGAAGCTGAAGCTCCAATACTTTGGCCATCTAATGTGAAGAGCTGACTCACGGAAAAAGATCCTGATGCTAGGAAGGATTGAGGGCAAGAGGAGAAGGGGACGACAGAGAATGAGATGGCTGGATGACCTGACTGACTCAATGGACATAAGTTTGAGTAAACTGTGGGAGATAGTGAAGACAGGGAAGCCCGGTGTGCTGCAGTCCATGGGGTTGCAAAGAATTGGATGTGTCTTAGCTACTGAAAAAAAAAAAATAAATAAATACCAGAGTATTATTAATGAATTTCAGTGGAGGGAGGACCAACAAATAAGCAAGTATGACCATGATTCCCCAGTGACCCAGAGTGTGAGCTTCAGTTGTGTCCAACTCTTTGTTGTAGCATAGCCCTGGGTACTGTAGCCTACCAGACTCCTCTGTCCGTGGAATTCTCCAAGCAAGGACACTGTAGTAGGTTGCAATTTCCTTCTCCATGGGATCTCCCCAACCCAGGGATCAAACTCAAGTCTCTATGCATTGGCAGGCAGACTCTTTACTACTACAGATTCTTTTCTGTTGACTACTGTCAGTACTATTGTCAATACTGACTATTCTTTACCTGAGTCAACTGAGATACCATACTGGATTTTAAATTGCAAAATTTTAGTGGAAAAAATTTTATAGCTGTAATTCACTACATAGAAAAATAATCAAGTGTAAAGCTAACTAAACAAATCTGTAAAATGTATGAAGATAATAGTAAGTGTGGTGTCTAGCTTAAAAACAATTAAAAACAAAGAGAAAATTTCAGAAAAATCGAACTAAAGAATACAACTGAAAAGAATATGAGGATGATTCTTCTGCCATATGTCAATAAATAATTTTGTTCAAATTCCAACAGAAATCTGGCCAACTGCAAGGACATCATCTTCAAGAATAAAGTGGATTTTTATCTAAATTAAAGAAACAAAAAGCTACGTAATTGTCATAGAACAATTAATTAAGATGAAATTTAGAGGACAACAAATTTCAAAAAGGGCACACAATTATTATTCAAATAAAAAATTAAACATTTGGCATGGATGTAAACATATTAATGAATATATATATAGGCAACCAAATGAATAAATAAAAGAATAGACTATGAGGCAAGAAAGATAAGTATTAGCACAGAAAATTAAAATCTCTACCTTTCATAGAGAAGAGTAACATTTTATGGTTATCAAATAAAAACACTATAACATTAATTATTATATCACATAATACTACTAAATATTAGGACATGTTGTATACAAGATTGTTGCTCCCCAAAACTCTATGTTGAAATTCTAATCCCAAGTACATCAGAATGTGACTCTATTTAGAAGAAAAGGCCTTTATGGTGGTAATTACATAATATGAGGGTTTTAGGGTCAGCCCAGAACTAAAAAGCCTCTTGATGAAAGTGAAAGGAGAGAGTGAAAAAGTTTGCTTAAAGCTCAACATTCAGAAAACTAAGATCATGACATCTGGTCCCATCACTTCATGGGAAATAGATGGGGAAACAGTGTCAGACTTTTTTTTTTTTTTTTTGGGTTCCAGAATCTCTGCAGATGGTGATTGAAGCCATGAGATTAAAAGATGTTTACTCCTTGGAAGGAAAGTTTTGATCAACCTAGACAGCATATTAAGAAGCAGAGACATTACCTTGCTAACAAAGGTCCATCTAGTCAAAGCTATGGTTTTTCCAGTGGTCATGTATGGATGCAAGAGTTGGACTGTGAAGAAAGCAGAGTGTCAAAGAATTGATGCTTTTGAACTGTGGTGCTGGAGAAGACTCTTGAAAAACCCTTGGACTACAAGGAGATCCAAGCAGTCCATCGTAAAGGAGATCAGTCCTGGGTGTTTATTGGAAGGACTGATGCTGAAGCTAAAGCTCCAATACTTTGGCCACCTCATGAGAAGAGTTGACTCATTGGAAAAGACCCTGATGCTGGGAGGGATTGGGGGCAAGAGGAGAAGGGGATGACAGAGAATGAGATGGCTGGATGGCATCACCGACTCGATGGACATGAGTTTGGGTAAACTCCGGGAGTTGGTGATGGACAGGGAGGCCTGGTGTGCTGCGATTCATGGGGTCGCAAAGGGTCGACACGACTGAGTGACTGAACTGACTGAACTGACTAATCCAGTAAACTCAGTTGCTCAGTTGTATCTGATTCTTTGTGACCCGAAGGACTGTAATCCACCAGGCTCCTCTGTCCGTGGGATATTCCGGGCAAGAATACTGGAGTGAGTAGCCATTTCTTTCTCTAGGAGATCTTTCCCACCCAGGGAATGAGTTCACGTCTCCTGCGTCTCCTGCATTGGCAGGCAGATTTTTTTTTTTTTTTTAACCACTAATCCAGTATGACTAGTTTTCTTACAAGAAGAAATTTAGATGTAGACAAGTATAGATTGAAGACAGGGAGAAGACTTCTCTACAAGCCAAGTAGAAAGCCCTGGAATGGACCCTTTCATCACAGCTCTCAGATGGAAACATCTTGCTGACACCTCAATCTCAGATTTCTAGCATCTAAAATGTAAGAAGCTAGCAATGTTTGTTGTTCAAGCCGCCCAGACTATGGTACAAAAGTCTTAGCAAACTAATCATGGAGCAAATAAGAATTGAGTCTGTATGATTTCATCTAAAAAAAGCCTGGATATAATGTCTTTGTGTTTTTCATATCTCTCTTTACCCACATCTCCTTCATCTCCATCTCCATCTGCATCTCCATTTGCATCTGAACTTGTATCTGCTTCTTCATCTCCATCTCTATTACTTATGTATATGCTTGTCTATAATTGGTGGAGGTGGAGTTGACATTACAGCACTAAGCAAAAATGAGCTGAGCTAAAGAACCATTTTTTATCATTACAGTAGGTTTAATAATGATGAAAATCCTTCAACATTTAAGTAATTTGCACAGTATCATCTTAAATTTTTTTTTAATTTTCTCTTTTTAGATCTACTTCCCATAGTTTTCTTTGTTTTGTTTGATAAATATTATTTTAGTTTCCTCTCAGAATTTATCATCAGAAAAATCTGTTATAAATGCAATGTGAAAACAAACTGAAACTGGTTCTACTTGCTGATATATTAAGTAATTAAATTATTTTATTTAGAAATATACTACTCAGAATGATTATTTTGCAACTTCTGAAGTTTCCTTTTAGACACTGACATGATAAAACTTTTCACATTGTATTTTAATAACAAGGTAATCTAGTTGTTTTAGTTGCAATTACCCTTTGGTGATATTTCACATATATCATACTGAACAAATGATCTTAAATTTTTCCATATAGTAGATTTCAAAGGAGTCAAAACAATAATTTTTAATGTAATATAATTTGAGTCTTTCAACATCTTTGTGTTATTTTCACAATTAATATTGCTTTAAAGTTTAAACATACTATATTATCCTAATCTTTTCTAAAATCAAAAGTCCAAAAGTTACTTAAAGTGTTAGTACGGGGGAAAAAATATATCAGCAGTTATATGTATTATAAAGTAATATAAAATACCAACTCACTGGTTTACATAATGCTATTCCAAGTAATTTTAATAAATGATGTTTCCCTTGAATAAATATAACTTCAACTATCTTGCTGGCAATATGACATTGTAAAGCAACTATCCTATAATTAAAAAAAATTAAATCTCTGATTGGTTATTGTAAAAATAATACAATTATTATAAAACTTATGGAATCAAATGTACCAAAAGTTGTTACTATGCTTATTCTTACATGCCAATAGTTTCAGTGAAAAATATTTTTGTTCCTTTTTAATCCTGATTGTAATAATTAAAATAAAATTTAGATTCATTTATTGAAATTTATTATTTTCACCCCTAAAAAGTGAAAATATTAGTCTCTCAACTGTGTCTGACTCTTTGCGACCCATGTACTATAGCCCACCAGGCTCCTCTGTCCATGAGATTGTCCAGGGAAGAATATTGGAGTGGGTAGCCATTCCCTTTTCCAGAGGATCTTCCTGACCCAGGGATTGCACCTGGGTCTCCTGCATTGCAAGAGATTCTTTACCATCTGAGCCACCAGAGTCACCCCTAAAAATGCACTGCCAATTGTAATCTGATCAAATCCAAAGATTGTTTGTACTAGTAATAATTTTTCTTTCATTCATATAGTCTCTGAAGACCTCAAATGCTCATATCGTCATTTCTGTTGATCCTCACAAATCTCTCTCAGTTATACAGGGTAAGGATTACTTTCTGTTTTGTTTCATGAGGAGTGGTAAACATGATTTGAGAATTATATGTGGTAGGAGGAAAATTGTAAGAAGCTGAATGTGTGAATTTGAAGACTGCTGTTTGATGTATATGTAGAAGAGACAAGGTAAATTTCAAAATGATAAAGGAAGAGATGCAAGGAGTGTTCTCCAGGACTATATATATATACACATACATATATATATATGAAATTATAAATGTACATACATAGGGGTAAAGAATCCACTTGCCAATGCAGGAGATGCAGGAGACACAGGAGATGTGGGTTTGATCCCTGGGTCAGGGTGATCCCCTGGAGGAGGAAATGACACCCCACTCTAGTATTCTTATCAGAAGAATCCTATGGACAGAGGAGCCTGGTGGGCTACAGTCCTTGGGGTTGCAAAGAGTCAGACATGACTGGGAGTGAGCACACACATACATCAATATGTATAATATATTTATAAATTATGCATATATATTTGAAGTTAGTATACGTGTTAGAATAAAAACAGACAAAAAAAAATCCTGCTATGGTCTGAATGTGTGTGTTTCCCCCAAAATTCATACATTCATGCATTAAAATTCTAATGCCCAATGCGATATTATGGGTTGAGGTATTTAGGAGATACCCGGATGGGAGCTACAAAGAATGAGATGGTTAGATGGCATCATCGACTCAATGGACAAGAGTTTGAGCAAACTCTGGGAGATAGTGAAGGACAGGGAAGCCTGATGGGCTGTGATCTATGGGGTCACAAAGTGTCGGGCACGACTGAGAGACTGAAGAACAACAGGCCATGGGGGTGGAACACTAGTGAATGTGATTAGTGATTTTATAAAAGAGACTGAACAGAACGGCCCAGCCCCATCTGCCCCTTCAGGCTACTACTTGAAGTCTGAGACCCAGAAAAGAGCCCTTGCTGACCATGCTGGCCCTGATTGCAGACTTCAAGCCTTGAGAAATGTGAGAAAGAAATGTTTACTGTTTACAGGCCACCCAGTCTGTGGTATTAATATTTTGTTATTGTAGCCTGAATGAAGACAATGCCTAACCATTTTAATAAGCAAAAAAACACTGCCTATTTAAAGCATAATGAGACTATTTGCATGAACTTTTTGAATGTGGCATCATAATCATCAAAATCAGGATTTAAGCAATGGATTATCTGAAAGCAAATTTTAAAGAGATAAATTATATGTTTGATGAGTATCTTAATAAGAGTTGTTTAGTTTTGTTTTGAGTTTAATAAACTCAAGGTGTGAAACAATGTTCTGGGAGCCTGCAAATTATTTTCTAACACTGGCTCTTATATCATACAGGCGCTAATTTGCTGATTTCAAGTCAGGACTCTAGTGGTTGGTGTAATTTGTCACCATTTTAATCTTGAAAAATGGACATAATAGAAGTTTGGAGAGAAGCAAGTATGAGTGGTGTGGCAGGAAGTTAACATCATGGATTAGATTCTAATATTAGTTGAGTTAATGGTAATTGTTCTTCCTATTTTATCATATAATCAAGATGCATCGCTAAATTAACATGTAAGCAATACAGAGACTTCCAATCTTTTATAAGCCTCTCATTTCAGTACTTTTGAAAGCCAATTTCCATACTAATTTTACTAGTTCCAGTAAATGAAATTGAAGTACTACAATTTATCCCTAACACATTTGGTATTAAATATGTTCTTGGAGACAACTGTAACAAAATATCACATGTGAAATTAGTATTTCTGGGGCTGTTTTCAAGATGCCAAGATAATTGCAATTTTTGTGTTTTGTCTGATTCTGATTTTTATATCTGTCTTTAAGCTACTATTGTTCACATAGTTTACTTAACATCTGTAAAACTGTGTTGTTTAATAAAAATATATAATTTTATAAATAAGCAGTCTTTCAATGGAAAGATCAATGCCAATTACTGTGGACTGCATTGGTGTCTACCTGCACACACAGACACATATATATATATATATTATATATATATATATATAATAAATGCATATATTTATATATGCATATATATATTTACATCATATAAACTCAACAAATGATCTTGAGTTATTATAAAAAATGTATTTGGATAGAATTAGATTTTTAAGCCTTAAATTTGTTTATTTGCTGTCTAGTTATATTTGATTGCTTCATGAAAATATAATATTTTATTATACTATTAAACTTGTATAACACCAATTGTTTTATTTCAAATAATGAATATAGGCAAACATTTAATGAAAAGAAAATATGTATATTATTTAGGGCCTGATTTACTACTGATGCATAATGATACTGTACTATTTTATATTATAATCAATAATTCTAGCATACATATTATATATATAAGTACATATATTATTAATAAAAAACTAGGTGACCTTGGGCTTCCCAGTGGCAAAGAATCTGCCTGCCAGTTCAGGAGGCACAAAAAGCATTGGTTCAATCCCTGGGTCGTGAAGAACCTCTGGAGCAGAAAATGGCAATCCATTCCAATATTCTTGCCAGGAAAATCCCATGGACAGAGGAGCTTGGTGGGCTACAGTCTGTGGAGCCACAAAGAGTAGGACATAACTGAGCATGCAGATGAACTTATCTGCTTAGATTTTTTTATTGGAAATTTGTATTTCAAATATTGTAGGTGATAAATAGTACATGTTTTTACTGGCCAACAATTATTTAAAACTAAAGTGTGCTGCAAACTGTAAACGTCTGGGACAATCCATTTACTCACCTTTATAACTAATGTATGTGTGTGTGCGTCATGTACTAGATAATATGCACTGATTGGGTGGGTATGATTTGCCAGGAACTCATCCCTCTTTGTACTTTTTAGTTTTCACAGCAATTTTGTAAGAGGTAGCACTCTATTCTTCTCTACAGAAGAAGAAAACGAAGAGAAAAACAAAGACAAATTCATCTGATGGCAAAGAACACTTTGACATCAAAGTAATTACAGTCCTAGTCTATATATATTTTGAAACATTATATTATATACCTCATTTAGTCCGTAATGTATGTGTTAATACTTAAGACAAATATAATGTGATATATTACCTACCATGTTCTTTGAGGAGAGTGAAGACTGTTGTATAATATGACTAAGATACCTAACTCTTATTACTGGGATTAACAGGCTAATACACAGATACCTAAGAGGTATAATCAGATATAATGAAATTAAAGTACTACAATTTATCCCTGACTAACACATTTGATATTAAATATGCTCTTGGTGACAACTATAACAAATATCAAACCTGAAATTATTATTTCTGGGGCTGTTTTCAAGATGCCAAAATAATTGCAATTGTTTGTGTTTTGTCTGATTCTGATTTTCATTTCTGTATTTGAACTGCTGTTGTTCACATAATTTACTTAGCATCTGTAAAATTGTGTTGTTTAATAGAAAGATATCATTTTCATAAATAAGCATTTATGAATAAATAAGCAAATTCTGAAAGAGATGGGAATAACAGACCACCTGACCTGCCTCTTGAGAAACCTGTATGCAGGTCAGGAAGCAACAGTTAGAACTGGACATGGAACAACAGACTGGTTCCAAATAGGAAAAGGAGTAAGTCAAGGCTGTATATTGTCACCCTGCTTATTTAATTTATATGAAGAGTACATCATGAGAAACGCTGGGCTGGAAGAAGCACAAGCTGGAATCAAGATTGCCGGGAGAAATATCAATAACCTCAGATATGCAGATGACACCACCCTTATGGCAGAAAGTGAAGAGGAACTAAAAAGTCTCTTGATGAAAGTGAAAGTGGAGAGTGAAAAAGTTGGCTTAAAGCTTAACATTCAGAAAACAAAGTTCATGGCATCTGGTCCCATCACTTCATAGGAAATAGATGGAGAAACAGTGGAAACAATGCCAGACTTTATTTTTTTGGTTTCCAGAATCACTGCAGATGGTGATTGCAGCCATGAAATTAAAAGACGCTTACTCCTTGGAAGAAAAGTTATGACCAACCTAGATAGTATATTCAAAAGCAGAGACATTATTTTGCCAAAAAAGGTCTGTCTAGTCAAAGCTATGGTTTTTCCAGTGGTCATGTATGGATGTGAGAGTTGGACTGTGAAGAAGGTTGAGTGCCGAAGAATTGATGCTTTTGAACTATGGTGTTGGAGAAGACTCTTGAGAGTCCCTTGGACTGCAAGGGGATCCAACCAGTCCATTCTGAAGGAGATCAGCCCTGGGATTTCTTTGGAAGGAATGATGCTAAAGCTGAAACTCCAGTACTTTGGCCACCTCATGCGTAGAGCTGACTCATTGGAAAAGACTCTGATGCTGGGAGCGATTGGGGGCAGGAGGAGAAGGGGATGACAGAGGATGAGATGGCTGGATGGCATCACTGACTCGATGGACCTGTGTCTGAGTGAACTCTGGGAGTTGATGATGGACAAGGAGCCTTGGCGTGCTGCGATTCATGGGGTCGCAAAGAGTCGGACATGACTGAGCGACTGAAATGAACTGAAGCATTATTTGCATAAATAAGTTTATAAAGTTAAACTTACGTATTTTTATGCATAATCAATTAAAATGAAAGTATTAGTCTGTCAGTTGTTTCTGATTCTTTGATACCCCATAGACTGTAGCCCAAAAAGCACCTCTCTGCATGGAATTCTCCAAGCAAGAAAACTAGTGTTGGTGATCATTCCTATCTCCAAGGGATCTTCCTAACCCAGGGATCGAACTCGGGTCTCCTGTATTGTAGGCAGATTCTTTACCATCTGAGTTATGAGGGAACTAAACTGCTTGGTAAAAAGTGTTGGTGTTTTGGTCTAATGCCTTAAAATATTATACAGTAGGTTTGATAGATTTGCCCCCAAATCTGGATGTTTATTTAGGAACCTATGTGACGATTGATTCATGTGGTTAATGGACAGTATTTATGAGTATTATAGATGAAGTTTTATTCTGTATTATCAACTTGGGAGCTAGCCCTCAGATCCTTCTCATTTTGCATTCTCTTGGGCTGCTGGGCAGGGTCAGTGAATTTATTTTTCCAGATCATTCATGTTTTAGTGAAAGGAAAGTGGCCTTTCAGGTATTTATATCATATCATAGTGAATGAATATAGCTTACAAGATATGATGCTTTCTTTATTTTTCCTTCCTCCTTCATGTTCCTTAATGCCAGATATCTCCACTTGTTGCTGTTGTCTAGTTGCCAAGTTGTATCCAACTCTTTGTGACCCCATGAACTGTAGCCCACCATCCTTCTCTGTCCATGGAATTTCCCATGCAATAAGACTGGAATGGGTTGCTATTTCTTTCTCCAGGGGATCTCTCTGACCTAGGGATGGAACTTGCATTTCCTGTATTGGCAGGCAGATTCTTTACCACTGATCCACCTGGGAAACTCATCTCTACTTACATAACTCAATTATATTACATTAACATCAGTCTCAGAAAATTCTATTTATTCACCTTCCAGTATCTCTTATTTCCTATAACTGATTAACCATCAGATTAAGATTAATTTGCAAAGTGAGAGTTGGACTATAAAGAAAGCTGAGTGCTGAAGAATTGATGCTTTTGAACTGTGGTGTTGGAGAAGACTCTTGAGAGTCCCTTGGACTGCAAGGAGATCCAACCAGTCCATCCTAAAGGAGATCAGTTCTGGGTGTTCACTGGAAGGACTGATGTTGAAGCTGAAACTCCAATACTTTGGCCACCTGATGAGAAGAGCTGACTCATTGGAAAAGATCCTGATTCTGGGAAAGATTGAGGGCAGGAGGAGAAGGGGACGACAGAGGATGAGATGGTTGGATGGCATCACCGACTCAATAGACATGGGTTTGGATGGACTCTGGGAGTTGGTGATGGACAGGGAGGTCTGGTGTGCTGTGGTTCATGGGGTCACAAAGAGTCAGAAACGACTGAGCGACTGAATTGAACTGAACTGCCATTCTAATCAGGAAAATGTTCTTCCCTCTTGGAGGTTTGGCCTAGCACTCTCTTAATGTGTCCCATGGCATTTGGAAGGTAGTGTTTTTGGAGCACTTGCTTCACTATATGGCTGTTAGCTTACTGTCATTATCCTTTCCAACCTGCAAAAATCCATTCATTTCTACACCCAAAACAATTCTCAGAGTGAATTGTTCATGGCAAAAATATAATTTCTTTTATTTTTACTTATATCTATTAAATTCTAATTGACAGGCAATACTATATTAGTTTCAGGTGTATGATCTAGGGTTCAATATGTTTATAAATTATACTTTGTTTAGAATTACTACAAAATAATGGCTATATTTCCCTGTAATGTACAATACACCCTTATTGCTTCTTTCTTTCTTTCTTTTTGGCTAGGGTGGGTCTTTGTTGCTGCACAGGCTTTCCTCTAGTTGTGGCGAGTGGGGACTACTCTCTAGCTGTGGTGAGAGAGCTTCTCATTGCAGTAGCTTCTCTTGTTGCAGAGCACTGGCTCTAGGTCCCCACAAGCTTCAGTAGTTGAAGCAAATGGGTTCAGAAGTTGCATCTCCCTGGCTCTACGGCACAAGTTCAATAGTTGAAGCACTCAGGCTTAGCTGTTCCAAGGCATGAGGGATCCTCTCAGATCATGGATCCAACCCATGTCTCCTGCACTGGCAAGTGTATTATTTATCATTGACCCACCAGGGAAGCCCCTTCTTATTTATTTTACACATATTAGTTTGTGTCTCTTAATACCCTCCCCCTCTACTGATAACCTGCAGTTTGTTCTCTACATCTGTGAGTCTGCTTTGTTTTATTACAGACATTTATTTGTTGGTTTTTAAAAAAATGAAAGTTTTATGTTAGTGACTTCTTTTAGTTTATGATTGACCATTTTGGGGGGATTATGTTTTCAACTTTTTATGTGCTTTCCAGAAGCCATTTAAAACTTCATAAACTTACTATCTAGTCAAAGTTATGGTTTTTCCAGTAGTCAGGTATGGATGTGAGAGTTGGACTATAAAGAAATCTGAGCACCTAAAAATTGATGCTTTTGAACTGTGGTGTTGGAGAAGATTCCTGAGAATCCCTTGGACTGCAAGGAAATCAAACCAGTCAATCCTAAAGGAAATCAGTCCTGAATATTCACTGGAAGGACTGATGTTGAAGTTGAAACTCCAACACTTTGGTCACTTGATGTGAAGAGTCATTTGATTACAAGAATCAGAAAATATTTTTTAAAAAATCTACTGAAGTGAGTAGATTATCTACTGTAAGAGGTGGGGAGAAAAAACATCCAGAGAGAGATGGCAACTGAACAGGTCCTTTAGTACAAGCATGATGAAAGGATCAGCAGCAGGAGGCATAGGATGGAGCTAAGGCTCTCAGGATGGTCTGCACTGGGACTCCTCTGTGGCTGTTTTGTGGATTTTCTAGAAACAGAAAGACATTCTCCTAGCCTTTTTCTGGAATTGCTACTCGCTGGCAAGTGGACAGCAGGGAGCCAGCCATCATCAGTGAATCGTTATCACCACGGATCTTCAACAGGATCCTCCAGTGTTCTCCTTGAGTATTTCCCTGGAGGCCATGGTATAGCGACTTGCCATGGAGCCATTTGCACTTCAATCTGGTGTCCAGGAGATTGATCTCACTGAGAGAGTCCAGGATGTGAATGCATATGCATGAAGCCAGCATTTTAAAAAAATCTTTATATTTGTAAAGCACAACAACTTATTTTGTTTTCCTTTATAGCTTCAAATGTTACCTGATGTAAATCATGGTTCAGAGTTAAGAGAAACAAGAAAGAAAAGCTTTTTTTTTTCTGACCAAGAGAGATGAATAAAACTTTAGCCTACACAATTCATGTTTTGGCATAACTTTTATTAATATGTCAGGGACAATTTAGCTCAGGTTTTTCTTAGATTAATCACCTAGTAGTATTGATAACTATAAGTCTGTCAAAACTTAAGAAAAAAACTTTAAAGATTCAATAGTATTTCATAAGCAGATGAGAGAAAAGATATAATGCTTATGACAGAGTCATTAATTTTTTTTATTTCTAAATACTTTAGAATATTTATACGATGGGAAAGTTATCAAAAGTTATAGACATTTCTTATTTACTTCAGAAGTTATTGACCACATAATCTTATTTTCTAAACCAATATTGAAATAGTGTAGGCAAATTTAAAGTACACTTTCCTGAGGGTTCTCTCTAAAAGATACTAGCATTTTTTGAGAATGTCACAATTAAGCAAAATATTTTATTTTTATTGCTAATCAGATTTTCCTTTAATCAATAGTTAGGGAAATCCCTCAGAATATATTCAATATTCTTATTTCTGCTCCTAAATTATGCCTTTAATTTTTATATCACATACCATTTTTATTTTGAATATTAGCATGCTTAAAATTGACATTTGTTAGAGTTACAATGTACATCATAGTGACTATATTTAATGATACTGTTTATATACCTGAAAGTTGCTAAGAAAAATCTTAAATGTTCTTACCACAGAAAGGAAATGGTAATTAAGTAACTTGATGCAGGTGGTAGCTAGTACTAAGATAGTAATGATTTAGCAATCCATAAATGCATAAAAGCATTAAATAAACATACTGTGCATCTTAAACTTGCACTATGTTTTATATAAATTATATCTAAAAAAACTGGAAAAATTAAAAATGTACATTTTCATAAAGATAACTGAGAAAGTCTAAGGCAAAGACAAGTGCTGAATTTCAAAAAAGAGAATGAAACACTCATACAACATCTTCCAATTTCTCAACATATGTAAAAACAGCATAGCAAAAGGGCACCGGAAGTACCTAGTACCATAAACAGAATATGCTCAGATATTTAGAATCGACTGTACCACAGCTTGTTCATCTGAAGACCCAATCCTATGAGACTGTATTGTCAGTAAGTAGAATAGTCCCTCCCACACACACCAGAGATGTCTACCTTCTAATCTCTAAAACCTGTGAATATATTCTCTTACACAAAGTGATCTAGAAGATGCGGTTATATTAAGGCTGAAATGGGGGAGATTGTTTTGGCTTGTCAGGGTACGGCCAGTATAATCCCAAGTGTCCTTATCAAGGGAAATCAGGAGGGTAAGAGTCAGGAAAAAGGAAGAAGCAGAAGTCGGAGTGATGTGGAGCCATGAGCCAAGGAATTTAGGCCGCCTCTAGCAGCTGAATAAAGCAAGGATGTAGTCTTTCTAGAGCACCTGAGAGGAAGATCACCCTGCCAACCACTTGATTTTAGAAGTTTTAAACACCAGAACTGTCAGATTATAAATCTGTGTAATTTTAAGGTACTAATTTTGTGATAGTTTATTTAAGCAGTGATGTAAAGCAAATAAACTGTTAAAGAACAAGACAGTATAAACATTAGAGCCATGTATTAGGGACAGGAAATAATTATTCACCACAAATAGAGAAAAGTGAACAGCCAAAAAAAAAAAAAAAAGCATAATAATATTATAAAAAAGAAGGAACAGACATACTCAGCTGATTAAAAATAAAAGAGAGGCCATAAGATTTAGGATTGGCCATAAATTCAATCACCAGTGTCCTTATAAGACGAGACAAAGACACACAGATACACAGGGATAATGACATGTGGAAATGGGGCAGATTGAGTGATGCATCTGCTTGCTATGGATTGTTATGCAACACCAGCAGTGGGAGAAAGGCCTGGGAACATGTTATCCCTCAGAGTCAACAGAAGAAATCAATCTCATTGACACTTTGTTGACTTCAGAGTTCTAGCTCTAGAACTGTGGGAGAAGAAAATTTTGGCGCAAATCACTCAGACTGTGGTACTTTGTTACAGCAGCCATAGAAAACAAGTACAATATCCTTGATGTAAACTTTACCTGGAGTATTTTCACCCATTAAGCACTTTACTTGGCACGAGCCCTTGAACAAAGCCTTGCAATTCAAGCATGCATTAGACTGAAATATTTTTGTCATTGAAAACTCACTTATATCTCATTGCTTACTTTTTGAGGACTAAAATGTGTGCATGCTAAGTTGCTTCAGTCGTCTCTGACTCTTTCTGACCCTATGGACTGTAGCCCACCAGGCTCTTCTGTCCATGAGATTCACCACGAAAGAATGCTGGAGTGGGTTGCCATGCCCTCGTCCAGGGTATCTTCCTAACCCAGAGTTTGAACCTCCATCTCTTTATATCTGCTGCATTGGCAGGTGGGTTCTTTACCACTGGTGCCCCCTGGGAAGCCCCTTTGGAGACTAACAGAAGTCAGCTATTCTGAACTTGCAAGTCTCTAAACTTTTATTGTGTCTTTATTCACTTTCATTTCTAATTACAAATTGGCACCTCCTCTTCCCATTTTTCCCTGAGCTTATTTTTTTGGGTAATATTTTGTAAGATGCAGCCTATAGTAACCAGTATTTTTTCCACCTAAACTTCTTTTTTCTAACATTTATCCCTTTCTGAGATATACAGGAAATATACCTCATACTGCCAGTTCAGCTCAAGACAATAAAAATAACATTTTGTCACAGCATTACATTAAAACATGGTCCCAGACTCAATGATGATGTTCCTTGCTGCTTATTCCTCACAGGATTGAAAGATTGAGAGAGTTTTCTCAGGCTTTTGTTATAAAAGCACTAATCCATCTGAATGCAGTATTCCAAAGAACAGCAAGAAGAGGTAAGAAAGCCTTCCTCAGCAATCAATGCAAAGAAATAGAGGGAAGCAACAGAATGGGAAAGACTAGAGAGATCTTCAAGAAAATTAGAGATACAAAGGGAACATTTCATGCAAAGATGGGCTCAATAAAGGACAGAAATGGTATGGACCTAATAGAAGCAAAATATATTAAGAAGAGGTGGCAAGAATACACAGAAGAATTGTACAAAAAAATCTTCATGACCCAGATAATCATGATGGTGTGATCACTCACCTAGAGCAAGACATCCTGGAGTGTGAAGTCAAGTGACACTTAGAAAGCATCACTACAAGCAAAGCTAGTGGAGGTGATGGAACTCCAGTTGAGCTATTTCAAATTCTCAAAGATAATGCTGTGAAAGTGCTGCATTCAATATGCCAGCAAATTTGGAAAACTCAGCAGTGGCCACAGGACTGGAAAAGGTCAGTTTTCATTCCAATCTCAAAGAAAGGCAATGTCAAAGAATGCTCAAACTACCACACAATTTCACTCATTTCACACTCTAGTAAAGTAATGCTCAAAATTCTGCAAACCAGGCTTCAGCAATACATGAACCATGAAATTCCAGATGTTCAAGGTGATTTTAGGAAAGGAAGAGGAACCAGAGATCAAATTGCCAACATAAGCTGGATCACTGAAAAAGCAAGAGAGTTCCAGAAAAACATCTGTTTCTGCTTTATTGACTACGCCAAAGCCTTTGACTGTGTGGATCACAATAAATTGTGGAAAATTCTGAAAGAGATGGGAATACCAGACCATCTGACTTGCCTCTTGAGAAACCTATATGCAGGTCAGGAAGCAACATTTAGAACTGGACATGGATCAACAGACTGGTTCCAAACAAGAAAAGTAGTACGTCAAGGCTGTATATTGTCACCCTGCTTATTTAGCTTATATGCAGAGTACATCGTGAAAAACGCTAGACTGGAAGAAACACAAGCTGGAATCAAGATTGCCAGGAGAAATATCAATAACCTCAGATATGCAGATGACACCATCCTTATGACAGAAAGTGAAGAGGAACTAAAAAGCCTCTTGATGAAAGTGAAAGAGGAGAGTGAAAAAGTTGGCTTAAAGCTCAACATTCAGAAAATGAAGATCATGACATCTGGTCCCATCACTTCATAGGAAATAGATGGGCAAACAGTGGAAACACTGTCAAACTTTATTTTTTGGTCTCCAGAATCACTGCAGATGGTAACTGCAGCCATGAAATTAAAAGACGCTTACTCCTTGGAAGGAAAGTTATGACCAACCTAGATAGCATATTGAAAAGCAGAGACATTACTTTGCCAACAAAGGTCCATCTAGTCAAGGCTATTATTTTTCCAGTGGTCATGTGTGGATGTGAGACTTAGACTGTGAGGAAATCTGAATGCTAAAGAATTGATGGTTTTGAATTGTGGTGTTGGAGAAAACTCTTGAGAGTCCCTTGGACTCCAAGGAGATCCAACCAGTCCATTCTAAAGGAGATCAGCACTGGGTGTTCTTTGGAAGGACTGATACTAAAGCTGAAACTCCACTACTTTTGCTACCTCATGCGAAGATTTGACTCATTGGAAAAGACTGTGATGCTGGGAGGGATTGGGGGCAGGAGGAGAAGGGGACAACAGAGGATGAGATGGCTGGATGGCATCACCAACTCAATGGATGTGAGTTTGAGTGAACTCCGGGAGTTTGTGATGGACAGGGAGGCCTGGAGTGCTGCAGTTCATGGGGTTGCAAAGAGTCGGACACGACTGAGTGACTGAACTAAACTGAACTGAATCCTACTCAAGAGAGCTCCATTTTCATAACTTAACCACTTACCAAAGGCCCCATCTCCTAATATCATCATATTAAGGGTTAAGATTTGAATATATGAATTTTAGAAGGACATGTTCTTTCCATAGCAGCACTGACAACTAAAAAAGTGCTGGGAAGTGTGAACATCAATTTGCCTGTGTTAAAATGGGAATAATGTGTTAAAGAATAAGTGTGACATCTACCAAAATATCACTAAAAAATATATATTTAATTGATATTTCTGATTGACACAGAAGGTTTATAAATTTAAAAGCAAAAAGCAGAAAAAAATTGTAGGCAGCTATTGATTATAGCCTGCCAAGCACCTTTGTCCTTGGAATTTTCTAGGCAAGGATATCAGAGTGGATTACCACTCCCTTCTCCAAGGATTGTCCCAACCCAGGTATTGAACCTGGGTCTTCTGGTTTCCTGATAGCTCAGTTGGTAAAGAATATACCTGTAATACAGGAGACCCCGGTTCAATTCCTGGGTCAGGAGGATCTCCTGGAAAAGAGATAGGCTACCCACTCTAATATTCTTGGGCTTCCCTTGTGACTCAGCTGGTAAAGAATCTGCCTGCAATGTGGGAGACGTGGGTTTAATCCCTGGGTTTGGAAGATCCCCTGGAGAAGGCAAAAGCCTTTCTACTCACTTGCCTACCCACTCCAGTATTCTGGCCTGGAGAATTCCATGGACTCTATGGCCCATGGGGTCACAAACAGTGGGAAGGGACTGAGAGACTTGCACTTTCACTCCTGCATTGTCAGCAGATTCTTTACCATCCTAGCCACAAGGAAAACCCCTTCACCAGAAGAAATAGCAACAGAAATTTTGATTATTTTGTAAATTGTGAATGAGTTCTATCAATAGTTTTCTAATATTTTAAATATTGCTAGTATACATTATATCTTGGAATGCTGCAAATTTTGCTTTACTAATGAACATTGCCCAAACAGGAAATAATACAAAATTGATAATTAAGCTAATATTTAAAATATACAGATATGTGCAATTATTTCACCAGGTTGTTATCATACATTGAAAGTATACATGGGCTTGTTTATTATGTATAATGAGATATATCTCAATGGATAATATAGATATTATATTATTATGTATGAAAAGGCAAAATGATAGGATACTGAAAGAGGAACTCCCCAGGTCAGTAGGTGCCCAATATGCTACAGGAGATCAATGGAGAAATAACTCCAGAGCGAATGAAGTGATGGAGCCAAAGCAAAATCAATATCCAGTTGTGGATGGGACTGGTGATAGAAACAATGTTTGATGCCATAAAGAGCAATACTGCATAGGAACCTGTATGTTAGGTCCATGAATCAAGGCAAATTGAAAGTGGTCAAATGAGATGGCAAGAGTGAACATTGACATTCTAGGAATCAGTGAACTAAAATGGACTGGAATGGGAGACTTTAACTCAGATGACCATTATATCTAATACTGTGGGCAGGAATCCCTTAGAAGAAATGGAGTACCCATCATGGTCAACCAAAGAGTCTGAAATGAAGTACTTGGATGCCGTCTCAAAAACGACAGAATGATCTCTGTTCATTTGCAAGGCAAACCATTCAATATCACAGTGATCCAAGCCTATGCCCCAACCAGTAGTGCTGAAGAAGCTAAAGTTGAACGGTTTTATGAAGACCTACAAGACCTTTTAAAACTAACACCCCCTCAAAAATGTCCATTTCATATAGGGGACTGGAATGCAAAAGTAGGAAGTTAAGAAAAACCTGGAATAACAGCCAAATTTGGCCTTAGAATGCAGAATGGAGCAGGGCAAAGACTAATAAGAGTTTTGGCAAGAGACCGCAATGGTCATAGCAAATACCCTCTTCCAACAACACAAGCGAAGGCTCTACACATGGACATCACCAGATGATCAACATTGAAATCAGATTGATTATATTATTTCCAGCCACAAATGGAGAAGCTCTACACAGTCAGCAAAAAAGACTGGGAGCTGACTGTGGCTCAGATCCTTATTGCCAAATTCAGACTTAAATGATAGAAAGTAGGGAAAACCACTAAACCATTCATTTATGACCTAAATCAAATCCCTTATGAGTATACAGTGGAAGTGAGAAATAGATTTAAGGGGCTAGATCTGATAGATAGAATGCTGGATGAAATATGGATGGAGGTTCGTGACATTGTACAGAGGATAGGGATCAAGATCATCCCCATGGAAAAGAAATGCAAAAAATCAAAATGGCTGTCTGAGGAAGCCTTACAAATAGCTTTGAAAAGAAGAGAAGTGAAAAGCAAAGAAGAGGAAAGATATAAGCATCTGAATGCAGAGTTCCAAAGAATAGCAAGTAGAGATAAGAAAGCCTTTCTCAGCAAACAATGCAAAGAGATAGAGGAAAATAACAAAATGGAAGAGACTAGAGATCTCTTCAAGAAAATTAGAGATACCAAGGGAACATTTCATGCAAAGATGGCCTCGATAAAGGACAGAAATGGTATGGACCTAAGAGAAGCAAAATATATTAAGAAGAGGTGGCAAGAATACACAGAAGAGCTGTGCAAAAAAGATCTTCATGACCCGGATAATCATGATAGTGTGATCACTCAGCTAGAGCCAAACATCCAGGAATGTGAAGTCAAGTGGACCTTAGAAAGCATCTTTACAAGCAAAGCTAGTGGAGTTGACGCAATTCCAGTTGAGCTCTTTCAAATCCTGAAAGATGATGCTATGAAAGTGGTGCACATAATATGTCAGTAAAATTTGGAAAACTCAGCAGTGGCCACAGGACTGGAAAAGGTCAGTTTTCATTCCAATCTCAAAGAAAGGCAATGTCAAAGAATGCTCAAACTACCACACAATTTCACTCATTTCACACTCTAGTAAAGTAATGCTCAAGATTCTCCAAATCAGGCTTCAGCAATACGTGAACCGTGGACTCCCTGATGTTCAAGGTGGTTTTAGGAAAGGCAGAGGAACCAGAGATCAAATTGCCAAAATAAGCTGGATCATTGAAAAAGCAAGAGAGTTCCAGAAAAACATCTGTTTCTGCTTTATTGACTATGCCAAAGCCTTTGACTATGTGGATCACAATAAACTGTGGAAAATTCTGAAAGAGATGGGAATACCAGACCATCTGACTTGCCTCTTGGGAAACCTGTATGCAGGTCAGGAAGCAACAGTTAGAACTGGACATGGAACAACAGACTGGTTCCAAACAGGAAAAGTAGTACGTCAAGGCTGTATATATTCCCCCTGCTTATTTAACTTATATGCAGAGTACATCATGAGAAATGCTGGGCTGGAAGAAGCACAAGCTGTAACGAAGATTCCCAGAAGAAATATCAATAATCTCAAACATGCAGATGACACCATCCTTATGGCAGAAAGTGAAGAGGAACTAAAGAGTGGCTTGATGAAAGTTAAAGAGGAGAGTGGAAATGTTGGCTTAAAGCTCAACATTCAGAAAACGAAGATCATGGCATATGGTCCCATCACTTCATGGAAAATAGATGGGGAAACAATGAAAACAGTGTAGACTTTATTTTTTTGGGCTCCAAAATCACTGCAGATGGTGACTGCAGCCATGAAATTAAAAGACGCTTACTCCTTGGAAGGAAAGTTATGACCAACCTAGATAGCATATTAAAGAGCAGAGACATTATTTTGCTAACAAAGGTCCATTTGGTCAGGGCTATGATTTTTCCAGTGGTCATGTATGAATGTGAGAGTTGGACTATGAAGAAAGCTGAGCACCAAAGAATTGATGCTTTTCAACTGTGGTGCTGGAGAAGACTCTTGAGAGTCCCCTGGACTGCAAGGAGATCCAACCAGCCCATTCAAAAGGAGACCAGTCCTGGGTGTTCATTGGAAGGACTGATGCTAAAGCTGAAACTCCAATACTTTGGCCACCTCATGCAAAGAGCTGACTCATTGGAAAAGACCCTATGCTGGGAGGGATTGGGGGCAGGAGGAGAAGGGGACGACAGAGGATGAGATGGCTGGATGGCAACACCAACGCTATGGATATGAGTTTGGATGAAATCCGGGAGTTTGTGATGGACAGGGAGGCCTGGAGTGCTGCAATTCATGGGGTTGCAAAGAGTAGGACAGGACTGGGAGACTGAACTGAACTGAACTGAGGGTTTTAGTACCTTCTAAACATCTGCTCAAAGAAATTTGCATAGATACCATATGTGATAACCAGCAGATAATGCTTCAAACTCCATAGACATTTTAAACTAAAGTTTGTACTATGCTTTTTAGCTGAAGGAGCAGTTCTACTTCAACATTCTTTTATTTCGGGGGAAAATTTAACCTCTTCCATTATTTCAATGAATCATCATTGTCTATAAGGAACAATAGCGTAAAGTTAGTTGAAACTAAGAGAAAAAAATATAGTTTGTTAACAGAAAGCATAATTGCAAATGGGGAAAGAGAAGCAATTTACATCTATGTTTGAAGGAGGCTTAACAAAAAGAGTCTGTTGTTTGGTTTTTAGTGACAAGAGAAATATGCTAGGCAATTATTAAATTAAATATATTAATTTAAACAGTTTAGAACCATGTTGCTTATGAACGGAAACCTTGGTTGTCATGAATAGACTTTGATATTGCTGTTTGTTTAACCATGAAATGATATGGCACATTTTGTCAAGACGTGACTGCAAGTTTCCCATTTTATTACCCTGAAAATTTACTTTTGGATTATTATTATTATTTGGAAAGAGGGAGCCATCATTTCTAATTAGAGGAATCAGCTGCTTTCTTGGTAATTTTCTTTTTTCTTTACCACTTTAAGGTGTCTAATTATACAATAGAATTATATTTAAATTTCCAAAACTTAAAATGTATTTTTCCAGAGCATTTGTTAAAAATAGTCATACCTTGTGTATAGTAAACTCCCAATGTGAATAATCAGTTTTTAACAAAGGATCAAATATTATGATGATTCATTCAAATTATCTCTTGAAGGAAAGTTACTCAGCTGTGTCCGACTCTATGTGACTCCAGGGACTGTACAAATATTTCATCATTTCATTTATTTTATATAAGCTTCCTGAAGCAAATACATTTTTCATAAAGTGAAAAATAACAGATTAGTAACAATGGAAAAACTTCATGCATCAACATAAGAAATTGTGTATAAATCCTTGTTAATACAGTTAACACTTGAACAAAGGGGTAAAACTGCACGTCTACTGATACATGGATATTTTCAATAGTAAAAAAATACAGCACTACATGGGCCATGCTTGATTGAATCTGTCCAGATATAGAAGAGCTGATTATAAATTACAGGTGGATTAGCTCCTGAGTTTTACAGGGGTAAGCAGTACTCAATTTTTTCTTTCTTATATAGGTTATTTCAATGGTAAATAACAAATAAAAATAATAGAAACATAGATGACTTTCTTATTGCTTTGATTTTTAAAAAAATATTAAAATATATTAAAGATAGTGTCTATAGGTGAATTCAACATTTTAATGGAGTACTTTCTCACACAAAAGACAACCATATATTTTATGAACATTTATAAAATTTGATTTTCTGTATGTAAAATCACATTTATGAATTTATACATTGTAGTAATTCTGAAAGTATTATAAAGAAAAAGGAACCCACATCTTGTAAGTATTTTACATGTCTTTCAAATAAAATGTTTGTGTATGAATGCTCATAAATAATATTGTATTTTGAATCTTTAAAATCTGTTTTATTTTTTAAATTAGTTTCTGTTTTTTTCTAAAAGGACTACCATTTCTACACTACTATTTTTATATAGGGAGCCCAGTTCAATTTGCCTTTAATGTTCTGACACATAATTTTTATCCCTTCTAGGAATTTAAACACCTGTTAAACAAGGATCTTATATCTACACAGCACTGTAGGTTTCTTGTGCTCACATTCATTCAGTTCTCTGTTTCTTTTTAAATATTGGTAGAGTAGATATAACATAAAATTTGCCAAGTTAACCATTTTTAATTGCACATTTCAGTAGTGTTATATGAAAACAATCTCCAGAACTTTTTCATTTTTCAAAATTCAAACTATACTCATTAAGTGACTTCTTATTTCCCCCTTTCTCTAGCCCCTGACATCCACCCCTCAACTCTATCTCTACGAACTTGAATACTTAGATATCTATAGAAGTAGAATTACATTTTCTGTTTTGACTGACTTCACTTAGCTTGATTTTGGCAAGACTCATCAGTGTTCTAATGTGTCAAAATGGCTTTCCTTTCATGGTTAAGCAATGTTCCATTGTATATATGTACTACACTTTGTTTATTCATTTATCTCTTGAGAGGCGTTTGTGTTGCCTTTATATTTTGATTGTTAGAAACCAATATGGCTGCTGGGTAAGCTGCTGTGAAAAAAAAGTGTGCAAACATTTTTTAAGACCCTGGTTTCAGTTCAATATCAAGAAAAGGAATTGCTAAATATTTTATATAGTATTTTATTTTATTTTTTTGAGACCCTGTCGTACTGTTATCCATTGTGGTTGCACTATTTTGTCTTCCCACCAACAGTGCACAGGAGTTCTAATTCTTACACATCTTTACCAACATTTATTATTTTCTTTTTTTAAAAAATAGTAAGTATCCTAATGGGTGTGAGATGATATCTCATTTGGTTTTGATTTAATCTGCCTAGTGATTAGCAATGTTGAATATCTTTTCATGTGCTTGTTTGTTTTCATGGATTTCTTGCATTTGGAAGTGTCTCATTTTTGCTTCTAATCTAAGAAATGCATGACACATATTAAATTTGTATACACACATACAGACATACATGGGCAGGGAGATTCTTTACCACTATAGCCACCTGTAAAGCCCCTATAGTCAATCCTAGCTTATTGACAGTGATGTTCCTGGCTGGAAAGCCTGAGGCACTGACCTAGGCCATATTTCAGATCAGTTCAGTTCAGTTCAGTCGCTCAGTTTTGTCCGACTCTTTGCCGCCCCATGAATTGCAGCATGCCAGGCCTCCCAGTCCATCAGCAACCCCCAGAGTTCACTCAAACTCATTGAGTCGGTGATGCCATCCAGCTATCTCATCCTCTGTTGTCCCCTTCTGCTCCTGCCCCCAATTCCTCCCAGCATCAGAGTCTTTTCCAATGAGTCAACTCTTCGCATGAGGTCGCCAGAGTACTGGAGTTTCAGCTTTAGCATCATTCCTTCCAAAGAACACCCAGGAAAGAAAATCCCACAGACATCCCCCTATTTCATCAGGGCCAATGTTGTGGCTACACCAGCCCTTGTGGTTATTATTATAGGTGCATAGGTGCATGATGCACCTAGGCAAAACCATCAGGCAACTTTGAAGAACAAGATTTATTCTTTATAAGTCCTGAAGGGTACATGGCATGTTCAAGGGTCACACAATAAGGTTGAGAGGAGAGAGAAGGAATGCAAATCTGGGGCTCTGTCTTTACTGACATCAATGGATGGTGTGTCTAGGGTTTCCAGGGTTCACTCTTTATTGGCAAATTTAAAACATTAAAGCTGGAATTAGGACACAGGAAGGTAAATTGGAGTCACTTAGATCTTTATGCACAGGTCTTTCTAAAAGAGAAACTTCATGGGTGGGTGCAGCTGGTTTCCTAGTTTGTTTTGCTGGAAGTTGTGTCTACAGCTGGCTATATATTTATCTTAGATGTTTCTGCAATTAAAACTTAATATCTGGCACTTATGTTACAATAAAAAAGCTTAATGTTAAGCACTGCAATATGAAATAAATTAATTTTAAAATTTCAATATACTACAATATGGAATTAGAGAACAGATTTAAGTATGCAATGTCATTTATTTTATTTCATATTTCCAGTGTTTTTCTTGAGTTTTCTTCATATATAAAACATCTCATCTGCATGTGACATTTTATTTTCTGCAATTATATGTCCATTCCATATAACTTTAAAACTCTTGAGGAATTAACATAATTATATCTTTCATCTCAATAGAATTGTGTGGTCAAGGTTTCAGATTCAGAGTTTTAACAAAATGTGACATTTATTTTCTTGTGAATTTGAGAAAGATGCTTCACTCATCCATTATGGAAAACTGTGTGTACCTATCACCTACTCTTTCACCCCAAATCATGTGATATAACTTTAGCTCTATTTGGAATCAACTTGGGCCTTTTACCAAATTCTTCCTAATCTCTAGTCTCTCACTGCCTCTCCACAGATGAGAGTGATGCAGTGTCAATACTGGGAAATCTTAATGGCTTAGCTCCACTTCTCCTCAGGCTGAACAAGAGGAAAAAAAAAAAAAGCACTTCTAACCTTTTCTTCATGTTTTCCTGTTGATGATATAAAAAAATAACTTAGTCAAATGACTTGGAAAAAAAGTTTACTGTTCCTAGGTACTACAGAATAACTAAATCCCCAAATTCTTTAATAAGCTTTTCCTCATTTCATCAATGTAGCTTCTCAAAATCTTGATTTTTTGTTATACTACATGTATCATTCTGCAAATTATTGTGGCAGGGGGAGGTTACTATTATTTTATACAAGATTATATTTGTATGCTATTAAACAATTACTTTTAGTCTATTATAACCAATAAAAGCTTTCATATTTATCTCTTTTATTATCATAAAAACATGTGCATTGGTGGAACATACATTATTATCCTATTCTGTAATTCAGAAATGTGAATTTTGTAAAACTAAATGATTCCTTTAAGATTTTTCATTTATATGTGTGTGTGTATGTGTATTATCTGGTAGGTCAATAAAATGCTTTCTAACAAGTCCAAGAGAGAATTAAACATTCACATCAATTGTGCGTGTGTGTGTATGTGTGTGTTGGTTTTCCCTGGATTGCACTTACATCATCATGCTAAGAAGAAAATGTCTAAAATGTAAAGAAAAAGTAAACTTAGGTAAAATTTATAACATCATACATCTCAGTTAGAAAAACATTACTCATTTGTCTTGTGTGTGATTGTGTATATATATATAAATTTCTCTGTGTGTAAAGTATTTATTGAAATAATCAAGAATATGATTTCCTCCGCAATAGTGGGCTGTAGAAACAGTATAAACGGCAATCTATTTATTTTACTAAATTTTATCTGCTGAATATAATTAATAATGCATGCAGAAGAGAAAAAAAAAATACCTAGTGGGCATCAGAAGTTCCTTATTAAAGTTAAAGACACAAATATATTCCCCAAAGTACAATTAAATATAAAACAAGTCAGTTGTATATAGCTCAGAGAATAGTTGATGAGTGAAGACATGTTAAATAATGAGAAAGTTGGTCCCATTAAAAATATCATACTAACTAGCATGCTTATTTCTTCTACCTCAAATAGTTTTAGCAGGCCAAATAGGACAACATATATCTAGACATCCTCAGTTTCTATCTGGAAATTAAGGGAAGATAAATTTATAACTATCACAGCCTTCAGTTCAGTTCAGTTCATTTCAGTTGCTCAGTTGTGTCCGACTCTTTGCGACCCCATGAATCGCAGCACGCCAGGCCTCCCTGTCCATCACCAACTCCCAGAGTTCACTCAGACTCACGTCCATCAAGTCAGTGATGCCATCCAGACGCACTCCTTTTCCTATTTGGAACCAGTCTGTTGTTCCATATCCAGTTCTAACTGTTGCTTCCTGACCTGGGTATAGGTTTCTGTACCATGCTAAATGCAAGTAATGTATACAAATAATATTCAATATTATATTAAAATTTGAATATTTTTACCATCTATTGCATGAAAATATTGACATAATAATGATACAGATTATCATAAAATAATCTCAACTTTCAGTATGTTTTAATAATTCTCTATGAAAAAGATGGTCTAAAATACACTGAACCATTCTTATGAAATAATTGTCTATATCATGAAGTATCATGGGTCTTAAAACTTTAACAATAACCCACTACATGTATTAAAATATAGCATCTGGACATCTCACTTTTGATCTATCTTGTTAATATTTTCTTGATTCTTACAAATAATTTTTGTTATAGATCAATTTAATTCAATTAAAAGTCAAATTATATGCAGTTAGTTTTGTAATAATCAACATTTTATAATTAATTTACTTGTAGTTAAATATAAATGGCCACCTGATGTGAAGAACTGACTCATTGGAAAAAACCCTGATGCTGGGAAAGATTGAAGACAGGAGGAGAAGGGGACAACAGAGGATGAGATGGTTGGATGGCATCACCAACTCAACGGTGAGTTTGAGTAAGCTCTTAGAGTTTGTGATGAACAGGGAGGCCTGGTGTGCTGCAGTCCATGGGGTCACAAAGAGTCAAACATGACTGAGCAACTGAACACAACTGAACTGAAATGTAAATGAATTTTATGTACCAGTTAGTGTGTTACAAATGGGTTTAAGAAAAAAAAAAATTAAACCTATTTTAAAATTCTGTGGATGTGAAGGAAGGATTCCTCAGCTCTAGAGAACATCATGGAAGGATCCCTCATAAATAATAATTTTATTTTCTATTAATCAGAATAAAAAACATAAGCGTGTATGTACAGCTTTCAACAATGAATCTCCTTAGAGTGGAGCTCTATCTATACATGAACTTAAGAAAAGTACAATGAAATAACTGTAACTTTGGCCACTACATTTATATTCTACATTTTTGATCATGGCCTACAATTTCAATTGAAGCTGTTCTAACTACAACTTAATTCTGTTGGGCTCCATTCGTTAGATCATGGAAAAAGCAAGAGAGTTCCAGAAAAACATCTATTTCTGCTTTATTGACTATTCCAAAGCCTTTGACTGTGAGGATCACAATAAACTGAAAAATTCTGAAAGAGATGAGAATACCAGACCACCTAACCTGCCTCTTGAGAAATCTGTATGCAGGTCACAAAGCAACAGTTAGAACTCACATGGAACAACAGACTGATTCCCAATATGAAAAAGAGTATGTCAAGGCTGTATATTGTCACCCTGCTTATTTAACTTCTATGCCGAGTACATCATGAGAAACGCTGGACTGGAAGAAACACAAGCTGGAATCAAGTTTGCTGGGAGAAATATCAATAATCTCAGATACGCAGATGACACCACCCTTATGGCAGAAAGTGAAGAGGAGCTAAAAAGCCTCTTGATGAAAGTGAAAGAGGAGAGCAAAAAAGTTGGCTTAAAGCTCAACATTCAGAAAACAAAGATCATGGCATCTGGTCCCATCACTTCATGGGAAATAGATGGAGAAACAGTAGAAACAGTGTCAGACTTTATTTTTTTGGGCTCCAAAATCACTGCAGATGGTGACTTCAGCCATGAAATTAAAAGACGCTTACTCCTTGGAAGAAAAGTTATGACCAACTTACATGGTATATTCAAAAGCAGAGGCATTACTTTGCTGACTAAGTTCCGTCTAGTCAACGCTATGGTTTTTCCTGTGGTCATGTATGGATGTGAGAGATGGACTGTGAAGAAGGCTGAGCACCGAAGAATTGATGCTTTTGAACTGTGGTGTTGGAGCAGACTCTTGAGAGTCCCTTGGACTGCAAGGAGATTCAACCAGTCCATTCTGAAGGAGATCAACCCTGGAATTTCTTTGGAAGGAATGATGCTAAAGCTGAAACTCCAGTACTTTGGCCGCCTCATGGGAAGATTTGACTCATTGGAAAAGACTCTGATGCTGGGAGGGATTGGGGGCAGGAGGAGAAGGGGATGACCGAGGATGAGATGGCTGGGTGTCATCACTGACTGGATGGACGTGAGTCTGAGTGAACTCTGGGAGATGGTGATGGACAAGGAGGCCTGGTGTGCTGCAATTCATGGGGTTGCAAAGAGTCGGACACAACTGAGTGACTAAACTGAACTGAACTGATCCTTTTGAAAGCTCTGCCTAGTGATTTTCTCTACTTCATTTAGTAGCACATGCCATTTCAACTTCTGCTTTTCTCTCACATCTTATCAAATATTTTGCACTCAAAATTTGGGCCTTACTCTCCCTCCAAAGATCTTTTGACGAATTCACCCATGATGTCCATAATGCAAAATCCAGGATTTCTAACTCCATAACTAACTTGACCTGTTGCCAGTGTTTGGTACAGTTGATCACTTTATCCTTCCTGAAGAACAGTCTTTCACCTAATTTTCCAGACACTGTGTCCTTTTTTGTTTTACAGCTGATTTCACTGGTTGATACTTCTAAGAATTCTTTGCTGGATTCTGTTAATTTTCCCAGCTCTTAAATTTTGTCAACTGCTCTTCTATTCCCCACCAAATCTCTCATCTGTCTCTTTCAGTAACCCATATTTGCTGATCTGACAAATTTGTAACTTCAGCCAAAATTTCTGGCAGGAAATTCATAAACAACTGCCACTTCTGTTAAATTAGCACATAAATATTTTATAGCATCAAACACAATATGTCGTTCAGCAATTGCTTTGATATTACAAACTACATCATGACCAACACTGACCACTGTTTGCCATAGTGACTATAACCACTCTTGACAAAGACAACACCATTTCTTTCCTAGAATTTTTTTTTTTTTGGTGTGTGTGTGTTTTGTGTGTGTGTGTATATATATGCATGCACATGTTCAGTTGTGTCCAACTCTTTTCAATTGCATGGACTGTAGCCCACCAGGCTCCTCTGCCCATGGAATACTCAGGCAAGAATACTGGAGCGGATTGCCATTTCTTACTTCAAGGATCTTCCTGAACCAGGGTTTGAATTCATGTCTCCTGTGTCTCCTGCATTGGCAGGCAGATTCTTTACTACTACACCACCTGAGCCATTAACTCATCTCCCTCTTTCTCCTTTGGAGAAGTCAATGGCAACCCACTCCACTACTCTTGCCTGGAAAATCCCATGGACGGAGGAGCCTGGTGGGCTGCCGTCTATTGGGTGGCACAGAGTCAGACACGACTGAAGCATCTTAGCAGCAGCAGCAGCAGCAGCAGCAGCAGCAGCTGTTTCTCCTTTTGTTCTGTCCCAAGAATTTAGTCGTCATTCATTACCCAAGGGATCAATTTCAAATATTACAGAATTGATCACCTCTGTGGTCATATCTGGGGGCTTCCCTGATTTGTCTCAAGTGGTAAAGAATTCATCTTCCAATGCAGGAGATGCAAGAAACTTGGGTTTGATTCTTCAATGGGGAAGATCCCTTGGAGGAGGAAATTGCCTTCCACTCCAGTATTCTTGCTTAGAAAATCCCAAGGACAGAGGAGCCTGAGGGGCTACAGTCCATAGTGTCACAAAGGATCAGGCATGACTAAGTATGCAGGTACACAAGCACAGGCCATATTCATTCAATGGCTTCTCTCACAATTAGAACAAAGTCCAAAATCATTAAAATTTCTACAAAGCCATGTGCAATCTTGAACTTTTCCTCCATGTCGTTAACTCTTACAACTATCCCTATTTTCAGTGTGAATTATCTACGCTGGCATTGTCTTTACTTTTGGCTCAAGAATTTTTTTTTTTTTTCATACTCTTTGTAATGACTAGGAAGCATCAGTCTTCAAATATATAATATTGATATGGTGAAATATTTCAAATCTGCAGTAAGCTGTGTGGTAGGGAAAGGATGACCACAATAGAGATGTCCCCAACCTTAGAATAGTTTCAATATTTCTAATTTAATTAAAAAAAGGAGAGTGAAACAAACAGAAGTCAAATATTTGTAGGAAAACCTGTTGAATGTTAATATCTTCCTATATAGTCACAATCATACACATATGCTAAAGCACATACACATACTTATATGCACAAGTTACAAGCATTTATCAATTCTTATTTTTCCAAGTGTTTCTATTGTATGTGTGTATGTTTAATTTTACCAAATGGATTTCTTCAGAAGTGATGGGTGTCTTTTTTGATCCCTGCCAGATATTCTTTCCATGTGTTCTACACTCTCTATGAGGCTGTTCTATAAGAAATCTGGTGGCTTTCTAGATGAAACCTGTCTGGTGGCTCAAACGGTAAATAAACTGCCTGCAATAAGGGAGATTCAGGTTTGATTCTTGGGTCAGGAAGATCCCTTGGATAAGGGAATGACTACCCACTCCAATGTTTTTGACTGGAGAATTCCTTGAACGTATTTACATAAGTAACATTTACTATAGCATTGCACTTTAGTACTGTGGTGCAGGTATGCAATTTACTGCTTTTAAATTTTTCTCATTTGGGCTGTCCAGAAAGCTGGATCATTTGAAAACTCAGAGGTTGCTTTCTAAACTTTTGTCTATGGATAAATAATTTTGACTAAATATGGGAGAGGTAAATCTTATTTTTTGCATTTTCTTCAATTTCTGATTAATGTCTAAGAACCAACTCAAAGGCATCAAAAAAGCCCATATCAATCCACGTGAGATAACCAGCATGATAGTTAACAACTGCTACATATATTTGTGAAAATTGCCCTAATCATGAGTTTTACTTTCCGTTCAAAGTTAGAATTTAAATGTTCTGTACAGTCAATGCCACTTGATATTTTCTTAAAGAATAATTATGAATCTTTGGTCACTCAAATTATGTTAGCTCTGAACTGAAGAATATATATGGTTATACCTAAATTTTATGTTTCTTAAATTCTAAATATTAATTGTTGAATAATTTAGACACATTTTATTGATGCTTATATGTTTTAATCAATAGGTGGCACAATGGTAAAGAATCCATCTGCCAATGCAGGAGACTCAGAGTTGCGGCTTAGATCCTTGGTTTGGGAAGATCTCTTGAAAGATAGGGATTCCATGGTGGCTCAGATGGTAAAAGCGTCTGCCTGCAATGTGGGAGATCCAAGTTCAATTCTCGGGTTGGGAAGATCCCCTGGAGAAGGAAATGGCAACCCACTTCAGTACTCTTGCCTAGAAAATTCCATGGATGGAAGGAGCCTGGCGGGCTACAGTCTGTGGGGTCACAAAGAGTCGGACATGACTGAGCAACTTCACTTCACTTGAAAGAGGGGTTGGAAACCCACTATATATTCTTGCCTGGAAAATTCCATGGACAGAGGAGCCTGGAAGGCTTCAGTCTATAAGGTCATAAAGAGTTGGACATGGCTGAGCATACCTATTCTGAATGTGTATGTTAATATATTTTATAATAATGAATTAATCTATTCCAGCAATATGATCAACTTGATTGATTTGTAACTTCTTTGAAAATCTATCTATAGATTTTATAAAGATAGATATAAAATTTTCCTTAGGACTTTTGCAAATACATTTAAGCTGTGAGCTAAACTTATAATTTTGCAAAATTTCTGTTGTCTTTAAGTATTTAGGGCATTAATGTTATCAGTTCAGTCATTTAGTCATGTCTGACTCTTTATGACCCCATAGACTGCAGCACACCAGGCTTCTCTGTCCATCACCATCTCCTGGGGCTTGCTCAAACTCACGTCTATCAAGTTGGTGATGCCATCCAACCATCTCTTCCTCTGTTATTCCCTGCTCCTCCTGCCTTCAATCTTTTCCAGCATCAGGGTCTTTTCCAATGAGTCAGTTCTTCACATCAGGTGGCCAAAGTATTGGAGCTTCAGCCTCAGCATCAGCTCTTCCAATGAATATTCAGGATTGATTTCCTTTAGGGTTAACTGGTTGGATCTCCTTGTAGTCCAAGGGACTCTCAAGAGTCTTCTCCAACGCCACAGCTCAAAAGCATCAATTCTTCGGCTGTCTTTATAGTCCAACTCCCACATCCATACATGACTATATAACTTTGATTAAATGGCTATTTTTTTTTGCAAAATAATGTCTCTGCTTTTTAATATACCATCTAGGTTGGTCATAGCTGCTTTTCAAAGGAGCAAATCTCTTTTAACTTCATGGCTGCAATCACCATTTGCAGTGATTTTGGAGCCCAAGAAAATAAAGTCTGTCACTGTTTTCATCGTTTCCCCATTTATTTGCTATGAGTGATGGGACCAGATATCATGATCTTAGATTTTTGAATGTTGAGCTTTAAGCTAGCTTTTCCATTCTCTTTCACTTTCATCAAGAGGCTCTTTAGTTCCTCTTCATTTTTTTTTGCCATAAAGGTGGTATCATCTGTGTATCTGAGGTTATTGATATTTCTCCTGGCAATTTGATTCCAGCTTGTGCTTCATCCAGTCTGGCATTTCACATGATGTACTCTGCATAGAAGTTACATAACCAAAGTGACAATATACAGCGTTTACTTTCTCTTTTCCCAAATTGGAAGCAGTCTGTTGTTCCATATCCAGTTCTAGCTGTTGCTTCTTGACCTGCAAATGGATTTCTCAGGAGGCAGGTAAGGTGATCTGGTACTGCCATCTCTATAAAAATGTTCCACAGTTTGTTGTGATCCACAAAGTCAAAGGCTTTGGTGTAGTCAATAAAGCAGAAGTAGATGCTTTTATGTAACTCTCTTGCTTTTTTGATGATCCAATGGATGTTAGCAAATTGATCTCTGGTTCTTCTGCCTTTTCTAAATCCAGCTTGATCATCTGGGTATTCTCAGTTCACATACTGTTGAAGCCTCGCTTGGAGAATTTTGGGAATTACTTTGCTATCTTGTGAGATGAGTGCAATTGTGCAGTAGTTTGAACATTCTTTCACATTGCCTTTTTTGGGACTGGAATGAAAACTGACCTTTTCCAGTTCTGTGGCCACTGCTGAGTTTTCCAATTTTGCTGGCATATTGAATGCAGCACTTTCACAGCTTCATCTTTTATGATTTGAAAGAGTTTATTTGGAATTCCTTCACCTCCACTAGCTTTGTTTATAGCGATGCTTCCTAAGGCCCACTTGATTTCTCCCTCCAGATTGTCTGGCTCTAGGTGAATGATCACACCATCGTGATTATCTGGATTGTGTAAGATCTTTTTTGTACAGTTCTTCTGTGTGTTCTTGTCATCCTTCTTAAATCTTCTGCTTCTATTAGGTCCATACTTTATTGTGCTCATCCTTGCATAAAATGTTCCCTTGGTATATCTAATTTTCTTGTAGTGATCTCTAGTCTTTCTTATTCTATTTTTTTCCTCTACTTTGCCTTGATTGCTTATGAAAACTTTCTTATTCTTGCTATTCTTTGTAACTCTGTGTTTACCTTATAAAAGCCCCATAGATAATTTCAAAGAAGATTTCTATTTACATTGCCTGAAAAGTTTGATGATATTTGAATTATTTTTTCCATAAGGACTTTAAATAACACACCTATAAAATCATTAGGCTTGATTTTTTAATCGTTTTTTTTTTCTTTTATTTTTGGTGGGAGGAAGCTTTCAATTAATTCAAGATTAATGAATAACTTTATAGAAATAAGCTATTGTTCACTGAGTCAGTATTAATATTCTATATTTTTAGATATTTTTGCACTTTCAAATTCATTGGCCTACATATATTTGTGTGTACCTCTAAGTATCCATTACATCTGCAATTATATATCCTGTTTCACTTTTTAAAACAGCATATATTCTAATACTTTTAAATTGATTTCCAATGACAGTTTTGAAATATGACCATGTGAGTTTTTTTCTGGGGAAGATGGAATGAAAAATAATAGGCTTTTGGAAGGTCAGAATGATGGAATGTTGGTCAATTGAATCAGGTATAGTGAAGAAACACAAAGAGCTAAATGTTTTAATATGGGAAGCTGTAAAATAAGGCCACGTAAGATGAGAAGGCGAAGAAATGTTACATAATATAATTTAATTTGAGGCAAGTCAAATGAAAGTGGTATTGCTCCAAAAAAATCAACAGAGTGACATAGACATTTCCTTCTTGCAAGCTAAAAGGTTAAATATCTGACACTAGCATTTACACATAGATGAGCATAAATTGATGTTTTAATAAAATTATATTTATGTATAATTTATTTAACCAATGAAAAGTGTCAAGTAGCCAGGAAATCGATTATACTCTATCATCTTTTGAAATTTTAAGTGCTAAGTATATTTTTTCAGGGGTCATTACTTAGTCTGCTACTATTAAACATTTTTAAAATTAATGATTAGGGTGATGAACCACAGTGTCTTTATTAAATTTGCTGATGACACCAATTTGGTAGGACAATTAGCACATTTAAAAACTGGATTAAAATTCAAGATGACCTTGATGAGTTGGAGAGGAGCCTGGATATAAACAAGATGAAGTTGATTAAGTTCCTGTACAGTAATTCATTTAGGTTATTTCACATTTACAGTGGCAAAACCATTACACAACTTTGATCAGAACTTTTAATGAAAATAGTTTGAATGATGTATCTTCATTGCAGTTCAGTCACAGCAAGTGTGAAGTCAAGATTTTTGTGCATCCAACTGGCATAAAAACTAAGTTATTAATTTAATCAAACTGATGTTGCTGCCAGGGTTCTTTAAGGCATGAACACCAAGGTTTAGATGGAAAATATATCTACCAGAAATCACTTAGGACATGACAGTGCTTCTAAACTAATTTTTTAAATTAAAGTCACTAGAAAAGTCACAACCACCATATACATTGACAAAGATTTTAAAAAGGAAAATAGTGGTAAATACATAATTACATGAAATTTGGGTAAGTGTTTTTTTTTTAATATAAATTTATTTATTTTAATTGGAGGTTAATTACTTCACAATACTGTATTGGTTCTGCCATACAACAACATGAATCTGCCACAGGTATACACATGTTCCCCATCCTGAACCCCCCTCCTTCCTCCCTCCCCATACCATCCCTCTGGGTCATCCCAGTGTACCAGCCCCAAGCATCCAGTATCATGCATCGAACCTGGACTGGCGATTTATTTCATATATATTATACATGTTTCAACGCCATTCTCCCAAATCATCCCATCCTCTCCCTCTCCCAGAGTCCAAAAGACTGTTCTATACATCTGTCTCTCTTTTGCTTTCTTGCATACAAGGCTATCGTTACCATCTTTCTAAATTCCATATATATGTGTTAGTATACTGTATTGGTGTTTTTCTTTCTGGCTTACTTCACTCTGTATAATAGGCTCCAGTTTAACCACTTCATTAGAACTGTTTTTATATAAAAGTTACTTTATGTTTTGAAGAGAATATCTATAACTGAATTATGGTGTCAATACATTGATAAAGGAGCTATCTGTGAGTAAAGTATTTTATATATGAGTAAACTAGCTTAAGAAATAGGTGGCAATGTTTAAAAAATAGACTTCAGAATTGACATTAATATTGACATGTTTTCTTTAATGGATGTTTTAAAATTGGGGGACTCAAGGTCTATAGTGAGAATCTCATGCAAATTTTTATTTATCAGACAGAAAGTTTTCACCTAGATCCAGAAATTTTGTCAATGTCTGACAGCTCATCTATGATACACTACCTCTGGTCAATATTTCCAAGGTTGAGAAACTTAAGAATTGTCTTCTCAATATATATGGTTTCAGGGCACTTCTACTTTTGTTTTATTTAGTAGATTGTATTACTTAGAGCAGTCTTAGATTTATAAAAAAAAGGAACACAGGTACAGAGTTCTCCTTTCTACCACAGTTTCCCCTATTATTAGTATTTTGAATTCATATAGTACTTTGTTATAATTGGAAAATCAACAGTGAAACATTATTATTAACTAAAGATCATTGTTTTGGAGAAGGAAATGGCAACCCACTCCCACATTTTTGCCTGGGAAATCCCTTGATCAGAGGAGACTGGCAGGCTACAGTCCATGGGGTTGCAAAGAATCAAACCTGACTTAGTGACTAGCACAAGTAAACAAAAACAAAAGTTCATTGTTTACAGTAAAGTTTACTCTGTGTTGGAGAGGTTTATAGGTTTTGCCAAATGCATAGCATGTATCCATTTTTAGTGTATCATACAGAATTTAGTGCCATAAGTATCCTCTGTACTAAAATATATTCATCTTTCTATTTCATTCTCCAACCCCTGGAAACAACTAATCCTTTTGCTGCCTTTAACTTTTCCATTTTCCAGGACACTATATAGTTAGAATCATGCAGTATAGAGTATAGTCTTTTCAAATGGACTTTTTTCACGTTGAAGTATGCATTTAGTTTCTTCCATGATATTTCAGGACTCAATAGCTCATTTTTTTTGTATTCCATTATATAAATGATCCAGTTTGCTTATTTATTCACCTACTGAATGGCATCTTGTTTCCAACTTTTGACAATTATGATTAGCTACTATAACTTTCTGTAGATATCTGTGTTCTTATTTTTGTTCGGATAAAAGCTCTCAACATTTTTTGGCAAATATCTTGAAGTGTAATAGTTAGAACACATGGATAAAACTATGTTTAGATTTGTGAGAAACTGCCAAACCGTCTTTGAAAGCGACTATACTATTTTTCACTTCTGCTTGATAAGAGTAAAAGTACTTTTTGCTCCACATCCTCTCCATCATTTGCTGTTACCATGGTTTTAGATTTTAGCCATGTTCCTAAGGTTGTAGTGGTATCTCACCTTTATCTACAATTCCATAGTGATATATGATGCTGAGTGTATTTTCATATTTTTATTTGCCATTTGTATATCCTCTTTGGTAGGGTGTCTTTTAAGACCTTCTGTCTACTTTTTTAACAGGGTTGTTTGTTTACTTATGCTGATTTTTAAGAGTTATATGCACTTCATAAATAAAGTTCTTTATTATATATACCTTTTTCAAATTTTTGCTCCCAGTCAGTAGCTCATATTTTCACTCTCTATATGATGTCTTTAACAAAGCATAGTTTTAAAAATTTTAATGTAACCTAGCCATATTTTTTTTATGTGTTGTGATTTTGATGTTGTATCTGATAACTCTGCCACATCCAAAGCCACCTATGTTATATTCAATAACCGTTTTTTCTAATTTGTGTTTTACATTTGTTTTTGCTCTGACATGTAAAGAGTCAGGAGATTTTCACTCCTATTTTCACGAAGAGACCAAAGTTGAAAAACATACCTGAAAATCAACAATATTTCTTAGATTCACCAGAGGATTGAGATAGCAAAGCAAACTGCTGCCCTGAAAACGGAAGAGACAGGCAGATGCAAAGAACCATACTTCTGCTCCAAAGGGAATGGAGCCCAGGAGCAGAATCGCACAAGTGGACCTAGTATCAGAGGAGATATTTTAAATTGTCACTGATGGATTGCTTGAGGTGCAGTGTAGTAGACTAGCTTGAGATTTTAAACTTCAAGTGGGTCAAGAAGAAGGAAGAGCTTATACTTACAAAGAAACAAAGGTAGGAATAATATCAAACTGCTTTTCAGAAACCATGCAAGGAAGAATACAGTTGAAAGAAATATTTAAAGTGCTGGAAAAACACCACCAACTTTTTAACCAATGAAATTATCTATAGAAAGTGAAGGAGAAATAAAGAATATCTCAGAAAATAATCAAGGTTTTGTTTGTTTGTTTTTTTATTTGTTTTAACCAGTAGGACTTCCTTGCAGGAATTGGCCAAGTAGAGATTTCGGATAAAGGTAAAATGGTACAAGTCAGAGACTCTGATCTATGTAATGAAAAGAAAAATGTTAAAGAAGGAATAAATGAAAGTAAAATAAAACATTTTAATTTTCTTATTCATTCATTAGGGAATGGAAACATACAGCATATACACTTCACTCTTTTTAGGTAACCAAGTTTTTAAATTACCAAAATCTCATGAATTTTATTAAATTTTATATTGATACATGATACAAATCTCAGCAAAGTAGGAATAAGGAAGAATATTTCTAATCCTGATGGGGGGCATACTATAAATTATATAGCTAACATTATACTTAATGATATAAAACTAGGATGAAATATTTGAACAACATATATCTGATAAAGGACTTGTATCCAGAATATATATAGATCCCCTACAACTTATTAATAAAGTGAGATATAATTCAATAAAAATCACTAAAAGATTGAAATCATACCTCACTAAACATAATATTTAGATGACAATAGTACATGACAAGGTAGTCAGTATTGTTAGTTTTTAGAAAATTCCTGCTAATACTATGATGAGATAACTTACATCCAAATAGAATGATTGAATTGACAAAGATGGGTTATTATGCAATATTGGTGAGGAACTCCAGTGCATTGCTATACAAAATGAACTAGCTATTTACAAAAAAACAATTTCCTATAAAGTTAAACCTGTAATTACCAGAGAAAAAGCAATTTCACTCTTAGACAGTTGTTTAATCACTCAGTTGTGCCCAACCCTTTTTGATCCCATGGACTGCAGCATACCAGGCTTCCTTGGTCTTTCAAAATCTCCCAGAGCTTGCTCAAACTCATGTCCATTGAGTTGGTGATGCCATCCAACCATCTCATTCTCTGTCATCCCCTTCTCCTCCTGCCTTCAATCTTTCCCAGCATCAGGGTCTTTTTCAGTGAGTCAGCCCTTTGCATCAGGTGGCCAAAGTACTGGAGCTTCAGCTTTAACATCAGTCCTTGTAATGAATATTCAGATTTAATTTCCTTTAGGATTGACTGGTTGGATCTCCTTGCAGTCCAAGAGACTCTCAAGAGTCTTCTCCAATACCACAGTTTAAAAGCATCAGTTCTTTGGTGCTCAGCTTTATTCTTCAGAAGGTAATCAGTATCTAATAAATCTTATGTATTTATGTATTTTAGAATTTCTAAATTTCAGAAATGACATGTTATTCAAAATTGTATGGAAAATAAACATTATTTAATTTATATGTTACAACACAGGAAAAATTGAAATACACAAATGTTATATTTTTATATATGATAAATATGTGAAAATAAAGCTTTCACCATTATTTGAAAAGACTGTGAATGAGTATTCCTACTTTCTCTTAATTACTCCTCATTCCTTCTCTCTTTTTTTCTTTTATGACTCGGGCAAAAGATGTAGAGAGTAAATTAATGGCATAACTGATATATTAGATTATTATTATGGAATAATACTGCCAAAATGGAATATGTTTAAAATCTTAGAAACAAAGAAACATTGTATCAAATATCATGATTTTTTTTAATCTGCTAATAACGTTTCCTTAACTTCCTGAAAGTGGCAAAATTCTTTCTGTTTTTGGTATGATAATTTGGTGGAACTGTCAGAAAGATCAACTTTCCCTTAAAGATTTTGTCACAAAATTCACAAGTTCCAGTTCCCTTGAGGCAGATGTAAATACGCTGTCACTTTTGTGTGTTTGTTTGCTCCAATATTGTGTGATGTACTGTCTCTTGGGAAGTAGATTTGCTTCACTTCTCAAAAGATTTATTTTGAAATAATATAAATCATTTTAGAGAAGTCAAGGTGAAATCATTTTTAGTCTGTGAATGTTAATTTTTGTTTTAAGATTATCAATGTTTTAGATATCAACTATGATGACTAAAATAAAATATTATGAATTGCTATCAAACAAAATGATTTTTTCACTTTAAAATCACTCTTGGCATCAGATAATTAATGATTTAAAATAGACACAAACTATTTTATCTTCAATTAAATTGTGATGACAAAAATAAAGAAACATAGGATTATTTGATGGAGCATAGAGTTATGATAAATTCTAACAGGTATACTTTTACTTTACCTTAATAAGTAATAAAAAGCGAAAGAAACAAAACTAAGAAAAACTATAAGTGTAGTCTTTTATATTTAAACTTTAAGAATTAAACAGAATTCAGAATAGTATCTAAGTCCATAGTAAATTTTTAGGTATTAGATGTGTCAAGATTTGAGATATAAAATTGAAAGTACAATAAATATATTTATATATAGGTACTTTATATACACATATAAACTCACCACACACATATAAACTCACTATACACAATCAGACCCACATTCGCAAAGTTCAGACGTAATAAAAATGCCAAATATCTAGCATAGACTTATTTACTAAACACTAGCCATTTAATTTCATCCTCACCACCATACCTCAGCGTATGCAGTGTTTTACCGATTTAACAAATGAGTACTGAGATTTGTTGGTTATATAACTTGCAAAATTTTGTAAGTGCCAGAGGTTGTATTTCAATCCTGTTGTTGCTGTTTAGTTGCTAAACCACATCCAACTTTTTTGTTACCCCATGGACTGTAGCCCACCAAGCTCCTCTGTCTGTGGGATTTCCCAGGCAAGAATACTGGAGTGGACTGCCATTTCCTTCTTCAGGGGATCTTTCTAACCAGTGGATCAAACTCAAGTCCCCTACATTGGCAGGATATTCTTTATCACTGAACCACCTGGGAAGACAATGCCCTCTTTTTAAAAATTTTTAAAAATTGCAGCACATGTTTGCTGTATGAAAACACAAAGGTATAAATGGAAAACTATGAGACAGAAATTACAATAGCATAAACTAGTATGATTAATAAAGGCTTTTATCCAAGTGTATTTCCCTCACAAAGAGACAGAAAAAATATTTCTCTCAAAAGAGAAACATTTGATACATTTTCCCCGTGTGTAATCTTTGGTGTGCTTTATAATGAATTTTTAAAAGAGGAATGTCTATTTAGTTCTTTGGCCCATTTTTTGATTGGGCCATTTATTTTTCTGGAATTGAGTTGCATAAGTTGCTTGTATATTTTTGAGATTAGTTGTCAGTTGTTTCATTTGCTATTATTTTCTCCCATTCAGAAGGCTGTCTTTTCACCTTGCTTATAGTTTCCTTTGTTGTGCAGAAGCTTTTAATTTTAATTAGATCCCATTTGTTTATTTTTGCTTTTATTTCCATAATTCTGGGAATAGACATTTCTCCAAGGAAGACATACGGATGGCTAACAAACACATGAAAAGATGCTCAGCATCATTCATTATTAGAGAAATGCAAATCAAAACCACAATGAGGTACCACTTCACACCAGTCAGAATGTCTGCGATCCAAAAATCTGCAAGCAATAAATGCTGGAGAGGGTGTGGAGAAAAGGGAACCCTCCTACACTGTTGGTGGGAATGCAAACTAGTACAACCACTATGGAGAACAGTGTGGAGATTCCTTAAATCATTGCAAATAGAACTGCCATATGACCCAGCAATCCCACTGCTGGGCATACACATCAAGGAAACCAGAATTGAAAGAGACACATGTACCCCAATGTTCATCACAGCACTGTTTATAATAGCCAGGACATGGAAACAACCTAGATGTCCATCAGCAGATGAAAGGATAAGAAAGCTGTAGTACATATACACAATGGAGTATTACTCAGCCATTAAAAACAATACATTTGAATCAGTTCTGATGAGATGGATGAAACTGGAGCCGATTATGCAGAGTGAAGTAAGCCAGAAAGAAAAAACACCAATACAGTATACTAACACATATATATGGAATTTAGAAAGATGGCAATGATGACCCTGTATGCAAGACAGCAAAAAAGACACAGATGTGTATAGCGGACTTTTGGACTCAGAGGGAGAGGGAGAGGGAGAGGGAGAGGGTGGGATGATTTGGGAGAATGGCATTGAAACATGTATAATATCATGTAAGAATCGAATCACCAGTCTGTCTGATGCAGGATACAGCATGCTTGGGGCTGGTGCACGGGGATGACCCAGAGGGATGTTGTGGGGAGGGAGTTGGGAGGGGGGGTTCATGTTTGGGATAGCATGTACACCCGTGGTGGATTCATGTCAATGTATGGCAAAACCAATACAGTATTATAAAGTAAAATAAAGTAAAAATAAAAAGTTAAAAAAATAAAATAAAAAATAAAAGGCATGTTCATACCATGTAAGTATAACTGTTATAACCTCTAAACTTTTACAATTCTCGAGTATTCTTTGTAGGACTCATCTAAGTGCTTTCCAGTAGATTATTTCATGATCAATCTGATTTTAACAATGAAACTGAGATAATATGTAAACGTGTAGAAAATAAGAAATTGAATCTAATGGTTGAGGGTTACATAGGGAAATCGATAAAAATGATTCAATTGTTAAAAATCAATGTAACAAATTCAATTAAATTGTTTAACAGATTTAGTGAGAATTACATGATATGCCATAAAATACAACATCAAACTTAATTTTTTAGTATATGGCCAAAGTTGTGCAGCCATGCACTCCTCCAGATCCAGGGGATATTTCTATCTTTTTAGATATATCTATTTTGGATTATATTAATAGAAATATACATTATTTTTATATGAATAGAATTATGCATTATTGCCATTTTATAAGTAAAAATGCTATTGTATATATAAACCACACACATATTTGTCAATTGATATACATTTAGTCTTTTCCCATATTTTAGCTAAACTGAATAATGCTACTTTGAATGTTTATTACAGCTCTTCATATGGTATGGTGCTTTCATTTCTCTTAGGTACATACCTGGAAGTTGGAATACTTAGTCATATGGTAATACTATGCTTAAAGTTTGAGAAAATAACAAACACTTTTCCAAAGTTTCACATTCCCATTAGAAAAGTGTAAGTATTCAAATTATTTGACACCTTGTCAATACTTCTTATTGTTTGCCTTTTGAACTAGTGTCATCCTGAAGTGAAGTTGCTCAGTCATGTCCGACTCTTTATGACCCCACGGACTGTAACCTACAAGGCTCCTCTGTCCATGGAATTTTCCAGGCAAGAGTACTGGAGTGAGTTGCCATTTCCTTCTCCAGAGGATCTCCCCACTCAGGGATCGAACCCGGGTCTCCCACATTAAAGGCAGATGCTTTACCATCTGAGCCACCAGGGAAACCTCAGTGTCTTCCTAGAAGATATGAAATGCCATCTCATAGTTTGGTTTGCATTTCCTTAATAAGTAGTGATGCCTAGATGTCCATCAGCAGATGAATGGATAAGAAAGCTGTGGTACATATACACAATGAAGTATTACTCAGCCATTAAAAAGAATACATTTGAATCAGTTCTGATGAGGTGGATGAAACTGGAGCCGATTATACAGAGTGAAGTAAGCCAGAAAGAAAATCACCAATACAGTATATTAACACGTATATATGGAACTTAGAAAGATGATAATGATAACCCTGTATGTGAGACAGCAAAAGAGACACAGATATATCTATCAAACAGTCTTTTGGACTCTGTGGGAGAGGGCGAGGGTGGGATGATTTGGGAGAATGGCATTGGAACATGTATAATATCATGTAGGAGGTGAATCGCCAGTCTAGGTTCTATGCAGGATACAGGATGCTTGGGGCTGGTGCACTGGGATGACCCAGAGGGATGATATGGGGAGGGAGGTGGGAGAGGGGTTCAGGATTGGGAACACATGTACACTCATGGTGGATTCATGTTGATGTATGGCAAAACCGATACAATATTGTAAAGTAAAATAATAATAATAATAAAATTAAATTTAAAAAATTAAGTAGTGATGCTGAACATCTTTGTCATGTACTGATTGATCATTTGTATATTTTTGATGGAGAAATATTTATACAGACACTTTATCCATTTTTAAAATGTCATTTGTATTTTTATTATTGAGTTTAATAATTACTCAACTACACCCTCATAAGCATAAAACTCCAGATTATGTAAATCCAGTAGTCATTTAATATATTTCCTTCTATTCTGGTTGGGAAGTCTTTTCCATTCTGATAAGACATTTCACGCAAACCTAAGGTTTTGAAACTTCAAGGAGGTTATTTTGCTTTAAACTTTGACAGTTGTGTCATATCTAAGAAAACATTGCCTAACTAGATATAATGAAGATTCACTCTTGTGTTTTCTTCTAAGAGTTTTAAAGTATTAATAATTTCATTTACTTCTATAATGCATTTGAGTTAATTTTGTGCATGATTTATAGAAAGAATCCAACCTCATTATTTTGCATCTGGAAACTCAGTTTTTCCAGTAATATTTGTAGAAAAGACTTTTTCCCTCATTTTGCGCTTTGCTTTGGAATCAATTGACCATACATGTAAGGGTTTATTTTTAAACTCTCAACTCTATTTCATTGACCTATGTGTCTACCACATGCCAATATCATGATTCCTTGATTGCTGTAGCTTTGTAGTAAATTTTCAAATCAGGAAATGTGAGTCTTCCACATTTGTTTTTTTTTTTCTATTTTAAGATTTTAAGATTGTTTGGCTTACTATGAATTTTCTGTTTTCCTATGTGAAATTTAGGATCATTTTATCAATTTCTGAAAGAAATATTGTAGGCATTTTGAAATGACTAAGTTCGAATCTGTATGTCATTTGAGGAAGTGTTGTTATATAAATAATATTGGATTCTGATCATCTGACTATATAAAGAGATAAACCTCATTAGATTTAATAAGAATTCTGTAAGGTACATAGATATAAAATAGGTGCCGCCTAGCAGGCTTCCCTGATAGCTCAGTTGGTAAAGAATCTGCCTGCAATGCAGGAGACCCCCTGTTTGATTCCTGGCTTGGGAAGATCTGCTGGAGAAGGGATAGGCCACCCATTCCAGTATTCTTGGGCTTCCCTTGTGGCTCAGCTGGTAGAAGAATCTGCCTGCAATGTGGGAAACCTGGGTTCAATCCCTGGGTTGGGAAGATCCCCTGGAAAAGGGGAAGGCTATCCACTCCAGTATTCTGGCCTGGAGAATTGCATGTCCATGGGGTTGTAAAGAGTCAGACATGACTGAGCAACTTTCACTTTCACTTTCTGATCCATGAACATGAGGTGTTTCTCCATTTATTTAGATCTTTAATTCCTTTCAATAATGTTTTATATTTCTCCCTATATAAGTCTTGCATGACCTTTGTTAACTGAATTCCTATGTATTTTATTCTTTTTGATCTTATTGTATGGTATGTTTTTATCTAACTTCATATCTGAATTTTCATTGAGCTTTTATTAAAATTCAACTTATTATTTCATATTAATCTTGATGAACTTATTTATTAGTTTTCATAATTTTGTAAATGTATTTTTATGATGTTCTATTTATAAGAAAATGCCCTTTGAAATTTCACAGAAATCAGTTTGCTTCTGTCATTCAGTCTGGATATCTTTATGTTTAATATTTTATTGCCCTGGTTAGACACACAAATGAATGTTGGATAGAATGATTCAAATGGACATTTTTGCTTTTTGTGATCTTAGGAAAAGGTATTCAGTCTTTTATCATGAAGATTTTTGTTAGTTGTTGAATTTCATTTTATTTTTGGTAGAACAAATTCCGGGTACTAGATGTGATCCTTTATAATAGGATATCATTTCTTTTAAGCCCCTTCAGTTGGCAGAGTAAAAAAAATTATGTGTTACATATATATTTCTATACATAAACATGTGCATTTATATTACAGATATTTCTTCCTGATCTTTGCATCTCTATATATTACTATGTGAATCATTCCAGCCACCTTCCTTGTTTATATAAACCCAGTAATAAACATGGGTCCCACAAGCTGCCATCCTTTACTGTGTTTAATTGAGGTACAGATGTATAGTAGTGTTGACATACTCCAGTGTGAAATAGTATTGTCAATGAGAGGACAGTTCTTTTGTGCAGATTCTTTTCACTTTCATTCTTGCAAGTGCCTATTATTTCTAAAGTTCAGCAACCTATCCCTATACCACCTTCAATGTGATTGTTTCATTCATTTATAATGTATTTAGATTCACATGTCAAAACTGCAATCCATCCTGCTATCCCCTGATGATGCAAATATATTTAAAAATTTTTATATATAAGGCTCTATTTAATAACTGAACGCTTGTAAAGTGCCATAAATGCATTGTAATAGGTAATAAATAAATAATTTCATCTATCCACCATTTTAATAACACATTTAATAGTTTCACTATCCTAAGCAAAACAAAGACCAATGCTTCACCTATGAGACGCTCTCCTGTTATAAATTCAAAAACCTTGGCAATTACTAACTGTTTCAATATTTCTATAGTTTGCCTTTTCCAGCAAGACATATAATTGACATTATACAGTATATAGCTTTTTGAGAAGTTTTACATAAAATGTTGAGGGGAAAGTACAGAGTTCCTGTGTCCCCTCTCATGTTCCCACTACTCCGATTTCTCTCAATATCACTGTTTCACTTTGGTGTATTTCCTTTGCTACCATTAATGAACTCATATTTATATATTATCATTAGCAAAAATACATGTATGGGATCACTCTCTGTTTTGGGTTTTGACAAATGACAAGTATCCACCATTGCTGTTGTTGTTATTTTTCAGTTGCTCATTCATATCCTACTCTTTGCAACTCCATGGACTGCAGTACACCAGGCTTCCCTATCCTCAACCATCTCCCGGAGCTTTCTCAAATTCATGTCCATTGATTCAGTGGTGCCATCTAACCATCTCATCCTCTGTCATCCCCTTCTCTTCCTGCCTTCAATCTTTCCCAGCATCAGGGTCTTTTCTAATGAGTCAGCTCTTCTAATCAGGTGACCAAATATTGGAGCTTAAGCTTTAGCATCAGGCCTTCCAATGAATATTCGGGGTTGATTTCCTTTAGTATTGACTGGTTGGATTTCCTTGCAGTCTAAGGAACTCTCAAGAGTCTTCTCTGATACCACAGTTCAAAAGCATCCATTCTTTGGCACTCAGCCTTCTTTATGTTTTGACTCTCACATGACTACTGGAAAAACTATAGTTTTGACTACACAGACTTTTGTTGGCAAAGTAATGTGTCTGCTTTTAAATATGCTGTCTAGGTTTGTCTCTAGGACTGCAAGGAAATCCAGCCAGTTAATCCTAAATGATATCAACCCTGAGTATTCTTTGGAAGGCCTAATGCTAAAGCTGAAGCTCCAATACTTTGACAACCTGATACGATGAGCCGAGTCATTATAAAAGACCCTGATTCAGGGAAAGATTGAAGGCAGGAATAAAAGGGAATGACAGAAGATGAGATGGTTGGATGGCATTACTGACTCAATGGACTTGAGTTTCAGCAAGCTCCAGGAGGTGAAGGATAGGGAAGCCTGGTGTGTTGCAGTCCATCGGGTTACAGAGTCTGACATGACTGAGCTACTGAACAAAAACAAGGTTTGTCATAGCTTTTCTCTCCACCATTATAGGGTAATAAAGAATTTTTTCACTGATTGCATTTTTCCCCTCTTTTAATTCATATTTTTGGTGATGATATTTTATTTTCTAGGGTTTTCCTTGTGACTCAGCTGATAAAGAATCTACCTGCAATGTGGGAGACCTAGGTTCGATCCCTGGGTTGGGAAGATCACCTGGAGAAGGGAAAGGCTACCCACTCCAATATTCTGGCCTGGAGAATTCTAAGAACTATGTAGTTCATAAGGTCGCAAAGAGTCGGACATGATTGAACAACTTCTACTTTCACTTTTATTTTCTAATAGTCCTTTTCCCCAGTTAGGGATCACCAAGTCTTCATTTATTGAATTCTCAAAGTGCTTAACATTCCAATCTAAATGAAATTTACACTTAACGGGGGGTTGACTGAATATAACATTTTGGTCTCTTTCTTTGGCTCAAATTTTATAGATATCTGTTCAACAGTACATCATGATACTTGTTCATTTAGTTGGCTTAGACCTTTAGTTGCTTTTGAGATATAAAATGCCCTTATAATTTCAAGAACCATTGGCTTTCTTATTGAAAGTGAAAGTGTAAGTGAAAGATGCTCAGTCATGGATACAGTCCATGGAATGCTCCAGGCCATAATACTGGAGTAGGTAATCATTCCCTTCTCTAGGGGACTTTCCCAACCCAAGGATCAGATCAAAACCAGGTCTCCCACACTGCAGGTGGATTCTTTACCAGCTGAGCTACAGGGATGCCCCAAAAAGAAAGTCCTCCAAGCCAGATAGATCTTTACTTGCAGACCTTTCTCTGAATAAGAATCTTTCTTAAAGATTCTATGCAAATCAGGTTTATATAAAGCCAGTTGCCAGGCTTGAAGTCATAGTATGAAACATAGCACAACTTTTGCCCCAGATATCAGCTTCCTCAAAAACGTCTTATTTTCACCCAAATCTCTAACTCATTTTATGTAAAGAGAATGCATTATCATTTTTAATAGGATGCACTTTTTATCTGTGCTCTAAGCAGGATAGAAAATGTTAGAGTCAACTGGCAACTTTTGTTTTCTGTGTGTAGATCTTGGTAATACCTATTTTTACATGGCTGTTTCTCATGTCTGGCCCCTTCTAACCCATTGATTATGAGCCCAAATCTCTCCTGAAATTAATAGAGCATATTGGCCATCACTAACACTGAGCACCGTGTACCATCTGGATAGAATCTAGCATTCTCAGATACCCTCATTTGTCCATTCTTACATCAGCTTTTGCTCTAATGAATTAGCTAATTAAAATAAATTTATTCATCTAAAAATCTACACAAAAGTTTTAAAAATCATGTGATTAATGTTTTTCTACTTTTCACCAAGATTAATCAACTGTTCACATTTTTTCTCATCAGTTTTATGCCTCATGAAATGCATTTTTTGTACTGCTTTCTGTGTGTTGCTTTGTTTAGCTTGGCTTCTGTTTGGTTTATTTGCTTTGCTTTATTTCTTAACAGATTGTTGAACTAAAATCCCTAAGTTTTAAGGCAGTATTAAAGTCTTGGTAACACATTTTTTGAATCAGGGAGGTCTTCTCTCTTTCTTCTCAGACTGTTAGATTTCTTTTGCCTATTACTTCCATTTTAAAGCATGCTGCCTTACCTTGGGATGCTATAACAATTTACCATAGACTGGATGACTGAAACAACTAACAACTATTTCTCACAGTTCTAGAGACAGAGAAATACAACATAAGTTGCTGCAAGATTGAGTGTCTGGTAAGAGCCCTTTTTCTGGTTTATAGAAGGATCTCTTCTCCTTGTATCTTCAGATGGAGAGGAGGGAGAGGTTGAAGACACAAAGCACAGAGGACTCTTAAGGCCAGGAATATTCTCTGTCTGATACCATAATCTTTAATAAATGCCATCTGACATTTATCTAAACCCATGGAATGTACCACACCACACTATGAATGAACCCTGATGTAAACTATGGACCTTGGGTGATTGTGTTGTGTCAGTAAAGGTTCATCAGTTGCAACAAATATGCCTCTTTGGTTGGGGATATTGACACCAGTAAAGGCTATACATGTGTGGGGTTGCAGGATATATTGAAAATCTTTGTATGTTCCTCTCAATTTTACTGGAAATCTAAAACAACTCTTATAAAGTAAAATCTTAGTTTAAAAAAGTTAGATTGGGGCCAAACATCTGAATTAGAAGAGGCGCTCCCCTTCTCAGCTTGGCACTTAAATTCTGTAAGGCATAGTACTCTTATTTTTTCCCGTTGCATGATTACATTGAGGACAATGTGGTAAAAGTGAGGACACCAACGATGGAAGGAGCCTTAGTCATGGAAGGGCTATGCTGGCAGAAATGGATAATTGTAACAACTTGCAGTGAATCTTATGTTGAGAGAAACAAGTGTTCAGGATGCTTTATCATTATATTAATGGTGTTTCCTCCATCATTTTTACTTCCATGACACACGGCAAGGGGCAGAGAACGAAACTATAAAGGGAGAAGTAGTAGGCTATCTAAAGACATCTCAGTTCAGTCGCTCAGTTGTGTCCGACTCTGCGACCCCATGAATTGCAACATGCCAGACCTCCCTGTCCATCACCAACTCTCGGAGTTCACTCAAACTCACGTCCATCGAGACATCTAAGGGAATCTAAAAGGGACAATTAACTATGTAATAATTTATACCCTTTAATTCTGCCTTATCAGTATCATATGCCACTTATTCATACCACTAATTCATTCATAATTTTATAATGTTATCAATAACACCAAATGTATTTTTTCCATATGGAGATGGTTAATGGCTATTCACAGTTACTGTGGATCACAGTGACAGCCATATAAAAGTACCATCTGTGTGTTTGTTAGTAACTGCTATCTTCAAGAATGCTTTAGTTTCACATATTAGTAAATTTCACTTTAATAAGAAAGATATAATTTGAATCAATAAGAATTAGTTTCCCAGTTCCTGCAAGATGTTTTTTAATATAAATTTATTTATTTTAATTGGAGGTTAATTACTTTACAGTATTGTATTGGTTTTCCCATACATCAACATGAATCTGTCACAGAATACCAAGAAACAATTCCCTACTTCGGCTGCCACAACCCGGTGAGAAGTGGAGCTTTTTTAACAGTATCTGTGGAGATTGCTGCATGTTTTATAACATCCTTAGTGTATAAGAAACTTACTAGGATGACAAAAAAGACAGAGGTGATAATCAAATTTCTATAAAACGAGGACACCAGCAGTAACTGGACAAAAGTGTCTAAAATACCTTTAAGACTACTTAGTAAATTTCATCTCTGTTTTTCTATATGAATGAGATTTAAGAAACTCTGTATCTTATGTATCAACATTATCATGGATATACTCATGTTTCTCAACCAAGAAAGACTGATTCCTAAAGACCTTCTCATTTTCAAAACAAGTCCTAGGAACTTAGTATTAATTGGCCCTTTTTATGATTGCAAGTGTGTTATAGCATGATTGTTGCACCCACAAAATTAATATATTTGGCTTTGTGGAGGACCCAACCCAAAACACAGAGTATGGTTCATGGAATAAGAGAAGTACTCTAAACAGAGCAATTACCCTTAGAAGTGATAAACTACCTTAATCTTTGAACATAGGATGTGTTCTCTTGAACCAGGGAATATTGAGATTATCAGCTAATGTGCCTACCAGCATGTAATTTTTGCTCTTTTATTAAAACTACATCAAGCTCCTTGTAAGGAACTATTTCTGCACAAGTAGTCCTACATGTATCAGATCAGGTTTCCCTTAGCTCTTAATAGGCATTAAATGCTTTGTAATGGTGAACAAAGCTAGTGGAGGTGATGGAATTCCAGTTGAGCTGTTCCAAATCCTGAAAGATGATGCTGTGAAAGTGCTAAACTCAATATGCCAGTAAATTTGGAAAACTCAGCAGTGGCCACAGGACTGGAAAAGGTCAGTTTTCATTCCAATTCCAAGAAAAGGCAATGCAAAAGAATGTTCAAACTACCACACAATGGCACTCATCTCACACACTAGTAAAGTAATGCTCAAAATTCTCCAAACCAGGCTTCAGCAACATGTGAACCGTGAACTTCCTGATGTTCAAGCTGGTTTTAGAACAGGCAAAGGAATAAGAGATCAAATCGCCAACATCTGCTGGATCATGGAAAAAGCAAGAGAGTTCCAGAAAAACATCTATTTCTGCTTTATTGACTATGCCAAAGCCTTTAACTGTGTGAATCACAATCAACTGTGGAAAATTCTGAAAGAGATGGGAATACCAGACCACCTGACCTGCCTCTTGAGAAATGTGTATGCAGGTCAGAAAGCAACAGTTAGAACTGGACATGGAACAACAGACTGGTTCCAAATAGGAAAAGGAGTATGTCAAGGCTGTATATTGTCACCCTGCTTATTTAACTTCTATGCAGAGTACATAATGAGAAACGCTGGACTGGAAGAAACACAAGCTGGAATCAAGATTTCTGGGAGAAATATCAAGAACCTCAGACATGCAGATGACACCACCCTTATGGCAGAAAGTGAAGAGAAGCTAAAAAGCCTCTTGATGAAACTGAAAGAGAGTGGAAAAGTTGGCTAAAGCTCAACATTCAGAAAACAAAGATCATGGCATCTGGTCCCATCACTTCATGGGAAATAGATGGGGAAACAGTGGAATCAGTGTCAGAGTTTATTTTTTGGGGCTCCAAAATCACTGCAGATGGTGACTGCAGCCATGAAATTAAAAGATGCTTACTCCTTGGAAGAAAAGTTATGACCAACATAGATAGTATATTCAAAAGCAGAGACATTACTTTGCTGACTAAGGTCCGTCTAGTCAAGGCTATGATTTTTCCTGTGGTCATGTATGGATGTGAGAGATGGACTGTGAAGAAGGCTGAGCACCGAAGAATTGATGCTTTTGAACTGTGGTGTTGGAGAATACTCTTGAGAGTCCCTTGGACTGCGAGGAGATCCAACCAGTCCATTCTGAAGGAGATCAACCGGGGGATTTCTTTGGAAAGAATGATGCTAAAGCTGAAACTCCAGTACTTTGGCCACCTCATGGGAAGATTTGACTCATTGGAAAAGACTCTGATGCTGGGAGGGATTGGGAGCAGGAGAAGAAGGGGACCACTGAGGATGAGACGGCTGGATGGCATCACTGACTCAATGGACGTGAGTCTGAGTGAACTCCGGGAGTTGTTGATGGACAGGGAGGCCTGGCATCCTGCGATTCATGGGGTCACAAAGAGTCGGACACGACTGAAGGACTGAACTGAACTGAATGGTGGTGTTGGATGAGACTGTCAAGAGTCACTTGAACTGCAAAGAGATCAAACCAGACAATCCTAAAGGAAAGCAACCCTGGATATTCATTGGAGTGACTGATGCTGAAACTGAAGCTGAAGCTCTGATACTTTGACCACCTGATGCAAAGAGCATCATTGGAAAAGACCCCGATGCTGGGAAAGATTGAAGGCTGGTGGAGAAGGAGGGGACAGAGGATGAAATGGTTGGATGGCATCACTGATTAAATGGACATGAGTTTGAGCAAACCCCGGGAGATAGCAAAGGACAGGGAAGCCTGGCGTGCTGTCCAAGGGGTCACAAAGAATTGGACATGGCTGAGCCACTGAGCAACAACAACACATTCAAATTGAACCACTCACAGAATTTCCTTCTTTGGCCAATAAGTACTGATTGAGACAGGTTCTTGTTCCAAGTAGATTAGAGCATCTTGAAATGTGCTGTATTATGAGGTATTCTCATCCTCCCTGTAATGATAATGTAAAACCTGAACCTATTTCTGGACTTTTGTTTCCACTTGGAAAGGAACCACCAGAAAATGAAGCAAACTCAAAGCAAAATGTGACATTAAAAACTGGAGAAAAAGAGACTCTTGATGATAATATTCAAGCATTTAAAGTTTGACTTTTCCTTTGATTCTCTTTTTCTCTGAACCACTAAGTTTGCATTTCCCTTCAAGGTCATTTGAGTTTAATATTTTGTCTCCGGAAACTGAGTCTTGATTAACACTGAGGGAAAAGAGGAAGATTGTGATCACTAAAGAGCCTCTTGATGAAAGTGAAAGAGGAGAGTGAGAAACTTGGGTTAAAGCTCAACATTCAGAAAATGAAGATCATGGCATCCGGTCCCATCACATCATGGGAAAGAGATGGGGAAACAGTGGAAACAGTGTCAGATTTTATTTTTTTGGGCTCCAAAATCACTGCAGATGGTGATTGCAGCCATGCAATTAAAATACGCTTACTCCTTGAAAGAAAAGTTATGACCAACATAGATAGTATATTCAAAAGCAGATACATTACTTTGCTGACTAAGGTCTGTCTAGTCAAGGCTATGGTTTTTCCTGTGGTCATGTATGGATGTGAGAGTTGGATTGTGAAGAGGGCTGAGCGCTGAAGAATTGATGCTTTTGAACTGTGGTGTTGGAAAAGACTCTTGAGAATCCCTTGGACTTCAAGGAGATCCAACCAGTCCATTCTGAAGGAGATCAACCCAGGGATTTCTTTGGAAGGAATGATGCTGAAGCTGAAACTCCAGTACTTTGGCCACCTCATGCGAAGAGTTGACTCATTGGAAAAGACTCTGATGCTGGTAGGGATTGAGAGCAGGAGGAGAAGTGGACGACCGAGGATGAGATGGCTGGATGGCATCACAGACTCCACGGACATGAGTCTGAGAGAACTCCAGGAGTTGGTGATGGACAGGGAGACCTGGTGTGCTGCGATTCATGGTGTCACAAAGAGTCGGACATGACTGAGTGAGTGAACTGAACTGAACTAAATTTGATCAGATTTTCAAATGATAAACTGAAACTTTACTGGATGACCATTTTTTTGATACATTTATTTTTGACTGCACTGGGTCTTCATTTCTTTGCATGGACTTTCTCTAGTGTGGCAAGTGGGAGGCTATTCTTCATTGTGCACAGGCTTCTCACTGCAGCACCTTGTCTTGTTGAGGAGCACAGGCTCTAGGAGCATGGGCTTCAGTGTTTGCAGCACATAGGCTCAGTAGTTGCAACTCATAGGCCCTCGGACACGGGCTCAGTAACTGTGGTGCACAGGATTACTTGCTCTACAGCATGTGAGATCCTCTTGTACCAAGGATAGAACCCATGTATCCGGCATTGGCAGGTGGATTCTTATCCACTGTGCTACCAGGGAAGTCCCACCAGGTTTTTATTTGAATAAGCAAGTGAAGTAGGAAGTTCCTCTGCAGTTACATCATGGTTCAAAAGAATCACTACTAATTAGATCATCAACCCTATCCCGTAGAATGGGAAATGGGAAATGATAATACTATTTTCTCTGAAAACAGGGATCACAGATTATATTTGGATTGGAAGTATGTAAGCAAAATGAGATTAGTACAACTTGCCTCTTCTTTGGCCATGATACTTTAAGTATTAAGCTACTTCTTAAGAGGACTGGAAGTATCTCCACTTGGCATACACTTAAAACTATCATGCCCTTTTATAAATTATTCTGACTCAAATATTCCTCTAGTGCTATATGAAAGAGCAGTATATGCGGCACTTCCCTGGGCTTCCCTAGTGTCTCAGATGGTAAAGAATCTGTGTGCAATGCAAGAGACCTAGGTTCAATCCCTGGGTTGGGAAGATCTTCTGTAGAAGGGAATGGCTACCCCTTCCCTTGCCTGGAAAACCCCATGTACAAAGGAGCCTGGCAGGCTAGAGTTCATGGAGTTGCAAAGAGTCAGACACTACTGAGTGTCAAACACACACACACAACACTAGATTTCTTGATAATGCATTTAGCACAGATTTTATTATGCCTTCTACCTAAATTAGTTTACCTCCACTTAGACAAGCTTATACAGTATCAAGTCACCTAAAATTTCTGCTATATATGATATAAGAATGCCTTGTATAAATATTAGACATTTTTTCAAGACTAGCAAAACTTTACCAGTTTGCATTTTGAAAAGAAATATACTAGAAAAAAAAAGGAAAAAATAAATAGACATGAATTCCAAGACTGTAATTCACTGAATTTTTGAAATTGTGAGGATCACATGTCTATTGAGGCAAAAAGAGTAAGATTTTTCTTTAATATTGAGAATAATGCTATATAAATAGGAGATAATTACCATTCTTTTATATTTTTTAAAAATCGTGGTGTAGCATAATAAAATTATTTTGACAGGTTCAATGCCAAAATGTGAAATTTCTACTAAAGCTATTTTCCCTTTAAAGAAGTATGAGTGTGATTCAGAAGTGATTATATTAATTAATAAATGCCACATTCTACTGTGCAAAATGCTTGTTTATCATCCATTCTTATGGATCCACTAACCTTTCATGTAATTGATCTTTCTGTAATTTATATTTCATAATAATACATGTAAAATATTTAATTGTACCACTGAGCATGAAGAACTTTACCAATCCTGGTATAGGCATAATAGATATTTAGAACAAATGATTTTGTAATTGTTTTCCTCTGCAATGAACTGCCTAAGTTATTGCTCTCATCATTTTTTTGTGAGTCAGAATTTATCAGTGACAAAAGAATTTCTGATTTAAAGGGGGGAAAAAAAGCAAATATGAGATAATTAAACTAAGGAAGAATATTAAAATGTTTGGCTAGTTTCTAATTCAGTGGAGATAAATATGATCTCTGGAGATGTTCAGTATGATCTAATACTGCAACCTTCTGCCCAAAGTGCAACATTGCAGTAACAGCCCTGCCAAATGTTCAGTGTTTTCATTTATGCTTAATAATATTGATCAAAATATCCCTTACAATGGTACTCAGAAATGCACAAATATAATGCTTCAATTTAAAAGCCAAATGACATTTTCAATGGCAACTCTTTTGGCAAATAACTGAAAATTCTGGGGGGGAAATGCAAAAAAAAAATTTTCTTGTATATTAGAGTACAGTTGATGAATATGAATTCATGTTTTGATGCTGCTGCTGCTGGTAAGTCACTTCAGTCGTGTCTGACTCTGTGCAAACTCATAGATGGCAGCCCACCAGGCTCCCCTGTCCCTGGGATTCTCCAGGCAAGAACACTGGAGTGGGTTGCCATTTCCTTCTCCAATGCATGAAAGTGAAAAGTGAAAGTGAAGTTGCTCAGTAGTGTCCAACTCTTAGCCACCCCATGGACTACCGCCTACCAGGCTCCTCCGTCCATGAGATTTTCCAGGCAAGAGTCCTGGAGTGGGTTGCCATTGCCTTCTTCAGTTTTGATGCTACATACTTTAAAATAGACAGATTTAACATATATTTAGGGACTTCCCAGTTGGCTCTGTGGTAAAGAATCTGCCTGCCAATCCAGGAGACACAAGAGAAGTGGGTTTGATACCTGGGTCAGGAAGATCCTCTGGAGTAGAAAATGGCAACCCACTTTGGTATTCTTGTTTGGATAATTCCATGACCAGAGGAGCCTGGCAGGCTGCAGTCCATGAAGTCACAAAAAGTCAGACATGACTAAGCACACACACAAAACAGCAACAACAGAAACTTACATTAATCTTACTCAATTCACTGACTCCTAAATTAGAGATAGAATATCATATTAGGTTGGCCAAAAGTTTCCTTTGGGTTTCCATAAGCTGTTGCATGAAAATCCAAATGAAGTTTTTAGGATCTTTGTGAATGCATGCAGATAAGGCAATTTCTTTGATAACTTCAGATATCAAAAGGAAGGATTAGACTACTTACAGTTCCTGAAGAAGTTGGGCTTGGAGTAGCATAATTTAGAACTCAGGATAAACATTTCTTCACCTACTCATGTAAGGAGTGTGTGGATCTGAAAACAAGTAGATAGAAAGGGAAGATGAAAAAGAAACTAGTCAGGACATCCTCATAATTATCATGGCAGTGCACACATAGGCCACCATATTTCCCCAATCATAAAGAAACAACTAAATTATGTACAATGGAGTATTTCTTTCACTTTCTTCTTCAAAATGTGCAGCCCTGAATAGTAATTAAACATAGTTTCTAGAAATTACAATGTAAGGAGAAATGCACAGCTTATGTAGTAGGCAAAATTTTAGAAATGATTTTAATAACACTCATCCTTGTATAAGTTTTAACCTCATTGATTGGGGATGGAACCTGTGAATATGATCAGCATCATCCCTGTGATTATGAAGAATTATGAGGCAGAGAGAGGTTGTTGTTGTTCCGTTGTTACATTGTATCTGACTTTTTGTGACTCCATGGACTGTAGCCCACCCAGGTCCTCTGTCCATGAAATTTCCCAGGCAACAATACTGGAATGGGTTGCCATTTCCTTCTCCAGGGTATCTTCCCAGTCTAAAGATCGAACCTGCATCTCTTGCATTGGCAGGCAGATGCTTTACCACTAAACCACTTGGGAAGCCCATCTCTACTTACATAATTCAATTACACTATATTAATATCAGTCTCAGAAAACTATATTTATTCACCTTCCAGTATCTTTTATTTTTTTATAACTGATTAACCATCAGATTAGGATTTGCTTGCCATTCTAATCAGCAGATTTTTCCTCCTTCTTGGAGGTTTAGTCTAGCACTCTCCTAATGTGTCCCTTGTCATCTGGAAGGTAGTGTTTTTAGAACATTTGTTTCATTATACTGCAGCTGTTAGCTTACTCTCATCATCCCTCCCAACCTGCAAAAATCCATGCATTTCCACACCCTGAGCAATTCACACAGTGAATTGTGCATGGTAAAAATATAATGTCTTTTATTTCTATTTTTTAAATTGAAGTCTAATTGATATGCAATACTATATTAGTTCCAGGTGTATAACCTAGGGTTCAATATATTTATAAAGTATATGTTATATAGAATTAATACAAAATAATGGCTATATTTCCCTGTGATGTACAATGTATTCTTATTGATTATTTATTTTTGGCTGGGTTGGATCTTATTTGCTGTGCAGGCTTTTCTGCACCATGCCAAGCTTCCCTGTCCTTCACTGTCTCCCAGAGTGTGCTCAAATTCATATCCATTGAGTCAGAGAGATTATCTGGGTGGAATTAATTAAATCATATGAGTCCTGTATAAGCAGAAAGTTTTCTCTAGAGAGTGGCAGAAAGAGAAATCATAGAGCATAAGAATGGTTCAAGACAACACTGATGGCTTTGAAGATAGAGGGGAGGGTTCACATTGACCTAGATGATATTAACAATATTTCCTTCAATTTGACTAAATTTTAGAGAGTTTTTTTCTTTTCTTTTCTTTTTTTTTAATATATAGGTCCCTGACCTTTAAAATAAGAGCACTAATTTTAGAAAACTTGTAATTACAAATTCTTCCTCTGCCCTTTTTGAGATATAAGTGTTTCACAACTCAGAAATGTTTTCCTCAAGGACCTACCAGTCATCCCTTCTAAATGTAGTCATCTAAGCAGATATCCAAAAAAGGAAAAATGGAAGATAAGAACCTCTACCTCCCAGTTTCTGTGGGAGGTGGGAGCCTCACTTGAATAAGCAGCAATTGCAAAATACTCCTCCCACTGGATTTCCCTGTCTCAGTGGTAAAGAATTCTCCTGCCAATGCAGGAGACTTGGAAGGTTCCCTAGGGGAGGAAATGGCAACTCACCCCAGCATTTTTGCCTGGGAAACCCCATGGATAGAGGAGCCTGGTGGGCTACAGTCCATGTGGTTGCAAGAGTTGGACAGACGGAGTGACTGAACAGTAACAGCAACAGCTTCTCCCTTAACCTTAACCAGTACTTTTCCATTAGCTCACCAAAGTCTTTCAAAATCTTCGTTGCTTTTGTTAAAGCAGAAATTAATTCAAGATCTTTCCTGTATTGAAGCCATCTCTTTTCTCCTACTGCAATCATCTTGAAAATTCTTCTTTGCATGTTTAACTGATAATATACATTTTTTTTTTCTTTTACAGCATGCAAGGGCTAAAGAATGGTATCTAGGAGCTGGGATAGATGTCCTGCCGATAGCCAACCAGCAAATGAGGACCTCAGTCTTTTAGGGACAAGGAGCTAAATTATATCAAATCCAAATTAGCTTGAAGGGAGTCCTTCTCTAGAGAATCAAGAAAAGAGCTCAACTATGCTTACATTTTGATTTTGGTCCTGTGAGACCCTAACTGAGAACACAACTGAGTCAACCTAAATGTCCAACCTACAACATTATATAAGCTACTATATTTGTGGCAATTTATTATGGGTCAATAGAAAATAAATACACTTCCCTTGAACCTAAGATAATTTTAAACTTCCTAGTTTAAATATGTAGTATATTATAGAGAATCACAACCTGAATATAATTCTGGCCATGCTCTCAATGGCATGGCCTTTTTTATAGCTATGTTCGATGATGCAAATAGATTTTTTAGTGTTTTTTTTTTCTTTTAATCTAAAACCACATACTTGAATGTAAAACAAAACAAAATTCTGTCATTTCTAAATGTCATCTTTTTTCAGCCAATCTGTTCATCAGTATTTACCAGTGTACACAATAAACAGCAGTTTAATAACCTACATTATATTAAAAACAATGTTTAATTCTGTTTTAACATTCCTCACATTGGTAAAAATGTATGTGAAAAGGTTATTTAATTATGAATATGGCATAATATAAGTAAATACTGGAGCTTATTTCTATGCAGTAGGGTAATAATTTTAAGAATATTTAAAAGTTAGACTTTGGGGATGCCTTGGTGGGTCAGTGGTAAAAAATCCATCTTCAGTGCAGAAGACACAGTTTCAATCCCTGGGTTGGGAAGATCCCCTGGAGAAGGAAATGGCATCTCACTCCAGTATTCTTGCCTGAAAAATCCCATGAAGAGAGAACCCTGGCAGGCTACAGTCTGTGGGGACACAAAAGAGTCAGACACAATTTAGAGACTAAACAGTCTAATATGAGATCATCTAAAGAAACATGAAAGTGAACGTGATCTTGGAGGGAGAGCAGTAAGCAGTCCAGAAGAGAGATCTTAGTTCCCTGCCCAGGAATTATCTGATTCCATCACTTCGTGGCTAACAGATGGGAAAACAATGGAAACAGTGAGAGACATTATTTTTTTGGGCTCCAAAATCACTGCAGATGGTGACTGCAGCCATTAAATTAAAAGACACTTGCTCTTCGGAAAAAAAAGTTATGACAACCTAGACAGCATATTAAAAACCAGAGACATTAAAATGCCAACAAACGTCCAACTAACCAAAGCTAGATTTTCCAGTAGTCATGTATGGATGTGAGAGTTGGAATATAAAGAAAGCTGAGCACTGAAGAATTGATGCTTTTGAACTGTGGTGTTGCAGAAGACTCTTGAGAGTCCCTTGGACTGCAAGGAAATCCAACCAGTCCATCCTAAAGGAGATCAGTCCTGAATATTCCTTGGAAGGACTGATATTGAAGCTGAAACTCCAATACTTGGCCACCTGATGCAAAGAACTGATTCATTTGAAAAGACTCTGATCCTGGGAAAGATTGAAGGTGGGAAGAGAAGGCGGTGAAAAAGGATGAGATGGCATCACTGAGTCAATGGACATGAGTTTGAGTAAGCTCCGGGAGTTGGTGATGGACAGGGAAGCCTGACGTACTTCAGTCCATGGGGTCGTAAAGAGTTGGACATGACTGAGTGACTGAACTGAACTGAACTGAACCTGGATAAAAACTAGAATTTCTAGCCACCCACCAGGCCAAAGGCTAGTGGCTAGGAGTAAAGTGACCCTGGTTCTTGGATCTGTTTAAGAGAAAATTTCAAGGAAGAAAAACCTGTAAAAACAGGTGTAAAGATTATTCTTAGAAATATAGCACAATGAATGGGACAGCACACAGGAAAACAGTTTATTTATCCAACTCAGAAGCAGGGCAGAGATGCACACCCAGAGAGAGAGGGTTTAGGCCTCATATCTAGAGGAAGAATGTTGTAAATTAGATTATATGTAGAAACACACACCTGAGGAGGAGTGTGGGCATCCTGAGTGAGGAGGAGCACAGTAACAAGGTGATTTACATCAGTTTTATAGGTTAGTCCTTCCGGGTCTTTGTTTACATTTGACCAATTATCTTGTTTCCTTCTTCACATATGACTGATCCACAGGCCCTCCCCAAGATACGTGTGCAAGTTTTTGCTAAGACAAACCCCACTGCACAGGCCTATTGTTTCATGTCCACCCTTATTATGGGATGGGGCCCCCTCCCTTTTTAACCCCAAAGAAACCTTTCAGCTCATGTGCATACAGGGAAGTCTTCCTTGACCTCAGACGTGGGCACCTTATCTCTTTGCTGTAGTAGAGTTCAGTCATTTTTGCCACTAGCTTTGTCCTTGAAGTGTCTGGGTGAGAACAAAGCTTGAATTTTACTTTACTCGATAAATATCAGGTTTCCAGCCCAGAGGCCCACTGTTTCCTACCTCAAAAGTAGTCACTTTGGATAATTTTTCAAAATGCATCCAAATGTACATCCTATAGGATTACCTATTTTAATTCTGACCATAATTATATCAATAAATTGTTCAGTCTTTCAATGGTTGGTGTCTGGGTTATTTCAGTTAGATTATTTCAGTCATAAAAACAATTGTGCTGTAGCTAGCGGACATTCCTATGCTTAGCATGTATTTTTGCCTAAAATGAATACAATTCATTAAGCAATCAATTAAAGTACATTAACAAAATGATTTTTTGTCATAAATATATTTAAAGTTGAATTTTTATGTCTTCATTCATGCAACAAAGAGCATAATCACCTAAGCTATTTACTGAGTCATAACTTGGCTCATATTTCCAAGAATGTTGCCTGTTACTTTTATCTGAATATTACTATTTAACTAAGTCAGGAAACAATGACTTTTGAATTATATTATGCATTCTATCACAAGAGAGCAGCTGGGGTATTGAACTTCTTCACACTTTATATACCAGTGGTCCTTCATGAAAACATTCTTTACTCATACAGAAATTTCACTTGCTGTAAAATCAGTTTGTTATCCATTAATTTCTCATAGATTGCCTGCCACATAAAACTGAGGGGTAGTGCCTCAATCTTTCATTCTACTTTTCAGTTCTTCCTTCAGAGAATCTCCTTAGAACATGGATTTTCCAGACTATGCATATTTTTGTAAATCTTTCCAAAATGTCACTTTATTTCTGTTTTGTGGTTTGGTAAAAAAAGTATTTCCAAATGCATGGAAATGGAATCTTTCTCCACATCAGTTCACTTCAGTCACTCAGTTGTGGCCGACTCTTTGTGACCCTATGGACTGCAGCCCACCAGGCCTCCCTATTCATCACCACCCTCCAGAGTTTACCCAAACTCTTGTCCATTCAATAGGTGATGCCATCCAACTATCTCATCCTCTGTCATTCCCTTCTCCTCTTTCCCTCAATCTTTCCCAGCATCAGGGTCTTTTCTAATGAGTTAGCACTTTGTATCAGGTGGCCAAATTTTGGAGTTTCAGATTCAACATTGGTCCTTCTAATGAATACACTGGATTGACCTTCTTTAGGATGGACTGTTTGGATTGCAGTCCGAGGGACTCTCAAGAGTCTTCTCCAACACCACAGTTCAAAAGGAATAATTCTTTGGCCTCAGCTTTCTATATAGTCCAACTCTCACATCCATACATAACTACTGGCAAAACCATAGCTTTGACTAGATGGACCTTTGTTGACGAAGTAATGGCTTTGCTTTTTAATATTCTGTTTAGGTTGGTCATAACTTTTCTTCCAAGGATTCAGTTTAGTTCAGTTGCTCAGTAATGTCGGACTCTTTGCAACCCCATGAACCACAGCATGCCAGGCCTCCAGGTCCATCAACAACACCCAGAGTCCACCCGAACCCATATCCATTAGGTCGGTGATTCCATACATCCATCTTATCGTCTGTCATCCCCTTTTCCTCCTGCCCTCAGTTTTTCTAGCACCAGGGTCTTTTCATATCTTCACATCAGGTGGCCAAAGTATTGGTGTTTCAGCTTCAACGTCAGTTCTACCAATGAACATCCAGGACTGATCTCCTTTAGGATGGACTGTTTGGATCTCCGTGCAGTCCAAGGGACTCTCAAGAGTCTTCTCCAACACCACAGTTCAAAAGCATCAATTCTTTGGTGCTCAGCTTTCTTCACAGTCTGACTCTCATATCCATACATGACCACTGGAAAAACCATAGCCTTGACTAGATGGAACTTTGTTGGCATAGTAATGTCTCTGCTTTTGAATATGCCATCTATGTTGGTCATAACTTTCCTTCCAAGGAGTAAGCATCTTTTAATTTCATGGCTGCGGTCACCATCTGCAGTGATTTTGGAGCCCCCCAAAAATAAAGTCTGACACAGTTTCCACTGTTTACCCATCTATTTGCCATGAAGTGAAGGGACCAGATGGCATGATCTTAGTTTCCTGAATGTTGAGATTTAAGCCAACATTTTTACTTTCATCTTTCATATTCAACAAGAGGCTCTTTAGTTCTTCTTCACTAATTGCCATAAGGATGGTGTCAACTGCTTATCTGAGGTTATTGATATTTCTCCTGGCAATCTTGATTCCAGCTTGTGCTTCCTCCAGCCAAGCGTTTCTCATGATGTAATATGCATATGAGTTAAATAAGCAGGGTGACAATATACAGACGTGACATACTCCTTTTCCAATTGGGAACCAGTCTGTTGTTCCACGTCCAGTTCTAACTGTTGCTTCCTGACCTGCATACACATTTCTCAAGAGGCAGGTCTGGTATTCCCATCCTTTTCAGAATTTTCCACAGTTTCTTGTGATCCACACAGTCAAAGGCTTTGGCATAATCAATAAAGCAGAAATAAATGTTTTTCTGGAACTCTCTTGTTTTTTCAATGATCCAGCTTATGTTGGCAATTTGATCTCTGGTTCCTCTGCCTTTTCTAAAACCAGCTTGAACATCTGGAAGTTCATGGTTCACGTATTGCTGAAGCCTGGCTTGGAGAATTTTGAGCATTACTTTACTAGTGTGTGAGATGAGTGCAATTGTGCGGTAGTTTGAGCATTCTTTGGCATTGCCTTTTTTTGGGATTGGAATGAAAACTGACTTTTCCAGTCCTATGACCACTGCTGATTTCTCCAATTTTGTTGGCATAGTGAGTGCATCACTTTCACAGTATCATCTTTCAGAATTTGGAACAGCTCCACTGGAATTCCAACATCTCCACTAGCTTTGTTTGTAGTGATGCTCCCTACGGCCCACTTGACTTCACATTCCAGGATGTCTGGCTCTAAGTGAGTTATCATACCATCATGATTATCTTGGTCGTGAAGATATTTTTTGTACAGCTCTTCTCTGTATTCTTGCCAACTCTTCTTAATATCTTTTGCTTTTAGGTCCATACCATTTCTGTCCTTTATTTAGCCCATTTTTGAATGAAATGTTCCCTTGGTATCTCTAATTTTCTTGAAGAGATCTTTAGTCTTTCCCATTCTATTGCTTTCCTCTATTTGTTTTCATTGATTGCTGAGGAAGGCTTTCTTATCTCCTTGCTATTCTTTGGAACTCTGCATTCAAATGGGTGTATCTTTCATTTTCTCCTTTGCTTTTTGTTTCCCTTCTTTTCAGAGCTATTTGTAAGGCCTTCTCAGACAGCTTTTTTGCATTTCTTTTTCTTGGGGATTGTCTTGATTCCTGTCTCCTGTATAATGTCACGAACCTCCATCCATAGTTCATCAGGCACTCTGTCTATCAGATCTAGTCCCTTAAATCTATTTCTCAATTCCACTGTATAGTCATAAGGGATTTGATTTAGTGCATACCTGAATGGTCTAGTGGTTTTCTCCACTTTCTTCCATTTCACTCTGAATTTGACAATAAGGAGTTCATGATCTGAGCCACAGTCAGCTCCCGGTCTTGTTTTTCCTGACTGTATAGAGCTTCTCCATCTTTGGCTGCAAAAATATAATCAATGATTTTGGTGTTGACCATCTGGTGATGTCCATGCATAGAGTCTTTTCCTGTGTTTTGTAGAAAAATTGTTTGCTATGACCAGTGTGTTGCCTTGGGAAAACTCTGTCAGCTTTTGCACTGCTTCATTCTATACTCCAAGGCCAAATTTGCCCGCTACTCCAGGTCTTTCTTGACTTCCTACTTTTGCATTCCAGCCCCCTATAATGAAAAATACATCTTTTGGGGGTGTTAGTTCTAGAAGGTTTTGTTGGTCTTCATAAAAATGTTCAAGTTCAGCTTCTTCAACATTGCTGGTTGGGGCATAGACTTGGATTACTGTGATATTGAATGGTTTTCCTTGGACACGAACGGAGATCATTCTGTCGTTTTTGAGATCGCATCCAAGTACTGAATTTCAGACTCTTTTGTTGACTATGATGGCTACTCCATTTCTTCTAAAGGATTCCTGCCCACATAGTAGATATAATGGTCATCTGAGTTAGATTCACCCATTCCAGTCCATCTTAGTTTGCTGATTCCTAGAATGTCGATGTTCACTCTTGCCATCTTGTTTGACCACTTTCAATTTGCCTTGATTCATGAACTTAACATTCCAGATTCCTATGCAATATTGCTCTTTATAGCATTGACCCTTGCTTCTATCCCATCCACAACTTGGTGGTGTTTTTGCTTCGACTCCATCCCTTCATGCTTTTTGGAGTTTTTTTCTCCACTAATCTCCAATAGCATATTGGGCACCTAACATCCAGTGGAGTTCATCTTTCAGTGTCCTATCTTTTTGCCTTTTCATACTGTTCATGGTGTTTTCAAGGCAAGAATACTGATGTGGTTTGCCATTCCCTTCTCCAGTAGACCACATTCTGTCAGACCTCTCCACCATGACCCATCCATCTTGGGTGGCCCCACACAGCATGGCTTAGTTGCATTGAATTAGACAAGGCTCTGGTCTATTTGATCAGATTGGTCTGTTGTCTGTGATTGTGGTTTCAGTCTGTCTTCCCTCTGTAGCCTTCTCTCAGTGCCTACCACCTTTCTTGAGTTTCTCTTGGGTTTTTATTGAGATACCTTGGAAGTGGGGTATCTCTTCATGACTGCTCCAGCAAAGTGCAGCCACTGCTCCTTACCTTGGACCTGGGGTAGCTCCTTTCTGCCACACCTGTGTTCCATAGCAGCCACTGAGCCTCTGCTCCATCACAGCCACTGTGCCTGTGGAAGGAGTAAGTGTCTTTTAATTTCATGGCTGCAGTCACCATCTGCAGAGATTTTGGAACCTCCAAAAATAAAGTCTGACACTGTTTCCACTGTTTCCCCATCTATTTCCCATAAAGTGCTGGGACCAGATGCCATGATCTTCGTTTTCTGTATGTTGAGCTTTAAGCCAACTTTTTCACTCTCCTCTTTCACTTTCATCAATAGGCTCCTTAATTCTACACTTTCTGCCATAAGGGTGGTGTCATCTGCTTATCTGAGGTTATTGCTATTTCTCCCAGGAATCTGGATTCCATCTTGTGCTTCTCCCAGCCCACCTTTTCTCATGATGTACTCTGCATATAAATTAAATAAGCAGGGTGACAATATGAAACCTTGATGTACTTCTTTTTCTATTTGGAACCGGTCTGTTCCATGTCCAGTTCTAACTGTTGCTTCTTGACCTGAATACAGGTTACTCAAGAGACAGGTCAGGTTGTCTGGTATTCCCATCTCTTTCATAATTTTCCACAGTGTATTGTGATCCACACAGTCAAAGGCTTTGGCATTGTCAATAAAGCAGAAATAGATGTTTTCCTGGAACTCTCTTGCTTTTTTGGTGATCCAACTTATGTTGGCAATTTGAATTCTGGTTCCTCTGCCTTTTCTGAATCCACCTGGAACATCTGGAAGTTCACAGTTCACATATTGCTGAAGCCTGGCTTGCAGAATTTTAAGCATCACTTTACTAGTGTGTGAGATGAGTACAATTGTGCAGTAGAGAGCATTTTTTGGCATTGTCTTTCTTTGGGATTGAAATGAAAACTGACCTTTTCTACTCCGGTGGCCACTCCTGAGTTCTCCAAATTTGCTGACATATTAAGTGCAACACTTTGAAGGCATCATCTTTCAGGATGTGAAATAGCTCATCTGGAATTCCATCACCTCCACTAGCATTTTTTGTAGTGATGCTCCCTAAGGCCCATTTGACTTCACATTCCAGTATGTCTGGCTCTAGGTAAGTGATCACACCGTCATTATTATCTTGGTCGTGAAGATCTTTTCTGTACAGTTCTTCTATGTATTCTTGCCACCTCTCCTTAATATCTTTTGCTTCTGTTAGGCCCATCTTCGCATGAAATGTTCCCTTGGTATCTCTAATTTTCTTGAAGAGATCTCTAGTCTTTCCCATTCTATTGTTTCCTCTATTTCTTTCCATTGATCAGTGAGGAAGGCTTTCTTATCTCTCCTTACTATTCTCTGGAGCTCTGCATTCAAATAGGTATATCTTTGCTTTTCTCCACATGACCTGTGCTTTTATATACCAAGATTTTTCACTATAATAATCTAGTCAAATTTTTTGTTCAGTAGTCATTTTCTTTTATTTCTAATATCAAATTAAATGACCTATAAATTAATGATGTATACAACTAAGATAACAGAAGTTTTTTTTTTAATCACTTATACTCTTTTTTTAAGAGATTCTTATTTAAATTTTCAAATACACAATTGCTAAGGTTGTTAAGCCACTCTTATTGAATTTGAATCATTTTAGCAAGGTATATCACCTCTTCATTTTCACTGTGGTAAAGAATCCACCTGATAATGCAGGAGACATGGATTTGATCCCTGGGCCAGAAAGATCCCCTGGAGAAGGAAATGACAACCTACTCCAGTATTCTTACCTGGGAAATTCCATGAACAAAGGAGCCTAGTGAAGTAGAGCCCATGGGGTTGCAAAAGAGTCTTGGGCACAACTTAAGGAGGGACTAAACAAAATCCACAATGTTTTTTGAGCTCCCACTGCCTTTACAATGTTATAATAGGTAGTAGGATATAGATGTTAACTAAAGAAATATTTATTATACTCTTTTGTGTGGCAGAAAATAAAGTTTTAACACACTGTGTTTATGAACATGTGTTAGATGATATACTTCAGAAAATCAGTCAAGTACTGTAATGACATATACGTTTGAGAGGAAAATAAAGAAAGAATTATAACAAAAATGCTGAAAATATGTAGTGAAATTCACAGACCCGAGCTACAATGTTGATCATGAATTCAATTTTTTAAATTATGCAAAGTTATTGAAAGATTGATTCTTAAGGATTGTGCAATGAATGTTGCATGTTTTAACATTAATATTATTAACACTTTTTGCATAAATATCATGTGAAAAAGTTCAATATTTATCTCACTGTCATACATTCATGATTTTGTTTAATTATCTATGAATTCATTCACTCAATGAAGTATGAGTTTTAAGTGAATGACCTGCAAAACATTCTCCCAGGTGTTAGTGTGAACAAGCCAGGAATGGCCCTAACTTTATGACTGTACAGTCTAATCAGGGAACCTGATGATATGCAAAGTTATCTAGATAAGTATAACACAATTCTGACATTTTATTTAAAGGAGAAGTAAACATTGCTGTGGAAATACACTGAGGATGCATTTTTGACATAGACAAAGTAGCATTTGAACTGGACTATGAATTCAAAGTGTCTCTGGCAAAATGAAGAGCATGCATAGAGGTCCTGAAATAAAAAGAAAGGGCCTGGCGGTTTTGAGGGAATGAAAATATGTCAGAGTGACAGCGTTTTTTTTTTTCCCACAATTTTTCAAAGAAGTCAACATAAGTCAATTAGTGACTTAAAAATCTGATTAATGATTTTAGAAGAGACATAATCTGGGAAAATTTTAAGAACTCTATGGCTCTGTGTAAAAATTCAACTGATTTAGAGGTAGAAAAATGCAGAAAGCCTATCTAGGAAAACAGCACAGCTGTATTTTAGCTAAGGTGATTTAAATTGATCATAGTATGAACATTTGGAAATAGATCACTCATTACAGTCCTCTCCAGAAACCCTATTCTAGGGAATATCATATCTGCAGTCACTAAGGTCTCTTATATAAAAAGGCATAGTATTTACATATAACCTATTCATGTCCTTCAGCACAATTTAAATCATCTTGAGATCACTTATAGTAGCTAATAAAATGTAAATTCTATGTAAATAGTTGTAAATAAAATGTAAATGATATGTAAATAGTTGACAGAACATGGCAAACTCAATTTTGCTTTTTGGAACTTTCTGGAATTTTTAAAGTATTTTTGATCTGAGGTAGGGTAAGTCTGAGGATGTGGAACCCATGGATACAGAGGACTAAATGTATATAGCAAAGCGTTTCTAAATTTGCATGCTCTGCCCTTCAAAGAGCAGTCTGTAACTCCCTAAGTCAACAGTCTGACTTTTAATTGTGTGTACTCTCTCAATATTTATATCAACACCTAAATAATTTTTATGTTTCTGCAAATATAACTTGGCTGTCTATTAACTCATTTCTCCCTCTACTGTGATAATATATGTCAATTTTAACCAAGCATGGATATGTATAAATTTTAATGCTCAGAAGTTTATCAAGACTATACTTTTTAAAGAAATTTTATTAAAGATTTTTAGTCAACAGATTGAAGGTATTTTTCAAGAATTGAATGGTCTTACTTACTTGACCACCTCTGCCTCTTTTTTCTCCTGCCACCTTGTGGTACCCGCCAATCTGTTTCTCCCAATAGTTTTGTTACATTGCAGCCTTTTCAATGGCAATTGCTGGATTAAAAACAACAACATTTTTTACCCACTTCTGCTTATAACCTCAACTTTGATCGAATTTAGAATAACGTGAAATATCTAACTAATATCACAAAGTTTCACATAATTATGCTGAGCAGTTTAGCTACTCATTTTTTAAAGTTATTCATTTCCAATTAAGTCTAGGATATTAAAATTATGTTTACATGTACATAAATAAAGGACCCATTTACTACTTTCTTGGCTTAATATGTTTTATTTCTTACAAAAAAAGGAAAATACAATCCATTTTTATACATGAATTTGAATTTCTCTTCTGAAAAACAGTCAAATGTTGGAAATTTACAGTAACTAATTTTAATTTCCCTTCTGTACAATAGGTGATATAGTAATATAATAGTTCAATATAATAATTTATATTATATAGTAATATAATAGTTCAATGTTTTACCACTGTGGTATAATATGACTCTTTAATCAGTTAAACAGACAAAATTATTTCAGATTGTGATGTAAAGGTGATGGACTTTAAAATACGTTGGAAAGTTTAAAAATAATGTTGGGGAAAAAAAAAAAAAAAAGACTCAGGACTGATCCTGAGAATACAAACCAGATTATATTCCTTTCAGTTGAAATAAAACATAGAAGAAATAAAAGTGTTCATTTATAACTATCAGTAGATATGTTGTTAATATTGAGCACACAGTTAAACCACATCGTATTTGACCCTATTGGAGGAAAAAGACCATTAAGCTGCAACTTCATTTATTTCTTCAGATCCCCTGAAGAAGGACATGGCAACCCACTTCATTACTCTTGCCTGGAGGATCTCCATGGACAGAGGAGTCTGGTGGGCTACAGCCATGGGGTTGCACAGAGTTGGACACAAATGAATGACTAAGCACAGCACCACATAGCAATTATGTAGACCTGGAGAACCTTTTCCAAGCCATTCTTTGGGATATAAAGCAAAAGAAAGAACACTTTAAATTTTTGATCTAGAATCAGCCTGCTTTAATTCATAAATAAAAATATTTTCTCAAAATCCTTGGTTTCACCTTCAGAATGCACTTTGCATCTTCATCCTCAATTCAAAGTAGTCTCACATACTTTGTGAAAGTAAAAATTATTCTCTAATCCTTTCAAATCTTTCCTTTCATTTGTGTCAGTCTTTCTCTAAAATAACTTTTACAAAGAATAAGTAAGCTAATAAATTATTTGTTTATTGGAGACAAGACAAAAGACATTGACACATTTTCTTTTCAGTGACAAATTCAAATCTGCCTGATATTGGATAAAAGCACCACGAATGTATTAAGAAAGCTACTGTAGCCATAATTTTACATTAAGTAAATAATGTCTAGGTAAGCAATATGTACCACTTCCACATCAAAATCTATTACTCATTAAACCTATACTTCAGGTAGGAGGAAACAAATTCCAGATGGAAATGCTGAAGTATAATATTAATTGTGAGGATTAAAGAGTGATACAAGTGATAAATATATGAGCAAATCTTCAAGCTTCCGAGGAGGCACTAGTAAAAAATCCACCTGCCAATGCAGGAGATGACAGAAACAAGGTTTTGATCCCTGAGTCAGGAAGATCCCCTAGAGTAGGAAATAGCAACCTGCTCCAGAATTCTTGCCTGGAGAATACCCTGGACAAAGAAACCTGAAGGGCTACAGTCCATGGGGTCACAAAACAGTCTGACATGACTGAAAACACACAAGCATACAAATAAATCTTAACAATCCTTAACTATTTTAAAATATAATATACAATTTCATTTAAAATAGAGAGACTTAAAATACAGAAGCAATACCTAGCAATGGGAAATAAGATAAAGGAAACCTGGTGTTTAGAGAGCTTTTTATTCAGACAGTATTAGTAGGGTAGCTCAAGTATTATAGAAATTGACAGAAAAGCACATATTGTAATAGCAACAATCACAACAGTTCATCTCATTCTGTGGCAATACACAACTCCAAAACTTTACTTGCCTAACATGCCAAAAGTTTATGTTTCACACACCTTTCATATCTGATATGGATGGTTAGACAAATCTGTTCCTGGAGTCACTTAGGGATGTAAGCTGGTGAAAGCTTGCTCTGGACATGTACATCTGTGAGCATCTTAGCAGTGGGAAACATATGCTATAAATTACAGCCTAGTTCTTAAATGACAGACTTCACTCTCACTCCTAACTCAGTGGCCTAAACAAGTAAGCTGTAATTGTAATTGAAGAAAGTGGAGAAAACCACTAGACCATTCAGGTATGAGCTAAATCAAATCCCTTATGTTTATACAGTGGAAGTGAGAAATAGAATTAAGGGACTAGATCTGATAGACAGAGTGCCTGATGAACTATAGACAGAGGTTTGTGACATTGTTCAGGAGACAGGAATCAAGATCATTCCCAAGAAAAAGAAATGCAAAAAGCAAAATTGACTGTCTGAGGAGGGCTTACAAATAGCTGTGAAAAGAAGAGAAGTGAAAAGCAAAGGAGAAAAGGAAAGATATATTCATTTGAATGCAGAGTTCCAAAGAATAGCAAGCAGAACAAGAAAGTCTTCCTCAGCAATCAAGGCAAAGTAATAGCGGAAAACAATAGAATGGGAAAGACTAGAGATCTCTTCAAGAAAATTAGAGATACCAAGGGAACATTTCATGCAAAGATGGGCTCAATAAAGGACAGAAATGGTATGGACCTAACAGAAGCAAAAGATATTAAGAGGTGGCAAGAATATACAGAACTGTACAAAAAAAGATCTTCATGACTCAGATAATCATGATGGTGTTATCACTCACCTAGAGCCAGACATACTGGAATGCGAAGTCAAGTGAACCTTAGGAAGCATCACTATGAACAAAGCTAGTGGAGGTGATGGAATTCCAGTTGAACTACTTCTAATCCTGAAAGATGATGCTGTGAAAGTGCTGCACTCAATATGCCAGCAAATTTGGAAAACTTAGCAGTGGCCACAGGACTGGAAAAGTTCAGTTTTCATTCCAATCCCAAAGAAAGGCATGCTCAAACTATTGCACAATTGCACTCATCTCACATGTTAGTAAAGTGATGCTTAAAATTCTCCAAACCAGGCTTCAGCAATACATGAACTGTGAACTTCCAGATGCTCAAGCTGGCCTTTGCTAAAAAGGCAGAGAAACCAGAGATCAAATTTCCAAGACCCGCTGCATCATTGAAAAACCAAAAGAGTTCTGGAAAACCATCTATTTCTGCTTTATTGACTATGCCAAAGCCTTTGACTGTGTGGATCGCAATAAACTGTGGCAAATTCTGAAAGAGGTGGGAATACCAGATTACCTGACCTGCCTCTTAAAAAACCTGTATGCAGGTCAGGAAGCAACAGTTAGAACTGGACATGGAACAACAGACTGGTTTCAAATAGGAAAAGGAGTACATCAAGGCTACATATTGTTACCCTGTTTATTTAACTTATATGCAGAGTAAATCATGAGAAATGCTTGGCTGGAGGAAGCAAAAGCTGGAATCAAGATTGCCGGGAGAAGTATCAATAAACTCTGATATGTAGATGACACCATCCTTATGACAGAAAGTGAAGAAGAACTAAAGAGCCTCTTGATGAAAGTGAAAAGAGGAGAGTGAGAAAGTTGGCTTAAAGCTCAACATTCAGAAAACTAAGATCATGTCAACAGGTCCCATCACTTCATGGCAAGTAGATGCAGAAACAGTGGAAACAGTGGCTGACTTTATTTTGGGAGGCTCAAACTCACTGCAGATGGTGATTGCAACCATGAAATTAAAAGACACTTACTCCTTGGAAGGAAAGTTATGACCAACCTAGACACCATATTAAAAAGCAGAGACAATTATTTGTCAACAAATATCCTAGATAAGGGTATTGTTTTTCCAGTAGTCATGTATGGATGTGAGAGTTGGACTGTGAAGAAAACTGAACGCTGAAGCATTGATGCTTTTGAACTGTGGTGTTGGAGAAGACTCTTGAGAGTCCCTTGGACAGCAAGGATATCCAACCATTCCATCCTAAAGTCCTGGGTGTTCGTTGGAAGGACTGATGTTGAAGCTGAAACTCCAATACTTTGGCCACCTGATGTGAAGAGCTGACTCATTTCTAAAAACCCTGATGCAGGAAAAGATTGAGGGCAGGAGGAGAAGGGGACGACAGAGGATGAGATGGTTGGATGGCATCACCGACAATGGACATGGGTTTGAGTGGACTCTGGGAGTTGTTGATGAACAGGGAGGCCTGACGTGCTGCGGTTCATGGGCTAACAAAGAGTCATACATGACTGAGCGACTGAACTGAACGGAAACATGTTACAAGGATCCAGGATGTTTGAAAAATCAGGGTAGGGATATGTGATTCTACAATAGTGCTTCCAAAAATAAAAGGAAATATTTGGTTGAAACACTGAAATTTGTCGCAGTCAGCTTGTCTATTCACCATATATTCAGCTTGCTTCTCCTCATCAGGCAAAAAGCAATAATTCTCTTCCCAAATGACATGACCTAAATGTTTCATCCAATTATGGAGGCCCATTTGGACTCGAAGACCCATAAACAACAAAAAAAAAGAAATATTATCTCCCCATACAGACAAGAATCAGTGGAATTGGGACAATATAATAGAAAAAAAAAAAAAAGCTCCCATTTGGAAAGTTGATAATGGGAGAACAGAAGTGTTTGTGGTCCACAGAAAGTCTGTCATGCTAGTGAGTTGCTAGTGTCATGCCAGTGACAAAGTTACTCTATCCTATGAAGTGTTTGGGGTATTTTCTTTGTTTGAGGCCCAAATCTTCTCTTTGAGTGAGATTTTAACCCCATTGTGATCTCTGTTTCTATCTCTGAATTTTGTCGGTGTCTATGTCCACTATGTCTTTGTCACATCTGAAGTGGACCATGTGGACTCCTTAGGAGCTGATAAGTTTTAGTAATCTGCTTCTTACATGTAGATCATTGGGCTCAGTGGTTGTTATAAATATAGAAATACATAAGCAGTGTGTATTCAGATTCCTAGTTTTAACAGAAGTTGACTTTTCTTATAAATATTGCAAGATTTTTGTTCTATTCTTCTTGGGTTTACATGCCAGTAAACATTCACTATAGGATGATTGTTAATATCCTTGATTCGTCCTTGTAGGAAAGTTGTGTGTAATCATCCCTGGATATCAGAATATTTCTTAATAATATTTTTAAATTTTTTATGGCTGAAAACCTCTTAAGTCTCTGAACTCTTTGCTCCATTCTATTTCATTTCTAATTATCTGACACGCATTTGTTTCTGAGGTAATCTCTTCCAAAATTTCTTTGGTAAGTGCACCATCCTTCAAGGTATTACTGCATTAAGAAAGGCATTACAAGAAGATATTAATTCAGAAACACATGTGTTATTGGGTATACAGAATTAGAATAGAGCTTGTTTTCAATCCATTCCTTCATGGTTACTTCTTTAAATAGCATTTATTTATTTATATTTTTTTTTGGTTAGGGTAGGTTGTAACTAATATTTTGTCCCTGGCATAGTGATCATCTTATGATGAGTTACCATTATTCCAATATCCATTACCTGCTCTTTGCTTCTTATCTACCTGACTCTGTGTTAGGTTTTATTTTCCCTATAACACCCTTTTTACCAGAAAAGAATTTCAATTCAAATGCATTAAGAATCTCTTCAAAAGGATAATAAAAATAGGTGGTATAATAGAAAAATAAGCATAAAAGTGAACAATACACAAATATGTTATAATTCCATGGAAGAGTTTCACCATGTTAATGAAAAGTGCAAATTTTTACTATTAAGTAGAAAAAATAAAAACTAAAAAAAAAGTCACACTGTGGATGGAAGAATAAATTGGTACAATCATTTTGAAAATTAGATTGAAATTGAAGAATAATATTAAAGATGTGCATAATTTATGACACAGAAATCTCACTGCATTGTTTGATAATTCACCTAAGAAATAGTTTGGGGAAAAGAGCCTAAATCCTCCAATAATCTGATAAATAATTAGATTATTTCAAATTAATATGATTAATTACCATAAAGCAATGAAAATAATATGTATACAATAAGAGATAACTTTCACAAACATTATTGACTAAAACAAACACTACATTAAATAATGTATAGTGTTAATAAATAAGAAAACTTGGCAAAACTAAATTATATTTAGGTATGGCTACATAGGCAGCAGCATATTGAAAAGCAAAGACATTACTTTGCCGACTAAGGTCTGTCTAGTCAAGGTTATGGTTTTTCCTGTGGTCATGTATGGATGTGAGAGTTGGACTGTGAAGAAAGCTGAGCGCCGAAGAATTGATGCTTTTGAACTGTGGTGTTGGAGAAGACTCTTGAGAGTCCCTTGGACTGCAAGGAGATCCAACCAGTCCATGCTGAAGGAGATCAGCCCTGGGATTTCTTTGGAATGAATGATGCTAAACTCCAGTACTTTGGCCACCTCATGTGAAGAGTTAATTCTTTGGAAAAGCCTCTGATGCTGGGGGGGATTGGGGGCAGGAGGAGAAGGGGACAACAGAGGATGAGATGGCTGGATGACATCACTGACTCGATGGACATGAGTCTGAGTGAACTCCGGGAGTTGGTGATGGAAAGGGAGGCCTGGGGTGCTGCGATTCATGGGGTCGCAAAGAGTTGGACACAACTGAGTGACTGAACTGAACATAGGCAGTATAATTTTAAAGAAAATTAAAGATAATAGTATCATTAATTTTGACATAAAGCTTATATCCAAGTAAGTTGCAGATGACTAATATAATCATAGATGAATAGCTGGGAACTTTTGCAGTGCTAACCATAAAAATTGCAATGGCCTGCTGCTTTAATTTATTTGAACTATGCATTTGTATTTTTCTGGATTGTTCTTTACATTATATGAAAAGTTATCCATCATACATAGATATGTAGATCTATCTATGGATCGATCTATAGATATATAGATATGTATTTACCTATGTCTGATATATAATGTATGCATAATAGAATCATAATAAAAATATGCAAAACATGATTTAAAAATACTTTGTTCTCACAATAAAACAAATCTAGTAATTATGATTAAATTGCATGGAAACTAACATATTGAAAAAAATTCAGAGATTATTATTTTTCCAGTGGGCAAATAGAACCTCAGGTAATCTAGATGAATTTTCTGGCAAGGACTATATTAGCTCTTTGAACTTAAGAAAGATATTTTGTATCTCTAAACTTTTGTCATTTATACAACCAAGAAGACAAGAGAAAATGGTTCATATATAAGTGTTGTAAAGACTTAATAATATGTGATATAAAATTAATATGTATTATCTTACAAATAACAATATTTATATATATAAATAATATTTGTATTATTATTATTAAGATCACACATGAAATTGTAACTTGAGATTTCTTACTTCACAGTGTAACCCACATTTCTCTAACAGGTTCTGCTTTAAGGTTCCTCAAGGGCTCTGTGTAATTTAGCTATATTTTCAGAAACATAAATCATCTCTGTCAGGCCTAGCATGTCTAGGCAAACATACCATTATGGTGATATTAAATTTTAATTTTTTGGAAATAAAATGCATCCAACAAGAATAACAACCTTGTTAGATGAAAATACACTGCTTTTCCAAGTGATGTCAAGAATTGTACTGAGGATATAATCAGCAACTCTAGAATCTCGGAAAGAAACTCTACCAGCCACTAGAATTATTCTTGATAGTTTATTGCTTCAGAAATAATGAAGATGATCAGTTTTGAAATGTTTATAAGACTTACTAAAACAAAATAGAAATTTAGATAATTTTTAAACTTGACTAATACCAGCAAAAGCAAACAATGGTTTATTATTTAGTCGCCAATGGTTATTTTTCTATTTGTTGAAAAATAGCTTTAATATTCACAATAGAAAATTCACTGTGATACAAACGGATGTTTAAGGCAAGCAGAAACACATTTGTTTAATTTGAAAATGCATTTGCTCTTATTTTACATTATACTTCAGCTCGTTAATTTAATAGATTTTCTCTCCTGCACCCAGAATCCTTATTAACATGCTCATAAAAACAATAAGAAACAAGCTACACAAAATTGTTTTAGGTCATTTAGTTAACATTTAAAATTTCCACCAGATGGCGATCTATCCTCTAAAATACTAGAGAGAATTAGCTATAAAGAAAATTAAATGCTTAAAAGAATGTTTGAAAAGTCAAAATAAAAAATACAAATTATTTCATATCTTAAAATATTAAAAATAACATTATAAATTTAATTAAAGTTTAATTATTAAACAAGTATCTTAATATTTAGTTATTACAGTTTTAATTTTTAATGTAGGGGGTAAGAAATCTGTTTTGAAAGCAATTTAATAGAGACCTTTTATCATTATCAAAACTAAATAACAAATTTTAGTAATTTTTTTGAATTATGTACATATTTCAAAATATGTCATGCATGTATAGATTGTGACAAGTCATTAATTACATGTGTACAGATATTAAGTAAACAATACCTCTAACACAACATTATAAAATAACTATATTCCAATAATAATTAATTTAAAAGAAAAAAAAACAATATCTAGTTGCTAAAAACTCACACTCTACTAGGAAAAAAGTGAAAGCACAAAATATTTGTAATATAATTTGGTAAGACATTGCAAATATGTCTTATAAGTTCAGTGATAGGAATTATTATATTTCAAAGTTTTTTGGAGAAAAAAGATTTTCATAGAGGAGATAACAGTTTATTTAGGTCTTAAAGAAGGTAAAATCAGTATTTCTCCATATGGGAAAGCGGGAAAGTGATTCAAACAAGGAAAATCAGGGCATAGAAAGTAAAAAATATGAGAAAAATTCTGCTTTGTTTGGTAAATATAGTAATTTTGGAAGTGGCTAAGGCCTAAATGAGAAAAGATTTAAAAATGAAGAAGCATGGCAAAGAATGATTCTGAAAGGCTTGAAAAGATTTAATGTATAATCTACAGTAAATGAAGATCATTAAATATATTGAATATATAAAGGAAAATTGGGAAGTAGGAAATGCAGAGGCAAATTCTATAGCTTAGGAAAGAGCAGAGGAAATCCTAATTCAAATTATCAGAGGAGGAAATTAAAACAAAGACAAATGCAGTCATAGAAAATATATAAGTAAATGTACATTTTATTGGCAACTTATCAAACTCCTATAGTCATTAATGTACAATAAATACTTGTCATGTTCCAAAAATTTACAAGAAGGTTGTTTATCCATTTCACCTATATAATATTAACAATAGCCATATAGCTTTGGTGAGGGAGAAAAAGGAAGTATTTTTGAACTTTTTCATTTGAGAATTGGGATCAGTATTGCTTAATTTAAATTAATAGAAAATGCCCTAGGTAAGAAGTAAACATGGATAAAGGTGTATGTTTTTCAAAAACAAAGGAAAGGAATAAAAGAAATGAGGACATAGAGAAACTTACTGAAGATTTCTATCCTCTCCAACAAAAATGAAATAGGCAGTGGGAAACAATTTAGTTACAAACATGTGCATATGTACTTCACTCATTTAGAAAAAAATGAGATAAACAATTGATGGCAATTTTAGAGAAACATGAACAGAGATTCTGGTTTTGAAATAATGCTGTGAATCTAAGGCATGAATATATTATGTAACTGTTATCAAAGTAGAAATGCAAAACTTAGAAGTTTGTTTTTTTCTCTCAAGAAATTCAGTGTGGTGGCTTTCTTGTGTTTAGAAAATGAGCAATGATAGAGCACACATATTTGAAAATGAGTAAGTTGATGATTTATTTAAGCGAAATAGTGTAACAACAAACAACAAAAAAACAGACAGCAACCAAAAGGAGTACATCAAATCTCTAAACATAAACACAGGAGCTTTATAGATTATTAATTATTTTTCATTTTTAAGATTCTACTTTTGTTCAAGATAATGACTATTAATTATTAATTTATATCTATGCTGCCCAATACTGCAGCCACCAGCCACATGTGGCTAAATAAGTTTAAATTTACCTTGATGGTGATGGTGTATAGTCTCCCAGTTGTGTCCCACTCTTTGAGACTCCATGGACTGCAGTACTCCAGGCTTCCCTGTCCCTCACCATTTCCTGGAGTTTCTCCAAATTGATGTTCATTGCACTAGTGATACCATCCATCCTCTCCTTCTGCCCTTGATCTTTCCCAGCATCAGGTACTTTTCCAATGAGTCATCTGTTCACATCAGTTGGCCAAAATATGGAGCTTCAGGTTCAGCATCAGTCCTTCCAGTGAATAGTCAGGGTTGATCTCCCTTAAGATTGACTGGCTTGATCACCTTGCTGTCCAAGCGACTCTCAAGAGTCTTCTACAGCTCCACAGTTAGAAGGCATCAACTCTTTGGTATTCTGCCTTCTTTGTGGTCCAGCTCTCACAACCATACCTGACAACTGGGAAGACCATAGCCTTGACTATACTCAGACCTGTAAAGGCAGAGGAATGTCTCTACTTTTCAACACCTTAAGTTTGTCATCACTTTACTGCCAAGAAGCAATTGTCTTCTGATTTCATGGTTGCAGTAACTGTCTGCAGTGATTTTAGAGGCCAAGAAGAGGAAATCTGTAACTGCTTCCACTTTTTCCCCTTCTATTTGCCATGCAGTAATGCGGCCAGTTGCCATTAGCTTTTTCAATATTTAGTCTTAAATCAGCTCTTTCACTCTCCTTCTTCACCTTCATCAAGAGGCTCTTTAGTTCCTCTTCATTTTCTGCCATTAGAGTGACATCATTCGCATATCTGAGGTTGCTGATGTTTCTCCTATGTATCTTGATTCCAGCTTGTAACTCATCCAGACCAGCATTTCTCATGATGTGGTCACCATATAGGTTAAACAAACAGGGTGACAGCAGACAGCCCTGTCATACTCCTTTCTCAACCTTGAACCATTCAGTAGTTCCTTACAGGGTTCTAACTGTTGCTTCTTGACCTGCATACGAGTTTCTCAGGAGAGAGAAAAAATGGTCCAGCATTCCCATCTCTCTAAGAGCTTTCAACAGTTTGTCATGATCTACACAATCAAAGGCTTTAATGTAGTCAATGAAACAGAGATAGATGTTTTTTCTGAAATTCCCTTTCTTTTTCTATAATCCAGAGAATGTTTGAAATTTGATCTCTAGTTCCTCTTACATTTCTAAACCCAGCTTGGACATCTGGAAGTTCTGGTCTGCATAATGCTGAAGCTTAGCATGCAAGATTTTAAACATGACCTTATCAGTGTGGGAGATGAGTGTGATTGTCCAATTGCTAGCACATTCTTTGGTACTACCCTTCTTGGGAACTGGAATGAAGATTGAACTTTTCCAGTCCTGTCGCCACTGCTGGGTCTTCCAGATTTGTTGACACATGAATGCAAAACCTTGATGGCATCCCCCTTTATGGATTTGAATAGTTTTGCTGGAATTTCATTGCATCCACTAGCTTTATTAACATCAGTGCCCAGTTGAATTCACACTCCAGAATGTCTGGCTCTGGGTGACTAACCATACCATCGTAGTAATCTGGTTCATTAAGATCTCTTTTATACAGTTTTTCTGAGCATTCTTTCCATCTCTCCTTGATCTCTTCAGCATTAAATTTACCTTAATTAAAGGTAAATACAATTTAATATTCAATAACTCAGTTGTTATAGCCTCATTTCAAGCACTCAAGTAGCCACATGTGGCTAGTGAGTACCATATTACCCACTGGAGAAATATAGTATTTCCAATGACCAAGGCAGCCTTAATGTTCCCTTCAGTTTGACTAAACTTTAGGCTGATGCCAGATTCTAAATCCTGAACTCCCTTTCCTTAGAGCTTTTTTTTAATTTTTTGAGTGCTTGTAATTGTCCCTTTGAGATGTAAATCAATTTAAAAGTCTCTTGACGGGTTTTACAACACAAGGATATGTTTCTCAAGGATCTAATCATCCCTTTGAAATGTAAATATCAAATTGTTTCCCAGTGTTTGAGGGGAAGTATCTCCCAGTGTTTCTTGGCTCAAACAATAAAGAATTCACCTGCTATGCAGGAGACCCTAGCTACAGATGATCCCCTGGAGAAGAAAGGAAATGGCAACCCACTGCAGTATTCTTCCCTGGAGAATCCCATGGACAGAGGAGCCTGGTGGGCTACAGCTTATACGGTAGCAAAGAGTCAGACAGGACTGAGTGGTTAAGAATGCAGTAGCAGGAGTAACTTCAGTGGGCACCTCACTCCTGTAATAAAGATATAAGGAAGTTTATTTTTCCTTTTCCTAAAACCAATTAGAAAACGTACAGGACCTATAATCTTCCCTACCTCTTTCCCCAGCCTTAAAATCATCTTGCTCTTTATCTCAGTAGAGTTGAGTACACACTGAGTTCTAGTCTCTCTCCCCTTGAAAAAAAGTCTTCCATGACTGTTTAATATTATCTGGTGATAATTTTTGCTCTGGCATCATTGAAGTAAGAAGTTGCATTACAGAGTGGGGATCTCTGTTAAAGAAGAGTAAAGGAAAAATATTCTGTTAAAAATTGGCTCATGTTAGAACACAGTCCCGCCTGAACTTTTAAGAAAACATTTGCCTCTTCTTCCTGTGTATTTTTATGTTCTTTATGAAGGAAAACTCATATCTAGAGAAGAAAAAATAAATTACCTCAAAATTGCAAGGTATCTTGACATAGCGACTTAAGAATAGCAGATCTATTGTTATTTATGCTATCATTTTACACTTTAGTTTTCAAAATATTATTAGTTAGATTATAAAACAAAAATAACACAATTCATTTCTCAGGCTTTAGAAGTAACCATTAAATCTTTCGCCTGAGGTATCAGCTTGATGACTCCAAACTTGTTATCTTAAAACTGTAATTGATGAGTGAAGTCAGAGCAGTTTTCTCTCTTTCTGTTTCTGTAGAATAAGTCAAATAGAAGTAAATATTTGAGTAAGTTAAGGTAAAATTATTATTATTTTTTTTTAATTTTGGCCTGGTTTCTTGAAATAAATTTAAAAATAAACAAACAAAATTATATGTAAATTTGTATATGTGCATGTAATGTGTGTATATGCAAGCACACATCTGTAGATACATACTTATATAATTTATGAAAGAGCAAACCATTTTTATAGAGAAGAAGGCAGTTTTACAGTATAAGTTTTTGAAAGAGGTTGCTGTAATTGTGAGTACAAGTGGCATAAAAAGCTTTGAGAAAAATTCATCCTATCTTTTTCTTTTTAATTAACTTATTTATTTCATCCTGTTTTCTGAAGTGTAAAACCCAAATAGTAGAAGCAGAAGTTAATGGCCATCCAGAGGGAAGCTGACCTGTTAAGCATTTGGTGTACCTGAGGCATCAATCAATGTGATTTACAGAGGCAACAGTGCTCATCCATTGGTGTAGCAAGCAGTTAAGTGGGGGTGGGGGGAGAAAGACACCCAGCTGATAAATTGTGTAATGTATTTTTAAAATTCTGCTGAGAAAAGTCATTCTTACAACTTGTATATCTAAACTGGTTAAATATATTAATAATATCCTAGGTCATTTGATATTATAATACCTTACACAGAAACACTATGGCATCATTATAAGAATCATTCTTCCAGTAAGAATTAGTCCATTTATGAGGACATAATATTGATTCACTTTTCCTAGTGCATCGTGAGGCTTATTAAAAACTTGACCCTTATCCATAAATAGGTGGTATATTGTAAATAATTAGAGGAAATTAAATTATAGATATTAATATAGGACAAACATACACATGTATCAAAAGTTAACACATCACTTACATCAACATTAGGTTGTAGTGTAAGCATCTGAATACATGATGATCCTGATTAAAATCATAGCTTGGTTTTGGACATTTAATAATCATTCAGTTCAGTTCAGTTCAGTTTCTCAGTCATGTCTGACTCTTTGCAACCCCATGAATCAAAGCACTCCAGGCTTCCCTGTCCATCACCAACTCCCAGAGTTCACTCAAACTCATGTCCATCGAGTCCATGATGCCATCCATCCATCTCATCCTCTGTCGTCCCCTTCTCCTGCCCCCAATCCTTCCCGGCATCAGGGTCTTTTCAAATGAGTCAACTCTTTGCATGAGGTGGCCAAAGTATTGGAGTTTCAGCTTTAACATCAGTCCTTCCAATGAGTAACTGGGACTGATCTCCTTTAGGATGGACTGGTTGGATCTCCTTGCAGTCCAAGGGACTCTCAAGAGTCTTCTCCAAAACCACAGTTCAAAAGCATCAATTCTTCGGCGCTCAGCTTTCTTCACAGTCCAATGCTCACATCCATACATGACCACTGGAAAAACCATAGGCTTGACTAGATGGACCTTTGTTGGCAAAGTAATATCTCTGCTTTTCAATATGCTATCTAGGTTGGTCATAAGTTTCCTTCCAAGGAGTATGCGTCTTTTAATTTCATGGCTGCAATCACCATCTGCAGTGATTTGGAGCCCCAAAATATAAAGTCTGGCACTGTTTCCACTGTTTCCCCATATTTGCCATAAAGTGATGGGACCAGATGCCATGATCTTAGTTTTCTTTAAGCCAGCTTTTCCACTCTCCTCTTTCACTTTCATCGAGAGGCTTTTTAGTTCCTCTTCACTTTCTGCCTTAAGGGTGGTGTCATCTGCATATATGAGGTTATTGATATTTCTACTGGCAATCTTGATTCCAGTTTGTGCTTCTTCCAGGCCAGCTAATGATTACTGTAGAATATAACATTGAAAAAAAAAAAAAAAAGGCTTCCAGGATTTAGTGAAAGATTTAATACATATCATTCAGCAAAAAGGAACAAAACAAGCATAGAGAACTCCTAGGCTTTGAAGTATAAGCAGTTCTATATGATTAAAAAACACAAACACACACACACACACAAAACACAACCTTTCTCAAAGTTAGTATTCATTTTCCTTTTTCTTTAGAAGAAGCTGAGTTCTCAGGTCTCTTGTTAGGGATGAGGAATCCTGTGCCAAAGTTATCAACAGTATTTAAAGATGTAGGTTTCGTCCTGCTAATGGTCATTGAGAAAACAAAAAGCAAAAAAAAAAATAAATGAAACTCACCATATTCCTATTCCCCTTTATTTGGTTTTCTTCCTCACAAATTCATTTCCTACTTCCAGTTTCAACTATGAATTTCCTGCTCTAGTCATTCAAAGTATCTAAAGTCTTTTGAGTTGGTTTGACCTAATAAAATTAGACACATTCTACAAATTATCTTCTGGTTGACCCAGAAATCTCCTTCAGTTTTGGTTTTCTTAATATTTGTTTGAGTGTTCTGTTGCATAAAGTCTTTGCCTGAGTTGGAGTCATGATTCTGGGCCAACTAAATGTTTATTTATTAGAGACTAGGAGAAATTCCTCAGTAAATAAACTAATAAATAAAAAGTATGGAAGTTAAACTGAGCTTTACCCTAGGTTTTATGTCAAAGTGGGATGGAAATGGGTGCAAGAAAACATTTCTGAGGTTCTGATAGCATTAGAAAAATTCCCATAGACAAATGATTAGTGAGATCTATATTAAAAATCCTGTTTAAATTAGTAAATGACATAGAAATGTATTTTACCTTATTACTGCTCTCATAATATTTAACTAAACATACTATTAATACATCAGGCATTCCCTGATGGTTCAGCAGGCCAAAGCAGGAGATGTGGTTTCAGTCCCTGAGTCAGGAAGATCCCCTAGAGGAGGAAATGGTGACCCCATCCATTTCCCAAGTATTCTTGCTTGGAAATCATATGGACAGAGAAGCCTGGCAGGCTACAGTCCACAGAGTCACAAAGAGTCAGACAGGGATTAGCAACTAAACAGCAAACAACAATAGCATTGTCAAAAGTGGTAGTGGTTTGCAACCTATTGGCGCTTGTCCATACTATTAGAGAAAGATATTTCTTGGGAACTCTGGCTTAAGTTACACACAGAGACTCTTGCAGTAGACTTATTATTGGCCACATATGTGCTATTAATATGTGACTGAAGCCCTCCTGACTATCAATGATTGATCCAGAAGTAAACACTTGAATGAAACTGAGCAGTTTCTTTCTCCACAGTATTTGAAATTTGGCTCAGTGATATCCTAAAAAATAAGAGATCCTGGAGCTGACTAATGCTAATTTTAGCTTTCTGAAAATAATTTTTCAGCTCATATTGCTTAAGCTTCTGTCACCACCGTGATCCAGGCTCTGTTTGAATTCTAGTGTTCTGACCCTTCCATTTTGGAGAAGGAAATGGCAACCCACTCCAGTATTCTTGCCTGGAGAATCCCAGGGACAGCAGAGCCTGGTGGGCTGCTGTCTATGGGGTCGCACAGAGTTGGACACAACTGAAGCAACTTAGTAGCAGCAACAGCAGACCCTTCCATTGACTTCTGTTTTCCCAAGTTTTGATTTTCGTTGTTTATTTAAACCAATGTATACCATCTAAAATGAATATGATTCTTTTTCTACATAATTGTGGTCTAAAAGAAGTGTAGTTGAGAAAGAAAGTAAAAAATGGTAGCTAACATTATGATACATATCTGATTGTGTGAGAAATAACATTTCACTTTTTGAAGTGAATAGAAGATCATAGATTTGCTTATGTACGTAGTAAACTAGAGAATGTTCCAAGGTTATTGAATTGTCCACAAATGGATAGAAGCACAAGAGTTTGTACTAAAGGGATGCTGCATTGAATTGTGCTCATATTATGTTTTCAGAACATTATGATCACCAGCTCCTATATCTGAAGTACATTCACATATCTACACAGCCACATGGGTGAGATGTGGAAGCAGTATTTCCTTAGGTCAGCATAGCGTAGTTTTAAACTAAAGGCTGTGGGTATGGATCACATTTTAAATTGATGGTGCAGAGAGATGAGTGTCATATTCTATGAATTTGTCTTTATCAACTTTGCTTTCAGATGAAAGGATAATTTGTCTTTGAAAGGAGGAGAAAGATTAATTTACTATGAGACAAACATATCCATATGCATTTAAACATAATGAAATTGCAAAACATAATAAACCCCTGTAATTCCTTGAGTCACATACAACAATGCATATTTACTCTAGGGAGATGGTCTCAGCCTTGTTCTTTATTGTGATTTGATTTAATTTGATTTGGTTTTCTACCCGACAGTATTAGACTTCAAAATCTTAGAGAGGCAGAACCGCTATATCAATTCAGATAAGAATTTAAGAAAAGAAGAAATGAATACAAAAATAATGTAAAAAAAAAAAAATGTATGTCATACAATAAGCCAGAGAACAAGGTAATTGAAATTGAAATCCCTTTACAGCATGATATGCACTAAAATAATTGAAATGGAATTAACCTGAGTACTAAAGTTAACAGCAGACACAACGAGCCAGGTCTATTTTTTGTGTGTAAATTCATATATATACAGAAAAACCTCTCAGCTTCCTGGAGTAAAAATAAAAATTAAAAGAATTAGTAATAATTTTCTCTTATAACAAGTAATAATTTTCTCCTATAACAATTATTTTTCAAAAAGCATCCAGAACAGAAGCAGAAAAAAAAAAAAATGCTAACAACAAAGAGTTGATAGGCAAAGCTTCATGCAAAAATGTTTGAAAGAAGTGTGGTCCTAATTTGAATCAACCTCTAATTAGTTCATTTAATTACTCCATGCCAAGAGTAATTGATTTCAGTCGAAGAAACAGAAACACTTCTACTATGGGGCAAAAGTAATTTTGACCCTTTAAATTGGAAGCTGGGCAAAGGTTGCATCTAAAGAGTGTGTAACATGAGTGAGGGTTTATCTTTTATTTGAACTCTTGTTTCAATAGCCTCCCCACAATTATCACAGCATTAAATACCAATGTCATTTAGACCTCATTTATAAAATACTCATACTATTGAAACAACTTTCTCACCATCTATACAAAAAGGTACCATGAACAGACACAATCAAGAACTTGGATGCTAACACTGTTAGCAGCTTTTGGGTCATAAATATTCATAGTTATTATTTTTATAAAACGCATGACATGATGTTTTATTACAACAGAGGCAAAACTGTTTTGGTACCTCATTGCTTTCTCTTTGAATCTGTGAAAGGGGGAAAAAGCCCTCTCTCAGCACTAGTTCTTACTTTTCTACATCTATCAAACTAATGTCTTCTCCCATGAAGAATTATTTTTTCCCTGCCCTCATCCTGTCCTTAAATGCTCACTGTTAGATTGGGGCATGTCATGTACCATGAAGCCATTTCCCCTGGGGATTTTATTCCAAGATTGTGGGAATAAAGAAGCTGAACCTGGTCTGCGCAGCATTGTAGGCAGTGCAGGGAGCTCATTTTATTTATTTTTTAAAAATTATTTTCTTTCTGTTTTCTTTAGGGTACACCCTTCATTGAACTGGTCTCAAGTTAGTGCACAGTTGAGCCCTGGCTGCCTCTGAGCCTCACACTGCTCCCAGGGGTACCAAAAGTCTTTCTCCATCTCAAGTTGGAGATGAGCAAGGGGAGCCATGATGACTGGCCATTCAACACAAGAAAAACAAAAAGAGTAAAAATATTAAGGCCAAGATTTTTTTTTTTTTTAAATTATATAATTTACACTAAAGCAATGAAACCACCCTTACATGTTTGAACTCAGGCAAGGACTGGCCGTTCTAAAGAGAAGCAGAGTGGCTTTTAGGAAAGGCAAGGGGCTTCCTGTGACAATGCAGCTCACAATATTTGGAATGACTATTATAAAAAAGAACAATGTACAATCAAAGTTCTTGGCTACCTGGTAGAACTTTGGGGGTGTTCGCTCCTAAGGACTGCTGCCACATTTGATGTGGACATTCACAGTGGCATCTATGCCAACATGATGCTGTCTGATGAGACCACATGTGCCCATGCATTGCCTCCAGGGTGCAGAAGGAGGTCACCATCTGGGCTCACAGCAGGATGAAGATCAAGATTATTGAGCACAAGAACCCCGCTTGATCTTGGCCTCACTGTCAACCTTCCTGTAGGTGTGGATCAGCAAGCAGGAACGTAAAGAGCCCGTCCCCTTCAGCGTCCACCACAAATGTTTCTAGGCCAACTGTTAGCCTCATTAAACTCTGTCTTGAGAAAATCTACAGCACAAAAAAGCATGGGAGAACTGAGATAACTTTGTTTTTTTAATCTTTATCCTATCCTATCCTATTCTATTTTATTCTCTCCTATAATACTCTGTTCTACTCTATGGGCTTCCCAGGTGGCACTAATGGTAAAGGACCTACCTACCAATGTAGGAGACCTGGATTCAATCCCTGAGTCAGGAATATCCTCTGAAGTAGGAAATGGCAACCGACTCCAGTATTCTTGCCTGAGAAATCCCAGGGTCAGAGGAGACTGGAGGGCTACAGTTTATGAGATCACAAAAATTCAGACACGACTCAGTGCAAACACACACACACATTCTATTATATTCCATTCTATTCTAATTTGTGGTGCTTTATTCAGGATTTAAAAGTGAGTAAGTTTTAAAATGAACATGGAGTTCCTTTTAAAATATGGAGACCTGCAATGAGTATCCACTCCATCTGCAAAGAATAATGCAAGTTGTCTCATGTCTCTGGGTGCTAGTAGTATCAACTGCTTATATCACAGTGAACATTCTTCAATTAATATAGAAACATACCCAATTTTAATTCATTATCTAATTCAAATATACATAGAATACATTTTTTTCTAAAATGATCCATTATCATAAAATATCACACTAAACTCCATTTTGTTTTATTGTTTGCTTCTAGAGTAGATTCCATAAGTGTATTTTTCGTCATTTCAATTCACATAGAGCCATGGCTGACTGAGCATGAATTGATCTTTGTCCCAGTGAAATTGTAAGAGGAGAAAAATAGAATAGGAACGTCTTACTTTGCAATGCCACATAGTATTCCCTCCAGGATGCTTTACATTTCATTTTGTATTCTGTGATTCCTAGTGTTGCCTTTAAAAAATGTTTCTGCTTGTTGCCAGAAAATACAAGTTAGCTATAAAAAATTGGAATTGACAGAAAACTATCATTAATTCATTTACATATTATATATATAGTCATACATATTAATGCATATATTTTTTATTATTAACTTTTATGACTGGCACAATCAAAATTAAATTTAAATATTTACTATTGTATCATGAATATATTCTTATTTCATTAAATATTTTTAAGTGAGAATTTAAGTATCATGTAGTACTTCAATATATGGTAAATCACTTCATGTAACCAGTCTCATATTGTAAAAATCACATTGCTTCCATGAATATATTATTATGACTATGATTATTATTATTATTTTGCAATTCCCTTACATGAGAGCAGAAAAATCAAGTTGCAATATTGTGTGTTTTTGATGACAACTGAAGCACATATAATTTATCTAAGATTCTATAAAACATTATTAGATCCATTCACGTTTGTACATTCCTTCTTTCTGATACTGTATTCAACTCTTCCATATTTAAATCTTTTATGCTATTCTCTCTGAATTTATAGTCAGGTTACTTATACCTTCAATCTCTTTTCTGAAGGTCCTCTTTATGCCTTTGCTAATAACTGAAACCTGCCTCTTCCTCAATGAACTTCTCTCCTATAAAACATCATATCAATTATTTTTCTTTCAAAATCTCTCTTATTGCTGGGTCTGGAGATCGGATCATTGTTCTGCATATTGATTCCAGACTTTTCTCTTCCTTTCTTCCTAGATGTTCCTTGTTATAGCCCACCAGACTCCTCTGTCCATGGGATTCTTCAGGCATGAATATTGGAATGGGTTGCCATGACCTTCTCCAGGGGGTCTTCCCGACTCTATGGATCGAGTCCAAGTCTCTTATGTCCTGCATTGACAGAGGAGTTCTATAGCACTAGGGCCACCTGGGAAGCCCATGGTAATTGTCAACTGATCACCAATCACGACTGCTCACTCCTTAACTTTAATTTGTTTCACCATCATGGTCTCCAATACCCCTGACATAACTCTTGGTGATTTCTCATGTGACATAGATGATGTTTTCAATATGACCAACTGGATCCTTTAATTCCTTTCTTCCAATGTATTGTCAAATATAAAGAGCTTACAATTTTGAACAAAATTTTCTGGTTCCAAACCTACCTCCACCATGATGTAGTTGTGTGTCCTTGGGCAGGCTACTTAATTTGGTATGTTGTATATTTAATAAAATTATTGTATTTAGTTAAAATGTTTCAGAGTTTTCCCATCCAAACTGCTTAAACCAGTGATCATATTCTGTTGTCATTAATAGTATTTTAACCCTTAGCTGGTAAAGAATCAATATGCAATGCAGGAGACCTGGGTTTGATCCCTGGATTGGGAAGATACCCTAGAGAAGGAAAAGGCTATCTAATCCAGTATTCTGACCTAGCAAATTCCCTGAACTGTATAGTCCATGGGCTTGCAAAGAGTCAGACACAACTGAGAGACTATCACTTTCACTCAACCCTTCATAAACCCAGTTTTGACAATCCCACTCCCCAACTACCACAACCATTTTTTCCCCACTTGTTATCTACAGTAATGACTGCATTTCTCTTCTTGCGCTGAGTCATTTCAGTCATGTCAGACTCTTTGTGCCCCTATGGTCTGTAACCAACCAGGCTCCTTTATCCATGGGATTCTCTAGGCAAGAATACTAGAGTGGATGGCCATGCCCTCCTCCCTTTGGATCTTCGAGAATCAGGAATCCAACTCGAGTCTCTTGTGGCTTCTGCACTGGAGGGAGATTCTTTATGGTTTGAGCCATTGGGAATACCCCCACAATTCTTTTGCTATCGTCCTTGTTCAGTTGCTAAGTTATATCCGACTCTGCAACCCACGGACTGCAGCAATACAGCCCTCCCTAACCATCATTGTCTCCCAGAATTTTCCCAAGTACATGCCGATTGAATCAGCGATGCTATCCAACCATCTCATCCTCTGCTCTCTTCTCGTTTTGCCTTCAATATTTCCCAGCCTCAGGGTATTTTCCAATGAGTTTGCTGAGAGATAGGAAGGCCTTCTTCAATTAAAAATGAGAAAACAAAATGCAGGAAAGCAATAGAATGGGAAAGACTAGAGATCTTTTCTTAGTATTTCAGTCAAATATATCATGAACTCCTTAATACCAACTTCAGACTTAAATTGAAGAAAGTAGGGAAAACCACTAGACCATTCAGGTATGACCTAAATCAAATCCCTTATGATTATACAGTGGAAGTGAGAAATAGATTTAAGGGACTAGATCTCATAGATACAGTGCCTGATGAACTATGGGTTGAGGTTCGTGACATTGTATAGGAGACAGGGATCAAGGGCATCCCCATGGAAAAGAAATGCAAAAAAGCAAAATGGCTGTCTGGGGAGGCCTTACAAATAGCTGTGAAAAGAAGAGAAGTGAAAAGCCAAGGAGAGAAGTAAAGATATAAGCATCTGAATTCAGAGTTCCAGAGAATAGCAAGAAGAGATAAGAAAGCCTTCTTCAGGGATCAAATCAAAGAAATAGAGGAAAACAACAGAATGGGAGAGACTAAAGATCTCTTCAAGAAAATTAAAGATACCAAGGGAACATTTCATGCAAAGATGGACTGGATAAAGGACAGAAACGGTATGAACCTGACAGAAGCAGAAGATATTATGAAGAGGAGGCAAGAATACACAGAAGAACTGTACAAAAAAGATCTTCACGACCCAGATAATCACAATGGTGTGATCACTCATCTAGAGCCAGACATCCTGGAATGTGAAGTCAAGTGAGCCTTAGAAAGCATCACTATGAACAAAGCTAGTGGAGGTGATGGAATTCCAGTAGAGCTATTTCAAATCCTGAAAGATGATGCTGTGAAAGTGCTGCACTCAGTATGCCAGCAAACTTGAAAAACTCAGCAGTGGCCGCAGGACTGGAAAAGATCAGTATTCATTCCAATCCCAAAGAAAGGCAATGCCAAAGAATGCTCAAACTACCGAAAAATTGCACTCATCTCACATGCTAGTGAAGTAATGCTCAAAATTCTCCAAGCCACGCTTCAGCAGTATGTGAACCGTGAACTTCCAGATGTTCAAGCTGGTTTTATGAAAGGCAGAGGAACCAGAGATTAAATTGTCAACATCTGCTAGATCATGGAAAAAGGAAGAGAGTTCCAGAAAAACATCTATTTTTGCCTTATTGACTATGCCAAAGCCTTTGACTGTGTGGATCACAATAAAATGTAGAAAATTCTGAGAGAAATGGGAATACCAGACCACCTGACGTGCTTCTTGAGAAATCTGTATGCAAGTTAGGAAGCAACAGTTAGAACTGGACATGGAACAACAGACTGGTTCCAAATAGGAAAAGGAGTACGTCAAGGCTGTATATTGTCACTCTGCTTATTTAACTTATATGCAGAGTACATCATGAGAAATGCTGGACTGGAAGAAACACAAGCTGGAATCAAGATTGCCAGGAGAAATATCAATAATCTCAGATATGCAGATGACACCACCCTTATGGCAGAAAATGAAGAGGAACTAAAAAGCTTCTTGATGAAAGTCAAAGAGGAGAGTGAAAAAGTTGACTTAAATCTCAACATTCAGAAAACAAAGTTCATGGCATCTGGTCCCATCACTTCATGGGAAATAGATGGGGAAACAGTGGAAACAGTGTCAGACTTTATTTTTGGGGGCTCCAAAATCACTGCACATGGTGACTGCAGCCATGAAATTAAAAGACACTTACTTTTTGAAAGAAAAGTTATGACCAACCTAGATGGCATATTCAAAAGCAGAGACATTACTTTGCCGACTAAGGTCCATCTAGTCAAGGCTATGGTGTTTCCAATAGTCATGTATGGATGTGAGAATTGGACTGTGAAGAAGGCTGAGCACCGAAGAATTGATGCTTTTAAACTGTGGTGTTGGAGAAGACTCTTGAGCATCCCTTGGACTGCAAGGAGATCCAATCAGTCCATTTTGAAGGAGATCAGCCCTGGGATTTCTTTGGAAGGAATGATGCTGAAGCTGAAACTCCAGTACTTTGGCCACCTCACGTGAAGAGTTGACTTATTGGAAAAGACTTTGTTGCTGGGAGGGATTGGAGACAGGAGGAGAAGGGGATGACCGAGGATGAGATGGCTGGATGGCATCAATGACTCGATTGCCGTGAATCTGAGTGAACTCCAGGAGATCGTGATGGACACGGAGGCCTGGCATGCTGCAATTCATGGGGTCAGAAATAATTGGACATGACTGTGTGACTGAACCTAACCTACCAAACTCATTTATGGGACTTACCTGGTGGCTCAGATGGTGAAGAATCCACCTGCAATTCAGGAGACCTGGATTCTATCCACATGCTCACAATGGAAATTCTGCCATTTCTTCTCTGAAATTACTAATTCCTCAGTATTCACTTGTCTGGTGTACAGTAATTCCATTTTTGCAGTGGCTCAGGTAATAAACTTGTGGAATTATTTCTGACTCCTCTTTTTCTCTCTCACCTCACATTTACCTTCAAAAATATCTGAATTTTGACAATATCCTACACCTATACCAATATAATCCTAATTCAAGCACCCTAATTCCCCAGATTATTGTAGTAGAAATATAATCGGTCATATTGCCCCCACAGAGTTTTCTCAGCACTACAGTCAGAGTGATCTTTTAAATTCTGAAGTCAGATCCTTTGAATCTTATGTTCAAAATTTTCCAGTGGCTTTGCATCTCACTCCCTTAATTGTAGTGATAAAAGGCAACCTAAATTCAAACTAACCAACACCCTACAAGATGTAGTCTGGTAACACTTTAACTCTGGTCTCATCTTCTGTTAATATCTTTTTGTTTTTTCCAGCCTCCTTGCTTTCTGCAAAGACTTCAGGCATTGCTCAGCTGAAGCTTTTTGCTGTGGTTGTTTACTCTGCTTAGAAACTTGAGTTCTGGAGAGTTGCATGGTTTATGTCATCCTTTTAAGGCTTAGCTCAAATATAACCCCCTATGTGATACCTTTCCTAATCTTTCCCAGCACTTCATATTTTTTGCTCAATAGTACTTTACTGATATTAGCAGAAAAAAAAATGTATCTTGCATGTCTATTGTATAGACATAAATATATATTGAGGGCATTTGTATGTTTTATGCTCTATGAAGCTTACATGGCCTATGTGCATTTTAATTTAAATAACTTCAGTCATGTCTGACTCTATGTGACTCCACAGATGGCAGCCCTCCAGACTCCCCCGTCCCTGGAATTCTCCAGGCAAGAACACTGGAGTGGGTTGCCATTTCCTTCTCCAATTGGCCTATGTGAGACATATACAATTATGTGTTATTGAATAAGTAAAACATAAATATTGAAAGATTTTCTTAAAAAGAATAGTCTAATCAGTAACTCAAGCCAATGTTATATAGTTAAACATGAAAACTACTCAAACATTATTTTTTCACATATATTGCTCTTTTTAATTTTAATAAATATCCAATAATATCACATGTATTAATTTCTTTGTACATGTTTAGTCCAAGTTTTGCCTCACTTTTTGAACTAAAATGTGTACAAGACACTTAATGTAACTCACAATACATACATTGAATGTATTAGTTCAAATTCAATCACAAATGTAGCTACATACATATAATGCACATGATATTTCTGTATGAGTATCTAAAATTTGACTTATACATTACAGAAATTCTTAAGAATCTGTCCATACCCAAACATACACAGAAAGTTGATTAGTTATGGAAACAATTTTCCTGGGCAAAGGCTAAGAATATTTTTTTAAAATGTTTGTTATCATTTGATGATGGAATGTACTCAGAATGGGATTTAAAATTCATAAACCAAAGCTGATAACCACCTTTAAAAAGGAGAGGAGAAGAAAATTATACAAAACATGGAGAAACAAGTAAAAATACAATGCTAACAGATATGCTGCTAAACTATAGATCTGTTTTCACCTGACATGCATTAATTAAATCAGGATTTTAAAATTATTAATTTAGCATCTAGCACTATGTTATGACTAAATATATGTTTATATATATGCAAATATTAAGAAGAATCTTTATTTAAAAATGTCTCTTTTATGATTTTAAAAAATTTTTTGCAAAATATACACTGACAAATTCTAAAAGGAATGAATATTGAGTTATTTTGTATTAGTTCTTAGTGTTTGCAGTGTAGCTGAAAGAGATAAGACATCACTGGATTGCTTGGATAATATATGTGAATATCATTCTTCAGCTTCTGATTACCTGAAAGATCTGAGAACCCTGTTACCATGTATAATGAGATCCTCAATGTCTCACTTGTGATTCTAAATTGGCCCTTTTTTTTTTTTTTTTTCCTGCCCACTGTGCCCTGGGACTCTCTTCCTGAAGTCGTACCTGACACCCTCACATCATCTCATGTTGCACTGCCTGATTCATTAGAAAGTCTTCTATTTACCATTCTTCAACATTCCCTTCAGACTGTGTATTGGGTAGGCTGCTAGCATCCATTCTTATACAGAACTCACAGTTTCATTTTTTTTTTTTAATTTTAATTTTTACTTTATTTTACTTTATAATACTGTATTGGTTTTGCCATACATTGACATGAATCCACCATGGGTGTACACGTGTTCCCAAACATTTCATTTTTAAGTATTGTCTTTTTACAGTAGTGTGACATCTCAATTTAAAAAAAAAAATTCACCATGTCATGCAAAATTGCACAATAAAACAGCATGTCTTGGGGGGAGGGGACTAGAAACACAACACTGAAAGCTTCCTCAGTGACATATAAATTATAATAATGAAATATAATAGTTCATGTTGTGTTAGAGTGTTGGAAGGAGGGTCATCTGATTTAGACCAATAGTTGTAACACTGAATGTGAGTGGACGCGCTTTTATCATATGCACTTAACAGAGATTTCTGGTAATATTGGTGGTATATGCACGTGTATGTTTTATGTATTTTTATGCCTCTTCAGGTGGGTTCAACTTTGTGTACATATTACTTTTCTTGCAGATAAAATTGTGCATGAATAAACTTAAAATTCAAATGCAAATTATGTTTGCCTTGTTTCCTAGTATATCAGTTGTTTTGGAACAAAATATCTTTTAAAAAGCAAGCATTACAGGAGAACAGACTATCCTGATTTCTTATATGTCAGCCTATATTACCTTTGAAAGGCTGGGTTGTAGGAACATCTTATGTGATGTGATAGAGGTATTAAAGTTATAGTGGTAATCATTTTGTAATACACAAATATATCAAATCAGCACATTGTACAGCTTAAACTTACACAAAATTATATGTCAATTATATCTCAATAACCTGAGAAATAAATAAATTTAGAATATTATTAACTTCCCTTTTAATTTAGAAAATATATGTCATATGTTCCTTGGTGGTAGTTTAGTCATTAAATCGTGTTTGACTCTGTGACTCTATAGACCCTCACCTGCCAGGCTCCCCTGTCCATGGGATTCTCCAGGCAAGAATACTGGATTTGGTTGTCATTTTCTTCTCCAGGGCATCTTCCTGAGCCAGGAATCAAACTCAGGTCTCCTGCATTGTAGGCGACCTGCTACATTGCAGCCAGATTCTTTACGAATTGAGCCACCAGGCAAGCTCTCATATGTACCTTGAATCATAGTAAGAAAGGTCAGAGAATTAGGCCAATAAAGAAAGGCAATAACACAAATTAAGCCTCTCGGGTGCATCTGGAAAATCTATCAATAGTTACCAGTTTCTGAGCAAACAGCCCTTTACTTACTGTGAAAGGCTTTACTTAGCCCTTTACTTCAATCCTGAGGGTATGCTATGGATATGAAGAAGAAATATTAAAAATAAATAAATAAATAACTGGACATCGGTCTAACATATCTGAGATTTTAATCAGGGCCTCTGGCACAGAAAACATGATTCATTTAGTTCCTGTACACATAGTTTTAAGGGAGGAGTGTTAAACCAGCATAGGTTATGGTGGAATATTAGAAAAACAAATTCACCTTAAACTATGTGGGGCTAAACTAAAGAACAAAGGAAATTTTCTTCATGTTACATGCTTAGCATGTAACAATCAGATAGAACTGTGTTCAAAGACATGTTGCTGGAGGCTGAATCATCTTGCGGACTGTCTAGATCACGTGACCTTCTTTATTAGTGGAAAGAGGGCAGTGAAGGACTGACACTAACTTTTCAGTGTGTTGGCCTGGAAATGAAACACATTATTGATAGAGCGCGGGATGCTGCAACAGTGTGCAGAACGCGGCTGAGAGGAACTACCCCACGTCCGAAGTCAGTGGCAGCAGCCAAGAGGAGCTACCCCGTGTTCGAGGTCAAGGCGGCAGCCCAGAGTGACAGGCTGTGACAGTGCAGGAGCAGCTGAGAGGAGCTGCCCTACGCCCAGGGCAAGGGGCAGTGGCCTGGAGGAGCAACCCCTCATCCAAGGAGTGGTGGCTGCACAGGCGCCAGAGGGCCAAGTGGAGCTATTCCATGTTCAAGGTCGGGAGGGGCAGCAGTGAGGAGAATTCCCTCGTCCAAGGTAAGCAGTAGCAGCTGTGCTTTGCTGAAGCAGCCATGGCGAGATAACCCATATCCAAGGTAAGAGAAACCAAAGTAAGACGGTAGGTGTTGCAAGACAGAATCAGAGGGCAGACACAGTGAAACCAAAATCACAGAAAACTAGTCAAACTAATCACACTAGGACCACAGCCTTGTCTAACTCAATGAAACTAAGCCATGCCCTGTGGGGCTACCCAAGACAGGTGGGCATAGTGGAAGTGTCTGACACAATGTGGTCCACTAGAGAAGGGAATGGCAAACCACTTCAGTACACCTGCCTTGAGAACCCCATGAACAGTATGAAAAGGCAAAATGATAGGATACTGAAGGAGGAACTCCCCAGGTCAGTAGGTGCTCAATATGCTACTGGAGATCAGTGGAGAAATAACTCCAGAAAGGATGAAGGGATGGAGCCAAAGCAAAAACAATACCCAGTTGTGGATGTGACTGGTGATAGAAGCAAGGTCTGATGCTATAAAGAGCAATATTGCATAGGAACCTGGAATGTTAGGTCCATGGATCAAGGCAAATTGGAAGTGGTCAAACAGGAGATGGCAAGAATGAAGGTCAACATTCTAGGAATCAGCGAACTAAAATGGACTGGAATGGGTTAATTTAACTCAGATGACCATTATATCTACTACTGTGGGCAGGAATCTTGTAAAGAGATGGAGTAGCCATCATGGTCAACAAAAGAGTCCAAAATGCAGTACTTGGATGCAATTTCAAAAATGACAAAATGATCTCTGTTCGTTTCCAAGGCAAACCATTCAATATCACAGTTATCCAAGTCTATGCCCCAACCAGTAACGCTGAAGAAGCTGAAGTTGAACGGTTCTATGAAGACCTACAAGACCTTTTAGAACTAACATCCAAAAAAGATGTCCTTTTCATTATAGGGGACTGGAATGCAAAAGTAGGAAGTCAAGAAACATCTGGAGTAACAGGCAAATTTGGCCTTGGAATACAGAATGAAGCAGGGCAAAGACTAATATAGTTTTGCCAAGAAAATGCACTGGTCATAGCAAACACCCTCTTCCAACAATACAAGAGAAGACTCTACACATGGGCATCACCAGATGGTCAACACTGAAATCAGACTGATTACATTCTTTGCAGCCCAAAATGGAGAAGCTCTATACAGTCAACAAAAACAAGACCAGGAGCTGACTGTGGCTCAGATCATGAACTCCTTATTGCCAAGTTGAGACTTAGATGGAAGAAAGTAGGGAAAACCACTGGACCATTCAGGTATGATCTAAATCAAATCCCTTATGATTATACAGTGGAAGTGAGAAATAGATTTATGGGCCAAGATCTGATAGATAGAGTGCCTGATGAACTATGGACGGAGGCTCATGACATCGTACAGGAGACAGGGATCAAGACCATCCCCATAGAAAAGAAATGCAACAAAGAAAAATAAATGTTTGGGGAGGCCTTACAAATAGCTATGAAAAGAAGAGAAGCAAAAAGCCAAGGAGAGAAGTAAAGATATAAACATATAATGCAGAGTTCCAGAGAATAACAAGAAGAGATAAGAAAGCCTTCTTCAGCGATCAATGCAAAGAAATAGAGGAAAACAACAGAATGGGAGAGACTAAAGATCTCTTCAAGAAAATTAGAGATACCAAGGGAACATTTCATGCAAAGATGGACTGGATAAAAGACAGAAATGGTATGGACTTAAAGAAGCAGAGGATATTAAGAAGAGGAGGCAAGAAGACACAGAAGAACTGTACAAAAAACATCTTCATGACCCGGATAATCACGATGGTGTGATCACTCACCTAGAGCCAGACATCCTGGAATGTGAAGTCAAGTGAGCCTTAGAAAGCATCACTATGAACAAAGCTACTGGAGGTGATGGAATTCCAGTAGAGCTATTTCAAATCCTGAAAGATGATGCTGTGAAAATGCTGCACTCAGTATGCCAGCAAATTTGGAAAACTCAGCAGTGGCCACAAGACTGAAAGAGGTTAGTTTCCATTCCAATCCCAAAGAAAGGCAATGCCAAAGAATGCTCAAACTACTGCACTATTGCACTCATCTCACATGCTAGTAAAGTAATGCTCAAAATTCTCCTATCCAGTCTTCAGCAATATGTGAACTGTGAACTCCCTGATGTTCAAGCTGGTTTTAGAAATGGCAGAGGAATCAGAGATCAAATTGCCAACATCCACTGGATCATGGAAAAAGCAAGAGAGTTCCAGAAAAAAAAACATCTATTTCTGCTTTATTGACTATGCCAAAGCCTTTGATTGTGTGCATCACAATAAACTGAGGAAAATTCTGAAAGAGATGGGAATACCAGACTACCTAACCTGCCTCTTGAGAAACCTATATGCAGGTCAGGAAGGAACAGTTAGAACTGGACATGGAGCAGACTGGTTCCAAATAGGAAAAGAAGTACGTCAAGGCTGTATATTGTCACCCTACTTATTCAACTTATATGCAGAGTAAATCATGAGAAACACTAGGCTGGAAAAAGCATAAGCTGGAATCAAGATTGCTGGGAGAAGTATCAATAACCTCAGATATGCCGATGATACCACCCTTATGGCAGAAAGTGAAGAGGAACTAAAAAGCCTCTTGATGAAAGTAAAAGAGGAGAGTGAAAAAGTTGGCTTAAAGCTCAGTATTCAGAAATCGAAGATCTTGGCATCTAGTCCCATCACTTCATGGGAAATAGGTGGGGAAAAATGTAGAAACAGTGTCAGACTTTATTTTTTGGGCTCCAGAATCACTGCAGATGGTGATAGTAGCCATGAAATTAAAGACGTTTACGCCTTGGAAGAAAAGCTATGACCAACCTAGATAGCATATTGAAAAGCAGAGACATTACTTTGCCAACAAATTTCCATCTTGTCAAGGCTATGGTTTTTCCTATGGTCATGTATGGATGTGAGAGTTGGACTGTGAAGAAAGCTGAGAGCTGAAGAATTGATGTTTTTGAATTGTGGTGTTGGAGAAGACTCTTGAGAGTCCCTTGGACTGCAAGGAGATCCAATCAGTCCATTCTGAAGATCAGCCCTGGGGTTTCTTTGGTGGGAATGATGCTGAAGCTGAAACTCCAGTAATTTGGCCACCTCATGCGAAGAGTTGACTCATTGGAAAAGACTCTGATGCTGGGAGGGATTGGGGGCAGGAGGAGAAGTGGGCGACAGAGGATGAGATGGCTGGATGGCATCACTGACTCGATGGACATGAGTCTGAGTGAACTCCGGGTGTTGGTGATGGACAGGGAGGTTGGTGTGCTGCAATTCATGGCGTTTCAGAGTCGGACATGACTGAGTTACTGAACTGAACTGAACTGATTGATATTCCAAGGCCACTGAGCAAAACCAATAGGACACTCTTTCCCATAATTAAAGAGAGAAAGAAAATATTATCCCCCTTTTATTGGGGATATAAAAGGAGAGCAAAGCAAGATATGACTGAGCTCCAGAAATCTTGATATCTTTATCACTGATGGGGACTACATGTCAGGAATATGAAGGAACTCATTGGTCAACACTGGCAAGTTCTAGAATGGAATAAGCTGTGAGGGTAAGAAACACACTTCCAAACCCCAGGGAATTAATTCATTCGTTTATTCACTCACTCATTTTCTGTTTAAAGATAAATCACCTCTGTGAAATAACCTAGGGCTGAAAATGCACACTGACATAAGAGCCTCAAAAATGATCATGTTTTTCTCATGTAATCTGTACCATGTAACAGCATGATGGGCACGTGATTGTTGAAGAACATTATTTTCTATAAGACATTAGTATTACTGGAATTTGGAGTTATCACAGGTGGACATTTTAAAAATTGTAGTTTAAAAAAAAATATAATTTTATCCTTTATGTAAAACTAATTATTAATGAAAAGTGTTCAATATATTAAACACAATTCGTAAAGAAATTTCTTCTTTTTAAGACATTATTATAGTAAATTATGCAGAAGGACATGGCAACCGACTCCAATATTCTTGTCTGGACAATCCCATGGACACAGGAGCCTGATGGGCTACAGTCCATGGGGTCGCAAAGAGTCGGAGATGACTGAAATGACAGCATAAAAAGATACATTCTCTTGGGTAAACCGCCTTAAAAATAATTCCAAAAACTCTTTTAGAAGTCCATTTGTAGCTAAATAATGTTATTTAGGTTAAAATAATTAATATAAAAGGCTTTATATATGTTTAGTTTATTTTTTCATTTCTTTACTTATGACAGTTACAGCCAAAATTTCATAAAGTGATATTCTGCATGTTTCTTTTTTTGTATTACTCTCATGATTTACATATTGTACTATGGTTGTTTTTTTGAGTAAATTAAAGGAATAAACTCCATTTCCTGCCAAGAACTACTTCTTTTCTTTTACTTTATGCTTCAGTAGCTTATTCAAGTAAAGTTTATGACTAATTAGAAAAGCCACATGCATTTGGAATTAATATTGTCAGTTTGTGTTAGAGTATATTTAAATCTCTGATCATGTTATGTGGTTAATATTGCAAGGCAGTCTAGTTGAAGTAGAGCATATGTTTTGATCTCTGCACCATGAAATGAATAAATGTGGTTTTCTTTAGAATTTAAATAATCATGCATAATAAATATTCACATGCTTTTTAAAATACATTTTGCTAATATATGAAACTATTAAATGTTTAAAAAGTACTTTAAATAATGCTTTAGTTAGATAAGATGGTGATGTTATAGAATTAGATAAAGATAGTATGTAACTAATAGGTTGTCATATTTGCATACTTTAAAGGCTGTATTAATATAAATCTAAATGAATGTCACATGAAGTAAGCCACCCTATTCATCTATGGGAAGATCAATTAAGTCATAAAATCTATAAAGCTGAAGAAGGTTTCTGAAATGTTGAACTTGATATTTGAGTCAGTCAAAATTTTATCTATGGATTGCCTATTTGTGCCAAACACAATGAAAAACATGATATTTATATTGAAGGCACACCTGCTTCTCACATGCTGAGAACAGTTTATAATCCAATTGGGGAGGAAATTAAATGAAAAGTGGATGGAGGAGAGTTGACATTTTGACTGATAAGCCATTTAGAAAATATAAGCTAAAATATTAAAGTTAAGAACAAGAACTGTGACTATGAAGATTTTAAAGAGAAAGGCTTTTTGTTTTTTAATTAGAAGACTAATAACAGTAAGAGAACAGACAACCAATTATTTTTTTAACAACCAAAAATATACACGCACACAATTAACTCACAGAAATCTACTGTGCTTGGTCTAAATATTGTCAACTAAAGGGAGGCTTGATTGGCTAAATAGCTAACAAACAACTATAAACCCTATGATATGATTCAGGCCAGTAGTTATATAGAGTGATTCATGAATTATTATTCTTAACCTAAGTTTCGATTGCCATATGAGACACTCAGTGTTTGCTTGTATATTTGCTCTAAATTAACATTAAAACACTTAGATAAACATCTAGGTTGTTTCCATGTCCTGGCTATTATAAACAGTGCTGCGATGAACATTGGGGTACATGTGTCTCTTTCAATTCTGGTTTCCTCAGTGTGTATGCCCAGCAGTGGGATTGCTGGGTCATATGGCAGTTCTATTTGCAAATTTTTAAGGAATCTCCACACTGTTCTCCATAGTGGCTGTACTAGTTTGCATTCCCACCAACAGTGTAGGAGGGTTCCATTTTCTCCACACCCTCTCCAGCATTTATTGCTTGCAGACTTTTGGATCACAGACATTCTGACTGGTGTGAAGTGATACCTCACTGTGGTTTTGATTTGCATTTCTCTAATAATGAGTGATGTTGAGCATCTTTTCATTTGTTCGTTAGTCATCCATATGTCTTCTTTGGAGAAATGTCTATTTAGATCTTTGGCCCATTTTTTGACTGGGTCGTTTATTTTTCTGGAATTGAGCTGCATAAGTTGCTTGTATATTTTTGAGATTAGTTGTTTGTCAGTTGCTTCATTTGCTATTATTTTCTCCCATTCAGAAGGCTGTCTTTTCACCTTGCTTATATTTTCATTTGTCGTGCAGAAGCTTTTAATTTTAATTAGATAAGAAAGCTGTGGTACATATACACAATTATTACTCAGCCGTTAAAAATAATACATTTGAATCAGTTCTGAGAGATGGATGAAACTGGAGCTGATTATACCGAGTGAAGTAAGCCAGAAAGAAAAACACCAATACAGTATACTAACACATATATATGGAATTTAGAAAGATGGCAATGACGACCCTGTATGCAAGACAGCAAAAAAGACACAGATGTGTATAGCAAACTTTTGGACTCAGAGGGAGAGGGAGAGGGTGGGATGATTTGGGAGAATGGCATTGAAACATGTATACTATCATGTAAGAATCGAATCACCAGTCTATGTCCGATGCAGGATACAGCATGCTTGGGGCTGGTGCATGGGGATGACCCAGAGGGATGTTGTGGGGAGGGACTTGGGAGAGGGGTTCATCTTTGGGATCGCATGTACACCCGTGGTGGATTCATGTCAATGTATGGCAAAACCAATACAGTATTATAAAGTAAAATAAAGTAAACATAAAAAGTTAAAAAAATAAAAATAAAACCCTTAGATAATGACACATAAGTTTTAGGGAACTTTACTGTGGCTCAAAAGACTGGTTCCAAATAGGAAAAGGAGTACATCAAGGCTGTATATTGTCACCATGCTTATTTAACTTATATGCAGAGTACATCATGAGAAATGCTGGACTGGAAGAAACACAAGCTGGAATCAAGATTGCTGGGAGAAATATCAAGAACCTCAGATATGCAGACGGCACCACCCTTATGGCAGAAAGTGAAGAGGAGCTAAAAAACCTCTTGGTGAAAGTGAAAGAGGAGAGTGAAAAAGTTGGCTTAAACCTCAATATTCAGAAAACAAAGATCATGGCATCTGGTCCCATCACTTCATGGGAAATAGATGGGGAAACAGTGGAAACAGTGTCAGACTTTATTTTTTGGGCTCCAAAATCACTGCAGATGATGACTGCAGCCATGAAATTAAAAGACACTTACTCCTTGGAAGAAAAGTTATGACCAACCTAGATGGCATATTCAAAAGCAGAGACATTACTTTGCCAACTAAGGTCTGTCTAGTCAAGGCTATGTTTTTTCCTGTGGTCATGTATGGATGTGAGAGTTGGACTGTGAAGAAAGCTGAGTGCCAAAGAATTGATGCTTTTAAAGTGTGGTGTTGGAGAAGACTCTTGAGCATCCCTTGGACTGCAAGGAGATCCAACCAGTCCATTCTGAAGGAGATAAACCCTGGGATTTCTTTGGAAGGAATGATGCTGAAGCTGAAACTCCAGTATTTTGGCCACCTCATGCAAAGAGTTGACTCATTGGAAAAGACTCTGATGCTGGGAGGAGAAGGGGACAGCCGAGGATGAGATGGCTGGATGGCGTCATGGACTCAATGGACGTGAGTCTGAGTGAACTCTGGGAGATCATGATGGACAGGGAGGCCTGGCGTGCTGCGATTCATGGGGTCGCAAAGAGTCAGACACGACTGAGCGACTGAACTGAAGTGAACTGAACTGAACTGTGGCTCAAACTCCAAATAGACAATTCTAGATAGTATAAGCTTCAAGTAGCACATAAAGGTATAAAACAAGAGAAGGTCTGATTTCTATGAAAACTCCAAGTTAACAGGCCATGAGATTTCTGCCACAGTACTGAGGGGATTTTAAGGAGATATGCAAAGGAACTCAGCTTACTCAAAAACATGTGTGCTTCCTTCCAATTTCTACATTTTCCGTTCTCTGGCTCTAACTATGGGCTGATGGTGGAAACATATGGTCCAAGTTCTTGTCTGTTTCAATCATACCCATACCTACAATAATAATAACCTATCTGCAAGTTAACCCATTTTTCAACTCTGTGCCTATATGCTTGGTAGTCTTTGAGATCTTTTCCTCCACCTGGAGAAGAATATGGCATCAATTTATAGATCTCAAAATCTACTTTCTACTGACGACATATTGAAGATAACTTTTGGGATTGCAGAAAAATCAGGCTGAACCTCTTGGTCTGTAATATTTACTTGGTCTACCTGAGTTTTCCTTGGTCCATTTACCAGGCCAATTTAATACACTTTAAGAGTGTATCTTACTAAACTCAGGTTCTGGTTGTTTCTTTCAAATTTCTTTCATTTGTTTTTAATGGCTAAACTTTAATTTGAGATTCTCATAATCTGTCTCACTCAGACAAACCTTTGTTTGTGGCTCAGCAGGCTGTACACAGGCTGCCAACGATGATTATCATCAAGAATACTAGCCCCCATCACAGCTCTGTCTTCTCAAACCCAAAGCAAGATTTTTCCCTTACATAATCCCAGCTTTCTTTCTTTTTGATGCAGTATCCCAGGGCTAGACATAGTTTAGAATTTCAGTTACTTAATGTACTTGGTTGTCACCTATAATGTGTCAAATTTTAAGGAACTCCACTAACTTTTTCAATACTTAATCATAAACAACAGGCATGAGTGGTTTGATTAATAAATGAGAATATTTTGAACAAAAGATGATGATTTAGACAAAGCTATAGACCACAGAATTCCAATCCTGAATTATCTGACATTCCAATGGAGATGTTGTTGATCTAGAATTGAATTGGTAATAAGCTCAGTCTCCTGACTGGAAATGAGTGGGAGTAAAGGCTCCTTTTGCAAAGTTGATTCCTTCCTTATTGTACTTTACTTGTGTTTTGCCACAAAAATCCTTTCCTGCTTTACCTCAACATGTGTGCCTTTTAATTGGCCAATGTAGGAATTTAACAAATGTTGGTTATATGGGCATTCAAGCTATGAAGGAAATAAAGTTGTCTCTTTTTAAAAGTATTTTATTTAAATTATTTATTTTGATTAGAATGTATCTTCAATAAATTGATCCATTTCAGGTATTCATACATATATATACATTCTTTGGAATTATTCAAGTCGCTTTTGGTTTTCCTGGATGGAGGTTGCTTGATTTTTCTAATTTGTTGCCATACAATGCTGCTATGCAATTTGGAAACCTTACTAATCTTAGAATTCTTCTTGACCTATTGATTTTAATTTGGGATTACTTTGGATGCAATGTTCATGATCAATATTTGGCAAGTTTTTATTTTTTTCTCTGTTTCATAGGTCTATTATAAAGAAAAATGTTATTTGCAATGTGTATAATATATTCATACCACTTTTTTGATAAAAGGTAAGAAAGATGAACAGTCCCTGCCTGTGTGTTTGAAAGGTTATCACTTGAACATAGGCATCTTTATGAACAATCTAAGTGTAATCACATTTCAAAATTAATGAGCCTAGAAAATGAGCCTTGGTTATTTTTCCACTCTTTAGCTTCTAATATTACTTTTGTTTCCATAGTTAACATTAAAACTACCACATTAAATTAATATGAAATATGACTTTATTGTCTAATCTATTCAAAGCTGACCAAAATCTTCTAATCACAACCTTGCATTGTTCTATGCAGTTACCTACTTGAAAAATGAAAATGATTTAAAATAAACAAATCTGGAAACTGAAAGATGGAGGAAAGACCTTGGAAATGAATGATACATACATTCAGAAACATGGCCAGTATAATGTGTAATGTTATCAAGTACTCTAGATATTTTCAGAATGAAACATAAGACTTTCTAACACCAGTAGAATTACAAAGTAGGAACTCTGGTCACTTCATGAGAATATTTATTTTGGAATTCAAACTTAGATAATCTGACGTATTGGACATTTTGAACTGAAAAATATACCCCAGATGATTTGGCTTTATATTTCTGCCATCACATCTTGCAATATTGCTGGCACGTAGGTAATATAAGGAACAACAGAAAAGTGATAAAGAAGCACAGATGAAGCAGTGTGGGGAAAAACTGTCTCTTCACAGAAAAGATGTCATTGGTTCGGAACCTGGACTTCAATTCCTATGTATGTAAAGCAGAGCTTACACAGTATGGCTGTTTTAAACAAAGATAGTTGGTTTCCATTGAAGACTCTATTATAATGTGTGTATGTCACCTATAGAAATAGCACTGAAATTGTAAATACTTTTAGTTACATATGGATAAGTACAAATAAACCATTTCAACTAACTCATATCTGAATGAAGCACTGCTTTTGGTTATATGTGCATCAAAGAAAATAGGGCAATAAACTTTTCTTCCTTTTTTTAGTGACACTAAACCTGTCTAGAGGCTTCATTTTATCATCAGACAACATATGAGTCTTATTACGACAGTCTATTTGCTCAGGATTCTTCTAGGCAAAAAAATAATAATAATAATTTGAGAGAAGTTGTAATGGCTAAAATTATTGTAATGTATCATACTCTCCAGATAATATTTCAACAACAAGGATTACTATTGCCTCATGTCAACAGATTAAATCAGAGCTTTTACTTATCATGGTAAGGCTGGAGAGGGAGATTATTTTAGAGTTAAGGGAGTAGGTTTGGCCCTCTGAAATTCTGTAAGTACCTAATTCTTTTGCAGGCTCTCAGACAGCCATCTTATTATTGAATATCCCAAAGCACTCTCTAATTATCCAGCTTTGATTTTCCTTAATGAATGAAGCGTCACCTGATCATTTTCCTAATTAATACTTAATAGCTAATAACTGCAAATAAGACACTATAAAACACATTTTTTTTTCATTTAGTAAATTTTTATTCACAAACAAATATGTAAAGTATGTAGACCAGTGATTAAAAGAACAAGATTCCATTTCAAGTAGATCAGTATTTAAGTAACAGTCTTATACAAAATGGGCAAATTTCACTGAACCTCAGTTTTCCCCTTCTAATACAAGGAGAGTATTAAATAAGTTGAAATATGTTAAGGACACAGCATAGTATGAAGAATTAATACATATTCAATTTGCAAATAAGAAGAAAATAATACAGCAATGTCTATGGAATAAAGCATTGGTGTTATGTGATCCAGACATCATTTATTCTGTATAAGAGAACCAGGTAACTTAAACTTCCTGTGCTTCTATTTTCTTATATTTAAAATGATAACTTTTTACTTCAAGTTTTCTTTCATGGTGTAAATAGGATATAAATTGTAGCTTTTAAATGTGCTGCATTTTAAATGGGCTTCCCTTGTGACTCGGCTGGTAAAGAATCTGCCTGCATTGTGGGAGACCTGAGTTTGATATCCAGGTTGGGAAGATCCCCTGGAGAAGGGAATGGCTACCCATTCCAGTATTCTGGCCTGGAGAATTCCATGGACTATACAGTCCATGGTGTGGCAGAGTCAGACACGACTGTGCGACTTTCACTTTCTTTCACTTTTAAATGTGCACAACGCTTAGCTTAGATGAGTACTTTGAAATTATTGTAAGCATTAGTTGCTCAGTTGTGTCCGATTCTTTGTGACACCATGGACTGTAGCACACCAGGCCTCTCTGTCAATGGAATTCTCCAGGCTGAATACTGGAGTAGGTAGCCATCACCTTCTCCAGGGGATCTTCCTGACCAAGGATCGAACCTGGGTCTCCTGGATCGCAGGAGGATTCTTTACAGTCTGAGTTGCCAGGGAAGCCAAAGTACCTCTGATGTTGTGGGAGAGATAACTAGTGAATCTGCCTCAATCGTTTTCTCTTGTGATCTTTTAGGTAAATATGAGACTAAGTTTTCTTCAACTGTGCAAAGTGGAGTTCAGAAGACATAACAGTTTCCATTTCCAAGACTTAACTTACTTGATTCAATTCATTCTAACCCCTCTGATGACTCATTCTACTTTTTACCCCTACATCAGCTATCTTGAAGTCCCATAAGCCTGTACATCCCTAAACATCTTTGCAATGCTTAAATTTATGGCTGTTTAAGGACAGGAAGGATAGTGAAATCATTAATTTTTTGACAATGAGTTAGTTTCAATAAAGCCACTTGTCAAACAGCACTTTTCTTCTCATAAGGGAATCTACCTCCCTTTACTCCTACCTTAGTGTTTTTTTCAGAGAATCCACCCAGTTACCCAAGCCCAAAACTGGACAGTGCACATAAATTTATCTATCATTTATGCAACACATCAAATGAATAAGTAAAGGAGACCACATTTATACAGTAGGCCGTTCTGTTCTGAGTCCCCTCATCTCCATGTTTCTCCACATATATTTTCCTTCCCCCTCTTTTGGTCTCCTTTTTTCTACTTTCCAACTCTGCTGTCAGAATAATCTCTGTAGGAGGAGTGCCTTGAAATTACACTTAAATATTAAAATGGCTTCTCATCAGCTTGAGTGGAAAGAAAAAAAAAACAACTTTCACTTCTTTTTTTTTCAACTTTCACTTCTTAATATGTTACAAAAGCGATTCGTGCTTTGAACTCACCTGTCATTCCTATCATTTCCGTCTTCAGACAGACTATATTTAACTACCTGTAGTTTCTCATTTCTCATCATGCTGTGTTTGCCCATGCCTTCATCCTTTACATGTGTCATCTGGCAAAGTCCTGACAAAATATCTGGTGGAACAGAAATGTTTCCTTGTTCTTTCAGATATCTCTCCATATCTAAATTCTCCCCCTTTTCAGCTGTCTTTGAGCACTGCTTCGATTCTCACATCACACCTGCATTTGGGGCATTGTAGAACTTATTTTATTATAATATTCCCTTCTCAAACTCCCTCCATAGGGTACAAAGTGACTTTTACATCTTACTATTGGTAACATTCCTGCCAGGTGTATGATGTATAGTTTGTACACAATGATTTTTTAAATAGTCTCACTCTGAGAGTCTTCCAGTTTTTTTTTGTGATAAAGGTAGTTTTTGTTGACTTTAAATCTTTAAAACACTTTCTACCTATATCTTACATACTTTATGATACATATTACCTTCCATAGTGAGTGTAATGTAATGCAAGTGCTTTTGAATAAAGGGTTAATGACACAACTTAAATTCTTGGCTTTAGGAATAAAAATAATAATAATCTTGGTTGGTTTAAAACATGAAATATATGTTGCTTAAGCTTGATCATTTGAAATTCCATATGATTCTAAAAAATTGGTCAGTGGATCCTAGTGAGCCTTTGTGCTTTCAGTACGACCCCGGGGGCATTTACTTATAAGTATTAATAAATACTTTGCTTTGAGTAAAGGAAATCTGAAGAATCTCATGGGTGCAGCCAGGGCATATTATGTTTCGCTAAACCAGGAAAATGAACAAATCAATTTGCATTTTGAAATCTGCAGAGAAAGAAAACTGCTAGTTAGAGTATTATGAATTCCTCTAGGAACAGTAGGGTGAGGTATTCCTTGCAATATCATATAGTGACATTTTTATTATCAGGAACTATTTTTGCATGTACAAATAAAAATATGTTCTATGCTATTGCTCTCTCACTGTGAGCAGTATAGTTAGAAAACTGATTCATATTGTTATCCTTGAATCTTTATTGCTTACCACAGACTGCTTGTCATGCGTAAGTCCTAAGGGCTATTGCAGCTTTTATTGCTACTTATACACTGTTCAGATTACATGAATGCATAAGATCAATTAAGAGAGTCCTTTATTTCATAATTTTGGGGTACCTTCATGGGAAATTTATTTTAGAGTTGGCAAGAGTGCATCTATAGATGTAATTTAAATCAGATAACCCAACTGAGAATTATCTTACTGGGATAGTATGTAGTATGCTAACTATCAGTAAGTTGTGCAAGCAATAATTAAAAAAATAAACAAAGAAATATACAAACATGAGTTCTACACAAATTTAACCTAACTAAACCAGGTACACTAAATCTTTACATAGTAAAAATCATGGAACATTTTTGCTGCTCCCTTGACTTACAGTTTCCAAAGTTTTTTTTTTTTTTTTTTTTCAGAAAATAATAACACTAATCATATCTAAAACATTTTTCAACTGATGAAACACCTTTAATTCCCTTTGTGGTTTCAATCCATGTTTTGACTGCCATGTGTGTTTATCAACTATATTTTATAGATAAGGAAATAGAGCCCAGGACACTCAATGATTTACTTAAAGTTACAAAGTGAATACAATTGGAAATAAAGTACAACTCTAAGGGTAATTGCTGCTGTACTGGTTATTTTGTGTTTTGCTATCCTTTCCAATATCAAATTATTAAATTTAGTGCTTACCACTTTAGCTTTTGATCACATATTTTTCTTTATCCCTTTTTGTGTATCTTCAGTTTTTTTTTTTTTTTTTCAACTTACTTATTTCCCTTGGATACAATCAAGTTTAGTCAGTTGTGTGGTGAAAAGCATTTCTCCATTCTGATTTAAACACAAATAATGTCTTTAACTTCTGCATCAAACTTACAAAAAAAAAAAAAAACGAAAAAGTCTTCATTCACCCCTCTACTTTTTCACAGGGCATTTAGTCACTATATTCACTGCTCTATACTCACTGTGCATGTGTGTGTGTGTGTGTGTGTGTGTGTGTGTGTGTGTGAGTTGGTCAGTCATGTCCAACTGTTTGTGATCTCATGGACTGTAGCTTCTCCAGGCTGATCTGCCCATGGAATTCACCAGAAAATTGCCATTTCCTTCTCCAGGGGAACTTCCCAACTCAGGGCACAAACCCTGATCTGCTGTATTGCAGGCAGATTATTTTACTGTCTGAGGCACCAGGGATGCACCTCTACTCTTTCCTAACTGTTTGCCATAGCCAACATCCTCTTCCCTATCTACAGCTAATTTAAGATTGGTTCATTTTGTTCCCCGAACAATCTTAAAACTTCTGCTTTTCCATCTATAATACTGAATGCTTCTGATTATTTCTCCTATTATTTTGATTGTAATTTCTACAAGGATTTTATTGACATTTGTTTTTTAAACTTCTGTATGTGATTTCAAGATTCTGTTCTAATTCATATTCTGTTTTCCACATGCTCAATGAATTATCACCATTATGTCAATGCTATGAAAACAGGATTGTTACCATTTCTGGACAGGCACAAATTTATTTTTGCCTAATTTCAGTAAAGATGGGTTTTTCCATCTCCACACATGCCCATTAAAAAGCAAAGTATAGTCTAAAACTGACTCATAGAAATGCATGCATATTTTCTATTCTGTGTTTCTTTCTGCCTTTCTGTCTCTTTTGTAGTCACCATATTAACAGTCCAAATATTTCTTAAGAGTAACAATTGCTATTTTTCATTATTTAGTTGCTAATAAATACCCATTTTCACCTTCTATAAACACGTTTTTCTTACTATAGACTACCATACCAGATTGCTTCCAATAAATTAAATGTCTTATGATTTGAATTTCCAATACTACCACCTGACCTGCCTCTTGAGAAACCTATATGCAGGTCAGGAAGTAATAGTTAGAACAGCACATGGAACAACAGACTGGTTCCAAATAGGAAAAGGACTACACCAAGGCTTATGTTACTTGGCTTATTTAACTTATACGCAGAGTACATCGTGAGAAACGCTGGGCTAGAAGAAGCACAAGCTGGAATCAAGATTGCCGGGAGAAATACGAATAACCTCAGATATGCAGATGATACACTCTTATGGAAGAAAGTGAAGAGGAACTAAAATGTCTCTTATTGAAAGTGATAGAGGAGAGTGAAAAATTTGACTTAAAGCTCAACATTCAGAACTAAGATAATGGCTTCTGGTCCCATCACTTCATGGGGAAAAGATGGGGAAACAGTGGAAACAGTGTCAGACTTTATTTTTTGGGGCTCCAAAATCACTGCAGATGGTGATTGCAGCCATGAAATTAACAGGTGCTTATTCCTTGGAAGGAAAGTTATGACCAACCTAGATAGCTTACTGAAAAGCAGAGACATTACTTTGCCAAAAAAGGTCCATCTAGTCAAGGCTACGGTTTTTCCACTGGTCATGAATGTATGTGAGACTTGGACTGTGAAGAAAGCTGAGTGCCAAAGAATTGATACTTTTGAACTGTGGTTTTGCAGAAGACTCTTGAGAGTCCCTTGGACTACAAGGAGATCCAACCAGTCTACCCTAAAGGAGATGAGTCTTGGCTGTTCATTGGATGGACTGATGCTAAAGCTGAAACCCCAATACTTTGGCCACCTATGTGAAGAGTTGACTCATTGGAAAAGACTTTGATGCTGGGAGGGATTGGAGGGAAGAGGAGAAGGGGACAACAGAGGATGAGATGGCTGGATGGCATCACCAACTCGATGGACATGAGTTTGAGTGAACTCAGGGTGTTGATGATGGAAAGGGAGCCCTGGCATGCTGCGACTCATGGGGTCACAAAAAGTTGGACACGACTGAGTGGCTGAACTGAGCTGAACTGAATCTTACTAGAGGGACATTATCTATACTAGATTTAATATTTCTGCGTATAACTATTTATACTCTGCATTTTCATATATATGTGCTTCATATGTCTAGTTCCAGTTTTAAGTTTTGATACCACAGAATGATGCTAAAGCTGAAACTCCAGTACTTTGGCCACCTCATGCGAAGAGTTAACTCACTGGAAAAGACTCTGATGCTGGGAGGGATTGGGGGCAGGAGGAGATGGGGACGACAGAGGATGAATTGACTGGATGGCATCACTGACTCAATGGACATGAGTCTGAGTGAACTCCGGGAGTTGGTGATGGACAGGGAGGCCTGGCGTTCTGCGATTTATGGGGTTGCAAAGAGTTGGACACGACTGAGGGACTGAATTGAACTGAACGGAACCACAGATACTGATATTTTCTTTGTGACCAATAAAAAGTTAAGTACATCATATCAATAGCTTCTTTTCACTGCTTCATATGTAATTTATGTTCTGCCACAGAAAAATTACATGGTTATTACTGGATAATGTGACTTAGTAGCACTTTTATTGAAATTTGTCTTTCTCCTGAGAAAATGTTGGTATGTACGTGCGAGTAGAATTCTTTTTACAAGCTCGTGTTGCTTGAAATAATTACAAAAATTTGAGATATAATCTGACTGATATCTTCTGGTGTTTCATTCACTTCACCATTTGGACACCTGAGAAATCTGCTTACCCCTCATTTAGCAAAAAGCTGCGCATGTTTCATGTCTAAAACTAAGAGGCATCTAGAATCCACTCAATAATAGGAAATTTAATAAACACTAAAGTGCAAAGCCAAAGAATAAATCATCTCTTTGTCAGTGAATTCTCAGAAGGTAGGTTAGAAAATTGCATTATTTTAAAGAGTGATATGTGGCACACAGGAATTAATCAAACAGCCTTAAGGGAATGAATGTGACTACATGCTAAATACCATTTAAATTAATTTTAACATCTCTGTTGTGTTTCAGGTGAGTTTATAGATGTCTTCTCTGGACAATGAGGATAGAGGCTATTCATAACACTACATAAATATCTATATTAATTATAAGCTGAATTTGTGTAGAACAAATCATTATTTAATTACTTTCATGTGAGATTAAGTTTTATCATTTTGATAATGTATTGCATGAATATGGTTATTTTCTTTAGTACTAAGATGAGGAAAGTAGGGCTGAAATATATTCAGTAAGTTATCAAATATAACTTACAACTCTGAATCCAGGGCTCTTACATTGGAACCAGGAGCATAAAAAAGGATTCCATGTCTCCTTTTCTCTCACTTCCTAAAATTTAATATTTGTTCCAATCACTCTATATTTCAATAGGTTTATCTGCTGTCGTGCTAGTATCTTTTTAACTATTAGAGCCTTTTTTTCTTTGCTTGTCTCCATAGGTAGTTTGAAAGAAGCCAATCTGGCTACTAAAGTTCTAACTCCATCGTCACTGCAGGTGAGGCCAGGGGCACTCAGGTGGAAGTAACATCAATTGCAATCTAGTAAAGGTGTAGCTTATTTTTGAAGAACTACTGAGGTTATTTTTTTTAGTGGAAAATAAAAGCATGAAAAAGCAAACAAAAATGGCATTATGTCTTATTAACCTTTTCTCATATATGTTCCTCTGTCAGTTGTACTATAACGAAGCCAAATAGGTTTCCCTTATATTCATCAAATAAAAGTGATAACTACCTATGTATAAATACACTCATGCTGCTATGAGGAATAATTAAATGATGCAAGTAAGCTCTTCAGGTAAAAAATACATTCATTGCAAAGTGCAAGAGGTGTTTACCTTCTAGACACTCAAATGTGACTAAAGACTGAAACAAAGTCAAAGGAATTTAATTAATTTCAAAGGATATTGTTGGCAATTATGGTCAAGACAGCTCCTTCTACCAAGTGAAAAACATAGCAAAATTTCTTTTATAAATGTTTTTACTATTTCTTAACTTTGAAGAATATTTAAGAGAAAACATTTCAATTGGCAGAATAGGAAAGAACAAAAAAAAAAAAAAGATTTAAATGTCCAAAGAAGTAACTGTCATATATTGCTGTAAAGATATGAAGTAACCTCATTAAATTTTTCTTTTAATTTTTGTATAATTTTAAACTTTACTCTCTATTTATTGCAAATATTTGCTATATTCACCAAGTATTACAATATATCCATGTAGCCTACTAGTTTATACCTGCTATTTCCTCACTTCTATATTACCCCTTGTCAAACTGGGAACCCATCACTAGGGAATGCAAAGGAAATTTTCCTTCACTGTTAGTGGGAATGCAAACTGATAAAACCACTATGAAAAGTGATATGGTGTTTACACAAAAAAGTAAAACAATAAGTACCATACAACTCAGTAATTCTACTCCTGGATATATATCTGAATACTAATTAAAAAATACTACTACAAAAGTACTAATTCAAAAAGATACATGCACCTAAATGTTTATAGTAACATTAGTTACAATTGTCAAAATATGAAATCAACCTAAGTGTTCACCAACAGATGAATGGATAAAGAAGATATGGTAAATATCCATACACTGGAATACTATTTGGCAATAAAAATAACAGTTTTCTCCATTTGTAGCAACTTGGATGGACTTAGAGGGTACTGTGCTAAGTGAAATGAGTCAGTAAGAGAAAGACAAATATTATATGGTGTCATTTATATGTGGGATCTAAAAAATGCAGCAAACTAGTGAATATAGCAAAAGAGAGGCAGGCACAGATACAGAGAACAAACTAGTATTTGGTAGCCTCATATCTTGAATACAGAAAGAAACGGGATTTTGTAGCACGTTGAGGAAGTGTGCAAGGAAGAGCTATTTTAAAAGATGAGATAAGTCACATACAGAAAGTATTGTACAAAGCATGGCTTTGGAAATGGAAATTCAGGAGTAATCTTATTTTCTCCCCATCCAAAAAATAAATAAATAAATAAACAAACAAACAGTAGCTGTTCATGTGTCCCACACTAACTAGAGAGCTATTATAGGATTTATTTCAAGATGAAGAGAAAATATAGATATATTAAAGCATATGAAGAAATTACTATAGCATATATTCAGTTCAGTTCAGTTCAGTTGCTCAGTCATGTCCAACTCTCTGCAACCCCATGAATCGCAGCACACCAGGCCTCTCTGTCCATCAACAACTCCCGGAATTCATTCAGATTCACGGCAATCGAGTCAGTGATGCCATCCAGCCATCTCATCCTCTGTCGTCCCCTTCTCCTCCTGCCCCCAATCCCTCCCAGCATCAGAATCTTTTCCAATGAGTCAACTCTTTGCACAAGGTGGCCAAAGTACTGGAGTTTCAGCTTTAGCATCATTCCTTCCAAAGAAATCCCAGGGCTGATCTCCTTTAGGATGGACTGGTTGGATCTCTTTGCAGTCCAAGGGACTCTCAAGAGTCTTCTCCAACACCGCAGTTCAAAAGCATCAATTCTTCAGGGCTCAGCCTTCTTCACAGTCCAACTCTCGCATCCATACATGACCACAGGAAAAACCATAGCCTTGACTAGACGGACCTTAGTAGCCAAAGTAATGCCTCTGCTTTTGAATATTCTATCTAGGTTGGTCTTAACTTTTCCTCCAAGGAGTAAGCGTCTTTTAATTTCATGGCTGCAGTCACCATCTGCAGTGATTTTGGAGCCCCCAAAAATAAAGCTTGACACTGTTTCCACTCTTCCCCATCTCTTTCCCATGAAGTGATGGGGCCAGATGCCATGATCTTCGTTTTCTGAATGTTGAGCTTTAAGCCAACTTTTTGACTCTTCTCTTCCACTTTCATCAAGAGGCTTTTTAGTTCCTGTTCACTTTGTGCCATGAGGGTGGTATCATCTGCATATCTAAGGTTATTGATATTTCTCCCAACAATTTTGATTCCAGCTCATACTTCATCCATTCTAGGATTTCTCATGATGTACTCTGCATATAAGTTAAATAAGCAGGGTGACAATATACAGCCTTGACGTACTCCTTTTCCAGTATTTGGAACCAGTCTGTTGTTCCATGTCCAGTTCTAACTGTTGCTTCCTGACCTGCATACAGATTTCTCAAGAGGCAGGTCATTAAATCCAAAGAAAAAGTAAAAAATTGGACTTCCACAGGGATGTTTAAGTATTAACTTAATGCATATGTAGCATAACTATATATTAAAATAGATTGATATATTTAATATAAATCAATATTTTAAATTTATTTTGTCAATATACTTTTTATTTAAAATTTAGCTTCTTATGAGCAAAGTAATAGTTGTTAAAAATAAATTATATTTTTAAAATACTTCATTAATAGGAGTAGCTGTCATTTCATTTTACAGAATTAGTAAAGTTTGGTTTCAAACCACCTCAATAAAGTGAATTACAATAAAGTGAATCACAAAAATTTTTGGTTTCCATTGAATATAAAACTTATGTTTACAAGATACCATGGTCTATCAGTTGTGCAACATCATCATGTCTAAAAACATAATGTACATATTTTAATTTAAAAATACTTTTTGCTAAAAAATGCTAATCATCATTGAGTCTTAAAGTAGCAGTAATAACATAAACTATCAGTGATTAAAGATCACCATAATAAAAATAATAAAACAAAATATTTGAAAAATTACCTATTACACAGAGACAGAATGTGAGAAAATGCTGTTGGAAAAATGGCCCCCATAGATTTACTCTATGCAGAATTGGGGCTTCCATTGTGGCTTAGATAGTAAAGAATCGTCTGCAATGCAGGAAACCTAGGTTTCAATCCTGAGTAGGGAAGATTCCCTGGAGAAGGGAATAGTAACCCACTCCAGTATTCTTGCCTGGAGAATCCCTTGGACAAAGAAGCCTCGCAGACTACAGCCCATAGGGTGGTAAAGAGTCAGAAACAACTGAACAACTAGTACTTTCATGAAGAAATGCCATAAATATTTTATTCATAAAAAACAAATATCAATAAAGCATAATGAACCAAAGTGCAATAAAATTATATATACAGTTTTATTATAAAGTATATATATAATTATATTATAAAGTATATATAATTATTTATATATAAAGTATATATATTTAAAATTATATTTAAAGTAAATAAAGTATATATAATTATATATGTATAATATATTTTATATTATATATATATATAAACTATATATTGTATATTATACATATATATATGAAGCTGAAACTCCAGTACTTTGACCTCCTGATGTGAAGAGCTGACTCACTGGAAAAGACCTTGATACTGGGAAAGATTGAAAGCAAGAAAAGAAGGGTATGACAGGATGAGATGGTTGGATGGCATCACTGACACAGTGGACATGAGTTTGAGTCAACTGCAGGAGTTGGTGATGGACAGGGAGGCCTGGTGTGCTCCAGTCCATGGGGCCACAAAAAGTTGGACACCACTGAGTGACTGAACTGTACTGGTGATGTCCATGTGTAGAGTCACTTGTGTTGTGTGAAGAGGGTGTTTGCTATGAACAGTGCGTTCTCTCAGCAGAACTCTATTAGCATTTGCCTTGCTTCATTCTGTACTCCAAGACCAAATTTACTTGTTACTCCAGGTGTTTCTTGACTTCCTACTTTTGCATTCCAGTCCCATATAATGAAAAGGACATCCTGTTTGGGTGTTCATTCTAGGTCTTGTAGGTCTTCATAGAACTGTTCAACTTCAGCTTCTTCAGCATTACTGATCGGGGCATAGACTTGAATTACCGTGATATTGAATGGTTTGCCTTGGAAACAAACAGAGATCATTGTGTCATTTTTGAGATTGCATCCAAGTACTGTATTTCGGAGAGTTGTATCATAAAGAAGGCTGAACACCAAAGAACTGATGCTTTTGAACTGTAGTGTTGGAGAAGACTCTTGAGAATTCCTTGGACTGCAAAGAGATCAAACCAGTCAATCCAAAAGGAAACCAACCCTGAATATTCATTTGGAGGACTGATGCTGAAGATGAAACTCCCATATTGGGCCACATGATGCAAAGAGCCGACTCTTTAGAAAAGATCCCAAGGCTGGGAAAGATTGAAGGCAAGAGGATAAAGGGACGACAGAGGATGAGATGGTTGGATGGCATCACTGACTCAGGAGAGTATATATGTGCTAAGTCTCTTCAGTCGTGTCTGACTCTTTGAGAACTGTAGCTAGTCTGGCTCCCCTGTCAATGGTATTCTCCAGGCATAAATACTGGAGTGCGTTGCCATTTCCTTCTCTAGGGGATCTTTCTGACCTGGGATCGAACCAGCATCTCTTACATCTCCTGCATTAGCAGGCAGGTTCTTTACCAGTAATGCCACCTGGTTTGAGCAAACTCCAGGAGATGGTGAAGGCAGGGGAAGCCTGAGGTGCAGCAGCAGTTCATGGGGTCACAAGGACCAGGACATGGCTGAGCAACTGAACCACAAAAATATGTGAATACTTATAAATAGTTATGCAGTGTTAGAACAAAACCTGCCCTGTCTGCCTATACACTGCATAGCATTTTTACACTTTTGAAAATATTGACATGTCATGACTTGAAGATTACTAGAATGTGAGCAATTAACACCGTGCTCAGATTTTATATCTTGTGGGAACTGGTTACTTTGCAAATATCTTAAGAACATTTGGTGTTAAATGATTATGACAGTATCATACAAAATTCACACACATTTTGTTCATAGAGAAACATTGACAAAATATCTATGGTTAAAAAATTTGAAAGAAAATATTAATTTAATAATTTTCCCATTAAACTTATGACCATTGAAGGATATCTCCAGATGTTAGACTAAAATTTAAAATGACTATAAAGCATATTTTTAAAATGTGAGATGAATATATGTGTATATATAAACTTTCACAGCTAATTTTTTTTTTCTTTATCTTTTCTTGATTTTCTTTTTTTGGTAATTTTCTGCTGTTTCTAAAGAGAAAAATAGATATTGTATACATAATATATTATTTTACTCTCCAACAAGAGTTTCAACTCTGGATAATAATATTTGCAACTAAATTTAACTTATTTTGTATAAAAATAGTACTTTATTAGAATACCTAGCTGTGGAGGGGAGCCATGCACAGTCTGCTTAAATTAATTAAAAAAAAATAAATTATGTTACATACCCCGGAACATGTTACCAAGAGTTTTGATAAAGCATATATATATTCAGTACATCTGCTTTTATAGAATTTCAATTGCATCTCATATGTAAAATGTGTTTTGGGGGTGTTTTTGTGTTAACATTTTATTATATGTGGAATCTACAGTATTCTCCAGAGCCCTGAAAAGTCTATGCATTTTACCTGTGAATGAGGCTAATTATAAAAATTACCTAAGAATGTAGTGAGAATAGAAAGAGCTAAAAACTTAAAAAGCATTCCCTTTAGATCTTGACATATCTCTAGATGAGATCATTTCAGTTATGTGCTTCATTTTCAGCAAAGGTTGATTCAGACATGTGAATCAATAACAGTTTGAATTTTATTTATATTGAAAAGATAAATATTATAAAGCTATTAAGGTCATTTTTGCTGCACAGATTTCACACTATATCAGGATGAATCTCGCACAGATAATTTTCCCTGTTCTGTCTATCTCAATTCCCTGGAATGATGATAATCTATCATAAAGATGATATACTTAGCACATTGGTTTTTAACAAAGGTCTCTTGCACTCCAGACAGATTACTTCATTTCATTCAGCCTGTTTTACCTGTGAATGAGGTTAATTATGATAATTGCTGCCTAAGAATGTGGTGAGAAATGAAAGAGCTAAAATTTTAAAAAGCGCTTCGCTTATATCTTGGCACTTTGTAAGTAGTAATTCGATATTAGCTACTTGTACCAGTATTTTTAAGGTTGATATAATTGAGTTTAATCTTCATGTCTTTTGAAACTTAAAAACTGACTTCTGCAAGCACCTAAAGTTAAAAGGCATCATGAGAAACATATTGTGACATACATCTTAAAAATCAGTAAATATATCATTTGTGGCGCTTATTGAGAGTAATGTGAGAGTCACTTTTTTGAGATTTTGAAATTATTTCTAATATAAACAATATAAGAATGTTTCAACCTTATATTATTGTCTTTTAGTGTATTTCAGTATCAACATACTATAACTATAAACAGTCAACTGATATACCTTGACACTTGAAATTCCATTAAATTCAGTGTAATCACTGTTCTTTCATAAAAAAAAAAAAAAAAATTTGAATCCTTGATCTACTTTCTGGTGTCTACTTATACCTTTATGTTTACATTTGCATTGAATTCTTGATCTTCTCATTTGGTACAGCTACTCTCTTCTCCAGGGCTTTCCTGAAAGCTCAGCTGGTAAAGAATCCACCTGCAATGCAGGAGACACAGATGATTCCTCGGTTTGAGCCTCCTCTCTGGAGGAGGGCATGACAATCCACTCTAGTACTCTTGCCTGGAAAATCTAATGGGCAGATAAGCTTGCTGGGCTATAGTCCATGGGGTTACAAAGACTCAGACAGAACTGAGGGACTAAGCACAGCACACAGCACATAGGTATATAAAGAATATTTGTTGAAAGAAAGGTGAATTGTGAAGAGTTAATTTCTCTAGTTGCTTTACTTTATACCCCAATCTTTTCCTTCTCACAATACTCACAACCTGCCTGAATGAACTTAACAATAGTTACTAAACAATAGAAGCAAAATCAATTTAAGTGTTTAGTACATTAATATCAATGCATGATATCATATTCATACATGTTTATATAATGAATGTAAATAAACTTGTTTGTGATTTCCATGGCTCTCAGAACAACTTATAACACTTTTAAGATAAGAAAAGTGATAGTGGAATTAAATTTATTTCCCCTTTTCCATAATAGGAATAGCAGGAGATACATCAGGTAATGTGCTTTTTGTTATCTGTATGAAGTCATATATTCAATAATCATAAAGCAAGTTTGCTATTTTAAATGCTAATTGGGAAGAAAAAGTTTTCTGCTTTGTGTGTGTATTCACTTCCAATGTTCTTGTTTCTATTCAATAAGTTATCTCATTCCATCTGGTATGGAACACTGTGGTGTTATTTGCACTGTCATCTAGATTGTTTATGTATAGACACAGTAGGGGAGAACACTTGTTTGATCATGTGAAGTTATGTTAAAATAAGACAAATAAATGCCCACAGGTAGTTCATCAAGGTGAAAATTAAGCTGTCTTTCTAAACTAGAAGTCGAAAGCAAGGAAACAACATGAAAATAAGAAAAGAAAGGTGTCTGTGTATAAAGAGAAATTGAGTGAATCAGGCAGACGCTGAGCATGGAATCGAAGTATCCTGAAAGAGTGTTTGAAATGTTAAGATTCATTCTTGTCTCTTTTCTTAATGACTTCCCCATCTTTATCAAAAATTGCTACAATAACATTTACCAGATATTTAGGACACAAATGTAAAGACCATACTCTAGGACACAAAATTGTAAATAACCTTCTTTGTAAGATTCTTCTAAAAGGATGAGAAATTATTCTACATGTGAGAACACTAAATAAATGTGAAATAAAATCAAAATTGGAAAATACTCTGGACACACTTTCAAAGGATTTCTAATTAATTCTTCAGAGCAGAAGCCCTCCCTCCTAACAAATATGTATCACTTACTCATTTATATGATTTACAGTATCCTAGATCAATTAGATCAGCCACCTATAAAAAGCAACTCAAAATATCCCAGCTTAAATAAGATGAAACTTTAGCTTTCATGTGAAAGAATTCTCAAGTTGGGCAGGTAGGATGATTCTCAAAATCATCAGGGACATAGGTTCTAGCTGTCTTCTACTTTGTCTTGGCAAATGGCTTTTAATTTCAAAGTCATTGCAAGGTCCTAGAAAACACTTGAAACTTACATCCCTCTCTCTGCGTTTGAGGAAGCAGAGGTGAAGTAAGGTGGGCAATGAGGCTGTATACTCTTGCCTGGAAAATCCCATGGATGGAGTAGCCTGGTAGGCTACAGTTCATGGGGTTGCAACGAGTTGGACACGACTGAGTGACTTCACTCACTCACTCATTACAACTCCCACTAAACAGCTGCTTGTAGTCAGAGTCGGTCACAAGTTTATAGCTAATGGCAGGGGAGACTGAGAACTATAGTCTATCAGCTTGGAAAACTGACACAACCAACAGCACAGTGTTACTGTTATTAAGGAGGAACAGGTGAAGGGGTTATATGTGTGGGCAAATAAGTCTCTGCTAAGGTCTTCAGTACAGTTATACTACACTTTATTTTCTAGGTATTAAAAAATTACCCTTATCTATATTGTTTTATAATCAACATGTAATGATGGGATTATTTTCCCAAACCATGAAGTTTTATAAACCATTAGGCTTAATAAACCATTGCATTTAGTAATAAATTACCTGGATTCCTGTTTGTTCTTTATCATAATATTTTTATATATGATTTTGGGAGGTTATTTCATGGCACATAGCTGTCAATTTAATCCAAAATGCCTATTATTTCTAAATTCAATTACCCATCAAAATGTTTGTTGTCCTTTATATGTTTTTCTACTTGACACAAATAAAATGATTACATACTGATAAATATTTTTCTGGAAACTACCACAGTCATAATCCTAAATGTAATTTAGAAGGTAAATTCTAATACAAATTTTTTAAAAAGTAGACACTATATTTAACAGTAATATATTCTAAACAATTGATAGTTTCCTGAATTTTCATTTTCATTGTGACTTTCAATAAGTATAATGTGAATTTAATTTGTTTTCATAATAAGTGATTGGTAAATTCATTAATTCACTTTACAAATAATCACCTATTATGTGTCTATTATTCAAGTGCTTAAAATATATAGTAAGAAAATAGCAATGGATTAGTCTATCAGTTAATAGAAAAAATATGTATATAAGAAAAGAAATATGGTAGTATGGAAGCATATAGCTAACAGAATAATTATTTTCAATAGATATAGGAACACTTTTCTTAGCAGAATTGGAGTGCCTATCAACTATCTGCATAAAATTGGTGGAAAGAACATCGGACATATGAATCTGCAGTTCTGGTGAGAAGAGTTAGTTTTAGCATAAATCTTTGGAACACATCAGCGTATTGACAAAGCCATGGAAATGGATATGAAGTTAGAATCCCAACATAAAAAGAGAAAACTTGTAATATTAATCATCATGATATACAAGCATCCATCCAAAGATGTTGAAAAGAAGTAGATAGGGACAGACAGGGAAAAGAAAACAAGCACTTCTGGAAAATAGTTTAAGTGAAAGTACAGTTTCCCGGAGAAAGATGTGCTCAGTTCAGTTGTTCAGTCCTGTTTGACTCTTTGCAACCCTGTGGACTGAAGCACGCCAGGCTTCCCTCTCCATAACCAACTACCAGAGCTTACTCATGTCCACTGAGTCAGTGATGCCATTCAATAATCTCATCCTCTGTCATCTGCTTCTCCCCCTGTCTTAAATCTTTCCCAGCATCAGTGTCATTTCTAATGAGGAAGTTTTTCTCATCAGGTTGCCAAAGTTTTGGAGTTTCACCTTCAGCTGAATATTCCAGAAAGTGAGTCCTTCAGTGAATATTCAAGATTGATTTCCTTTAGGATGGACTGGTTGAGTCTCCTTGCAAGCCAAGGAACTCTCAAGATCTCCAACAACACAGTTCAAAAGTATCAATTCTTCAGCATGCAGCTTTCTTTATAGTCCAACTCAAACATCCATAAATGACTACTGGAAAAACCATAGCTTTGACTAGATGGATCTTTGTTGGCAAAGTAATGCCTGCTTTTTAAAATGCTGTCTAGGTTCGTCATAGCTTTCCTTCCAAGGAGCAAGAGTCTTTTAATTTCATGGCTGGAGTCACCATCTGCAGTGATTTTTGAACACAAGAAAATAGTCTGTCACTGTTTCCACTGTTTCCCCATCTATTTGCCATGAGGTGATGGGACCAGATGCCATGATCTTCATTTTCTAATGTTGAGTTTTAAGCTAACTTTTTCACTCTCTCTTTCACTTTCATCAAGAAGCTCTTTAGTTCTTCCACACTTTCTGCCATATGGTGGTTCATCTGCATACGTGAAGTTATTGACATTTCTCCTGGCAATCTTGATCCCAGCTTGTGCTTCATCCAGTCTGGTATTTCACATACTGTAATCTGCATAGAAGTTAAATAAACAGGGTGACAATATTCAGCCTTGACATACTTCTTTCCTAATTTGGAACCAGTCTATTGTTCCATGTCCAGTTCTAACTGTTACTTCTTCACCTGCATACAGATTTCTCAGGAGGCAGGTCAGGTGGTCTGGTATTCCCATCTCTTTCAGAATTTTCCACAATTTATTGTGATCCACACAGTCAAAGGCTTTGGCATAGCCAATAAAGCAGAAATAGATGTTTTTTTCTGGAACTCTCTTGCTGTTTTGATGATCCAAGGGATGTTAGCAATTTGATGTCTGATTCCTCTGCCTTTTCTAGATTCAGCTTTAACATCTGGAAGTTCATAGTTCACATACTTTTGAAGCCTGGCTTGGAGAATTTTGAGCATTACTTTGCTAGTGTGTGAGATGAGTGCAATTGTGCGGTTTTTGAACATTCTGTGGCATTGCCTTTCGTTGGGATTGGAATGAAAACTGACCTTTTCCAGTCCCGTGCCCATTGCTGAGTTTTCCATATATGCTGGTATATTGATTGCAGCACTTTCACAGCATCATCTTTCAGGATTTTAAATAGCTCAACTGGAATTCTATCACCTCCACTTGCTTTCTTCATAGTGATTCTTCCTATGGCCCACTTGACTTCACATTCCATGATGTCTGGCTCTAGGTGAGTGATCACACCATCATGATTATCTGGATTATTAAGATCTTTTTATTAATAGTTATTCTGTGTATTCTTGGCACCTTATTAATATCTCTTGTTTCTGTTAGGTCCATATTGTTTCCGTCTTTATTGCTCCCATCTTTACATGAAATTTTCCCTTGGTGTCTCTAATTTTCTTAAGGAGATCTCTAGTCTTTTCCATTCTATTATTTTCGTCTATTCCTTTGCACTGATCACTGAAGAAGGTTCTCTTATCTCTCCTAGCTATTCTTTGGAACTCTGCTTTCAAATGGATATATCTTTCCTTTTCTCCTTGCCTTAGCTTCTATTCTTTTCTCAGCTATTTTTAAGGCATCCTCAGACAGCCATTTTGTCTTTTGCATTTCTTTTCCTTGGGGATGGATTTGATCACTGCCTCCTGTACAATGTCACGAACTTCTGTCCATAGTTCATCAGGCACTCTGTCTATCAGATCTAGTCCCTTGAGTCTATTTTGCACTGCCACTGTATAGTCATAAGGGATTTGATTTAGGTCATACCTGAATGGTCTAGTGGTTTTCCAGACTTTCTTCAATTTAAGTCTGAATTGCCACTAAGGAGCTCATGATCTGAATCACAGTCAGCTCCTGGCCTTCTTTTGGCTGACTGTATAGAGCTTCTCCATCTTTGGCTGGAGATAATATAATCAATCTGATTTCAATATTGATCATCTAATGAGTGGTCATTTCTAAATGCTGCTGATTGTAAGCTAAAGCCTGGTAAACAGCCACTAGATTCACCAATATGGAGGGCAATGAAGAACTTGATAAAAACATTTTCAGAAAAAACTGTGTTGGGGGCAAAGCTAGATTGAAGTAGATCAGGAGAGAATTATGAACTCATATATATGGAATCTAGAAAGATCATACCAACGATCCTTTGTGCAGGGCAGAAAAGAAGACACAGACATAAAGAACAGTTTTGGACACAGTATGAAAAGAAGAGAGTGGGATGATTTGAGAGAATAGCATTGAAACATATACATTACGATATGTAAAATATATGGCAGGTGGGAGTTTGATGTATGACACAGGGAATCCCAAACTGGAGCTCTGTTACCACCAAGAAGGATGGAGTGCCAAAGGAGGTGGGGGGGGGCGGCTTACAAGGGAGGGGTCACAGGTATGCCTATGGGTGATTCATGTTCATGTATGGCAGAGGCCATCACGAAATTGTAAAGTAATTATCCTCCAATTAAAGTAAATAAATAAATTTTAAAAGAGAGAGAAGGGAAGAAAGAAACCTAGCATTTCAAAAAAAGATGACTCTTTATGGAATTTTACTGTGAGGGGATTTATGTATTTGCAGTGCCTGTAAATGACATCAAGATTTGTCTGATTGCCTAAAAAAATTAAAAATATGACCTGGCATATTGATAACATTTGAGAAAAGGGCATACTAAATGATACAAACACAAAAAGGGACAAGTACTGGATCAATGGCCATACACTGGCTAGAAGAAATAAGAGCGAGTGTGTAAGAACACAGAATGGCTTTCATTTGACTATAGATGATTGAAAGCTCATGTACTATGGCATAGAGCTGGGATTAGAGAGAGAGGTGTCAAGAATGACAGTGCTGACTTATGTAACAATAAGTCTAGTTAGGCTGCCCTGGTGATTCCTATGGTAAAGAATCCACCTATAATACAGGAGACCTGAGGTTGATCCTTGGGTGAGTAAGATCTCCTGGAGAAGGAAATGGCTACCCACTCTAGTATTCTTGCTTGGAGAATTCCATGGACAGAGGAGCCTGGTGGGCCAGAATACATGGGGTCGCAAAGAGTCAGACACGACTGAGTGACTAAGCACACTCACATGAATCCTTTACCAAAACCGAAATATGAGTTTATTATGAAATGGATTGTGTTTGATCTGCCTCAAAGGTATTGAAGTGAAGTTATGCCCTAGTTACTTAGATCAGTTCAGTTCAGTTGCTTAGTCGTGTTCAACTCTTCTTTCCCGGGACTCCAGCATGCCAGGATTCCCTGTCCAGCACCACGTCCTGGAGATTGCTCAAACTCTGATCCACGTCAAGTCCATTATGCCATCTAAGCATCTCATCCTCTGTCATCCCCTTCTCCTCCTGCCCTCAATCTTTCCTAGCATCAGGGTCTTTTCAAATGAATCAGCTCTTCATATCAGGTGGCCAAAGTATTGGAGTTTCAGCTTCAACATCAGTCCTTCCAATGAACACCCAGGACTGATCTTTAGGATGGACTGGCTGGGTCTCCTTGCAGTCCAAGGGACTCTCAACAGTCTTCTCCAACACCACAGTTCAAAAGCATCAATTCTTCAGTGCTCAGCTTTCTTTATAGTTCAACTCCCATCCATACATGACCACTGGAAAAACTATAACCTTGACTGGACGAACCTTTGTTGGCATAGTAATGTCTCTGGTTTTTAATATGCTGTATAAGTTGATCAGAGACTTTCTTTCAAGGAGCAAGTGTCTTTTAATTTCATGGATGCAGCCACCTTCTGGAGTGACTTTGAAGCCCAAGAAAATAAAGTATCTCACAGTTTTCATTGTTTCCCCATTTATTTGCCATGAAGTGATGGCACTGGATGCCATGACTTACTCTTCTGAATGGTGAGTTTTAAGTCACCTTTTCCACTATCCTCTTTCACTTTTATCAAGAGGCTCTTTACTTCTTCACTTTCTGCCATAAGGGTGGTATCATCTGCATATCTGAGGTTATTGATATTTCTCCCAGCAATCTTGATTCCAGCTTGTGCTTCATCCAGCTTGGCGTTTCTCATGATGTACTCTGCATATAAGTTAAATAAGCAGGGTGACAATATACAGACTTGACGTACTCCTTTCCCAATTTGAACCAGTCTGTTGTTCCATGTCCAGTTCTAACTGTTGTTTCTTGACCTTCATACCAATTTCACAGGAAACAGGTCATGTCTGGTATTCCCATCTCTTGAAGAATTTTTCACAGTTTATTGTGATCCACATAGTCAAATGCTTTGGTATAGTCAATGAAACAGAAGTGGATAGCTTTCTGAAATTCTCTTGCTTTTTCGATAATCCAACAGATGTTGTCAACTTGATCTCTGGTTCCTCTATCTTTTCTAAATCCAGCTTGAATATCTGGAAGTTTTAGTTTCCCATACTATTAAAGCCTGGCTTGGAGAATTTTGAGCATTACTTTTGTAGTGTGTGAGATGAGTGTAGTAGTTTGAACATTCCTTGGCATTGATTTTCTTTGGGATTGGAATGAAAACTGACCTTTTCCAGTCCTGTGCCCACTGTTGAGTTTGCCAAATTTGCTGGCAAATTGATTGCAGCACTTTCACAGCATCATATTTTAAATAGCTCTGCTGTAATTCCATCACCTCCACTAGTTTTGTTCATAGTGATGTTTCCTAAGGTCCACTTGACCTCACACTCCAGGACGTCTGGTTCTAGGTAAGTGATCACACCATTGTGGTTATCTGGGTTATTAAGACCTTTTTTGTATAGTTCTTCTGTATATTCTTGCCATTTCTTGGTTACATAAGAATATATGCAATACATGTAAATATATGTAAATATGAACTAGAGTTATACATGTATTATTTAATCTGAGACTTGTCTGTCATTAATCATAAAATAGTGACTGGTTAGTTTCAGGATACAAGATGAAAAGTGATAGAGGGCTTAAGTGTAAGCCATGTTGTATTCAAGCTATATACATATCTTTTAAAAAGTTCTAACAGTGTAAATAATTCATTACATGATTTTATTTTAATCAGCCTGTTTTAAAGTTATTTTATTTATTATTATTATATCTTCTTTAATTTCACTAGTAGCATTCCTTCATTGATTTTATATAGCTCTCTAAGAAAAAAAAACTTTCTCAAAATCTTGTTAGTAAATGTCTCTCAGTTTATGTTATCTTTACCATAACTGAAATAAATTGCTTTAAGTAATCTACTTTCAAAAAGAAGCTGCTGTCAATGTATAGACAATCCTTAACTCACTCCCTAGATTTTTCTACTATATTTATTGTCTTGTATACATATTGCAAAATTTTATTTTTTACAAACTTTATCTTTCATTTGTCGCCAACAAATATAATATATTTGACCACTTTTCATCCTCTTCAACCATTATCATATTATACTAAATCACTTCAATTGTGCTTCTTGAAAAAAAAAAGTTAACCTTCTTATGTTGGTTTTTGAAATAGAATTTCTCAGTACAAACGTCAGTGGTTTCTTTCTTCATAGAAACCAAATATTGGCTAAATGGAGGAGAAAAAGGTTTTTTGATAATACTGTCCTTTAATATTCCTGCATGTGTAATTTCCTACAAATTTTAATGCCTCTGAAAAGTTATAGAATAGTTTTTACTAAGGAAAATAAAGTCCACAAGAATTTATATCAGACTTGTCCTTTGGTTGCAATATATGTAATGCATTTGGCTTTACCTATGAGTCTGTTAAGCTTATATTTCAAACATATTAGCTTGAAATTCTATTCCATCTTTGAGAAAAATAAGATATTAAACATAGTCTCTGAAATTGTTCTTTGATACAAGACTTTATATCCAGAGGAAACAGTACATGTGGGATGCTTCTCCCTCACTTTGTTATATATATTGAATAAAAGCATTTTTGAAAACATTTTGAAAGATATTACAGGATAAATGAGAAAACTCCATAAACACTATAAAACAAGAATAGGTCCAGATCAGTGATTTCTACTGGCTTATATCTATCTGTAGGTATAGATAAATATGTCTTCTTTTCTGCTGTATATTTTTGTTCTGAACATAATATGTGGAGGTGAAGGCAATTTAAAGATTTCAGTTGACCTAAAATATATTTCTAAAAATACATTTTCATACATGTATAGTTAATTAACTTTATTAGGCCATAGTTTTTAACAAATGTTTCTTAGTTTATATAATATATATGCACTGAAATATTTCAATTTTTTATAACTATTTTTACAGAGAGAAGGCAGTGGCACCCCACTCCAGTACTATTGCCTGGAAAATCCCACGGACAGAGGAGCCTGGTAGGCTGCTATCCATGGAGTTGCTAGGAGTCGGACACAACTGAGTGACTTCACTTTTACTTTTCACTTTCATGCATTGGAGAAGGAAATGGTAACCCACTCCAGTGTTCTTGCCTGGAGAATCCCAGGGACAGGGAGCCTGGTGGGCTGCCATCTCTGGTGTCGCACAGAGTCAGACACGACTGAGGTGATGCAGCAGCAGAAATCTGCATGAGGAAGATTTAGAGACTAGAATAATCTCTACCTCAGATTCAATATTTCAGAGGCCCTTTTTCTAAGAGATTTTATAACACTATATAAAAGCCAAAATCTAAATTAGGTTTGGGTTAATTCTTGTGGCAAAATATTAACTTCAAAGCTATTTTAAAAAGAGAAAGAAAATATTGTTTGTGAAGTTGGTCATTTAACTAATCTTGTTATCACTTCTGTAAGAGTCACAGTTTTGGATTATATTCTTATGAAAGGGAAAACATTAGAATAATACTTTTTGATATGTGAGGCCTTGGATAAAGGAGCATTGCAATGTTAGGATAATCTCAGCTAAGGCCCGTAAGAATGCTGTAATAAACCTGCTTGGTTTCCCTTTGGAAGCAAAGAAGTATCTGTGACAGGTAGATAATTATCCACAACTCTTTACTTCCTATTTATGTTATAATTATGTGATGCTGCAATGCCTACTTCTAGTTATATGGGCTTGGACATGTAAAGGAATATGGTTGTATAATTCTAGCTGAAACTTTAAAACATATGTAAATTTTTTGTCAGCTTTCTCTAGTTTGCCAGGTGAAAAGCATGCCCTCAGGGAGCCATTGTTCCTTCTGCTTGATAGTCAGAATTAAGACTCGTGGATCATAGATACACATAAGAGATACCAACGCATTGAATGACATAGAAGAAGTGAATAAATTCCTAGTTACCTATAACCTACCAAGACCAACTCATGAAGAAATGGGAAATCTGAACACATCTAATAATTGATAAGGAGACTGAATCAGAATATTTTCTAAGTAAAATCTTGGCTCAACTCTTTGGCATCTCCTTAACCAAAGTTTCTCAAACTTCATTTAGAGTAGGAATTAGATTTCTAAATGTTATTGCCTGTTTATTAATTTTATGGTATTGAGTGTTTCCCTTAAAGTATTTCATATTTTATTTGGTTTTACTGAGAATGTTTAATGATGTTAACTGTATTTTATTAAAATTTAAATAATGTCTATTTTATTTTTAAGAGACTTAAACCATAATATAAAGTCTATAACAAATGGTTCTATTCCTTAGCATAATGGACCTTGCCATAAACACAAGAAAATCAGATTGACTATATTTGTAAGTATGAAAAAGAACACTTTAAACGTTTGGATTTTTTTGGACTTAAAGGAACCCAATTTTATAGTCTCAAATGTTTCTATATAAACCTATTCTACTTACCCAGAGGCAATTTTTTTTTGTTCTAAAATTCCTTGAACTATGCAATAACAGTGTTAGTTGCTCAGTCATATCCAACTCTTTGTGACCCCATGGACTATAGCCCACCAGGCTCCTTTGTCCTTGGATTTCTCCCAGCAAGAATACTAGAGTGGGTAGCCATTCCCTTCTCCAGAGGATCTACCTGATCCAGGGATCAAACCTGGGTCTCCCACATTGCAGGCAGATTCTTTACCATCTGAACCACCAGGGAAGCTGTGCAATAATGTTAACAGTTACATTAGAAAATCTTTCAAAATAATCTTAAATTTATAAAAAAATATTTTATGAGTTTTGTATTTGCAGTTTTTATTTTGATGAGTAAAAACTCTAACCTATTCAATATTAACTCATGTGCCTATGGACCTAAAGAAATTATAAAAATATATTATCAACTTTATTTTCGCTAAGGTAGTCAAGCCTTGAGGCAATGGATTCTAGAAAATTTTACAAAAATGGCATTATATCTCTCAATAATATATATTCATCATATCAAGGGAAATTTTTAAAGAGATTGGATATAATGTTTGACATTCTAACTCTTTCTTGACAAAACTGCCTTAATAGTAGCAAAAAGAGGTGTATTTTCACAGTATCTTATAAAATGACTTAAATAATAACACTGTTTATTACTTACACAGCAAGCATTCTGGAGACAGGGATGTTCAAATTAATTACTTTATCTAAGAGCAATAATTCTGGAAGTCCCAGAGAGAATCCCATGCATGCATTTATATGGCCTTGGCATGCATTGGTTAATTATATTAGACTTTAAACTAATTTCTTTTGACTTCTAGGTCTGGAGGAGGGGCTCAATTTTCTTAAGGACATTACCATACCTTATCTTGGAAATTCAGGATCTATTACTAAAGAAGAAAATACAGCATGTCTTTGGATTGAACACTGAACAGTGTCTGAAACTTGAGATTATTTTGGAGGCTTAAACATAAATATATATTTTTTTAATTTTTGTTTTCTTTTTATAATTTTTTTAAAAGCACAAGCAACTTTATTTTTTCAATCTTTTTTCTTTTTTTTTTCTTTCTTTCTTTTATTTTTTTATTTTTTATTTTTCTTTTTTAATTTTAAAATCTTTAATTCTTACATGTGTTCCCAAACATGAAACCCCCTCCCACCTCCCTCCCCATAACATCTCTGTGGGTCATCCCCATGCACCAGCCCCAAGCATGCTGTATCCTGCGTCAGACATAGACTGGCGATTCAATTCTTACATGATAGTATACATGATAAATGAAGATTATTAACTGCTTGCTGTGGTTTAAAATAAAATTCAGTCCAGTTCAGTTCAGTCGCTCAGTCGTGTCCGACTTTTTGCGACCCCATGAATCGCACCATGCCAGGCCCCCCTGTCCATGACCATCTCCCGGAGTTCACTCAGATTCACGTCCATCAAGTCATTGATGCCATCCAGCCATCTCATCCTCTGTCATCCCCTTCTCCTCCTGCCGCCAATCCCTCTCAGCATCAAAGTATTTTCCAATGAGTCAACTCTGCATGAGATGGCCAAGGTACTGGAGTTTCAGCTTTAGCATCATTCCTTCCAATGAAATCCCAGGGCTGATCTCCTTCAGAATGGACTGGTTGGATCCCCTTGCAGTCCAAGGGACACTCAAGAGTCTTCTCCAACACCACAGTTCAAAAGCATCAATTCTTCGGCACTCAGCCTTCTTCACAGTCCAATTCTCACATCCATACATGACTACTGGAAAAACCATAGCCTTGACTAGACAGATCTTCGTCGGCAAAGTAATGTCTCTGCTTTTGAATAATAAATCCAAATGATCTCACTTATTCCCGATTCTGGTACATAATTTACAAAATATTTTAAGCCAATATATATATTTTAAGCTAGTGTGTGTGTATGTGTATATATATGTATATATATATATGTGTGTATATATATATATATATATATATATATATATATATAATATTTATACTAATGACAAGATATCAACATCCATTTATGATAAAAACTCTCCAGAAAGCAGGAATAGAAGGAATATACCTCAGCATAATAAAAGCTATATATGACAAACTCACAGCAAACATTAGCCTCAATGGTGAAAAATTCAAAGCATTTCCCCTAAAGTCAGGAACAAGACAAGGGTGCCCACTTTCACTGCTACTATTCAACATCGTTCTGGAAGTTTTGGCCACAGCAATCAGAGCAGAAAAAGAAATAAAAGGAATCCAAATTGGAAAACAAGAAGTAAAACTCTGTTTGCAGATGACATGATCCTCTACATAGAAAACCCGAAACACTCCATCAGAAAATTACTAGAGCTAATCAATGAATATAGTAAAGTTGCAGGATATAAAATCAACACACAGAAATCCCTTGCATTCCTATACACTAATAATGAGAAAGTAGAAAAAGAAATTAAGGAAACAATTCCATTCACCATTGCAACAAAAAGAATAAAATACTTAGGAATATATCTATCTAAAGAAACTAAAGACCTATATATAGAAAACTATAAAACACTGGTTAAACAAATCAAAGAGGACACTAATACATGGAGAAATATATCATGTTCATGGATCGGAAGAATCAATATAGTGAAAATGAGTATACGGCCCAAAGTAATCTACAGATTCAATGCAATCCCTATCAAGCTACCAGCCATATTTTTCACAGAACTAGAACAAATAATTTCAAGATTTGCATGAAAATACAAAAAAACCTCTAATAGCTAAAGCAATCTTGAGGAAGAAGAATGGAACTGGAGGAATCAATTTGCCTGACTTCAGACTCTACTACAAAGCCACAGTTATGGTACTGGCACAAAGACAGAAATATAGATCAATGGAACAAAATAGAAAGCCCAGAGATAAATCCACACACCTATGGACACCTTATCTTGGACAAAGGAGGCAATACAATGGAGTAAAGACAATCTCTTTAACAAGTGGTGCTGGGAAAACTGGTCAACCACTTGTAAAAGAATGAAACTGGAACACTTCTAACACCATCACAAAAATAAAATTAAAATGGATTAAAGATCTACACGTAAGACCAGAAACTATAAAACTCTTAGAGGAGAACATAGGGAAAACACTATCCGACATACATCACAGCAGGATCCTCTATGATCCACCTCCCAGAATACTGGAAATAAAAGCAAAAATAAACAAATGGGATCTAATTAAAATTAAAAGCTTCTGCACAACAAAATAAACTATAAGCAAGGTGAAAAGACAGCCTTCTGAATGGGAGAAAATAATAGCAAATGAAGCAACTGACAAACAACTAATCTCAAAAATATACAAGCAACTTATGCAGCTCAATTCCAGAATAATAAACAGCCCAATCAAATAATGGGTCAAAGAACTAAATAGACATTTCTCCAAAGAAGACATACAGATGGCTAACAAATACATGGAAAGATGCTCAACATCACTCATTATTAGAGAAATGCAAATCAAGACCACAAGGAGGTACCATTTCACACCACTCAGAATGGCTGCGATCCAAAAGTCTGCAAGCAATAAATACTGGAGAGGGTGTGGAGAAAAGGGAACCTTCTTACACTGTTAGTGGGAATGCAAACTAGTACAGCCACTATGGAGAACAGTGTGGAGATTCCTTAAAAAATTGCAAATAGAACTTTCATATGGCCCAGCAATCCCACTGCTGGGCATACACACTGAGGAAACCAGAATTGAAAGAGATACATGTACCCCAATGTTCATCACAATACTGTTTATCATAGCCAGGACATGGAAACAACCTAGATGTCCATCAGCAGATGAATGGATAAGAAAGCTGTGGTACATATACAAAATGGAATATTACTCAGCCATTAACAAGAACACATTTGAATCAGTTCTAATGAGATGGATGAAACTGGAGCCTATTATACAGAGTGAAGTAAGCCAGAAAGAAAAACACCAACACAGTATACTATCACATATATATGGAATTTAGAAAAATGGTAATGATGACCCTGTGTGTGAGACAGCAAGAGAGACACATATGTATAGAACGGACTTTTGGACTCTGAGGGAGAGGGAAATGGTGGGATGATTTGGGAGAATGGCATTGAAACATGTATACTATCATGTAAGAAACGAATTCCAGTCTAGGTTCAATACAGGATACAGGATGCTTGGGGAACTCATGTACACCCGTGGTGGATTCATGTCAATGAATGGCAAAAGCAATACAGTATCGTAAAGTAAAATAAAGTAAAAATAAAAATTAAAAAAAAAATAAGGGAATCAATCCTGGAAAAAAAAAAAGCACTTTATTAAGATTTTCTCTCTTACAGTTGAAGTGGATGGTTGATTAGTCTGGATGGAGATCTGATTCATACTTTGTTAAAAATATATATATATATATATATATATATATATATATATATATTTTTTTTTTTTTTTCCCCTAAGGAGACTCTGACCCTGCTCAAGACAATGTCCTCAATTGTGATGTCAATCTCATTCCAGATTGGCTGGCAGTAAAACACACATTACACATCACTGGCGATGCAGAAGAGTTGTATAATCTTGAACTTAATGCTGCTAAAGATCTAACAAAATCTTGCCTGAGAAACATTTGGACAGTTGCATGAAAGATGGACAACATTACACATTCAGAGACATGGATTCTCTAAAAATCTACCTCTATATGTAACCAGACTGGCAGAAATTACTTTTGTTGAACTTTGTGTTTTGTTGTGGTTCTGTAAAACATTACTGAGAAATGTTAAAACAAACAAACAAACAAAAATGTCCAGTGAAACACATCTCTGAGTTTACCTCAAGGATGTTGTTGAGGACACTGCTTACTACATTAGAAAATTTTGGGGGATCTTGGGGGATTTTTTTCTGGTTTAATACAAGGAATACTTTTGCTTTCATCCTTTTAAATACTTTACCTAAATTTGCCTGAAGCTTGAAATTTACCTTTGTTTTTTTTTTTTTTTATTAAATTTTAAAATCTTTAATTCTTACATGTGTTCCCAAACATGAAACCCCCTCCCACCTCCCTCCCCATAACATCTCTCTGGGTCATCCCCATGCACCAGCCCTAAGCATGCTGTATCCTGCGTCAGACATAGACTGGCGATTCAATTCTTACATGATAGTATACATGATAGAATGCCATTCTCCCAAATCATCCCGCCCTCTCCCTCTCTCTCTGAGTCCAAAAGTCCGTTATACACAGCTGTGTCTTTTTTCCTGTCTTGCATACAGGGTCATCATTGCCATCTTTCTAAATTCCATATATATGTGTTAGTATACTGTATTGGTATTTTTCTTTCTGGCTTACTTCACTCTGTATAATTGGCTCCAGTTTCATCCATCTCATCAGAACTGATTCAAATGAATTCTTTTTAACGGCTGAGTAATACTCCATTGTGTACATGTACCAAAGCTTTCTTATCCATTCATCTGCTGATGGACATCTAGGTTGTTTCCATGTCCTGGCTATTATAAACAGTGCTGCGATGAACATTGGGGTACATGTGTCTCTTTCAATTCTGGTTTCCTCGGTGTGTATACCCAGTAGTGGGATTGCTGGGTCATAAGGTAGTTCTATTTGCAATTTTTAAAGGAATCTCCACACTGTTCTCCATAGTGGCTGTACTAGTTTGCATTCCCACCAACAGTGTAGGAGGGTTCCCTTTTCTCCACACCCTCTCCAGCATTTATTGCTTGCAGATTTTTGGATCGCAGCCATTCTGACTGGTGTGAAGTGGTACCTCATTGTGGTTTTGATTTGCATTTCTCTGATAATGAGTGATGTTGAGCATCTTTTCATGTGTTTGTTAGCCATCACCTTTGTTTTATAAACACACATCTTTTTTTTTTTTTTAAGGCTTTTTTTTGTTTAGATCTTCCATCTCAAACTGGAAACAATATTTCAGTTGTGCTTGTGGGAATATTGTGTGTGTGTGTGTGAAAGTCATTCAGTTGTGTCAGACTCTTTGTGACTCCATGGACTCTAGCCTGCCAGGCTACTCTGTCCATGAGGATTCTCCAGGCCAGAATACTCTAGTGGGTAGCCCATTCACTTCTCAGGGGGATCTTCTCAACCTAAGAATCAAACCCAGGTCTCCCATATTGCAATTGGTTTCTTTACTGTCTGAGCCACCAGGGAAACCCTGTGGGAATATTAATGCATGTTAAATGAATTAAACATTTGCATGGGCACCGCCAGGCATCTGAGTGACACCAGAAGTCCTGAAGTCACTTGGAAAGGATTATAGGGAATGGAATAGAGTCCTGAGAAGGGCTATGATCCTAAAGGGGCAGGATATGGCACTGGTGGTCCCCTGGCTCCTGGTAGAACAGTGCCCCATGGAATAGATGGTGCTGCCTCTGGTGCTTGGAAGGAGGAGGATCAGGGTATGGCCCTGGAGATGGATGTGGCATATTAGGGGTAGGATACTGCCCTCCCATTCTCAGTACCCACAGTCCAGAATACATGGTTCCCCATGGGCCTAAAGGACCAGATGCATTTGTATCTGTGTGTGCACCATATTGTCTTGGCAGTTCTTGAAAAGACACAAGTCCATGTAGGTTATGGCCCTGTTAACCCAAGGCCTGGCACAGTTAGAGCTGGATAAAGACCCACAGGTTGGGGTGTGATGGCCTAGAAGGAGGAAGGGGGCCCATGGATCCAGGAGGTGGTCTCGTGGGAGGCACAGAGGAAGACATTCTGTTGCTGTGAGTCCAAAATGCAGAGTGGACGGTGTTACACTTGGTGGAGTCCAAGCACATAGAAACTGGAGTACTTGGGTTATTCCAAGGGTTGGAACCCAGCCAGCCTTGAGGTTGGCCAGGTTTTTTATTACTCACAGCAGAGGTTTTGGCAGGGTAGGTTCAGGTAGTGCATCTGCCGAGGAAAATTCATGAGACATTTTCCCAGCAGGATCTGAACCTGCAGCAAGATCTAAAAGCAACGGCTCCCAGGAAACTGTGTGCTGAAGAGCCGTAACAGAGGTGCCTCTGGTAGAGAGTTGATGAGGTTGGGGGGATTCCTGGGGTGGGTAGGTAACACCACCAGTAGCATCAGTGGCAGGCAGCTCCTCCTTTAAACAAGTGTAAGTAAATGAATAGACTTAATTTTATTCCTATTATAAGAATTCTATTTTTGTTTTGGAATAGCAATGAAGTTGATCTCTTTATTTATTTTTTAATATAAATTTATTTATTTTAATTGGAGGCCAATTAATTTGCAATATTGTATTTGTTTTGCCATACATCATCATGAATCCGCCACAGGTATTTTGCATGAATAAAACTGCTAATGTTGATATGACAATGTTGGTGAGTTTTTCTCACTTATAGACTATGTCACTGCTGTATACTATATTTTCTTGATCTCAAACACTTGTATAGCTATTATTGGAATTGTCATTTTCAAAGCAAGGTTACACTTTTATAAAACAACTGCAGTGTCTATAAGTTTCAGAGAACATAATGGTGTTTGGTATAAACATTTTAATTTTAATTGCATGGCTGAGCAAAATAAGATTTTTATTACTCTTAAAGTCATATTTTATGGAGAAATGATTACATTTCAGAAAACAATTCTATAATCCCAGGGAAACATAATTATAGACATTGTTTTAAAATTGTCACATTGCCACTTACTTTACTTTCTGGAAATTAATAAACAAGCTCTATAACTGTACCTGAAGGATACAGAGAGTTAAATGATGCACTAAAGTTAGCTCTGGTGGATAAATATTAGCATTTTCGCATATGAATGATACATGTCAAATAGAAAAACAAAACTTGTAGACAAAAATAAAACTTTGAAATTGCTTTTGTAAGATGATTAAGTAGTACTAGCACTGAAGTGTGTAGATGAAGCTTTTTAATTCTATTTTAGTGATTACTCTGAGTTTTTATTGTAACTTCTTGATGGGTAGTTGCTAATTAGTATTTTAGTAAATAAAATAAAAGTCATTTTTGATAGTTTTCAGCAAAATAAAATAAATTGCTTTATTTTATTAACATCTTGGCTGGAAACAATTTCTTTATCTTCAAACTACAATCAGCTCCTAAATATGCATGTACTTATAGATACATATATACATATATGATGCTTATCATTTCTTTAGTATATATTTAATTTGAAATATATTTCCTTAGGTAATACTTATCATTTTAGATACCTATCTAAATTACTTTGAACTCTAGGTTAGACGTTACAGTTGTTCAGTCACTAAGTCATGTCTGACTCTTTGCAACCCCATGGACTACAGCATGCCAGGCTTCCCTGCCCTTCACCAACTCCCAGAGTTTAATCAAGCTATGTCCATTGAGTCAACAATGCTAAACAACCAACTCATTCTGCCCTCCCCTTCTCCTGCCTTCAATTGTTCCCAGCATCAGAGTCTTTTCCAATGACTCAACTCTTCACATCAGGTGGCCAAAGTGTTGGAGCTTCAATTTTAGAAACAGTCCTTGCAAAGAATATTCAGAGATGATTTCTGTTAGGATTAACTGGTTTGATCTCCTTGCAGTCCAAAGCACTCTCAAGAGTCTTCTCCAGCACCACAATCTGAAAGCATCACTTCTTCAGTGCACAGCCTTCTCTATGGTCCAATTCTCACAACTGTTCCTGTGAAATTAAAAGACACTATCTCCTTGCAAGGAAAGTTTTGACAAAATTAGACAGCATATTAAAAAACAGAGATATCACTTTGCCAGCAATGGTCTGTAGAGTCAAAGCTATGGTTTTTCCAGTAGTCATGTACAGATGTGAGAGATGTTGCAGACATAATATTAATTGGAATATACAGGCCACCAATACCCGATAAATTAAATAGAAGAGAGAAGCACAAATAAGTGGTGAGAATGGATGTTATGAAGGATGGTTCATGTGATAAATAGAAGGTTCTCTGTGAGTAAAAACATCAGTTTTTTTGGATGTCTTCCAGATGAAAAAGGATATGTAAAAGTAAAATGTAATACAGATTTGCTATTTCTAAGACTGTGGAAGATGTCCTTTACAGCTTGAACATGAACTTTGAATAAGGGTGTGGTCAGACCAAGTGAAGTGAAAATAGCTCAGCCATGTCTGACTTTTTGTGACCCCATGGACTATAGAGTTCATGGAATTCTCCAGGCCAGAATACTGGAGTGGGTAGCGTTTCTCTTAGCCAGGGGACCTTCCCAACCCAGGGATTGAACTCAGGTCTCCCACACTGCAGCTGGATTCTTTACCAGCTGAGCCATAAGGGAAGCCCAAGAATACTGGAGTGGGTAGCCTCTCCCTTCTCCAGCAGAGTGATCAGACCAAACACAGATGTAAAAGGAATTATGCTCAAGGGTACTGGTGATTCTGTCATTAAGTTTACACAACACTGAGAGAAATGAGGAATCACAAAGGCATTTTAGAAGACCACAATAGCTGCAGTGTAAAACATGAATGGATGGACACAAAACAGTGAAAGGGAAAACTGTTTAAGAATATGTGCTAATCATCCAAGAAATAAACTATAATTTGTTATATATCACTGGCTTAAAATTCACCATTCAATAAAATGAAGATCATGGCTTCTGGTTCCAACACTTCATGGCAAATAGATGGGGGAAAACTGGAAACAGTGGTGGATTTAATTTTATTTGACTTCAAAATCACTGTGGATGGTGATTGCAACCACAAAATTAAAAGACTTCTTGGAAGAAAAGCTATGACAAACCTAAACAGAGTATTAAAAAGTAGAGACATCACTTTGCTGACAGAGGTCTGTATAGTTGAATCTATGGTTTTTCCAGTAATCATGTATAGATGTTAGAATTCTGAAGGACGAACAATTGATGCTTTCTAATTGTGGTTCTGGAGAAGTCTGTTGAGAGTTCCTTGGAGAGCACTGACTGGAGGTCAAAGAGGCCAATCCTAAGGGAAATCAACCCTGAATATTCACTGGAAGGACTGATGCTGAAGCTCAAGCTCCAATATTTGTCCATCTGATGCAAAGAGTGAACTTATTGGAGAAGACCCAGATGCTGGGAAAAATTGAGGGCAAGAGGAGAAGGGGGCGACAGAGGTTGGGATGCTTGGATGCCATCACTGAATCAGTGGAGATGAATTTGAGCAAACCCTGAGAGATAGTGAAGGACAGGGAAGCCTAGCATGCTTCAGTTCATGAGGTTGCAAAGAATCATGCATGATTTAGAGACTGAACAACAGAAATGATACTGGCAATGAAGAAGGGAAAAAGTAGACAGGCTTGGCAGCTATTTAGGGGGTAAAATTATTTTTAAAAATTAATTGAATATTCAGTGAAGTGAAATGTTAGTCATTCTGTCATGTCCGACTCTTTGTGACCCATGGACTGTAGCCCTCCAGGCTTCTTTGTCCATGGGATTCTCCAGGCAAGAATACTGGATTGGGTTACTATTCCTTTCTCCAGAGGAATATACAGTGGCTGAGGGAAATAGATGAATAAAAGATGTATTTTAATTACTGATTTAATCATATAAATGAATGGAAGATCATTCAATGAAATAAGAAACATAGAAGTACATAACAATCTTGCCAAAGATAGGATTAGGGGTTCAGTTTGGGGCCTGCTGAGTTAAAGAGAATTGAATACAGTTAGGCATAAATTATACCAAATGATTTCATTTATTTGCAGACGCTGAGAACTGATATCAGTTGTGAAATATAGAACAGATAAAAGGAAGATAGTAAAAACAGCTGTAAATCAAAATTAAATTCTACAGATCTGATGTACATCACAGTGTCTATGTTATAGTTAATACTGTGTTGTTTTTGTTCAGTTGCTCAGTCATGTCTGATTCTTTGTGACCCCGTGGACTGCAGCATGCCAGGCCTCCTTGTCCCTCGCCATCTCCCATAGTTTGCCCAAGTTCATGTTCACTGCATCATTGATGTTGTCCAGCCATCTCATGCTTTGATGCCCTATTTTCCTTCTGCCCTTGATCTTCCTCAGCATCTGGGACTTTTCCAATGAATCGTCTGTTCCCATTAGATGACCACAATACTGGAGCTTTAGCTTCAACATCAGTCGTTCCAGAGAATATTCAGGGTTGCTCTCCGTTAAGAACAACTGGTTTGATCTCTTCGTTGTCCAAGGGACTTTCAGGATTCTTCTCCAGTACCACAGTTCGAAGGCATCAATTCTTTGGTGTTTCACCTTCTTTATGGTCCAGCTCTCACAATCATACATGACCACTGGGAAGACCATAGCCTTTACTATACAGACCATATGTCTATTATGTATTATAGTCCATACGTCTATTATTATTAGAAGCAAAATTTAATGGCTTATCTTTTGTATTTTACTCAAGGCTTTCAATGAAGTTAACAAATATAATTATTTGTACTCATTACATTTCTTTGATTTCTAATTTTGTGATATTTAATATGTGTGCTATTATAATGAAAAATCATTGAACGTATTAGAATACTGAAAATCCAAGTTGATTTATTTTACGCCATGAAAACTCAGGCAGAAATTGCAACTACTATTATTACGAAGTACAGAAATTGATCTGGGATAGTACAGGGAGTTGAAAGCATTATCACAGTGATAACAGACTAACAGTGATAAGGAAATAAATTGTGGTGGAAGGTTTTTTTTTTTTTTTTTTTTTTAATAGATTGTGCCTTTGCATTTTAGTAGAAGGCTTATGTTAATAAAGTTGTTTTAGTTAGAAAACTTAAAAAGAAATTATTCCAAAAGTAATAATTAAAATCAGTAGTGGCCAAGGTTATTCTTGGTTGAAAAATGTTTATATCTTAAAATTTAAGTTTTGAGTTTAAAAGTTACATATAGAGGGATATATGGAGATACACATATCAACAGCATTATGGTTATAGACATAGGAAGCTACATTAAAACATGTAATTTACAACAATCTTTAGATTTAGAAAATGAATTGATGATAGAATGTGCAATTGATTTATTTAAAAGAAAAAAAATGTAAGCAAATACAATATGTCATTACAGCCTTCTCATGGTGAAGGGGCTTGTGTAATTCAGTGAAGTTATAAGCCATGCCATGCATGGCCACCCAAGATAGGTGTGTCATAGTGAAAAGGTCTGATTAAACTGGGTCCACTGGAGGAGGAAATGGCAAACCATTCCAGTATTCTTGCTGCAAGAATGCCATGAACTGTATGAAAAGGCAAAAGATATGACAGAAGAGCCTGGTGTGCTACAGTCTATAGGGTTGCAGAGAGTTGGACATGACTTAGTGGCTGAATAACTACAACCTATTCAAGGAGTGAGATTTGCTCTCTGTTACATTACTTCTACTTTTAACTATCCCAAGACTGTTTACTGAACAAATATTATGGGCAAGGTAATATTTTTTGTTGTTGCCCTTGCACAAGCTTTTGAAAGACTGAAGAATAAAATGTAAGTAAAACAAAGGTAATGAAATTCAGCTAATTATACCAGCACAAGCAGCTGGAAGTAAGAAAAGCAATACTAAAGGCAGGAAGAATCAGTGATTGATATCCTTGTTGGAAAGATGGATGTGATCAGGCTGAGAGATTCCATCTAAAATTGAATTTCCTGCTACTCAAACAGCTTAATTTCATTTATTTTTTAAACAATATGACCTTGCAGAAAGTGTTTCAAAAGACTATTTTATCTTTTTAAGTTTGTAATTAAAATATGAGGATTTTTTCCTTGCTTAATTTTGTGTTGTTTTTCTTTGTGCTCTGAGTTGGAAGGAGATAAGCTTTATGTTCCTCACTTAGTGTCAATATATCCAGTATATGTCTTGGGTTGAAAACACAACAAACATGCCTCTCTCTTTGAAGTTTCCATTTGTCTCTCTTTCCCATATTTTCAAGACAGGTATCTCCTGAGAAGACTAAGTGACATAATAGGAGATCAGCAGGAAACGTAAGCTCCATGTTCTGTGTTAATGCATCAAATGTGCCAGCATTAAGATGAGGAATGACTTCCTGGTATGATGATTAGAATGTGTTTTCAGAAAGGAAGCAGCCCTGTGTGAATTACACTTCTTGCTTAGAGACCAAATGCAGAAATTAAATTGTATTGTTAAAGTACTTTCCACAGAGACATAAAAATCTGCTTTCTGTTTTCATAGCATAATATTATAGGCTGTTAATGAATTCTTCTTTGCTTATCTTTTCCAATCCTGTGGGATGTCTTAAGTTGAAAATTACATACTGATTAGTGAAGGAAGCTGAGTTAAGTACTAAGGAGTGCTTTCAGAATCTATATAATTAAATGATCACAGACCAAGAGTTAAGCACTAGAGGGAATATTTACACTATTTTTTGGTGATGACACGAAATCGGTTATACAGAAGATAAAGAAAACAGGAAGCAATATTTGATTTCTACAGTTATTCAGTTGAGACTGGTTATATAAATAGATATTCTTGGGCACCCCTATAAAAGTTAAAACATAGGAATCAATCTTTGAGAGACTTCCAAAATTACATTTGTTCATTAAATATGTTCATTGAGTGGCAAACATGTTTGATGTAGATTATAGCAAGATACGGCCATTACTTTCAAAGATATTAAGCACTGTGGGGCAGGAGATTAGCTTAACAATAAAATGAACAAAATTAAGCAATGCTTAACTGACAGATTTTGTATAAGAGCATTAAGAGGAGAAAGGTATGACTTTAGGTGAAAAGAATAAAAAACCTTTTTAGAAAAGGTTGTTGTTGTTGTTGTTGTTGTTGTTGTTGTTGTTGTTTGGATTGTGCATCTGCCAGAAGAGTATGCAATTTACTGAAATTAAAAAGAATTGGGGGAAAAGCAAATCTTGACAGTTGGAACAAAAAATCCTTTTGTGGTATGCTTAATTGCACACTTCTACTAAATATTAAAGGTGAACCCCTGACCCAAAGACAATCAATCAACAGATTGATCATGATCAATGATTTATTCTACCAAGAGGTTAGTCTTTCTAACTGAGCTGAGCTATCTAGAAAAGTGAAAAAGTGAGTGTTAGTCGCTTAGTCATGTCTGAATCTTTATTGTACTTACTTCAGTTTATTGTACTTCAAAATTGTTTATTCTCTAAAGCACTCCAAATGCATTCATGTCCCCTGCACCATGAAATACGCTAAAAAACAGGAAAGATGATTCAAAAAGGCATACTCAGAAATGGTGTCATTTCATGTAAATGTGCTTTGACTAAACATGTAAAATGCCTATTTTTTTTAAAATTTTAGAGGTTATTTAATTGAGTGTTTCTTTTATAATTGGTACTTAGAGAAATGACTCATAAAACTCAAGGTATAAGCTTAATGTCAATTAAGAATTGAATCATATGCATTTTCTGGCCCTGTATTGACTATAATTAATGTGTCTTCATAACTTGGACTATCAGATTTTTAGAAACATGAAGTAGTTGAGGATCAAAATCTATGATTCTCTGCACTTCCTTTCACAGATTGTATAACACCCCTTGAAGTTTCAGAGGTGAAGTGGGTGGAATGTGATCACTTTTGTAGCTACAATTTCACACTGGGAGACTGCTTTTTTCTTTTTTTTTACTTCCTCAATTAAATTGAGAAATTACAGAGCAGCAAAATGTTGCAGCTAATCCTCTGGGAGAAAAATTATATGCATATAAAATAAAATATACTGCCTTTTTCATGAACAGTGTGTGAGCTATTTGAAAATTTTATGCTATTAGCACTTTCAATATGTCATTAACCTAGAAAATAAGAGGGAATAATGAAAGTCATTAAAAGCAGTTGAGTGGCCTGCTGTAGCCTGGCCAATAAGAGAATAAAGAATGGGAAACAGAACACGACATTCTATTACATTACAATCTGGCAGGACTTTGTGTACAATGTGTATATATATAAATATATATATAAATTTTTCTGCCTCCATACTATGCTTTTTATGTATATAGGACAAAAGAAGGTTTTTAGACAGAATTGCCAAGTGCTAGACATAAAAAATGTCAGCTAAATCAAAATGAAGGTCATTATTCTAAATTTGAAGCACTGAGAACATCACGCTCTGTATCTTCCTAAAACCTATTCTGTTAGAGCCTTCTAAACTACTGTGTTCAGGCAAATTTTGAGTTTAGAAGAATAATCATGAACAAAGGTGATGAGGAAAAGCAATGTATATAATGGCTACTTTTGCTCTGACTCCAAAATTTATGTACTTATCATTGTGTTATGAGACAAAAGACATTTTATTTCTTTTGGGTATCACTAACAAAAGCCAAACTTGTTTTCCTTGACTATGGATTCACCTGAGTATGACCAGCCCTAGAAACTTTCAGAATCATCTGATTTTAAGCTAACTTTGGTATAAATTAGTTATAATTTTGTCCTATTCTTTAGAACTTACCAGCTTTTTGTGAGTATTAAATTGATGGCATATTCAAGATTCTCACTGAATTCCTAAGCAATTTGGGACAAATGCATAGAAGATTATGTTCTTCTTGGTTTGGTAAACTTTGGTTCTGTTTCTCTAAAGAACTCTAATTGTTGCTGTTTGGTCACTCCCCATGTCCAACTTGTGGCAACCCCATGGACTGAAGCATGCCAGGCATCCCTGTCCTTCACCAGCTTGCTCAAATTCATGTCCATTGAGTCAGTGATGCCATTCAAACATCTCGTCCTTTGGCATCTCCTTCTTCTCCTGCCTTCAATCTTTCCAACTCTAATATAAGAGTTAAAATAGACATAAGGAGAAAATTACAAGACAAAGGCAAAGGCAATGGAAGCAAACAGAAGTAAAACTTTAAAAATATTAATAATAATAATGTTATTTATTTGTTTAATTACTTTTTGTGGTGTTGAGTCTTTGTTGCTGTATGAGCTTTTCACTAATTGCTGTGAGTGGAGGCTCCTCTCTAGCTGTGGTGTATGGGCTTCTAATTGCCGCGGATTTTCTTGTGAGGCACAGGCTCTTGGGAATGCGGGTTTCAATAGCTGCAGCACATGGACTCTAGAGCACAGACTCAATAGTTGTGGTGCATGGGTTTACTTTTCCTGTGTGGCTTGTGGGATCTTCCTGGGCCAGGGATTGAGCCCATGTTTCTTGCATTGGTAGGTAGATTCATTATCATTGAGCCACTAGGGTAGCCCAGTGGTAAGATTTTAAAGTGCTGATGATTCAAGAACAGATATGGGATTGTTTAGAAAGGAATACCAATTATACTGGGCTTCCTAGGTGGCACTGGTGCTAAAGAACCTGTCAGCCAATGCAGGAAACAAGAGAAGTGGGTCCGATCCTTAGGTTAGGAAGGTAACCTGAAGGAGGTCATAACAACCAACTCCAGTATTCTTGCTTGGAGAATCCCATGGAGAGAGGAGCCTGGCAGGTTTTGCTCCATAGGATCTCAGAGAGTCACACAGGAATGAAGTGACTTAGTATGTACCCCATATACTGCAATAACTTGTCATCAGGTACAAGAGGTCATGGGAAAATATTGTTAGAGTTGAGACCTAAGCTGATCAATACAAAATTTTCTTCCTTAACAAGGCAGCTGTTTTGACAACTTTCTAACAATATACATTGACTCTATACTAAGTATCCTCCAGTTCTTATTTTCAAAATGGGAAATATTAGGAAATTAAATATATGCATGTCCTCAGTTCCTCAGTTGTGCCAGATACTTTGTGACCCCATGGACTGCAATCTTGCCAGGTTCCTCTGTCCATGGGATTCTACAGGCAAGAATACTGGATTGAATTGCCATTCCTTCCTCCATATATATGCATATATACACATATACCTTACATAACAATTGTTTATTCTGATATTATTTGAAATAGTGACACTTGAAAGTTTGGGGTTTTCTTTTTATTTTGTTAAAACAACTTTACTTATAAGACAAATTAAATAATTTTAAGAAATGAAATTCTACTATCATACTTTCAAGTAAAACAGCTCTCAATTTACTCAATAAAAAAGTTTTTGGCAGACAATATCATATGAAAAATTTTGAACAACATGCTATATTCTGAAAAACTCAAAAAATGTGTGTGTGCAAATATGTGTACACAAAAGTGCTGAGTAAAAGTGATATTTATGTCAGGCAATTACATAATTGTAATTATAGAAAAATAATTTTATCCTGAAAGATCCCTGATTTTAGTATTGAATCTTCATATTTTCTCCAGGAAAATTCAATCACCTGATTCTACCACTTTTCCTTTACATCCTTCTTCACTTCTCACTACTCATCAACAACTATCAGCTTCTTTTTTTGGCAAATCAATGCACATATTTAAAATTAAATTTTATATGCCAATTTATTATTTTAAACTTTATGTTTATTACTTATATAAAATCTAGTGTTTAAACAATATATTTCATTACTTTTGAAAATCATTTGGGGATCTTGTCTTGGAATAGACGACATGTTTATTTTTTCCCCATTAAACTTATGACTCTCCACCTAGTGCCACTTAGTGGCAGTTTACATGATTAACTTAAGTCCTTAAGAGAAAATAGAAGATACAGAATCTAGCTTTCTTCTTTAATTTTTTTCCTCTTACAGAAATATGATAGAAATCTTTACTACATGTATCAATAAAGATTCTCCAGAGAAATAGAGTGAACAGGGTAGATATGATAATAAATTGTCTTTGTTATTATATAAAATAATAAATCTCTTTAGATATAGAGATTTATTATAAGAAATTGGCTCACAAGATTTTGAAAGCTGGCAAGTTCTAAGGTCTATAGAATGTCAGAAACTGGAGACATTATTTTCAATGGTGAAAAACTGAAAGTATTCCCCCTAAGATCAGGAACAAGATAAGGGTGTCCGCTTTCACCACTATTATTCAACAGCAATCAGAAAAAGAAAAAGAAATAAAGGGAATCCAGATCAGAAAAGAAGTAAAGCCCTCACTGCTTATTGATGACATGATGATACTGTACCTAGAGAACCCTAAAGATAGTATCAGAATATTGCTAGAACTAGTCAGTGAATTTAGAAAATTTGCAGGATAGAAAATCAATACACAGCAATCACTTGCATTTTTATACACTTACAATGAAATATAAGAAAGATAAATTAAGGAATCAATCCCATACACCATTGCAACAAAAATAATTAAATATCTAGGAATAAACTTACCTAAGGAGACAAAAGAACTGTACACAGAAAATTATGAAACTAATGAAAGAAGCCAAAGGTGACACAAACAGATGGAGAGATATTCCATGTTCCTGGGTAGGAATAATCAATATTGTGAAAATGACTATACTACCAAATGCAATCTATAGATTCAGGTGATCTCTATCAAATTACCAATGGCATTTTTCACAGAATTAGAACAAAAATATCACAATCCATATGGAAAAACAAAAGAGCCTGAATAACAAAAGCAGTCCTGAGAAAGAAAAATGGAGCTGGAGGAATCAACCTTCCAAACTTCAGATTATACTACAAAGCTACAATCATCAAGACAGTATGACACTGGCACAAAAACAGAAATATAGACCAAGAGAGCAAGATAGAAAGCCCAGAAATAAACCTATGCACCTATGGGTACCTTATTTTTGACAAAGGAGGCAAGAATATGAAACAGGACAAAGACAGTCTCTTTAATAAATGATTCTGGGAAAATTGGACAACGGCTTGTAAAAGGATGAAATTCGATCACTTCCTAGTACCATACCCAAAGATAAAATTAAAATGGATTAAAGACCTAAACTATAAAATTCTTATAGGAAAGCATAGGCAGAATACTCAATGACATAAATCAAAACAGGATCCTCTATGACCCATCTCCTAGAGTAATGGGAATAAAAACAAAAGTAAACAAGTGGGACCTGATTAAGCTTAAAAGCTTTTGCACAGCAAAAGAAACTATAAGCAAGGTGAAAAGACAACCCTCAGAATGGGAGAAAATAATAACAAATGAAACAACTGACAAAGGATTAATTTCCAAAATATGCAAGCAGCTCACAATTCAATGCCAGAAAAACAAACAACCCAATCAAAAAAAATGAGAAAAAAAAACATAAACAGACATTTCTCCAAAGAAGACATACAGATGGCTAACAAATACATGAAAAGATGCTCAACATCTCTCATTATTAGAAAAATGCAAATCAAAACTACAATGAGATATCACCTCACACTGGTCAGAACGGCCATCATCAAAAAGTCTGTAAATGAAGAATGCAGGAGAGGGTGTGGAGAAAAGGGAACGTTCTTGCACTGTTGCTGGGAACATGAATTGATACAGCCACTATGGAAGACTGTATGGAGATTCCTTAAAACACTAGGAATAAAATCACCATATGACCTAGCAATCCCACTCCTAGGCATATACCCTCAGAAAACCAACATTGAAAAAGACACATGTATCCCAATGCTCATTGCAGCACTATTTACAATAGCTAGAACATGGAAGTAACCTAGATGTCCATTGACAGATGAATGGATAAAGTTGTGGTCATATACACAATGAGATTTTACTCAGCTATAAAAAAGAATGCATTCGAATCAGTTCTGATGAGGTGAATGAATCTAGAACCTATTATACAGACTGAAGTGAGTCAGAAAGAGAAAAGTAAACATTATATTTTAACCCATATATATGGAATCTAGAAAAATGATACTGAAGAATTTATTTATAGGGAAGCAATGGAGAAACAGACATAGAGAATAGACTTATGGATATGAGGAGAGGTGAGGGGAGATTGAGATGTATGGAAAGAGTAACATGGAAACCTACATTTTCATATGTAAAATAGATAGCTAACGAGAATTTGCTGCATGGCTCAGGAAACTTAAATAGGGGCTCTGTATCTATTTAGAGCAGTGGGGTGGGGCAGGAGATGGGAGAGAGGTTTAAACAGGAGCGGGTATATGAATACCTATGACTGATTCATGTTGAGGTTTGACAGAAAACAACAAAATGTTGTAAATCAATTATACTTCAAAAATAAAAAGAAAAATATTATAGAATGGAAAGCAAAGAAGTATTTATGATATAAATTTAAGAAAATCATCAGGGCGTAGATGGTATTTGAAGATGTAGGTGAAACTAAGATAGATTAATATCAGCAACAGTAGACACAGAGGAGGGTTAGAAGGGATCAAGATCCATGTCTTTCTAACTCAATTTTAATTGCAACCTTTTCTTTTCATGCGTAACTTAGGTACTTTACTCTCTGCATTATGTACACTATGATGCATAACATGCATCAGTTAGATAAACTCAACATATATATATATATATATATATATATATATATATATATATATATATATATATATATATATATATATATATATATATATATTAATAGATGAATAGAAAATGTGTCATTACAAATGGAGTAAAACTTAAAAATAACATCAAAATATGTGCGGCCAGGACTTCTAAAAAGAAACCACCAGAAGTTTCCTAATGTGCCAAGAAATCAGAGTTGAAAAGGAGGTCAGAAATGACCTTTTCCAATTTGTTGAAATTTGGAAAAGAAATGTTGGAATGCCTCAAGTTAGTCTATTATTAATATTTAGTGAAATGTGATTAGGGTACTAGCTCGGATCTTTTGACTCCTAGGCCAATATTTCTTCTATTCCACTGAGCATAGAACAGAAATCTGAAGAGATAAAAATTATTTTAAAGCCAGAAAAAAATCTGGTAATTAAAGTGGGAATAATTAGTAATTAATTTGAAGTTATATAGCTAAATTCTTTTTTTTTATTTTATGAATATATATTTTTCACATTTTTTTTTTCATTTAAAAATACTTCTGAGACTCTAATTGTGAAACAACTGTGGAGATTTTTCTAAAGTATTTTAATGCTCACAATAAGAAGTTTTATGGGTTGACTACATTCTATCCTGTGTACAAGATACTCTTTTTTAAAAATATCCTCTACTTTAAATTTAGCATTAAAACTGCTTTATGAATTTTATTTCAAGTGCTACAGAAGTATAGAATTAGTGTCTCTAAAAACTATGACTTCTACATGGATGTGGATGAAAAATAAATGGACATTTTTCATATGAAAGTAGCTGATATACCAAATATTATAAATAGAAAATAAAGTGCACAGAAGCTCAGAAGAATTGATCTATGTGGATTTTCAGCTAAATAAAAAGATAATGTGACGGCACACATAAGTCATTGTTAACACATTTAAACATTCCAGATATCCACCACTGAATATATAAGTAGTGATTAAATAAACAGGCAACATAACACTTCTTAATGCCAACATCTGTACAATGTTAAAAGTACTTTAGATGTGAATTTTTGAAGGTATGCAGAGCCATGCTGAAAGAAATATGTTGTAAGCCATAGCATGACTTTTTATCTGGTCTTTGAAACTTCTTACTACGGGGAAAACTGGGTTTTGTTCTGATGGGCAGGACCATGCTCAGTAAATCTTTAATCCAATTTTTGTTGATGGTCAGGGCCATTCCCTCCCTGTTGTTGACTTGAGACCAAACTATGGTGTAGTTAATGAAGATAATGGCATCATCCAGGGTACTAGATTATTTTCCTGTGGAATAATGACACAAATATATGTTTTGCTTTATTTCATGTTGCTGGCTTTATTTGTCATGGGCTTTCTATCATTAAACTACAGAATTGGTCAAAAGTAAGAAAAAAAATTCAAAAATACTAGCATCTCATTCAATTTTGGTCTTAACAGTATCTCTGAAGAATTTATCTAAGCCTCTTGACACACACACCTCACAAAAAAATGATGATGCTTACCTAATGCTATCTGCAGTGATTTCCTCTTATTGTAGAAATTATTTGATGACTACAGTTTAAATATGTGAAAATAGACTTCAAAAAGGATATGGAAATTTTTCACATAATATAGTGAATCCTTAGTGAATTTCCATACTGAAGATATTAATTGTATATTGTTTCATGAGCTAATATTTTTCAATGAACTACTTTCTAGGAAATCTTTACCATTTTGTGTGTTTTGTTTAATATTGATATTACAGTAATACTGCTGGAATATTTTTAGAGACTTCTAAAAATAACACTAAAACAATATAAATCACTCAATTTAGTCAACTTTAAAATAACGCATTGATGACAAAACTATCTTTCTTCAAGTGCTAATTTTCAGTTCAGTATATACTGTTTGAGCTATTTCTTCTATGTGGGCCATAAAAAAGTAAAATAATATATAGATAGACAAAATTTTCATTTAAATTTCATCTAAATCTCATTTTAAAAATAAATCAGCTAAATAGAATAAATGTCACTGAGGAAGGTGGGAAATTTCAAAGGTGAAGGTATACTTCTTTTTGAAGTACTAAACAATCTATGAGATAGTTGCTCTGCATTTATACATATTTAAATGTTTATATTGTTTTATTCTACAAAAAGTATCTACAGATATGTGTTGCATTGTATACTACCTTCAAATCTGACAGATATTATTGACCCTCAGAAATTCAGATGTCTGAGTTCTTTAATACTACCTATTTTGGATAATTTGCACAATTTCTATGTGCAAAATATAGTCAAGACAACTATCTGTCCAATAACATACATATGTTCGTGGACACAAAATAATAATTATAAGCAATTATATAATTGCTACTTAGAACTCTCAAATGTTAGAATGAACATAATTCCTATAGTAGTTGGCATTTTAAATTTTGCAAAAAAAAATCATAAGAATGATAATCATTTGAGATCATTTGAGTGACTTTGGCATGTGCAGTGTAGAAATAGTAAGCAAAAATGCAAGAGAAATAACTGAACTTTAGCAGTTAACAGCCACCATTTATTTAATATATATATATATAATCTATGACCAGTAGTGAAGGTTATAGAGGTCAGTTCAAACAATCACACTTTATTTAAGCTACCTTCCACTTTGTTGCTTTTCAGTGGCTCAGTCATGTCCAACTCTGTGAACAAACGGATTGCAGCATATCAAACATGAGACACTTTGAGAGTCTGTAAAGCTCTTCAGTGATGACTGTATCTGTTTAGAGAATGTTAAATATATATATATCCCTAATTATTTTATTTTGGCTCAAGTCTAATTCATTCAGACTATATTTTAGTTTTTCTCAGCTTTCAATACTCCTAAATATCTCCAGCATCAGTTACTTTGCTTAAATTTAATCCAAATTTCCCCATACCCTGACCTTGTTAGATAATAGAAAACTGTCTGTTTTCCGACTCTTTGAGACCCCATGGACTGTACCCTACCAGGCTCCTCTGTCCATGGGATGTTCCAGGCAATAGTACTGGAGTGGATTGCCATTTCCTTCTCCAGGGGATCTTCCCAAACTAGGGATTGAACCCTGGTCTCCTGCATTGTAGACAGACAGTTTACCGTCTGAGCCACCAGGGAAGTCCCTGCAATAACTCCTTTCCTACAGTTATTATATCTAAGTATCTTGCCTTCTTCAGTTCAGTTCAGTTCTAAGTCATGTCCGACTCTGTGCGACCCCATGGACTGAAGCATACCAAGCTTCCCTGTCTATCACCAACTCACAGATTGTACAAACTCACATCCATTGAGTCGGTGATGCCATCCACACCATCTCATCCTCTGTCATCCCCTTCTCCTCCTGCCTTCAATCTTTCCCAGCATCAGGGTCTTTTTCAATGAGTTAGTTCTTTGCAACAGGTAGCCAAAGTAGGGAGCTTCAGCTTCAGCATCAGTCCTTCCAGTGAAAACTCAGGACTGATTTCCTTTAAGATTGACTGGTTTGATCTTCTTGAAATCCAAGGGGCTCTCAAGAGTCTTCTCCAACATCACAGTTTGAAAGCATCACTTCTTCAGTGCTCATCTTTCTTTATGGTCCAGCTCTCACATCCATACATGACTACTGGAAAAACCATAACTTTGAATATATGTCCACTTGTCAGCAAAGGAATTTCTCTGCTTTTTAATATGCTATTTAGGTTTTCCATAATTTTTCTTCCCAAGAGCAAGTATCTTTTAATTCCATGGCTTCAGACAATTGGTAATGATTTTGGAGCCCCCCAAAATATAGTTTCTCACTGTTTCCATTGTTTTCCCATCTATTTGCCATGAAGTGATGGAACCAGATGTCATGGTCTTCATTTATGAATGTTGAATTTTAAACCAGCTTTTACACTTTACTCTTTCACCTTCTTCGGGAGGATGTTTGGTTCCTTTTCTCTTTCTGCAGTAAGGGTGGTGTCACCTGCATATCTGAGGTTATTGGTATTTCTCCCTGCAATCTTAATTCCAGTTTGTGCTTCATCAAGCCTGGCATTTCCTATGAGATACTCTGAATATAAGCTAAATAAACAGGGTGACAAAATGCAGCCTTGACATACTCCTTGCCTTCTTACCCTCACAAACAATTTATTCATATCCTATACATCTTCTTATGCAGGGATTTTGGATAGTGCTAAATTTCACTTTAGATTTTATAGTTATCATGACTGGATTAGTGAATCAACCCACTGTTTTCAAGTATTTGCTGTTTGACATTTTGTATGACTTTTGTGGAAGAATGTACCTTTTTCCCCTATGACCTGGAATCCTTCTTCCAAATATTTTCCAATAACTTAAAGATTGCTTCTTGATAACAATGATCAATTATACCAGTTTCCTACATTTTTTGCTTTGTTTCATTATGCCTAATGTCAAATTACACTATAATCTGGCTCTTCAAGATACAGGCTACTAATCTCTTATTTTTTTTTCCCTAGGAATCCAGGTCAGTTTAATTTTTCTTTTCTGACCACTTAACTGCCTCACATTTTGTGTTCTTACATACTATTTGAGACTTTTTTTGTTATCTTTTCCAACAAATATCTTGTTCAATATTTCTTGTTTCTAAGTCAGTTTGATTTTTACTTACTGCTCTTTGTATGAATAAATAAATATATTTATTAAAATATTCTTTAGGAATCAATTTTGAATAATGTAAAAGAGTCACTTAAAGGATTGTTTATATTTAATAGGCCAAACAGCAAGTCATCAGGATTAAAAATATAATAACCAAACATCAGGACATATAACTTCACCTTTGTGCAACTGTCTCTAGGCTAGGACCTCAAAAGCTTACCTCATTCCTTACTCACTTCCCCATATGTGAATTTCTGTCAAAATAGTCTTAAATAATTTTTAAAAAGTTATTTTATTAGTTTTATAACATATATTTGTGTATGTGTATTCCATTACTTCATTAATTTGTCATTTCTCCATATCATATTTTCAGTGTTACTTTATTATTAGGGAAAAATTTTTGTTTGAGAAACTATATAAACAGAAACATAATTTCTATATTACTTTAAAGAGATTCACGTCTACCAAACATTTGTCCTTCTAATTTAGTATTATGTCATTGTAAATATCAATAAAATAGTTAAGAAGCTTAAAAACTATATATATATATATATATATATGCACATGTGTGTGTGTATGTGTGTGTGTGTGTGTGTGTGTGTGTGTGTGTGTGTATGGTGTGTTGCCATCCATGGCATTGCAGAGTTGGACAGAACTGAGCGACTGAATTGAACTGATATATATATAATAAACATTTTAAAATTTGAGAGATAATTTGCATAATTCTGTGTAGAAAATATATTTAGGTCACCTGTTTGTTCAATATGGCTGTACCATAAATATCTTCTGAAAACATAATTATAAGCAATTATGTAATAGTAACTTTGGAGAAGGAAATGGCAACCCACTCAGTGTTCTTGCCTGGAGAATCCCAGGGATGGGGGAGCCTGTTGGGCTACCATCTATGGGCTCACACAGAGTCGGACATGACTGAAGCGACTTAGCAGCAGCAATAGCAACTTAGAACTCTAAAACAGGGGGTGGTCCTAAGATGACGGAGGAGTAGGACAGGGAGACCACTTTCTCCCCCACAAATTCATCAAAAGAACATTTGAATGCTGAGTAAATTCCATAAAACAATTACTGAATGCCAGCAAAGGACATAAGGCACCCAAAAAAGCAGCCCATTGTCTTAGAAAGGAGGTAGGAAAAAATATAAAATATAAAAAGAGGTTGGGATGGAACCCTATCCTGGGAAAGGAGTCTTAAAAAAGAGATAAGTTTCCAAACACCAGGAAACAGTCTCACTGCTGATTCTGTAGCGAGCCTTGGAACCATGGAGGGCAACATAACAGGAAGAAAAATATATAAATATTCAATTAAATGACTCAGTATCACAGTAATCCAAGTCTATGCCCCAACCAGTAACGCTGAAGAAGCTGAAGTTGAATGGTTCTATGAAGACCTACAAGACCTTTTAGAACTAACACCCAAAAAAGATGTCCTTTTCATCATAGGGGACTGGAATGCAAAAGCAGGAAGTCAAGAAACACCTGGAGTAACAGGCAAATTTGGCCTTGGAATGCGGTATGAAGCAGGGCAAAGACTAATAGAGTTTTGCCAAGAAAATGCACTGGTCATAGCAAACACCCTCTTCCAACAACACAAGAGAAGACTGTATGCATGGATATCACCTGATGGTCAACACCGAAATCAGATTGATTATATTCTTTGCAGCCAAAGATGGAAAAGCTCTATACAGTCAACGAAAACAAGCCCAGGAGCTGACTGTGGCTCAGATCATGAACTCCTTATTACCAAATTCAGACTTACATTGAAGAAAGTAGGGAAAACTTCTAGACCATTCAGATATGACCTAAATCAAATCCCTTATGATTATACAGTGGAAGTGAGAAATATATTTAAGGGACTAGATCTGATAGACAGATTGCCTGATTAACTATTGAATGAGGTTAGTGACATTGTAGAAGAGACAGGGATCAAGACCATCCCCATGGAAAAGAAATGCAAAAAAGCAAAATGGCTGTCTGGGGAGGCCTTACAAATAGCTGTGAAAAGAAGATAGAGAAAAAAAAAAAAAGGAGAAAAGGAAAGATCTAAGCATCCATTAAGTTCCAAAGAATAGCAAGAAGAGGCAAGAAAGCCTTCCTCAGTGAACAATGCAAATGAATAGAGGAAAAGAACAGAATGGGAAAGACTAGAGATCTCTTCAAGAAAATTAGATATACCAAGGGAATATTTCATGCAAATATGGGCTTGATAAAGGACAGAAGTGGTATGGACCTAACAGAAGCATAAGATATTAAGAAGAAGTGGCAAGAATACACAGAAAAACTGTACAAAAAAGATCTTTAGGACCCAGATAATCACGATGGTGTGATCATCACCAAGAGCCAGACATCCTGGAATGTGAAGTCAAGTGAGCCTTAGAAAGCATCACTATGAATAAAGCTAATGGAGGTGATGGAATTCCAGTGGAGCTATGTCAAATCCTGAAAGATGGTGCAAGTGCTGCACTTAATATGCCAGCAAATTTGGAAAACTCAGCAGTGGCCACAGGACTGGAAAAGGTTAGTTTTCATTCCAATCCCAAAGAAAGGCAATGCCAAAGAATGCTCTAACTACTGCACTATTGCACTCATCTCACATGCTAGTAAAGTAATGCTCAACATTCTCCAAGCCAGGCTTCAGCAATACGTGAACCGTGAACTTCCAGATGTTCAAGCTGCTTTTAGAAAAGGCAGAGGAACCAGAGATCAAATTGCCAACATCTGCTGGATCATGGAAAAAGCAGAAGAGTTCCAGAAAAACTATTTCTGCTTCATTGACTATGCCAAAGCCTTTGACTGTGTGGATCAAAATACTGTGGACAATTCTGAAAGAGATGGGAATACCAGACCACCTGACCTGTCTGTTGAGAAATCCTTATGCAGGTCAGGAAACAACAGTTAGAACTGGACATGGAACAACAGACTGGTTCCAAATAGGAAAAGGAGTACATCAAGGCTGTATATTGTCACTCTGCTTATTTAACTTCTATGCAGAGTACATCATGAGAAATGCTGGACTGGAAGAAACACAAGCTGGAATCAAAATTGCCAGGAGAAATAACAATAACCTCAGATATGCAGATGACACCACCCTTATGGCAGAAAGTGAAGAGGAACTAAAAATCTTCTTGATGAAAGTACAAGAGGAGAGTGAAAATGTTGGCTTAAAGCTCAACATTCAGAAAACGAAGATCATGGCATCCCGTCCCATCACCTCATGGGAAAGAGATGGGGAAACGAAACAGTGTCAGACTTTATTTTTTGGGGCTCCAGAATCACTGAAGATGGTGATTACAGCCATGAAATTAAAAGACGCTTACTCTGTGGAAGGAAAGTTATGACCAAACTAGATAGCATATTCAAAAGCAGAGACGTTACTTTGCCGACTAAGGTCCACTGCCAAGGCTATGGTTTTTCCTGTGGTCATGTTTGGATGTGAGAGTTGGACTGTGAAGAAGGCTGAGTGCCAAAGAATTGATGCTTTTGAACTGTGGTGTTTGAGAACTCTTGAGAGTCCCTTGGACTGCAAGAGATCCAACCAGTCCATTCTGAAGGAGATCAGCCCTGGGATTTCTTTGGAAGGACTGATGCTAAAGCTGAAACTCCAGTACTTTGGCCACCTCATGCAAAGACCTTGCATTGGAAAAGACCTTGATGCTGGGAGGGATTGGGGTCAGGAGGAGAAGGGGACGACAGAGGATGAAATGGCTAGATGGTATCACTGACTCGATGGATGTGATTCTGAGTGAACTCTGGGAGTTGGTGATGGACAGGGAGGCCTGGTGTGCTGCAATTCATGGGGTGGCACAGAGTCAGACACAACTGAGTTACTGAACTGAACTGAACAGATTACCTGCCCAGTGGTAACTCCCCCAGAGGAGAAGCAGTGCAGATGCCTGCATTTGAGCTTAGCAAGCAGGGGCTGGAAGGGGAGACACGGATTGCATTGCTTAGAGTAAGGAACGGGCCTGAATGCCCCGAGGCCAATCTGAAGGAGCTAAGTTGGACTAGCAGACAAGACTGTGGGATAGCTATCACATGAAAAGCTCTAACCTAAGACACCGCCAGGCTCGCTCACAGAACAAAGGACTGAGAAAAGCTAGCCAGCTGCAGACTCGCCCATCCCCCTCTGGTGACAGGCAGACAAGGGCAGCCAGAGCCAGAAGGGGGCAATCACGGCCCCAGAAAGGCATTATCTACCAAACTGCAACCAGGCTTTGTTGCTATCTAAGACTTCTTGGGATTCTGGACGGTCAACATCTGCCTGAGAAGGTGCACCGGTTGTACACCCAGAAAACTGAGCAGCAGGGACAGGGGAGGCAATAAGTTGCAGTGACCATGCTCACCAAACAACTGGTCACCTGATCTGCTTGGACCTGGGAAGGGCACAAAACGCAGGCCCAACCAAGTCTGTGCCTCTGAGGACTACCCGAGTACCTGAACCTGAGCGGCTTAGACCTGGGAAGTGCATACAACCCAGGGCCGACCTCAGACAGTTCCCGGCAGACCAACCTAGAGCCTAACAGTGTAGACAGGGAAAGCACAGTCGCCATGAGTGGGGGCAAACCCAGTGTGGCCGAGACACTGCATGCACATGCCAGTGTTATTTGTTTGCAGTGTCCCTCCCTCCCCACAGTATGACTGAACAAGTGAGCCTAAAAAAGCGTCCACCACCGCCCCCTTGTGCCAGGGTGGAAATTAGACACTGAAGAGAACAGCAAACAGAAGAAGCTAAAACAGAAGGAACCTCCTTGGAAGTGACAGGTGCAATAGATTAAAACCCTGTAGTTAGTACTCACTACATAGGAAGGGACTATAGATCTTGAGAAATATAAGCCAGATTAAGGAACTATCCAAAAATGAACTGACCCTTCACTGCCCACAACACCACCAGAGAAAGTACTAGATATATTTTTACTATGTTTACTATCATTCTTTAATTTTTAAAATTTTCTTTTTATTTTTAAGTCCTCTATTACTCCTTTAATTTTCATTTTTATAACCTACTATTATATTGCAAAAAAAGAGAGACCTATGTTTTAAAACAAACTTTATATATATATATAATAATAATTTGTGTGACTTTTTTCTTTAATATTGTATTTTTTAAATTCAATCTCTAGATTTTTAATCTTTGCTTTTTGATATTTGTTATCAATTTTGTACCTTTAAGAACCCAATCTTCAGTACCCATTTTCACTTGGGAGCAAGATTACTGGCTTGACTGCTCTCTTCCCATTTGGACTCTCCCTTTTCTCCACCAGGTCGCCTCTATCTCCTCCCTCCTCCTTCTCTTCTCTATCCAACTCTGTGAATCTCTTTGTGTGTTCTGGACAGTGGAGAACACTTGGGGAATTGATCACTGGCTGGATCTGTTTCTCTCCTTTTGATTCCCCCCTTTATTCTCCTGGCCACCTCTGTCTCCTCCCTCCCTCTTCTCTTCTCTGTATAATTCTGTGAACATCTTTGAGCAGTCCAGACTGTGCAGCACACATAAGGAAGTGATTACTGGCTAGCTTGCTCTCTCCTCTTTTGATTCCACCTCACCTCATCCTGGTCACCTCTATCTCCCTCCTCCCTCTTCTCCATGTAACTCTGTGAACCTCTCTGGGTGTCCCTCATTGTGAAGAAACTTTTCATCTTTAACCTAGATGTTTTATCAATGGTGCTGTATAGATGGAGAAGTCTTGAGGCTACGGTAAATATAAGACTGAAAACCAGAAGCAGGAAGCTTAAGTCCAAATGTTAAGAACACCAGAGAACTCCTGACTCCAGGGAACATTAATCAACAGGTGCTCATCAAACACCTCCATACCTACACTGAAACCAAGCCTCACCCGAGGGCCAACAAGGTCCAGAGCAAGACATACCACACAAATTCTCTAGCAACACAAGAACACAGTCCTGAGCTTCAATATACAGGCTGCCCAAAATCACTCCAAACCCACTGACATCTCATAAATCATTACTGGACACTTCATTGCACTCCAGAGAAAAGAAATCCAGCTCCACCCACCAGAACACCGACACAAGCTTCCCTAAACAGGAAACCTTGACAAGCCACCCATACAACCCCACCCACAGTGAGGAAACTCCACATTAAAAAGAACTCCATAAACTGCCAGAATACAGAAAGGCCACATCAAACACAACAATATAAACTAGACGAAGAGACAGAGGAATATCCAGCAGGTAAAGGAACAGGATAAATGCCCACCAAACCAAACAAAAGAGGAAGAGAAAGGGAATCTACCTGATAAAGAATTCCAAATAATGATAGTGAAAATGATCCAAAATCTTGAAAACAAAATGGAATCACAGATAAATAGCCTGGAGACAAGGACTGAGAAAATGCAAGAAAGGTTTAACAAAGACCTAGAAGAAATAAAAAAGAATCAATATATAATGAATAATGCAATAAATGATATCAAAAACATTCTGGAGGGAACAAATAGTAGAATAATGGAGGCAGAAGATAGGATTAGTGAGGTAGAAGATAGAAAGGTAGAAATGAATCAGAGAGGAAAAAAGAAAAACAAATTAAAAGAAATGAGGACAATCTAAGAGACCTTTGGGACAATGTTAAATGCCCCAACACTCGAATCATAGGAGTCACAGAAGAAGAAGACAAAAAGAAAGTCGATGAGAAAATACTTGATGAGATAATAGTTGAAAAGTTCCTAAAATGGGGCAGGGAATAATCACCCAAGTCCAAGAAACCCAGAGAGTCCCAAACAGGATAAACCCAAGGCAAAACACCCTGAGACATATATTAATCAAATTAACAAAGATCAAACACAAAGAACAAATATTAAAAGCAGCAAGGGAAAAATAACAAATAACACACAAGGGGATTCCCATAAGGATAACAGCTGATTTTTCATTAGAAACTCTTCAGGCCAGGACGGAATGGTGGGACATCATACTTAAAATGATGAAAGAAAATAACCTACAGCCCAGATTACTGTACCCAGCAAGGATCTCATTCAAATATGAAGGAGAAATAAAAAGCTTTATGGGCAAGCAAAAGCTGAGAGAATTTAGCACCACCAAACCAGCTCTCCAACAAATGCTAAAGGATCTTCTCTAGACAAGAAACACAAAAAGGGTGTATAAACTGGAACCCAAAACAATAAAGTAAATGGCAATGGGATCATACTTATCAATAATTACCTTAAACATAAATGGTCTGAATGCTCCAACCAAAAGACAAAGACTGACTGAATGGATACAAAAAGAAGACCCCTAAATATGTTGTCTACAAGAGATCCATCTCAAATTAAGTGACACATATGGACTGAAAGTGAAGGGCTGGAAAAGATATTCCATGCAAATAGAGACCAAAAGAAAGCAGGAGTAGCAATACTCATATCAGATAAAATAGACTTTAAAACAAAGGCTGTGAAAAGAGACAATGAAGGACACTACATAATGATCAAAGGATCAATCCAAGAAGAAGATATAATAATTGTAAATATATATGCACCCAACATAGGAGCACTGCAATATGTAAGACAAATGCTAACAAGTATGAAAGGGGAAATTAACAATACACAATGATAGTGGGAGACTTTAATACCCCACTCACACCTATGGATAGATCCACTAAACAGAAAATTAACAAGGAAACACAAACTTTAAATGATACAATAGACTAGTTAGACCTAATTGATATCTATAGGACATTTCACCCCAAAACAATGAATTTCACCTTTTTCTCAGGTGCACACAAAACCTTCTTCAGAATAGATCACATCCTGGGCCATAAATCTTGCCTTGGTAAATTTAAAAAAAAATTGGAGTCATTCCAAGCATCTTTTCTGACCACAATGCAGTAAGATTAGCTCTCAATTACAGGAGAAAAACTATTAAACATCCCAACATATGGAGGCTGAACAACACGCTGCTGAATAAGCAACAAATCACAGAAGAAATAAAAAAAGAAATCAAAATATGCATAGAAAAGAATGAAAATGAAAACAAAACAACCCAAAACCTGTGGGACACTGTAAAAGCAGTGCTAAGGGGAAGGTTCATAGCAATACAGGCATACCTCAAGAAACAAGAAAACAAGTCAAATAAATAACCTAACTATACACCTAAAGCAACTAGAAAAGGAAGAAATGAAGAACCTCAGGGTTAGTAGAAGGAAAGAAATCTTAAAAATTAGGGCAGAAATAAATGCAAAAGAAACAAAAAAGACCATAGCAAAAATCAACAGAATCAAAAGGTGCTTCTTTGAGAGGATAAATAAAACTGACAAACCATTAGCCAGACTCATCAAGAAACAAAGGGAGGAAAATAAAATCATTAAAATTAGAAATGAAAATGGAGAGATGACAACAGAAAACACAGAAATACAAATAATCATAAGAGACTATTACCAGCAACTATATGCCAATAAAATGGACAACTTGGAAGAAATGGACAAATTCTTAGAAAAGTACAACTTCCCAAAATTTAACCAGGAAGAAACAGAAAATCCTAACAGACACAACACAAGCACGAAAATTGAAACTGTAATCAGAAATCTTCCAATAAACAAAAGCCCAAGTCCAGATAGCTTCACAGCTGAATTCTACCAAAAATTTAGACAAGAGCTAACACCTATCCTACTCAAACTCTTCCAGAAAATTGCAGAGGAAGGTAACCTTCCAAACTCATTTTATGAGGCCACCATCACCCTAATACTAAAACCTGACAAAGATGCTACAAAAAATAAAAACTACAGGCCAATATCACTGATGAACATAGACGCAAAAATCCTTAACAAAATTCTAAAAATCAGAATCCAACACCACATTAAAAAGATCATACACCATGACCAAGTGAGTTTTATACCAAGGATGCAAGGATTCTTCAATATCCACAAATCAATCAATGTGATTCACCACATTAACAAATTGAAAAATAAAAGCCATATGATTATCTCAATAGATGCAGAGAAAGCCTTTGACAAAATTCAACATCCATTTATGATAAAAATTCTCCAGAAAGCAGGAATAGAAGGAACATGCCTCACCATAATAAAAGTTATATATGACAAGCCCACAGCAAACATTGCCCTCAATGGTGAAAAATTGAAAGCATTTCCCCTAAAGTCAGGAAAAAGACAAGGGTGCCCACTTTCACCACTACTATTCAACATAGTTCTGGAAGTTTTGGCCACAGCAATCAGAGCAGAAAAAGAAATAAAAGGAATCCAGATTGGAAAAGAAGAAGTAAATCTCTCACTATTTGCAGATGACATGATCCTCTACATAGAAAACCCTAAAGACTCCACCAGAAAATTACTAGAACTAATCAATGAATATAGTAAAGTTGCAGGATATAAAATCAACACTCAGAAATCCCTTGCATTCCTATACACTAATAATGAGAAAACAGAAAGGGAAATGGAAACAATTCCATTCACCATTGCAACAAAAAGAATAAAATGCTTAGGAATATATCTACCTAAAGAAATTAAAGACCTACATATAAAAAACTATAAAACACTGGTGAAAGAAATCAAAGAGGACACTAATAGATGGAGAAATATACAGTGTTCATGGATCAGAAGAATCAATATAGTGAATATGAGTATACTAGCCAAAGCAATCTACAGATTCAATGCAATCCCTATCAAGCTACCAAAGGTATTTTTCACAGAGCTAGAGCAAATATTTCACAGTTTGTATGGAAATACAAAAAACCTTGAATAGCCAAAGCAATCTTGAGAAAGAAGAATGGGACTGGAGGAATCAACCTGCCTGACTTCAGGCTCTACTACAAAGCTACAGTCATCAAGACAGTATGGTACTGGCACAAAGACAGAAATATAGATCAATGGAACAAATAGAAAGTCCAAAGATAAACTCATGCATCTATGTACACCCTATCTTTGACAAAGGAGGCAAGAATATTCAATGGAGAAAAGACAATCTCTTTAACAAGCGGTGCTGGGAAAACTGGTCAACTACTTCTAAAAGAATGAAACTAGAACACTTTCTAACACCACACACAAAAATAAACTCAAAATGGATTAAAGATCTAAATGTAAGACCAGAAACTATAAAACTCCTAGAGGAGAACATAGGCAAAACCCTCTCCGACATAAATCACAGCAGGATCCTCTATGACCCACCTCCCAGAATATTGGAAATAAAAGCAAAAATAAACAAATGAAACCTAATTAAAATTAAAAGCTTCTGCACAACAAAGGAAACTATAAGCAAGGTGAAAAGACAGCCTTAAGAATGGTAGAAAATAATAGGAAATAAAACAACTGACAAAGAATTAATCTCAAAAATATACAAGCAACTCCTGCAGCTCAATTCCAGAAAAATAAATGACCCATTCAAAAAATGGGCCAAAGACCAAAACAGACATTTCTCCAAAGAAGACATACAGATAGCTAACAAACACATGAATAGGTGCTCAACATCACTCATTATTGGAGAAATTCAAATCAAAATCACAATGAGGTACCATTTTATGCCAGTCAGAATGGCTGCTATCCAAAAGTCCACACGCAATAAATGCTGAAGAGGGTGTGGAGAAAAGGGAACCCTCTTACATTTTGTGGGAGGGCAAACTAGTACAGCCACTATGGAGAACAGTGTGGAGATTCCTTAAAAAACTGGAAATAGAACTTTCATATGACCCAGCAATCCTACTGCTGGGCATACACACCTAGGGAGCCAGAATTGAAAGAGACACGTGTACCCCAATGTTCATCGCAGCACTGTTTATAATAGCCAGGACATGGAAGTGTCCTAGATGTCCATCAGCCGACGAATGGATAAGAAAGCTGTGGTACATATACACAATGGAGTATTATTCAGCCATTAAAAAAATACATTTGAATCAGTTCTAATGAGGTGGATGAAACTGGAGCCTATTATACAGAGTGAAGTAAGCCAGAAAGAAAAACACCAAAACAGTATACTAATGCATATATATGGAATTTAGATGGATGATAATGATAACCCCGTATGCAAGACAGCAAAAGAGACACAGAGGTATAGAACAGTCTTTTGGACTCTGTGGGAGAGGGCAAGGGTGGGATGATTTGGGATAATGGCATTGAAACATATATAATATCATATGTGAAGCAAATCGCCAATCCAGGTTTGATGCATGATACAGGATGCCTGGGGCTGGTGCACCGGGTTGACCCAGAGGGATGGTATGGGGAGGGAGGTGGTAGCGGTGTTCAGGGTGGGGAACAGGTGTGCACCCGTGGCAGATTCATGTTGATGTATGGCAAAACCAATGCAATATTGTAAATTAATTAGCTTCCAATTAAAATGAACATATTTATATTAAAATGAAAAAAAGAACTCTAAAACATTAAAAGGAACATTGTTCTATTCATAAATATATTTGGTTTTATATGTAAATATACATGAATATTTATCATAAATATGAATATATATTCATTTTTAACTCAGGCTTTTCCACCTAAGATGCTCTTGAGCATAACTGATAGTTGGTAAGTTTTCTAACTTCACTTCCACGGTGTTTGTTAAAATGTCATTTCAGTGTCCAGCTTGAGAGTTCCATCTGGAATTCAGTTTGTTTTTCAGAACTCCTTTGGAATGTAGCACTGCTATTTATTTGAAACTTGCTAATGTCCTCACAGAGTCAATGCAAAAAAAAAAAAAAAAATGCTGTGCTTGTGATTTTTGAATCAGAAAACTGCTGGCACTGAAAAATGAAGAACAAACCCTTGCATTCTGGCAAACTCCAAACAGCACTGAACTATTAACACTAAATCATTTTGAGTCAAATTTGCTTTCCTTAGATTTGATCTCTTTCCTGAATGATGCGGTTTGTAAAAAAAAAAAAAAAAAATGCAGGTGCATTTTTAAAGAAAGGAAAGTAAATGTGATTTTTTTTTAAATGACCATAACAACTTTAAGATTACTCAATACATAAAAGTAGCAAACAGATTTGCTTACTAGAGTTAGCTTCACTGTTGCAATCTTTTGATTTCTACATTGAAATTCTGATACCATTGAAATTAGTCTCTATTATGATTTTTTTGCATCTGGGATGTTCAACTTTGGGTATTAAATACAAGGCAATGTGAAGTTGTGTACTTAGCATAAGCGGACACATCTCAAATCTATGATGAAAAAAAATATTGACTTAAAATATTCTGAAGGGACTTCTCTATTATGTACATGCATTCAAATGTGTGTAAAGGTAACTTTAAACACTATTTTATCATTGCTGTGATACCATTAAGTTATATTCTGACTAGTCACAGAACAGCAACCAAGTGGAAATGACAGTGACTGACAATTATAGAAAGAATAAAATGGCTTCCAAAGTGCACAGGGACCTGCAGACCTCAATCAACTGAACTACAAATCCATTAAATAACTTAATTTTGTGTATCCAACTGTGAGATAAATTTACCACTAAGTCAACACAAACTATAGATAATAAATGCATTCTTCAATACAATTCACCTCCTAGTACCTGTATTTCCCAGGTTGAATGATCTGTCTAACCATCTGACACTGTTTATGGGCAAAAACTGATAATGACTCATAGATCTTAAAAGAAAACAAAGGCTAACTAATATGAATGACTAATATCATCCATCACTCACTTTGGTAAATTTCAAACTAAAAAAAGTTAATCACCACATTAAAATGCAGGTATATCTTATTTTATTGCATTTTGCTTTATTGTGCTTTATAGATATCACATATTTTACGAATCAAATGTTTCTGGCAAAGCAACATAGAGCAAGATTATTTTTCCAACAGATTTTACTCACTTGTGTCTCTGTGTTACATTTTGGTAATTTTCACAATACTTCAGACATTTTCATTATGATGCTATCTGTTATGGTATCTGTGATCAGTAACTACAGTAGAATGCAAACATAACTTTCACATGTACTGGGAATCGCCAAAAATTCTGTGACTGAAATTCATTGTGTTATTTTTATTGTGGTAGTCTGAAAAGAAATCCACAGTCTCTGAGGTGTGCATTTATTCTCATCAATCAAGTATTAACAAGATATGTTGAATCATTTAGGATCAAAGTCTTTTAAAGTTGGCTAGGTCATCAAAGAGGAAGAGATGGTCAATAACTTTAAATCAGGCTTGTTGTATTTCTATGTGTCTTGGAGACTGGGGCATAAAAGAAATGTTGAATTTGCTAAAAGATACTTTCTTAAATATACTATCCTATATTATATACTATAGTTGATACTATAGTACAATATATTAAACTATATATATATATATATATATATAATGTAATACTGAACTCTAACACACACTATACTTTGTACTAATAGCCTCCAGTTATTCTATTTTCTTTTTCTAAGGCATTACATATAAAATGAATTTGTCAATTATAGAACAAGTTTAAACGTTAATAGTTCATAGCATAAAGAAAATCATTCATTCACTCATCCATTTATTCTTTGAAAAATATTCATTGAGACATCACTGTGTGTCAGAAATTTGTAGGAGAGTCATAGTTGAAAGAACTCATATGAATACCTCATATTATATTAAGAAATTTATAATTTTAATTTAAAATGAAAATGAAAATTCAGAATATAAAAGTTATACACAGGAAATTTAAACTTTAAGAGTTTATTTTTCACTGGCATATATAACTCAAGTGGAAATAATATAGACAGATGAAAATCCTACTTAATTTTCATCAGTAATTCTTCATCAATAATTTTATATGATGAATGAGTCTTGAGTCTTATGCATGTGTTAATTTATTTGTTTATCCAATATGACTGTTCTAGAATTTCAGCAATTATCATCAATTTTTATCTCAAAATACTGTAAAAGTATAATTTAGTTTAATTTACTTTGGCATTGTAACTGTTGACTGTGAAGTTATTATACTTCAGACTGCAGCTAATGCATACATCTTCTATGCTACAAAGAAGCACATATGATGATTAATTATTAGAACAACCTTTTACAATTAAAAAAGCTATAACCAAATAGATGATGGAAAATTGGTCAGCATAAAGTTTGGGGACGAATCCAAAATAAGCCTAGAGCAGCAGCAGCATAAGCCCCTTATTTCCTTAATTGGAAGACAAATAAGAGGATGTGAATGCCACAGTATAAATATCTAGTTAATTACACTAAATGATTAAGCTGGAACCATTGAAGAAAAACTATATCAAGACCACGAAACAAGTAGACAGTACTTGCTTTCAAATGCTGTGTGTTCTCAGTTGCTTAATTGTGTTGTACTCTTTATGACCCCATGGTCTGTAGCCCACCAGGCTCCTCTATCCATGGGATTTTTCAGAGGATTTGATTGCCATTTTGTTCTCCAGGGGATCTTCCTGGGATCCAGGAATCTTCCTTGGATCCTGGGATTCAGACATGGAATCTAACCCATGTCTCTTATATCTCCCGCATTGGCAGGGGAATTCCTTACCACTGAGCCATCTGGAATCCTTGCTTTCAAATAATTTGTTTAAATATATTTTCTATAAATTTATAAAATATATTTGTACATATATATATACACATATATGTATATATACAACATAGTATGTGTATGCATTTGATAATGACATTTATGTTATGTTTATGAAAATTTTTTCTGCTGATCTTTTTAAAATATGTTTTTCCTGCATGTCTGATATGTCTTCCTAGAGCTTGGTTGAAAGCAGCATGTACACTTGCCATTTATATATACAATTTAGGAATTTATGGTGCATCTATGATTTAATGTATTTGGTATATAATAAACTAGTGTACCTTATTTGTCACTTCATTCATTCAATTAATTAATACACACAAAAAAGACTTTTGTACTGAATTTGCTTCACACATACTTATATGTACATAATTAACACTTAAACAATATAACATTACGATTAAAAATAAAGATAAAATAAGTTAAAAAATTGTACTGAGTGTTGGTTATCTTTTGTTGTTATGTATTTCTCCAATAATTGCATACAAAAAGAACTATATAGTGAAAGATTTTACATTAAAATGGGATCCTTATTTTAGGTGAGGTTAAGCACCTCTAAAATAGCATAATTATTTCTCAATATTAAGCTATCAGGAAAGACAAAGAATTAATTAAAATACAGCCTTAGGAAAGAACATTAGGAAGTTACTTCGACCCAGAATTGTACATCCTAAGGAATGATTTCAGTTGCTCTTTTACACTTTAACATTCATGGTGGTGGTTTAGTTACTAAGTCCTGTCCGTCTCTTGCAACCCCACGGACTGTATGTAGATAGCCAGGCTCCTCTGCCTATGGGATTTCCCAGGCAAGAATACTGGAGTGGGTTGCCATTTTCCTCTCCAAGGTATCTTTCCAACCCAGGGATCAAAGGAGCACCTCCTGCATTGCTGATGGTCTCCTGTTTGCAGGTGAATTGTTTACCGCTGAGCCACCAGGGATGCTTTGACATTCATATTCATTAACATATTACTCATCTAACTAGATAATAGTAGATAAATACTGCGGAGAAGGAAATGGCACTTCACTCCAGTACTCTTGCCTGGAAAATCCCATGGAGGGAGGGCCTGGTGGGTTGCAGTCCATGAGGTCGCTAAGAGTCGGGCACGACTGAGTGACTTCACTTTCACTTTTCACTTTCATGCATTGGAGAAGGAAATGGCAAACCACTCCAGTGTTCTTGCCTGGAGAATCCCAGGGACGGGGGAGCCTGATGGGATGCCGTCTATGGGGTTCCACAGAGTCAGACATGACTGAAGCGACTTAGCAGCAGCAGATAAATACTGAGAAATTAGCTTTTTCAGCCAGTATCATATATTTTCTAGTCCATGAAGAACATATTCATGAACTATATAGTACCTTCGTTATATTAAATGACATAGCTCTCCTTCATTTCAGTAAGGTTTGGTATTTTGCTGCCATTCTAGATTGTTTGCTGGATTATAATTTAAGTTTACAATTTCTCCATAGTTAATGATGATGCAGATATATCTCCTCAGATTTCAAGCTACATACATAGCACCTGTGAAGGCATGAGTTGCCTTGTTTTTGTGTCAAAGCTGACCAACATTTTCTTGCCCAAGTTTCTGGGTTTTATGTTAGATTAGGGAATGTTCTCATGTATTTAAACTCCGAAGTACATTATACATTGCCAATTTGTCTCAAGGTTTGGAATTTTGACACAAAGATTTTTAAGTTTTATTTATATATTTTTTCACTATATTCAGTAATGACAGGAAAACAAGTCATCCTGTAAATATAATATTTTAAAGTGTTTATTCAGAATTTTTGTCTTCAAAAGGAAAAATAAGATTAAAGTAGGACAAACTTTTTAAAAATTTGATTGAATTTTGCTTTAATATGAATACTATATTCAGTTGAGTTCAGTTCAGTTGCTCAGTTGTCTCTGACTCTTTGAGACCTAATGGACTGCAGCATGCCAGACTTCCCTGTCCATCACCAACTCCCAGAGTTTGCTCAGACTCATGTTCACCGAGGTGGTGATGTCATCCAACCATATAATCCTCTGTCATCCCATTGTCCTCTTGTTTTCAATCTTTCCCAGCATCAAGGTATTTTCTAATGAGTCAGTTCTTCCACATCAGGTGACCAAAATATTGGAGTTTAAGCTTCAGCCACAATCGTTCCAGTTAATAATCAGGACTGCTTTCTTTTAGGATTGACTGGTTTGATCTCCTTGCAGTCCAAGGGATTCTCAAGAGTCTTCTCCAGCACCACAGTTCAAAAGCATCCATTCTTTGGCTCTCAGCTTTCTTCATGGTCCAACTTTCACATCCATACATGACTACTGGAAAAACCATAGCTTTGACTAGATGGACCTTTGTGGCAAAGTAATGTCTCTGCTTTTCAATATGCTAGAAATAATTTACCAGCCAACAAATACTGAGAAGAGTAAATATTGATCCCCCCAATTGCTAAACCTTTTCTAATTAAGAAAAATTTGTCATTAAATGAATATATTCTGCAAATTTATGAGTTAGTAGAAAATAAATTAATATAATACCCTCCTTATTCTGTAACAACATTGAGACAGTGTTATATAAGTCTTCTCAGCCTTTAGCTGAAGCCAAGAATCAGTATTTGCCCATAGGGAAACACAGGTCTCCATTGGTAGATCATCTTACTGAGGTTTCTACTCGTTGGGATTTTAGTCCTCATGGTTTGAAAATGTACTTGAATGCATGCATGGTAAGCCACTTGTCACATCAGACTCTGTGACCCTATGGACAGTAGCCCTCCAGACTCCCCTGTTCATGGGGATTCTCTAGGCAAGAATACTGGAGTGGGTTGTCATGCCCTCCTCCAGGGAATCTTTCCAACCCAGGGGTAAACCCCAAGTCTCTTATATCTCCTGCATTGACAGGCAAGCTCTTTACCACTGATGCCACCTGGAAAGACCATAGATCTTTAACGGATTGGTTTAAATGTATATTAGACACAAAGAGAAGTACTGTGAAATGAAAGACAAGTTAATGGAAAATATACTTACTGAAGCAAAGAAACAAACTAATGGAAAGTATATAAATAGTAAAAGTCATGTGGAATAAAGCAGTAAGGATCACTATGTACAGTTTAAGTTCAATTTGGAGAACAGGAAAAAAATGCAGGCAGTTCAGTTCAGTTCAGCTCAGTTGCTCAGTCTTATCCAACTCATTGTGATCCCATCAACCATAGCATGCCAGGCCTCCCTGTCCATTACCAACTACTGGAGTCCAAACAAACCCATGTCCATTCAGTCGGTGATGCCATCCAACCATCTCATCCTCTGTCGTTCCCTTCTCCTCTTGCCCTCAATCTTTCCCAGCATCACAGACTTTTCCAATGAGTCAGCTCTTATCTTCAGGTGGCCAAAGGATTGGAGTTTCACCTTCAACATCAGTTCTACCAATGAACACCCAGGACTGATCTTCTTTAGGATGGATTGGTTGGATCTCCTTACTGTCAAAGGGACTCTCAAGAGTCTTCTATACCATAGTTCAAAAGCATCAATTCTTTGGCACTCAGCTTTCTTTATCATCCAACGTTCACATCTCATACATGACCACTGGAAAAACAATAGCCTTGACTAGACAGGCCTTTGTTGACAAAGTAATGTCTCTGCTTTTCAATATGCTGTCTAGGTTGGTCATAACTTCCCTTCTAAGGAGTAAGAGTCTTTTAATTTCATGGCAATAATCACCATCTGCAGGGATTTTGGAGCCCCCCAGAATAAAGTCAGCCACTGTTTCCAAATGATGGTACCAGAACCATGATCTTAGTTTTCTGAATGTTGAGTTTTAAGCCAACTTTTTCACTCTCCTCTTTCACTTTCAACAAGAGACTGTTTAGTTTTTCTTCACTTTCTGCCATAAAGGTGGTATCATCTGCATATCTGAGGTTATTGATATTTCTCCTGGCAATCTTGATTCCAGCTTGTGCTTCCTCCAGCCCAATGTTTCTCATGATGTACTCTGCATATAAGTTAAATAAGCAGGGTGACAATATACAGCCTTGACGGACTCCTTTTCCTATTGGGAACTAGTCTCTTGTTCATGTCCAGTAACTGTTGCTTCCTGACCTGTATATAAATTTCTCAAGAAGCCGGTCAGTTGGTCTGGTTTTTCCATCTCTTGCAGAATTTTCCACAATTTATTGTGATTCACACAGTCAAAGGCTTTGGCATAGTTAATAAAGCAGAAATAGATGTTTTTCTGGAACTCTCTTACTTTTTCTATGATCCAGTAGATGTTGGCAATTTGATCTCTGGTTCCTCTGCCTTTTCTAAAACCAGCTTGAATATCTGGAAATTTATGGTTCATGTATTGCTGAAGCCTGGCTTGGAGAATTTTGAGCATTACTTACTAGCGTGTGAGATGTGTGCAATTGTGCAGTACTTTGAGCATTCCTTGGCATTGCCTTTCTTTGGGATTCGAAAGAAAACTGAACTTTTCGAGTCCTGTGGCCACTGTGGAGTTTTCAAAATTTGCTGGCATACTGAGTGCAGCACTTTCACAGCACTATCTTTCAGGATTTGAAATAGCTCAACTGGAATTGCACCACTTCCACTAGCTTTGTTCGTAGTGATGCTTCCTAAGGCCCACTTGACTTCACATTCCAGAATGTCTGGCTCTAGGTGAGTGATCACAACATCATGATTATCTGGGTCATGAAGATCTATATTTGTACAGTTCTTCTGTGTATTTTTGCCACCTCTTCTTAATATCTTGTGCTTCTCTTAGGTCCATATATTTTCTGTCCTTTATTGTGCCCATCTTTGCATGAAATGTTCCCTTTTTATCTCTAATTTTCTTGAAGAGATCTCTAGTCTTTCCCATTTTATTGTTTTCCTCTATTTCTTTGCATTGGTCGCTGATGAAGGCTTTCTTATTTCTCCTTGCTATCCTTTGGAACTCTGCATTCAAAAGGTATATCTTTCCTTTTCTCCTTTGCTTTTTGCTTCCTTCTTTTCATAGCTATTTTAAAGGCCTCCTTAGATAGCCATTTTGCTTTTTTGCATTTCTTTTCCATGGGGATGGTCTTAATCCCTGTCTCCTGTACAATGTCATGAACCTTTGCCCATAGTTCATCAGGCACTCTCTCTATCAGATCTAGTCCCTAAATCTATTTCTTACTTCCACTGTATAGTCATGAGGAATTTGATTTAGGTCATACATGAATGGTCTAGCACTTTTCTCCACTTTCTTCAATTTCAATCTGAATTTGGTAATAAGGACTTTATGGTCTGAGCCACAGTCAGCTCCCAGACTTGTTTTTGCTGACTGTATACAGCTTCTCCATCTTTGGCTGCAAAGAATATAATCAATCTGATTTCTGTGTTGACCATCTGGTGATGTCCATGTGTAGAGTCTTCCCTTGTGTTGCTGGAAGAGGGTGTTTGTTATGACCAGTGCATTCTCTTGGCAGAACTCTATTAACCTTTGCCCTGCTTCTTTCTGTACTCCAAGGCCAAATTTACTGTTACTTCAGGTGTTTCTTGACTTCCTACTTATGCATTCCAACCTGCTATAATGAAAAGGACATCTTTTTTGGGTTTTAGTTCAAGAATGTCTTGTAGGTCTTCATAGAACTGTTCAACTTCAGCTTCTTCAGCGTTACTGGTTGGGGCATAGACTTGGATTAACGTAATATTAAATAGTTTGCCTTGGAAACAAACAGAGATCATTCTATTGTTTTTGTGATTGCATCCAAGTACTGCATTTCAGACTCTCTTGTTGACTGTGATGTCTACTCCATTTCTTCTATGTGATTCTTGCCCACAGTAGTAGATATAACGGTCATCTAAGTTAAATTCACACACTCCAGTCCATCTTAGTTCGCTGATTTCTAGAATGTTGATGTTCAGTATTTTAACAGACAAAAGAACCTTTTGAATGATTCTTTCTGAATACTGTTCATTTTGCTGTTTAGTTTCTTTTTTTGTTTTCATTTTAATTTTTTCAATTCATTTATTTTAATTGAAGATTAATTACCTTACAATATTGTATTGGTTTTGCCATACATCAACATGAATCCACCACAGGTATAAATGTGTTCCCTATCCTGAAACCCCCTCCCTCCTCCCTCCCCATACCATCCCTCTGGGTTGTCTCAGTGCACCAGCCCCAAGCATCCAGTATTATGCATCAAACCTGAGCTGCCCAAAGATAAATAGCCTGTTTAGTTTCTTAATTAAAGAAAGCACAAATAATGTATAGTACATTTTTAAATAGCAACAATGAGTCATTTATACTACCTTTGTTTTCCTACTAAGTAGCATAGAATCTCCTGTCTCAGTTGTTCTAAGCCAAATGTTCACAGCACCTAAATGAAATTAGGTAAGTTTAAAACTTTAGGATCCATGAAAGTGAAAGTTGCTCAGTCATGTATGACTCTTTGCAACCCCATGGATATACAGTCCATGGAATTCTCCAGGCCAGAATACTGGAGTAAGTAGCCATTCCCTTCTCCGTAGGATGTTCCCCACCCAGGGATCCATCCCAGGTCTCCCACAATGCAGGTGGATTCTTTACCAGCTGAGCCACCAGGGAAGCCTAAGAATACTGGAGTGTGTAGCCTATCCCTTCTCCTGTGGATCTTCATGACTCAGGAATCAAACTGGTTTCTCCTGCATTGCAGGTGGATTCTTTACCAACTGAGCTCTCAGGGAAGCCCATTTTAAAAGGGAAGGGTTAATTAATTCAAAGGAACATAAAGAACAGAATATTCAATAAAACATGACTGGCTATTCATAATAAATTACTACTGTTGTAGTAGATGTAAACTGAGGTATATAAGTATCAATAATTACACAAAATATGATAGAATAAATATTCAAATAAAAGACCAAAATGATCAGGTGGCTAAAATACAAAATCCTTATATTTGCTTTACACAAGAGACATATGGAAAAAAAAAAAAAATTGAAAGGATGGAAAAAGACTTCACTGTCCAAATTTCACAACCCAAAACGCAGTTGCTGTAAATATAGTGATATCTGATGTAATCACTTTTAATGCTAAAAAAATCACACCGTGTTAATCGAGACAGTATGTCTTCAGCTCAGTAGAAACACTGGTGCTGCTGCTGCTATGTCGCTTTAGTCGTGTCCGACTCTGCGACCCCATAGACGGCAGCCCACCAGGCTCCTCTGTCCCTGGGATTCTCCAAGCAAGAATACTGGAGTGGTTTGCCATTTCCTTCTCCAATGCATGAAAGTGAAAAGTGAAAGTGAAGTCTCTCAGTCGTGTCTGACTTTCATCAACCCCATGGACTGCAGCCTACCAGGCTCCTCCATCCATGGGAATTTTTAGGCAAGGGTAGTGGAGTGGGGTGCCATTGCCTTCTCCAGTAGAAACACTACACAATTGTAAATATAGATACATACAACAGCGTGCCTTCAAATGGTTTTAATTGACAGAGTTATAGAGAAATCCAGTCTTCAAGAAACACCCTTTAAAATAACATCTGACAATGAATGCATCAAAATAGAAACTGAACGAAAAAATGATATATCATAGAAATACTTGTCAAATGTATTTAACAGTGCTTAACAATAAGTTTACTGATTCCTGGGTATATATTTGTATTAGCTAGTACTGTATTACTAATCCCCATAGACTGGTGAATTGAACAATAGGAATTTATTTTTCACAGTCTGGAAGTTAGGAAGAACAAGATATCAGTTGACTTGTGAGAATTCCCTTCATGAATTGTTCATGGCTATATTTTTGCTGGTTCCTCTCATGGTGTAGAGAAAGAGGAAGACAACTCTGGTGTCTTTTATAAGGGCACTAATCTTGTCATAAGTGGTGTATCTTCACAGTCTCATCTAAACACAAGGTGCCATTCCAAATAATATACTTTGGGCCTAGAGCTTCAACATATGAGTCTGGAGGGTAGACAACCAGTCAAAGCAATATTAAAATAGAGGAAACTCTAAAAGTTAATGAAATAGGCTTCTATTGCATGAGGCTAGAAAAAGCAGAGTAAGTAAAGGTCAAATCATAGAAGGAAGTGAATAAAGAGAAAAAAATTGGTAAAGAGTAAAATCAACAAAGGGTAAAAATCAGTAAAGGACAAAAATCAATAAAATTGGAAAATAGTACAATAAAGATTATTTTAAATATAAATTTAGTTTACTTTATTTTTTCAATGAATATTTAATAACAAGGTAGATAACATATGCTTATCTAATATTTTTATATCACTGGGGGTAAAGCAAAATGTCCTGTTTACTTGGTAAGTATGATCTGCTGTATGTGGACACTACAGTGCAATTTTAAAAATACTGTAATTATAATTTCAGAACTTCAGAATCTGAATAGGTGCCAGTGTTCTCTCCTTTTTTAATATGGGAAAAGAAAATCCTTTGAAGATCATTTGAAGCTTGGACCAAAATTCCATAGCTATATTATTAGGATCACTCTGTAGGTTTCAGGATTCAGATACAAGGGAAGCTTCAATTCAACCTTTTAGAGAAGACATTCCAGCTCTCATGCTCATCAACCAGGAGAATGTTGGTGGCAATCACAGTGCAGGAGTGAAGAAGCTGTTTCTTTACACAGTAGTTATCCCATATGCCTGCTTCTGCTGCTACCATTGGTTCACCAGTGTTCAAGTCCACACTCACAAGTTGACTGGATTCTGAATGCTCTGCTTGAACTTTAACTAGTGTTTCCTGAAGGTCAAAACCAGAGTTCTGAGAAAGAACCTTGGGAATAATGAGCAATGCATCAGCAAATGCTTGAACTCCAAGCTGGGCCCTACACTTTACACTGGGCTTGTATTTAACCAGGCCTTCTGCCATTGCCACTTCATTGCACCAGCACCTGGGACTACACAGCTATCATCAATTGCATTTTTAATAGCCCTCAAGCCAACTGTTATTGCATCTTTGATTTGAGTAAGCATGTGCTTATTTGGTCCTTTGATCAATAACGTGACAGAGTGAAGATTGTTACATTTCTCAATAAAGGTGAACTTCTCTTCTCCCAATGTATATTCATAGACAAGTCCTGCATGTCCCAAACAATCAGGATTTAGGTCATCAAGAGGATTTAGGGCTATCCTACCACAGGCAAGAGTCAGCCTTTCCATGTTTCTCCTTTTAGCTCTGAGCAGAGAGAGCTATTATGCCTTCTTTGGCAAGAGCATCTAAGGAAAAGGGATCAATTCCCTTTTGATTAATGACAACAAAACCTTTATCTGAATCATTACAGACTTTCTTTTTCAGGTCGATTATTTTTTTAACTCTCTCTTTGATGAATTTCTTTTCAGCTTTCACTAATTTATCTCTCTCCTCTGCACTCTTGTAAAAAAAGCCAGAATTCACTTCTGTTTTTTCATATTCTAATGACACGTTGCACGTGAGGATGCATGCATCTTCTACTCTCTTCTTCATATCAGGATGCCATGCCCCATGGTCCAAAACAAGACCTCTGGTTAAGCTTGTAAATGTTTCATATTTATGTTTCATCTCCATGAGCTCAACCATGAAGAGGTCAATAGGTTCATCTTGTTTTTTAATGGCCAAAATGGAGTCCACTACAGGCTCTGTTAAGACATCAGCAAGTTTAGCATGAACTTTAGTATGTAGAGATGTTCTGGCTATGTCTATAAGTGTTTCCCTGTCGATCTCTTTGCTTACTTTGACTTGTTCCAAAAACTGAAGTGCCTTTTCCTTTGCAGCTTCAAATCCTTCTGTAATTATTCTGGGATGAAGACCTTCAGAAATGTAGAGATCTGCCTGCTTCAGCAGCTCTCCAATGATGAGGACATTGGAAGTCATACCATCCCAGTTATGTTATCCTGGACTGTTGTTACTTTGGCTATTAAGGAGGCTGTTGAGTGTTGCATTTGCATTTCATGAAGCAGCACATTTCCATTTTTAGTGAGTTGATGTCTCCAACACCAGAAACAAGCATCTTCATGGTGCCCTTAGGTCCCAGGTTGGTTCTCAGCACGTCCTGCAGCCCCTGGCCCATGGTGATGTTGACCACCAACACTGCCTGGGCTTGGGCCACCTCGGTCTTGGGGTTCAGGGTCTTCACGGACACCATAGCTGACCCAGCAGAGGAAGATAAGGGGATGTGGCATGGTGAAAAGCCCTGAGCCCAAATTTAGTTTACTTTAAAGCTGATAAAACAATGCAAGACATAGTGATGAGGAAGAAAAAACAGAAAATTATTTATATAAGCATGTAAAAGAAACCATGACTAATAGTTACAATGTTAACAAGATAAGTTATTATGCAAAATTTTACACCGATAATCTTAGCTCCTTAGATGAAATGGTTGAACAGATTCCTAAGAAAATGTAATTTGACAGTGTTATAAAAAGAAAAAAAAAAAAGAACTTTATATTCCAAAACCTATTAAATAAAAGTTTTTTGATGAAAACTTCTGGCACAAAAGGATTCACTGTTTTAAACTTGTAGATGTTCTGAGCATTCTTCTATGCATTTTTAATGACAAATATCAGTTTGGCCTCCAGACTCAAAGAAAGACTGAAAAGAGACAAAAGGAGATTGAAAAAGAGACAGATCACTCCAGTTTACTATGTAGCAGTTTCAACTAGCAAGGATACTTACACAGGAAGTTTCTCTTGGGCAGCCACAAGATCAGTCGGTCTCTGCACCCACCCACCAGAATCTTAAATGTTTTTATTGAGGTCTAAACTGATGGAGGAGCCTGGTGGGCTGCAGTCCATGAGGTCGCTAAGAGTCGGACACGACTGAGGACCTCACTTTCACTTTTCACTTTCATGCATTGGAGAGGGAAATGGCAACCCACTCCAGTACTCTTGCCTGGAGAATCCCAGGGATCGGGGAGCCTGGCAGGCTGCTGTCTATGGGGTCGCACAGAGTTGGACATGACTGAAGTGACTTAGCAGCAGCAGCAGCAGCAGCAGCAAACCAGGTTCGGAGAACGCATGGCAACCCACTCCAGTACTCTTGCCTGGAAAATCCCATGGACAGAGGAGCCTGGTAAGCTGCAGTCCATGGGGTCGCTAAGAGTCAGGCATGACTGAGAGACTTCACTTTCACTTTTCAATTTCAGGCATTGGAGAAGGAAATGGCAACCCACTCCAGTATTCTTGCCTGGAGAATCCCAGGGACAGAGCAGCCTGGTGGGCTGCCATCTATGGGGTCACACAGAGTTGGACATGACTGAAGCGACTTAGCAAACCAGGTTCAGTCACATACAGACCATATGGTCTCAACAACACATTGCTTTTTTAAAGCTACTTCCTTGAAATGGCTCTGATTTTGGCAATGCTGGGTGACCTTACATTCCAAGGACAAGGGTAGGGGTGGGGAGCTTCTGGACAGATCCAGCTCACAAGTCAACAGGTTGTCACATCCTCTCCACAACTTCTTCCAATAGCAAAATATCTTTTTTTTTTTTTATTTTCTGTATTTCAGGAAACATAAAAATGAAAAGCATTATATTTTACTCTGTGAAGTGATCAAAACCTTTATATCAAAACCTAAAAACTATGTTTAAGAATGAAACATTAAAAGTATATCTAATAAAGATGGGAGAAAAATCTTAAACAAAATATGAATAACAGTCAAATATATAAATTGAACTGTTCCAGGAGTGCAAAGGAGATTTGATATTAAAAAAAAAAAAAAATCTGCCAGGCTCTGCTTAGAATGCAGATATGTGGACTCTGGAAGCATCAGTATCATCATTTCCACTCTTAAAAGAAAATTCTGCAATTTTCAACAGCATGGATAAAATTGGAGGGATTATGCTAAGTGAAATAATCCTGATATTAAAGAAATATATACTGACTCTCTGGAAAAGACCCTGATGCTGGGAAAGATTGAAGGCAGGAGGAGAAGGGGATGACAGAGGATAAGATGGTTGGATGGCATTACTGACTCGATGGGCATGAGTTTGAGCAAGCTCCAGGAGTTGGCGATGGACAGGGAAGCCTGTTGTGCTGTAGTCTATGGGGTCACAAACAGTCACACATGACTCAGTGACTGAACTGAACCATATGATTCTCACTTCTATGTGGAATCTAAAAAAGTTAAATTCATGGAGCTAGAGAGTAGAACAATTGTTACCAGGGGCCAAGAGATGGGAAAATGAGACATATTAGTCAAAGTGCATGAACATTGAATTATAAGATGGGTGAGTTCTAGACATAGCGTAAAACATGGTGATTAGAGTTAATAATATGGTATTGTATATTTGGAATTTGCTAAGAAAGCATATCTTAATTGTTCTCACTATATAAAATGCAACAATGTGAGGTGATAGCCTGATTGTGGCAATCATTTCCAAATATATACATATATAAATTCATCATGTTATATACTTTAAGCATATACAATTTTGCCAATTATATACCAATAAAGTTTGTAAAAAATAAACCAAATCAAATAAAAATAGATAATTTCTAAAATAACAAATTACCTTGAACTCATGAAATGTAAAAGCCTAGGTCACAGGGCAACCAGCAAATGAGAAATCTAAGGAAAATAGGTGCCTATAAGGAAAGGCAGAATTCAAACTCTTGCCTACATGGAGCAATGATTGGTTTACTATTACTTGTAAGAACGATTTTATCTTAGAAATTGCTAAAAGCTGACTGAATGAACATCAGGATATGGAACTCCTTGGACGTATAAACACAAGTGAAAATGGCATTCACTCAGGGCTACTAGACATCATATTAAAAAGCAGACATTACTTTGCCAACAAAGGTCTGTCTAGTCAAAGCTATGTTTTTTCCAGTAGTCATCTATGGATGTGAAAGTTGGACTATAAAGAAATCTGAGAGCTGAAGAATTGATGCTTTTGAACTGTGGTGTTGGAGAAGACTCTTGAGAGTCCCTTGGACTGGAAGGAGATCCAACCAGTCCATCCTAAAGGAGATCAGTCCTGGGTGTTCATTGGTTAGACTGATGTTGAAGCTGAAACTCCAATACTTTGGCCACCTGATGGGAAGAACTGACTCATTTGAAAAGACCCTGATGCTGGGAAAGATTGAGGGCAGGAGGAGAAGGGAACAACAGAGGATGAGATGGTTGGATGGCATCACTGACTCAATGGAGATGAGTTTGATTAAACTTTGGGAGTTGATGATGGACAGGGAGGCCTGGTGTGCTGCAGTTCATGGGGTCACAAAGAGTCGGACACAATTGAGCAATTGAACTGAACTGAACAAGGGCTACTATCTTTTTCTCTCATCAGGTATTCATGAGAATGACTGGAAGCAGGATCAGAGAACAGAGAACGTTCTTTGTGGAGCAGGTTTAGAGAAAGGAAACACCTCTCTCTGCAAGAAAGACATTTGGTGATTCCCAATTCTCCCTCATAGCTTATCTGGAAAACAATGTGTGTGCATATTCAGTCACGGCCAGCTATTTGCCACCCCATGGACTGTAGCCAACCAAGCGTCTCTACCCATGGAATTTTCCAGGCAAGAATACTGTAGTGGGTTGCAATTTCCTACTCCAGATGGTCTTCCCAACCCAGGTATTAAGCAATGAAAACAACTGAAACATCTAATCCAGAGACTAAACAGCTACTTCTTGTAGCCTCACAAAGGCACCTGGGCTTCTTCCCCAACAAAGGCCGTTTAGCGTCATGTGTGTGTTAGAATTAACAGATTCACCAAAGAACACACTTTTTTTTTTTTTTTTCACCTAATTTTACACAGTCCTTTTCCTTCCTAATAAATCCCATGACATTCCCTTGACAGTCTTACAGAAGTCATGAAGTTAACTGATTATTAACTCTGCTGGCCCTGCAGATACCAAAGTTAAATATATTTTTAAGGCCAGCAGCAATATTTTGAGCTGAAACCTTAAATCTCAGAACTTATTCTGAGAGTTACTCAGAGGCTTTGGAAACAGTCAGCCTTCCTCACTGCCACCACTAGCTACAGAGTATCATAATACAGAGTATCATATCACTTAGTCTCCTAAATTCTAGTAGTATTCCTCATGGTCTACTTTGAGTAGATTGAAATATGGCCAAGAAGAAAAATTATGACCAACCTAGATAGTATATTCAAAAGCAGAGACATTACTTTGCCAACAAAGGTCCAGTTAGTCCCTTGGACTGCAAGAGAGTCCCTTGGACTGCAGGAAGATCCAACCAGTCCATTCTGAAGGAGATCAGCCCTGGGATATCTTTGGAAGGAATGATGCTAAAGCTGAAACTGCAGTACTTTGGCCACCTCATGTGAAGAGTTCACTCATTGGAAAATACTCTGATGCTGGGAGGGATTGGGGGCAGGCAGAGAAGGGGACAACAGAGGATGAGATGGCTGGATGGCATCACTGACTCGATTGACATGAGTCTGAGTGAACTCCAGGAGTTGGTGACGGACAGGGAGGCCTGGAGTGCTGTGATTCATGGGGTCGCAAAGAGTCCAATACAACTGAGTGACTGAACTGAACTGAACTGATGGCACTTGGGCAGTTTCAGTTATTTTGCTTCAGATCATAAAAGTTTTTGGCAGTTCATACTGAGCAAGACCTAAACATTGCTGAATATCAATAAATGCAAACTGCCAGTATGAGCCAAAAATTGACATATGATGATGATGATGACACAAATGCAAGATGCTACTGAATAGCAAAGGGAATTAATTAGGCAGAGGTAGGCTCAAATTTACAGTCTTTTAAAATATATTTTAATCAGTTTTAAGGGAAAACCATTCAGTAAGGTATTTCAAAGTAAAATTGGAATTTTGAAAGTAAATCCCTTAAGTAGGAAAAGCATGATTAAAGTACTTAATTGCATCCTTGTAGTCAGTCACAAAGAAAAGAAACTTAAGTTAAAATCTAGAAATGACCCAATTCAGAGTCCAGGGAATATTACCAATATTACCAATTTTCTACCTTTTTTCACTCTGATTTAATAATATGTGCATAAGCATCCATTAAAAACAAACTTCATAAGTCTGCAGCTGCACCAGTCTGAACACACCCAATCTTGTCTAATCTTGGAAGTTAATCATGATTGTATCTGGTTAGTACTTGGATAGGAGATTACCTGGAAATACTGTATTCTGAAACCTCGTTAAAAAAAGAAAGAAAAAGAGATCAGAAATGTTGTTTGATTGTTTGCTACAGTGAACAGGCTAGACAGAAACAGTGACTTCCTCCATTTTCTACATTATAAGTCTCCATTAATTCTGTAAGATTAAGTACTAAAGTTTCTATGTTCTTAAAAGTGACTCATTTTCTTATTTCATTGGGTCCAAAAACACTTATCTTTTTTACTTCTTGTTATTAACTGTTTATTAATTTTCAATATGTATCTTTTCCTCCAGTATAGTATATATAAGACAAAATAACTTCAGATGAAAATAGCTTCTCAAAAACTTACCTTTCTTTATAAAAGTAATTTTGAGAAAATATGTATAATAAAAATAAATAAATCAGTTGTGAATTTATAAAAATATGTTTGTGTACATTTGTGTGTGTGTTTACTTAGCAATATGATTAGGAGAGTTATTAAATACTAATTTTTTTAGAGCAACTATCACTAAATTAACCCAATTGAAGATATTTTTCCAGAAATTAAAAAAAAAAAAACATTATAAAATAGAATTAGGTGACAACTAAAACATATATACATCTATATTTAACTCTGTATACACTTCCTCTTGTTGTTGTTCAGTCTCTCAGTCATGTCTGACTCTTGGCAACCCCATGGGCTGCAACACACCAGGATTCCTTGTCCTTCACCTTCTCCCAGAGCTTGCTCAAACTCATGCCCATTAAGTCAGTGATGCCATCCAGCCATTTTGTCCTCTATTGTCCCCTCCTCCTCCTGCCTTCAATCTTTCCAGCATCAAGGTCTTTTCTAATGAGTCAGGTTTTGCATCAGGTGGCCAAAGAATTGGAGCTTCAGCTTCGGCATAAGTCCTTCCAATCAGAAGATTCTTAATTGTTTATTAATTGCATGTATACAATATATTTTAGCTACATATAGATATATAGGTAGGTACACACACTATATACATAATGTGTTTAATGAAGACACAAATACAGTTTATGTGTAGTTGGACTGTCTTGTCTCTGGTTAAAATTATTTCTTTCTTTCTTAAGTGGATAATGTCTGTAATCAATTATTGCTAACTATAATATTAATTGAGCACTTCTAGAAAGGTAAGTGTTTTTTATTAATTAATGGTTTCATTGGGAATTATAAGCATATACTTATATAGAGTATAAGTATTTCCTTACATGAGTCTTGGCCATTTTTATCCTTTATGACTTTTCACTTTACTACTCTTTCAAAGTTTGATTTTGTGCAAATGGATGTTTAAAATTAGCCTTATATATCAGACTTCCCTTGTGGCTCAGATGGTGAAGAATCTGATTGGGAAGATCCCCTGGAGAAGGGAAAGGCTACTCACACCAATAATCTGGTCTGGAGATTTCTGTGGACTGTGTATAGTCCATGAGGTCGCATAAAGTCGGACATGGCTGAGCAACTTTCACTTTCACTTTATTTTCATACACATTTAAAATGAAAGAATGGTTTATTTTGACAGTTGGTATAAACCACTGAGACATCATTTAAATAACCATGAAATCCTGTCTCTTTATTAAGGAGTTAGTCATTCCTGCCAATATGATTATTCCATATTGATTCAATACAGGAGTCCTTTCCATAAAGCGTATATTTCAGAACTTCTGATGGATTTGGAAGATCATAGAGAGGTGTATTATATTTACAAATAGATTATATTTCATTATTTTGTGTAAGTGATTTTAAATAGTTATGTATCTCTTACAGAAAAAAATTATATTATAAACATATGTAGTCAAAATCACAAGTCCTTATGAATCATTCAATAATAGTGCTTACTATTTTTGAACACCAAAAAAATAATTTCCCTTTGGTTACTTAAATAAAAAACGAGGAAATGCATTTCCTTCAAACTTCCTGAATTATTTTATTTTAGGTTAAGAACCAGCATGATGAAGTTTATCCCCAAAGGTACTCAGTGGAAAAGCTATAAGCCATGGAAAATGGGGCTTAAATTCAAAGTGCCATCTCAGAAAGCATAATAAAAATAGATTTTGAGTCCGTCCCAAACACAAACAGTAATGCCATAAAATATGAAATATTGTGAGTATGGTATTTCTATCTTTAATTTTTATATTGGAGTTTTTTTTTCAGATCTTCCCCTATGCTAGAAAATAACCTTTATCCTGTGAAAGTCATCCACTTCTTTTAGAGGACCTAGAAACATGGATGAAGTCTCAAAATGTGTTAATGAACATATGTGGTGATTTTGAAGACTCAAATATATTGCTGCAAATTATATTACCAAAAAAATTAAATGACAAATAATTAGATATTATAATTTCCACATAGCTCTCATCTGCAGGCCACACTCCTGTATGTAGCCAAATCAAATTGTCTGCTAATCAATCCCTTAAGAAAACCATACCCTTGTCTCATTGCTTCCTTAAAAACTATTTTTAAAACATGCATATGGTGCTGTATGATTTTTCCATTAACAAATATCAATAAACAGTCATATTGCAAACTCTTCAAAGCAATATTGCAGAGTTTAAAAGGTTTCACTCTGATAATCACATGTCAAGTGTAACAGCAACTCTAACATTGTTTATTGCAACTAAGTTTCTAATATTGGAGAAGGGAATGGCAAACCACTTCAGCATCGTTGTCTTGAGAAACTCATGAATAGTATGCACAGGCAAAAAGATATGACTCTGAAAGAAAAACTCCGCAGGTTTGGTTCAGTTCAGTTCAGTCATTCAGTTGTGTCTGAGTGTTTGTGACCCCATGAATCGCAGCACGCCAGGCCGCCCTGTCCATCACCAACTCCCGAAGTTCACTCACTCACGTCCATCGAGTCAGTGATGCCATCCAGCCATCTCATCCTCTGTTGTCCCCTTCTCCTCCGGACCCAATCCCTCCAGCATCAGAGTCTTTTCCAATGAGTTAACTCTTTGCATGAGGTGGCCAAAGTACTGGAATTTCAGCTTTAACATCATTCCTTCCAAAGAATACCCAGGGCAATTCTCCTTTAGAATGGACTGGTTGGATCTCCTTGCAGTCCAAGGGACTCCCAGGAGTCTTCACCACACCACAGTTCAAAAGCATCAATTCTTCAGCACTCAGCTTTCTTCACAGTCCAACTCCCACATCCATACATGACTACTGGAAAAACCAGAGCTTTGACTATATGGACGTTAGTCAGCAAAGTAATGTTTCTGCTTTTCAATATGCTATCTAGGTTCATCATAACTTTTCTTTCAAGGAGTAAACATCTTTTAAGTTCATGGCTATGATCACCATCTGCGGTGACTTTGGAGCCCCTAAAAATAAAGTCTGACACTCTTTTCACTTTTTCCCCATCTATTTCCCATTAAGTGATGGGACCAGATGCCATGATCTTCGTTTTCTGAATGTTGAGCTTTAAGCCAACTTTTTCACTCTCCTCTTTCACTTTCATCACCTTTTAGTTCCTCTTCACTTTCTGCCATAAAGTTTGTGTCATCTGCATATCTGAGGTTATTGATATTTCTCCTGGCAATCTTGATTCCAGCTTGTGTTTCTTCCAGTCCAGCGTTTCTCATGATGTACTCTGCATAGAAGTTAAAAAAGCAGGGTGACAATATACAGCCTTGACGTACTCCTTTTCCTATTTGGAACCAGTCTGTTGTTCCATGTCCAGTTCTAACTGTTGGGTCCTGGCCTGCATACAGATTTCTCAAGAGGCAGGTTAGGTGGTCTGGTATTCCCATCTCTTTCAGAATTTTCCAGAGTTTATTGTGATCCACACAGTCAAAGGCTTTGGCATCGTCAATAAAGGAGAAATAGGTGTTTTTCTGGAACTCTCTTGCTTTTTCCATGATCCAGCAGATGTTGGCAATTTGATCTCTGGTTCCTCTGCCTTTTCTAAAACCAGCTTGAACACCTGGAAGTTCATGGTTCTCGTATTGCTGAAGCCTGGCTTGGAGAATTTTGAGCATTACTTTACTAACATGTGAGATGAGGCAATTGTGTGGTAGTTTGAGCATTCTTTGTCATTGCCTTTCTTCGGGGTTGGAATGAAAACTGACCTTTTCCAGTCCTGTGGCCATTGCTGAGTTTTCCAAATTTGCTGGTATATTGAGTGCAGCACTTTCACTTCCCAGGTTGGTAGGTACGAAATATGCTATTGGAGAAGAGTGGAGAAATACCTCCAGAAATAATGAAGAGAGGGAGCCAAAGCAAAGGAAAAACAAAAATAAAAAACAAAAAAGCTGATGATGGAAGTAAAGTTCGATGCTGTAAAGAACAATATTGCATAGGAACCTGGAATGTTAGATCATGAATCAAGGTAAATCAGTAGTGATCAAAGAGGAGATGGCAAGAGTGAAAATAAACATTTTAGGAATCAGTGAAATTATTGGAATGGACGGGAATGGGCAAATGTAACTCAGATGATCATTATATCTACTACTGTGGGCAAGAATCCCATAGAAGAAATGGAGTAGCCCTCATAGTCAACAAAAGACTCCAAAATGCAGTGCTTTGTTGCAATCTCAAAAAAGACAGAATGATCTCTATTCCTTTACAAAGAAAACCATTCAATATCAGCATAATCCAAGTCTACACACCAACCGCTAATGCCAAAGAAGCTGAAGTTGAATGGTTTTGTGAAGACCTACAAGACCTTCTATACCTAACACCATCATAGGGGACTGGAATGTATGAAGTCAAGGAAGTCTAGGAAGCTACCTAGAGTAACAGGCAAATTTGGCTTTAGAGAACAAAATGAATCAGGGCAAAGGCTAACAGAATTTTGCCAAGTGAACACACTGGTCATGGCAAACACCCTCTTCCAACAAGACAAGAGAAGACTTTACACATGAAAATCACCAGATGGTCAATACTCAAATCAGATTGATTTTATTCTTTGCAGCATAAGATGGAGAAGCTCTATAGAGTCACCCAAAACAAGACTGGGAGCTGACTGTGCTTCAGATCATGAACTCCTTATTGCCAAATTCAGGCTTAAATTGAAGAAAATAGGAAAACCACTAGGTCCTTCAGATATGACCTAAATTAAATCCTTTATGATTATATGGTGGAAGTGACAAATAGACTCAAGGGATTTGATCTGATGGCTAGAGTGCCTATAGAACTATATAGACAGGTGTTTTTAACAACATGCAAGAGGCAGTGATCAAAACCATCCCCAAGAAGAAGAAATGCAAAAAGCCAAAATGGTGGTCTGAGGAAGCCTTACAAATAGTTGAGGAAAGAAGAGAGGCAAAAGACAAAGGAGAAAAGGAAAGATATATCCATCTGAATGCAGAGTTTCAGAGAATAATGAGAGATAAGAAAACCTTCTTAAGAGATAAGTGCAAAGAAATAGAGGAAAACATAGAATGGGAAAGACTAGAGATCTCTTCAAAAACTAGAGATACCAAGGGAACATTTTATGCAAAGATAGGCACAATAAAGGACAGAAATGGTATGGACTTAACAGAAGCAGTAGATATTAAGAGGTGGCAAGAATTCACAGAACAACCCCAACAAAAACAAACACAAAAAATGGACATAGAAAAACAGGCTGGTTCCAAATTGGGAAAAGAGTATTCAAAACTGATTATTGTCACTTTGCTTATTTAAATTATAGGCAGAGTACATCATGCAAAATGCTGGACTAGATGAAGCACAAGCTAGAATCAAGAGTATCAGGAGAAATATCAATAACCTCAGAAATCCAGAAGACACCACCCTTATGGCAGAAAGTGAAGAGAAACTAAAAAGCCTCTTGGTGAAAGTGAAAGAGAAGAGTGAAAAAGTTGTGTTAAAACTCAACATTCAAAAAATGAAGATCATGGCATCTAGTCTCATCACTTCATGACAAACAGATGGGGAAAAAATGGAAACAGTGACAGACTTTGTTTTCTTGGACTCCAAAATCACCTCAAATGATGACGGAAACCATGAAATTAAAAGATACTTTCTCCTTGAAAGAAAAGCTATGATCAACCTAGACAGCACATTGAAAAGCAGAGACATTACTTTGCTGACAAATGTCTGCTTAGTCAAAGCTATGATTTTTCCAGTAGTCATGTATTGGTGTGAGAGTTGGAATATAAAGAAAGCTGAGCACAAAAGAATTGATGTTTTTGAACTGTGGTGTTGAATAAGATTATTGAGAGTCCCTTGGACTGCAAGGAGATCAAACCAATCAATCTTAAAGGAAATCACTCCTGAATATTCACTGCAAGGACTGATGTTGAAGCTGAAGTTCCAATACTTTGGTCACCTGATGTGAAGAACTGACTCATTGGAAAAGACTGTGATGCCGGAAAAGATTGAGGACAGGAGGAGAAGGTGATGACAGACGATGAGATGGTTGGATGGAATCCCTGACACAATGGACATGAGTTTGAGCAAGCTCTGGGAGTTGGTGATGGACAGGGAGGCCTGCCATGCTGCAGTCCATGGGTTCACAAAGAGTCAGACATGACTGACCAAACTGAACTGAATTTTGTAATAAAAATTTTCTTAAGTTTCATTATATTAAATAGGCCAAGATAAAGAATGAGAGACTTTAAATCACCCAGACAGCCAGTTTCAATATTTCCAACATGAAGGTAAGTTACTGTAAGAGCTCTTATAAACATCTCAGGTGTTTAAATCTAGCAGAGTGGCTCAGTGGTAAACAATTTGCCTGCCAAAGCAGGAGATGCAGGAAACATGAACTGTATCCCTGTGTCAGGAAGATTCTTTGGAGGAGGAAATGGCAATGCACTCCAGTTCTTGCTTGGAAAATTCCATTGGCAGGGGAGCTTAGTGGGGTACAGAACATGGGATCATAAACAGTTGAACATGACTGAGTATGCACACATACTCGGATTATAAATGCTATAAATGGCAAATATATGCCAATAGATAAAATTAACATAAAGTTGTACCCTAGTTTTGGATTGGAATCCAAGAGTTCAAACTGAAAAATTGGTTCTAAAGAGTGAGTAAAAATCCACCTGTCAATACCTTATTTGCTGATTTGATTCCTGGGTGGGGAAGATCCCTTGGAGGAGAGCATGGCCACCCACTCCAATATTCACGCCTGGAGAATCCCATGGACATAGAAGCCTGGTGGGCTACAGTCCATAGGGTTGCACAGAGTCACTCATGAACTAGCATGCATGCACTGAGAAGGATTAGCCAACAGGAGTAAGCAAGGCATAGTGGCAAAGTTAAGAATTTTGATTTAACCCTGATAGCAATTGGGTTCAATTATAAGTGTTTAAAACAGAGAAAGTAACTAGATAATATATTTGTTTTGTGAAGATCACTTTGTCTTTCCTGTGGAACAGATAGACTTGAATAGAACCAGAATTAATTTGAAAAAAATTACTGATGTATTGATGGGAGGTTCTTAATAGGTTAAATGACCAAGGCAACAGTGGAAATGTAGATTTGGATTGCATGTAGGAATAAATTAATTAAGATTTACTCACACTTCACTTCAGCCATAATTTAGATATAAATGTTGAAAAAAACAATGTTTTTAAGAAGACAAATTTCAGAAAAAAGGCTGTCTAGATATAAAATTAGGGAATGATTTGTATTTCATTCAAGTTGGAAGTTACACAATGATTTTGATAGCATAAGGAGAATGAGAGGAGTGGAAAGATTCTCCAGAGCGTCTTCCTGACCCAGGGACTGAAGTGCTGTCTCCTGCATTAGCAGGTGTATTCTTTAGCTCTGAGCCACCAGAGAAACCCTTAAAGAAAATGAGACCCAATTAAAGGCATATATTCTCAAACTGCAATATAAAACAAAACCCAACTATACTGTTTACAAATGACAGAGATGAGTGTGTGACAGAGAGCATAGATAACCATAAAAGGAAAGATACATTACACATGAGGAAAATGGAGATGTGTCAATATTGATGTAAGTTCAGTAATGTAAAAGGGGAAAAATAAGTATGTTAGAAGAGATGGGGACATTTAAATTTACAAAAGGGATATAAAAAACATAAGCATTTATTAGGAATAAAACAATATCAGTATTTAGTAAGAGAATATAACTTAAATGCTTTTAAACATACATTTACGTGTTATATATTGTGTGATAATTAACTAGATGGGTGGAACCCTATCAAAATATATATGTATCCAATATTATTTACATGTACACTTAAAACATCTTAGGATTTTATTTGCTTACTATACATCATTAAAGCTGCAAAAGAGGTTAGAGAATCTTTATAATAGAAGTAAACATACTAATGACGTCTATCTTCAAGTTTTGACAAATATATTAAAATACAGTCTTGCGTCTTTCATAATTTCTATATTAAATATAAAATTTATTTCCAGATATTAATTTCTGAGAAAATTTTCTATTGCTAGCAAAACTTTCCATGTGTAGGCTTTCTGTTCACTATAATTTGATTTTCAACCTGTTAATAAATCAGCAAAAATAAAAGCAGAACATAAGGAAAAAATATCAAATATATGAAACACAAAAGGAAAATATAAGTCGAAAGACCAAAAACAGTAAAATAGGAGAGTAGAGTATATAAAAATAATTTCCATAATGAAGAAGAGAGATTAACAAATAATTGTTAGGGTATAATTAATAGATATTTTTACATTTTATTTCAATTAATAAGATATATTCATCATTATAAAGTGGAAACATAAAGCATGAGGTTCATTGATTAAGCAATGTGTTCAATTAAAACATAATTGATTTTTCATGAGTGTTGGTTACTATTCTTTCATCTTTGTCATCATTATAGAAATATATTCATTTTTAAAATTTTACTTCTATGATTATTAATGGAATAAAATTTCATGTATTTATTAAATTATTTATTACATAAATTATATCTTCTATTTTGTTCATTTTAATCTTCATAATTAATCTGAAATACTGTTATTAAATTATTCATACTTTGTTTAAAATTATTTTCTATTTTGGTATTTTGATAGCATTTGTAGTACAGAAACTATGAAATGTGTTCATTTATAAATCTTCAATTAAATGCACATACATTTTAAAACATTCTTATGTTAAGATAATATGTTCACCCACATTTTCTAATATTTTTCTTTTGCTCTCTAAAGTTAATATTTTAAATTTGATGTGGCTGTATAACAACTCACTGGAAAGTCCAACATTTTTTTATTTAACACAATATGTCCCTTTTGTTTTACTCAAATTACTGGTCAATCTGCTAATTTTAAGGGAAGAAAATACCCTTTAAAATTGTAAGTTTAAAAGAATATTTAAGCTCATTAATTTTTGTCTATGTTATTTTCATATATTTATCTTACAGTAGGATTTTAGAAAATCTCTGCTTATAAAGATTATAAAGGAAGATAAGATATTTTAAAATTTAATTGCAAAAATAAAAAAGTTGATAGTTATTTTTCATAATCAATTCATTGTAAACATCTGTAGTATAATCTCTATATAGAAATTAAAATCATTATACTGACATTGATCTCTTCTAGTTCCAATAATAGTTCTTTGTTTTTGTTATGATTTTCTCAGCTTTTGAACTGTTTCCTCTAAATAATGGTAAAGCTTTATGCAAAGCATATTTTCTAGGTGCTCCCTCCTAAGAACAATTCTGAGAAAGGGGTTTAATTTGAACTTCACAGCAAATTCTGCGATGTGTAGGAAATAACTTAGTTTAGATACAAATAAATTAATTGAATCTGTCTTCTCTGTAAGTTTCAGGGACTATAGTCTAGTTTCATTCAGTTCAGTTCAGTCGCTTAGTCGTGTTCAAACTCTTTGTGACCCCATGCACTGCAGCACGCCAGGATTCCCTGTCCATCACCAACTCCTGGAGCTTGGTCAAATTCTATGATGCCATCCAACTATCTCATCCTCTGTCGTCCCCTTTTCCTCCCAAATTCAGTCTTTCCCAGGGGACTGGAATGCATAAGTAGGAAGTAAAGAAATACCTAGAGTAACAGGCAAATTTGGCCTTGGAGTACAGAATGAAGCAGGGCAAAGGCTAACAGAGTTTTGTCAAGAGAACACACTGGTCATAGCAAATACCTTTTTCCAACAAGCTGCATTATGAACATCTGTAATTTTAGTCATTGTATACAATAAATTGAACTTCCTGGATTAACATTGCCTCAGCCACTATGTCTTTTGCTCTGGCTACATGGAAAGGAAACTCAGTAGGAACAAATTCAGATGTTTTTCTTCCTTATTTCTATGTGTGCATGCTCAATCACTGGAGAAGAAAATGTCAACCCACTGCAATATTCTTGCCTAGAAAATCCCATGGACAGAGGAGCCTGGTGAGCTGCTGTTCACAGGGTCACACACAGTCAGACACGACTGAAGCAACTTGGCAGCAGCAGCATGCTCAGTCACTCAGTTATCTCCAGCTCTTTGTGACCCATGGACTGCAGCCTGCCAGATTCCAGATTCCTCTGTTCATGGGATTCTCCAGGCTAGAATACTGGAGTGGGTTGCCATTTTCTACTCTGGGAGATCTTTCCAACCCAAGGATCAAATCACATCTCTATTTGTCTCCTGCACTGGATTCTTTACCACTGAGCCACCTGGGAAGGCTCCTCATTTCTATATATAGCCATTTACTGAGATTAAAAAAAAAAAATCCTTATCTTGATTGTCTCCTTAAATTGATGTCATTTTAGGGCAGTTTGGGGCTTCTCTGGTGGCTCAGATGGTAAATAATCCTCATCCAGTGCAGGAGATCCAAGTTTGATCCCTGAGTCAGGAAGATCCTCTGGAGAAGGGAATGGCAACCCACTTCAGTATTCTTGCCTGGAGAATTCCATGGACAGAAGAACCTTGTGGGCTTCAGTCCACGGTGTCCCAAAGAGTCAGGCATGACTGAATGCTTACATAACAACAACACAACAATGGCTACTTAGGACAGTATTAGGTTCATGGCAAAATTTAGAAGTATAGAGATTTCCCATAAGCTCCCTACCCCCACACAGAGGCCAAAGTCTCCCTATCAACACCTCACACTAGAGTGGTAAATTTGTCACAACTGACAAACTGACACTGACCTATCACTCAACATCCTTTGTTTACATTGCAGTTTATTTTGGCATTGTAAATGCTATGGATATTGACAAATATATAATGCTACATATTCATCATTGTGGTATCATACAGAATAGTTTTATTGTCCTAAAAAAATGCTTTGTGCACAAACTATTCATTTTTTCTTCCCCCACAGTCCCTGGCAAGCATTAAACTTTTACTGTCTCCATAGTTTTGCCTTTCCTAGAATGTCATGTAGTTGAAACAATACATAAAGTATTCTTTCCAGACTGACTTCTCTGAGTTAGAATTATGCATTCAAGTTTTCCCCATGTCTTTTTTTTTTTTTTTTTGGTCAGTTTGATTCAATTTATTTTTTAAATTTTTTTTATTTATTTTTACTTTATTTTACTTTACAATTATGTATTGGTTTTGCCATGCATTGACATGAATCCACCGCGGGTGTACATGCGTTCCCAAACATGAACCCCCCTCCCACCTCCCTCCCCATTTAATTTATTGGGGTATTCTTGCTTCACAGTGTTGTGCTAGTTTCTGCTGTATAATGAAGTGAATCAGCATGTATTTCCCTTCCATCTAGGTCACCACAGGGTGAAAATTTCCTTGTGCTATACAGGAGGCTCTAACTAGACCTATTTCATACATACCAGAGTGTATATGTCAATCTCAATGTCTCAATTCATCCCACCCTCCCTCCCCCTCCTTGGTGTCCATACATTTGTTTTCTACATCTGTGTTTCTATTTCTGCTTTGCAAGTAGGTTCAGATGTACCACTTCTCTAGATTCCACCTATATGCATCAATATATGATATTTGCTTTTCTCTTTCTAACTTACTTCACTCTGTGTGATAGTCTCTAGGTCAATCTGAATCTCTACAAGTGGCCCAATTTTGTTCCCTTTTAATTTCATGATAGCACATTTCTTTTTAGTGTCAAATAATATTCCATACTCTAGATGTACCATAGTTAATTTATCCATTCACCTACTGAAGACATATTTAGGTCCAAGTTTTGGCAATTAAGGATAAAGCCACTATCATCATACAGATTTTGTATGGACACAAGTTTTCAACTCATTGGAGTAAGTATTAATATCAAGAAGTGTGATGGCCAGATTATATGGTAAGAGTGTGTTTAGTTTTATAAGAAACTGCCAACTTGTCTGCCAAAGTGGCTATACCATCTTGCATTTCCACAGAAGCAAATGAGAGTTCCTGTTGCTATCCATCTCTCTCAACATTATTCTTGAATATCCAGATTTGTTCAAGGCAATCACAAAAATTCTTTTAAAAATTATTGGAGTAAGGTGGCTTTACAATGTTGTGGTAGTTTCAAATGTACTATAAAGTGAATCAGCTCTATGTATACATATATCCCCTCTTTATAATTTTCTTCCCATTTACATCACCAGAGAACATTGAGTAGAGTTCCTTGTACTATACAGTATGCTCTCATTAGTTAGCTATTTTATACATAGTATCAATAGTGTATTAATATATATGTTAATTTCGATCTCCCAATTCATCCCACCCCACCTTCCCACCTTGATATCCATGTTTGTTCTCTACATTCGTGTTTCTATTACTGATTTTTAAATAAAAGCATCTATGCCATTTTTTTTCAGATTCTATGTATATGAAATAATATACAATATTTGTTTTTCTCTTTCTGACTTTCTTCACTGCATATGACAGTCTCTAGTTCCATCCATGTCTCTACAAACTCCATTCCTTTTATGGCTGAGTAACATTCCATTGTCTATGTGTATCATATCTTCTTTATCCATTCCTCTGTTGATGGACATGTAGGTTGTTTCCATGTCCTGTCTATTATATAATAAATGGTGCTGTAATGAACATTGAGGTGCCTGCGCTCGTTTGAATTATGGTTTTCTCAAGGTATATGCCCAGTAGTGGGTCACATGGTAGTTCTATTTTCAGCTTTTTAAAGGAAACACCATACTGTAATCGTAAGAGTTCTCCTAAGAGGAAAACAAGAGGATCAGTAGTGAAGAAAAATGTCCTGATGGAGGCAGAGATCATAAAGATGCAGACACAATCTGAGGAATGGAGGCGGCTGATAGAGCTGGGCAAGGCACAGAACAGATTCTCCTGCAGAGCTTCTAGAAAAATACATAGCTCTGCTGACACCTTGGTTTTATCCCTGGTAAATCTATTTCAGACTTCTGACTACTAGACTGTAAGACAGCCCATTTGCTTTGTCTTAAGACCCTTCATTTTTGGTAATTTGTTGCAACAGCAATAGGAAAGCAATACACTAGTGTATTTCACACTCAGGTGAGATCTGTGTTTGGTATGAGTCCACTTCAGAGTGTGAAAGTGAAGTCGCTCAGTCGTGTCTGACTCTTTGCGACCCCATGGACTGTAGCCTACCAGGCTCCTCTGTCTATGGGATTTTCCAGGCAAGAATACTGGAATGGGTTGCCATTTCCTTCTCCAAGATGTCTTCTTGACCCAGGGATTGAACCTGGGCCTCCTGCATTGTAGGCAGATGCTTTACTGTCTAAGCCAACAGGGAAGTAGTCCTCTGTTTATCAGTCATTGTGCTTCCACAAAATGCCATAGAGATTACTCACCAAAAAGAATTATTTGGCATCTTATGAAGTCTCTACATTTTGAAACTTTTAATATATTTAATAACATTTAATATATTTAATACATAAAATCAAGTACAATCTGCACATGAATGTCCATGTGTTTGTGTGTTTATCTTCATTTTGAAAAATAACCTATGTCTCACTATGGTGGGGACATGATTCAAGTAATTTTATCACTATTTCTTATTTCCAGTTTGATTTTCTCTATTTTCACAATTACTAATTGTTTTCTTTTTATGTTAACTTACATTTCTTAGGTTACTACTTTGCAAGCAGATACTGTTTTCTGTTCTCAATCTAATATATGATGGTCAAAGATTTAAAAGTAAAAAGACACAAAAATTTCTATATTTCTAAAATAGACTGAGTTAACTACATATGTAGTGTTGTGTATAAGGAGTAAATTAATTTCTCTACTTATTACATTTTCACATCAAAATTGGTCTAAAACTCCCTTTTCGAGACAGACTTTACAATTTGGCATGTTTTGATATGTAGCTATTAAAATTATTTTTATATTCAAATCCTCCATAATGTGTGATTTGTCACTTATAAAATTATACTTATTTAAGTAAAAATAGATGCTGGACATTTTAAATCTAAATAAATGGTTTTCAAAACTATTATATGACAGAGAGTTGGTAGGAAAACTTGAAGCCTATATAATTTGGAATTCATCCTGCAGTGAACTTTATTGGGCCACAAAGTAGCAACCTTAGGTTTATATACAAATTGTAGCTCCTGATTGTATTTAGATACTAACTACACAGTCCTACCACTCTTACTTTATTTAAATCAGCTGAAATTGTTTCAAAACTTAAAATTTATGAAATATTTGCATTTTTTAGAGAGATGTTCTTCCTTCTCAGGCCTTGAGAAAAAAGAATAAATCCTATTTTTACTTTACTCCACGTCTGGATGTCTGAGGCAATTTTGCTTCAATGCCACTTTGAAAGTAAGAGGTCTTTTCATTCCCCTCCATCAGCTGAAAGCAATGAACCATCACAATTCTCTGCCCATTCTATTAATAGATTTGCAACTGGAGCAAAAGAACTTCAAGGCCATTTTTAGATCATGGAGAATTTTACAACAGTATCACCAGCAAAAGCCCATAGAATATAGCACACAGGGCAAAACATACTTTTTGATGTGATAGAAAATTCAATGTGCTTATCAAACTCCTTATACTGATATAGCATTTTTTCCCAAGCTAAAAGCACAATGCATAAATTCTCTTTTACTGATATTTTTAAATTAAGAAAATCTTTAAAATGTGAATATTAAGAGAACAAGTGAACACTTTAATAATTCAGGAACATGCAATTTGAAATGAATACAAATTTCCTTTGGATTTTTATCCCATATAAGTATTGATACCATAATTTATTACTGTCAAAATATAAACAGTGGAAGAGCATAATGATTGTAAACTGTATCATTTAATTTGTTTTCATATAATTTCTCAAATATACATTAAAACAAATCAACCAGTCTTTGCAAAACTTTAGCTTAATAGAAATATGGAAAATATCTAAATATTGCATCTTGCGATGGCTTTGCAAAGATTTCAGAAGTAAGTTAACCACACACTATACATGACTAAAGAAGAAATGTGCTTGTGCTTAGTTGCTTAATCATGTCTGACTCTTTGTGACCCCAATGAACTGGAGCCCACCAGTCTCCTCTGTCCATGGTGATTCTCCAGACAGTACTGGAGTGGGTTGCCATGCCCTTCTCCAGGGGATCTTCCCAACCCAGGGATCAAACCCAGGTCTCCTGCATTGCAAGCAGATTCTTTACCATCTGAGCCATCAGGGAAGCAAACAAGGAAGTCAAATAGTGAAGAAGTATGATCAAATGATAAATTATGTTGCTCCATATGAATTAAAGTATTTACAAGTTGATTATTCTCTCCTACTATTGAGAAAAGTAAAGAAAGCTCTACTTTCTCTCTAGCCAAACTTTAGATTTCATTGAGATGGGATTAAATCTGATCCACAGTTATGTGTTCTCTCTAAAGGACTAAATCTAAATCTAAGGGCTATCAGTCCAGGCTATAAAACAGAGTATTTTGAAAGAATTTTTTTTTTTTTTTTAATGAAATTCAGGTTTGAAAATTGAGTAGATCTATGAGATCATTCCTAGCTTCAATATATTTTGTTCAGGTGTGATTCTAATATAAAAGTGTAATTGAAGCCCGTTGAACTAAACTAATCATATCAGACTTTTCATGGTGAATGGTTCTATATGCACCCTCCTAAATCAATTGATGGGATGAGATGTACTGTTCAGTATGTTGATACAAGAGTAAAGCTCAGTGTGGATATCAGAACATTATCTGATAAATCTGGGGACACAAATGATCTTCCTCTTGAAAGTTTGGTATATAAATATGGTATATGAAATTGCTTCAGTAACTCATAAGCCTACGCTAGCACAATGAGTGATGAAAGCCCAAGAGAATCATAGAAATGATGCTTTAGCCTTGATTATTCATCACTTGCATATCCAACCTTAATTGTTTGCATTTAAGCCAATAACCAAAATTTGTTGTCATTTTTAATTGAATTTGAGCTAAATATACTCTTGCATAAAATTTAAATTGCCTGAATCATATAAAAATAAAGCTTTTTAAACCTTGCCTTGCCATTTAACATTGCTTTAAATTATTTTTTGATCTTAAGCCCTATGCTCATTCTTGATCTTAAACTTTATCATATTACTTCAAAATGTCTGCTATATTTAATCTAGTCAGAAGAGAAAACTTAGGGAATATAGTAAGAAAAAAAAATAGCACTTTGTTGTAGGTTTACAATATCTAACCAGGAACACAGAAAAATCCCCTCGACATGTTTTTCAAAATACAGGTCCTTATTTTTGGATACAGTATACTAAAATTTCACTGGGAATTCAAATTAGAGCTTTCACTTGTTAAAATTATAATATATTTCCTGTGATTACTGATTTTTTTTGCTGAAGATCATTTACCTTGAAATGAAAGTACAAAATGTCTAAGATAAAATGAGATAATCACCATGCATTGTGAATTGCAGTATATGGAAAAATCATCAGCTTCAAACATTCATATGAACAAAATAGAAATAATATAATTTAGAAACTAAACATTTTTTCAAGTATAAAATATCAAAACAAAATTAAGAAAAGCATAACAAAATTACTTTAAAAATGGAAACAAAAATTAAAGATTCAAATGTAGGAAACAGTATTAAAATAAATATCCTACCAAATGAAACCAATCTATCCTAAAGGATGTTCATTGGAAGGGCAGATGTTGAAGCTGAAACTCCAATACTTTGGCCACCTGATGTGAAGAGCTGACTCATTTGAAAAAACCCTGATGCTGGGAGGGATTGGGGGCAGGAGGAAAAGGGGATGACATAGGATTAGATGGTTTGATGGCATCACTGACTCAATGGACATGAGTTTGGGTAAACTCCGGGAGTTGGTGGTGGACAGGGTGACCTGGTTGTGGTTAACGGGGTCACAAAGAGTTGGACATGACTGGGTGAATGAACTGAACTGAACTGAACTAAATGAAAATTTTAAATGCTTAGTTAATCACAAAAACATGAAAATCATTTTTAACACTTTCGGCAGAAATGGTGTTCCAGAAAAGTACCTAAGTAACGTTTTAGAAATTTCTGAGAGTATGAATAACATTTTGTTAATATTTTTATTTTAATATGTGTGTTATATCTACAAAAACAAAATGAAATAAAATATTGTGAAATAAAATGTCAACAGTTTTTTTACACTTGCCAATTCAATTTTTTAAAAATAAAACACATATGTTGACTTGAATGTACCCTGTACCATTTTTTTTTAATTAAACACACATGCACAATACTGTAGAAGAAATGAAGATGTTTAGTGGTACAGACCACTACAATAAGAAAAAAAAATAAACATTTTATAATTAACTGTCATTCAATCTATAAATTCCAGGGAATAAAGTATTAAAACCACAATAAAGAATTTTTGTGTCATTAGCTATGGACATTTTAAGCCCCATGAAAATAAACTGATATAGTTTGTAAGCACTATAATATTAATAGAAGGTAATGCATCCATAGGATAACTCCTAAGACAAGTCACTAATAAAGTGGAGCCATAAATCCTATGAACCATGGATATTCCAATCAAAAGGGTAACAACCAGGGTCTAAGATGTCATGAGGCTGTAAAGGAGCTCAGCACTCCTGTGAACCATATCCCTTTGTTTTATGGGGAACATGTATCAATACTTGCTTATGGAGTTTATGAGCATATAAATAGAAAGACATTAAAGAAATACAGAATAATTGCAACAACAGTGACATCTTTAATATTAAGTTATCCAGAAACCTCCTCTAATCTACTTATACAAAATAATATATATTGTATTATTACAAATTACAGTAATAGATAATAATACATATAATTCTTAGCTCTTGGGAATATTAGCTAACACATTTCTTTATGCCTGCTGTACATATATCACAATAGTTCATTTCCTCAATACCTTTGAGTGGAAATATATATTGTAAAGTTAGCAATTAATAATTTTAACTCTAATTTTTCATACCTGTTGGAAGTTATATAACAGAAATATCAGTTATTTTTTAAAAAATGTATGTATAACCTTTAAATTTTGAAATAAACAAACATTTATAATCAGTATACTATTGACTATATTGATGCTTTTATATAATCTGATTTAATTATCACTTGATTTATATTAACTACCATTGAAAAATTAATCTGATATGAGGAAATCCTTTTTTCCCATATGTAAAATGATCAAGTTGAAAAAAATGATTTTATTTTATAAATAAAGTACTTTTCATGATAGATTAAAAATTAACTAAATAGTGAGTTTCAGTCAGTATATGAGGTAAACTGCAATATGATACATACATGAGTTTTTCCTGACATCTGACCAGCTGTGCTCAAGATTCAAATATTTATCTTATTAATCACAAGTGTAAAACCTTCTTTTGGTCATAATCTACTTTGAAAAATGTTTACATTTTTGCTTATTGAAGACAACAATTATATCAAACATTGCAAAATCAGTCACCCCATTAAAATATATTTTGCTTCTATGAATGAATCACATATTTAACTACTAATTTTTTTAAGTTTTAAAAAGTAAACAGTGTCTTTAAAATGTCAGTCCCTGATAAAGTTCATTTTGTAGTTGTTGTTCAGTCATGAAGTTGAGTCCGACTTTTTTGACCCCATAGCCTGGAGCATACAAAGCTCCCCTGTCCTTCACTATCTCCTGGAGAGTGCTCAAATTAATGAACATTCGACTGGTAATGCTATGTAACCATTTCATCCTCTGCTGCCCTCTTTTCCTTTTGCCTTCAATCTTTCCCAGAATCTGGGACTTTTCAAAAGAGTCAGCTCTTTGCATCAGGTGGATAAAGTATTGGAGCTTCAGCTTCAGCAACACTCCTTCCAGTGAATATTCAGGGTTTATTTCATTTAGAACTGATAGGCTTGATCTCCTTATAATTCAAGGGACTCTCAAAAGTCTTCTCTAGCACCACTACTGGAAAAATCATAGCTTTGGCTTTATGAACTGTTTCAGAAATTTTCATTATATTTGACATGTAAAGAATGCACAACAACTAGGTTAATATAGCACAGGAAGTGCATCTAGATAGACCAGCAGGTTTGGTGACCCTGAAGTCAGTTTTGGCAAATTCAAACAATTGAAATAAAAGCTAAATCCTAGGGAAACTGTGGGAGAGAATGAAGCTGAAAGGGAGCTGTGACCATTCTGAGCCGTGTTAAAGGGTTCGTATTATAAACATGGTTTCCTATAACTTTCTTTAACAGTTACTCATTCATTCATGCAAAAATTGCACAGAATATAAAATTTGATTAGTGTTGAATTTATGTAATTTCCATGCAGCAAAAGAACAAAAGAACATCTGCAAGTGAATGACATATCAATAATATGAGATTTAACAGAACTCGTGACAACATACAGTAAATTATATTTACAGTAAAACATGAAAAATCAAGCATGTGAAATGAGATATTTAATTTAAAAATAAATTATGAAAAACAAAAGAAATCCAAGTAAGTAAAAAAATAAAATGTAAAATGAAAGGAGAAGCAAACAACAGTTATCAATCAAAACCTGTTACATTGAAAAAAGATGAGTAATAGAGAAATGCTACTGAGGAATGTCATCAGGGAAAGGGAAAAAGAATATGCAACTCTGAATGCAAAAATAAGAGGTGCATGGGTGCAACTGGATTATTTTTTTCATTGAAATATGGTAACTTCTACTTCTGGTTTGTTGATTATGCTAAGCCTTTGACTGTGTGGATCACAACAAATTGTGGGAAATTCTTAAAGAGATGGGAATAGCAGACCACCTTACGTGCCTCCTGAGATATCTATATACAAGTCAAGAAGCAAAAGTTAGAACGATACATGGAGCAAGAGATTGATTCCAAATCAGGAAAGGAGTATGTCAAGGCTGTGTATTATCACCCTGCTTATTTAACTTATATGCAGAATATATCATGTGACCTATGATGCATGGACCTAACAGAAGCAGATGATATTAACAAAAGTTGGCAAGAATACACCAGCAGAACTATAAAAAAATATATATATATATATATATATTCATGACCCAGATATCTGATGATGTGATCATTTGCCTAGAGCCAGACATCCTAGAATGTAAACTCAAGTGGGCCTTAGGAAGCATCACTACAAACAAAACAAGTGGAGGTGATGGAATTCGAGTTGAGCTATTTCAAATCCTAAAAGATGATGCTGTGAAAGCACTGCACTCAGTAGGTCAGGAAATTTGGAAAATGCAGCAGTGGCCACTGGCCTGTAAAAGTTCTGTTTTCATTCCAATACTAAAGAAAGGCAATGCCAAAGAATATTCAAACTACCACACAATTGCACTCATCTCACATTCTAGCAAAGTAATGCTCAAAATTCTCCAAGCCAGGATTCAGCCGTATATGAACTGTTAACTTCCATATGTTCAAGCTGGATTTAGAAAAGGTAGAGGAAACAGAGATCGAATTGCCAACATCCACTGGATCATCAAAAAAGCAAGAGAGTTCCAGAAAAACATTCATTTCTGCTTTATTGACTACACCAAAACTTTTGACTGTGTGGATCATAACAATCTATGGAAAATTCTTAAAGAGATGGGAACACCAGACCTCCTTAACTGCCTCCAAAGAAATCTGTATGCAGGTCAAGAAGCAAGAGTTAGAACTGGACATGGAACAATGGACTGGTTCCAAACCCGGAAAGGACTACATCAAGGCTGTATATTATCACCCTGCTTATTTAACTTATAGGCAGTAAGTTCAGTTCAGTTGCTCAGTTGTGTCCCACTCTTTGTGACCCCATGAACTGCAGCACGCCTGGCCTCCCTGTCCATCACCAACTCCCGGAGTTCACTAAGACTCATGTCCATCAAGTCAATGATGCCATCCAGTCATCTCATTCTCTGTCATCTCCTTTTCCTCCTGCCCCCAATCCCTCCCAGCATCAGAGTCTTTTCCAATGAGTCAACTCTTCACATGAGGTGGCCAAAGTATTGGAGTTTCAGCTTTAGCATCAGTCCATCCAAAGAACACCCAAGACTGATCTCCTTTAGGGTGGACTGGTTGGATCTCCTTGTAGTCCGAGGGACTCTCAAGAGTCTTCTCCAACCCAACAGTTCAAAACCATCAACTCTTCGGCACTCAGCTTTCTTCACAGTCCAACTCTCACATCCATACATGACCACTGGAAAAACGATAGCCTTGACTAGACGGACCTTTGCTGGCAAATTAGTATCTCTGCTTTTGAATATGCTATTTAGGTTGGTCATAACTTTCCTTCCAAGGAGTAAGCATCTTTTAATTTCATGCCATGACACGATGGCATGATGTATATGCAGAGTACATCATGCCAAATGCCAGGTTGGGTGAAACACAGGCTGGAATCAAGCATAGGCTGGAATCAAAATTGCCAGGAAAAATATCAATAACCTCAGAGATGCAGATGATACCACCTTTATGACAGAAGTGACAAGGAACTGAAGAGCCTCTTGATGAAGGTGAAAGAGGAGAGTGACAAAGCTGGTTTAAAACTCAACATGAAAAAATGAAGATCATGGCATCTGGTCCCATCAGTTCAGTTCAGTTCAATTGCTCAGGAGTGTCCAATTCTTTGCGACACCATCAATTGCAGCGCACCAGGCCTCCCTATCCATCACTAACTCCCGGAGTTCACTCAAACTCATGTCCATCGAGTCGGTGATGACATCCAGCCATCTCATCCTATGTTGTCCCCTTTTCCTCCTGCCCCCAATCCCTCCCAGCATCAGAGTCTTTTCCAATGAGTCAACTCTTTGCATGAGGTGGCCAAAGTACTGGAGCTTCAGCTTTAGCATCATTCCCTCCAAAGAAATCTCAGGGCTGATCTCTTTCAGAATGGACTGGTTGGATTTCCTTGCAGTCCAAAGGATTCTCAGGAGTCTTCTCCAACACCACAGTTCAAAAGCTTCAATTCTCAGCACTCAGCTTTCTTCACAGTCCAACATTCACATCCATACATGACTACTGGAAAAACCATAGCCTTGACTAGACGGACCTTAGTGGGCAAAATAATGTCTCTGCTTTTTGAATATGCTATCTAAGTTGGTCATAACTTTTCAGCCAAGGAGTAAGTGTTTTTTTTTGTTTGTTTGTTTGTTTTTTTTTTTAATTTTTTATTTCATGACTGCAGTCACCATCTGCAGTGATTTCATGCTCTTCGTTTACTGAATGTTGAGCTTTAAGCCAACTTTTTCACTCTCCACTTTCACTTTCATCAAGAGGCTTTTTAGTTCCTCTTCACTTTCTGCCATAAGGGTGGTGTCATCTGCATATCTGAAGTTATTGATATTTCTCCTGGCAATCTTCTAGCTTGTGCTTCTTCCAGCCCAGTGTTTCTCATGATGTACTCTACATATAAGTTAAATTAGCAGGGTGACAATATACAGCCTTGACATACTCCTTTTGGCAAATAGATGGGCTAACAATGGAAACAGTTAGAGACATTATTTTCTTGGGCTCCAAAGTCACTGCAGATTCAATTGAAATCACTGCAGCCATGAAATTAAAAGATGCTTGCAGTTTGGAAGAAAAGCTATGACCAACCTAGACAAATATTAAAAAGCAGAGACATTACGTTACTGACAAAAGTCCATCTAGTAAAAGCTATGGTTTTTTCAGTAGTCATATGGATATGAAATCTGAACCATAAAGAAAGCTGAGCACCAAAGAATTGTTGCTTTTGAACTGTGGTGTTGGAGAAGACTCTTGAGTGTCCCTTGGACTGCAAGGAGGTCAATCCAGTCAATCCTAAATCAGTCCTGAATATTCATTGGAAAGACTGATGCTGAAACTCCAATACTTTGGCCAGTTGATGTGAATAGCTAGCTCATTGCAAAAGACCCTGATAATGAGAAAGATTGAAGGCAGAAGAAGAAGGGGACAACAGAGCAAGTGATGTATGGATGTCATCAGTGACTCAAGGGACATGAGTTTGAGCAAGCTCTGGGAGTTGGTTATGGACAGGGAAGCCTGGTGTGCTGCAGTCCATGGGGTCACAAAGATTTGGACATAGCCGAGCCACTGAACTGAACTGAACATCTTCGTACCAATAAATGTAAAAACAATATTATTCATGCATACTGTATAAAAATATGTGAATGGCCTAGTAAAAAAGCAATTATATTTTTCTTTTCCTAATGTGTTAAAAATGGAAGGGCATTACAAATATTTTCTGTGAGTATGGTTTCAGTGTGTCTTCCCTCTGATGCCCTCTTTCAACACCTACCATCTTACTTGGGTTTCTCTTACCTTGGACGTGGGGTATCTCCTCAACTGCTCCAGCAAAGCACAGCCACTGCTCCTTACCTTGGATGAGGGGTACCTCCTCACCACTGCCCCTCCTGATCTTGAACGTGGAATAGCTCCCCTAGGTCCTTCTGCACCCACACAGCCACCACTCCTTGGACCTGGGGTTGCTCCTTCCAGCCGCCGCCCCGACCTCGGATTGGGATATCTCCTTTGGGCTTCTGCCCCTGACCTCGGACATGGGGCAGCTCCTCTCGGCTGCACTAAGTGCGCCTGTCACAACCGCCTGCACTAATCACACTAGGACCACAGCCTTGTCTAACTCAGTGAAACTAAGCCATGCCTGTGAGGTCATCCAAGACAAGGGGTCATGATGGAGAGGTCTGACAGAATGTGATCCACTGGAGAAGGGAATGGCAATCCACTTCAGTATTCTTGCCTTGAGAACCCCATGAACAGTATGAAAAGGCAAAATGATAGGATATTGAAAGAGGTACTCCCCAGGTCAGTAGGTGCCCAATATGCTACTGGAGGTCAGTGGAGAAATAACCCCAGAAAGAATGAAGGGATGGAGCCAAAGCAAAAACAAAACCCAGCTGTGGATGTGACTGGTGACAGAAGCAAGGTCTGAGGCAGTAAAGAGCAATATTGCATAGGAACCTGGAATGTCAGGTCCATGAATCAAGGCAAATTGGAAGTGGTCAAACAACAGATGGCAAGAGTGAACATTGACATTCTAGGAATCAGCAAACTAAAATGGACTGCAATGGGTGAATTTAACTCAGATGACCGTTATATCTACTACTGCCGGGAGGAATCCCTCAGAAGAAATGGAGTAGCCATCATGGTCAACAAAAGAGTCCAAAATGCAGTACTTGGATGCAATCTTAAAAACGATAGAATGATCTCTGTTCATTTCCAAGGCAAACCATTCAATATCACAGTAATCCAAGTCTATGCCCCAACCAGCAAAGCTGAAGAAGCTGAAATTGAACATTCTATGAAGACAAGTTAGAACTGGACATGGAACAACAGACTGGTTCCAAATAGGAAAAGGAGTACATGAAGGCTGTATATTGTCACCCTGTTTATTTAACTTATATGCAGAGTATATCATGAGAAACACAGGGCTGGAAGAAGCACAAGCTGGAATCAAGATTACCGGGAGAAGTATCAATAACCTCAGATATGCAGATGACACCACCCTTATGGCAGAAAGTGAAGAGGAACTAAAAAGCCTCTTGATGAAAGTGAAAGAGGAGAGCGAAAAAATTGGCTTAAAGCTCAACATTCAGAAAACTAAGATCATGGCATCTGGTCCCATCACTTCATGGGAAAGAGATGGGGAAACAGTGGAAACTGTGTCAGACTATTTTTGGGGGCTCCAAAATCACTGCAGATGGTGACTGCAGCCATGAAATTAAAAGACGCTTACTCCTTGGAAGAAAAGTTACAACCAACCTAGATAGCATATTGAAAAACAGAGACATTACTTTGCCAACAAAGGTCTGTCTAGTCAAGGCTATGGTTTTTCCTGTGGTCATGTATGGATGTGAGAGTTCGACTGTGAAGAAAGCTGAGCACCGAAGTATTGATGCTTTTGAACTGTGGTGTTGGAGAAGACTCTTGAGAGTCCCTTGGACTTCAAGGAATTCCAACCCTTCCATTCTGAAGGGGATCAGCCCTGGGATTTCTTTGGAAGGAAGATGCTAAAGCTGAAATTCCAGGACTTTGGCCACCTCATGCGAAGTGTTGACTCACTGGAAAAGACTCTGATGCTGGGAGTAATTGGGGGCCGGAGGAAAAGGGGACAACAGAGGATGAGATGGCTGGATTGCATCACTGACTTGATGGACGTGAGTCTGAGTGAATTCCGGGAGTTGGTGTTGGACAGGGAGGCCTGACATGCTGCAATTCATGGGATCACAAAGAGCTGGACATGACTGAACGACTGAACTGAACTGAACGAATATTTTAGGCATCTATTAATATAAGACAAGTATCTTAAATAAAATACAATACTTTATACTTGGCTATTTTTTCAAATTATTGTTGTTCAAGGAAAGTTTTAAGCTCTTTTTTGACAACTTCGATTTGCCAGCATTCTGGTAGATCTTATAAGAGAATAATTTAAATAAGGTAATTTTAATAGATATATAAGAAAATGTGGTTATGTAAATTACTTATTAGATTATTAATTTATTGTTTGAACTACTATTTATGATTATATAGCAAACATTTTCTTAGATGTGGGAAAATGTGAACATTACCTTTTCTCCAAAAAAAAAAAAACAAAAAAGGAAAGAAAGAAAAAAAGAATTAAACTATCAGCTTTTAAAATCATCATTTAAAATGGGAAACAGTGATCTTAAACTCATCCCTATAAGCCTGGAGGATATAAAATTTAGCATAGTCCTTATGAAAGATTAAAGTCTTGATTTAGAGCACCTTGCCATTTAGATTATCTGCTGCTAAGTCGCTTCAGTCGTGTCCAACTCTGTGCAACCCCGTAGACGGCAGCCCACCAGGCTCTCCCATCCCTGGGATTCTCCAGGCAAGAACACTGGAGTGGGCTGCCATTTCCTTCTTCAATGCAGAAAAGTGAAAAGTGAAAGTGAAGTCACTCAGTCATGTCTGACTCTTCGTAACCCCGTGGACTGCAGCCTACCAGGCTTCCTCCGTCCATGGGATTTTCCAGACAAGAGTACTGGAGTGGGGTGCCATAGCCTTCTCCGTTAGATTATCTAAATGTATACAATTATCAATAGTCATAGTGGTATAAACAGTGAGGTATCAATAGTACAGTATACTACACATCGTTAAAATCAGAAAAATTTAATTAATATCTGCATTCATTTGCTAGAAATGCCATAGCAAAGTACTACAGTGGCTTAAAAATCTCATACTTCTAGAGGCTAGAAGCTCATATCAATGTATTAGCAGAGTTGCTTTCTACTGAGACTTCTCTCCATAGCTTATAAATAGTCCTTTTCTTGCTCTATCTTCTTGCGATCTTTCCTCTATATGTGGCTGGATCCAAATTTTCTTTTTATAAGGGGTCACCTGAAAGATACCATTTTAACTTGATTATCCCTTTTCAAGTGTCCATTTCTAAATGCAGTCACATTCTGAGGTACAGAGTGTTAGGACTTCAACATAGGTAGTTTGGTGAGATACAACTCATACAGTGACAAACTTTTAACATGAAGTAATTGCTATCAAATTTGTGTATGGGAAAAATTAACTTAGTAAAACTACACAGAATTATACTGAATATATCAAACTCATTTTGAGTGATAACAGATAAGTGATTATGTTAACATTTAAATTATATGCCAAGTATGTATTTTATGCATAATTAAAATTATAACAAATTATAAGTACAGCTGCTGAAAGTATTAAAAAGGAAAATGCACTAAATAAATTTAAAAAAATTATGAGATAAATACAAGCAGAAATAAATTGCAAACTCTAGTAAATGCTATTAGCATCAAATAAAGGTTGTTCAAGAGCAAATTATTAAGAATTAAAACTGGTGGGACTTCCCTGGTAGTCCACTGGCTAAGACTCTGCACTCCCAATGCAGGAGGCTCAGGTTCAATCCCTGGTCAGGGAACTAGATCCCACATGCTATAACTGTTTGCATGCTGCAATGAAGAGTTCATGTGACAAATGAAGATCCTACATGCATTCTGTAATGAAGGTTGAAGATCCCATGTGCCACAACCAAGACCTGGAACATCCAAATGAATGAATGAATAAATAAATATTTTTAAAAGAATTAAAATTGATAACACTATTAAATATAAGCAGAAATATCAAATGGCCCATAACTATGAATAATGTGCAGATGAATTTACTTTATAAACAAGTAGGTGCCAGGAAAGTCCATTTTTAAGTAACAATTCAAATTAAATTCCTTTTACAGTTCTTCTCCACTGAAAATAGAAATAAGTTTAATAGACTTATTAAATGCCCCAAAGACATCAGTGACCCAACCTTGGTACCTGTAAATATATTAATTTACACGGCATGAGTTTTTGCAGATGTGGATAGATTAAGGATTTTGAGATAGGGAGCTTATTTTGAATTTGCTGAATGGACCCCAAATAATCCAGAGTCTTTCTAAGAGGGATTACCCAGGGTCAAGGTGATTAAAAAACAAAGAGAAAAAGTGATGTAGCGACAGAAACACAGACAGAATTGAAGATGCTACACTGCCACTTTCAGTATGTATGAAGAAATCGCAAAACATGAAACCAGGGCAACCTCTGAAAGTCGAATGCTTCCCTGGTGACTCAGATGGTAAACAAACTTCCTGTAATGTGGGAAACCTGGGTTCGATCCCTGGGTTTGAAGGTTCCATGGAAAAGGGAATGACAACCCACTCCAGTGTTCTTGCCTAGAAAATTCCATGGATGGAGGCAGCTGGTGGGTTACAGTTCTACAGTCTATGGGATCACAAACAGTCAGACATGACTGAACAACTAACACTTTTCTGGAAGTTGGTAAGGTTAAGGAAACAGGTTGTTCCCCAAACCCTCCAGAATGAACTAATTCTTCTAACAGCTTTGTTTTGGACAGTGAGACTGATTTTGTATTTCTGACTTCCAGCACTATAATTTAGTAAATTTGTGCCGTTTTAAGATGCTAGGTTTGTGGCAATTTGTTACAGCTACAAGAGTAAATTATTGCACCTGGGAATTGGAACAAACTTTCTCAAGGCCATGTGGAAATGTGGGAGCCCTACTCTGAGCTTAGAGACAATAAGGAAAGTCTCTTTTCTTGTCAGTCATGGAATGATCTGAGTCCCTTTCTCAAGATATGAAAGCCAAAGGTTCTCTCTCCCATCATTCCTTGATTGAACAGAAAAATCCTTGAAATTGTTGTATTTGAATACTCAGAATTGAACTACCCTAGATAAACTGCAAGCCATTCTTTCAGAGGTTATGCTTCTGAGTTTGAGTGCGGTTACAAAACCTGGCTTTGTGCTCAGCTCTGGATAGTGACAAACAGTCTCTGGGTATTTTGTGCATTACCTTTTCCCCCTCATTATCAATACATTTCTCCAGTCTGTCTCCCCTAAGATACATAGTCTGCTTATGAATTAATGAATATGAACAATCCCAGCACAATCTCTTATTGGCTTGGGCAAGAACATTAAAGCAAATAATGATAATAGTTTGAGTTAGCCTAAAGGAACAACTAAGACATACTCAATCCCAGAGATTCTGTTTTTGTTGTTGTTGTTTGTTTATTTGTTTTTCACCATTACAGCACTAGGGAAGCTTTCTTCCTTTCTCTTCTGCCAAGTTACATACCGTAATTTTACAATATAATTGAAGTTTATGTATCAGTAATTATGAGCCTGAGAATGGATGAGCCTTAGCTCATTTATTATCAAGCAAAGGCAGATTTTATTTTCTTGGTCTCCAAAATCACTGTGGACAATGGCTGCAGTCTTGAAATGAAAAGACACCTGCTCCTTAGAAGAAAAGCTATGACAAACCAGACAGCCTATTAAAAAACAGGTTTATCACTTTGCTTACAAAGGTCCATATAGTCAAATCTATGGTTTTTCCAGTAGTCATGTATGGATATGAGAGTGGACCATAAAGAAAGATGAGAATTGATGCTTTTGAACTGTGGTGTTGGAGAAGATTCTTGAGAGTCCCTTGGACTGCAAGGAGACCCAATTAGTCAATCCTAAGAGAAATCAATCCTGAATATTCATTGGAAGGACTGATGCTGAAGCTCCAATACTTTGGCCACGTAATGAGAAGAGCTGACTCATTTCAAAAGACCCTGACGCTGGGAAAGACTGAGGGCAGGGGGATAAGGGGACAACAGAAGATGAGATGGTTGGATATCATCACTGATTCAATAGGTATGAGTTTGAGCAAACTCCAGAAGATAGTTACAGACAGGGAGGCCTGGCGTGCTTCAGTCCATGGAGTTTCAAAGAGTTGGACATGACTGAGCTACTGAACAACTCAAAAAGAAGATGGCCTTGACTTAAAAAGCTTTGTCTATGTAATTCCTAAGTTATTTAAGTAAAATACAAATTAGCATGTTTCAAGACTTCAATCTTACTTAGAACATTCCATGGAAACAAATCTATAGGAAGAATATTACATCTAGATATCTTCTTATCCTGAATTCTTCACTCTTCATATTTACATGTTAAAGAGTCATGACCTGAACAATACCTAACACCCATATCATCAGGAAAGTTTTAAATAAAATAAATTATCTTAGGTTTCAAACTGCTGCAGCTCCCTGCTCTTGTGATCTTATTTAGTTGTTGCCCCAGGATCCTAAATAATATAATACATACCTTGAGTGGATAGAGGTGGATAGTGAATCAGTGAAGATTAATATTATAAGTATCTAAGATTTGGAGTTTTGGGATTTTTCAAGTTTAAATCATGTAATCAAGCCCAATATAGGCATAATATTTCAATAATATTTAAGAAATTGAATTTATTGTATTGCAGTTGTTGCTTGGTTGATAAAACATTTCAGTATATTCTTTAAATAATACTTTTAAATTTTCTAATAAATCAATCTCAAATATATAATTTGTGACATTTTATATTTATATTTTTCATCAAAGTGGCATTTTTAATGAGATGGATATTGGACTGAACAACTAATTTCATTGTTAATCTTTCACTTTGGCATCCCATTCTATTTATTTTAATTATATTACTTCATGGATATTATTAATTATTCATATGATATATTAGCTTATGCATTTTTAACAAGACAAATTGTGCTATAAAGAGAACAGTAATATAATGAAATTTCTTTAAGCTAAAAGCAGAAATTTTGACATTAATATGTACTTTTCAAAAAAACTTAAAAATATTTTATTTTAATTGGTCATTCTTAACACAATATGTTTACTAGTTTTTAAGATAGTAAAGCATAACTTAAGGATTGCCTAATGTAATTAAATAAAAGAGTAAAATATTGACAGAATGCAGTTATCTTTCATGGTGACATGATATTTAGAAACAATTTAGAAAAATAAGAAGCCAACTATTTATAAAGTTATAAGCATTTAAATGAGACAGTATGAAAAATAAAATAATTGCATTTTCCCATATGAATGTCTTTTGTGATTTGTAGAAATTTTCTTTTCACTCAACGATTTTACTTTTTTGAGCATGGAAAATATGATTACAAGATAAATCAATTCTAATGAAATGAAAATATTTCCAGTAAAGTAGCTTGATTATTTCAAGTATGATATATACTTATTTGTATACTTAATGAAGTCATCCATTTCTGCCATCTTTGCTATTATTCAACATTGTCTTATCAAAACAAATGGATTAAGAGAATAAAAATAAATATGAGATCATGCATACCAATAGACAGAATATATAGGCATTATTTTTTCTATACAGACCATTATTACTCACGCAAGAAAAAACACAAGAAATTGTAACAAATACATTAAAATTACAAAGCAAGTGTTCTATTACATATCTATTAAATAGATGTAATATCCATACATCTATTACGTATCCATTAAAACTGCAAAGCTTGCAATTATGGTAAATGGAGAAAATGATCAGTTCTTCACATCTCTATGTGTCTTTTACAATGTGACTTCACAGCTCCTCCTATGTGTAGCTTGGGTGTATTTATTTGACTCTGGTGATGACTTTGTCAATAAACAAAATTTGACCAATGACTTGAGAGTAAATGTGATACATACAGAGACTTTATCCCTTTCCATAGTGATAAAGACAGCCAGTTCCAGTGTTATAAGGGGAGAAAAATCTGCCAAATATTTGACCCCTGCATGCTTCTTTGCTCTCTGGTAGATCAGTTTCAGGTGTCGAGTTTCATTAGGAGTGGTATGAGTAATTACTGTTTCTATGACAGTGAATAAAGAAACTCCCAGGCAAAAAAAAAATAAAAATAAATAAAAATAAAAATAAAAAATTAAAGCATTTGCACACTTGAGTAGTTCTCTCTTTTTGTTCAGGGATTCTCATGTAACTCTTGGTAAAGAATCCACCTGCCAGTGCAGGAGAAGTGGATTTGATCTCTAGGTCAGGAAGATCCTCTGGAGAAGGAAACAGCAACACACTCCAGTATTCTTGGCTGGAAAATACCATGAACAGAAGAGCCTGGTAGGCTACAGCCCATGGAGTTGCAAATGTCAGACACAGTTGAGTGACTAAACAACAACTCTTTCTGTTATTAGACTAATCCGGACTTCTAGGAGGGGTACATAGCCAAGCTAGCTCCATCACCCCAACACATATCAGACCAACAAACAGAAATATAAGTAAGGTCATCCTAAAAAATCAGCCCCAACAACTGAACTTTGAGGCCAGACAAGTTGAACTATATCAACATTTTTTGTCGTTGGTCTTCTGGTTTTTGAACATTTTAAGTAGGGTGGTAGTGATAACTTCCCAGGCGACATTAGTGGTAAAGAACCTGCCTGCCAATGCAGCAGACATAAGAGACGTAGGTTCAATCTTGGGGCTGGAATATTCCCTGGAAAAGGAAATGACAACCCACTCAAGCATTCTTGTCTGGAGAAGCCCATGAACTGAGGAGCATGGCAGGCCACAGTCCACAGGGTCACAGTTCAGTTCAGTTCAGTTCACTTCAGTCACTCAGTCGTGTTCAACTCTTTGCGACCCCATGAATCGCAGCACACGAGGCCTCTCTGTTCATCACCAACTCCCAGAGTTCACTCAGACTCGCGTCCATTGAGCCAGTGATGCCATCCAGCCATCTCATTTTCGGTTGTCTCCTTCTTCTCCTGCCCCCAATCCCTCCCAGCATCAGAGTCTTTTCCAATGAGTCAACTCTTCGCATGAGGTGGCCAAAGTACTGGAGTTTCAGCTTTAGCATCATTCCTTCCAAAGAAATCCCAGGGTTGATCTCCTTCAGAATGGACTGGTTGGATCTCCTTGCAGTCCAAGGGACTCTCAAGAGTCTTCTCCAACACCACAGTTCAAAAGCATCAATTATTTGGCGCTCAGCCTTCTTCACAGTCCAACTCTCACATTCATACATGACTACTGGAAAAACAATAACCTTGACTAGGCGGACCTTAGTCGGCCAAGTAATGTCTCTGATTTGAATATGCTACCTAGGTTGGTCATAACTTTTCTTCCAAGGAGTAAATGTCTTTTAATTTCATGGCTGCAATCACCATCTGCAGTGATTTTGGAGCCCCCCAAAATAAAGTCTGACACTGTTTTCACTGTTTCTCCAACTATTTCCCATGGAGTGATGGGACTGGATGCCATGATCTTCGTTTTCTGAATGTTGAGCTTTAAGTCAACTTTTTCACTCTCCTCTTTTACTTTCATCAAAAGACTTTTTAGTTCCTCTTCACTTACTGCCATAAGGGTGGTGTCATCAGCATATCTGAGGTTATTGATATTTCTTCCGACAATCTTGATTTCAGTTTGTGTTTCCTCCAGTGCAAAGTTTCTCGTGATGTACTCTGCATATAAGTTAAATAAGGAGGGTGACAATATACAGCCTTGACATACTCCTTTTCCTATTTGGAACCAGTCTGTTGTTCCATGTCCAGTTCTAACTGTTGCATCCTGGTCTGCATACCGATTTCTCAAGAGGCAGGTTAGGTGGTCTGGTATTCCCATCTCTTTCAGAATTGTCCACAGTTTTTGTGATCCACACAGTCAAGGGCTTTGGCATAGTCAATAAAGTAGAAATAGTTGTTTTTCTGGAATTCCCTTGCTTTTTCCATGATCTAGCAGATGTTGGCAATTTGATCTCTGGTTCCTCTGTCTTTTCTAAAACCAGCTTGAACATCAGGAAGTTCACGGTTCACGTATTGCTGAAGCCTAGCTTGGAGAATTTTGAGCATTACTTTACTAGCGTGAGATGAGTGCAATTGTGTGGTAGTTTGAGCGTTCTTTGGGATTGGAATGAAAACTGACCTTTTCCAGTCCTGTGGCCACTGCTGAGTTTTCCACATTTGCTGGCATATTGAGTGCAGCACTTTCACAGCACTATCTTTCAGGATTTGAAATAGCTCCACTGGAATTCCATCACCTCCACTAGCTTTGTTCATAGTGATGCTTTCTAAGGCCCACTTGATTTCACACTCCAGGATGTCTGGTTCTAGATGAGTGATCACACCATTGTGATTTTCTGGGTCGCAAAGATCCTTTTTGTACAGTTCTGTGTATTCTTGCCATCTCTTCTTAATATCTTCTGCTTCTGTTAGGTCCATACCATTCTGTCCTTTATTGAGCCCATCTTTGCATGAAATGTTCCCATGGTATCTCTAATTTTCTGAAAAGATCTCTAGTCTTTCCCATTCTGTTCTTTTCCTCTATTTCTTTGCATTGATCGCTGAAGAAGGCTTTCTTATCTCTTCTTGGTATTGTTTGGAACTCTGCTTTCAGATGCTTATATCTTTCCTTTTCTCCTTGGCTTTTTGCTTCTCTTCTTTTCATAGCTATTTGTAAGGTTTCCCCAGACAGCCATTTTGGTTTTTTGCATTTCTTTCCCATGGGGATGGTCTTGATCCCTGTCTCCTGCACAATGTTATGAACCTCATTCCATCGTTCATCAGGCACTCTATCTATCAGATCTAGGCCCTTAAATCTACTTCTCACTTCCACTGTATAATCATAAGGGATTTGATTTAGGTCATATCTGAATGGTCTAGTGGTTTTCCCTGCTTTCTTCAATTTAAGTCTGAATTTGGTAATAAGGGGTTCATGATCTGAGCCACAGTCAGCTCCTGGGCTTGTTTTTGTTGACTGTATAGAGCTTCTCCATCTTTGGCTGCAAAGAATATAATCAATCTGATTTCGGTGTTGACCATCTGGTCATGTCCATGTGCAGAGTCTTCTCTTGTGTTGGTGGAAGAGGGTGTTTGCTATGACCAGTGCATTTTCTTGGCAAAACTCTATGAGTCTTTGCCCTGCTTCATTCCACATTCCAAGGCCAAATTTGCCTGTTACTCCAGGTGTTTCTTGACTTCCTACTTTTGCATTCCAGTCCCTTATAGTGAAAAGGACATCTTTTTTGGGTGGTAGTTCTTGTAGGTCTTCATAGAACTGTTCAACTTCAGCTTCTTCAGCATTACTGATTGGGGCATAGACTTGGATAACTGTGATATTGAATGGTTTGCCTTGGAAACGAACAGAGATCATTCTGTCATTTTTGAGATTGCATCCAAGTACTGCATTTTGGACTCTTTTGTTGACCATGATGGCTGCTCCATTTTTTCTGAGGGATTCCTCCCCGCAGTAGTAGATATAATGGTCATCTGAGTTAAATTCACCCATTCCAGTCCATTTTAGTTCGCTGATTCCTAGAATGTCGACATTCACTCTTGCCATCTCCTGTTTGACCACTTCCAATTTGCCTTGATTCATAGACCTTTGATTCCAGGTTCCTATGCAATATTGCTCCTTACACCCTCGGACCTTGCTTCTGTCACCAGTCACATCCACAGCTGGGTATTATTTTTGCTTTGGCTCCATCCCTTCATTCTTTCTGGAGTTATTTCTCCACTGACCTCCAGTAGCATATTGGGCACCTACTGACCTGGGGAGTACCTCTTTCAATATCCTATCATTTTGCCTTTTTCTACTGTTCATGGGGTTCTCAAGGCAAGAATACTGAAGTGATTTGCCATTCCCTTCTCCAGTGGACCACATTCTGTCAGACCTCTCCACCATGACCCACCTGTCTTGGGTTTCCCCATGGGCATGGCTTAGTTTCATTGAGTTAGACAATGCTGTGGTCCTAGTGTCACAGTGAGACACAACTGAAATAACTGAGAACACACAGTAGTATGCCATTAATTTGCATTCCCTTAATCATATGTGATGTGGAATATGGTTCATATGCATTTTTCTCACTTGTATGTCTTTTTGATGAAATGTCTTGTCTACACATTTATTTTGACCATCCCACTAATTGTTTTTATTATTTAGCTGAAAATATATTTAGGCTCTTTCTCAAAATTGTGTATTTGGCTTATGTTACTTAGAAGTGTGTTGTTTAATATCCAATTATTTATAAATTTTCCAATTTTCCTTATATTATTGATTTGTAGCTTAATTTCATTGTGATCTGGAAGCTTATGTAATTCCCACGTTTTTCAAATTTGTTAAGATATATTTTGTGATCTACTTTGGTGTATCTTTTATGTGAGCCTGAGAAAATGTGACCTAAGAGTGACAAATTTTAATTCACTGGAGTTTACCCTCTTAACTGAAGCAGAAAAAAAAAAAAAAAAGCACAATAAGTATACTCCACTGAAATAATTTGCTACTATTCTCAGATGCAAATTTTTGATGGTCAAATGAAAGGATAGTTCAGTCAGATGTATAAATCACAATTTCCTTGATTCCCAGAGATCCTACTTCAAGGTTGATTTAAAGATGTATATAGGATTCTGCCATCAATAGTTAGAGGATGTCCATGTGGTAAAATACTGTTGCCACCAAAGATTTTCTCATTCCAATTTCACAACTTGTAAATAGATTACCTGGTGTGACAAAGGCTTTGTAGATATGATAAAATTAAGATCTTGAAATGTGGAGATTATTCTTGATTATTGGGTGAACTCAGCAAATAAGGAACAGAGTCAGGAGAGTCACCATTTGGGAAATACATGGTATGACAATAGGAGAGGTCAAAGAGTCTGATACAGATTTAAGGAGTCTAGCAAGGCTGCTGGACTTAAAGATGGAAAAAACTTTGAATGAATCAGAGAATTCAGGCAACATCTAGAAGATGGAGAAGGAAAAGAAATGGATTCTTACCCAAAGCATCCAGCCTCTCCAACAAATTGATACTAGCTCAGTAATATGGTTTTTATACTTATGACTTCCAAAACTGTGTGATGTTATGATGCACAAAAGTCATAGAATGAGTATTTCAAGGAAATTGCACACAAAATAAGTAACTAACTTGAAATCAATGCTGAAAAAGGATAAATATGCTTTTGGAAATTTGAAGGCAGTCTACTGAATAATACATGGATCAAAGGAGAAGTCAACATTGATATGTAAAATAATTAAAACAGTATATAGTGAAAATAAGCAGAAGGAAATACACACTCTTACATTATATATTGACACAATAACGCTTGAAATATATTGAACTGTCTTCAAATTCAGAACTCAGAGAAGTATAAAATTTTTTAGATAAAAATAAGTAGAGGAAATGCTGAAGAAAAAATACATAAAAAACTAATGAAACAAGAAAGAAAAATACAGTAGTAAGGGATTTGTTTCCAGATCAGCAAGAAGCTCTGTGAAAACGGTTGGCAGGTAGTTAGAAGGCAAGTGAGAAAGAGAGAAAGAATAAAATATACATAAAATTTATTTTTTCCACTTAAACATTATTTTTCCTGTGCCATAGTCTCTTCTCCTTTTCCTTTATCTAGTTCATATGCATGGTCCTCAATTTAGGAAGATTAAAGTGGCAACCCACTCCAGTGTTCTTACCTGGAGAATCCCAAGGACAGAGGAGCCTGGGAGGCTACTATGGAGTCGCATGAGTCGGACATAATCGAAGCAACTTAGTATGCATAATATAAACCTATGTTCATTGTGCAACATCTCTTTTTTTCTAAGTTAAAATAATAAATATTAGACATTATAAAGCTTATGATAAATAAGGAGCAAATATCTGCTTTAAACACTTACTTTCTTTAGAGCTTACCACTTTGTTTTGTATATGATATAGGATTAAAAGAAAACTTCTAAATAAACAATTTGATGTAATTCTATAATGTATTGCTTTCACTAGAATTGTGATTATTTATACATTTTCATCCTTCAATTTTTTTTTTCTAATTTTGAAATATATTTGACCACCAGAATAATTTATCTCCTTGCTCTGTAAAAATTAAACATATTCCTTACAGTCATGCTTATATCCCCAGGAATGCAGTGAAATATACAGTTAGAATAATTCATTTCTCATTTTCTTGAAGTGAATCAGTTTGTTGATAATGCAAATTTTCATTTACATCATATTCAAAAATGTTAAAAATCACAAGCTACTCTTTAAGAAACTTTAACCACAAAGTTAGTTATTTTTAAATTAATATCTTATTTAATAAAAAATAAATCTTACATAATTGTCAAGAAATTACACATTATTTCTGAATCCATCCATACCAAAATTAACTCTGTAATTTGTTCATATCATTATATGTGGGAAATAAAATAGGACATTTGCCTAAAAGTAGAGAGAAAGGGAGAAAGAAGGAAAGAGAAACCGATTGGGAGAGAAAGCAGTGAAATGTCTCTTTCCTCATCTCAGTTGACTCCACATCAACATTTCCCAAACATTTTTGAAGCCCATATACCTAATCTTTCTCATTCTCGCTCATTAAGAAAATGGTAAGATTTCTATTTTTCTCTTCCATCACTTATAAAAATGATTAATAAAGTTTCCCAGCTTATATTATTCACTTTTAGTAATTTAACTCATTCTAAGATAAACTGCTCAGGGTGCAACTATACAATCTCTATTTTTTCAGCCCTATCTATCTTTCAACAGACAATTGACTAGCAACTTTAAATGGACTGTGGATTTGTCATCCACCAATAACCACCATCCATTCATTTTAAATAACCGAAGCATCTCTTTGGTCTGAATTGCGTTTCTTCTACAGAGATGGGATTTTTCAACACACTAGAAAGATTGCTCAAGTTGTATCAAAGAGAAACAATTCACGTGTGACAAACCGAGATCCATAACAGAGTTAAGACTCACACTACCTGCCTCTAATCCAATAAGAAGACTTGGGCTTATCCTTCATGAATGGGGACAAAGAAAATAACTGACCCATGAAATGAGAAATGTAACTGAATAACTTCTGGATGTGAAAGGAGAAAATCTGTTGACCGAGTATCACACAACTTTGAGGCACATAATAATAAAGTTCAGTGAAGATGGTAGGACATCCAAAATTCCTGAATCGGTCAGAAAATTGTAGTATAATTTTATTTAAGGTGAATATAATTAAAATATTACCAAGCTTCTGAAATAAATAACATATTTTATTAAGTTTTAAAAATTTTCATACACACATGTATGTATCTACTAACTTTATATATAGTATATCTGAGCAAATGTATATGGCTGTGTAGCATTATGAATATGAAAAAAAATCATTGTGCTATGTTTTAAAACTCTAAATTTGCAGTTATACTTGTCTGAATTAAAATTATATCTCTAAATATATCACTTATACTGTAAAGATATCTGATGGTTTCAAAGTAGCCAGATATACCTTATAAAATTTGTTTAATCGCAGTAGAAACCATTTTATCCACATTTTACAGCTGAGGAAACTGAGGAAAAATGATTGAAATAACTGTGAAAGCATTGCTGAACTGGTAAACTATGGAAAGTATTTTCAAACCCTGGAAATCTGAATTCACATCACAAGGACTTAACTATTGTCATATATCACTTTAGTTTGACTATGTCAATTATTGAGTTAAAATGAAAAGTGAAATATTTTTCATCTTCATTTTAATTGATGACAAAGTCCAGTCTATAGGATATTCCTAGAAAAATACATTACACCAGCAAATTCTCAGTAATTGTTAAGGTAAAACAAAATAAATGATAGGATAAATAACAATTAAAAATTTAAAAAAGCAATCCTATTTCAATACATTTGATGATTGTTGAAGTCATGAATCCAAGTAACATTTCAATTAGTTTCTGGAGAGCTGTGAAATTTAGAATGCCAATGCTTACTTTGAAATAAATCTGGCTCCTATAATCAGGGATTCCTTGGTCGCTCAATGGTAAAGATTCTGCCTGTCAATGCAGGAGACACAGGAGACATGGGTTACATCGCTAGGTTGAGATGAACCCTGGAAGAGGACGCAGCAACCCACTCCAGTATTCTTGCCTGGGAAATCCCATGGGCAAAGAAGCTTAGTGGGCTACAGTCCACGGGGTCATAAAGAGCTGGACACTACTAAGCATGCATTGAGCTGAGCATTCAGTTCAGTTCAATTGCTCAATCGTGTCCGACTCTTTAAGACTGCATGAATCGCAGCACGCCAGGCCTCCCTGTCCATCATCAACTCCTGGAGTTCACTCAGACTCATGTCCATCCTCTGCCCCCTTCTCCTCCTGCCCCCAGTCCCTCCCAGCATCAGGGTCTTTTCCAATGAGTCAACTCTTCGCATGAGGTGGCTAAAATACTGAAGTTTCAGCTTCAGCATCATTCCCTCCAAAGAAATATCAGGGCTGATCTCCTTCAGTTGGATCTCCTTGCAGTCCAAGGGACTCTGAAAAGCTGAGCATAATTCTATCTAATTTTTATGCAATGCTTTTCTAAAATTTGAAGTACCTTAAGTTTTCATTTCCAATCTGAATTTGTGTAGATGCCTCATTTTACTCTTATGAGTATTATAAAATATTTTTACAGTATGCATTTACTTTAAAAGTATCTTTCATCAAAAGATACTAATTTTATGCATGGAGTCATGTATCAATATAATTATCAAATCTGATTGCATCTTGTATGTAATGTTTAATTATATGATATATTGAGAAATTTCACATTAATAAACACATATTTCTGGCAACAAGAAATCCCAAGTACTGTTGTAGCTCTTAGCCTATCTCCAAAATAACCACCATTTCATTCCTGACACCATAGATTAGTTTTCCTTTCAGTTAATTTATAAACTCTATGTGTCTTTGTGTCTCTGTGTATACATATAGTGATATACATAGGTATTTTATGTCTGATTTCAACAGCTAAATATTATTTTATGAATCAGCTATGCTGTTTAGTTGTCATTACTAATTTTTCATTGCTATATAGAATTCTGTTTTATAAACACTCCATCATTTTTTTTACCATTTTGGTGTTTGTGGGCATTTGACTTGTTTTTGAATTTTGGGTAATAAGAATGATTTGTGAATATTTTGGTCATTTGTTTTGCTGAATATATGAAGACATGGTTTAAACTATTTCTCTTGATGTACATGTATATATGTATATATATATATATATATACACACATATATATGTTTAATTTCTGATTTGTAATGCTGTGTATGTTCAGCTAATAGTAAGCACTGACAGAAAGATTTCTGCACTGGTTATAAAAATGCATACTCTGAATAGCAAAGTATTAGAGTTATAGCTATTATTCATTCACTAACACTTAATATTATTGTCTTACTTTTATTAATGGAGCAGTTACCACATAGATAGCTTATCTTTCTCAAAAAACTAATGAAGTTGAGTTGCTTTTCATGTATCTATTGATCATTCTGAAAGAACCTTCTCTAAACTATCATTTTAAGACTTTCAAAAAAATTTCAAGGTTTTCTGTATTTTGTTACTTGATTTGTAAAATTCTTTGTATATCATGTGTCAATGCTTTATCAAACGTATGTGTAGTCATCTTTTTATGGTGTCATTTAATGCAAAGCAATTCTATTCTTTTTATTGTATATATTTGCTCTAGACAGAGAAGCCTGGTGGTCTACAGTCTATGGGATCACAAGAGTCTGACACTGCTTAGCAACTATAGAGAACCCTGGTGGCTAAGACATAAGGTATTTGTCAGCAATGCTGGAGACCTGGGTTCCATCCCTGGGTCAGGAAAATCTCTCCTTCTCTATCTCTTTTGGGCTTCCCTCGTAGCTCAGATGGCAAAGAATCTGCCTACAATGTGGGAGACCTGAGTTCCATCCCTTGGTCAGGAAGATCCGCTGGAGGAGGGCATGGCAACCCATTGCAGTATTCTTGCCTGGAGAATCCCCATGGACAGAGGAGCTATAATCCGTGGGGTCATAAAGAGTCTGACAAGACAGAGCAACTAAGAACAGTGACTAAAACCACCACCACACCAAGCTGTAGTGATTTGATATACACAAACATTGTAACATTGTGAAATTATCAACACAATCAATTTTAATTAGATGTAATCACCTATATACATTATATAATGTGAACTTCTTCATTTTCAATACTGAGACATTTGTGTCCTATTAAAAATATTTGCTTCAGTTCAGTTCAGTTCAGTCACTCAGTCGTGTCCGACTCTTTGCGACCCCATGAATTGCAGCCTGCCAGGCCTCCCTGTCCATCACCAACTCCCGGAGGTCACCCAAACTCAAGTCCATCGAGTCGGTGATGCCATCCAGCCATCTCATCCTCTGTCGTCCCCTTCTTCTCCTGCCTCCAATCTCTCCCAGAATCGGAGTCTTTTCCAATGAGTCAATTCCTATTTGCTTACTTCACTTTAATTTATTAAAGGCAATATTCAGGTTCGTATCAGTTCAGTTCAGTCACTCAGTCGTGTCTGACTCTTTGCGACCCCATGAATCGCGACACGCCAGGCCTCCCTGTTCATCACCATCTCCCGGAGTTCACTCAGATTCACGTCCATCGAGTCCGTGATGCCTTCCAGCCATCTCATTCTCGGTCGTCCCCTTCTCCTCCTGCCCCCAATCCTTCCCAGAATCAGAGTCTTTTCCAATGAGTCAATTCTTCGCATGATGTGGCCAAAGTACTGGAGTTTCAGCTTCAGCATCGTTCCTTCCAAAGAAATCCCAGGGTTGATCTCCTTCAGAATGGATTGGTTGGATCTCCTTGCAGTCCAAGGGACTCTCAAGAGTCTTCTCCAACACCACAGTTCAAAAGCATCAATTCTTCGGTGCTCAGCCTTCTTCACAGTCCAACTCTCACATCCATATGTGACCACAGGAAATATCATAGCCTTGACTAGACGGACCTTAGTCGGCAAAGTAGTGTCTCTGCTTTTGAATATACTATCTAGTTTGGTCATAACTTTTCTTCCAAGGAGTAAGCGTCTTTTAATTTCATGGCTGCAGTCACCATCTGCAGTGATTTTGGAGCCCAAAAATATAAAGTCCGACACTGTTTCCACTGTTTCCCCATCTATTTCCCATGAAGTGATGGGACCGGATGCCATGATCTTCGTTTTCTGAATGTTTCCATGCAACTGCAAAATATTATTATACTTTATACGATTTTAATAATAGAAAGCAATTTGTCACTGATAAAAACTAGTTCACTGAAAAACTTTCCTTCATTCAAAATGAATCTTTTCCCACTTACTAATTCCCATTTTTGGGCTAGGCAGTATAACACACACTATCTTTAAAAAGTCTAAGTGATTACTCTGCTGGTTCTGTCGTTAAGACTCTGCTCACACTGCAGGGGCATGGGTTCCATCCTTAGAGGAGAAATGAAATTCCATATGCTATGTGACACTGCCAAAACAAAGTTTAAAAAATATTCTTTTTCTTTTTGGATATAGTATTTCAAATTTGCTAACTTTAAGCTTTATTAATATTAATTAATATTTAGTGAGAAACACATGCTGTTAGTTATCGCCTGGCTATTTATGGCCACTCTCCTGTTAGTATTATTTTATATCTTTAAATTTATATTTTTAGAATGCATCATTTTTGAAGAGTGATAAACAATCAGAGATACAGAATAGCACTCAATTAAATCTACATTTTCACATTTCAACTTTGTAAGTTTCTTGCAACTAAAAGTCACTGTCACTTCCCAACAGTAACTTTCATTAAACCATTTGTTATACATTAGTTTAAAATGAATTATTAAAGTGAAAAATACTAAATATACTCTGATGTTGATCAAATAAATATTATTCTATTTCTTTGAGGTATCACTTTATGATGAGTAAATATGAGGTATAACAAAGAAAAGAAGTGAAAGAAGGGAGTAACTGTATTCATATTGCAGGCTTATGTAACTAGTTTTCAAATATCAAAAATGAGCAAGGGTACTCATTTTAGTAGAGCAAACCTTGAGAGTCAGGGAAGCAGAATGCAGGATTTATGGGAATATTGACAATGTCTACCTAATTTTAAAGGCATACTAATTTTTTAAATATAAATAATGAAATTATGTCATTAAATAAAAGCATTTGTAATAAACCACTGGGCAAAACTAAGGTTCTACGGCTGAAAATGTTCAAAGATTTGGGAAGGGGAAAGGTTAGGAATTTTAACAGAACACATTATAAAACTTATCTCTACAAAACTTGTAATACAACCCTTTCAACTTTCAAGTTAGACAGAGTACTGTATAAATGAAACAAATGCTATGGAAAAAAGTAGTGTTTTTTATATGGTGCATGTTGATAATTCGCTTTCTGATAAAACTTAGAATACTCATTTTTTTTTAATAAAAAATATGAGTTGATCTCTGTGAAGTATTTTGTGCAAGAGAGTCAATAGTAAGATAAACCCAACCCATCCCTGTCCTAAGGAAACTCAGAGTAGTGAGAAATGTAGTAAACGATAAAATGGGCCTGTAACTAAACATATATTTGCATCTATGATAGGTGCTATAATGAAAATATATGCAGGGGTATAAAAGGTATATAAGTGGTTTAGAAGAGGTAGAGGTTTTCTGTTATGGAAATCATAAATTTGTCTTTGGAGAAAGTTAGTAGATATCAGAGTGTGTTAAAGAGAACCTGCCCAGTAGGGTCATGTAAGCTGGAAGTGGACTTTCAAGGTGTCTTAGTTCAATAAGGACTGGCCCAGAAAGAGAATAAAGAAAGGGAATATTCCTATTAGGTAAAAACACTAAATATATTTTTTTTAATTGTTCCCTTTTAAATCAAGGATAAATGGTTTGAATATAGGATAAAATGGTAATATTTGGGCAGTAATTTACATAAATTTTCAGGATTTGCAATAATTTACAGAATAATTGCCTTCTTCACTTTATTACAGGCAATATTCATGCTCCATTGCAACTGTTTATATGATTTTAATAGTAGAAAGAAATAGTCTGGGATTAAATAAAAACATGAAAGTGGGTTTAAGAAGTTGAATGTTGATGGTCTTTCTGAAAGTTTCAGTAGTTCATGTTGGTCCCCCATGGTCACTGTGGTGAAGGCAAGGCCATAGTCTGCATGCATTCCTGTTAGGCTATAAGTAAAGGATGATATTTCTCTCTCTACCAGGAAGGGGTACAGAGTGGGTTTGATCAGTTGTCATATTATTCACATGCTTAAGTGGAACAAAGGAGTATACATTGAGTCTGAAGAAGAAAAATATATTTCCACACCAGGTGATAAACCCAGGATGAGCTGTGAGGGCTTTAGGTCTATGTAGGGAAGTGTTACAATCTAAAGCCCCCTTCTTATGTGCCTGAGTAGGGGTAGATAGACTGTGAATATGAGACTGCCTATGCCATCACCCATGTAAATGCTTTCCAAAGTTCCTACTTTGGGAAAGATTATTAATAATCTGTCCTATGGACATCAATTGGCTTCTTTTATGACTCAAGGATTTGATCAATAGGCCATGGGGCAGTGTGGAGAGAATTTCTGAAAGACTGATTCTATATTACTAAATATCATGTATTTCCCTCCATAAAGTCTGGCCTGGCCATGTTAGACCTTTAGAATTGCCTATTCTGAAGGCCTAACATAAAACCCACTCTAAGATACCACCACCTGAAGGGGCTAATCACTTTCTTTATAGCAGGTTGATGACATTGTGTAGTTTCCATCATCAAAGCAGGAGATGAAAGGATGAACAATGAGCTATTCTTCTGAACAGCATGTTTATTTTCCTGAGTTGCTATTTACAGTCTCACCATCTATGGTATTTCACACATGAATAAAACTTGAAAGTTATAACGAAAACATAAAGTAGCATGTCAATTTCCATGGGTTCAATGGTTACTATTTTAAGTTATACATCAGAGGCACCTGGATCAATAGAATGGAAAGTGGTCTCTTAAAGATCTTCATCAATGATAGTGTCACCTGGGGAAAGCACATTTTGAAATTGATGTGCTATCATAAAAGACATTTTATATACTCTAAATCAAAATATTCCATTCTTTCATCACCAAAATAAACTTAATAACCTACTCAAGAATTTTGAGATTTTTCTCATGAATGTCAGCCCTGCTGATTTAGTATTTTTTAACACTAAAACTTGGATCTATCCATCATGTATACCTACCAGAAATCACTTCTTGCTCTTGCTGTTCTTTATTGTTTATATTTTACTGGTAAAATCCTCATGCCAAGGGGAAATTATTCAAAAATAGGACCTAAAAATTATTCCTCTCTGCCTCTAGAAACTTCACTATATATATTCCAACAAAAGTAAGTGAAAGGAGTCCATGATAGGAGTCTCTTTTGCATACAAAAGGTGTCAAGGTGTCATGATTTCCTCAGAAAGTTTTGAAAACTCAGTGACATAAAATAATCAAAATATAATTCCATAAAAATCCAAAGTGCTAGCCAAAAATGCTTATAGGATAGTAAATCTAAGTTTTATTAATCTAACAATAATTCTTTTATATAAAAACAAGTTAGTGGTGTGATAAGTTATAGCCAAATCCACTGTACAGAAACATTGGCTAACCCTAATGATATAACAGTGAATAGTGTGGGCAATGGGTAGATGAACTACAATCAGTGCAGTTCAGTTGCTCAGTTGTGTCCAACTCTTTGTGACCCCATGGATTGCAGCACACTGGGCCTCTCTGTCCATCACCGACTCCCAGACTTTACTCAAACTCATGTACATTCGGTCAGTGATGCCATCCAACCATCTCATCCTCTGTCATCCCCTTCTCCTCCCACTTTCAATCTTTCCCAACATCAGGGATTTTCAAGCGAGTCAGTTCTTCTCATCAGGTGGCCGAAGTATTGAAATTTCAGCTTCAACATCAGTCCTTCCAATGAACATTCAGGACTGATTTTCTTTAGGATGGACTGGTTGGATCCCCTTGCAGTCCAAGGGAATCTCAAGAGTCTTTTCCAATACCACAGTTCAAAAGCATCAACTGTTCAGCACTCAGCTTTCTTTTAATCCAACTCTCACATCCATACATGACTACTAGAAAAACCATAGCCTTGACTAGACAGACCTTTGTCAGCAAAGTAATGTTTCTGTTTTAATATGCTGTCTAGGTTGGTCATAGATTTTCTTCCAAGGAGTGAGTCCCTTTTAATTTCATGGCTGCAGTCACTATCTTCAGTGATTTTGGAGCCCCCCAAAATAAGGTCTGCCACTGTTTTCCCATCTATTTGCCAAGAAATAACGGGACCAGATGCCATGATCTTAGTTTTCTGAATGTTGAGCTTTAAGCCAACTAATTCACTCTCCTCTTTCACTTTCATCAAGAAATTATTTAGTTTTTCTTTGCTTTCTGCCTGTCGGGTGGTGTCCTCTGTGTATCTGAGCTTATTGATATTTCTCCCAGCAATTATGATTCTTTTGTTGACTATGATGGATACTCCACTTCTTCTAAGTGATTCTTGCCCACAGTAGTAGATATTATGATCATCTGAGTTAAATTCACCCATTCCAGTCCATTTTAGTTCTCTGGAGCAGTGACTCCCCAGCACTGGAGTGGCTGTGAGGGGATATCCTATGGCTAAAGTTGGAGCAGTGGCTGTGCTTCACTGCAGCAGCCATGAGGAGATACCCCATGTCCAAGGTGATAAGAAGATAATATCAAGGTGATAGAAGCAAAGTCCGATGCTGTAAAGAGCAGTATTGCATAAAGCAATATTGCATAGGAATGTGGAGTGTTAGGTCTGTGAATCGAGGCAAATTGTAAGTGGTCAACAGGAGATGGAGAGAGTGAACTACAATAAATATCGCAAGTTTTCACACTTGTTTAAACAATGCAATATAAGTGTTACATGTAATACAGTGCATTGAAAAATTGTGAAACCAGAAAGTATGTGTGGGTGAATAAATTTTAGAATTCTTTTTCAGTGATAAACTGCACTCTCAAGCAGCCCCATTGCAGCTCTATGGATCTCAACGGTTCTCCAATTGACACATTTCCAAACTTTTTTTTTCCGGAGATAAATTTTGTTTCATGGGCAATCTTGCTGCAGTTCCAAATGATGATATGAGAGATGGCATCTCCAGCCAGAGGAGGAAAAGTTTCTATAGTGAGTAATTAAGAAGTGACAATGACAATGAATGAGAGGAGAGATAGTATGGCTTGGGTAGCTGTTCTTTGCAAAGTGTGTCATGAAGATGTTCATGTCAATACACTGTCCTGTCTATGGAACATGACATTAGGGCCCAGTGTGTTTCTGATGCAGCAAAGAGAAGGCCACACTACTCTGTAAATAAAATCCATAAGAGCATAGTAGACAATGAAGCTCATGCTTAATGATATAAAGTGTTAAGAATATTTCAGGATAGTACAAATTTGATTTTTCTTCCTCACCCTTAATTGCTAGTGTATTGGAATGTAAGAAATTTCTGAGTATTAATTTTGTATCCTTCAACCTTAGCAAGTTCACTCATGAGCTCTTGTAGTTTTATGGTAGCATCTTTAGGATTTTCTATGTACGGTATCAATGTCATCTGCAAGAAGTGATAATTTTACTCCTTTTTTCCAATTTGGATTCCATTTATTTCTTTTTCTTCTCTCATGACCATAGCAAGGACTTTAAAAACTATATTGACTAAAAGTGGTGAGGTGTACTTCTTTGTTTGTTCCTGATCTTGGAGGAAGTCCTTTCAGCTTTTTACCACTGAGAATGATGTTAATTGTAGGTTTGTCATATATGACCTTTATTATGTTTAGGCAGTTTCTCTCTATGCCCACTTCCTAAATTGCTGGATCTTCTAATACTTAGATGGTGTGAATTTACAATGATGCAGAAGAATGGGTAGACATCTCTGAGGAGGAGTTAGAATGACTTAATTTAAAATCATGTAAAAAAAATCATGTAGTACAGTTTATATATAAATGTAGGGAAAGTAAAGGAGAGACATTCTGACTTCATTGTGGTTAGTTATAGATAAAGTTCCTTAAGCTTAGTATTTGATTCTCTTTTCCAGTTTCTCTGTTTCAAGACTATTTCATGATGTTATGAAAAAGTTATGCTTTTGGTATTTTCATTTTGTAATTTTAACTTATTTTATACAAACAACTATGTGCTAAGTCGCCTCAGTCATGTCCTACTCTTTGTGACCCCATGAACTGTAGCCCACCAGGCTCTTTTGTCCATGGGATTCTCCAGGCAAGAATACTGAAGTGGGTTGTCATTTCCTTCTCCAGAGGATCTTCCTGATCCCAGGATTGAATTTGTGTCTCTTAAGTCTCCTGCACTGACAGGAGGGTTCTTTACCACTAGCACCAAGTAGGAATATTGTGTGTGTGTGTGTATATGCACATGAACCCACTTGTTACTGAAGATTTTACTTCTAATAAGGATGTTCACTATTTCTTGAAAGTTGTTTGAAAATATAAAATAAGAGCCTGAAAAAAAATCTAGATTTAATTTATATTTCAAGAGTTTCACATGAATTAATTTCATCCTTGTACACACATACACACTTGTGTCAAGACTGTGAAATAAGAACTACTTCTATTTCAATTTTATAGATAAAGAAATGAAGATAACAATTGAGTGATTTGTTTGCTCAGCTGGAGAACACAGAGCCCAGAATTACATTCCTGCTGACTGACTCCTCAGCTCCTTGCTACACAATCTCATGAATTTAACACTATACATTCACTTCAAGAAATCTATCTTACATCAAAATGTATTATGAATTATCAGTTACATACAAGATGCAGTAAGAAAAATCATCTCAAAGAAAAAGAAATGCAAGAAGGCAAAGTAGTTGTCTGAGGAGGCTTTGGAAATAGCTGAGGGAAGAGAAGCAAAAAGCAAAGGAAAAAGGGAAAGATACACCCAAATGAATGCAGAGTTCCAGAGAATAGCAAGGAGAGACAAGAGGCCTTCTTAAATAAACAATGCAAAGAAATAGAAGAAAAAAGCTGAATGGGAAAGACTAGAGGTCTCTTCTGGAAGATTGGAACTAGCAAGAAAATATTTCATTCAAGTATGGGCATGATAAAGAACAGAACTGATAAGGACCTAACAGAAACAGAAGAGGTTAAGAATGGGTGACAAGAATACTCAGAACTATACAGGAAAAGTTTTAATGAGCCAGAAAACCATGATGCTGTAGTCACTCACCTAGAGCCAGACATCCTGAAGTGTAAGGTCAAGCAGGCTTTACGAACCATTACTATGAACAAAGCTAGTGGAGGTGATAGAATTCCAGCTGAAGCTATATCAGATCCTAAAAGATGATGCTGTTAAAATGCTGTACTCAATATGTCAGCAAATTTAGAAAGCTCAGCAGTGTTCATGGGACTGGAAAAGTTCACTTTTCACTGAAATCACAAAAAGAGCAATGCCAAAGAATGCTCAAACTACTGTATAATTGTTCTCATTTCATATGGTAGTAGGTTATTCTCAAAATCCTTTAAGCTAGACCACAGCAGTTATGTGAACTGACAAATTCCAGATGTACAAGCTGGATTTAGAAAAGGCAGAGGAACCAGAAATTAAATTGCCAGCATCCACTGGATCACAGGGAAAGCAAGGGAATTCCAGAAAAACATATATATTTGCTTCATTGACTAAAATTAAGTCTTTGACTCTGTGGATCACAACAAATTGTGGACAATTCTTTTAAGTGGTGGGAATATCAGACTACCTTACCTATCTCCTGAGAAAGCTATGTAAGGACAGGTCAAGAAGCAACAATTAGAACCAGACATGGAACAACTGACTTTCAAATTTGGAAAGGAGTACAAGACTGTATACTGTCAGCTTGCTTATTTAACTTCTATGCAGAGTACATCATGCAAAATGCTGGGCTGAAATCAAGATTGCCAGGAGAAATATCGACAACCTCAGATATGTAGATGATACCACTCTAATAGCAGAATTTGAAGATGAAGTAAGAGCTTCTTGATGAGGGTGAAAGAGGAGAATGAGAAAGCTGATTTAAAACTCAACATTCAAAGAACTAAAGCCATGACATCCAGTCCCGTACCTTCATGGCAAATAGACGGGGAAAAAGTGGAAACAGTGACATATTTTATTTTCTTGGGCTCCAAAATCACTGTGGACAGTGACTGCAGCCATGAAATTAAAAGACGCTTGCTCCTTGAAAGGAAAGCTATGACAAACCTAGACAGCATATTTAAAAGCAGAGATATCACTTTGCTGACAAAGTTCACATAACCAAAACTATGGTTTTTCCAGTAGTCATGTACAGATGTAAGAGCTGGACCATAAAAAAGGCTAAGTGCTGAAGAACTGATGCTTTTAAATTGTGGTGCTGGAAAAGACTCTTGATTAGCAGTCAGTTTTAAAGGAAATCAACCCTGAATATGCATTTAAGAACTGCTGTTGAAGTTGAAGCTCCAATGCTTTGGCCATCTGATATGAAGAGCTGACTCATTTGAAAAGACCCTGATGCTGGAAAAGATTGAAGGCAAAAGGTAAAAGGGGTGGTAGAGGGTGAGATGGTTAGATAGCATCACTGCTTCAGTGGTCTTGAATTTGAGTAAACTGGAGGAGACAGGGCAGGACACAGGGGTCTGGCTTGTTGCGGTCCATGGCCTTGCAAAGAGTCAGGCATGAACTCGTGACTGAACAACAGCATTGGGACACAGTTACGACTTATATTCACAAAAATTCCATATAGTAAAATGAAAAGGCAAAAGAAAAACCTTTGAAATATATTAATTACAGCTGCAGCTGAATGAGAGGATTATGATGGATCTTATGATGGATCTTATTCTTTACACATTTGTGCACATCATGTGTCTTCTTCAATAAACATGTATTATAAAGTACATAGCAAAAGTAAAAATGGTCTTATGCAGTGCTTTATGGCTTATTACAGTCTAGCTAAAATATTAATTACTTTCAATGGCTGCACAGTAACATTTGAAACCTTCCATTATTTTCATTAAGCAGCTTTGTAACACCAAGAACAAAATGTCACATGTAAATAGGTTCTTAACAAAAGCTAGTGAAGGGATAATTTTCCTGCAACAGATAACTGTGGCCAGCTGTACACTAAGCAACAATTTTCACGAAGAACTACATTACAAAAGCTGCATTTGTTTGTAGATGGAATGGTTACAAATATAGAGATATCCTGTTTGGTTTTGACTGTCATAAACCAATTAACCATAAACCAAAAATATTCTCTTAAAGCTATTTCTTTGTATTATGACAGTAATTTAAATATTTATCAAATAAAAAAAGTGAAGTTTTTCTTCCCATGATTTAATTTCCTGATTGTCTTACTATTGTACATGCAGAAACATAGAACTTACAAACATATTATGTTTTTTGCAATTTTCAAGATGTACAACTTCATGAATAAAATACACTTAAGGGTAACTTAAAAAGATTCATTGAAATAAAATTTAATTTGATTTATTCAAATTTGGATTTATAGTATTCATCAAATTTTAGTCAGATAATTCTATTCAGCATATGTATTATTAACATCTAAAGAGTCTTCTGTTCTATTCTGGGAAACACACCATCAGAAATTCACTGAAAATTGCATCACTATACTTAGTAATAAATCTGCCCTAATTTTAATTGAGTTCTAAATATTTTATATATTGTGTTAAAATATACAAATAATTATTGTAAAATAATATATATAGCTTTCAAATTACAATGATGAAAATTTCCTAAATGATAATTAAACTATAAACTAAACTCAACCTCCTGATTCTTTGGCTTGGAAAGTAAACAGTGCTGAAGGTACCTTCCGCCTTGAAAGATTCAAAGAGTTTTCTGATTAAATAATCTTGTTGAGTCATTAGAATACCTTTATATTTTTATATTTACATTCCTTTGATTCTATGCTTCATTTTATCTTTCTAGAAATTTTCCAAGATTCTTCACAATCAAGGGTCTTTGTCCACAGCCTCACTTTCATGGGAAGATATATTTTGTTGTTTGAATCCTCGCTATCATGTGGTGGTTTAGTTGCTGAGTCATGCCAACTCTTTTGTGACCCCAAGGACTGTAGATTCCAGGTTCCTCTGTCCATGGAATTTTCTAGGCAACAATACAGGAGTGAGTTACCATTTCCTAATCCAGGGGATCTTCCTGACCCAGGGATCAAACCTGTATCTCCTGCACTGGCAGGCAGGTTCTTATGGAGGAACCACCAGCAAAGTCTTCTTTCTATCATGCCAGTCATGAAAGCTGTAGCTGATGCTTTTTCAGATTCCTCATGAAAGCCTATTTTGACCTTTGAAAAAAAAAATTGACAAATTTCTTAATGATTGTATTTGAAAGTAGTCTTTTTCTTACACTTTTGAACTACTGGGTATAATTCAGTGTCCATCTTTGGTCATATCTGTGGGGGCGGGTTGGGGGGGAAATCAGTATTTCAGTCTTGTTTATTTGTTTATTTTTAAATTTCTTGTAAGTCAGTTATTCATTCAACCAAGTGGGTATTGAGCAGCTTCTATGCGACTGGCAGAATTCTACATATTAAAGGGAAAGCAGAATCCAAACTGTACAAACGTTTTACTTCAATTACTTATTTGGAAATTACATATTTTAAAATTGTCTCTTCATTTTTATATATGTTTGTTAAATATAATGAACTCTTTATATTTAATAATAAAAATAAATTTTAGCTTATGTATCCTTGTGAATCTTTTCCTTTCAGTTATATATTCAAGGTACATATAAAAGGCCTGGAAAGAAATATGTCACTATACTAACTGTAATAATATGATGTTATTAAATTATGTATCTGTTGCTATTGGATTGGACAAACCACTATTTTGTTAAGAATTAGATTTGACCTTTCATCAAAACTCTGTTTAACATTTAAACATCTGGTAAAATGCTTTTTTAATATATTATATAAGGTATTAATATTAAACTATACTTTTATTGTTTTGCCCTAAGCCACTCTCAGTACTATTGATTGGCTAACACTTTCACCAACTGAATATTCATTACAAGCCTATTCTGCTTTTTGTATCATTCTATAGCCTATAATTTCAAGGGATTTTTAAAGAAAAATCCTTTCAAAATATTCCAATTTTAAAGGATGAATTTTTAGGTATCACTGCATTAACAAACTGTCTTAAATGTGAGTAGCTCAGAGCAATAACTTCTAACAATTGCTAACAAGTCTACATGAGTTATCTTCCAAGCTTGGAGTTAAAGCTAGGTGAAGTTAATAATTCTGCTTATCTGGTAGGGGCTCTCTACTGGCAAACTGATTGGTCTAGAATGATCCCCATTCAGATTGCTAGAATCCCCTCCACATATTCTTAAACAGAAAACTTCCCAGTTTACCTATGGTTTGAGTGGAATATAATAGTCATCACATTCTAAACTGAGGTTTGGGCAAGTGTGTTATACAACAATATCTATGTGACTTAGAAATTGTTCAAGTATGAGGTGCTGCCATATTGAAAGTTAGATGTTGCACTGATCATGAACTTTAGTGGACAGAGGCTGAACAAATGGAAAGTCTATCACTAGTGTAGGCTGCAACTGAAATGATGGAGATAAAATTGGACAATGGTAAATGATGACTGCAGCTACTAAATTAAAAGACACTTGCTCCTTGGTAGAAAAGCTATAACAAATCTAGACAGCATATTAAAAAGCAGAGGCATCACTTTTTGACAGAGATCCATATAGTCAAATCTATAGTTTTTCCAGTACTCATGTACAGATGTGAGAGTTGGACCATAAAGAGGGCTGAGAACTGAAGAATTGTTGCTTTTGAACTGTGCTGTATACAGACAAAGCGATTGGTAAAACCAGGAAAATTGAAAAATGGATATAATACATGATGAACATTTCCACTTGACTAGTAAATCTCCAGGTAGAATACAATAACTGAAAGAAAGAGAGAAGCTAAAGAGAGTGGTTTTGTTTTATATTTATAAATGAAAAAAATGTAAAGAGCCCAGGTCTTCTTAGGTTAGAAAATATTTTTTCTTTTTTTTTTTTAATTTTTATTTAATTTTAAAATCTTTAATTCTTACATGTGTTCCCAAACATGAACCCCCCCCCCCACCTCCCTCCCCATAACATCTCTGTGGGTCATCCCCATGCACAAATAGTTTTTTCATTTGCAGACTCTCAATTCTATCTTAAGGGCAGGAGAGATTCCTTAATATTTAATTAGAGAAGCATTTACTATAATACATTATGTATGTAGTGATAGGATCTCTGTGGGTAATTCTTATGGAAATTAATGTGATGAGTTCAGATTTCCATTTTGTAACTACAAAAATTAAGGTAGGATAGGTGGATGAGACAAATTTGAAGTCTCCTCAAACACATAGAGCATAATTATGAGCAGTGACTGTAGAGATGTCTTGGTTTTTCATTTCAACTTTACCTCTTCTTAAGGTAAATTCATTCATTAATTCATATACCCTTTCAATAGACATTTGTTAGAATACACTGGAATAAAATGTTCAGGATCGAAAAACATGACATCATTCAGCAGAGTGCTTTCTAAAATGGGGACACAATCATGTTATAAATCCTAAGATAGAAAACCAATACAGTATACTAACACATATATATGGAATTTAGAAAGATGGTAATGATAACCCTGTATGCGAGACAGCAAAAGAGACACAGATGTATAGAACCGTCATTTGGACTCTGTGGGAGAGGGAGAGGGTGGGATGATTTGGGAGAATGGCATTGAAACATGTATAATATCATACATGAAATGAGTCACCAGTCCAGGTTCGATGCGTGATACTGGATGCTTGGGGCTGGTGCACTGAGACGACCCAGACGGATGGTACTGGGAGGGAGGAGGGAGGGGGGTTCAGGATGGGGAACACATGTATACCTGTGGCAGATACATGTTGGTGTATGGCAAAACCAATACAATATTGTAAAGTAATTAACCTCCAATTAAAATAAATAAATTAAAAAATTTTTAAAAATAAAGAAAAGTGAATAAGGTGTAGCTATATTTCTGATAGGGAACTGTGACAGACTTTATTTTCTTGGGCTTAAAAATCACTTTAAACAGTGACTACTGCCATGAAATCAAGACTCTTGCTTCTTGGAAGAAAAATAATGACAAACCTTCACAGTGTATTAAAAAGCAGATACATTATATTGCCAACAAAAGTCTGTATAGTCAGAGGTATGGTTTTTCCAGTATTCATGTACGAGTGTAAGAACTGGACAATAAAAAGTCTGAGCGCTGAAGAATTGATGCCTTCTAACTATGGTGCTAGAGAGGACTCTTGAGAGTCCCTTGGATGGCAAGGAGACTAAACCAGACAATCCTAAAGGAAATCAAACCTGAATATTTTTTGGAAGGGTTGATGCTAAAACTGAAGCTCTGATACTTTGGCACCTGATGCAAAGGGCTGACTCATTGGAAAAGACATTGATGCTGGGAAAGATTGAAGGCAGGAGGAGAAGGGAACAACAGAAGATGAGATGATTGTATGGTATCACCAACTCAATGGACATGAGTTTGAGGAAGCTCCAGATGTGGGTGATAGACAAGGAAGCCTGGTGGGCTGCAGTCCATGGGTTCACAAAGAGTCAGACACAACTGAGCAACTGAATAACAACATCAAGTTTCTGAGTGACAGAACAGAGTTAAGTGTGTGGTTTAAACACATTACAATAGTTAATACTCCCCAAAAGCCAAAGGCAACCTAGAATACTGTATGAATTTTATTTAAAATTTTTACTTAATGTTACCTTGTAATCGACATACAGGTTAACTTTACCATACATAGAATTTTAACTCTAAGAATATCAAGATCTTTCTTTAAGTAATAACAGTGTAGAAAAGTACTCAGAAAATAATTTAACTTTGGAAATAAAATTTCTTATGACATGTTATCCATGTTCAATATTGTATTTGTAATAGTAAGCAGAAAGCAGAAGTGAGAGCATAATAAAAATATAATGATAAAATTCCTTGATTATTATGTGCTAATCACAGTTTGTTTTTGTTTTTGTTTTTTACTTTTTTAAAATTTTACTTTATTTTACTTTACAATACTGTACTGGTTTTGCCATACATCACCATGAATCTGCCACGGGTGTACACGTGTTTCCAATCCTGAACCCCCCTCCCACCTCCCTCCCCATATATTCTCTCTGGGTTATCCCCATGCACCACCCCCAAGCATCCTGTATCCTGCATCGAACCTAGACTGGCAATTTGTTTCTTATATGTATTATACATGTTTCAATGCCATTCTCCCAAATCACCCCACCCTCTCCCTCTCCCTCAGAGTCCAAAACACTGTTCTTTATATCTGTGTCTCTTTTGCTGTCTTGCATACAGGGTTATCGTTATCATCTTGTTCCATATATATGTGTTAATATACTGTATTGGTGTTTTTCTTTCTGGCTTACTTCACTCTGTATAATGGGCTCCAGTTTTATCCACCTCATTAGAACTGATTCAAATGTATTCTTTTTAATGGCTGAGTAATACTCCATTGTGTATATGTACCACAGCTTTCTTATCCTTTCATCTACTGATGGACATCTAGGTTGCTTCCATGTCCTGGCTATTATAAACAGTGCTGTGATGAGCATTGGGGTACACGTGTCTCTTTCAATTCTGGTTTCCTTGGTGTGTATGCCCAGCAGTGGGATTGCTGGGTCATAAGGCAGTTCTATTTCCAGTTTTTTAAAGAATCTCCACACTCTTCTCCATAGTGGCTGTACTAGTTTGCATTCCCACCAACAGTGTAAGAGCGTCCCCTTTTCTCCACACCCTCTCCAGCATTCATTGCTTGCAGACTTTTGGATGGCAGCCATTCAGACTGGTGTGAAGTGGTACCTCATTGTGGTTTTGATTTGCATTTCTCTGATAATGAGTGATGTTGAGCATCTTTTCATGTGTTTGTTAGCCATCTGAATGTCTCCTTTTTATTAGGTCATTTATTTTTATGGAATTGAGCTGCATGAGTTGCTTGTATATTTTTGAGATTAGTTGTTTGTCAGTTGTTTCATTTGCTATTATTTTCTCCCATTCCGAAGGCTGTCTTTTCACCTTTCTTATAGTTTCCTTTGTTGTGCAGAAGCTTTTAATTTTAATTAGATCCCATTTGTTTATTTTTGCTTTTATTTCCAGAATTCTGTGAGGTGGGTCATAGAGGATCCTGCTGTGATGTATGTTGGAGAGTGTTTTGCCTATGTTTTCCTCTAGGAGTTTTATAGTTTCTGGTCTTACATTTAGATCTTTAATCCATTTTGGGTTTATTTTTATATGTAAAATGATGGTCTCCCAATAGATACATTAATTAGTTACTATTTTACAATTTTATAGATGAGAAAACTGAATAAAAGAGAAGAAAATATAGTAAGTAGACCCTGAATCTAAATGTAGTAAGATTCTTGTCTTCCCTGAAGATACAAAGATAAATCTTTTTTTTTTTTTTTTTTTCTTTTTATTGGTCAACTCAGTGTACTTTCCTGTATGGAATAAAAATCCACTAAAGGTTACTATTTTTCTTTATTTAAAAACAAAATTCTCCTTGACTAGTCATCAGTTTCTTAGGACTTTCCTTCTACTATGTCAACTTTGTTATATCAGTCAATTCTTTATTAATTTATTTTATTGTTTTTATATATATTTTACTTCTTTTTGTTATACTGTTTTTTTTTTTTTTTTAATCATGCTTTTTGCTCATCTTTCCTCCTTTCAGGGCTTCCCTGGTAGCTCAGCTGGTAAAGCGTCTGCCTGCAATGTGGGAGACCTGGGTTCAATCCCTGGGTCAGGAAGATCCCCTGGAGAAGGAAATGGCAAACCACTTCAGTACTCTTTCCTGGAAAATTCCATGGATGGAGAAGTCTGGTAGGCTACAGTCCATGGGATCTCAAAGAGTCAGAGACGACTGAGCAACTTCAATGATTCACCTCCTTTCAAAGTCTTTCTTTTTTTTTTTTTTTTGATAATTCAATGTCTAGATTATTACTGGCTTTATGTATGTTAATTATGTATCAGTCACTTTTATGTGATTTTCAGAATATTGTATAAATTATGATTCAAAATTGCTGAAAATATATCATAAAAGCTTTCCTAAAAAGTGTTTTGATTTCTTTTCTCTGATAGGTAATTTCGGTTCAGTTAAATTCAGTCACTCAGTCCTGTCCGACTCTGCAATCGCATGGACTGCAGCATACCAGGGTTCCCTGTCCATCACCAGCTCCCGGAGCTTGCTCAAACTTATGTCCATCAAGTCAGTGATGCCAATCAACCATCTCATCCTCTGTTGTTGCCTTCTCCTCCTGTCTTCAATCTTCCCCAGGATCAGAATCTTTTCCAGCAAATCAGTTCTTCACATCAGGTGGCCAAAGTATTGGAGCTTCAGCTTCAGCATCAATCCACCAAAGAATATTCAGAACTGATTTCCTTTAGAATTGGCTGGTTTGATCTCCTTGTAGTCCAAAGAACTCTCAAGAGTCTTATCCAACGCCACAGTTCAAGTTACTGGCAATTCTCATAAATCTTCCCAATGCCTGGTTATGGTTTTTATAAATGATAAACTTTTTTATTTTATAAAAAATAAATGGTAATTTATTTTTAGTTAAATATAATTATTTCTCTTAATTTTCTGATGTGTAAGAATATTTGAATTTTCTTTAATAAGTTGCTTTCCTTATAATAATTTTAAGTTGCATAGAAAAATGTGTTTTGAATGCTATTCTTATTTCGTTTTATCTTGAAATATATTATTCACATTTAGAGCATAATAAGCAGCAAAATAATAAATATTAGAAAAAAAATTTTCTTATAAAACAGGGTTGGCCACATACAATGGCCAGTTTTTTTCGTTTGTGTGTGTGTGTGTGTGTTTACCTTGTTTTTCTCCAGTTAACCTTATGTTCCAATATTCTAGACTTAATTTTTCTGTTATTGTTTATTTGAGTAGAGATTTCTTAGACTTTGATTGTTTTCTTGTTCTTGAATGAAATGTAACTACACATTTAATGTGTCTTCTATATGCATGCTCTCTCTTTAGCTAAAAGTAAAAATTAATAAACATTTTAGCATTAATTATTATAAATAATATTCTGCAATTATTCTATTCTATAAATGGTTTTTATTAATTTCATATTCCTTCTTGGTGTTTGTTTATATTTATTAACCATGATATATTAATGATTAGGTTATATCATTTTTATGCTTCTTTTTCAAATTATTAGTATCTATATTTTATTCCTTATTATTAACATTATTATATTTTATCAAACTAATCATCCACTTTTTTCAATATTCCTCATTCCATAGATTAATATAACATATTTTCCACCACAGCTTTAAAACAAATTTTTTGAAAGTTTTGATTTTCAAATTGAGTCAATTATTTATTGACTATTTCCAAGTGGTTATGGAATTTGTATTTGCATATATTTGATGTGCTTTAATGCACTGGGCTTCGCTGGTAGCTCAGATGGTAAAGAATCTGCCTGCAATGCAGGAGACTCAGGTTCAGTCACTGGGTTGTGAAGATCCCTTGGAGGAGGAAATGGCAACCAACTCCAGTATTCTTGCCTGCAGAATTCCATGAACAGAGGAACCTGCTGGCTACAGATCATGGGATTGCAAAGAGTTGGACACCTCTGAGAGATTAACATGCACACACACAATGCACTGGCATCAGAAAATCTGAAATATTTAATCTTTAAAACACTTTAATGTATTTCATTGACACCTGAAAAATATATTTTCTCATATTTTACATTGTTCTCAGTACATATCATTTTTCATGTCTCTTTCTCATTTTATTAGTCCTGCCTTTATAAATTTCTATAAAATTTATAAATATTTTATAAGTATTTTATAGATTTATTTTCACTTTTCCCAAAGCAGAATGTATATTGAAAATATATTAATCAGCACTCCACTTTCTATTAGTGAATCTATATTTTATAAAAATTAAATTATAAATGTCTTAATTCTGAATTATGTATTTCTATCTTTAAAAAGATAAACCTGAATAGAAAAAAAAATAGTACAATATTTACCACTACAGGGGACAATAAGAAAAATAATGCCCATAATAAATAAACCCAAATAAAAATGGATCATTATTTAATAAATTATTTAAAGCACTATTCATTCTAATCAGTAATAGTTGAAGACAAAATAAGATATGTTGTGTATGTTATTATCATGATATTGGATCCTCTAAAATATGAGACTTAAATTTAAAAGTAGCCAAATTAGAAATTAACTTTAGACATTATATTCTTATTGTGAAACTTAGCTTCCATGAAAACTTTCTAGAATGTCTACAACACAGATGGTTTCAAGCAAAATGAGGGTTGTTCTGTAGATATGTAGATATGTTATTAAAATTTGGTCAGGTTTTAATAAAAATTAGTATAAAATTATTAAAATGCTAAAACTATTATTTTTAAAATTTTAGTTGAAATCATAATATTGTTAAATTAATGCATAATTATTCTCAGGTATCCGTCTTATATTTGTCAAGTTTCAATGAGTATGAAATTTCAAGACATTAATTTGTGTATAATATGGATACATTAACAGATTTCTCTTATAAATTAAAAAGATAATAATGTTGAAAAATTTAGTGATCATGTTAAATTGGTACATTAGTTGAAATTTTAAGGGTAAAATAAGGTACTTAAAATGTAAAATGAGATAAAACATATTAATATGCAAAGAATAAATGTAATGCTTGCATAGTATAGAATATTTATATACAGTAAGAACAAGTGAGTAAAAAAAAGATAAAAGTTATTTATAATACTATAAAGCTATAATGGGTTCAAAATATAATGAAAAGTAATACTGTAATCAGTTATTGTGGAATTAAATGTCAGTGAAAACCATTAGATTGTAGCTTAATTTACCTAGGTGATAATTCAAAACACAAATTACCAATTTGCATATTAAACCTATATAAATAATATGGTGGTTATTGCTCTGAAAAATCTTATTTTACTATAGGATAGACTTAATAGTAAATTACCTACTTATTACTCTACAAAACTAATCTTCTACGGCGCAATATACTCAAATCTCTGATTAGTATTAAGTAGAATTTGAAAGCCAAAAGTCACCTTTAAAGTCATTCTTGAGCACATTTTACAAATGAGGAATATAAGATGCACAAAATATGCATGATTTTAACACTTGTCATCACTTATTTATTTACCATGAGAAACTAATTTGTACTTTTGTTTCTATATGGAATAAAAACAAAAATACAGTCACTGATGTAGCTGATGATACATCAGATACACTGATGATCTTCATTGAAACTTCTCCCAGGCTTGTGTTTTACACCTCTTGGCCCTGAATTCCTCTCAATTTCTTTTTCAAGAAGAGAAAACAATGGAAAGCAAGCAAAGGCTATACTAACCATGAAAAGCTACTCAAATGATATCATATCCAATAGTTTGAGCCCAGCAGTGAACTAAAAGAAAAATGCAAATGACTAGTAAATATGAAAAATGTTTAAATTAAACAATAGGAATGGGAATTTCATATATAAATAAAATATTAATGTATGTAATAATTAACATTTACTAATATATTTCCATATATTACAAATATATACATAAATATGTATCAACCTTTAATAATTCAAAAGTAGTAGAGCTTTAAAAGAAACAAAACCTTAGCAAACAGACACATCATATATTGTTATAAACATTTTAAAAATGTTTAAAAATGCCTCTTGAAATTAAGCGTTATCATAATATATCTTGTGACCCAATAACTTCACTTTTAAGACTCTTTATTGTATATATATATTAACATATTTAAATAATGAGCTTCTAAAAATGTTAAACATTTGTATTAATTTGCTAGGACTGCCATAACAAAGTACCACCATGGATATTTATGATGTATTGGATGTATTGTTGGGAGTAAAACATAATGATATAATTTCCCTAGAGGGAGATTTGTCTCTATTCATCTGTTAAAATAAGCATGCCTTTTCTAATCAAACAAAGACATTGAAATGACAGAAACCATACATTTCTTCCCATTAGCTTGACCCTGATGCTAGTAAAGATTGATTGCAGGAGAAGTGGGGAGGCAGAAGATGAGATGATTGGATGACATCATCAATTCAATGGACTTAAGTGAAAGTGAAGTTGCTCAGCCGTGTCCGACTCTTTGAAACCCCATGGATGGTCCATGGAATTCTCCAGGCTAGAATACTGAATTGGTTAGCCTTTCCTTTCTCCAGGGGATCTTCCCAACCTAGGGATCAAACCCAGGTCTCCTGCATTGTGGGTGGATTCTTTACCAGCTGAGCCACAAGGGAAGCCCAAGAATACTGGAGTGGGTAGCCTATCCCTTCTCCAGCAGATCTTCTCAACCCAGGAATCAAACCAGAGTCTCCTGCATTGCAGGCAGATTCTTTACCAACTGAGCTATGAAGGAAGCCCTTGAGTCTGAGCAAACCCTGGGAGATAGTTAAGGACAAGAAAGCCTGATATGCTGCAGTCCATGGGGTCACAAAGAGTCAGACATGACTTAGTGACTGAACAAGAAAACAAAATGTTCCATATGTAGATATGTAGATGATACCATTCTGAAGGCAGAATGCAAAGAACTAAAAGAGCTTTTTAATGAAGGCGAAAGAGGAGAGTGAAAAAGCTGGCTTAAAACTCAATATTTAAAAAAGGAAAATCATGGTATCCTATCCCAACAGTGCATGGCAAATAGTGGCGTATTTTATTTTCTTTGGCTCCCAAATCAATATAGATAGTGACTGCAGCCATAAAATTAAAAGACACTTCCTCCTTGGAAGAAAAAACTATGACAAAACTAGACAGGGTATTGAAAAGCAGAGACATCACTTTGCCATCAACGGTCCATATAGTCAAAGCTATTGTTTTTCCAGTAGTCTTGTATGGATGTGAGAGTTGTGCCATAAAGAAGACCGAGTGTTGAATAATTGATGTCTTTCAATTGTGGTGCTGGAGAAAACTCTTGAGAGTCCTTTGGACTACAAGGAGGTCAAACTAGTCAATCCTAAAGGAAATCAATCCTGAGTATTCATTGGAAGAACTGAAGATGAAGCTGAAACTCCAATAATTTCGGCCACCTGATGGGAAGAGTCAGCTTATTGAAAAAGACCCTGATGCTGGGAAAGATGGAAGACAGAAAGAGAAAGAGGGTGGGAAAGGATTAGACGACTACATAGCATCACTTACTCAATGGGCATAAGTTTGAGCAAACTCTGGGAGAAAGTGAATGACAGGGAAACCTGGCCTGCTGCAGTCCATGGGGTCGCAAAGAGTTGGACATGACTTAGCAACTGAACAACAACAAAACTCCATCAATAAGAAAAGGAACTATTTTTTTTTTTAATCAATTCATTTACCTTACTTTCTTCAAATATCTAAATGCGCCAGTGGACAGGTCAGACATTAAAACAAGACTATTATCTTGACTATATAAATGATTTTTATTTTAATCATGGCAATAAAGTAAAAAAAAAAATTATTTAATATTTCTTAGAAAACTATCACTTAAGGTTACAAAAGTTACGTTTAAATCTCAAATTAAGTTTGTAAGGTTTATCATGTTTTTTGATGATTGTTTCTGTTTATATTAGCTTTATAAGCAAATTTCAAAGTTATTCTACTAAATATTCTAAACAAATGCACTCTTGAAATGAGAAAAAATGATAACGACATCAAAGTTCTCAAGAAATTGTATATGAAAAGAAAAATTTTAAAGTACGAAACAGCTATAAAAATTAAAATCAGCTCATATCTTAAATTAAAATTTAGAAATCAAATAATTGAGTTACTTTATTTTTCTCATTATTTTGGGAATGTGGTTATGTATAATTCGTAGTACATATAAGTTAAATTAATGATTCACTTTAATATTTAAAAATGAAGCTCTCTTTGTCAAAAGAAAATTTTAAATCCTATTTTAGGTGTATTTCCCAATATATATTGTCTCTGGCACGATTGATTGATCAATTGATTAGCTGTAATTATTCACCAAATAAAGGTAGGGGCAAATGTCACCTAGTTTGTATGAAAATGTTCCATTTCTTTTCTATAGCTTGTCAGACTATGAGTGCTCAAATGTTAATGCAGATGTCACACTTCTAAAGCCTTTAATCATAATGTCAACCAAAGTTTTATAAAAAAAAAAGTCTGAGGTTTGACGTCATGAGTAACTTTGCACTGTAGAAGAACTTTTGAAAATAAATACTAGATGGCAGCATAGAGTACATTTTTGAAAAGAAAATGTTCATTAAGTAGTAAGATTGCTGGTTTCCTTCATTTGAAGGAACAGTATTTTCTCTTTTTTTCAAATTTGAAGAATTTTAGGGAATATAATAAATCATATTACATATAATACTTTCTGTGTATTGGAAGATGAAGAATAAAGCATCTAGGACATACTTCCTAAATAGTTGTACCACTTTGTGTATATTCCAAAGTATAATTGTAATGCCATAATTTTTATGAAACTATACTAGGAAACTTCCAACCAAACCTAATACTTTAAATGTGAAGCTAAAAAGCTATACACAAAAAAAATAGTGCAGTTTTTAATAACCTGAATATCTAAATTTCTGTCTTAATCATAGTCTTGAAAGTAACTTACTTTCTATGTTTGAATTGGTAATATATTTCTACAAAATCCCTGCTACATGAAAAAATAATCTAAAATAAAATGAAGAAACATACAGACTTTTCACTAAATAAATACATAGAGAGTTGTTTACCTTAAGTTACATGTAATAGCCTTATTATGAAAATTGTGTTCCAGATACATTATTTAATAATTGAGAAAGACAGGGAGAAAACAAATTATGAAAGCAGAAGGAAACAAGAAAAAAATTAAGATTGGTAAAATATATTTGGTAAAGTCATTTTTAACTCAACAAAAAGTAAAATATTTGTTTGAGAAATTGATGGAAATTCTATTTAGGGTGCCATTAGTATAACTAATCTTCAGTTCTATCCATATACTAAAACTTGATTCTCAGAAGATGACAAAACCACTGGACATCAAAACTGAAAATCTTCATATGAATATTATTTCCCTCTACTTTTTATCCTTCTTGAACTCAGCTATAAAATCACTGGATTCAAGCTTAAAATCTCTACTCAGAAAATAAGAAAACTTTTCTGAGTAATCTATTAGGAAAAAATGAATAAATTCTGGAAGTTAAGAACCTTCAATAAAATATCACATCTATTTACCCATTGGAATATCCACCAGTCAATAAATAGGGCTCACCCAACTGGAGGTGACTGAAGAAAGCCTCTGTTGTCAAAGCAAGGGAAAGTGTCAACAAGAACAAAGAGAAAAACCCAGTAAATGCCTGGAGAAAACAATGTAAATCAAGACAAAATAAAACAAAAAAAATGGAGTATTGGTATCCTCTTAGGTAAGCTGTTTATAAGTAAGAGGAAAATGAAATTCTAACTTAAAAAAATTAAAGTTGAATCTTTAGAAAACAATAATGATAATAAAATTACTTTGAAATTAGAAATAGAAATTTAAGCAATAAAAAGAGATAGTTGAGAATATTTTCCAGAATGTAGACAAAAACATGGAAGTAGCACTGAATTCTAGTTTTGCCAAAGGTTCATAGACAGGACATTAAAATACTTAGAAACAGACATTTGACAATTTGATGTATTAATAGCTACGGCATTCCAAATGTGTAGATAAAATTTAGACAGTTCCATACATGAGAGATTTTCTATGCATATAAAAAAGCAAAACTGATCTGGAACAACCTGCATTAAATTATAAATTAAAAAAATTTAAAATTTTATTTTTGAAAAATATGTACAAATTTGTATGTCAGGTTTATAATATTAGGCTTGATTTATTTTTAAAAAAACAATTCCAGAATATTGTAAAAATATTTAATAAACTTGTTCTGAAGGCTTTATTATAAAAGATTAAAAATGTACACACACATACCAAAACCAAGTAAGTAATTATGAGATTAAAACTGAAAATATCTGCATGTGTAAAAAGAGAACTTATGGGATTTTAAAATGCAATAGTTGAAAAAGTTGAAGAATTTTGTAACATTTATTTGACATACTTAACGTGGAAACTTTTATAATCCAAAGGAATATGAATTTGACCACTATTTAAAAATCACTATTTAATAGACTGGCAATTATTTAATAAAGCTATCAAGGCTTCCCTGATAGCTCAGTTGGTAAAGAATCCACCTGCAATGCAGGAGACTCTTGTTGATTTCTAGTCGGGAAGATCAGCTGGAGAAGGGAACCCACTCCAGTATTCTTGGGCTTCCCTTGTGGTTCAGCTGGTAAAGAATCCACCTGCGATGTGGGAGACCTGGATTTGATCCCTGGGTTGGGAAGATTCCTCGGAGAAGGGCCAGACTGTATAGTCCATGGAATCTCAAAGAGTCAGACACAACTGAGAGACTTGCACTATTTACTAAATCAACATAGCAATGTATAGTAAAGTCAAAGATATGTATATTTTGTTTGCACCATAGCTCAGTCATATCTCTTTCTTTGTGACCCCATGGATTGTAGCTTCTGTCCATGGGATTCTCCAGGGAAGAATACTGGAGTAGGTTGCCATTTCTTCCTCCAGGGGATTTTCCTGACCCAGGAATCAAATGCACATCCTCTGCATCACTGGCTATACAGGAAAATTCTTTACTGCTGAGCCACTGGGAAAACTATAAATATTCTGCTGCTGCTGCTAAGTCACTTCAGTCATGTCCGACTCTGTGCAATCCCACAGATGGCAGCCCACAAGGCTCCCCCGTCCCTGGGATCCTCCAGGCAAGAATACTGGAGTGGGTTACCATTTCCTTCTCCAATGAATATTCTAGGGCACATCAATTCCAACTCTTGTCTTTGGAGTGAAAGACATTCTTGCACATGTTTATAAAAAGATAGGTCAAAAACGTTGAAGTCAACATTATTATTTGTAAACTTAGCTATTTGGAAATAATGTATAAAACCATCATGGGATAATAAATAAATGAATTTTATGTAATTACATAATGTAATGCAATATATCAAAAGTTAATTAAATATATCAAAATTAATTAGAGGGGTACATAGGAAGACATGGTTGGATGGCATCATGACTCAATGGACATGAGCTTGAGCAAACTCCAGGAAATTGTGAAGGACAGGGAGGCCTGGCATGCTGCAGTGCAAGAGGTTGCAAACAGTTGGGCATGACTGATGGCCTGAACAACAAATATATTTCAACAAGGATAAATATTTCAAATATTATATTGATCAAAGTTAGGATGTTATAGAGGATACCAGCACAGATTCAATCACTTACTGTTTCATATATGCATTCCTTGTCATCATGGATGTTTTAATTCTTTTAGCTATCATGAGAATAGCCAGGAAAAAAAAAGGCTGCCATCCACAGGATGGGCCATGGTGCATACCTAATTACTTAGAATCTCCATTGCCCCAGATTTTCATTGTTTGTATTCCATTGTAATCCAAATGCCTTCCCACTCAGTGTCTATTCTAAGAAGTTCATCCTTGTTAACCAATTTTCCAATATCATTTCTAAGTACCTGACCATCTTCAGGATATTTCAGATCCTGGAAAATGATGTTATAAAAGTGCTGCACTCAATATGCCAGCATATTTGGAAAACTCAGCAGTGGCCACAAGACTGGAAAAGGTCAGTTTTCATTCCAATCCCAAAGAAAGGCAATGCCAAAGAATGCTCAAACTACTGCACAATTGCACTCATCTCACACGCTAGCAAAGCAATGCTCAAAATTCTCCAAGCCAGGCTTCAGCAATATGTGAACCGTGAACTTCCTGATGTTCAAGCTGGTTTTAGAAAAGTCAGAGGAACCAGAGATCAAATTGCCAACATCTGCTGGATCATGGAAAAAGCAAGAGAGTTCCAGAAAAACATCTATTTCTGCTTTATTGACTATGCCAAATCCCTTGATTGTGTGGATCACAATAAACTGTGGAAAATTCTGAAAGAGATGGGAAAACCAGACCACCTGACCTGCCTTTTGAGAACCCTATATGCAGGTCAGGAAGCAACAGTTAGAACTGGACATGGAACAACAGACTGGTTCCAAATAGGAAAAGGAGTACATCAAGGCTGTATATTGTTACCCTGTTTATTTAATTTACATACAGAATACATCATGAAAATCACTGGGCTGGAAGAAGCACAAGCTGGAATCAAGATTGCTGGGAGAAATATCAATAATCTCAGATATGCAGATGACGCCAGCCTTATGGCAGAAAGTGAAGAGGAACTCGAAAGCCTCTTGATGAAATTGAAAGCGGAGGGTGAAAAAGTTGGCTTAAAGCTCAACATTCAGAAAACGAAGATCATGGCATCCAGTCCCATCACTTCATGGGAAATAGATGAGGAAACAGTGGAAATAGTGTCAGACCTTATTTTTGGGGGCTCCAAAATCACTGCAGATGGTGACTGCAGCCAAGAAATTAAATGACTCTTACTCCTTGGAAGGAAATGTATGACCAACCTAGATAGCATATTGAAAAGCAGAGACATTACTTTGGCAACAAAGGTCTGTCTAGTCAAGACTATGGTTTTTCCAGTGATCATGTATGGATGTGAGAGCTGGACTGTGAAGAAAGCTGAGCACCAAAGAGTTGATGATTTTGACCTGTGGTGTTGGAGAAGACTCTTGAGAGTCCCTTGGACTGCAAGGATATCCAACCAGTCCATTCTAAAGGAGATCAGTCCTGGGTGTTTTTTGGAAGGACTGATGCTAAAGCTGGAACTACAGTACTTTGGCCACCTCATGCGAAGAGTTGACTCATTGGAAAAGACCCTGATGCTGGGAGGGATTGGGGCCAGGAGGAGAAGTGGACGACAGAGGATGAAATGGCTGGATGGCATCACTGACTCAATGGACATGAGTTTGAGTGAACTCTAGGAGTTGGTGATGGACAGAGAGCCTGGCATGCTTCAATTCATGAGGTCTTAAAGAGTGAGACATGACTGAGCAACTGAACTGAACTGAATTGACCATCTTCCAGCTGGTTCTGGCATACTGTGGAGATTCTGAATGTTAACCTTGGCTGCATTTCTTCTTCCCGTGTTTACTAGAGACCTTAGAATATTAAGACAGAGTTAGTAAATTAACAGCTTGTTTACTTAAAAGTTTAGGGAGCTTACTAGTGGTTTTTGGACATTATTTTTTTTTCTCATTTTATTTATTGATTTATTTGTTTTTGAGTTCTCTGAGTCTTCATTGCTGCACATGGGTTTTCTCTAGTTGCAGCAAGCAGGGGAGCTATTCCTTGTTGTGATGCATGAGATTCTCATTGCAGTTGTGGTGCATGGACTTAGGTGCTCTGGAGCATGTGTGGTCTTCCTGGACCAAGGATCAAACCCATGTCCTATGCATTGGCAGGTGGGTTCTTAACCACTGGCCCACCAGGGAAGCCCACTATTGGACCTACTTGATCCCAGTCACCAGTATACCACCAGAAATGTTTAATGGAATACCACCCTAAATGAGCAAAATTAAAGACTCAAAAAAACAAAACAAAACAAAACAATACACCTATCATGGCAATTGGCTCCTCCTTTTGTTCAAAGTTCTCCTCAAATCTGTTAGCCTCATAATTACATGTAAATAGATTGGGGAAGCTTGTCTGGATACATCATATGTTATTTCCTAGTTTAAATGTAACCATGAAACCTTGTACCTTTTTCCTTGGTGAAGCAAAATGGACCATCATGACTTGTTTGCTTTGAAAGAGATTTCCTGTTGTGCCTTAGACCAGTTCTTGGAAATTTTCCCAGGTTTAACTTTCACATGTCATCATGTAGTTATATTCATATAGGATGCTTACTACAAATATCTAATTAGCATAATGCCATCAAGGTGGTTCCAGATGTGATGTGACGGCTCCTGAGATTTGAATAGGTTGGCTTTTTACCCAGGTTGTATTACACAAACCACAGTACATTGATTTAGTCCTGGAACAAGACTAAATAAATTATTTACCATTGTTTAGTAAATGTAACCCATTTAATATTTTTCTTACTAATGGGAATGAAAAGGTAGCACATGCTGCCATTCAAGTGTCAAGGGTTATGTTGATTTCCTGAAATAAAGATATCATATCTAGAATCATAGCTTGATTGCCATCAACACATGATTTAGCTAAGCCATCTAGTATTACTATGCATTACTCTGTTGGTTTGTGTGCTGGACAGTCAAGCAAGTTTTATTGAAGTTGTAATTGTCAGTACACCTGCAACTTCCAGGTTCTTGATGATAGAAATAATAACTAATCCTCAGGGATGGAGAACTTCTTTTGATTTACTATCTTTGCAGGAGTATGCAATTCCAGGGGCTTCTGAGTAGCTCTTTCTTCCATAATACACTTTACTCCATGAATAATGAAATCAAAATAGAATTCCAGTTTATATTTTTGGATTTATAAAATATATAGTTTTTCATCATTTCTACTGAACATATAATTAAATTTGCTTGGACAAAATCTTTATATTACCTATTACCTGACTCTATAAACTCCTTATTTGGTAAATCGGTGTGACAGTGAGTCTCTAGGAGGCTGTGCAAATTGAGAAACAGCATCTGTTTTCTCTGACAATTTTGGGTAGTACTTATTTCCTAGGGCTCTGTCTTATACACACACACACACACACACACACACACAAATGCACACACCAATTTCCACTCCAGTAAATATCTGCAGGGCTCACTTGACAATGTTTGGGAGAGAGTTTACTCTTTAAACCAATGGCCATGTTGTAGGGTTCTCTTTAAATATTTCACTTTCCCTCAGTCAGTCTTCCACTTACATAACCGACATAAGGGAACTAGTAAGATGCTAAGCCACTTCACAGTTTTTAAAAGTTGAGAGTTATGTTTTATTTGGACTTCCCTCTAGCTCAAATGGTAAAGAATCTGCCTGCAATGCAGGAGACCTGTGTTTGATGTCTGGGTCAGAAAGATCCTTCGGAGAAGGGAATGGCAATCCACTCCAGTATTCTTACCTGGAGAAGCCCAAGGACAGAGGAGCCTGATGAACCACAGTCTTTTGGTCATAAAGTAGTCAGTACTACTACTACTATGTTTTATTTGGTGGGAATTTTTAGGACTTTAAGTCTGAGACAGCATCTCAAGTAACCCTGAGATATCTGCTCTGAGGAAGTGATGGAAGGAGCCAGGTTATATAGAAGTTTTGCAACAAAGGGAAGATAGTTTGAACATCAAAAGATTATTGTTAGTTAAAGAAGATCAGATATGCCAAGTTCCCCAGTGGTTCATTGGTAAAGAATCCACTTGCAATGCAGGAGACTTCCAGGAGATATGGATTTGATCCCTAGTCCAGGAAGATCCTCTGAAGTAGCAAATGGAAACCTATGCCAGTATTCTTGCCTGGGAAATCTCATGGACAGAGGAGGCTGGTGGGCTACAGTCCATGGGGTCTCAAAAGAGTCAGATGTGACTGAGTGACTAAACAACAACAAGGAATTTAGTGCTTTTCTACATAGGAGAAGATACAAGAGACTGAGCTTAGTGAAATCATTCTTTTCATATGTATCTCATCTATCTGAGGCCAGTGCTTTTCATATCCTGAGCTTTGTTGAGGTTCACCATAGGGAGTGGCTGCAGCCTGATGGCTACTAGATTGCAGATATTCTTCTCCTTTCTGAGTACCTTTAGAGCTCATCAGCTCACATTTAGGGCTGCAATCGTTGATGACAATGACATCCTTGTTTACTGATATGGCAAGAAATAATCCATTTCTCAGGTTTCTATCTGTCCCAGATTTTTTTTTCCCCTGTATGTATCAACTAGCACCCTAATAGACTGTTGATCTCTGCCAACTACAGGGAGCTCTGGTTGTCTCTCACCATTATAGGTTTGCAGTTTCCCTTTGTCTCTGATGGAGCACTGATATCTGGCCTCTGAGATACCATTTTTCTCTATGAGATCAGTAAACTTGATTCTATCCAGTAGTTCTTGCTTTTATTTCTGGTACACAAATGATTATTGTAGAGTCTTATAATGATACTGATCCTCCAAACATACTTCTTCAAATTTTAATTGTTTTACTGAAAGTAGCATATTCCAGCCTCTCTCTGTGTGGTACTGCACATGAGGCAGAGGTCAAAATCAGAGTGAAGGACTGAATTGAAATATTAACATTTTTATTTCTTACCATGTTTGAATTTTCAGCATATGAATCTCTCTGGGTCTTCAATTCATGAAATTCCATTGGTGATAGTAGAGAGAAAACCAGTTTATTTATTTTTGTAGTCTCAATTAAAATGCAAATATTTTTGAAATATGCTACACAGTGTTCCTGAAAATGTGATTTAGTGACCATTTGCATCAAAATTATCTAGAGGCACTTATATTGAACTGGAGGGTCCTAGGCTTCACACAGGGACAATTGAATCAAATTCACTAGAGGACATTTGTGGTGATATGCATTTAAAAAAAATTTTAGATGATACTTATGCATACCAAAATGTGGGATTTCATCATATGGAGAAAGTTAGCGTTCATAATAAGAATTCAGAATTGTATTAACTGTCCAAATCAGAATTCTCACATTGCTTTAGGAAAAATTATGTTCAAGAAAGAACCAAAAGGTGTCATGTTGTCCGAAAAATATTTCCCTCTTCTTTGGGTCATGAAATAAATTTGAGTTGTTTATACTATCAATCCACATTATGTTTTTACCTCTCATCACATATGTTCCTCTTTTCACCTCTAAACAGCATAGTGGTTGGAAGACATTTGCCAAGCTCTTTCTCAAGATGGGAGTTGAATTTCTTAAAATAGTATTGACAGCTAATTTAAAGTGAGACTTGACCTAAAATGGCAGAATTATGGAGCAGGTGAGATATTAGTGGTAGAATCAGGGGTCAAAGTTGAGATTGAGTGAGGTTTTGAGATATGGCCAGGTCCAGCAATGTCATGCACACATCTTCAGTACTCATCATTTCTGTTCAAGCCAAGTGCTTCCTACTACAAATACCAGCCTGGCTGCCTGAGGGCTCTCATCAGAATTGGTATGAAATTAATGCCCCTTCCAGCAGCTCTCAATTAATTATGCATGGAGCTGAGCGATAAGTAGATAAGCTTCCTCACACCATAAATGCAGCATCACTGAGGCACATTGTATATGGTCTCTCAAAGGTCCAAAATAAGTGGATCTCCAGTAGTCCACAGTGGTTAACTGCTTTAATCTAACATATATCCACCAACTTTCTTTCCTTGGCTTACTACCTACCACCCTTAAGTGTATTTCTTGAATGAATAAATTGAAAAATATCATAAACATTTGTATATTCAAATACTTTTCACATAAATTAGGGTTTAATATAATACTTATAATATTTTTACAGGTGTGTAATATATTAACAATATTTATTTTCAATACCCAAGGAAAGGCTAATTATATTTGGGGAGGGATTTATAATTGCTTTTGCATTTTGATCTCATCATTTCTTCAGTTATTTATTTAAACACAGTTTTTAGAAAATTTTACCACCTGGAAAAATATTTTTCCACAACTGGCTCTATTAATGTGGTAATCTTATTTCCCTTACTTGTTATAATAGTTTTCACCTCATTCAAATTTGTCATTAATTTGATCCTGAAATAAAATAACTTCTTTCCCATAAGCTGTGAAAAACCATCATGAATTGCACTACAATTAGAATGTTTGCCTTTTAATATCTGCTGATATTTTGCATGATTACTTTGAACCAGTTTTACCATTTATATATAGATCTTTTTTATCAAGCAGTCATCGAAAAGTTATTACAATGCTTTACATTTCAATTAACATCTCAAGCCTATAAAGTGTGAGTTAAGAAGTAAAGTGTGTTTTTGTTAAATTTTGAATCATATAAAACAGTACATTTTGAATGTATTCTATTCAGGTTAACAAAGGGCAGAAAATATATGAAAAAAAATTTACTTCTTGCCTTTTTACAAAATTAATAAAGATAATTACAATGAAATATTTTAAGCATTAGTTCATTTTAGTTTTGGAAGAAGTGATCTTAATTTTCTAAAACAAAGGATTGTTTTTGGTAATAAAGGTTAAATCTTAAGTTGGTAAAATGTATGTATTAGCTATCAGTTGATACAAAGTGCTTCCCAAAATGGAAATATATTGTTGAAAACAATAAAAGTTCACTACCTAACATAGATTTTGAGGCTTAGGAATCCAGGTGTAGCTTATGACTATCTTTCTGGGTCAGAGTTATCATGAGGTTGCAGACAAGGCTTCTGCTGAGACTTCATCATCTCAGCGCTTTTTGACTCATTGTCTGTCAGTTGATACTGGCTGGTGGTCATTGACTCAGTTTCCCACACAAGTGGGATTTTCCTTCCACAAGTGTTCTGAGGACCTGCAAGTTGTTTCCTTAAAAGTGAACAGTATGGTTTCATTGGCATTTCCCTAGTATCCACTGATGCTGAGTATCTTTCTGTATGTCGTTTGTATAATATATCTTCTTGGAAGAAATGGTCTATTCAACTTCTAGTTATACAACAGTTTGCCCATTTACCTACTGAAGAGCATCTTTGGCTGCTTAAGAGTTTTGGCGTTTATGAACAAAATTCCTATAAACCATGTGCAAGTTTTGTGTTGTTGTCGTGGTTTGAATGACCAAGTCGCGTCTGAATCATATTGACCCCATGAACTGCAGCACACCGAGCTTCCCTGTCCTTCACTATCTCAATTTCATGAATTTGCTCAAATTCATGTCCATTATGTTGGTGATGCCATCTAACCATCTCCTCCTTCCAGTGAGTCAGCGCTTAGCATCAGGTGGCCAAAATGTTGGAGCTTCAGCTTCAGCATCAGTACTTTCAGTGAATATGCAGGGTTGATTTCCTTTAGGATTGACTGGTTTGCTGTCTCTTTGCTGTCCAAGGTACTCTCAAGTGTCTTCTCCAGCACTGAAATTTGAAAGCACCAGTCGTTTGGGGTTCAGCCTTCTTTGTGGTCCAGCTCTCACATCCAAACATGTTACTGGAAAAACCATAGATTTAACTATACTGACATTTGTAGGGGAAGTAATGTCTCTCCTTTTTAATACACTGTCTAGGTTTGTCATAGCTTTTCTACCAAGGAGCAAGCATCTTTTAATTTTGTTGCTGTAGTCACTGTCCACACTGATTTTGGAGCCCAGGAAAATAAAATCTGTCACCATTTCCAATTTTGTCTATTTGCTGTGAAAAGATGAGATCAGATGCCTTGATTTTACTTTTTTGAATCTTTATTTTAAAGCCAGCTTTTTCACTCTCTTCCTTCACACTTATCAAGAGGGTCTTTAGTTTGTCTCTGCTTTCTGCCATTAGACTGGTATCATCTGCATATCTGTGGTTGTTGATATTTCTCCCAGCAATCTTGATTCTAGCTTGTGATTCATCCAGTCCAGCATTTTGCATGATGTACTCTGCAAATCAGTTAAATAAGCAGGATGACAATATACAAGCTTGATGGTGTGGACAACAGTTTTCAATACATTGGAGAAAGTACCAAGGAATCTGATCGTAGGATCACATGGTAAGAGTATGTTCAGCTTTCTAGGAAACTTTTAGAGTGTCTTTCCGAAGAGACTATGCCATTTTGCATTTCTACTAGCAATGAATAAGAGTTCTTTTTGCTCTACTGTTGTTAGCATCTGGTGTTTTCAGTGTTTGGGATTTGGCCATCCTGATAGGTGTGTAAGAGTATTTTATTAATGTTTTAACTTGCATTTCCCTGATGACATATTATGTGAACTATATTTTCATATGTTTATTTGCCATCTGCATTTCCTTGGTGAGGTCTTTGACCTATGATTATTCAAGGTTTTTTTTTTTTTTAACTGAATTTTAAGAATTTGTTACATATTTCAGATAACAGTGTTTATCAGATTTTTCTTTTGAAAATGTTTTCTACAAGTATTTACTTAGTCTTCTCATTCTCTTGACATTATATTTCACAAATAGAATTTTTACATTTTTAATTAAATGCAGTTAATTATGCAAACTATGTAACAGTTCCGCTCATTTCACATGCTAGCAAGGCCATGCTCAAAGTCCTTCAGGCTATGCCTTAACAATATGTAAAAAAAATATAACTTTCAAATGTGCAAACTCAATTTAGAATAGGTAGAGGAACCAGAGGTCAAATTTCCAACATCCATTGGATCAGAGAAAAAACAAGAGAATTCCAGGAAAACATCAGCTTTTACTTCATTGACTATGCTAAAGCCTTTGACTGTATGGATCACAACAAACTGTGGAAAATTTTTCAAGAGATGAGAATATCTGACCACCTTACTTGCTTCCTGAGAAACCTGTATGCAGGAAAAGAAGCAACAGTTAGAACTGGACATGGAAAAACAGACTGGTTCCAAATTGGAAAAGGAGTACATCAAGGCTATATATTGTAACCCTGCTTATTTAACTTATATTTAACTTATATACAGAATATCTCATGTAAAACTCTGGGCTGGATGAAACACAAGCTGGAATCAAGATTGCCAGAGAAGTATCAGTAACCTCAAATATCCAGAAGACACCTCCCTTATGGCAGAAAGTGAAGAGGAACTAAAGAGCCTCTTGATGAAGGTGAAAGAGCAGAGTGAAAAAGCCGGCTTAAAACTCAGTATTCCAAAAAGTCAGATCATGGCATCTGGTCCCATCACTTCATGGCAAATAGATGTGGAAACAATGAAAACAGTGACATACTATTTTCCTGGGCTCCAAAATCTCTGCAGATAGTGACTGCAATCATGAAGTTAAAAGAAGCTTGTTCCTTGGAAGAAAAGTTATGACAAATCTAAACAGCAGCATTAAGAAGCAGAAACATTACTTTGACAGCAATGGCCAGTATAGTCAAAGCTATGGTTTTTCCAGTAGTCATATATTGTTGTGAGAGCTGGACAATAAAAAAGACTGAGGACTAAAGAATTGATGCCTTCAAACTGTGGTACTGGAAACGACTCCTGAGAGTCCCTTGGGCAACAAAGAGATCAAACCAGTCAATCTTAAAATAAATCAACCCTGAATATTCATTGGAAGGACTGATGCTGAAGCTGAAGCTCTGATAATTTGACCACCTGATACAAAAAGTCAACTCATTGGAAAAAAGCCTGATTCTGGGAGAGATTTAAGGCAGGAGGAGAAGGAGAGGACAAAAGCTGAGATGGTTGGATGTCATCACAGACTCAATAGACATGAATTTGAGCAAACTCTGGGAAATAGTGAATGACAGGGTAGCCTGACATGCTACAGTCCAAGGATCGTAAAGAGTTGAACACAACTGGACAAGTGAACAGCAACAGCAATATCAATGATTTCTTCCACAGATCATAATTTAACATTGTATCCAAAAAGCCATTGTTGTATGAATGTTCATCTAGGTTTTATCCTGTTATTTTCTAGGAATTTTATAGTTTTGAATTTTACATTTAGCTCAATGATCTCTTTGAGTTAATTTATACAAAGGAATAATGTTTGTATCTAGAGTCTTCTTCTTTTTTTTTTTTGTTGCATGTGGATATCATAGTTGTTTCTGCACTATTTGTTGAAAAGACTATCTTTGCTCAATTTTATTGTCCTTGTTTATGAATATCTATTTCTTCACTCTCTATAATGTTCCACCAATCTGTCTGTTCTTTTGCCAATACCACACTGCTTTGATTAATACAGCTTTATTTTAAGGCTTGAAGTTGGATAGTGTCAATACTTCAAATTTGTACTTTAATTATTTGTTGTCTGTTCTGAATTTTTTCCCTCTTAATATAAATTTTAGAATGAGTTTGTCTATATCCACAAAATAACTTACTGAGATTTTGACTGGGATTTCATTGAGTCTATAGATCAGTCTGCAAAGAACTGACATCTTGATAATATTGAGTTTTTCTGTCTCTTACATGTGGTATCTCTCCATTTATTCAGTTCCTTATTTTTTTATCACAGTTTCATAGTTTTATTCATATACATCTTACACATTATTAGATTAATTCCTAATCATTTCATCTTGGGAGACACTGGGTATTTTGTTTTAAATTTTAAATTCCATATTTATTTCATGTATTTAGAAAAACAAATGATTTTTATACATTAACCATATATCTTGAACCTTGCTATAAACACTTATTAGATCCAATTTTTTTTGTCAATTCAGGTTTTTGACATTGAAAAATCAAGTCGTTTGTAAACAAACCACTCCTACATTTAGCCAGGCTTGCATTGAGCCAGGAAGCAGGGTAAGGTGACTGTTCTATGGCTTCTCAAATCTTTGTGAGCAACTGTCTTGCACTGGTTTTCTCCTCTTATACTCATATTTTATAAAAAAAATATTTTAATGTCTCAAATAAATTCTTCCCAGGTTTTACTCCCAGGTATAGACTGTCTATGATATATTTCAACTGTAACATCTTGCTACAGGAGTCTGAAGGTTGCTGTCTTGCAGTGTTTTTGAGCATTGACCACTTCTTTTGAGGCCTGATTTCTGATTTAGAAGAAATTGATTTTAGCAGCTTAGGTTATTGCCACAAATAGGGCCTAGGTATGTTAGAACAGACAAAAAAACTAACTTTCAAATAATGTCTGTTCTGTTTTCTCCAGAACTGTGGTTCAGAGTCCCACTTTGGGAAAGTAATCTTCACTCTTCAAGAATGTTGTCACATTCAAGAGAAATAGGGAAAAGAAATGTCAAAATTTCACAAAACTTATTCGAAATTTTGAATTTGCCTTTTTCTTGATTCATGACCCAGATAATCATGAAGTTGTGATCACTCCCACTCACCTAGAGCCAGACATCGTGGAATGTGAAGTCAAGTGGGCCTTAGGAAGCATCAGTACAAACAAAGCTAGTGGAGATGATGGAATTCCAGTTAAGCTATTTCAAATTCTACAGGATGATGCTGTGAAAGTGCTGCACTCAATATGTCAGCAAATTTGGAAAACTCAGAAGTGGCCACAGGACTGGAAAAGGTCAGTTTTCATTCCAATCCCAAAGAAAGGTAATATCAAAGAATGCTCAAACTACTGTACAACTGCACTCATTTCACACACTAGTAAACTGAAGCTTAAAATTCTCCAAGTCAGGCTTCAACTATACGTGACCTGTGAACTTCCAGATGTTCAAGCTGGTTTTAGAAAGGGCAGAGGAAACAGAGATCAAATTGCCAACATCCGCTACATCATCAAAAAAGCAAGAGAGTTCCAGGAAAACATCTCTTTCTGCTTTATTGACTATGCCAAAGCCTTTGACTGTGTGGATCACAATAAACTGGGTAAAATTCTAAAAGAGATGGGAATACTAGACCACCTGACCTGCCTTGTGAGAAACCTGTATACAGGTCAGGAAGCAACAGTTAGAACTGGACATGGAACAACAGACTGATTCCAAATAGGAAAAGGAGTATGTCATGGATGTATATTGTCACCCTGCTTATTTAATTTATATGCAGAGTACATCATGAGAAATGCTAGGATGGATGAAGTACAAGCTGGAATCAAGATTACCAGGAAAAAAATCAATAACCACAGATATGCAGATGACACCACCCTTATGGCAGAAAGTAAAGAAGTACTAAAGAGCCTCTATGAAAGTGAAAGAAGAGAGTGAAAAAGTTGGCTTAAAGCTCAACATTTAAAAAACTAAGATCATGGCATCTGGTTCCATCATTTCATGGCAAATAGATGGGGAAACAATGGAAACAGTAGCAGATTTTATTTTCTGGGCTCCAAAATCCATGTGGATGGTGATTGCATCCATGAAATTAAAAGATGCTAGCTCCTTGGAAGGAAAGTTATGACCAACCTAGATAGTATAGTCAAAGCAGAGACATTACTTTGCCAACAAATGTCCGTCCAGTCAAGGCTATGGTTTTTCCTGTAGTCATGTCTGGATATGAGAGTTGGACTATAAGGAAAGCTGAGCACAGAATTGATGCCTTTGAACTGTGGTGTTGGAGAAGGCTCTTGAGAGTCCCTTGGACAGCAAGGAGATCCAACCAGTCCATTCTAAAGGAGATCAGTCCTGGGTATTCATTGTTGTGACTGATGTTGCAGCTGAAACTCCAATACTTTGGCCACTTGATGCAGAGAGCTGACTCTTTTGAAAAGACCCTGATGCTGGGAGGGATTAGGGGCAGAAGGAGAAGAGGATAACAGAGGATGAGATGACTGGATGGCATTACCGACACAATGGACATGGGTTTGGTTGGACTCCGAGAGTTGGTGATGGACAGGGAAGCCTGGAGTACTGCAGTTCATGGACTCACAAAGAGTCGGATATGACTAAGCGACTGAACTGAACTGAATTTGATTCCTTTGGTTGCTATAAACCTTTGACTCTCTTTCATACTTCTGACACAGTTGATTCTGACAGTGTTTGTATATTTTTCAGTGTTTCTATCAGAGATTAAGAGTTTGGAGTTGCCTACTGCACTATTTTTCTAGAGTCACTTATACTACTGCTTTTGCTGTATGCTTCTGGGTGCACAACAAATCTTGGTACATTATTAAAAGAGACTGAAAATGGTGTTGATATCAGGAGGCAGGGAGATTGTGGACCAATGTGAAGGCTGTCTATCACAAGTCTAACTTTTATTTCTTTGAGAAACTTTGAGAGAAAGAGATAAATAAAACTAGTTAAGTCCACTAGAAGTTTTTGCAATTTCATTTTCATTCTGGGTTTCAAAATCTTAGCTTATAAAATTAGAAATAATTCTCTTAGTTCAAGTAAGTGAAGAAGTGGAAACATGCACATACACCATCTATGTAATAAATTATAGAATAATTATTTAATTAAGGAATATATGAAAATGACCTCATCATTCATCAGCTCTGGAAGAAATATGACACATTAAAAGCATTGATTGAAGACAGGTATTGAAGTAACTTTTATCAAAGTTTGAAAAGAGTTAGGCAAACAAATGACTAAACACCAGGTTAACAGTACTAGCAGAAGTCTAATGCCACACCAAGGTTCAAGATGAATAAAGAGGAAATTTTGTAACCAGAAATGAAAATTCCACAGTCATGAGTGGAAGTAACATGATAGGAACTATGACTTTTGGAAAATAATGCAGTCACTGCCAAACCACAGTATAATAAGTAAATAACAACACAATAGTTCCTCAAACTCACTGCCCTCCAGTGTTCTGATCTCCAAGCTGCACCTACTACTAGTCAATGCTAAGCTAAAGTCAGAGTGAAATTGAGCCAGATTGATATAATTCCTAAAGTTCAGTTTTTCATGACATGGATCAAGGTGGAAGAGAATAGATGGTATGTCTGAGAGTGTAAACAGAATATTCAGCATAATTTAAGTTGACTTCCCTACACACAAAACAGCAAAATGTGATTTTACTAAGATATTGAAAAACAAGTAAAGGAGTGGAACAAGTAGAAAGAAGCCCAGTGAGGGCTAAATGTGAAAAGAAATATGGCTTAAATACCTGTTAGCCTAAAGTTAGTCCATTTATTTCCCTCTTCCAGCCAACTAGAAGATCAAATTTTGGTCAGTTAAATGATAGAATCATAAAAGAACAGAAAATTTACTGAGATCTAGCACTACTATTCCCAATACAGTTAGCAGAGAGACATGCCTAGTGCTAGGCCACATACACACAAAAACTGCAATTTATTGAACACTGTAACCTTACAGAAAATACAGGAAAACTTTAATAAAATCACACCATATAGCATCACATAATGGCTGCTGCCCAGGTATTTGCCAAAGGCATTTCAATAAAACCATTCCAAGCAAGCTGAAATGAAGTACTTTAGATTTGCAACCTCAGCTATTCTGATGTGAGCCAGGGATAGATTATGTAGAATGGATAAACTGCACACCCCAAAGGTTATATCAGAAAGGTTGTATTTTCAGCCGAGCACCAAGGTATTGCCACTTATAATTCCCGATAGGTACTTGGAGTGCAGCTAAACTACCTTGCAGGTCACATTAAAGGCCATGTGATATTTCTTGTAACTCTCTAGCCACCTATGTTCCCTTTCATTCTTCTTCATAAACCCTCTTCCTTTGCCTCGGCTCTCAAAATTTAAAGTAGTCCTGGGATTTTATGCGACCTATTTCTCTTTTCAACATATGCATGCCATATATGAACAATGTAATCCATTTTCATATTTTTAGTTTTTTTTAATGCTTTAATGATTCCCAAATGTTTACCTCATGTTCTCATTTTCCTCTTGAGCTCCAAACCCCAAACTTTCATTTACTGACTGGACACCTGCCTTAGTACCTCTCAGGGTTATTTTAAACTCTGCACAGGTCTACCATTCTGCAGAAGTCTGGTTCTTTGGTTTGCCCACACATAATCAATCTCTAACTTGTATCATTATTTTAAAACTTACTAAAGTTATGATTTTATACTGAACAGAATTCTTATAGTACACCCTCACTGTTTTACTGTGAAATCATAATCATTGATTATAAGACACCATGTAAAACATAGGTCTATTTTGGCTCATCACAGAAACAGCAGCTACTAGTCTAATTATTTTTGTTTTTGTTTTGTTTCATTTTGATTTTCTTTTGTTTTTAAAATTGATTTAAGAAATTCTAGGAATTCTGATGATCCTATAGTCTGGTGCAGATTTGTTTTCTCCTCTTTCCCAAATAAGTTCTTTCTGCATTTTCTTCTAATCTCTAACCAAAAAAAAGTTTATATTTTCTACCAGGCTTTTATACTGAGGGCAACTATCTTGACTTAAACCAGCTCTGTGAAGGTTGAAGTTTTGCCAGGTATTAAGAACTGGTTTTACTTATACCCACTCACTAATCAGAGTCATCGACCTCTTGACCTAGTCTCCTTTCCAGGCCCCCCAAAATGGACATCCTGAGCACACTAATTTGAATTGTAGAGACTATGGAAATAACGGGCTTCATTGGTGGCTCAGACAGTAAAGAATCTGCCTGCAATGTGGGAGACCCAGGTTCAATCCCTGGGTTGGGAAGATCCTCTGCAGATACCCACTCCAGTATTCTTCCCTGGAGAATTCTATGAACAGAGGAGCCTCGTGGGCTATAGTCCATGGGGTCTAAAATTGTCACATGCAACTAATACATACACACATGAAAATAAGCAATTTTCCCCTTGGTGTCAAAACCAAGTTATGTTTCTGCATCCTTTCCTCTTATCTCCTTAATTGAGGCTAATTTTTCTTAACCTCGGATATTCATTAAAATCTCTTGAGCCTTTTGTTACTCATATGCAGGCTGATGAGAATGGCTAATATATACAGCTGGGGACAACTGCTTCCTGGAAACACATTTGACCTCTTCTCTTAGATATTTCTAATATTTGCTCAAAAAATCACTTTCACACTGAGGACTAACCATTTCACCACATTCAGTTCAGTTCAGTTCAATTCCTCAGTCATATCTGACTCTTTGCAACCCCATAGACGGCAGCATGCCAGGTTTCCCTGTCCATCACCAACTACTGGAGCTTGTTCAAACTCATGTCCACTGAGTCAGTGTTGCCATCCAACCATCTCATCCTCTGTCATCCCTTCTCCTCCTGCCTTCAATCTTTCCCAGTGTCAGGAACTTTTCCAATAAGTCAGTTTTTCACATCAGGAGGCCAAAGTACTGGAGTTTTGTCATCAGCATCAGTTCTTCCAATGAATATTCAGGACTGATTTCCTTTAGAATTAACTGGTTGGACCTCCTTGCAGTCCAAGGGACTCTAAACAGTCTTCTGCAACACCACAGTTCAAAAGCACCAGTTCTTCGGTACTCAGCTTTCATTATAGTCCAACTCTCACATCCGTACATGACTACTGGAAAAACCATACCTTTGACTAGATGGACCTTTGTCAGCAAAGTAATGTCTCTGCTTTATATATGCTGTCTAGATTGGTCAGAACTTTTCTTCATAGGAGCAAGTGTCCTTTAGTTTCACGGCTGCAGTTACCATCTCCAGTGATTCTGGAGCCCTCAAAAATAAATTCTCCCACTGTTTCCACTCTTTCCCCATCTATTTGCTAAGAAGTAATGGGACCAGATGCCATGATACTAGTTTTCTGTTGAGTTTTAAACCAATTTTTTCACTATTCTCTTTCACTTTCATAAAGAGGCTCTTTAGTTCTTCTCTTTCTGCTGTAATGGTGGTGTCATCTGTATATCTAAGATTATTGATATTTCTCCTGACAACCTTGATTCCAGTTTGTGCTTCTTCCAGCTTGTGCTTCACCAGCCCAGCATTTTGCATGATGTACTCTTCATATAAATTAAATAAGCAGGGTGACAGTATACAGCTTTGACATACTCCTTTCCTGATTTGGAATCTGTCTGTTGTTCCATGTCTGGCTCTGTTACTTCTTGAGCTGCATACATATTTCTCAGGAGGCAGGTAAGGTGGTCTGGTATTCCCATCTCTTGAAGAATTGTCCACAGGTTCTTTGGGTCCACAGTCAAAGGCTTTGGCATAGTCAATAAAGCAGAAATAAATGTTTTTCTGGAACTCTCTTTTTCGATAATCCAACATATGTTGGCTATTTGATCTCTGTTTCCTCTGCCTTTTCTAAATCCAGCTTGAACATCTGGAAATTCACAGTTCACATACTGTTGAAGACTGGCTTGGAGAATTTTGAGCATTACTTTGTTAGTATGTGAGAGTGGAATATCACATATTGTAACAGCTCTTGGTACCCTCTCTATCCCTCTTTCTTAATCATTTCCAATAGCATTTGTTACCACTTGACAATTGTTTGTTTTTGCACACTCTTTCTTTCACATATTATGCACAGTCTATGAGAGAGAAATTTGGATGTTTTTCCTTCATTGTCTGTTACCAGTGTTAAAGTAGTGCCTGGCAAATAGAATCATTAAATATTACTGAAAAAAGTGAGTGATCATATACGAGTCTCAGTGTGTAACTTGACTGGTAGTATCTAAGGCTCGTGGAAATTTCTGGATGCTAGATTCTGGCTCATTGAACTGGATCTCTGTGACTTCTGTCATCTTCCTTTGGAATGTTTTTTTGCTAGTTTTAAGAGGAAAATGTCTCTTCATTCCACTTCTTAAATCATAATATCTATACCTAAGAATATTCTTTCCCCTCTTAAGTTTTCTTTAGAACTTGAACATTTAGAACTTAATAACCAGAAGTTTTTGCTAAGCTTTTTTTTTTTTTTTACTCTGTATATATTTCCAAATATATACCAAACAAATCAAAGTATCCTGCTGAAAGGAAGGAAAAGAGAGGAAATAACACATTCATAAAAATGTATGCAAATAATTTCAAAATGTCACCCAGCCACACACATGTTTAATGATGGATTCATATAGATTATTCCAGATACTGATATAAAATATTAAAACATATTCAGCACCAGACTCTGCTTCCTCTTAATAGATCACTAGCATGTATAGTTTAAATTGTGATTTATAGTGTGAAAGTAGTTAACATCATTTTAAAAACTATTTTGAAATAATCCTCATAAAGCAGAAGATAATATTAACAGCAGGAAATGGTTGTTATTGACAATTTGATAAGCTAATACATGCAAGGTGACCTTGTCCTTTCGTACACAGGTAGTTAAGGATCACAAAATACCATTAAGATTGGTGCAATAATAAATTATTTTGCTATTTGGCAGAAATTCCAAGAGACAAACAGAAGTGAACCTGTGTCACAGAAAGAGTCTGCTCACTGGACAACATATGGAAAGCTAGGAAAATTGTCCTCTCCATGTATCATATTTTCCATATGGAATTGCCATTTCACAAATTTACTGAAGCAATTATGCTCTGAAATCTGGATCTATATAAATTCAGGCATCTCATATGGTTAATGATATTTGGGGAGTTTATTGAGCAATTGACAGTTGGGCAAATGGGGAAAGCATAATAGTAAGTCACTTAATTTTTTCAACTTCTGGAAATCTACTTCCAATATATTTTGTATGTCATCCAAACTTTTGATAAGCTTTATTACACATTTATTCATTCATTTAATGAGTTTATACAGTCATGAACAATGGACTTTTTAGATGTTTACAAAAATTATGCCAACATTTTAATGCCATGACAACTTGTTGCTGTTTGTTATTGTTGTTGTTGTTTAGCCACTAAGTAGTGACTGACTTTTGCAACCCGATGGACTATAGCCCACCAGGCTCCTCTGCCCATGGGATTTCCCAGGTATGAAAACTGGAGTGCGTTGCCATGTCCTCCTTCAGGAGATCTTCCTGACCCAGAAATTGAACCCACATCTCCTGCATTGGTAGGCAGATTCTTCACCACTGAACCACCAGGGAAGCAAGCCATGACAACTAGCAGGAAGAAAATCTTATAATAAAAATTCTGACATTTATCAGTAAATTCAATAAGGTAGACTAAATAAGATATTTCAGCTCATTCTTAAGTTTACTGTTTGCTTTCTGATAGAGAACTTATACGAAACCCTGAATATAAAAAGTGCATCATCAACATATTATATTTATTACCATGAAGCTATAAATAATCATAATACTTTACTATCTTACACATTTTACAAATAATATGATAATGTATAATAATGCATTATAAAAGAAAATATTAAAGAGTTAAGTACATGACATATATTCAAGGAGAAATTTTTTTCAGTCATTAAGAGGCAGAAGTAAAAAAAAAAAAAAAGAGGCAGAAGTAAAGATGCCTAATCCATTTACATTTATTATAATAATGTTATATAATTTTAATCTAGAAGACCATATTCATTGCATCCAAGATAAAACTTCTTTAATCTGATTTTGGAAAGATGATTGATTCAAGGGATGGGGAAAGGAATTGGAAGTAAACATCATTTGCACAACTATTTCAAACTCAGATTTTATATTTATCACACTGATTGTGATATAGTCCTATGGACTACTACAAGGGTTCTAAATGAGAATATGTGCAAAAATTCCAGAAGAGATTTTGTAAAGGCAAATTTTCAAACTTCATCCCCAGATGTACTAATGCACTAAGCCCAGAAATCTGAATCATTTAGAAGTTATAGAGATGTTTGACAGATGCCTGATATGTGTAAATATATCTAGCAAGGTAAAAATAAATAGTAAAGGAAAAATATAATGAAATATATCTAAATTCTAGAACACAGAAGTAACCACAAAAATATTGGAAAATATTATTCAGATCTGTACACACACATATATATACACAAATATTTATGCAAATACATATGTAAATAAATCTAAATGTTTATAGCTGGGTGCATAGATATGTAGATTAATATATTTTGTAAATGTAAAATTCAATAATCTTATGGATACTACTCTATTTAAATATTAGGTTAGTAATACTGTTTTTAAATAGAAATAAAATAAGACAATGTTAAAGGAAATTTTGAACTTCAGATATACATATGTGTATATACATGAACATATATGAATATCACATATATATCTACATATCTATGCCAAATGCTAGTAAAAAATTGCCAAAAATATACAATCATGTGGTTGGAATCTGCCTTTTTAACTGGCACTTCTTATAATTTTGACATGAATAATTTTTAAAAAAGTTTATTGGGGCTGTGTAGCCTATCTGAAAGCAAAGAACCTATGTTAATATCCTTGTGAAAAAATCCCACACCCTAAATAAATATAATAAATTTAATGCTATAGTTTAATTTTAGTTCTAAATTCCAATAGCCACTAGGTGAAAGGGTAGAAATGTCCAATTATAAAATAAACAAGTTCTGGGGATCTAATGCACTGCATGGTGAGTATAGTATATTATGTACATGAAAGTTGCCTATAGGGTAGATTTCAAATGTTCTCACCACAAAAAAAAGGGGTAATTATGTGTTGTTGTGAAGGCATTAAGAGTATGTATACTTGAAATAAAAGTCCTTTATTAGATATTTTTGCAAATATTTTCTCCTATTCTGTGGTTTGTCATCTAACTCTCTTAGAAGCATCATTCACAGTAGTTTTCATTTTAATAAAGTGCAGCTTATTACTTATTTCTTTCAAACATTACTCCTTTGGAATTTTACCTAAAAGTCAATGTCAATTTCAGGTCATCTAGAGTTTCTTGTACACCAATTTCTAGGAGTTCCATAGTTTTGTATTTTACTATTAAGATTATGATCCATTTTGAGTTCACTTGTGTATAAGTTCTGGGTCTAGACTGACATTTATTTTTACATGTCAATATAGTTTTTCCAGAACCATTTCTTGAAAAGACTATTTTTACACTATTGCATTCTCTTCCTCTTTTTAAAAGATCAGTTGACTATATTAGATCTACTTTTGAGCTCTTCATTCTGTTTCATAGGTCTATTTATGTATTCTTCACCAATACCATATTATTTTAATCACTGTAGCTATGTGGTAAGTCTTGAAGTCAGATATTATCAATACTCTATCTTCATTCATGTTCTGCAATATTGAACTGGCTATTCTTGATCTTTCACCTTTTCATATAAAATTAAAAACTAGTCAGTATCCACAAAATAAATTTCTGGGATTTTAATCGAGATTATGCTGAATTTTTATATTAAGACACATCTACTTTTTAAAGTAGATTTATGAAGATTTCTTCTTTAAGTAACATTATATATTTTTTATTTTGAAAAGCAATGAATTTCTCTTAGAATTACTGATATTTTGCATACATGCATAGAAGAGAAGATTAAAATTATCGTAACTTATGGCATACTATAACCAATGTTGACTTTTTAAATTTGCACACATACTTATTATACTTTTGTGATCATATAATTTATACTCTTACGTGAATACAAGTTATTTTCCACTATACAATAACATGATAATTTTATATATTGATAGCTACATTTTCCTATAAATTATATTATCAAATATAATTGAAAAATACATATAACTCTTCTTTAATAAATCCTGCTTATTACTGTCAACTAAATACTGTTAGATTTACATAGGAACCTATCAGTGCCTTTAAATAATTTTTTTATGACTCAGGATTTTGCTTGATAAATGATTTTTTTTAACTTTATTTTACTTTACAATACTGTATTGGTTTTGCATACTATCATGTAAGAAACAAAGTGCCAGTCTATGTTTGATAAATGATATTTTTGTCCATCCAAAATATATTAATGTTTGGAGCATTTTTTTTCTTATTCTTTTCAGTTTTTGTTAAAATATACTATACAACTGTCTTATTTCTTGTTGTCATATTTTCAAGTTACTATGGCTATTTTACTAATTTACAGTCATAATTCTGATTTAATATGAATTGAAATAATTTCCTTTTTTTAATGAATTAGTTTTTTTTTTCTTTTTAAAATTTATTTATTTATTTATTTATTTATTTATTTTACTTCATTTTAGTGAATTAGTTTTTATAGTGGCTCAGAGGTTAAAGCATCTGCCTCCAATGCGGGAGACTTGGGTTCGATCCCTGGGTCTGGAAGATCCCCTGGAGAAAGAAATGGTAACCCACTCCAGTACTCTTGCCTAGAGAATCCCATGGACAGAGAAGCCTGGTAGGCTACAGTCCACTGGGTCGCAAAGAGTCAGAGACGACTGAGCGACTTCACTCACTCAATTAAAACCAAAGCACACCAAGCTATAGAAGGAAATTTATATTTTAGAAATTAGTCTTCATTCAGTTTAATATTATTGTATAATTTGTCAAAGGCTGTCTTTGAACATATCTAGCCTGCTTTGTTGCTTGTTGCAACTTCTATGCATTTTGTATGAGATAAAATATATTAGAGTAGTCATTTGAAATGGTATTCAGCTTTATAAATTTAATTCCTATGAAACAAATCAGGCTAATTTCAGGAGAGTCAGCATAAGAGATAATCACAACTAAGTGATTTTTGAAAATGAAGAAAGAAGCTATTTGATTTGTACATCATGGCTTTTCTATTGCTAATATATTAGAGAGCACAATTTTGCAATAAAAACTAATAAGCAAAATAAATTGTAGTTATGCTAAGTAAAATTATAAAGTACCTCAAAGCATATTTAATCTTTGGAAAAGATTAAAGGAATTTTTACCTTCCTCAAAGCAAGTTATTTTAATGTGCTTAGTTTCTACTTTAGCCTACTTTATCACATCCTTTGCTGATAGATTTTCCACACTTTTATATTCTTAAAACCTGTTTTTATAAATAAAAAGAAGAAATATATATTATGTTACTTACGCTGAGTAAAAGATAGCAACATTGAAAATCCAAATCACTCTGGTCAATTTTCAAGTTATTTAAAAAATCTAAATGTAAATATCAGAATGCAAGGTCCAGATTCAACCATAACATTCCATTACCTTCATATTTTCCTTTTTCTCTTTATTTTTTAAATAAAAAAAAGAAAGAAAGAAAGAAAGAAAAACACCACTTTACTTCTCCAAGCCTGTTATATCCTCATCCCACAGTTTCATCAATTTGGAAATTTCTGAAGAGAGGAATTAGAAGTATTTTTCTTAGCACTGCTAAATTTTTTTGTGTTAAATTGAGCACAGGCACATAATTTAAAGATTTATGTTAACATAAGGCAAATTATAGGGCTTCCCTCATAAGTTCAGTTGGTAAAGAATCCACCTGCAAAGCTGAAGACCCCAGTTTGACTCCTGGGTCAGGAAAATCCACTGTAGAAGGGATAGGCTACCCACCCCAGTATTCTTGTGTTTCATTTGTGGCTCAGCTGGTAAAAAGTTTGCCTACAATGGGGAGACCTGGGTTCTATCCCTGGGTTGGGAAGATTCCTTGCAGAAGGTAAATGGTATCAACTCCAAAGAACCCGCTTGCCAATGCAGGATAGGTAAGAAATGCGGATTCTATCCCTGGATCTGGATGATCCCCTGGAGGAGAGCATGGTGAACCACCAGTATTCTTGCCTGGAGAATCCAATGAACAGAGCAGCGTGGTAGGCTACAGTCCATGAGGTTGCAAATAGTCGGACACGACTGAAGCGACTTAGCACGCACACATGCAGGCATTCTACTGTAGCTAGCTCATACTATGCTCAACTGGAATGATTAGAAAGATGAAGTTAAAGTCAATTGTAGATAAGAAGATCTAATAAATCTCTGAAAATATATCTCGTACCTTTCACAGAACCAACCAAAAATTCCATGTCACAACCATTCCTCAGTGGTTTTCAGTTAGGTTTCCTAAAATCAGTGCAATTTCATGAGCACACTATGTAATCTCCTCAATTTAATCAGAAAAAAATGCAATAAATTTCTCACATTTCTTAAAAACATGTATAAGACAGTCATTTTTTCCATTGCATTGAACAAATATATATTAAAAACTGGTTATGTGTTAGTCACTGTGCTCTATTCTGTTGTTACAGTAGACATCATGAAAGCATCTTTCCTGCCTGCCATGCTTGCACAGATTTCAGAGTCTACTGGGGAAGAGAAATATTAAGAAAATATGTAATCAAATAAATCATCCTAGTTGTATTAAATGTACTAAACGCAATACTAGATGAAGTGGCTTGTCTGAAGAGCCAAGAAAAACTGACACTGAGAGTGAGATACAAGGCTCAAATAAAATGTGCTATAAGAAAGAGAAAAGAGAATGAACCAAAATAAAGATAGCTATGAATTTATATAAAAACACAAGCTGTTTTCTGGATACTAACCTTTTTCAGCTTATGTTCTAATTAGATTACATTTAAGAAATTGAAAGTTATATTAGTTTTCCTATAAGTTCCATTCAGAACTACTCCCTATTATACAGATCCCCTGAAAAAGATGTCAAAATGATCTTCAGTTCATGAAGGGAGCCCTTCAAAAGATGTAGATTGCTGATGGAGAAACTTCTAAACTGTCTAATTTAGTATGATAAGTGAAATGTGAAGCTATTAGTTGTTCAGTCCTGTCCACCTTTCTGGGAACCCATGGACTGTAGCCCATCAGGCTCTTCTGTCCATGGGGTTTTCCAGGAAAGAATACTACAGTGGGTAGCCATTCCCTTCTCCAAGGGATCTTCCTGACTCAGGGATCGAACCAAATTCTTCTGCATTGCAAGCAGATTCTTTACTGTCTGATCCATTAGGGAAGCTCATAATACAGATGACCTAAGATTAAAATTAAGGAAGCCAACTGGAGAATAAAAAGCCTATTTTAAACCTTGGAGGAAAAATAAGTTGTGCAAATAATTCTTTCACCTAGTCAACTATTTAAACATATTCCTAACACAAAAAGTAGCAATAATGACAAAAACAAAAAGGTTGCTGCTGCTGCTGCTGCTAAGTCACTTCAGTCGTGTCCGACTCTGTGCGACCCCAGAGACGACAGCCCACCAGGCTCCCTTGTCCCTGGGATTCTCCAGGCAAGAACACTGGAGTGGGTTGCCATTTCCTTCCCCAAAAAGTGTTGTTAGAGTTTAACAAATCAATTTAAGCATCTACTCTCTACACAGAGTATAACTGAGCTTTTTTTTTTTTTTTACTTAATAAGATTACATCATTTAATAGTCAGTATGGTTCATGGGTTAAGAGCATGGATTTTTCTAATCAGACATATTTCTTGTCTTTGCTCCAAAGCAGTGTGACCCTGAGCAAGTTACTTTAATCAAAATGATCTTTGTCAGTGAATTGAGGAAAAAATATTAGATTTTACAACTGAAATAAGCCCTGTAAGAACTAAATGTAAATCAATTAGTATGATGCATAGCACAATGATCAATATATGCTAAATGAGAAAGTGCATGTTGCTTAAGTAAATATCACCTAAAATATTATATACAGTTTAGCTGATAGCATTAATGTAGTTTGGGTTTCCCAGTCAGTGCTAGTGGTAAATAACCTGCCTGCCAATGTAAGAGAGCTTAAGAGACAAGAGTTCAATCCCTAGGTCTGAATGATACCCTGGAGGGGGAAATGGCAACCCATGCCTGTATTCTTGCCTGGGAAATCCCATGGATGGAGGAGCCTGGCAGGCTACAATCATTGGGGTCACAAAGATTTGGACTTGACTGAGAGACTGAACAAAAAGCACATTAATATAGTTTAATTTACCATTCCTTTGTTTTCAGATATTTCAGATATTTGCTTTCATGGCAGATTTTAAAAATGTACTTAATAAATATCATAACTATATTTATGGATGTTTACTAAGAGTAGTTTAGGAACTACAGTATATGGAATTCTTAGGCTTCTCACACATATTGAAAATTTATCAGCAAACAACATGATTGCAGCTCACCCTGCCATTAGCAATGTCAAGTAGTATTCACCTCACTATTCCTTTCATAACCCTGCATATTTATGTTCTTTCTGTGTCTAATTTAAGTTTTCTAGTGTGATGGATAAACATGATACCACATTATTTTAATTAAAATTGTTTTGAACAGTAATAAAGTTGAACATTTTACCAAAAGTGATGTTTGAAATTTGATGCAACATTTACATAATAGCATGTTGTTATTATGCCCTATATAGATGGTTTTCAAAAGATGGCCCTCTAATGCTGTATTCCTTGATTGCCACCTTTAGAAATTAATTACTTTTTGTTTATACTTCTTCTTCTTAAATTACAATAAATCGTGTCATTCTTGCAAGTTCTTACACAGACTTAATTGCTTCTTTGAAAGGTTTGCCAGATATATCAAGCCAGTTCATTAATGGACAGATGATTCCTTCACATTAAGAAAGACACATTGGAGCACCACAAATGTCAAGTCAGTTATTATGAACGGAAAGCAGAAAATGGCAACCATCAAAAGGTGAGCCCTTATTCAGGCGGGACCAAAAATAAAACTGCAGTAACTCCTTTGTGTGATAATGGAGAGATATTAGATTATTTTAAGGTCATGCAAGGAGAATCTTTCATTTGTCAGCTATGTCCCTTGCAGAGGATTTTTTTTTCTTTGTCTCATGATTGTATTCACAAATCAGTCCAAAAGGAACAGTGGATTTTACCCCTGTAATTCATTTATTTGGATCTCTTTGCCCAAATATTTGAGTCACTATTATTTCCAAGTACATGTAGATGTGTGTCTTTGCTTTAAGTTATTCAGAATTTAATAGGAAGGGTTAAAATGAAAATGTCAATATATATTTTTAAAATAGATAAAATGCAATAACAGTAATAATGAAAAAGGACTATGCATAGAGGTTTTTAAATTCAGAATTACTGATGGCTCTAAATTTCATCTGAATGAGGTCAATATATTCATATTTCATTTGACATTAGAAAATACTCAAAAAAAGCATATAAATAACAATTTAATCATTGACATAGTATATATTTATCTATTCCATCTGCCTTTAAAAGAATAAATAATTAATTAAAGTTATACATCAATAATTAAGACATACTTCCTCTCCAGTTCAGTTGTTCAGTCGTGTCCAACTCTTTGAGACTCCATGAATCGCAACATGCCAGGCCTCCCTGTCCATCACCAACTCCTGGAGTTCACTCAGACTCACATCCATCAAGTTGGTGATGCCATCCAGCCATCTCATCCTCTGTCATCTCCTTTTCCTCCTGCCCCCAATCCCTTCCAGCATCAGAGTCTTTTCCAATGAGTCAACTCTTTGCATGAGGTGGCCAAAGTACTGGCGTTTCAGCTTTAGCATCATTCCTTCCAAAGAAATCCTAGGGCTCTTTTGTTGACCATGATGGCTACTCCATTTCTTCTGAGGGATTCCTGCCTGCAGTAGTTGATATAATGGTCATCTGCGTTAAATTCACCCATTCCAGTTCATCTAGGTTCACTGATTCCTAGAATGTTTATGTTCACTCTTGCCATCTCCTGTTTGACCACTTCCAGTTTGCCTTGATTCATGGACCTGACATTCCAGGTTCCTATGCAATATTGCTCTTTACAGCATCGGACCTTGCTTCTATCACCAGTCACACCCACAACTGGGTATTGTTTTTGCTTTGGCTCCATCCCTTCATTCTTTCTGGAGTTACTTCTCCACTGATCTCCAGTAGCATATTAGGCACCTATGGACCTGGGGAGTTCCTCTTTCAGTATCCTATCATTTTGCCTTTTCATACTGTTCTTGGGGTTCTCAAGGCAAGAATACTAAAGTGGTTTGCTGTTCCCTGCTCCAGTGGAACGGAGCAGAGCTTCTGTCAGACCTCTCCACCATGACCCACCCAACTTGGTTGACCCCACGGGCATGGCTTAGTTTCATTGAGTCAAGGCTGTGGTCCTAGTGTGATTAAATTGACTAGTTTTCTGTGAGCATGGTTTCAGTGTATCTGCCCTCTGATGCCCTCTTCCAACACCTACCATCTTACTAGGGTTTCTCTTACCTTGGATGTGGGATATCTCTTCATGGGTGCTCCAGCAAAGCACAGCTGCTGCTCCTTTCCTTGGACGAGGGGTATCTCCTCACCACTGCCCCTCCTGACCTTGAACGTGGAATAACTCCTCTTAACAACTTTGAAAAAGACAATTTCCATAATGTAATTTCAAAGTTAATATTACTTCAATATAAAAAGATTTACTTTGAGTGATTATGGCAGAACCAATACAATATTGCAAAGTAATTAACCTCCAATTAAAATAAATAAATTTAAATTAAAAAGAAACTAATAAAAATATTTGAATATAACTTGTGTGCCAGGAGGGATATGCAGGAAACAAAAATAGGGGAAAATCCTAAATTCATTAGATTTATATTTTAGTGAGTGAAGAGAGTAAGCAACAGAAATTGCAAACTATATAGTAACCAAAAGGAGATGATTCTATAGAGAAGAAATATGAGAAAGGAAGGTAGGAATTAGAAATTTGAAGTTAGCACAGTTTTACCTCTAACTGTATAGGAAGTCCTCCCCAAGGCTGTGATCCTGAGCAAAGCTATGAAATTTCTAGGGAAAAATTATTCCAGATGGAGGGATGAGCACATGCAAAGACACTGTGACCTTAAAATTATTATATTTCTATGTAAAAAAAGATTACTCTTACTAGGGTAGAATATATAATTGGTAGAAAAAATATGTTTGTGCAGATGGGATTACAAAGATTCAGCTAATTATTTGGTAAATAATAGAAGGTACTATATTATTATGCTACATTTTGTATAAATTTAGCACTTATGAACTGCAAAATATATTACCACCTGTAACCACATATCACATATCACATGCTGGTCCTAGAATTCAGCCTGAGCATCAATGGTCACTCCCAAACATTATTTTCCTATTTTAGTGCAAAGCAAGATTCATAAACAACTTCTTTAAAAGTTCAGCTTTAAAAAGAAATAAAAAACTTATTCATGCAAAACACTGGGTACTTTAAGCAAATATTACCTTCTTTTTTAAAATTTGTGTTTCTCAAGGGAGTTCTTAGTAAAATTTGCAGGTAAAAATGTTAATGGGAAGAAAGTAATAGGAGTCTTAATTAAACCCATATTTTTGTTGCAGAAGGAAATATTTTAATAGACTCTTTTTCATAAATTTTTATTCTGATAAACTTATAAATTATGAAATAGTGAAATTATTTTATTCATTCATAACTATTAAAATCAGAAACAAACCAAGTTTATAAATAAGATACAGGTAATATTAAAAATTTCATAATTAAAATTGTCAATACTCATCCATCATGAAAAGTACTTTTTGCTAAAACTAAAAATTCACCATTGCAATGAAAAGAATAAAATACTTAGGAATACATCTGCCTAAAGAAACTAAAGACCTATATATAGAAAACTATAAAACACTGATGAAAGAAATCAAAGAGGACACTAATAGATGGAGAAATATACCATGTTCATGAATCAGAAGAATCAAAATAGTGAAGAAGAGTATACTGCCCAAAGCAATATACAGATTCAAGGCAATCCCTATCAAGCTACCAGCGGTATTTTTCACAGAACTAGAACAAATAATTTTAAGATTCGCATGGAAATACAAAAAAACCTCAAATAGCCAAAGCAATCTTGAGAAAGAAGAATGGAACTGGAAGAATCAACTTACCTGACTTCAGGATCTACTACAAAGCCACAGTCATCAAGACAGTATGGTACTGGCACAAAGACAGAAATATAGATCAATGGAACAAAATAGAAAGCCCAGAGATAAATCCACGCACCTATGGACACCTTATCTTTGACAAAGGAGGCAAGAATATACAATGGAGTAAAGACAATCTCTTTAACAAGTGGTGCTGGGAAAACTGGTCAACCACTTGTAAAAGAATGAAACTAGATCACTTTCAACACCACACACACACAAAAAAATAAAGTCAAAATGGGTTAAATATCTAAACTTAAGACCAGAAACTATAAAACTCCTAGAGGAGAACATAGGCAAAACACTCTCCGACATACATCACAGCAGGATCCTCTATGATCCACCTCCCAGAATTCTGGAAATAAAAGCAAAAATGAACAAATGGGATCTAATTAAAATTAAAAGCTTCTGCACAACAAAGGAAACTATAAGAAAGGTGGAAAGACAGCCTTCTGAATGGGAGAAAATAATAGCAAATAAGGCAACTGACAAACAACTAGTCTCAAAAATATACAAGCAACTTATGCAGCTCAATTCCAGAAAAATAAACGACCCAGTCAAAAAAATGTGCCAAAGAACTAAATAGACATTTCTCCAAAGAAGACATACGGATGGCTAACAAACACATGAAAAGATGCTCAACATCACTCATTATCAGAGAAATGCAAATCAAGACCACAATGAGATATCACTTCACACCAGTCAGATTGGCTGTGATCCAAAAGTCTGAGAGCAATAAATGTTGGAGAGGGTGTGGAGAAAAGGGAACCCTCTTGCACTGTTGGTGGGAATGCAAAGTAGTACAGTAACTATGGAGAAGAGTGCGGAGATTCCTTAAAAAATTGCAAATAGAACTACCTTATGACCCAGCAATCCCACTGCTGGGCATACACACCAAGGAAACCAGAATAGAATGAGACACATGTACCCCAATGTTCATCACAGCACTGTTTATAATAGCCAGGACATGGAAACAACCTAGATGTCCATCAGCAGATGAATGGATAAGAAAGCTGTGGTACATATACACAACAGAGTATTACTCAGCCATTAAAATCAATGCATTTGAATCAGTTCTAATGAGGTGGATGAAACTGGAGCCGATTATACAGAGTGAAGTAAGCCAGAAAGAAAAACACCAACACAGTATACTAACACATATATATGGAATTTAGAAAGATGGTAATGATGACCCTGTATGGGAGACAGCAAAAGAGACACAGATGTGTAGAGCAGACTTTTGGACTCTGAGGGAGAGGGTGGGATGATTTGGGAGAATGGCATTGAAACATGTATACTATCATGTAAGAAACGAATCGCCAGTCTATGTTCAATACAGGATACAGGATGCTTGGGGCTGGTGCACAGGGATGATCCAGAGAGATGATATGGGATGGGAGGTGGGAGGGGGGTTCATGTTTGGGAACTCATGTACGCTGTGGTGGATTCATGTCAATGTATGGCGAAACCAATACAGTATTGTAAAGTAAAATAAAGTAAAAATAAAAATTTAAATAAAAAAATAAAATAAAAATTCAAAAATGTGGTGAAATAATTTTTCTAGTGAAAAAATCAATTATTTTTATTTATACCAGCATTTTTTGAATATGATGAAAACTACTTGTAGCATCATTGTTACTATCATTACTTGACTTTTTAAACATGTGTATATCATTTGCATGAATTATGCATTTAATAAAATACTATTGATAAAGTACAAAGTATTTAATAAAGTACCAAACAGGATGATGAATGTTTGAGGCACTACTTAAACTTGTCCCAAAGATTATTTATGACTGGCTTCCATAGTAAAAAAAGTGGTTCAATTTCAGATGTAAAAACTTGGAATTTGATCAAAGCTTAGATTCTTTGTATGACTTTGAGCACAGTAATGATCAAATGAAATGAGGTGGCTACACAAAGGACATTTTTATAGTAACTTAGGAACAAGTATTCTGAAAATTAAGTCATCTTAAGACATTACATAGCAGTTTATTAGGTCAAAGACAAAAACACTTAAATGGTATAGCCGATGGTACATAAAATAAAACATTGGCCTTTAAACTCCTAGTCCAGTATATTTTTTTCAAGAAGTAATCTGTAGCATTTACAATACTAAACAGCTCACCATCATGACTAAAAATCCATATCAGACAACTCTAGTAATGCCCTTGGCTGGCTAAGGCAGCAGCATCAGCATAATGAATTCGACACTTTACTAGGCAGCAGTTAGATAAACTTCCCAGCACACAGGTGGACCACACCAGGCCCAAAAGTTTCATTGAACTTCTAAGAAATATGAAGCAATTTTCTAGCATCGTGTAGAATAAAGCAGATTTAGCTTTTTTCCAAAGCAAATTTAACAATGCATGAATAAAATATGACTACAAAGGAAACAATTCAAATACTATATCAAACTTGAAAAGTCTCTTGGACTGCAAGCAGATCCAACTAGTCAGTCTTAAAGGATATCAGTCCTAATTATTCATTGGAAGGACTGATGCTGAAGCTGAAACTCCAATATTTTGGCCACTGATGAGAAGAACTGATTCATTGGAAAAGACCCTGATGCTGAGAAAGATTGAAGGTAGGAGGAGAAGGGGACAATAGAGGATGAGATGGTTGGATGGCATCATTCACCTAATGGACATGAGTTTAAGTAAGATCTGGGAGTTGGTGATGGATAGGGAACCCTGGCATGCAGCAGTCCATGGGGTCACAAAGAGTCGGACATGACTAAATGACTGAACTGAACTGATTCAATAAATATAAAGCCCTAAGGAAAATTTCAATAAAAATATTTACTTGCAATGTTATCAATATATATAATAGCAGACCTACATTTTATCAAGATCATGTAGAAGCAGTGGGGCGGTCGGATCTGAACTAAATATTTCAGTACCATTTTGGGAACCTGGTAGAATGGGGTCATTCTGGCCTCTGGTGATTAGCTTTATTGCCTCAACGATTTGCTCAAGTCAACAAAATTTAAGAAGTGCTGTGAATTTGGACATAAATTCTAATAGCCAATACATAATATGTAGTCTTCTTTCCCTCTGCCACAAGAATCAGTGATAATCTAGACAGTGACCAACCATTCCCATACCCTGGCAGCCTGGGTCCCAGAATGATAAAGACAGAAAGCAGAGTTCCCCTCCAGGCCAACATGAACATGTTATTTTACTCTTCTGAGATTTTGTGATCACTTGTGTCTTACCCAAGCATGTTCCTAAGGCTAGTAATTGATGCAATTAATATTTGTGAACCAATTTATTTATAGCTAATTTTATTATAAATGATTTTCAAAATTTACATTTTGTTACTTAAGTTTCCAACTGTAAGATGAAGACACTAACCACATCATTTTTATCTTATCAAATGAAACATAAAATAATTGTATATATTTTTATAAGTTGCATATAAAACTGTAGCAGATTTATCTTTCTTTTGTTATTTATCTTGAAAAATGCAAACTGTTTCTTATTCTATGTGTTTGTTCAAATTCTTCTTTGGAAAAGTAGATAATATAACTGGTATAATATCATTCTATCACAGTAGTTTGGTAATTGACACTTGGTATGTATGAAATATAGATAAAAATGAACAAGAAGTCCATCATTAGTCATTAGTTTTAGAAAATCTTGAGCTTCATGCTTGTAATTAGAAAAATAACAAATGAAGTCCAAAGTTAACAGGAGGAAGAAAATAGCAAAGTTCAGAGCCAAAATAAATAAAATGGAAACAAAAAAAAAAAGTAAAAAAAAAATCAATGAAATATGCTTTGTATCTTTCACAGCCTCTGTCAGAGGTGTCCCCTAGTGCCCTCTCTGTACCAACTTGTGTCTCTGGGGTCACTGGTGCCTTGCCGCTCCTGCTTGCTGCCTGTATCACTCTGTCAATGGCAACGCTACTAGAGACACAGGGGTTGTGGGATTCTCTGCCATGCTCACGGTCACCTGGGTTGCAGGCTTTGATACCACTGGGGGAAAGGAGGTTAGGGAAGTGTGAGGTTCATGGTCGGTGTTGAATTGCAGACAGGGAGGGCTGAGTCATGGGCACCTCCACACCTGGAGTGATGTGATTCTAGGCCTTCTCTGCCCGGTTCCCTGGGGCACTGTCACCCCTGAAGCTGGGGCAGCTGGAATTCTGTGCACCGCTTCTTCTGCTGCTACTGGGTTCTCTGGGGCTGCAGGCTCAGTGGCCACAGTTGGGGGATCAGAATGGCAGTCACCCTCTCCTCTATTCCTCTGGTTCTGCATCCTCTGTGTATTCTAGTATTCTAGTCCACGTACTTCAGACAGAACTTGTGGAACTTTCATGTCCTGGTGTGTTAGGCAGAGGAAAATTTGTGGAGTTATGGATGCTTTATGGTTGTAGATTGAAAATGAGAGACAAAGGGAGGCCCTCACATGGTCATGATGCTGATGTCACTCCCCAAAATTTCATTTTTAATTACTTTAAAAAAATAAAAAGGTACTGTAATATAAGCTATAGTGAGTGTTGTCGTCGTTTAGTCACTAAGTCATGTCCGACTCTTTTGCTACGCTAGAAACAGACTATAGCCCATCAGGCTCCTCTGCCCATGGGATTCCCCAGGCAGGAACACCAAAATCAGTTGCCATTTCCTTCTCCAAGGGATCTTCTCAACTGAGGGATCAAACTCATATCTCCTGCATTGGAAGGTAGATTCTTTACTACTGAGCCGTCTGGGAAGCCCATACTGAAAGTGCATAAATGTAAATTAAAAACATATTTAGAACACAATTTCTAAAGGTCTAAAGAGCTTCATAATCAAGGTCTTTATGTATTTATAAATTATCACAGAATTTACTTGCTGATAAAGAGCACCATGATTATGAAACAGGTAAGAAGGACACCATTCTTCATATGGTTCTATGAAAATTACATATACAAAAACACACACTGTTTAAAAATAAGAATAAAAGAACATAACATAATCTGGGGTACATTTTCATTTGTTGTGTATGTTGTGCTGTGTAGTCGCTAACTCATGTCTTTTTTGTGACCACATGGATTGTAGCCCACCAGGATCCCCTGTCCAGGGGATTTCTAAGGCAAGAATACTGGAGCGGGTTTGCCACTTCCCTCTCGAGGGAATCTTCCCAACCCAGGGATCAAACCCTCCACTACTGCTTGACTAGCAGCTTCTTTACCACTGAGCCAATGGGAAGCCACATCTTCATTTACTTGAGTGTAAATGAACTGAAAATCGTGCTTCATAGACTTTCACAGGACTTCATTATTGCCTGAGAAGATGTGATAAACAGATTCAACCTCGGCATCTATCTCTAGCTTGAGTGTGTAAAACGTTAGCCAGTAGAAACAGAAGTAGTTACAAGAGTTAAATGTTCTGGGATTGGAGATGCTTATCCAACTGTCGCATTCATATAATGGAATGCATCAAAGCAGCTTGTGGATATGAACAGCAGCATACACAACCTAGAGAATGAGGATACCTATACTTACAGCATAGTAAGAGCACATCATGGTGAAGTTATAATTCTAGAATATGATCCTCCAAATTCACTCAAAGAATGATGCAAATCACAAATATCCTGAAAACCAAGCATATGGATTTCTTGGCCCACTCTCATCCTAAAGATACAATTTTTCTGTTGCAAACCAAAGGAATTTAATTTTAACTCATCAAGTTAAACTCAGCAACTCATTGAGTGCTTCTTATATATCCAGCAGAACACAACTTCACTGGAATAGAACTCTTATTTTTACATTTAGAAAACTTATTGATACAGATAGAAGATTTTCTGGCTTTAGCTGCTCAATAAACTCACCTAAAGCTTTACATATGAGATGGGGAAAGGTGACTCTTTGAGACCCCATGGACTATATAGTCCACCTATTGTCCATGGCATTCTCTAGGCAAAAATACTGGAGTGGATAACCATTCCTTTCTCCACAGGATTGTTCCAACTCAGGGACTGAACCTGAGTCTCCAGTATCACAGGCATATTTTTTTTACTGTCTGAACCACCAGAGAAACCCTTATATAACATACTGAGCTGTAACTTGTTGCAGGAATATTAAGCTTATAGGAAACCTATTTAAATATTTTCTCATCTAGTTAGAAGTTAGTAGTTGAATTTCTAAAAATGCAAAATTACTGTGTCCCTTTATTATTACTATAAAACTATTTATGCATATCAAACCTACAATAAAATCTGATATTGAAATGCAAAATCTTTTATGAAATATGTGTGATGGCAAGTAGGGAATTGAGTCAATTTAGTTAAGATCGTCTCTTAAGTCATAAGAGACCAATGTTGCTATGTTGGTTTTGTGTAAGTAATTAATTGTGAGATCCCAGAATCTTAGTAAAAGAATTGTATAAGAAAGTGATAATTTACTCCTTCATATTACTGCATGTCTTTTGAATAAACGACCAAATGAAAGATAACCACTGTGATCTGAAGAAAGCTTTAATGTAGAGGGACTTGTGAGAAACGTGCTTCTGATAAAAAACATAAGGGCAATGAACCCTGGCCATGGGGTGTTATTCATCCATATTTCAATGCAATTCATTGTATTTTAGGATGTTTTATTTTACAAGATAAAAGTAAAAGTCTTGTGAACATTTGCAGTCATTAAGAAGAGTTCGCTTGTTATTTTGGCTGAGCTTGTTTGATCTTTGTCCTCTCATTAACCTCTCTTCATATTTACTTACTTGTGTTGCAACGATGGCTTTCTAATTTATTTTTCATTCCCTTTTATCTGGCCACTTGAGTAAAAATTAGGTCAGAATAGACAGTTAAACTTTTGATGTTGTTATAATAGGATAGAGTTTGACAGGTGAAAAATCAAGGGAGGTCTAAATTCTTTGTGTATCTGACTAAAGCAAAATATAAGTCTAGTAAAGAATTCAAACTGGTAACTACATATCTTGGTAATGCATATGCTAACTTAACATTGAATATGTAAATACCCTGAAGGAATTAGCTCTTCAGTATGTACTTAATTTGAGTACTGGTCAATTCATTTGGTTCAATTTATAGAATCAATTTTTTGAGGAAGAAAATTTAAAATTTTAGAGAAACAAAAAATACATCACAGTTTAAAATATACTGAAAGAGTAAAAATCTCTTAAACCCTCTTCTCGTTGATGATGGGAGTTATGGATTTTATATATCTGAATAATTGTTATTTTTTTTTTCTTAATTTTTGACATATTTATACAAGGTGTGTACAATTATACTTGTCAGTTTTAACTGAAATAATAAATGATGCTTACTAGTCAATCTGATCACATGGACAACAGCCTTGTCTAACGCAGTGAAACTAAGCCATGCCGTGTGGGGCCACCCAAGATGGACAGGTCATGGTGGAGGGGTCTGACAGAATGTCACTAAAGCATCTATTTCTGCTTAATTGACTATGCCAAATATGTTGACTGTGTGGATCACAATAAACTGTGGAAAATTCTTAAAGAGACGGGAATCCCAGACCACCTGATCTGCCTCTTGAGAAATCTGTATGCAGTCAGGAAGCAACAGTTAGAACCGGATATGGAACAACAGACTGGTTCCAAATAGGAAAAGGAGTAGGTCAAGGGTGTATATTGTCACCCCACTTACTTAACTTGTATGCCAAGTACATCATGAGAAACACTGGGCTGGAGGAAGCACAGGGAGGCCTGGCATCCTGGGGTTCATGGGGTTGCAAAGAGTCAGACACGACTGAGTGATTGAACTGAACTGAACTGAAATGATGCTTACACTTGGTGATTTAATATTAGAACAATTTTTTCTTCACAAATCTATAGGTCATTGGACAATGTTGACAATTGGATTTGGCTTTGAATGATCTTAGTTTAGAACATTCATGTGCCTATGGTAAGCTTGTGTTATGTGTTTAGTTGCTCAATCGTGTCCGGTTATGGGTGAGTTAAGACTGACTTATCTCCAATAAAATTCATTCACATTAGCTATTAGCTAGTGGAATCAAGTGTGTGTGTATTGCATGTCTTACAAAAAAATCTAAGAAGATAGCCTGAATTTATACTCATGGCACAGTAGGGTTCTAAGAAACATATCAGAAGTCTGTAAGATTTGATGCTGGGGTTCAGAATTGGTGGATTGCCATTTTGACTGCATCATATTAGTCGAAGTAAACCACAAGACAAGAGAAGATTCAAGGGCTAAGGAAGTTAAATTTCTTTGATGGAAAGAATTGCAAAGATAAACTGCAAGAAAGTATGGATAAAGAGTGAACAATCATTGTCATATTATATGTATACACGTCTTGTGCATTTGTATGTGTGTATGTGTATATATCAAAGAAGGCAATGGCAACCCACTCCCATACTCTTGCCTGGAAAATCCCATGGAGAGAGAAGCCTGGTAGGCTGCAGTCCATGGGGTCGTGAAGAGTTAGACACGACTGAAGCAACAGCATGTGTATATATCTATATAGATATAGATATATGCATATATATATATGTGTGTGTGTGTATATATATATATATACATATATATATATATATATATATATATATATATATACACATACATATATATAACTTCCTTGGTAACTCAAGTGGTAAAGAATTTACTTGCAATTCAGGAGACCTCAGTTTGATTCAGGGGTCTGGAAGATCTGCTGGAGAAGGGATAACCTACCCCCTGCAGTATTCTTGGGCTTCTCTGGTGGCTCAGCTGGTAAAGAATCTGCCTGCAGTGAGGGAGACCTAGGTTCAATCCCTGGGTTGGGAAGATCCCCTGGAGAATGAAAGTCTACTCACTCCAATTTTATGGCCTGGAGAATTCCATGCACTATTCAGGCTATAGTGTCGGAAGGAGTCAGACATGACAGCAACTTTCACTTTCACTTTCATATATATAAATATGTGTGTTATAGTTCCCTTTAAAGAAGGTGTTAATCGTATAGCATGGGAAGGGGGGGAAATACCTTCTCAATTTTTGTTAATATAAAACTTGGAAATTCGAACTAGAGGCTAACTATGACCGTTAATACTGTATGTCCCAATATTTAGAGGCAGAGGCTAAAGAACATAATGTCTGAAATTCACAAGACAAAATAGTAACGGAGATCTCTCAGGAAAAATTCTATAATCATAGAAATCATCAGGCTGCGGGGATTTCAGTTCAGTTCAGTCCCTCAGTCATGTAGGACATTTTGTAACCCCATGGACTACAACATGTCGGCTTATTTGTTCAACACCAACTCCTGGAGCTTGCTCAAACTCATTTCCATCGTGATGCTCTCCAACCATCTCATCCTCTGTGGTCCACTTCTCCTACTCGCTTCATGCCTCTCCCAGCATCAGAGTCTTTTCCACTGAGTCAGTTCTTCACATCAGGTGGCCAAAGTATTGGAGTTTCAGCTTCAGCATCAGTCCTTCCAATGAATATTCAGGACTAATTTCCTTTAGGATGGACTGGTTGGATCTCCTTGCAGTCCAAGGGACTCTCAAGAGTCGTCTCCAATACCACAATCAAAATCATCAATTCTTTGGCACTCAGCTTTCTTTATAGTTCAACTCTCACATCCATACATGACTAATGGAAAAGCTGTAGTTTTGACTAGACAGACCTTTGTCAGCAAAATAATGTCTCTACTTTTTAATATGCTGTCTAGGTTGATCATAGCTTTTCTTCCAAGGAGCCAATGCCTTTTAATTTCATGGGTGCAGTCACTATCTGCAGTGATTTTGGAGCCCAAGAAAATAAAGTCTCTCACTGTTTCCATTGTTTCCCCATGTATTTGCCATAAAGTGATGGGACTGGATGCCATGATCTTTGTTTGTTTTTTTATAAACTTTATTTATTTATTTATTTTTATTTTACTTTACAATACTGTATTGGTTCTGCCATACATTGACATGAATCCACCACGGGTGTACATGAGTTCCCAATCCTGAACTCCCCTCCTACCTCCCTCCCCATACCATCTCTCTGGGTAATCCCAGTACACCAGCCCCAAGCATCCTGTATCCTGCATCGAACCTAGACTGGGGATTCATTTCTTACATGATAGTATACATGTTTCAATGCCATTCTCCCAAATCATCCCACCCTCTCCCTCTCCCACAGAGTCCAAAAGTCTTTTCTATACATCTCTGTCTCTTTTGCTGTCTCGCATACAGGGTTATCGTTACAATCATTCTAAATTCCATATATATGTGTCAGTATACTGTATTGGTGTTTTTCTTTCTGACTTATTTCACTCTGTATAATCAGTTCCAGTTTCATCCATCTCATTAGAACTGATCTTTGTTTTTATAATGTTGAGTTTTAAGCCAGCTTTTTCTCTCTCCTCTTTCACTTTCATCAAGAAGATCTTCAGTTTTTCTTTGCCTTCTACAAAAAGAATGGTGTCATCTGCATATCTGAGGTTACTGATATTTTCTCTGTAATCCTGATTGCAGCTTGTGCTTCATCCAGCCTGGCTCTGTATATAAGTTAAATAAGTAGGATGACAATATACAGCCCTGATCTACAGCCTGTACAATATACATCCTATCCCAATTTGTAACCAGTCTGTTGTTCCATGTCCAGTTCTAACTGTTGCTTCTTGACAGCATTCAGATTTCTCAGGAGGTAGGTAAGGTGGTCTGGTATTCCCATCTCTTGAAGAATTTTCCACAGTTTGTTGTGATCCACACAGTCAAAGGCTTTGGCATAGTCAATAAAGCAGAAGTAGATGTTTTTCTGAAACTCTCTTGCTTTTTCAATGGTCCAAAAGATGTTGGAAATTTGATCTGTGGTTCCTCTGACTTTTCTAAATCAAGCATGAACATCCAGAATTTCATGGTTCACACACTGCTGAAGTCTGACTTGGAGAATTTTGACCATTAATTTGCTAGCATTTGGGATGACAGTTATCATGCAGTAGTTTGAACATTCTTTGGCATTGCCTTTCTTTGGGAGTGGAATGAAAACTGTGGCCACTGCTCAGTTTCCCAAATTTACTGGCATATTGAGTGCAACACTTTCACAGCATCATATTTTAGGATTTGAAATAATTCAAGTGGAATTCCATCTCCTCAGCTAGCTTTGTTAATAGTGATGCTTTCTAAAGCCCAACTGATTTCACACTCCCAGATATCTGATTCTAGGTGAGCGATCACACCATCAGGCTTGTCTGGATCATGAGTATCTTTTTTTGTACAGTTCTTCTGTATTCTTGCCACCTATTCTTAATATCTTCTGCTTGTTTTAGGACCATAAAATTTCTGTCCTTTGTTGTGTCCATCTTTGCATGAAATATTCCCTTGGTATCTCTTATTTTCTTGAAGTGATCTCTAGTCTTTCGTATTCTGTTTTCCCCTATTTCTTTGCATTGATCATTGAGGAAGACTTTCTTATTTCTCCTTGCTGTTCTTTGGAACTCTGCATTTAAACGGGTATATCTTCCCTTTTCTCCTTTGCCTTTATGTTTATAATAGCCAGAACAGGGAAGCAACCTAGATGTCCATCAGCAGATGAATGGATAAGAAAGCTGTGGTACATATACACAATGGAGTATTACTCAGCCATTAAAGAGAATACATTTGAATCAGTTCTAATGAGGTGGATGAAACTGGAGCTGATTATACAGAGTGAAGAAAGCCAGAAAGAAAAACACCAATACAGTATACTAACACATATATATGGAATTTAGAAAGATGGTAATGATAACCCTGTATGCGAGACAGCAAAAGAGACACAGATATAATAGAAAAGACTTTTGGACTCTGTGAGAGAGGGAGAGGGTGGGATGATTTGGGAAAATGGCATTGAAACATGTATGCTATCATGTAAGAAACGAATCGCCAGTCTAGGTTCGATACAGGATACAGGATGCTTGGGGCTAGTGCACTGGGATGACCCAGAGAGATACGGGGAGGGTGGTGGGAGGGGGTTCAGGATTGGGAACTCATGTACACCTGTGGTGGATTCATGTCAGTGTATGGCAAAACCAATACAGTATTGTAAAGTAAAAAAAAAAAAAAAAAAAGTAAAAAATAAATAAAAAATCTTCTTTGCCTTTAGCTTCTCTTTTTTTCACAGCTATTTGTAAGGACTCCTAAGATCACCATTTTACCTTATTGCTTTTATTTTTGTGGGGGTTTGAGTTTCTATAAATAGCTATAAATTGGAGCATTTGGGTTTATATAAATTTCTCTAGTAACCAAGATAGATATTCTTGATCAAGTGGCTATTTTGAAAAAAAGGAGGATAATTAAAGCGTAGTAACATTTTGAGTGGAGAAGGCAATGGCACCCCACTCCTGGAAAATCCTACTCTTGCCTGGAAAATCTCATGGATGGAGGAGCCTGGTAGGTTGCCGTCCATGGGGTCACTAAGGGTCGGACATGACTGAGCGACTTCACTTTCACTTTTCACTTTCATGCATTGGAGAAGGAAATGGCAACCCACTCCAGTGTTCTTGCCTGGAGAATCCCAGGGACAGGGGAGCCTGGTGAGCTGCCATCTATGGGGTCGCAGAGAGTCGGACATGACTGAAGCGACTTAGCAGCAGCAGCAGCAGCAACATTTTGAGAGCAATTGTAATTTGGAAGTTTATATGGGACTTCTTTAAAGTTTCACTCAGGGTCAGGTGTAGCATAGACTAAATACAAAATTGTACCATTTCTCCAATCTTTCCCCCATCCACATGTTTTACATTGTGACTCTACAACTACTTTCAAGTATTTGAGTCTATTTTCCTATGCCTTGTATCCGAATAGACCTTGTTACAATTTCAGTTCAGTAGAATGAGGCAGGAGTTACCTGTGCCATATCTACCACTCAGTAGACTATGCACACTTATCCTTTCATGACACCTGTCTTCCCTGGTGAACAATCTAAGCTGGCCTACAGAAGGATGAGAGCCAGGTCAGTCCAGGCAACCCAGGTGAGGCCCAAAGCTTGTGAGAGAACCAGGCAAAGATGATCACAGCTGATCATGGAAGCGTAAAGAATTCCAGTCAGGCCATAGAAACTGCAAATTCAATAAATGATTTTTTTAAGGAACTAGGTTTTAGGTGGATTTTATAAGCAAAAATGGCTGTTAGAATTAGGATCATTGATTAATTCTAAATTACCTTCAAAATTATGCCAGGCAAATCATCTTTTTATATTTTATAGGGTCTATAGTTATAAAATGGAATGATAAAAGCTTATGAATACAGTAATAAAAATATAGTCTCAATTATATTTTTATACATGGGAAAATTTTTTTTAAAAAGAACCTAAAAGAATATTTTTATACAAGTGATTGCTAATTGACTAACACATTATTTCAATTAATAAATGGTCAACCCATTAATAACTCTGTGTGGAATAAAATTAAAATACACATAACGATTCTCTTTTATGACACATACATAACAGATACGTGAAATATGATTGTCAGATTAATTTTATGAAAGGCAGTGTGTCTTCTGAATTGTTAAAGTACTAATTAAGAATAAGAACCTCCATCACTAATTATATTTTAATTTCAGTAAACTTGTGATCATTTCATCACTGTTAAGGGCTTGTGAATAATTCCCTATAAAAATATCTGTCTTTTTATTATAGAGTATGACCTTTTTTATTAAAATAAGCAATCTATATTATTAAATGTTTTACAAAATGATGTAAACTATCTTGTGACAGAGATTTAAAATAATATTTTGATAACTCTAATACAGTGAAGATGTAGATGCTGGCAAACAGTTTAAATAAGAAATGAGGATACAAAAATTTGAGGGATTGTTGCTTAGAAATAAATGAATATATATTATCAATAGATAATATTTAGTCTTAGGGATTTGTATTTCAAGGAAGAGGTTATTTCTGACCAATTATTATTTCCTCTGATACAATGGGGCTCTTTGCACTCAAGTGTAGCTACCTAGCAACTATTTATAGGTAAAAGTCCGTGGAAGGGGAAAGAATATTGGTAAATCCTAGTTTTAAAGATTGACTTGAGTGTATTAGACACATGACAACGTGTCTGTACTTTTGAATCCTAATCAATCACTGATGTTTCTAGTTCTCTCCAGGATTCCTTCCAACTCATAAATATTTCATATGAATTTTATTCCAATTTTGGCATAGAGGATTTAGGTAGTCAAAAGATGTGTCAAATAATATTATAAACAGTTTTTCAAGTTCATAAACTTTCAATTTGTGGCCAAAACAACACCAAATCATATGAGTCTGGCTGGGAGCCAAATGCAAACTATTCACAACTCCTTCATCCACATTTCCCCCATAGCCATTCTGAGTGACAGTCCCCTTTTTCCATGGAAACTGAAAAAAAAAAAAAAAAAAAGCAGCCATATCTGATTTTCCCCTCAGAGATTTTGTCAGTAACAATGAGTCAGATTGTGTCTATAAAAAGCTGAGAAACAAAATAATGAATGGAGTCAACAGAAGAACTCATGTTCAAATGGCTTAGGCAGTGTGGGAAAGATAAAAAAAATTGTAGAATTAATATTTTCATATCTCAAACTTGTTTTAATATTATACATACAGAGTAAACCATAGAACTCCTTAAAGCAAGAGTCACACACTCATATTTCCTTCATGCTCTAGTATTGATTTTATTAATAATGTTTTCCTATCTTCTATTATTCAATACCTCATCTAGACACAGGCATGTCACTGCCCTGGGTTCTATGCCTGAGGCAGTGATTGGTGGGGCAGGGGGTTGCTCTTTTGAGTGCCATTGAGATTTCCAAGTTCCCATGGTGCTTAAGATCTTCTAGGGCCATCAGGCATAGTCTTTGATTCTTTTCTTCAGTGTTTTCCCAGACCCTTTGTCTTCCAGGTTCACTGATCATTAGTTGCTTGAATCAGATATCCTGAAAATATTCAGATCTTTCTTCAGTGTAATTAGCTCAGGGGCCAATTGCCCAGCCCCAGCTTCAACTGATATCTTGGTAAGAGGATCATATCCTCTGCTCATTGCAGAATTTCTTTCACGGGATCATGATTTATTTGAGGGGTTGCCAGAATGTACTGTCCCATTGACTTAAAGTGAATAAATTATATTGTGAGAATGCCCACATGAATACATGCTGACCACCACAAAGAAACAGAAGAGGAAACATGCTAATACTTTTCTGTATTTTCAAACTTTTTTTTTTTTTTTTTTTTTTTTTTACTGGAAAAGGGAATTATGTAGTTTTGAAATGGATAAAATTGAAACTGAAAATAGCAAAACTAAATAATTTTGAAGCGGATTGCAGGTATGGAACTAAAGTATGAGAAGGAACTCAAATATAACTGTCTTTTGGGACTCAAACACCATCAGAAGTCATTTGCTGCCTTATAACTTGGTTTCTTTCTACATGTTGGTCCATTTCTCTCATATAAATTCCCCAATACACACACAGTCATGCACACATCAAGGCTCACATGCTTAAAACTTGCCATCAAAAAAGAAAAGAGATGCTGTCATGTCTGTTTGGGCTTCCCTGGTGGCTCAGTGGAAAATAATCCATGTGCAGTGCAAAAGACTACCTGTAATGAAGGAGACATGGGTTTGGTCCCTGGGTCAGGTAGATCTCGAGAAGGAAATGTGAAATTACTCCAGTATTCTTCCCTGGGAAATTCCACAGAAAAAGGAGCCTGGTAGGCTACAGTCCATGGGGTTGCCAGAGTTGGATAAGACTTAACAATTAAATCACCACCACCACCTGTGTGCCTACATATCCTCTCTCTGCTTGTGTATATACCTGTTTCTGTGCAGTTACTGTGCTTTTGCTTTGACAGCTCAAAACGTGATATTGAGTTTGGCAGCTAATCAAGACATTATTGAAATAGAAGGGATGACCAGTTCCCCATAAGAAGAACTAGTCAAAATAAGAAACTTATTCAGAATTATGGTGGAGGAATCACAGATTACAAATAAATATTCAAAAATTCAGAAAGATATTAAATTGAGAAATTCAATAAAATTCATATTTATTATATGATATTTATTTGAACAATATTGTAGTGTATGAAACAGTTAAATATCCTTAAACAAAACAAGCTATATTGCAAATTCACTGAATATATAAACATGCAATCTGAGTTGTTGTTTGAGTTTTTACTAATTTGCTTGACTATTGAGATTAAGTCTTTAGGTTTCTTGGGAGTGGATCATCTTCACTTCTAAAGTAGAAGCTTCATTTAGATCATTAAATACTGTTAGTGAAATGGGAAGAAAGTATTGTTTAATCCCTCTGCTTATTGCTCTTCACATCTTTCCAGATGTTAAGGTACCTTCAGAAAGCACTCTGTGATCTTCATGACCAAATTGAAAAACACTAGACTATGTAATCTAGAGCTTCAAATATATTATCAAATCCTCTTTACTATTGCGTCAAACCAAATTGCAATGATAGCAACAGAGAAGCACTTAAGACATAACAAAAATGACGGACAACTTGAAAAACTGTTGATTGTGTTTTTATTAAGAAATTCTTGCTGTTCACTAAAAGAGATAATAAATATTTTTGTTAATTCCTGATTTTTCTAATTTTGTTTAATGTTGTTTACTAAGAAAGCATTTATGCACTTTTTTAAAACATTTAGCAGCTTTATTGAAACATTACTTCATCTGGTTTAAAATACAATTCAATGGATTTTAGTATATTCAAGTTAGTGAAACCATCACCACAACCAATGTAAGACCATTTAATAATCTTAAAGATAATCTTTTTCCATATTGGTGATAACTTCTTATTAAATCCCCAACTCTGATTACAGATCACACAGAAATACTCTTGCATTTTCTTCTAAAGGTTTCACAATTTTAAGACTATCTTAACAATATTAAGTCTTCTGATACATGGACATGGATGGGTTTCCATTTATGTAGGACTTTAATTTCTTTCATAGTATAAATTTTATAACTTATGGTTGAATATATTCCTAACTATATAATTTTAACACTCTTGGAATTGAAATTAATTATTTAGTTTTATTTTCAGATAATTTTTCAGTAGTTTATATAGATAAACTTTATTATTGTTTATTGATTTTGTACTCTGTATGCTTGCTTACTTTATTAGAGCTAATTAATAGTTTTTGTTTGTTTGTTTTGTTTTTTTAGTGAATTATTTGGCATTTTCAGTGTTCAAGATCATGTTTTCTCCTCACAGAGAAATGAGAAATATATTGTTCTATATATTGCTTTTCTATCTGGATTGATTTTATTTAATTTTCTTACATAAATGCCCTAGCTAGAACCTCCAGTAAAGCATGGAATAAAAGTAACTAGAGTGAATATTGCTTTCTTTTTTGACCTTAGGAAAAAAAGTATTCTCACTGTTATCATTATGTTTGATGCTAGCTATGGATACTTTGTAGATGCTCTTTACCAAGTTGAAGAAGTTTCCTCTATTCTTAGTACGTAGGGCATTTTTTTTTTTTTTTATCATGATGGTTTATTGTATTGATGTTTATTTATTCCTTCCTGGGGAAGGAAATGGCACCCCACTCCAGTATTCTTGCCTGAAAAATCCCATGGACAGAGGAGCCTGGTAGGCTACATACAGTCCACGGGGCCGCAAAGAGTTGGACACGACTGAGTGATTTAACTTTAACTTAACTTTATTGTATTTTAGCAAATGGTTTTTCAACATCTACTGAGATGATCACATGATTTTGCCTTTAGTTTATTGATCTGATGGATAACATTGCTTGGCTTTCAGATATTAAACAAACTTGACAAAAATACTTGTTGGTCATGAGGTGCAACCTATTCTATATGTTGCTGGATTTGGTTTGCTAACATTTCGTTGGGGACTTTTTTGTCAATATTAAGAAAAAGACTCTGTCATCTCTTTTCCTATATTTTTCTGAGACTTGATACCAGGGAAATACTGACTTTATAGGATAGATGGAGAAATGTTTCTTTTTATTGTTTAAAGAGTTGGTGCAAAATTGGAAATAATTATTTTTCATATATCTTGTAGAATTCACTGTGAAGTCATCTGAACCTGGCATTTTCCAATGTGAGAGGTTTTTGAATCACTGTTTAAACTCTCAAATGGTTATTTATAGAATTTCTATTTCATTTTGAGGCAATTTCTGCTGTGTCTTGGTATTCCTATTATATTAATTATTTCAATTTGTTGATGTGCATTTGGTTATAGTATAGGTTTATAATCCTTTTTATTTTGTATATTATCCAGAAATGTACCAACTGTAATTACTTATTTTGATAAATGGAATCTTTACTCTTGTTGTCTTCATCAATCTAGCTAAGCATCAATTCTTTTTTTTTTTTTTGCTTATTTCAAATAAACAGCTTTTGTTTACATTGATTTTCTTCACTCCTTTCATTTTTTGATGAATTATCATCACTCAATGAATATTATTTCCTTCCTGCTGCTTGTATTAGGTTTAACTTGCTATTATTTTTCCTTGTTAAGGTGGAGGTTTAGGTTATTGATTTAAAATAATTTTATAATAACCTAAAGATATAAATCTCTGTTTAATTATGGTCTTAGTCATCACATAAGTTTTCATATATGAGCCTTTGTTTTCATTTATATCAAAACCTTTTCAAATTTCTATTTGAATGTTTACCTCAAAATCCTTCAAGCTAGGCTTCAGCAGTATGTGAACTGAGAATATCCAGATGTATAAGCAGGGTTTAGAATAACCAGAGATCAGATTGTCAACATCCATTGGATCATGAAGAAAGGAAGGGAATAAAAAAAAAAAAAAAATTCTACTTCTGCTTCATTGACTACACTAAAGCCTTTGACTGTGTGGATCACAAGAAACTGGAAAATTCTTAAACAGATGGGAATACCAGATCACCTTACTTGTCCCTGAGAAATCTGTATGCAGATCAAGAAGCAATAGTTAGGACCAGACATGGTACAACAGACTGGTTCAAAATTGGGAAAGGAATATGTCAAAGCTGTATATTGTCACCTTGCTTGTTTAACTTCTATGTAGACTGCATCATGTGAAATGCTAGGCTGGATGAGTTACAAGCTATAATCAAGATTTCAAGGAGAAATATCAACAACCTCAGATGTGCCTATGATACCATTATAATGGCAGAACAACGTGATGAGGAACTAAAGATCCTTTGATAAGGGTGAAAGAGAAGAGTGAAAAACCTGGCTTAAAACTCAACATTAAAAAAAAAAAAAAAAACAATGACAACAGCAACTAAAATCATAGCATTTATTCCCATCATTTTATCACAAATTGAATGGGAGGATTTGGAAACAGTGCCAGATTTTATTTTCTTGGGCTCCAAAATCACTGAGGACAATGACTGCAGCCATTAAATTAAAAGACAGTTGCTCCTTGGAAGAAAAGCTATGACAAATCTAGATTGTGTATTAAAAAGCAGAGACATCACTTTTCTGACAAAGGTCCACGTAGTCAAAGCTATATTTTTTCCTGTAGTCATGTACAGATGTCAGAGTTGCACCACAAAGAAGGCCGAGCACCAAATAATTAATGCTTTCAAATTGTGGTGCTGGAGAAGACTCTTCAGAGTTCCTTGGATAGCAAGGAGATCAAACCAGTCCATCTCAAAGAAAATGAACCCTGAATATTCATTAGAAGGACTGATGCTGAAGCTGAAGCTCCAAAAGTTGGAACTCTTTGGCCACGTGATATGAAGTGCTGATTCAGTGGAAAAGCCCCTGATGCTGGGAAAGATTGAAAGCAAAGGGAGAAGGAAGCATCAGAGGATGAAATAGTTTGCTATCATCACCAATTCAATGGACATGAAATTGAGCAAACTCCAGGAGATAGTGAAAGACAGGGAAGCCGGATGTGCTGAAGTATTTGGGGTCACAAAGAGTTGGACAGGATGTAGTGACTGAATTATAAGAACAATGGTGTATCACTTCGATTGATTTGCATACATTTAAGAATCCTTGCATCCCTGTGGTAAATTCTCCTTGATCACGGCATCGATTCTCGTACTGCATTATTGGATTTTGTTTGTTGATATTTTGTTGAAGTCTTTTAAATTTACATTCATCAGTGATATTAATCTGTAATCTTCTTTGTGCCTTCTTTGGTTTTCTTATCAAGCTGATGGTGACCTTGAGAAATGAATTTAGGAGTGTTCCACTCTCTGCTAATTTTTGAAAGAGTTTGAGAAGAATAGGTGTTAGCTCTTTGAATGTTTAATAAAATTTGCCTGTAAAGTTTTCTGTTCCTGATTTTGCTTGTTGGAAGACTTTTAATCACAGTTTCAATTTTATTATTTGTGATTTTTCAGTTCATATTTTTTATTTCTTCCTGATTCAACCTTGGAAATTGGTACTTTTCTAAGAATTTGTCCATTTCTTCCAGGTTGTACACTTTATTGGCATATAGTTATTTCTTCCCTGGTGGCTCAGACAGTAAAGAATCTGCCTGCAAGGCAAGAGACCTGGGCTTGATTCCTCGGTTGGAAAGATACACTGGAAAATGGAATGGCATCCCACTCCAGTACTGTTGCCTGGGAAACCCATAGGCAGAGAAACATGGAAGGCTATAGTCCTTGTGGTCGCAAAGAGTCGATCATGACTGAGTGACTAACACTATCTATCTACTTGTAATAGTCTCTTTTAACCCTTTCTTTTTATGTGGTGTCAGTTGTAACTTCTCCTTTCTCACTTCTAGTTTTATTGACTTGAATCCTCTACCTTTTTTTTCTTGATGAGTTTGACTAAGTTTATCAATTTTATCTTTTGAAAGAACCAGCTTTTATTTTTCCTGATTAAGTCCATTGGTCTAATATGTCACTTAAAACTTGTGTTTCTTTATTGATTTTCTACCTGGATGATCTGTCCATTGGTATAAATGGAGTGTTAAAGTTCCCTGCTCTTATTGTGTTATAGTTGATTTCCCCTTTTATAGTCAGGTCTTGGTATCAAGATGGATACCAGAATGCATGCAATACAGTGAAAGTACTGCTCAGAGAGAAGTTTATGGTTGTAAACACTTGGGATGAGGGATTCCCTTGTACCTCAGTCACTAAAGAATCGGTGTGCAGTGCAGGAGACCTGGGCTTGATTCCTGGGTCAGGAAGACCCACTGGAGAAGGCAATGACACCCCACTCCAGTATTATTGCCTGGAAACTCCCATGGACAGAGGAACCTGGAGGGCTACACGCCATGGGATCACAAGAGTCAGACACAACTTAGTGACTAAACCACCAAACACTTGGGATGAGCTCAACCCTAGACTGGCTACAGCTGAGGAAAGAGTCAGTGTGTCTGAATATAGATCAGTATTTCTAAAACTGTAGAAGACCAATAGTAACAACTCTCTGAAAGCCAACTTCTTCAACACTTTTATTTTTAGCTCTAATTGAAAGACACATTAAATAATTTACAATATTATTCTTAAAAGTTTAAAACAATATGTGTCATTAGAGGTCCATAGCGGCACACTCTATTTCAATGTGCTCAAATTATTTAGTATTTAAGTAATTTTATTAAGGTCTATAATTTAATAAAATAACTATGTTAGTTTGCATTTATATTTACCCTATTTTGCCTTTGAAAATTTTAAAATTTATTAATTTTATATTTTAACATAGCATAAATAATTTTTAAAATATTTAATTGTTCTTAATATTTTACTTTTAAAAACATTTTGTTAAAAGAATATTTGTTGTAGAATATCATGCTCTTACTAGCTTTTCTTCCTATTTTAATGCCATGCTTTGTTTTCTTGATGATGTTCTCCTAGCAAACCTTTCGTTCTTAGGAATTAGAGTGGATTTCTGGTTTGTGTTAGTCAGACAATTTTTTGCTATATTAATACCTATCACTGAAGAATTAGCAATATTTTATTTTGCAAATTGTGAGTAAATGACATTTAGTCTTCAGATTTCGCCTTCTTTGTGTTTAATGGATATTTATAAGGCTAATTATCACTTTTATATATTTAGTAAGAAGGATCACATATGAAGATGAAATCACAATGTGATATTTATGACATGTCAGTATGCTAAAAATATAGAATTTCTCTAATTATCTCAGAGAAATTTATGAAATTTTTAGTGCTTTTCTGTGAATTTGGATTAACTGAACAAAAGCTGATTACCCTTTCTATAAATTAATAGTTGAGAGAGTTGAATTTATAATAAAGCATCGATTTAAGCATAATGTCCTAGCAGACATTCTTTACTATTAGTTACTATTTTAATTTAAAGTGACTCAAAAATTGCTAACAGGGGATGAAGATGTTTCTATGTACAATGTTTTTGCTGTTATTTTTATGCTGTGGTTAATTATATAATCAAAAGTTTTAAAAATTAAATTTGTCTAACAATTTTTTTCACATGTAAAAGCACCTATAAAAGCAGACTGGATTGTAGCTTAAATTCTTAATTCATGGTCAGAGATCTTATGGACAGCTGATCATTAGAAGATAGAATTTAGCATAAATGTAGTTATACTATACATGGGAAATCCCACATATTTAAGTAATTCCAATTTTTTGACACAATGACTTCTTAGGCACAAATGTTTCTTTTTTAAATGCCATGACAACTGAAAATTTTACCTTTAGCAAATTTTATTTGGGATTAGGTTACCCTTGTGAAAGGAAGCAGCCATTCTTCCATACGTATAAAATTAAAGCTCCTTCCTGGAGTACTGCTAAGTGAATTTTTTGGCATTCATTTATATATTCAGTAGATACACAAATAGAAAATGTTTACTCTTTAATATGTGTATGTAAATCTAGTTCCAGTACCAGCTGGAATGACCCCTCTAGGGTCATCCCTGAAGAATCTTGAGAAGTAATTTTCCAAGGCTAGACTCTTCCATAACCATAAGGCATTTGTTTTTCCTGAAATAAGCTTGATATAGAAGTTAAAGTATGAGACAAGGCCAAAATAGTGAATAAAGAGGCTTATAAAATAAGATGCAAATCTGGAACACACTGGAAGCAAAGTCAATGACTTAATATAAAGAGAGGACAGTAAAAAAAAAAATTGCAAAGACATGAATGGAAGTTTTACTCAACTCATGGGGGGAAATCCTTCCACAATGTATATATTTATAAAATCATAATGTACACTTTGAATATCTTATATTTTTGTTTGTCAATTAAACTTCAGTAGAAGCTTTCCTGTGGCTCTTAATCCTAGTGATTCAGTAAAGATTCTACTTGGAATGCAGGTAGACCAAAGTTTGACCTCTGGGTCAAGAAGATCCCCTGGTGAAAGAAATGGCAACCAATTCCAATTTTCTTGCCTGGAAATCCCATAGACAGAGGATCCTGGGTGGCTACAGCCCATCGGGTCTCAAAAGAGTTGGACACTTCAGTAGACTAGGAGGTCAGGAAAGTTATGGATTAAAGGAAGGGATTCTGGCCTGTTCAGGAAAGCTCTCTAGACCTTCCTGCTATGTCTTTGCCTTGTCGGATTGACGAAGTCCGACTGGACAGCTCCTTTTTGAAAGTGAAGGGTTACCATGGCTTCCTGTAAGGACACAAGCACGTCGGTCTGCTTCTCCTGCTCTGATGCAGCCACCACAGCACACTAGCTACGATCCGCTCTCCCCTCACTGTTTCTAATCCCTTCCAGTCTCCAGTGCCTTTGCCTCATACATTACTTTTTTATTGCTGCCCTTTTCCAGAGTTTCTTAGCTTTAAGCCCAAATATTTTGTCCTAGAGATATCATCAGTCAATAAGACTGTTCTTTTTCTCTCCACTTAATAAACCAATGAATCACTGATGCCAGGTTTTGGTTCTTCCAGTGTGAATTCTTTATGCTGTGTCAAGATCTAGTTCACAGAGTGCTTCTGTTATCTGCTCTCCTCCCTTCATGAAGTCTGGGTCCTGAGTTTCAGCTAGACTCTACTGGCTGGTCTCCTGGTTACTCAGATTCTTTTTCCATGTGTCTGTTTTCAACTAGGCTAAATACTATAAGAGATTATTAATCCACACATCATAGACATGTTTGCAGTATGCTTTCTATAATGGAGAGATGGCTTTTAGATAAGAACTGATTACAAGAAATTACATTAACTGTAGCTCAAGGAGCTAAAGAATGGTGGCCAGGGATATCGCTAAGTTCTCTCCAGTGTTTGAAAAATGACTATGCCAAATCCATGCTTAAAGCTAGAAGAGAACAGCAAAACAAGCATAATAATAAATGAATCACAAAAGAGGATGTGGTAAATTTTTTAAATAATATGCACATGGTGAGATTAAATCAAAAGACTTTAAAGCAGTTGTAGGTATCTGATGAACTGATACTTGATATCTGATGAACTGATATTTCGGTAGGAGCATCTGTCAGGTTTTCATTCAGTTCTGTTGTGTGAGATATCTAAGCATACTAATGAGAATGGATTCTAAAAATCAGCTGGACTTGGATTTGGATCTATTAATAGATTCTGCTTTCTACCAGCTACATGAACTTGATGATACATTAAATTCTCTAAATCTAAATTCATCATATGGAAAATGAGATTATGATGCCTACTTGAATGAATAAAAGTTCCCAATTGCAAGCAACTGAAGCCAAATTTGGGAGATTTGTGTGTGTGTGTGTGTGAAAATGAGTTTATCACAAAGATTTGGAATTGTTTTGATGGGCTGAGCATTATTGAGGCAGGAACACATCTCCAAAGTCCATAGAACAAGCCAGATTAAAATTTTCAGAGTGCTGTTGTTGAGCAGTAGTTACCTGAACATGCAAAACTAAGGCTGTGGGCATTGGAAACTAGGCTTGGCCTATAGGATCACTTCCTCAGATACCTAAGTTCATGTGTTTCCAATTCTTTTATTAAAAAAAATTAAAATGATGATAAATTAATTGATGGTACTTCAAAGGAAGATAAATGCAGCAAAAGCAAAAATATCTCATCAACTAAGGATTTTTCCCAAATAATTGTCTATGCCAGTATCTCTATACCTACTTAATTATATGTTTCTATATTGCTGTAGCTGTCAAAATATCTCTATAAACATCTTAAGTGCTTTAGAAATATGATAGCAATGTAAAATTGGGGTGAGGTCTTTGAAGGTGAAAATCTTCTTTATTAAACTTGAGATTCTTTTATATCACAGGGTTTTCTATTTCTGTATTATTTTATTTTGGAAAAAAGTCATCACCATTTTAAACTCTATGTTGAGGTTTTATCTGTTTTTATCTCTTTTGTATCCATTTTTTAAAACTGTATAACAAGATCTTGTTATTTATGGCAGAACAGTGAAAAATTTGCAACAAGTCAGTGTGATAGTGGAGAACTATGACCTTATAAATCTTTAAAATCTTGAAGTTGTACAATACTTTCATTTCATTTTTTAACTTACTCTTCTAAATCAATACATCAGAGTACAATAAGTACAGTTGTGAAAACTAGTTTTTGTTGGGAATCCATTCATTATATTAATAGTAGTGAGACCATAAACAAATGAACATTAGTCCAAGATAGTTGACATATGCAAATATGCATATATGTATGTTTTGTTGTTCACAGTGAAAGTAAAAGCCTCTCAGTCGTGCTCAACTGTTTGTAACCCCATAGACTATAACCTTCAAGACTCCTCTGTCTGTGGATTTCTCCAGGCCATAATACTTGAGTGGATAGCCTATTCCTTCTCCAGGGGGTCTTCCCAACCCAGAGATTGAACATAGGTCTCTGTATTATAGGCAAACTCCTTACTATCTGAGCCACCAGGAAAGCCCAAGAATACTGCAGTGGGTATCCAGCCTATCCCTTCTCCAGTGGCTTTTCCCAACCCAGGAATCAAACTGGGGTCTCCTGAATTTCAGGTGAATTCTGTATCAGCTGAGACACCAGGAAGTCCCGAAGCTCATAATGCTGTTGCTGAGAGGTAATGTCTGGAGCACGTACAGCTGAGACTGTGGGTGTTGGAGACTGGGTTTGGCCTGTGGGATGTATGTTTCCTTGTTGTTCAGTCACTAAGTCTTGTCCAACTCTTTGCAACCCCATGGACTGCAGCACACTAGACTTCTCACTTTCTTTTCGAGTTTGCTCAAACTTATGTCCACTGAGTTTGTAATACCATCCAACCATCTCATCTTCTGTTGCCTGCTTCTAATCCAGCCCTCAATCTTTTCCAGCATCAAGGATTTTTCCAGTGAGTCAGCTCATTGCATCAGGTGGCCAAAGTATTGGAGCTTCAGCTTCAGCTTTAGCATCAGTCCTTCCAATGAATATTCAGGCTTGGTTTCCTGTAGGATTGACTAGTTTGATCTCCTTGCAGCCCAAGAGTCTCTCAAGAGTCTTCTGTAGCACCACATTTCAAAAGCATCAGTTCTTCAGCACTCAGCCTTCTTTATGGTCCTACTCTCACATCCATACATGACTATCAGGAAAATGATAGCTTTAATATATGGAACTTTGTTAGCAAAGTGAACTCAGTGCACTTTAATAAACTTGTTGGCCATAGCTTTTCTCATAGTTTTGTTTTTCATAGCTTTTCTTCTAGGTTTCTTTTTTCCTTCTAGGTATATCATGGCTTTTCTTCCAAGGAACAAGTGTCTTTTAATTTCATGGCTGCAGTCAATGGCTACAGTGGTATTGGAGCCCAAGAAAAGAAAATCTGTCACTTTTTCTACTTTTTATTAATATATTTGCCATTAAGTGATGGGACAAGATACCATGGCCTTAGTTTTTTGAATGTTAAACTTTAAGCCAGCTTTTTCACTCTTCTCTTTCACACTCATCAAGAGGCTCTTTAGTTCCTCTTTGCTTTCTGCCATTAGATTGATATCATCTGCATATCTGAAGTTGTTGATATTTTCTCCATCAACCTTGATTCCAGCTTGTGATTCATCCAGTCTGGCATTTCACATGATGTACTCTGCATATAAGTTAAATAAGCAGAGTGACAATATACAGACTTATCATATTCCTTTCAAATTTTGAATCAGTCCATTGTTCCATGTCTGTTTCTTACTGCTACTTCTTGACCTGCATACAGAGACAGGTAAGCTGATCTAGTATTCCCATATCTTTAAGAGATTACCACAGTTTGTTGTGATCCACACAGTCAAAGGCTTTAGCATAGTCATTTAAACAGATGGTGACTGCAGCCATGAAATTAAAAGATGCTTACTCCTTGGAAGAAAAGTTATGACCAACCTAGGTAGCATATTCAAAAGCAGAGACATTACTTTGCTGACTAAGGTCCGTCTAGTCAAGGGTATGGTTTTTCCAGTAGTCATGTATGGATGTGAGAGTTGGACTGTGAAGAAGGCTGAGCACCGAAGAATTGATGCTTTTGAACTATGGTGTTGGAGAAGACTCTTGAGAGTCCCTTGGACTGCAAGGAGATCCAACCAGTCCATTCTGAAGGAGATCAACCCTGGGATTTCTTTGGAAGGAATGATGCTAAAACTGAAACGCCAGTACTTTGGCCGCCTCATGTGAAGAGTTGACTCATTGGAAAAGACTCTGATACTGGGAGGGATTGTGGGCAGGAGGAGAAGGGGATGACAGAGGATGAGATGGCTGGATGGCATCGCTGACTTGATGGACATGAATCTGAGTGAACTCCAGGAATTGGTGATGGACAGGGAGGCCTGGCGTCCTGTAATTCATGGGGTCGCAAAGAGTTGGACAGGACTGAGTGACTGAACTGAACTGAACTGAGACATCTTTCTGGAATTCTCTTGCTTTTTCTATGATCCAGTGGATGTTAGCAATTTGATCTCTGATACCTCTGCTTTTTCTAAATTCAGCTTAATAATCTTGAATCTCAATTCACATATTGTTGAAGCCTAGCTTGAAGGATTTTGAGCATTACCTTGCTACCATGTGAAATGAGCACAATTGTAAGGTAGTTTGAACATTCTTTGGAATTATCTTTCTTTGAGATTGGAATGAAAACTGACCTTTTCCAGTCCTGTAGCCACTGCTGAGTTTTCCAAATTTGCTGGAATATTGAGTGAAGAAGTGAAGTGAAGTCACTCAGTCGTGTCTGACTCTTTGCCAGCCCATGGACTCTAGCCTACCAGAATCCTTGCCCATGGGATTTTCCAGGCAAGAGTACTGGAGTGGGTTGCCATTCCCTTCTCCAGGATATCTTCCCAACCCAGAGATCGAACCCAGGTCTCCTGCATTGTAGTCAGACTCTTTACCATCTGAGCCACCAGGGAATATTGAATGCAACACCTTAATAGCAGCGTCTTGTAGGATTTGAAATGCTCAGCTGGAATTCTATCATTTCCTCTAGCTTTGTTCATAGTATCGCTTCCTAAGGCCCAACTGACTTCACACTCCAGGATGTCTGGCTGTAGGTAAATGACACCACCATTGTGACTGTCTGGGTCATTAAGACATTTTTGTACAGTTCTTCTGTGTATTCTTACATCCTCTTTTTAATATCTCTTGCTTCTGCTAGGTTCATACTGTTGCCATCCTTTATTGTGCCCATCTTTGCATGAAAAGTTCCCTTGGTATTTCTAATTTTCTTGTAGGCATTTCTAGTCTTTCCTAATCTATCATTTTTTTTTTTTTTTCTGTTTCTTTCCATTGTTCACTTAAGAAGGCTTGCTTATGTCTCCCTGCTCTTCTGTGGAATTCTGCATTCAGGTTGGTATATCTTTCCTTTTCTCCTTTGCCTTTTGATTCTCTTCTTTCCTCAGCTATTTGTGAGGCCTCCATAGACAATCACTTTGCCTTCCTGCATGTTTTTTTTCTTTGAGATGGTTTTGGTCACCAACTCCTGTCATCAAATGTACAATGTTTTGAACTTCCATCCATAGTTCTTAGGCATGCTACTGGATCTAATTCTTTGCATCTATTTATCAGCTCCACTGTATAATCATATAGGATTTTATTCAGGTCATACCTGAAGAGTCTAGTGTTTCTCCCTACTGTCTTAAATTTAACTTTGAATTTTACAATAAGGAGTTCATGATATGAGCCACAGCTCCACTTCTTGTTTCTGCTGACTGTGTAGCATTTCTCCATCTTCAGCAGCAAATAATATAATCAATCTGATTCTGGTATTAACCATCTGGTGATGTACATGTGTAGAGTAATCTCTTGTTTGTTGGAAGAGGATGTTTGCTGTGGTCAGTGTGTTCTCTTGGTAAAACTCTGTTAGCATTTGCCCTGTTTCATTTTGTACTCTAAAGCCCAACTTGCTTGTTACTCCAGGTATCTCCTGACTTCCTACTTTTGTATTCCAGCCCCCTATGATGAAAAGGACATCTATTTTGGTGTTTGTTCTAGAAGATCTTGTAGGTCTTCATAGAACCACTCAGCTTCACCTTCTTCAACATTAATGGCTGGAGCATAGACTTGCATTACTGTGATGTTTAATGCTTTCCTTTGAAATGAACTGAGATCATTCTGACGTTTTTGAGATTGCACCCGAGTACTGCATGCCAGTACTTGTTGACTCTGAAGGCTACTCCATTTCTTCTAAGGAATTATCTCCCACAGTAGTAGATACAATGATCATCTGAATTAAATTTGCTTGCATTCATTTAAGTTCACTAATTTCTAAAATGTTGACATTCACTCTTGCTATCTGCTGCTTGATCACATCTAATTAACCTTCATTTATGAGCCAAAAATCCAGATTCTTATGCAATATTGTTCTTTATAGCATCAGATTTTACTTTCACCACCAGGCACATACACAACTGGACATAGTTTCTACTTTGGCCCAGCCTCTGTATTCCTTCTGGAGCTATTTACCCCCTCTTCCCCAGTTGCATATTGGACACCTACTGACCTAAGGGGCTTCTCTTCCAGTCTCATATCATTTTGCCTTTTCATACTTTTCATGGGGTTCTCTTGGCAAGAATACTGAAGTGGTTTACCATTTCCTTCTCCAGTGGACCATGCTTTGTCAGAACTCTACCATGTCCTGTTCATCCTGGGTGGCCCTGTCTGGCATGGCTCATAGCTCATTCAGTTACACAAGACTGTGATGATTTTGGCTAGCTTTCTGTGACTGTTGCTTTCATTCTGGGGGATGTGAGATTTTAGTTCTTGCTTCTTCTCTTTGCCTTCTGATGAATGAGGATAAGAGACTTGCTTGTACAAGCTTCCTAATGGGATGTACTGGCTGTGGGGAAAACTGGGTCCTCCCGATGGGCAGGGTAATGCTCAGGAAAATTTTAATCCAATTTTTACCCCAATACATATTTATGCACATATGCACACATACATATATACATATTTATATATGTAAACTACATATTGTGTAGGCTAAAACATCACAAGTTTATTACATTTAAAGTTTTGGTGATCAGAAATTAACACAGGTGTCATGGGCTACAATGATCACAATGTCAAGCAAGGCAGTATTGCTCTGAAGGCTCTAGGACAGTGGTCCCAATCTTTTTTTTCACCAGGGGCAGGTTTCTGGAAAACAGTTTTTTTCAGACTGGGGAAGAGGATGGTTTTAGGATGATTCAAGCTCATTACACTTATGGTGCACTTTATACCTATCATCATTACTTTAGCTGCACCTCAGATCATCACGCATTGGCTCCCAAAGGTTAGGAACGCCTGCTGTAAAAAGAATCTCTTTCCTTGTTTTTTCCAGGTTCCATAGTTTGTCCACCTTCTTAGCTTATGGCCTCTGACCATTTTCCAAGCCAACAGTGGCCAGTCAAGTCTCTCTCATATCATATTACTCTGATACTTACTTTTCTACTCTGTCTTCCATATTCAAGGAGGACAGAAACTACATCCATTTCTCACTGTGTACCTGTGCAATTCTGGAGATCAGAGGTCCAATGGTTTTTTTTAAGGGTCATATCAAGGAATCAGCAGGAATTTGTTTCTTATGGAGGCTCTAGGGGAGATCCTGTTTCCCTGCCTTTTCCAGTTTCTAGAGGCTACACAAGTTTAGTGTGACTCATGTTGGGATCAGAGCTCAGTCATTTAGTAGTTGTGTAATATTGGGAGGTTATATCCCTCAGAAGCTCAATATATTTGCATATATAATGGAATGTGTGTTAGTCACTCAGTTGTGTCTGATTCTTTGTGACCCCATGGACTGTAGCCTGCCAGGCTCCTCTGTCCATGGAATTCTCCAGGCAAGAATATTGGAATAGGTTACCATTTCCTTCTCCAAGGGATGTTCCCCAACCCAGGGATTGAACCCTGGTCTCCTGCATTTCAGGAAGATGCTTTACTGTCTGATCTACCAGGAAAGCCCTATTTAATGGAATAAGAGTAGTATATAATTCATAGGACAGTGATTTAAAAAATGTGCTTAGTCACTCATTCATGTTCAACTCTTTATGACTCCAAGGACTGTAGCATGCCAGGCTCCTCTGTCCATTGGGATTCTCTAGGCAAGAAAACTGGAGTGGGTTCCCATGCCTTCCTCCAGGGGATTTTCCCAACCCGTGGATAGAACCCAGGTCTCCTGAATTGCAGGCAGATTCTTTACTTTCTGAGTCACCAGGGAAGCACAATTCAAACAATGGAACTCACTAAAATTGTCTTACATATTTTGTCAAAAGTGATTCCTGAACCTACCTCCAAGAATTTGATTTTGTAGGTCAGGGTTGCTTCCCTGAATTTGTATTAACAATCTGATAGGAAAAAAACATCAGAGATGTTTACATAGGAATATTTCTATTTAAAGGCTTTTAGAAGAACATTATGTAAAAAATTCAGAAAGTTAACAAAACTATTACTATGATAATGAATATGTGTCTGTGTTTTTAATGCATTTATGTATAAATGTTTGCAATAATTTGTTGCTTTTAACTACACTATTTTTTTAGATTCCATATAGTAGGTGCAAAATTTAGCCTTGAATCATTATTTTTTCAAAAAATTAGCAAATTTTATTTTCATATTTTAAAAACTTTAAATATGAAGGTCAATATTAATAACTAATTTATAGATGATGATTTTATTTTAAATAGTGAAAATTATCTGTAACAATTTTAGTTTTAATTAAAAAGATTTTGGTCTTATGATCACAAGATAATTGAAACTTTTCAACACCAATACAGTAATTGAGCAATCTTATATTGAGAGTGGAGAAGGCAATGGCACCCTACTCCAGTACTCTTGCCTGGAAAATCCCATGGACGGAGGAGCCTGGTAGGATGCAGTCCATGAGGTCGCTGAGAGTTGGACATGACTCAGTGACTTCACTTTCACTTTTCACTTTCATGCATTGGAGAAGGAAATGGCAACCCACTCCAGTATTCTTGCCTGGAGAATCCCAGGGTCAGGGGAGCCTGGTGGGCTGCCATCTATGGGGTCGCGCAGAGTCGGACAGGACTGAAGCAACTTAGCAGCTTAGCATATTGAGAGTTGGAGTTTAAAGAAGGCTGAGAGTCAAAGAATTGATGCTTTTGAACTGTGGTTTTGGAAAAAGACTCTTGAGAGTCCCTTAGACAGCAAAGAAATCAAACCAGTCAGTCCTAAAGGACATCAACCCTGAATATTCATTGGAAGGACTAATGCTGAAACTCCAATACTTTGGCCACCTGATGAGAAGCGCTGACTCACTGGAAAAAACCCTGGTGCTGGGAAAGATTGAAGGCAGGAGAAGACGGCTACAGAGGTTGAGATGGTTGGATGACATCATTGACTCAAAGGACATGAGTTTGACCAATCTCTGGGAAATAATGAATGACAGGGAAGCCTGGCCTACTGCAGTCCATGGGGTCCCAAAGAATAGGATATAACTGAGAAATTGAACAAAAACAATTAAAAAAAATAGAATAAATAAATGCAAAGCTTGTGGGTACAAGTTTAAACAAAACAAAACAAAAAACATTGTAACTGAGTTTAAACTAGCACCTAGATTCATTCTCATGCTGTGAAAACCAGGGACATGTAACTGAAGAAATCTGAAAGTCATTATGGAGAGATAAAGAATGAACTTTAATTGAATTTTTGAGTAGTTGACTAAGGATACTACTATGAGAAGTATATTTTTATTTTCAATATACAGTCCTTAATATTGACACATATTTATGACATTTTAAAGTAAACTAAATAAAAAATGCCCATACTCTTAATTGTTCTTTAATTTTTATAAGTAAAATTAGCTTGCAGTTTTTTCTTTGTTATAATCTTGATTCAGTTTCTCAAATAGCTTTGGCATTGATCCTCTAAATATGTTTAAGAACTTGGTTGTCAAAATTTCTGAGTGAGTTTCTTTTCTTTAATACTGTTTCCTCTTCCTTCTGGGATAATATAACTTTGAAAAAAGAGATAAACATTGACAAGTGGAAGGAGTTTTCTGGTCACCTGAAGAATAGTTTTCCCACTTCTAATTAATCATATGTCAGCTGCTGGGCATGTGTAATTAATGGCTCATACCCCCAAAGCTATAATGTATAAACACATTGCTTATCTGGTTAGAGAAATAGTAGCATGCTGATGATCACTGCAATGAGAATGCCTTGCTAATCTGGTCTTTAACTATTGAAGGCAGTGCATTAATTCATGTCAGTATGAAAATAGCAAACAGATTATTTGGAAATAAAATGCATAGAATGATGCAGCATAAATATTGGTTTACACATTGTCATATACATATTACATAAAGATAATATCAACTTAACTGCATTGCATACATTGTTTTACTATGAACATGGCAAAGGCACAATAAAAATAGGTAGAAAAATCTGGCTCCAAAGAGCTACCATAACCCTTGCTAACTATAGAATTTAGAAGAATTAGTTAAATTTTTGAATTGTCTTTTTCTCAAGTGTAAAAGAAAGAAATATAATTCCAACTGTAAAGATTTTCAGAAATACATGTAATGACTTTTTTATTTGGTTTTTAATTTTGAGCTAAAATTGACATATAACGTTGAGTAATTTTACTTATTTTTTTAAATTGAACTATACTTCGTTTACAATATTGTGTTATTAATAGTTTCAGATGTACAGCACAGTAATTCAGATATATATTTACGTTCTTTTTCAAATACTTTTCCCTTTTCAGTTCAGTTCAGTTGCTCAGTCGTGTCCGACTCTTTGCGACCCCATGAATCGCAGCACGCCAGGCCTCCCTGTCCATCAACAACTCCCGGAGTTCACTCAGACTCACGTCCATTGAGTCCGTAATGCCATTCAGCCATCTCATCCTCTGTCGTCCCCTTCTCCTCCTGTCCCCAATCCCTGCCAGCATTAGAGTCTTTTCCAATGAGTCAACTCTTCACATGAGGTGGCCAAAGTACTGGAGTTTCAGCTTTAGCATCATTTCTTCCAAAGAAATCCCAGGGCTGATCTCCTTCAGAATGGACTGGTTGGATCTCCTTGCAGTCCAAGGGATTCTCAAGAGTCTTCTCCAACACCATAGTTCAAAAGCATCAATTCTTCGGTGCTCAGCCTTCTTCACAGTCCAGCTCACATCCACACATGACCACAGGAAAAACCATAGCCTTGACTAGACGGACCTTAGTTGGTAAAGTAATGTCTCTGCTTTTGAATATCCTATCTAGGTTGGTCATAACTTTTCTTCGTAAGGAGTAAGCATCTTTTAATTTCATGGCTGCAGTCACCATCTGCAGTGATTTTGGAGCCCCCAAAAATAAACTCTGACACTGTTTCCACTATTTCCCCATTTTAGGTTATTATGAAATAACACTGAGTAATTTATACAATGTGTTGATTTGATACATTTAAATATATGATCTCTACCTTAGTGCTAGTTGGCACCTCTATCATACCATATACTATTTCTTTTTTTGTGGTGAAAAAAATTAAGATCTAGTCTCTTACCAACTTGAAGTTTGTATTCAGTTCTGTTGATTATGATCACTATGATCTACATTAGATTTCAGAAACTTATTTACATACTCAATTGCAAATTTGTACACTTAAACAGCACCTCTCTAATACCCCTAACTCCCTGGTAACCACCCGGTAACTCTTGGTAACCACCATACTATTCTCTTGTTTTTTGATTTTGGCTTTTTCAGATTTCACATATAAGTGATATTGATCAATGTTTTTCTTTGACTTACTTCACATAGCATAATGCTCTCAAGGTCCTTCCATGTGATCACAAGTAGTAGGATTTTCTTCTCCATCATGGCTGAATACTATTCCATTATATGTATATAATCACCTCTTAATCACCTCATCCCTTGCCACACACTTAGATCACTTAGATTGTTTCTATATCTTGTCTACTAGAAAAGTGCTGCAATAAATATCATTTGCAAAAAGCAAAGGAGAAAAGCAAAGATATAAGCATCTGAATGCAGATTTCCAAAGAATAGCAAGAAGAGATAAGAAAGCCTTCTTCAGTGATCAATGAAAAGTAATAGAGGAAAAAACAGAATTTAAAAGACTAGAGATTTCTTCAAGAAAATTAGAGATACCAAGGGAACATTTCATGCAAAGATGGGCTCGATAAAGGACAGAAATGGTCTGGACCTAACAGAAGCAGAAGATGTTAAGAAGAGGTGGCAAGAATACGTGGAAGAACTGTACAAAAAAGATCTTCACGACCCAGATAATCATGATGATGTGATCACTAATCTAGAGCCAGACATCTTGGAATGTGAAGTCAAGTGGGCCTTAGAAAGCATCACTATGAACAAAGCTCGTGGAGGTGATGGAATTCCAGTTGAGCTGTTTCAAATCCTGAAAGATGATGCTGTGAAAGTGCTGTACTCACTAGGCCAGCAAATATGGAAAACTCAGCAGGGGCCACAAAACTGGAAAAGGTCAGTTTTCATTCCAATTCCGAAGAAAGGCAATGCCAAAGAATGCTCAAACCACCACACAAATGCACCGATCTCACATGCTAGTAAAGTAATGCTCAAAATTCTCCAAGCCAGACTTCAGCAATACGTGAACCGTGAACTCCCTGATGTTCAAGCTGGTTTTAGAAAAGGCAGAGGAACCAGAGATCAAATTGCCAACATCTGCTGGATCATGGAAAAACAACAGGGTTCCAGAAAAACATTTATTTCTGCTTTATTGACTATGCCAAAGCCTTTGACTGTGTGGATCACAATAAACTGTGGAAAATTCTGAAAGAGATGGGAATCCCAGACCACCTAACCTGCCTCTTGAGAAATCTGTATGCAGGTCAGGAAGCAACAGTTAGAACTGGACATGGAACAATAGACTGGTTCCAAATAGGAAAAGGAGTACATCAAGGCTGTATATTGTCACCCTGCTTATTTAACTTCTATGCAGAGTACATCATGAGAAATGCTGGACTGGAAGAAACACAAGCTGGAATCAAGATTGCCAGGAAAAATATCAATAACCTCAGATATGCAGATGACACCACGCTTATGTCAGAAAGTGAAGAGGAACTCAAAAGCCTCTTGATGAAAGTACAAGAGGAGAGTGAAAAAGTTGGCTTAAAGCTCAACATTCAGAAAACGAAGATCATGGCATCCGGTCCCATCACTTCATGGGAAATAGATGGAGACACAGTGGAAACAGTGTCGGACTTTATTTTTTTAGTCTCCAAAATCACTGCAGATGGTGACTGCAGCCATGAAATTAAAAGACACTTACTCCTTGGAAGAAAAGTTATGACCAACCTAGATAGTATATTTAAAAGCAGAGACATTACTTTGCCGACTAAGGTCCATCTAGTCAAGGCTATGGTTTTTCCTATGGTCACGTATGGATGTGAGAGTTGGACTGTGAAAAAGGCTGAGCACCGAAGAATTGATGCTTTTGAACTGTGGTGTTGGAGAAGACTCTTGAGAGTCCCTTGGACTGCAAGGAGATCCAACCAGTCCATTCTGAAGGAGATCAACGCTGGGATTTCTTTGGAAGGAATCATGCTAAAGCTGAAACTCCAGTACTTTGGCCACCTTATGTGAAGAGTTGACTCATTGGAAAGACTTTGATGCTGGGAGGGATTAAGGGCAGGAGGAGAAGGGGATGACAGAAGATGAGATGGCTGGATAGCATCACATACTCGATGGATGTGAGTTGAGTGAACTCCGGGAGATGGTGATGGACAGGGAAGCCTGGCGTGCTGCGATTCATGGGGTCGCAAAGAGTCGGACACGACTGAGCGACTGAACTGAACTGAACTGAACTGAACAGCTGTTTTTAAAGTTTGAGAAAAATGTGTTTAGTGCTGAAGAATACCTAAAGGGACATAGCTATCTGCAGACAGATCCTTACTGCTTGAGTTTGTTTTCTGTGGAGCACAATAGATACAATGTTTGAGGGACAACCTGGGTGAGACCATATTAAGAGAGGAGATGTGTGCTCAGTTGTGTCTGACTGTTTGTGACCTCTTTGTAGACTGTAACCTGCCAGGCTTCTCTGTCCATGGGATTTCTCAGGCATGAAAACTGGAGTGCAATGCCATTTTCCCCCCAGGGGATCTTCCAGACCCAGGGATTGAACCTGTATCTCCTTTTATGGCAGGTGGATTCTTTTCCACTGAGCCACCTTGGAAGTGGGAGATCACTTTTTGTCCTGCCCAAAATGGTTCTTGGAGTAGTGAGTGACAGCAGTAGGAAGAAGCTGAAGGTATTGCTGCATTCCTGGATGGGCATTACTAATAAGAACAAGTGAAGTATTTCTAGGGTCAAGATGTCTCTTGGGAAGACACACAAATGCTGCCTCAAAGTGATAAAAAAGGTTTTATATGTTGTAAACTGTTTTAATTGAGTGAGAATTTCCTGGTACTCCTCCTTCTTCTTCCCTCTCTTTTTCTGCTATCTTGACCTGTTAAAAATAGGAACTGGCTTCTTAAAACAAAGTAGGAAGTTGAAAATCGTGGGGGAGGAAGAAGCTTTTTTATCCCCTTACCATGTTTTAGGACTACCACACTTTGCCAACTGCTGTTGATGAAAACAATGTAAACTGAAAATTTAGAATGTTTAAGGAACTAGATATTTTATATTACTGAAATGAGATTTTTTTGGCAAATTTAACCTGATCTAAGAAACAAATCCTGGAGGAGGGCATGACAATTCACTCCAGTATTCTTGCCTGGAAAATCCCCATGGACAGAGGAGTCTGGCAGGCTACAGTCCATAGAGTGGCAAAGAGTCTGACCTGACTGAAGCAACTTAGCATGCACACATGCAAGGAACAAAGAGTAATCAGAAGAGTTATTCATGGCAGGTTAGAATTAGCCTACTGAATAAAATCAGAGCAACAGTAGAAGAAATATCTTTGGAATATCATTTAATCCTACACTTAAACTTCTGCAATACACTTGTTCTATTGCAATATAATTGTTTTTAAAATATAATTTTGGTCTCTCCATTTTCAGTAATTCATTTTGACAGTGAAAATTCTGTCTCCCAAATATTTTGATCCTGTTATTTTAGTTTTCTCCACTGGAAAGAATGGTTGCTGACAAATGACACAATTGGTATTATACATCTAGATAATAAGAAATACTACTAATCTAGTTATCTCTCAAGATGCTTTCTCACTATTTTCTTATGGATTAGTTTAAATCTTTAGCATATTGACAATAAATATTACAAGTATAATTTCCACAAAAATTAACTTTTAGTGACTAAAATGGCATCCAAAAGCATTAGTTATTTAATAGAAATAATGAAATAATCACATTAAAATTGAGTTTGTCTATATTAATCCTGGAAACTTGAGTCTGAGACACAATCTAGGAATATATTATTGTAATATTCATTGTACATTTTGCAAAAAATTATAATATCTATGTGGAAAATAAAATATTGTCTACCATCTAGAAAGGAAGGAAGAAAAGTGTGGTGACTAAAATGTAGACAAAAAGGTCTAAGGATACAAACTTGCAACTAGTAGATAAATAAGTCTTGATGTAAATTCTAAGGAATAAAGACAATAATATTGTATTATAATCATCAAACTTGCTGAGACTAGATCTTAATTTTCCCATTCCAAAAAAGAAAGACTAATTATATGTTGTGATAGAGGTGCTATTGTAGGCAACATACTACAATATCTAAATCATATGTTGTATACCTTAAATATACATACTGTATTATATGTTAAATGTTTTTCAATTAGAAACGGCAAAACAAGAATTTCTAAAAGAAAAGAACAATCATGTCAGTTATCTGCTACTAATCAGTCAGATCAAATAAAATGAACATTGGTAGTTAATCATTGATTTTAGCAAATTTGAAATTATTGGTGATTTTCTCTAGGGGAGATTTTAGTAATGGAGTGGGGAAAAAGACTGGGTAAAGCAGCTGAAGAGAGAATGGGAAAGAGGATTCAGAGATAGGCAGTTGATTCTTCTGGGGAAGGAAATGGCAGCCAATTCCAGTACTCTTGCCTGGAGAATTCCATCAGAGACTGGTAGGCTACAATCCATGGGGTCGCAAAGAGTCGAACAGAACTGAGTGACTTCACTTTTTTTCACTTTTAATTAATTCTTCAAAGGAATTTGGTTGTGAAGGGGGAGCAGTGATATGGGTAGAAGCATATAGAAAATGTGAAGCAAGCAAAATTTTTATTTTTATTTTTCAGAAGGCAAAATTAATACCTTTATGTTATTATGCAAACTTTTTTTTGTTCTTTAATTATACATGTTTCCACGTGTTCAGTCAGTTCAGTTCAGTTATTCAGTCGTGTCTGACATTTGGCCACTCCATGGACTGCAGCATGCCAGGCTTCCCTGTCCATCACCAACTCCCAGAGTTTACTCAAACTCATGTCCATGGAGTTAGTGATGTCATCCAACTATCTCAGCCTTAGTCATCCCCTTCTTCTCCTGCCTTCAATCTTTCCAAGCATCAGGGTCTTTTCCAATGATTCAGTTATTCCCAACAGGTGGCCAAAATATTGGAGTTTCAGCTTCAGCATCAGTCTTTCCAATGAATATTCAGGACTGATTTTCTTTATGACAGACTGGTTGGAACTTCTTGCAGTCCAAGGGACTCTCAAGAGTCTTCTCCAACACCACAGTTCAAAAGTATCAATGCTTCAGTGCTCAGCTTTCTTTATAGTCCAACACTCACATCCATATATGACTATTGGGAAAACCATAGCCTTTACTAGACAGACTTTTGTTGGCAAAGTAATGCCCCTGATTTTTAATATGCTGTCTAGGTTGGTCATAACTATTTTTCCAAGGAGCAAGCATCTTTTAATTTCATGACTGCAATCATCATCGACAGTGAATTCAGAGTTCAAAAAATAAATAAAGTCTCTCACTGTTTCCATGTTTCCCTATCTATTTGCCATGAAGTGATAGGACCGGATGCCGTGATCTTAGTTTTCTGAATATTGAGCTTTACTCTCCAACTTTTTCACTCTCCCCTTTCACTTTCATCAAGAGGCTTTTTATTTCTTTTTTTTCCTTTCTGCCATAAGGGTGGTATCATCTGCATATCTGAGGTTATTGATATTTCTCCTGGCAATCTTGATTCCAGCTTGTGCTTCACCCAGCCCAATGTTTCTCATGATGTACTCTGCATATAAGTTATATAAGTAGGATGACAATATATCGCCTTGACATACTCCTTTTCCTATTTGGAACCAGTCTGTTGTTTCATGTTGAGTTCTAACTGTTGCTTCCTGATTTGCATACAGATTTCTCAAAATGCAGGTCAGGTGGTCTGTTATTCTCATCTCTTGCAGAGTTTTCCATAGTTTATTGTGATCCACACAGTCAAAGGTTTTGGCATAGTAAATAAAGTAGAAATAGATGTTTTTTTCTGGAATTCTCTTGCTTTTTCAATGTTCCAATGGATGTTGGCAGTTAGATATCTGGTTCCTCTGCCTTTTCTAAAACCAGCTTGAAAATCTGGAACTTGACAGTTCATGTACTGTTGAAGCCTTTCTTGGAGAATTTTGAGCATTAATTTATTAGCGTGTGAGATGAGTGCAATTTTACAGTAGTTTGAGCATTCTTTGGCACTGCCTTTCTTTGGGATTGGAATGAAAACTAACCTTTTCCAGTCCTGCAGCCACTGCTGAGTAGTCCAAAATGCTGGCATATTGAATGCAGCACTTTCACAGCATCATCTTTTAGGATTAGAAATAGCTCAACTGGAATTTCATCACCCCCACTAGCTTTGATCATAGTGATGTTTTCTAAGGCCCACTTGACTTCACATTCCAGGAAGTCTGGCTCCAGGTAAGTGATTATACCATCGTGATTATCTGGGTTGTGAACATCTTTTTTTGTACTGGTCTTCTGTGTATCTTGCCACCTCTTCTTAATATCTTCTGCTTCTGTTAGGTCCCTCCCATTTCTGTCCTTTAGTGAGCCCATCTTTGCATGAAATGTTCCCTTGGTATCTCTAATTTTCTTGAAGGTATCTTTAGTCTTTCCCATTCTACTGTTTTCCTCTATTTTTTTGCATTGATCGCTGAGGAAGGCTTTCTTATCTCTCGTTGCCATTCTTTGGAACTCTGCATTCAAATGGGTATAGCTTTCCTTTTCTCCTTTGCCTTTTGCTTCTCTTCTTTTCACAGCTATTTGTAAGGCCTCCTCTGACAACCATTTTGTTCTTTTGAATTTCTTTTTCTTGGGGATTGTCTTATCCCTGCCTCTTGTATAAAGTGATCAACCTCCGTCCATAGTTCTTCAAGCACTGTGTTATCAGATCTAATCTCTTGAATCTATTTCTCACTTCCACTGTTTAATCCTAAGGGATTTTTTTAGGTCATACCTGAATGGTCTAGCGGTTTTCCCTACTTTCTTCCATTTAATTCTGAATTTTGCAATAAGGAGTTCATGATATGAGCCATAGTCAGTTCCTGGTATTGTTTTTGCTGACTGTATAGAGCTTCCCCATCCATGGCTGCAGATAATATTATCAATCTGATTTCATTATTGACCATCTGGTGATGTTCATGCATAGATTCTTCTCTTGTGTTGTTGGAAGAGGGTGTTTGCTATGACCAGTGCATTGACATGGCAAAACTCTATTAGCCTTTGCCCTGCCTCGTTCTGTACTTCAAGGCCAAATCTGCCTGTTACTCCAGGTATTTCTTGACTTCCCCATGTTAATATATATTGTATCTACTTTATCTTTACTTATGTTAGTAAGTTTCCAGTGGATGGCACTTAAGTTGTTGTTTTATGTTTTTGGTATTAAAAGCAATGAAACAACCATCGCTATACTTTTATATACATGTACATATTTACCTATAGGATGAATTTCTGAAAGTAAAGGTACCAAGGTCAAGATTTTATATAGACGAAGAAGCAATATTATGAAATTGTTTTCCAAAAGATCTGCACCAATTTAAATTTCTAAAATACTGTTTGTGAAACATCTGTTATTCACACTATCATTAATATAAAGTATAATCAAATGCTTTTGTTTCATAAGTTAATTTGGGAGTAATTATACTTTATATGCTTTTTGTAATAGCATATAACAAACTTTGTGGATGAGTTACACATATTTCAATTTAAGTCTCTTTAAATGTCTTTTTGAAATCCTTTGGCCAATGTTGTATTGAATTTTTTTCTTATTAAATCACAAAGAAAAATGTTACGCTGATAGAAATTTTCAGACAATGACCAAAATAACAAATATATTTCCTGAAATTTATAATAATAAAGTAGATGTATAAGGCAGTAGCTGGCCAATGGTTTTGACAAAACATATATTGTTTATTTGAATTTGAGTTTAAAATTGCAATTTTATCTGTATATTTTCTGCACACAAAGTGATGTCTAAATTTTATTTTAAGAGTATAAGTGTTAAAAGGATAGTCAGTAATTGTCCCTGGTTTCCTGGATGAGTTTGCTAATATGCTGATTAATTTTAATATTCAGTGGTTGTCTCAAATTATCTTTTTTTAAATTTATTTATTTTAATTGGAGGTTAATTACTTTACAATATTGTATTGGTAGTTCACACAGAGAAAGCTCTGTTGGAAATAAGCAGCCACAAACACTTGTAGGCCTTTTTCCTCTATCCTGAGAATGGCATAAATACTAGATCTTACATACTCACAATATATAAAATAATTAAAAGCAGGAGAACTTACTTTCTTCGATTAAAACAAAAAAACAAAACAAAACACCATTTATCACCAGTATTAGCAGTAAACTGCATGATGAAACACTTTCTCTCCAACTTTTCTCTTGTAACTTGACTCTAGAGATCTTTTTCCATAAAACAAACAAACAAACAAACTAAAAACAAAAAAAAAAAATCTTTGTTGGTGTCTTCTATTTATTTCCCCTCATTATGTGTGTTGTCTCTATCCAAAGCTCCCCTACTTATAAAGACACCAGTCATGTTTGCTTAGGTCCCAACCACAATTCCTGGGGTTTCCCAGGTAGCATCTCTAATGGTAAAGAACTCACATGTCAATGCTGGAGATGTAAGAGATGCAAATTCGATCTTTCAGTTGGGAAGATCCTCTGCAGGAGTACACAACAACCAATTACAGTATTCTTGTCTGGAGAATCCCAAGGACAGAGCAGCCTGACAGGGGGCAATCTACAGAGTCACAAAGAGTAGGACACAACTAAAACAACTTAGCATGCACCCATAATACCTAGTTTTACATTAAAAGCCCAATTTTCAAATATTAATATATTCACATTCTAAAGTATTAAACGTTAGGGCTTCCGCCTATGAATTTTAAGGAATAGAGTTCAGCTATAAGATCAACTTGTCTTAGGTTTTTGACTTTGAGACCAACAATGGATCAAACCTGACCTAATTTAAATATGGAGAGATAAAGTATAATAAACAGAGATAAATTATAATAATCCGTTGGAATCCTGGGATTAAAGAACAAGGATGAGAGTGATGAGACTCAGGACAACAATAGAGATATTTAGTGTTTTCCATTCGCAGGATTCAAGACCTCCTACACTGTTGGGGTTAAAGATTTATGTAAACCCAAATGTTTATTCAATAATGTCTCCACTTTTCAACAAAAACACAAAGGAAAGTTGAAGGTGGTTTAGCATTAGTTAAACAGGTTTGGATTTATAATAATAAACATAGGATATCTAAATAAATATTGCATTTGTAACACCTATGCTAAAATATCTTGCTGATTGTGAAAAACATGGTAGGACAAATAATTTTTCATTATGGCCTCTGTATATTCTTGTCCCCTGATGCTCTTTATCTCATCACCTCTTGAAAATAAATTTAGTTCTTCATTGTTCATTAGCCCCTCTTGATAACATCCAAGTTACCCCCCAAACAACTATTAGACCATAAAACTCAATCCTTCCTCTTCCAAGAATCATCCTTGACCAACAATTTCAGAATTTTGCAGAACTCCAAAATTAACAGAACTTTGGCTGACCCAATCCTGCTAAAGTCCTTTGAAGTATTCCTTCCTCTTGCCTAAACTAAAACACTCTTATGGAGTCTTCAAATAAAAGCTCTCATTGATATTAGAAAATTAACTTTTAAAGAATCACACAGAATAGATGATGTAAAATGTAAAACATGCATTAAACAGATGACATCTCTCCATTTCATTAACAACCAAACCTGCTTTTGAAATAGACAATGATAATTTAAAATTTCAGGGTATTTACTACTAAGCCCATTTGAGCTTCATTTTCAAATGACAGATTGCTCAGAATTGTCTTTCTAGAATACTCTGAATTAAAATACTACATAAAAAATGGATGGTTTGTTTTTTTTAAAAAAGTAAACAAGAACAGACAAGCAAAAACATATCTACCAAATGATCTTCTTATCTACCTGGTCATATTATGGACTTAATTATAATTGGTGGTAAATCCTCCTTTTTTATATTCCAAGGAATAAGTTTGTTTCTCTAGGCTTTCTCTGCTTTTGAAACATTCAGGTGATGATTTCTGGTTTCAGCCAATTTCCATCAAGCTTCTCAGATTGACACAGCCAGATATATCATTTGCATGCTCAGTTGTTCAGTCGTGTCTGACTCTTGTGACTCCATGAAATGTAACCTCCCAGAGTCCCCTGTCTGTGGGACTTTCCAGGCAAGAATACTGGAGTGGGTTGCCATTTCCTTCTCCAGGGATCTTTCTGATCCCTCAACCCTCATCTCCTGAGTCTCTTGCATTGGCAGGCAGATTCTCACCACTGAGCCACCTGGGCAGTCCCATACCATTTGCAGTATATTTTAAAATTTAATATATATTTGATTTGCTTTATTTGAGAATATTTTTAACAATGAGATTTTAATTTTGCAATTTCTGGTGTATCCCAATTTTCTGTAATTCTAACAAATTTTTGAGTGATTCCAGTGCTTTTGGACCATAGGAGATACTTTGAATAGCAAGGCTTTAAATTGTCAAATCTATTCAGCTCAATCGACACATATGTTCCTGAATATTTTTGTCATATGAAATCTAATAGGAATCTCATAATCTGTCTCCTCATGACATGCTTTGGTCCAGCCTCTTCCACTTCCCTGGTATTTCCCATGTTTTCAATAGACTTTATATTCCTGTCCGTTTATACCACTATTTAACTTTTGGTTACAAGCTTATAACAAACTGGAGATTTTCCAATCATTTCCCATCAAAACAGTTAGTTATACCCACAATGTTACACATTGTTTTTCCTATCATGTGTTATAGCAGACATTTCCTTGACCAAGCCTGTTAGAATTAATTATATTTCCCAAATTCAACAAAACACATGGGTTAAGGCAGCACAACCTAAATGTTTGCTAAGGAAAGAAACAAACAAACAAAAAATACCCCCTAAAGTGCAGAAAGAAATGAATTTACAGAAATTTTCAAAACATTGAATTTATTATTTAAAAAACTTCTGCTAACTTGAATGCTAACTTTCCATTATACCTAAATTATCTAATGTTACATATTTACTCTAATGAGTAACCATAGTTTAGTTCATACTCTGCTTCCACATTTGGCTTTTTTTCTGTTAGCTCAGAAAATTTTCAGGCTCTGTTATGAAAGAATAAGTAAATTAGAGGGACCTAAGGACTTTGATAATAGAGAATAACAATTAAAGTTGATGGTGACAGTCAATCATTTTATAGTGGTTATTCATCTTCCACAATTTCAATACTCTCTACTTTAGGAGATGCAAGAAATGTCTTTTAGAAAGATAAAGAATCACTAACTGAATTAAGTTCAAATAGGGAATACATATTCAAATGCAGAATTTTCTTTAAAACAAAATAGCTCATACACCACCGGCAATCTAAATTCCACATTTACCACCTATGCATTTAAATCCTGTAATTTCAGTCTGTTTTGCAACCAGAAAATTACTCTTTCTCTTCCCCAAATTACCCTATGCTGCTGTCACATCATTAAAATAGACATTTTGAAAATCAGGTTAACTACAGAGTTGAGCACATCATAGTTAACTTAGTTTCTTCCAGGGTTGCTGTCCCTTTGCCCCTGGTGTTTAACACACCTTGCTGAATGCTGTTTTTGTTGTTTTTGTTAACAAGAAAATATCTTGAGAGAAAACATCTACAGAGTATAATGAATGAAACGACCCTTAAATGCATGCAAACATCCAATGAGCTTTGTTTTTTGTGTCTGCTCAGGGAAACTATTTACTGGCAAATAAGTATATTTAGACTTTAAAATAGATGCTGCTAAGCACCAAGTATTTAGACTGACTTGATGTCGATTCATTGTTCTTTCAAGCTTCCCTGCTGTTTACAATACCAAAGCATACAGATATGGAAAACATCAATTTAACTATAATCTTAACTGCATCCTTACAGAGCAAATGACACAAAAATCTACAAAATGACTCAAAACTCCTGTCTTGGAAAGAATAAAATATATCTCTTTCAGAGCAAATATTTTACTGTAATGTTTGCTATCAAAAATCATTGAGTTGCTTCTCACTAAGCAGCAAGGCTGAATATCTGAACAAGATTTCAGATTCTAATATGACAAAAACATCAGGTGTTTTTGTCAAGTATTTTGTAATATTGAATTCATGGAATTAAACCATTACAATATACCTATGAATAATTATAGATAAGTTCCCTACTTCATTTTGAAAATCTAGCAATTCAAAAAAGTTTTATTTTGAGTTTTTACCCCACTTTAGTATTTATGTTAAATATAAAGGGAAAGGAATGAAATTTGGAGCATGAAATATTCAAATTTTGGCACTGTCCACTTAACCTGGCTTGATTCTCATTTAATTTTTCTGTAAAATGAGACACAGTTTACATACTGGATATTTCTAATTCACAAGTGTGAATAATGGCTGTTCATTGTTTCCCAAGTGTTTTTATATGGCATCATTCTTCCCTGGAGAAGAAAATGACAACCCACTCCAGTATTATTGCCTGGAGAATCCCATGGACGGAGGAGCCTGGTGGGCTACAGTCCACGGGGTCGCAAAGAGTCGGACATGACTGAACGACTTCACTTCACATTCTTTGACAGGTCAAAAACAGAGGCTAAGCATTACTCTCTTGTGTAAGAGGTCTAGATGTAGAAATACAGAATTTCCACACATCTGACCAGGAGAAGATTGATTTTAGCGATGGGGATTCTTCTTGCAAGTGACCTATGAATTTTTGCTTGCCAAATTTCCTCGGCACAGATGATGTATATGAATTTACTTGTGATGTGCAGACTGAATTATCAGCTAACAATACCTTTTACAGGCCCAACACAAGTTCAAAGCATTTGAAAAGTGCCATACTCTTGAATCATCAGAACCTTCTATCCAGCATCTCATGCTTGCATTCCTCTTCTGACTCAGGGATCTTCCCTCTTATCCATTTGTTCCTGAAATTTTTAAGCTTATTAGCTACAGTCCATTTATAGCTTCTTCATGAAAGGTCTGCTCTCATCTCTGTACCACATCTGTCTCCTGTTGACTCCAGAAAAATTTAACACATTAATCTAGACTGTGATCACAAGCAGATATGTAGCCAATACTAACCAGTGATGAGACCGGAAAAGAGAATATCTAGTGTTGACATTACTAGATGTTAAAATTCAGATGCTACTAGATAATAAGATATATAAGTATTAGTATTTCCGCACTTGCTGATATATTATCCCCTTAGTATTTCCTGCTTCTTCTGATGCCATATGAACTGCACCAAGAATCTTTCCCCCCAATATTCCCATGCTCCAGAAATTAAATGATCAGTCTTGGCATACAAGAGGCTTTCTAGAGTTATCTGCTAGTGCAAATGTCAGAATCTATGATTGCTCATTTCATTTGCTTTAAGTAGTATCATTTTTTTTTTTTTTTACTTTAACAGGGGAGGGAAATGAGATGCAGAGAGATTATGTAAGATGCAGAGCTTCCATTCAAACCTTGACAGCTATGCATTCCTTATCCTTATCCTGCAGCTTTCCTTGTCTGGCATAAAGCATTGAACTTAGCCTAAGTAAATATGACATCCTTATTAATAAATTTTGTATACTTAATTCACAATTAAAGTATGGTATCTATAAAAATCTTAGGTATATTTTTTTTTAAGTTTGTGATATTTTTATGCAATTGTTTTAGCTAAGCAGCAATAGGAAAAGCTTTAGCATACTGAACAAAATCATTAATGTTTGAAGTAATTCAAAACATAATGAAACAAAAACGCATCTATGTCTATCAAATTAAAAAAAAAAAAAAAAAAAAAGAAGCCATGAGAAGAATTTGATGTTAACCCTCAGGAAACATTTTGTTCCAGACAAGTGCATGGTTTCTTTAGCAAGAGACACATTAATCAAAAACAAACAACTTAATAAGCATTTACAAAAATAAATTTAAAAAAAATTGTGAAGTATTTTCAATGATTTGGTAAACAGTTTCCTCTACCTATTATTTGATAAGCAGCATTATGTATGTACCTCTGTGCTTGTATGTGTATACAGAGGGAAAGATTTAAATACGATTGATATTTAAATTGTATGTGAATTCCTATTATCTACCATTTTAAAATATATAGCCTGGATTCTTCCACATGTCTATGCTTTTCAAGTTGCTTCACACTATATTTCTCTTTATTGTGTTTCTCTACATCCAACATCTCAGATTTTTGATTTTCAAGCCTCCCTGGCTCTCATTTCTCCTGTTTGCTCCTTTCTCTGATCCCTTCATGAATCTTAAAAACTTGAACCTCTGGATGTCTATTAGCTGCTATCCTTATAGCAACAAGTTGAGATTTTATGAAATGTGAGATGATGCCATTATTAAATCTCTCAGCTCTTTTATCTACGTTTGCCACATTCACTCTGCATATATACATATATTTATATATGTATATGTATTATGCAAACAAAAATATAATAATTTTGGAAATTCAGAAAACTTCTTTGAAACTGGAGAAACTGGTTGTAGCTATGACAATATGATATTCTCTCCCCCAAAGACAATCTGAGAATGGAATCTGAGAACCCTTAAATCACAAATATTCTATGATAACTTTGGTGAGTGTTACTGACTGATTTGTGCCTGTCACTCCGGGCCAACTTGCAGGTTGTAATCCTAACCTTCTGTATCTAAGATTGTGACTGCACTGGAGATAGATCTCTAAAGAGATAACTAAGTTAAAATGAGGTCATTAGGGTGACACAAAGAAAAGATGCCCATCCCCTAAGTCTTAGTGTTTGAGTCCCCTCAAAATTCGTATTTTGGAACCTTGGTGCCCAATGTTACAGTATTAGACAATGAAGCCATTGGGAGGTGATTAGTTCATGAGGGTAAAACCCTCATGAACGGAACTAGTGCTCTTACAAAAGAGACTACACAGAGCTCCCTGGTTCCTTCTGCCATGTGAAGATGCAAGCAGACTTCTGAAACCGGAAGACGACCTGCACCCAATCATGCTGACACCCTGTCTTCACTCTTCCAACTTCCAAAACTGTGAGCCATAAATTTGTGTTGTTTATAAGCCACTTACTCTCTAGTATTTGCTATATACCACCTCAAAGGTCTAACCTCTATAGGGGAGGATAAAAGTTCTCCTCGAGCTTTTTAGGGTCCCTGGTTGCATCTGAAAATTAAATTGATTTAAAAAAATTATATGGTTTGTTTTATGTAAAATGTGAGCCTTCATAGAGAAATGAAGATCTCAAGAAACAAATTTGAGTTTTGCGCCAAGTTTGACGAAGAGTAGACAGTTATGGTGGAACAGGGCCAGTGTTCTGTGATAACCTGGAAGGATGCGGTGGGAAGGGAGGTGGAAGGAAGGTTCAGGATAGAGGGACACATGTATACCTATGGCTGATTCATGTTGATGTGTGGCAGATGCGTCACAATATTTTAATTATCCTATAATTTAAAAAAGCCAATAAAATAATTTTAAAGAGTATAAAGTAAATACAGGGTAGAACCCTGTGGGAAAAAACAAGGCTTGTTTGGATTCTTCTTAGTATTTCTTTGTCTTCAGAGATAAGGATATGTATGTATATATTTCAGCTTCCCTGGTAGCTCAGATGGTTAAGAATCTGCTTGCAATTTGGGAGACTCGGGTTTGATCCCTGATTTGGAAAGATCCCCTGGAGAAGGCAGTGGCAAGCTACTCCAGTACTCTTCCCTGGAGAATTCCAGGGGCAGAGCAGCCTGGAGAAGTACAGTCCATGGGATTGCAAAGAGTCAGACACAACTGAGTGACTTTCACACATGTGTATGTATGTAAATGGGTCTTTCCAGGTGGTGTTAGTGATAAAGAATCCCCCTTGCTAATACAGACCTCATAAAAGGTGTAGGTTCAATCCTTGGGTTGGAAAGATCCCCTAAAGGAAGGATTGGTAACCCAGTCCAGTATTCTTGCCTGGAGAATCCCCATGGACAGAGAAGGCTGGTGGGCTTTGTCCATAGGGTCACAAAGAGTCAGACAGGACTGAAGCAACTTACCACACATGCATGCATCTATGTACGTATCTATTTATCTATGTCCATATAGTCTAAGGTATCATTTAAAGCCAGGGTTTTCATATTGATGTTCTGTATGGATAATTATATCCATTGATGTAAGTGATGTGTTAAATTGTCTTGCTATTATTATGTTATAATCAATGTCTCACTTTATGTTTGTTAATATTTATTTTATGTTTAGGTGTCCCTGTATTGTGTGCATATATATTTACAACTGTTATATCTTCTTCTTGGATTGACCCTTAATTATTATGTAATGTCCTTTTTTTTTTTTTTTTCCTCTTGTTACACCATTTTTTCATAAGGTCTATTTTCTGATACAAGTATTACTGTATAGCCAAAACTATGGTTTTTCCAGTAGTCATGTATAGATGTGAGAGTCAGATGATAAAGAAGGTTGAGTGTTGAAGAATTGATGCTTTTGAATTGTGGTGTGGGAAAAGATTCTTGAGGGTTACTTGAAGAGCAAGAAGATCAAACCAATCAATCCTAAAGGAAATCAACCCTGAATATTCATTGGAAGGACTGAAGATGAAGATGAAGCTTCACTACTTTAGCAACCTAGTGAGAAAAGTCAATACATTGGAAAAGACCCTGATTTGGGAAAGATTGAAGGCAAAAGAAGCGGTTGGCAGAGATTGAGATGATCAGATAGTATTACAGATTCAAAGGACATGAACTGGAGCAATCTCCAAGGTTTCCCTGGTGGCTCAGATGGTAAAGAGATGAGAATGGCTACCCACTCCAGTTTTCTTGCCTGGAGAATTCCATGGACAAAAGAGCCTGGCAAGCTACAGTCCATGGGTTCTCAAAGAATGGGACACAAGTGAGTGACTAACACTTTCAGTTTCACTTTCTGAGAGATAGTGGAGGACAGAGGAAGAATCAGGCCCCAGCTTGGCCAGCCTTGCTCTTTGCATGTCTGCATTCGTAGCTTGTATTCTTCATTGAAGGCTTTCCCCCGCCCCCCCCCCTCCCGGAGAGGCCCTCAGCACAGGTCTCCCCAATTATCTGTGCAGATTGGCTCCCACAGTCAATATATGAGAGGAGTTTTCTGTTCAGAGATCCCTTGATAATGGAAAAATTGTCCCTGTCTGTGCTGATGCATCTGACCCTTGTCTGGTGCTTATGATGAAAAGTAGAACATTATGACAGCTGACATCTTTTACTGTTTATCTTCTTGTTTATAGTGCTGCAATAAGCAATTAAAGTCTTGACTGTTACTTTAATTTTGGCTCCATGTCTTAATCGACTCCTCCAAAAATGACAGCTCAGCTCTCCCCAGCTCAGCTTTTGAGTTAGAAGTTTGATACAAGAGGTATGTGACTGAAATTTAAGACTACTTTTCATTTGTAATCACAACTTAGAATGAGTAATATAAGGAATGTGTCTTACCCTTCGTTACATGAGGCTTGTCCTTCATTCATAGGTGGTTGTGTTGAATATGATGAGTTAAACTTAAAAATGGACTGGAATGTGTGATTTTAACTTAGATGACCATTATATCTACTACTGCAGGCAAGAATCCCTTAGAAGAAATGGAGTAGCCATCATGGTCAACAAAAGAGTCCAAAATCCAGTAATTGGATGCAATCTCAAAAACTACAGAATGATCTCTGTTCCTTTCCAAGGTAAACCATTCAATATCACAGTAATCCAAGTCTATGCCCCAACCAGTAATGCTGAAGAAGCTGAAGTTGAATGGTTCTATGAAGACCTGCAAGACCTTTTAGAACACCCAAAAAAGCTGTCCTTTTCAATATAAGGGACTGGAATAAAAAAGTAGGAAGTCAAGAAACGCCTGGAGTAACAGGGAAATTTGGCCTTGGAGTACAGATGAAGCAGGGCAAAGGCTAATAGTTTTGCCAAAAGACCACACTGGTCATAGAAAACACCCTCTTCCAACAACACAAGAGAAGACTCTACACATGGACATCACCAGATGGTCTAAAACTGAAATCAGGTTGATTATATTCTTTGCAGCCAAAGATGGAGAAGCTTTATATAGTCAGCAAAAACAAGACCGGGAGCTGCCTGTGGCTCAGATCATGAACCCCTTATTGCCAAATTCAGACTTAAATTGAAGAAAGTAGGGAAAACCACTAGACCATTCAGGTATGACCTAAATCAGATCCCTTATGATTATACAGTGGAAGTGAGAAATAGATTTAAGGGACTAGAACTGATAAACAGTGCCTGATGAACTATGGACGGAGGTTCATGACGTTGTACAGGAGACAGGAATCAAGACAATCTCCATGGAAAAGAAATGCAAAAAAGCAAAATGGTTGTCTGGGGAGGCCTTTCAAATAGCTGTGAAAAGAAGAGAAGTGAAAATCAAAGGAGAAAAGGAAAGATATAAGCATCTGAATGCAGAGTTTCAAAGAATAACAAGAAGAGATAAGAAAGCCTTCCTCAGCAATCAGTGCAAAGAAATAGAGGAAAACAACAGATGGGGAAAGACTAGAGATCTCTTCAAGAAAATTAGAGATACCAAGGGAACATTTCATGCAAAGATGGGCTCGATAAAGGACAGAAATCATATGGACCTAACAGAAGCAGAAGATATTAAGAAGAGTTGGCAAGAATACAAAGAAGAATTGTACAAAAAAGATCTTCAGGACCCAGATAATCACGATGGTGTGATCAGTCACCTAGAGCCAGACATCCTGGAATGTGAACTCAAGTGAACCATAGAAAAAATCACTACGAACAAAGCTAGTGGAGGTGATGGAATTCCAGTGGAGCTATTTCAAATCCTGAAAGATGATGCTGTGAAAGTGCTGCACTCGATAGGCCAGCAAATTTGGAAAACTCAGCAGTGGCCACAGGACTGGAAAAGTTCAGTTTTCATTCCAATCCCAAAGAAAGTCAATGGCAAAGAATGCTCAAATGACCACACAATTGCACTCATCTCACATGTTAGTAAAGTAATGATCAAAATTCTCCAAGCCAGGCTTAAGCAATACATGAACGGTGAACTTCCAGATGTTCAAGCTGGTTTTAGAAAAGGCAGAGGTATCAGAGGTCAAATTGCCAACATCCGCTAGATCATGGAAAAACAAGAGTTCCAGAAAAACATCTATTTCTGCTTTATTGACTATGCCAAAGCCTTTGACTGTGGATCACAATAAACTGTGGCAAATTCTTAAAGAGATGGGAATACGAGAACTCCTGACCTGCCTCTTGAGAAACCTATATGCAGGTCAGGGAGCAACCGTTAGAACTGGACATGGAACAACAGACTGGTTCCAAATAGGAAAAGTAGTATGTCAAGGCTGTATATTGTCACCCTCCTTATTTAACTTATATGCAGAGAACATCATGAGAAACGCTGGGCTGGAAGAAGTACAAGCTGGAATCAAGATTCCAGGGAGAAATATCAATACCCTCAGATTATCAAATGACATCACCCTTATGGCAGAAAGTGAAGAGGAGCTAAAAAGCCTCTTGATGAAACTGAAAGAGGAGAGTCAAAAAGTTGGCTAAAAGCTCAACATTCAGAAAACTAAGGTCATGGCATCCGGTCCCATCACTTCATGGGGAATAGATGGGGAAACAGTGGAGACAGTGTGAGACTTTATTTTGGGGGGCTCGAAAATCACTGCAGATGGTGACTGCAGCCATGAAATTAAAACATGCTTACTCCTTGGAAGGAAGAAAGCAGAGACATTACTTTGCCAACAAAGGTCCGTCTAGTCAAGGCTATGGTTTTTCTGGTAGTCATGTATGGATGTGAGAGTTGGACTGTGAAGAAAGCTGAGCACTGAAGAATTGATGCTTTTGAACTGTAGTGTTGAAGAGGACTCTTGAGAGTCCTTTGGACTGCAATGAGACCCAACCAGTCCACTCTGAAGGGGATCAGTCTTGGGTGTTCTTTGGAAGGAATGATGCTAAAGCTGAAGCTCCAGTACTTTGGCCACCTCATGCGAAGAGTTGACTCATTGGAAAAGCCTTTGATGCTGGGAGGGATTGGGGGCAGGAGGAAAAAGGGACCACAGAGGATGAGATGGCTGGATGGCATCACCGACTCGATGGACATGAGGTTGAGTGAACTCTGAGAGTTGGTGATGGACAGGGAGGCCTGGCGTGCTGCGATTCACGGAGTCGCAAAGATTCGGACACAACTGAGAGACTGAACTGAACTGAACTGAGTATTCCTAACTTGATAGCAATAAGTGCAACTCTGGCTGATATTTCTGTTGATTAAGCATTATATACATTTATTAAATAACAAATATCAGGCTTATTTTGTGGCTCAGATGGTAAAGAACCTGCCTTCAATGCAGGAGACAAAAGTTCAATTCCTAGGTCAGGAAGATCCCCTGTATAAGGGAAAGGCTACTCACTCCAGTATTCTTGTCTGGAGAATTCCATGGACAGAGGAGTCTGGCAGGCTACAGTGCATGAGTTCGCAAAGATTTTGAACATGACTAACACACACACATATTTATTAGAGGATTTAGGAAACTTATAAAACTTTTAGAGGAGCTGGTGGGCTGAATTCAGTAACAAAATCCATAGATGACAATCCTCACGCAGAATTGGTGTGACCAGAAATAACGTTGCTGCCACCAAGATGTGTATACAATGAGCTGTCTCTACTACTCAAGGAATTCAAATTATTACCTTAACAGTAATCAGTGAAAGAGAGAGAAAGGAATTCTTAGTACCTTTCCAATTCTGTCCTTTTTCATACTGATTGGGACAGAATTGGAAAGGTAAATTGATACAGAAACAGTGAAAAAAGTGAGAGAGTTTATTTTCTTGGTCTCCAGAATCACTGCAGATGGTGACTGCAGCCATGAAATTAATAGAAGTTTGCTCCATGGAAGAAAAGCTATGACCAACCTAGACAACATATTAAAAAGCAGAGATATTACTTTGCCCACCATGGTCCATCTCATCAAAATTATATTTTTTTCCAGTAGTCATGTATGGATGTGAGAGTTGGACCATAAAGAAAGCTGAGTGCTGAATTGATCCTTTTGACCTGTAGTTTTGGAAAAGACTCGTGAGAGCAATTTGGACAGCAAAGAGATCAAACCAGTCAATCTTACAGGAAATCAATTCTGATATTCATTGGAAGGACTAATGCTTAAACTGAAGCTCCAGTACTTTGGCCACCGGATGCTAGCTCATTGGAAAAGACCCTGATGCTGGGAAAGATTGAAGGCAGATGGAGAAGAGGATGATGGAAAATGAGATGGTTGGATGGAGTCACCAATTTGATGGACGTGAGTTTGTGCAGGTTCCCGGAGTTGGTGATGGACAGGGAAGCCTGACATGCTGCAGTCTGTGGGGTTGCAAAGAGTCTGACATACCTGAGCAACTGAACTGAACTGAATTCTGTCCCAGTTCCTTGGTCAAAGTCAAGAAGGAGTGTGTATGACAGGCAGAGACCAGAGCTCTGCAGAATCTATGTAGTGACATAGTTAATACCACATACTCCTAAACTCTATGCACTATCACATCAAAAAGCTGTGTGACCTTCTGTAAGTTTCTTAACCTCTCTGTGCCTGAAATTTTTCATCTGTAAAATAAGAATAATATTGGCAAGTGAGGAGTAAATAATTGTTATAAAATAAAACACTTAGACAATGTTTGGAATATTATCAGCATTATTATTTTTCAATAATTTTAATTGCAAGAGAGACAAGGAGAAGTGATGCTTAAGTATCATTTAGATTTTGATCTAATTCACACCTGATAAACAGGGAACTCTCCAAATATTCTATAACATCAGGCTTTTGGGTAAACAAAATAAAAACTTCATCATAAGACACTAGGAAGTATGTCCTTCTCTTTGTATATTGAGAATATCCTATACATTAGAATATACTATATATAATATATACTCTATATATTATATGATAATTAATATTATATAAAATTTTGCGATTGTTTTCATAAATTAAGTCAGTAACTACTGAAAAATATTGCCTAAGACTTATGCTCTGTGTGTATTAAAGATGGAACAGATGAGTGGAGATCTTGCAAAAAGCCACAATCAGACTTCTGAGCTCTGATGCATTAGAATTTCATACTTGATTAACAAGCTAAATATACCAAAACCAAAGGATTTGAAATTGAGGAACATATTGCAAGGAGTGTACACCTGGAGGAAGGCTTTGAAGAAATAATTAACTCATGAAAGTGGAAAGAAATGAATTCTAAATATAAGAGTGGGGAAAGTGCACCTCTACTAATTTTTGTCTTTTTGTTTCTGTCTCTGGATCGGTGAGCTTAATTCTTCACTTCAGTTAAGGTTTTCTAACAGGAATAGAGGGGGAAAAAAAGTTATTTCATTTGAACTTTAAGGCTAAGCATTGTTTTAATGTAGTATACGAAACCTTTTCTTGTTTTCATTGGGGCTTTCCAGGTGGCACTAGTAGTAAAGAACCCCTCTGCCAATGCAGGAGGCATAAGAGATGATGTGTTCGATCACTGGTAAAGGAAGATCCCCTGGAGGAGGGAATGACAACTCACTCCAGTATCCTTGCCTAGAGAATCCCATCTTATTTATATTTATTTACTATGTTTACTATACTTAAATTGGATGGTAAAATAGAACAATATTTTCCTCCATCCCAGAGATGTACAACATTCTTTAAGGTATACAGTGAAAGTTGAAGGAAAATTAGAAAAAAAATAATTGGAGAACAAGTTTTATTTGAAATAATATGAAGTAAAATGCATTATTATTATTACTATTTTTTAGTCAGTAACTATCATATTAATTAGGTATATATGATTCAGTAAATTCATATTCTTAGTAATTAGGACAACTTTTTGCTCATGTTCTAATAATTATTTGCATTGAGTGAATTACTACCTCAGGCTTGACCTATTCAACAATTTGAGCTCAGTGCCCACCCTCACCCTTCCCAAATTATAAGAACTTTTTAGAAAGTGAGCCCTTTCCTTGATAATGTTTACTAATAATTTTGCTGCAAAAGATAGCATCTAATATTTCATTTTTCATGCAGGAGTTTCACTAGCTTCTGATAAAAGATAAATTGGTGCATATTTTAAATATTAAGTTTATTTGACCAAAAATCAGTTCAAATTGGGCAGCACTAGACTGGAAGTGCTTAAGTGTCCTCTCACAGAAGCTTAGGGAGAGACATTTTAGAAAAAATGTGCAAGCAAAGCAAGAAAACTATTGACAGCCTATAACTTAGAGCCTTGGTGCTGTTTTTGTTGCTGAGACATATCTGACTATTTGGTGACCCCATGGACTGGAGGATGCCAGGCCCCTCTGTTCATGGGATTCCCCTCACAAGATCACTGAACTTGGCTGCCATTCCCTTTTCCAGAGCATCTTCCTGACCCAGGGATCCAATGCACATCTGCACTGGCAGGTGGTCCTTTGCCACTGAGCCACCAAGGAAGCCCAACATAAAGCCTAACTGAGTGCAATTGGTTGTCTTCATGTTTTTATTCATAACTTTTATAGACACTTCCAAGCTTAGGTTTTTCCAATAGTAATGTATGGCTGTGAGAGTTGACCAAAAAGAAGGTTGTTCAGTTCAGTTCAGTTTGGTCGCTCAGTCGTGTCCGATTCCTTGTGACCCCATCGACAGCAGCATTCCAGGCCTCCCTGTCCATCACCAACTCCTGGAGTTCACTCAAACTCATGCCCATTGAGTCGGTGATGCCATCCAACCATCTCATCATCTGTAGTCCCCTTCTCCTAGCGCCTTCAATCATGAGAGTTGGACTAAAAAGAAGGTTGAGCACTGAAGAATTGATGCTTTTGAATTGCAGTGCTCAGGAAGACTCTTGAGAGCCCCTTGGACAGCAAGGAGGTCAAACCAGTCAATCTTAAAAGGAAATCAACCCTGAATATTGATTGGAAGGACTGATGCTGAAGCTGAAGCCCCAATATTTTGGCCACCTGATACAAAGGGCTAACTCATTGGAAAATACACTGGGGAAGACTGAGGCCAGGAGAAGAGGGTGACAGAGGATGAGATGGTTGGATGGAATCATCAACTCAATGAACATAAGTTGGAGCAAACTCCAGGAGACAGTGAAGGACAGGGAAGCCTGGCATGCTGCAGTTCATGGGGTTGCAGAGTTGGATATGATTAACTGACTGAACAACAACAAGCTTATGTTTTGGTTTGCTTTTTAAAATTTTATTTTATTGGTGTGCAGCTAATCTATGATATTTATTAGTTTCAAGTGTATAACAAAATTCAGTTATGCATATACCAATTCTTCTTTAGATTCTTTTCTCATTTATATTACCATTGAATATTGAGTAGATTTCCCTGTGCTATACAGAAGGTCCTTGTTTTTCATCTGTCTTATATACAGCTGTGCATGTATGATCTTCCCAAGCTCCTGATTTATCCCTCTCCCCATGTTTCCCTTTTGATAACCATAAGTTTGTTTTCAATATCTGTAAGTTTGTCTCTGTTTTGTAAATAAGCTCATATGCATCAGTTTTTAAAGTTAAAATTCACATATTAATTCTTCTTTAGATTCTTTTCTCATTTAGATTATCATAGAATATTGAGTAGATTTCCCTGTGCTATACAGGAGGTCCTTGTTTCCATGTTTTATGGCTGAGTAATATTCCATTGTGTAAATATACCACATCTTCTTTATCCATTCCTCCACTGGTGGACATTTAAATTGCTTCCATGCCTTTGCTATTGTAGCTGCTGCCAAAACATTTCAGTCACCTCAGTCTAGTGGCCTCCTAATTCAATTAATTTAACATTATTTTTTTCAGAAAGAATCCCTTTTTCAGAGAGTCTAAAGTGAAAGACTTTATGAGATTTTCTAATAAAAAAAAAAATGCCTTTGAATTATTTCCTGGAATGACAAGTCTTCAAACAGGTACTTATATTAATAACTCTCTAGGTATAAAGAAGACTTCACAAGGAGGGTATTGCTGCTAATAATATTTAAGAGACATTAACTAATTCCTTCCTAGAATCGAATTGTTTGAGGATGTACCTGTGTCATTGAGATTCTATATTCCAATCTGTTTTTTTTTTTTTAATACACAATCACTCTTTTTTCACTTTACATAAAAAGTCATAGTCTTCGCTTACTGTAAAATGTTAAAAAGGGCAGTGGTAAAACATTTGTGGGTACCCCAGACAGGAACAGTTCAGAAGATCTGTGTCCAAAGAATTGAATTTTACATTAACAAGGAAGCCCTCTGTCCAACTGAAAAAATCTTTCTCTAAAAAAATTTGCATTACAGTTTTACTGTGTTTTTCAAAATACATAGTCAATGTATTTTTTATTTTTTTATTTTTGCTAATAATAGTTGTAAGGATTACTAACTTCAGAAAAATAAAAGTTTTACAATTCAGGCAAAATTAATTGTTTTTAAATAATAAATTTATATTTATGATTTCTTAAGGATAATATGGGAGTGATCATAAGCAGACTTTTAAAAAATGCATTGTATTAACATGAACTATTCTAGGGAAGATAATGCAAATGTAACTTAAATGAGAAAACAGTGCACACATTTTGATTCTTAAAAATAACACATGGATGAGACTTTCACTTATATTACACATGATACTTTTAAAATAGAAATGGAATAATTTTATTTTGTAAATGACATTTTTAAAAATAAGAGGGAAATTGTATTTATTGCAACAATTTGTGCTTCAGTTTTAAAAAGATCTAGAGGTAAATTTTAAAAATGGGGAGATAGGGCTTCCCTGGTGGCTGAGCGGTAAAGAATTCTGCCAATGCAGGAGACACAGGTTGGATCCCTGGTCTGGGAAGATTCCATGTACTGTGGAGCAGCTAAGCCCCTGTGCCACAAGTATTGAGCCTGTACTGCTGAGTTCATGTGTTGTAGTTACTTAAGCCCATGTGCCTAGAACACATGCTCTGAAACAAGAGAAGTCACCACAATGAGAAGACCATGCACCACAACTAGAAAGTAGTCCAAACCCTCCGCAACTAGAGCAAAAGCCCATGCCACAACAAAGACCAAGACAGTCCAAAATAAATAAATAAGTAAATATTTTGTAATGAAGAGAAGTACATAATTAGAATTTTAAATAATATTATTGAAATAGAAGTTAAAAAATAAGATTCTAAGCTGATGTTATGGCATAAGCAATTTTCATTTGAATTAAATCACTTGATGATAAATATGAACAACCAAATTTTGGTTGATCTTTATATTTATTTTGCCAGAGAAAATATTTCCGTAAAAGCACAAAGCAAATATATCTGAGATCCAAGTCTTCCATATTAAAGATAAAGTGACAGGAATGCTTTACTAGTGTCATCTAATGTAGTCAAAAACAAAATTATAACACCAGGGTACATATACCAACCTACAAACCACCTCAATACATTACTACAAAATTTTTTTAAAAAATCAACAACTCATAGTTCAGTACCTCACAACTGCAATTCTTTCATCTAAAACTAAAATGAGTAGAAAACCACAGGCCTAATTACAGATCAGTTTAACTAAAGAGATAAGCATGTAGCTCTTTCATGCAAAGGTGATTAGGTATCTTAATTGTATACTATCTACTAAGTTTAAATGACAAACTTCCTTTGCAAGAAAGCTACTATTACTGTGAAGTCTTTTGGCCAGTTGGATCACTTATATTTTCCTGGTTTTATCCTCACTAAAAGATATAGCCCCCAGTGATTTAAAGAAAAGTCTCAACAATTTGAAAGAGCCAATGAGATCTAATTAATCATTGAATGATTATCATGAAATGATCAATAATATAAAGTACTAAGCAATAATCATTGTTTAAAGAATTTTAAATATGAAAGAAGGGAAGATAAAAAGAGGAAGGAGAGAAAGAGACAGCAAAGGGATGTGGGAGAAAGGGGAGAAGGGAAAAGGGGAAAGAATAGGAAAGAAAGGAAAAGAAAGACTGAAGGAGGGAGGGTGGGAAGAAAGGGAGGAAAGAAAAAATGAAAGAAGAATGAACTTGTGCAGACTGAATTGTGTGTTTCCCAAATTTATATCTTATGCTCACCCCGGAGTGATGGTATTTGGATGAAGAGCCTTGGGGATTTAGTGAGGTTTAGATGAGGGCATATTTTGGCCCTGCATGGTGGGATTTGTTGTTTAGTTGCTCAGTCATGTCCCACTCTTTGCAACCCCATGGACTGAAAGAGTAAGATATGATTTAGTGACTGGCCAACAACAATAACAACATGGACTGTAGCCCACCAGGCTTCTCTGACTGTGGGATTTCTCAGACTAGAATACTGGAGCGGGTTGCCATTTCATTCTCCAGGGGATCTTCCTGATCCAGGGATCAAACCTGTTTCTCCTACATTGGCAGATGGGTTCTTTATCACTGAGCCACCCAAGAAATCTGGAATCTGGGACTAGTGCCTTTATAAAATGAGACATGAGAGACCTTACTTTCTCTCTTTGCCATGTGGGAAAAAAACCAGAAGGCAGCCAGAAAGAATTCTCTCACCAGAACTTGGACATGCATATATCTTGTCTTAGAATTAAAGTCTCCAAGCTGCGAGGAAGTAAATTTCTGTTGTTTGAACTCCCAGTCTACTTGATTTTGTTATGGCAGTCCAAACTGTGGCACTTCTTAAGTAGTGATTTAAATATCTAAAATACTAACTGAATGTTCAACCATTGGACTTCAGAAAATACTTTTTTTCATTTTATTTCTTAAATAATGAACATAATATTACATGCAATAAAAAGAGCCCTCAAAACACCCCTCCAAAACTCACTTTAAAATATTTAATATCAAAAAATAAGAATGAATGGTGTAATTAAGTTTGATAGGCATTAAACAATGCATGATGTCTGTAGGTAGAATTGAGATGAAGATTTGATGTAGAGAAAGCAAAATTAAATTATTGATGGTGCCTGAATTGCAAATAAGTCATCTCATGCAAAGTCATTTACTTCTTCTTACCACTTCTAAGGATAATCAAACTAAAAATATTTGTATACTTAAGAAGACAAAATAAAACTTAGGAAAAAAGAATATTGTTATAATGTACAGATAATTTTAAACATAAAATATTAAAACAAATTTATAGGTAAGTTTAATAGCCTTATTGAACGGCAGACATAGTATTACATAATGATAAAATCCTTAATGTCATCAAATGACTATGAAACACTAAATTTAACCATAAACTGCTAAAGTGTTTAGCTTTTATTATTTTCAAATTTGAGCACATGCCCAATCGATCCAGAAATTATTTTACTCTGAGATTATTTATGCAATTTGGATGTGTGTATACTATGTTTTGGAGAATACAATGACACCCCATTCCAGTACTCTTGCCTGGAAAATCCCATGGATGGAGGAGCCTGGTGGGCTGCCGTCTATGGGGTCGCACAGAGTCGGACATGACTGAAGCTACTTAGCAGCAGTGCATATAAACACCAGTATGCTGCTGCTACTGTTCCTGTAAGTCACTTCAGTCAGCATCAGTCCTTCTAATGAATATTCAGGACTGATTTCCTTTAGGATGGATTGGTTTGATCTCCTTGCTGTGCAAGGGACTTGCAGGAGTCTTTTCCAACACCATGGTTCAAAAGCATCAATTCTTCAGCACTCAGCTTTCTCAATGATCCAACTCTCACATCCATACATGACTACTGGAAAAATCATACCTTTAACTAGATAGACCCTTGTTGGCAAAGTAATGTCTCTGCTTTTTAATATGCTGTCTAGGTTAGTCATAGCTTTTCTTCCAAGGAGCAAGCGTCTTTTCATTTCATAACTACAGTCACCGTCTTCAATGATTTTGGAGCCCAAGAAAATAAAGTCTGTCACTTTTTCCATTGTTTCCCCATCTATTTGCCATGAAATGATGGGACCAATGCCATGATCTTTGTTTTTTGAATGTTGAGTTTGAAGCCAGTATTTTTGCTCTCCTCTTTCACATTCCTCAGGAGGTTCTTTAGTTCCTCTTCAATTTCTGCCATAAAGGTAATGTCATCTGTATATCTGAGGTTATTGACATTTCTTCTGGCAATCTTGACTCCAGCTTGTACTTCATCCTACCTTGCATTTTGCATGATATTCTCTGCATATAACTTAAATAAACAAGGTTACAATATATAGCCTGATGTACCCCTTTCCAAATTTTGAACTATATGTTTATGAAGGTCAAAAATAGGGTAATAATTTTTCAAGGAGGCCCTCAAAAGAAGCAAGTAAGTGATTACTGCAGTGTTGGGAAAGCAGATACTTGTGATATAAGAAATTGTGATTCAAAAGGAGTATCCAAGGAAATTCTCTAATGTTGACAAAATTCTACTTCTTGGACTGCATTTTGGTCATGCTCATGCATACTCAGGCACTTCAGCCATATCCAACTCAGATTCCAAGGACTGTAGCCTGCAAGTCTCCTCTGTCCACGGGATTATCCAAAAAAGTATACTGTAGTGGATTGCCATTTCCTCTTCCAGGGGATCTTCCCAACCCAGGGTTTGAACTCACATCTCCTCTTCTATGAATCCTGCAATGTAAGGCAGATTTTGTCCACTGAGTCATCTGGGAAACCCTCATCCTAGCCCGAAACGTAGTGACAAAAATTTGTGATCATTTCTCATTTATTAAGCTTGATAGTTGTGTTTTATAAAATTTTGCAAATAAGCTGTATTTCAGAGGAAAAACAGTTTTACAAAAGCTAAAAGCAGAATATGTATTTAATAACTGTATAGGTGCATGCTAAGTCCCTTCAGTTGCATCTATCCCTGTCCAAATTTTATTAATGAAATACATTACACTGAGTGGGACAGTGCATTCATCAGTTCACTTCAGTTCAGTCGCTCAGTCCTGTCAGACTCTTTGTGACCACATGAATCACAGCACGCCAGGCCTCCTTGGCCATCACCAAATCCCAGAGTTCACTCAAACTCATGTCCATCAAGTCAGTGATGCCACCCAGCCATTTCATCCTCTGTCGTTACCTTCTCCTCTGGCTCCCAATCCCTCCCAGCATCAGGGTCTTTTCCAATGAGTCAACTCTTCACATGAGGTGGCCAAAGTACTGGAGTTTCAGCTTTAGCGTCATTCCTTCCAAAGAACATCCAGGACTGATGTCCTTTAGAATGGACTGGTTGGATATCCTTGCAGTCCAATGGTCTCTCAAGAGTCTTCTCCAACACCACAGTTCAAAAGCATCAGTTCTTTGGCACTCACCTTTTTTCACAGTCCAACTCTCACATCCATACATGACCACCATAGCCTTGACTTGACAGACCATTGTGGGCAAAGTAATATCTCTGCTTTTTAATATGCTGTGTAGGTTGGTGAAAACTTTTCTTCCAAGGAGTAAGGGTCTTTTAATTTCATGGCTGCAGTCACCATCTGCAGTGATTTTGGAGCCCCAAAAAATAAAATCTGACACTGTTTCCCCTGTTTCCCCATCTATTTCCCATGAACTGATGAGACCAGATGCCATGACCTTAGTTTTCTGAATGTTGAGCTTTAAGTCAACTTTTTCACTCTCCTCTCTCACGTTCATCAAGAGGCTATTTAGTTTCTCTTTACATTCTGCCATAAGGGTGGTGTCATCTGCATAGCTGAGGTTATTGATATTCTCCTGGAATATCTTGATTCCAGCATGTGCTTCTTCCAGCCCAGCATTGCTCATGATGTACTCTGCATATAAGTTAAATAAGCAGGGTGATAATATACAGCCTTGACATACTCCTTTTCCTATTTGGAACCAGTCTGTTGTTCCATGTCCAGTTCTAACTGTTGCTTGCTGACCTGCATACAGATTTCTCAAGAGGCAGGTCAGGTGGTCTGGGATTCCCATCTCTTTCAGAATTTTCCACAGTTTATTGTGACCCACACAGTCAAAAGCTTTGGCATAGTCAATAAAGCAGCAATAGATATTTTTATGGAACTCTCTGGCTTTTTGATGACCCAGCGGATGTTGGCAATCTGATTTTTGCTTCGTCTGTCTCTTTTTAAAACCTGCTTGAACATCTGGAAGTTCATGGTTCATGTATTGCTGAAGTCTGGCTTGGAGAACTTTGAGCATTACTTTAGAAGTGTGTAAAATGAGTGCAATTGTGCGGTAGTTTGAGCATTCTTTGGCATTTCCTTTCTTTGGGATTGGAATGAAAACTGACCTTTCCAGTCCTGTGGCCACTGCTGAGTTTTCCAAATTTGCTAGCATATTGAGTGCAGCACTTTCACAGCATCATCTTGCAGGATTTGAAATAGCTCCACTGGAATTCCATCACCTCCACTAGCTTTTTTCATTGTGATGCTTTCTAAGGCCCACCTGACTTCACGTTCCAGGATATCTGTCTCTAGTTAAAGGGTTCTATGAACACCTACAAGACCTTTTAGAACAAATACCCACAATAATATGTCCTTTTCATTACAGGGGACTGGAATTCAAAAACAGGAAGTCAAGAAACATCTGGAGTAACAGGCAAATTTGTCCTTGGAGTACTGAATGAAATAGGGCAAAGGCTAGTAGAATTTTGCTAAGAGAACGCACTGGTCATAGCAAACACCCTCTTCCAACAACACAGGAGAAGACTCTACACATGGGCATCACTAGATGGTCAACACCAAAATCAGACTGATTATATTCTTTGCAGCCAAAAATGGAGACGCTCTATACAGTCAGCAAAAACAAGACCAGGAGCTGACTGTGGTGCAGATCATGAACTCCTTATTGCCAAATTCAGACTTAAATTGAATAAAGTAGGGAAAACCACTAGACCATTCAGGTATGACCTAAATCAAATCCCTTATGATTATACAGTGGAAGTGAGAAATAGATTTAAGGGACTAGAACTGATAAACAGAGTGCCTGATGAACTATGGACGAAGGTTCGTGACATTGTACAGGAGACAGGGATCAAGACCATCCCCATGGAAAAGAAATGTAAAAAAACAAAATGACTATCTGAGGAGGCCTTACAAATAGCTGTGAAATGAAGAGAAGTGAAAAGCAAAGGAGAAAAGGAAAGATAGAAGCATCTGAATGCAGAGTTCCAAAGAATAGTAAGAAGAGATAAGAAAGCCTTCCTCAGCAATCAATGCAAAGAAATAGAGGAAAAGAACAGAATGGGAAAGACTAGAGATTTCTTCAAGAAAATTAGAGCTACCAAGGGAACATTTCATGCAAAGATGGCCTCGATAAAGGACAGAAATGGTATGGGCCTAACAGAAGCAGAAGATATTAAGAAGAAGTGGCAAGAATACACAGAAGAACTGTACAAAAAAGATCTTCACGACCCAGATAATCATGATGATGTGATCACTCACCTAGAGCCAGACATCCTGGCATGTGAAGTTAAGTGGGCCTTAGAAATTTGCATTCATAGACTACAATTAATCATGCTTCTTAGTTTTTGAGCTTTTCTGTACTCACTTTCAGTATTGACTCTGGACTTGGCCACATCTTGTGTTTTGATAAATGATATATCAATAAATATTACAGATAGAGATGGTTTGGTGAACTCATACATTGGGTCTTGTGTTCTTGGTATGCCATTACTACCATGTAAGGAACCTTGGCTAATATGCTGGGGAGGATCAATGGACAAGAAAAATCTCCACCCCACCCCACCACCAGGCTCACTGCCATATAAAGATATTAAATTTTCATGGCCCATTCAGTTCAGTTAAGTTCAGTCGCTCAGTCATGTCCAACTCTGTGCCACCCCATGAATCGCAGCATGCCAGGCCTCCCTTTCCATCACCAACTCCTGGAGTTTACTCAGACTCACATCCGTCAAGTCAGTGATGCCATCCAGCCATCGCATCCTCTGTCGTCCCCTTCTTCTCCTGCCCCCAATCCCTCCCAGCATCAGTCTTTTCCAATGAGTCAACTCTTCGCATGAAGTGGCCAAAGTACTGGAGTTTCAGCTTTAGCATCATTCCTTCCAAAGAAATCCCAGGGTTGATCTCCTTCAGAATGGACTGGTTGGATCTCCTTGCAGTCCAAGGGTCTCTCAAGAGTCTTCTCCAACACCACAGTTCAAAAGCATCAATTCTTTGGCGCTCAGCCTTCTTCACAGTCCAACTCTCACATCCATACATGACCACAGGAGAAACCATAGCCTTGACTAGATGGACCTTAGTAGGCAAATTAATGTCTCTGCTTTTGAATATGCTATCTAGGTTGGTAATAACTTTTCTTCCAAGAAGTAAGTGTCTTTTAATTTCATGGCTGCAGTCACCATCTGCAGTGATTTGGGAGCCCAAAAAAATAAAGTCTGATACTGTTTCTACTGATTCCCCATCTATTTCCCATGAAGTGCTGGGACCAGATGCCATGATCTTTGTTTTCTGAATGTTGAGCTTTAAGCCAACTTTTTCACTCTCCTCTTTCGCTTTCATCAAGAGGCTTTTGAGTTCCTGTTCACTTTCTGCCATAAGGGTTAGTCAATTTGCCAAACGACCACGACCACATGAGTGTTCTCAGGTAAGCTTAGCAGAAGAATCACCAATTGAGGTTAACATAAATTATAAAATCATGAGCAAAGAAATTGATGTTTAAGTCTCCACATTTTAGGATGGTTGTTTATACAGCAATAAACTAATTCACCATGTAGACAGTTTTCAATATTTCATTATTCTTTCAGTAAAAATGGAATTTTAACTAATATTTAACTCAAGTTATTTTAGAATGGAAATTTTATGTACATTATAAAAAAGTATAAGCTTTCCAGAATTATTAGTCATGTCAGTCATCCTCAAATTTGGCAGCTGATTTGAATCATCAAGAGACATTCATTTTAAGGCTATTAACATCTCTTCCTTTATCAACTACATTTTGCTTTAAATGTATGTATTGTGGTGAGGAGGCTGGTTTATGTATGTATCTATCTCATGTGTAATATATACATATATATATATATATATGTATGTATGCATGATTTATCTTTCCCAAGCCCCATCACTTCATGGGAAATAGATGGGGAATCAGTAGAAACAGTGTCAGACTTTTTATTTTTTTGGGCTCCCAAATCACTGCAGATGGTGACTGCAGCCATGAAATTAAAAGATCCTCACTCCTTGGAAGAAAAGTTATGACCAACTTAGATAGTATATTCAAAAGCAGAGACATTACTTTGCCGACTAAGGTCCGCCTAGTCAAAGCTATGGTTTTTCCTATGGTCATGTATGGATGTGAGTGTTGGACTGTGAAGAAGGCTGAGCGCCAAAGAATTGATGCTTTTGAACTGTGGTGTTGGAGAAGACTCTTGAAGGTCCTTTCAACTGCAAGGAGATCCAACCAGTCCATTCTGAAGGAGATCAACCCTGGGATTTCTTTGGAAGGAATGATGCTAAAGCTGAAACTCCAGTACTGTGGACACCTCATGAGAAGAGTTGACTCACTGGAAAAGACTCTGATGCTGGGAGAGATTGGGGGCAGGAGGAGAAGGGGATGACAGAGGATGAGATAGCTGGATGGCATCATTGACTCGATGGACGTGAGTCTGATTGAACTCTGGGAGATGGTGATGGACAAGGAGGCCTGGCGTGCTGCGATTCATGGGGTCTCAAAAAGTCGGACACGACTGAGTGACTGAACTGAACTGAAGCTTTTAAGGCAAACCTATTGCAAAGTAGAATACTGGGATATGAAGACTAGCAGAAAGAATCTGTTTAAATTCTAATGTGTCTAAAAATAGAACATAGTTACAATTGAGTAAATATAACCACAAGCAATGAAGTAGAATACAGAGAAGCTACAGTAATTAAAATATCATATCTAATGGACATGACATTCTGAAACTCTACTTGTAATTTTCATTTGCCTAGAATTATGTGACATGTCTTTCCTCAAATGGGGCCTGTTTCAAAAAGGATGGAGACTTTTAAATGACATGTTTTTTACTCTAGTTAATAAAATGGCTTTTGTATCTCCTAAATGTTGAAGGGGTGACAGCTATTCTACTCAAAACGTTGGTTATAAAGGTGCTTGTTGTTGAGTGAAGCATGCTGGAATCAATTCTGACAGTATTAATATGTAAAACATTTAAATCATTTTTAAAAAAAATCAGTATTGTTTTATACAGTCTGTAAAGAAGATCTAGGGTCAGAAACAGAACAAAGTGTGAATCAAGAATATAAATCAGAAGAAAATAAATAGCACACAATAACTTTCTTAAACAAAATTGAAATATTTGGAACTTAAATCTTTTGTCATAAGGTTCATGAGTGGATCAGACTGACATAAGGCATGCTGCCAACCAGAATACAGTCCAGCTTCAATAGTACTGGCATAACCTGGGACCAAATTAGGAAGGCAGAATCCCAGGAACTCTCTAAGATCTATTTCTTTTAAAGATCTATAGACAGTTTGTATTCCCATTAAGTTGACAACAATACATTAGGTGATGTATTAATTTCCTATCACAGCTGTGAAATTTACCATCAGCTTAAAGGTTTGATGCTATTAAAGTGCTGCACTCAATAGGACAACACATTTGGAAAACTCAACAGTGGCCACAGGGCAGGAAAAGATCAGTTTTCATTCCAATCCCAAAGAATGGTAATGCCAAAGAATGCTCAATCTACCACAACACTGTGCTCAGTTCGCATGCTAGCAAGGTAATGCTCAAAATCCTTCAAACTAAACTTCAGCTGTATGTGAACCTAGCACTTCCAGGTGTTCAAGTTGGATTTAGAAAAGGTAGAGAAACCAGAGATCAAATTCCCAACATCTGCTGAATCATAGAAAATGCAAGGGAATTAAAAAAAAAATCTACTTCTGCTTCATTGACTATGCTAAAGACTTTGACCGTATGGATCACAAGAAACTGTGGAAGATACTTAAAGAGATGGGAATATCAGACCAGCTTATCTTTCTCCTGAAAAACCTGTACACAGGTCAAGAAACAATAGCTAGAGCTGGACATGGAACAATGGACTGGTTCCAAATTGGGAAAGGGGTACATCAAGACTCTGTATTATCACCTTGCTTATTTAACTTAAATGCATCATGTGAAATGTCAAGCTGGTTGAATCACAAGCTGGAATCAAGATTGCCAGAAGAATCATCAATAATCTCAGATATGCAGATAATACTTTAATCACAGGAAGCAAAGAGGAACCAAAGAGCCTCTTGATAAAGGTGAAAGAGGAGAGTGAAAAGGCTGAATGTTAAACTGCTAAGGCTAAACATTACTGTTAATGTTACAATGCTATAAGTCAACATTCAAAAAACTAAGATCATGGCATCCAGTCCCATCACTTCATGGCAAATAGAGAAAAAGTGGAAACAGTGACAGATTTTATTTTCTTGGCCTCCAGAATCATGTGGACAGTGACTGCAACCATGAAATTAAAAGATGCCTGCTTCCTGGAAGAAGAGCTATGAAAAACCTTAACAGCATATTAAAAAGCAGAGTCATCACTTTGCTAACAAATGCCCACCTAGTTAAAGCTATTTTTTTTTTTTCCAGTAGTCAGGTGCAGATGAGAGAGTTGGACCAAAAATAAAGTTAAGTACCAAATAATTGATGCTTTTGAACTGTGGTACTAGAGAAGACTCTTGAGAATCCCTTGGACTGCAAGGACATCAAACCAGTCAATCATGAAGGAAATCAACCCTGAATATTCATTGGAAGGACTGATGCTGAAACTGAAACTCAGATAATTTGGTCACTTGGTGGGAAAAGCCAGCTCATTAGAAAAGATCCTGATGCTGGGAAAGCTTGAAGGCAAATGGAGAAGTGAGTGACAGAGGATGAGATGGTTGGATGGCATCACTGGACATAAGTTTGAGCAAATTCTGGGAGATAGTGAAGGACAGGAAGGTATGGTGTACTGCAGTTTATGGTGTTACCAGGAGTCAGACATGACTTAGTGTCTGAACAACAACAACAAGAGGGAAAGCACAAATCATTAATAAATGGCAGGTTGTAGAAAATGCTTGGAAAACATTGCTTACACACTGATATGTATATCCTGTAGTTATTTTCATTTATTCAATTTTGAGCTAACCAACAGTACCTCTATCCTTTTCCCTTCTTCTTGAAGATGCCATAAATAAAGTGAGTGACAGTGACATGAATGTTCTGTATAGTCTTTTAACATTGTAAACCTGTCACATTTCAGCTCATTGCTAATACCTTTGTCAGGGGACGTTCAACTTTAAGGAATCCAATATGTCGTTTTCTTCTTTTGTGTGCTATTTCTCAAGGGCCCTCTGTTCCTTATCAGTTCCTGGAAAACAGGAATGAGCAGAGCTGCATGCAGTTCTCAGGAATGAGGTCATGAGACAGAGCTCATGCATGGATTTCCTTCAGTGACCTTTTACTTTAATATAATCTGTTCACTCAAGTCCCTATTACTCAGGATATGGATTATCTTCTGGCCCTGTGATGGTTGTTATTCACTTAGTTTTGTTTTTGCTCAACTTTATTTTTGCTGCCTAAAGCTTCCTTGTATGGAGATATATGATAAGCACACACTGCTACAAATAAAGCACCCTTGTTTCACTCAAGACTTGGGTCCCCTGTGTCCTACTTTTCATTGACTCCAGTCCCTAGGTCCCAGTCTGTAAAGACTGTGATATGCCTTATTGTCAATATACATTAATTCTGTTCTAATTGCATTGGAAAAATTTTACTATTATGCTTCAGATTAAAATCACCAAATAATTAATCAATAGTTGAAACATAAATGGGCATACACAGACAAGGGTAATAGGAATGGACAAATTGCCCCCAAATGATCCTGGAGGGCTGATTTTCCCTTATTGCCATAACTACTTCAACTTGGTTGACACAATTTTCTATTTCCATCAATATCAACTACTCATAAGCTTACTCAAAAGATCAAGACTAAATATTAAGATGAACAGTTACTAATGTGTATCATAATCTCAGTGTAGAAGAGACCTACTCAATGGCTCAGTGGTAAAGAATTCACCTCCAGTGAAGGAGACATAGAGACACAGTTTCAATCCTTGGGTCAGGAAGGTCCCCTGGAGAAGGGAATGACACTCCACTCCATTATTCTTGCCTGGGAAATCACATGATCAGAGAAGTCTGGCAGAATACAGTTCATGGTGTCCTGAAAGAGTCAGACACTACTTAGCAACTATACAACAAAATTTTAGGATGGATGCTCACTAAATTCTCTCTCTTCTCTGTGTAGAAGAGACCTACTAGTAATTCTGACCAGCAACATCTCTCTTAAAAATGCTTATCTTATACTTCTGTGTCGCTTTTGCTGTCTCACATACAGGGTTATTGTTATCATCTTTCTAAATTCCATATATATATGTTAATATACTGTATTGGTGTTTTTCTTTCTGACTTACTTCACTCTGTATCCTCGGCTCCAGTTTCATCCACCTCATTAGAACTGATTCAAATGTATTCTTTTTAATGGCTGAGTAATACTCCATTGTGTATATGTACCACAGCTTTCTTATCCATTCATCTGTTGATGGACATCTAGGTTGCTTCCATGTCCTGGCTATTAAAAACAGTGCTGTGATGAACATTGGGGTACACGTGTCTCTTTCAATTCTGGTTTCCAAGTCAAAAAAAAAAAATGCTTATCTTACACATGAGATTGTTCCATTTTTCTACCATATTATTCAGTTTCCTGGCTGCAACAGATGAAATAAGAGAGAAAAGTTGCTCCTAACTGGGATAATCAGGTGTTCTCTCTGAAATTTAGAAATGGAATCCAGAAAAAAACATCAATATATGGCTGAAACTGTGGATGGTATAGGAGGAGCCTATTTTATCACACATCAGAGGCATCCTGAGAATTTTAAATCCTTATTCAGAGTCTCTATTTAAAACAGAGCATTATCCTCAGTGTTGGAACTGGACACAAATTCCCTGCCATGAGTTAGTTTCTGTTGCTTACAATCAAGTATCTTAACTACTTTAGTAGGCCAGGCCAGCAATCTTTCTTCTTCTGATTATGAGTGCTGATGTTTTAGCCAGCAATTTGAACATTCTAATGAATCCTTGCCATAAAGTAGAATCTACACATTCACAGAAGGCCTAACATTTGCTTTATAAGCAAGAACACTCACTTGGGAGGTCTGTGTTTTCTCTATACTCAGGCTGTTGTGCAATTGCAATATTAATATAGAAGTAATGCTTCTGTTTCTGCAACACAAAAGACTTCCCTATACATGAAAGGCGTGATGGTATGTTTTCTTGGTATTAAAACGGTACAGAAAAAGTAGTTTTCTCACTAGTAATTTCAATAAATATTGTTTAAATATGCAATTGAATAAATTAGTGAATAAAAGAAGCTATGGAATAAAAAAAAAAATGGAGTAGTCAAGAGGGCTTTTAGTATACATTTTCTCTGCCCAGTTCTGAACATATCTGAGAGAAAAGCAAAACTGTATTCAGGCCAAAATATCATGTTTGTGATTGATAGAGGGTATGGATTGGGGCTTTTGTTAAGTAGGCTTACTTAGGCAAACTTGATGGCTCAGACAGTAAAGAATCTGCCTGCAATATGGGAGACCTGAGTTTGATCCCTGGGTTGGAGAGATCCTGAAGGATAGCATGCAACTCATTCCAGTATTCTTGCCTGAAAAATCCCCATGGATCGGGGAGCCTGGCAGGCTACAGTCCACGGGGTCGCAGTGAGTCAGACTTGACTGAGCAACTAGAGACATACATAGCCACTCATTCCCAAGACAGCATAGAAACAGATAAGATAAATTCTGTCTTAGTGTAACACAGGAATGTTTTTGCTGGCATTGAGCAGACCTGATTTCAAGAGGATGAGAGTCCAGGTGAACTGAGTAAGCACATTATCATTTTCAAATATATGATTCAGGTATATGAATATATATGAATATATGAATCCATCTCTGTAAGATTTGAATGAACAAGGTTTCTGAGTAAGTAAAACTAAGAAGAGGCAGAATAATCATACTGATAGATTTCTGTATACTAAGAATGAAATATCAGGAAGGGGGTAAGAGGTAGTTCTCCTTTTTTTGTGCACCCTCAAATGGACTCTTTGAATAAGACAAGCAAGACATGTGGTCTGTCATCTGGGTAATCTTGAAAGACATAGGACTTCTGTGAGTTTGAAGAACATGTTGTAGACTGTCAGTTGTTCATGGCAATCCCTAATTCCTGAATTAATGAGAGAGAGGGCTCTTCAGGATGTGTCCATTAATGTTTATCTTTAGCCACATTGCTTCAAGCAACATAGAACTTGAATGAATTCAGTCAACCCTTCCACAGATTTGTACGATATCCCAGACTCTCCACAGTGATGGATGGAAAGATAAATGTAGCATTACAAAGTTCAACTGATAGCTATAATGCTTTGAGTATTTATATAAGCTAAAGGCCTAGGTCTCTCTGCCCTTTATCATCATTGCCAACATCAAATGATATTATCTTTCAGCCAACCCATTCAATTACAAATGTACACTGTGTTTAACTGTTATGGCCTACAGTGTTTTAGATTTTAGAAAATAAACTGAGAAAAAGATAAAATCCCTACTATTGGATCTTATATTTTAATGAAAGAGAAACTTGACAAAAATAAATATACAAAAGTGTTAGCAGTTACTGGTAAAAAGAAAAATAAATGGCAAGGAAAATAATGCAAGATGTAATTGTAAATATTTTTGGAAAACTAGACTGTGCAGGTATACAGGGAAAGGATTTTCTAGACACGTAAATAACCAGTAAAAAAGGTGCTTTGTGAGTGTTTCCTAATTGGCTAACAATGTTTCTCAACTTTTTTTTTTTTTTTTTGTAAAAATTGTAAAGTGAAGTCGCTCAGTCATGTCCGACTCTTTGCGACCCCATGGACTGCAGCCTACTATGCTCCTCCATCCATGAGATTTTCCAGGCAAAAATACTGGAGTGGGTTGCCATTTCCTTCTCCAGAAGATCTTCCAGACTCAAGGATCAAACCCAGGTCTCCCGCATTGTAAGCAGACTGCTTTACCATCTGAACCACCACCAGTCCAGTTTTAGCTCCCTGCTAAAAAAACTTTTATATTTTTGTTTATTTATTTATTTTGGTTTGTGCTGGGTCTTCATTGCTGTTTGCAGCTCTTTCTAGTTGCGGCAAATGGGGGCTACTCTCTAGTTGCCGTGCTCAGGCTTTTCACTGGGGTCGCTTCTCTTGTTGCAGAGCCCTGACTGTAAACACGTGGACTCAGTAGTCGCAGCACGTAGGCTCAATAGTTGCTGCTTATGGGTTAGTTGCTATGGCATGTGGAATTTTCCCAGGCCAGAGATGGGAACCCATGTCACCCGCATTGACAAGCAAGTTCTTAACCACTGGACAAAGAGGGAAGTCCTAAAAAGGCTTTTAGACAAATATTTTCACTAATAATTTTAACAAATTTTCATATCACATATGTACTATAAATCTGTTATTGTACTGTTTTCATACATATGATTTATTTTTAAAAGACCATAAGTGTTTTTCATAATACCCTCACACTGAGAGCCAATTTATTGCTCTCTTGGGAAAGTTATCACCCCTCTTGAGAATGCATCTATAGTCTGGGAATGTTAACTAAGAGACTAACGTATATTAATGAGCCAAAGTGTGAAGGCTGAAAAAAAAATGTCATTTATTTAGAAATTACAAGGCCATTAATAATTTTAAAAAGATCAGTTCATATAAAATAGAAATAGAAGGAGGAAAAATATAGTTTTGGAAAAGAATTAGAATGATGAAGTAGAAACAATAAATATAAGCTATCTTTTCTAGAAACTTTCTATGGAAGGAAGGAAACATGTGCCATGAGATTTAGAGAGGATCAAAGCCAAAATGAATGATGCTTGTTATTTATCTTTGCAATAGCAGAAATGCTGTGGGTGAGATGCTATGAGGTAGCCAATAGAAATGAGACAAATGAAGAAGCATGAAACACTTAGGATAATGAATGGAGCAAGTTCCCAGTGGATACTGAAAGGGATGGGATTTTGAAAAAAATATCAATTAATTCATCTTGAAGAAGAAGAAAGAAACATCTATCTAGACAGGCATATTTGTAGACCGAATTTGGAGAGAAAGCACAATATATCACTTCAATTGTCAACATAAAAGTACAAGTTATTCAAGATACTCTATTGCCTTTTATATGTCAGATAAATTGTTTAGAAAACTGAACAGAACTCAGAAATGATGGTGGTTATGAGTTCAGTTCAATCACTTTTTCGTGTCCGACTCTTTGTGACCCCATGAATCGCAGCTCGCTAGGCCTCCCTGTCCATCAAACTCCCGGAGTTCACTCAAACTCATGTCCATCGAGACGGTGATGCCATCCAGCCATCTCATCCTCTGTCGTCCCCTTCTCCTCCTGCCCCCAATCTCTCCTAGCAGCAGAGTTTTAGAAAAGGCAGAGGAACCAGAGATCAAATTGCCAACATCCACTGGATCATCGAAAAAACAAGAGAGTTAAAGCAAATGACATATATTTCTGCTTTATTGACTATGCCAAAGCCTTTGACTGTGGGGATCACAATAAACTATGGAAAATTCTGAAAGAGATGGGAATATCAGACCACCTGACCTGCCTCTTGAGAAACCTATATTCAGGTCAGAAAGCAACAGCTAGAACTGGACATGGAACAACAGACTGGTCCCAAATAGGAAAAGAAGTATGTCAAGGCTGTATATTGTCACCCTGCTTATTTAACCTATATGCAGAGGACATAATGAGAAATGCTGGGCTGAAAGAAGCACAAGCTGGAAACAAGATTGCTGGGAGAAATATCAGTAATCTCAGATATGCAGATGACACCACCCTTATGGCAGAAAGTGAAGAGGAACTCAAAAGCCTCTTGATGAACGTGAGAGAGGAGGGTGAAAAAGTTGGCTTAAAGTTAAACATTCAGAAAACGAAGGTCACGGTATCTGGTCCCATCACTTCATGGGAAATAGATGGGGAAGCAGTGAAAACAGTGTCAGACTTTATTTTTGGGGGCTCCAAAATCAATGCAGATGGTGATTGCAGCCATGAAATTCAAAGGCGCTTACTCCTTGGAAGGAAAGTTATGATCAACTTAGATAGCATATTCAAAAGCAGAGACTTTACTTTTGCCAACAAAGATCTGTCTAGTCAAGGCTATGGTTTTTCCAGTGGTCATGTATGGATGTGAGAGTTGGACTGTGAAGAAAGCTGAACGCCGTAGAACTGATGATTTTTTTTTTCATATTTTATTATTTATTTATTTATTTATTTATTTTACTTTACAATATTGTATTGGTTTTTCCATACATCAACATGAATCCGCCATGGGTGTACACGTGTTCCCAACACTGAACCCCTCTCCCACCTCCCTCCCCATACCATATCTCTGGGTCATCCCAGTGCACCAGCCCCAAGCATCCTGTATCCTGCATTGAACCTAGAATTGATGCTTTTGAATTGTGGTGTTGGAGAAGACTCTTGAGAGTCCCTTGGACTGCAAGGAGATCCAACCAGTCCATTCTAAACGAGATCAGTCTTGGGTGTTCTTTAGAAAGAATGACGCTAAAGCTGAAACTCCAGTGGTTATCAGGAAACTATTATTAAAATTATTTTTATCTCAATTCCTTAGTAATCACTTGACTTGGAACAATTGTATAATATAGTAATTATAATAACTTAGGTTAAAAAGAAAACTTGGTCGATGTGAGAAATTTAAAATATATATATATGTATATATGCAAAAATTAAAATATGAGAATGGTTTATAAAGCAAAAAAAAAATCTTACAAATAATTTTGTCTTACAGAATAAAATTATTAAATATGTTCCTTTTTAACCAAGGAAGATAAGTTTCAGTAATGAATCAAAACCTAAAATTTCGGTAGAATGAATGCCTAAGTATTTACCTGACACAGGTAATAGTCCATGTCAGCCCTCAGAGCAATGATATATTAATTATGCTCCATCAACACTGAGGAAGTAGTTAAGTAGCAGTAGAAGGATGAATGCAAACACATCAGCTTGAAACACTAGGTTCTATAAACAAGCATTCTCAAGACACCTGGGTCTTAATTAGCTGTCAAATCTTATCTAATGTAAGTTTTTGAAATGAGTCTAATATCAGATTCTGATATACTGATACTTCTGAATTACAGTTGTTGATAAATACATGACATTTACATATTTATTAGACAAAAGAGCAATACTAAATGTGACCTAATTTAATCTATGTAGGAATAAAGAGAAAAAAAGAAGTGATGCATATTAAAATATTTCCACATTATTGATAGTGACTAATAAATTGGCATTTGAAAAGTATCTTCCCTTTTGGTTCAATTTGCATCAATTTGTTTTAAAATACTCTTTAGTCTCAAATTAGTCAAGCCAGGGTATTAAATACATCACTGTAATGATTTTAAAATAATTTCCAAATCCACAAAAATATATTTGGAAATTGTCACTATCAGCAAGTTAGACTGGCTAAGCCCTTTTCTTATTACTAGTTCTGTTATGAGGCCATTTACCAAAACAGCTAGATAGAAAGACAGGCATTACTCAAATTTTATTTAATAATAAAAACCAGACACTGATTTTGTCAATCTATATACATTGAATGAATTATCAAAGTAATGATATTTTGGTAATAATGACAGTAAATGTAAGAAATATGCAAAGTAATTATACATAGGACATCATACAAGATTTAAAGAAATCTTTTGGAATTACTTCAATGACACACATTTCCAAGTATGTATCCTTAACACTGGGAAGTCATTTATATCCTTATGTGTATAAATATTATATATTTAGCTATAGAGTCATTAATTGATTCATGTCATCTTTTTAAGCAACCTACATAGTTTTCAGATGATTTTGCAGGTTAATGTGACTTAATTCCCAGAATGACCTCTTCATATAATGTTGATACCAACTTCCTTCTTTTTAGTAAACCAGTGCTCATATTACCAATGTAATCAATAAATGTTTAGTTCTTCTTCATCATAGTGTAAATATTAACATTTTTTCTCTCCTTTATCATTGATTTCTCCTCCTACAAGATTGCTGTTGAAGTCTTGCTGTAGAGGTTCTTTCCATCACTCTTAGCTTTTCCTCGTACCTGCATATCAGTTGCAGTTTGCTAACCTACACTGCTGCAGTCCTTGATTTAGAGCTTCATTTCCCTGCACACTGTGGCTTTAGCCCCCTGTTGCAGTGGCTGGCCTCCCTCTGAGGAAAAAATAAATAAATAAAAGCTATTTGTTTTCTGCGTTCTCTGCTCTGGTAATTTCTTTCTGTGGAACTTGGTATATTTTTAATAGCCAAACTAATGCCAGCAGGCTACTTAGATGGGGAACTGGTCATTTTTCAGGGAAGTGCTAGTGCTAGTGAAAGTTGCTCAGTTGTATGCAACTCTTTGTGACCCCACGTGGCCCCATGTGACTGGACAGAGGCTACCCACTCTTTGTGATCCCATGCGGCAGCACGCTAGGCTCCTCTGTTTATGGAATTCTCCAGGCAAGAATACTGGAGTGGGTAGCCATTTTATTCTCCAGGGAAACTTCCCAACCCAGGGGTTGAACCTGGATCTTCTGCTTTACAGGCAGATTCTTTACCATCTGAGCCACCAGGGAAGCCCAAGGAAGACCTCTACCCAAACAACCAGATAGCACCTTTGCCTGGCTTTCTCCACATATTTACTTCAACGGTCCCATCAAAACCAAATTCTGCCTTCTCAGCAGTTTTACACTTAGTTTTACACTGTAGTTCAGCTAATGAAAATAACCCAGTACTCCTATGTGTATGCCTGTATAAGTTTTTATTGCTTCATTGTGTACTGTAATCAAATAAAATAACAATTATTTTTTTCTGCTTTAAAACTATCAATTATATAAAATAATATTCTAATCAACATGCATTCTGATATTAGTAAAGTACTAACATTTACTTTTGCACTGGTGAAAATATACATTCTATTTACTAATAATAACTACATTTCCAAGTACTAAGCACTGTCCTAAACAATTTATGATCTTTGCATCATTTCATCCCTGTATCAAGCCTATAATGTTAACAATCTTTACTATTGCCATCATGAAGCTGTATTTTAGAGGAAAAACACAACTTGCCCAAGTTCATACAGCTATTAAAAGCGGAACCAGAATAAAAATCTAGGAGTCTGCTTCCAGAACACTTAGTATTAAACAGTAGCGTTTTGATTTAGAGGAATTTTTTAGAAAGTTAAGTTTGATTTTTGCCTGGTTAATCTTGATAGAGAATCTAGTACATACAGGCTTCCTAGGTGGCCCTAAAGGTAAAGAAGCCACCTGCCAATGCAGGGGACTTAAGACATGGAGTTCCATCACTGGATCAAGAACATTCCCTGGAGGAGAGCACAACAATCCACTCCAGTGTTCTTGCCTGGATTCTTGCTTGAGTTCCAAGGACAGAGGAACCTGGTGGGCCACAGTCCAAAGGCTCACAAAAGGTTGGATATGACTGAAGTAACTCAGCATGCTTGCTAGTACATGTAGGCCAGTCAGAAATCTGAAGAAAAAAAAAAGATAAAACTTTACACTGCTTGAATGACAGACTAGTTGACAATTAGTAGGTAGATAACTTAAAAGCAAATGGAACTCCATTAAAAAAGTGTACCACACTTTGTGAACAGAATCTTCAACTTGCCAGAAATATAGTGCATTCATTATGCTGCTGCTAGCACTGAGGAAGGTATATAAATTATTCAGAGTTGGGAGAGACTTTATTTTTTTATTTTACAATGCAAAAGAGATGATTCACAGAATAGAAGTGATCAGAATTTATTAATATATTCCTGCATTTAAATTGAATAATTTATTTCATCTTCCATGGTAGGATAAAGCACAGGCATTAGAATAAAACTAACAGTTAACAAATCTAGCTTTATTTCCTAAAGCCTGGGTATGTTTTAAAAACAGAAACTTTGGTGATATATATTACAGTGAATAATTTGCTAATTGAAAGAATATTTAATATTTAATGACTTTTAAAATATTTCTGTTAATAATAAATGAGAACTGTTATATTCAGATGCATATTGTTTCATTTTGTATGCTTTCACATATGTTCATAAAAATGATAAAATTAGCTGTGTTTTATTTATTCCACCTGATCTATTTTCAACCATAGATTTGAAATATTTCATTTGCTAGAGTACAAAGATTAATGCTATTGATTCTCCTCTAGAAAGATAGAGACATATAAATAAAACATAGAAGTGTAAATAATCATTCAAGCTTCTGATAGTTACATGTATTGATTGGAGAATGTCAAAATGATCGTACAGTAAGTGTGGAGCAGTCCTTTTTAAGGAAATGCTATTTAGAGCTGTGCATGAGCCAGCTGCTGTCAGTTAATTTAGGATGAGCTTGTCAGGCCACTTCAGTTCAGTTCAGTTGCTCAGTCGTGTCCAACTCTTTGCGACCCCATGAATCGCAGCACGCCAGGCTTCCCTGTTCATCACCATCTCCCGGAGTTCACTCAGACTCATGTCCATCGGGTCCATGATGCCATCCAGCCATCTCATCCTCAGTCGTCCCTTTCTCCTACTGCCCCCAATCCCTGCCAGCATCAGAGTCTTTTCCAATGAGTCAACTCTTTGCATGAGGTGGCCAAAGTACTGGAGCTTCAGCTTTAGCATCATTCCTTCCAAAGAAATCCCAGGGTTGATCTCCTTCAGAATGGACTGGTTGGATCTCCTTGCAGTCCAAGGGACTCTCAAGAGTCTTCTCCAACACCACAGTTCAAAAGCATCAATTCTTCTAGTATGACTTTAAGACCTGGAGTTCGATCCCTGAGTCAGGAAGGTTTTCAGGCAATAATACTGGAGTAGATTGCCAGGCCTTTCTCCAGGGTATCTTCCTGACCAAGGGATTGAACTCCATGTCTCTTGTCTCCTGCACTGAAGAAAGAGTCTTTACCTACTGAGTCATCAAGGAAACCCATTTAGAGCTGGGATTTTTTAAATCTGAGCTGGCCTATGACTTGCTTTGACCGAGAGCATGTAGTGGAACTGATTTCTGGGTCTAGGTTCAAGATCTTTGTGTACTTCCAATTTAGGTTGAATTTCTTCTCATGAAACACATGTGAGAAACAGAGTAGAGCTTAATAGATGACAATAAACTACCTGGACCACAGAAAGTCATACTAGTGGCCTGAAAACTCAGGCACCATCAGAAGGCAGACAACCTCCTACTAGCATTGTGAGCAACAACGAGTGTTTGACATTTAAATTCCCACATGTGTGCACATGTGTACACACACACACACACACACACACACACATGATTATGTCTCTTATATGTTTCATATTGCTTATATGCAGGCTGTTTTCCTGAGACATATTGCCTGATAACTGTCTGATAATGGACACTGATTTTCTCACAATCAAAATACTGAAGCTGCAATTTAGATGAATGTAACAGTTATCTCTGCTCTACATACATACAACACATCAAAAACTCAACCTACCACCATACATAGTATCTTTGTAAGTCATAAATCAAGGTGTTGTGTAGATAAGGAATACATCTCAAAGGCTACTTAAGAGAATACCATTAGAAAAATGAAATATTTGAGCCAGAATGTACCTGACCATCTTACCAAGCCATGTTCTGGCATGCTAGTGATAAAATAGCCTTTGTCCTTTTTGTAAATTCCTCAACTCAAACAGCTCTTGTTTAGTGCTGCTCAAAAAACTTCTGGGATACATATTGTGCACGTTGTAATAGTTTATTTCTCCTAAACATTTCCAAAAAGCACCCAGTGCACACCTGTTTCTAAAGCTTGAAGATCACACTATTAACTCAAATGCCCTGAATCTCAGGAGAATACATATGTATCCATGCTGTACATGCTCTAATAGAGCAGGTGTATACTGAAGTGCTTGCATACACTAGGAAATTAGGAACATTGGCAGATCCCCATCCCAGTCTCTACCCTCCACTACATTAAAGTGTTTTTAGAGCTGCAACACTACCCTAATTTAAGATAGATAATATCAGAATTATAGTCCTAATTAATAGCATATGTTCTAAAAAATAACTACCTGTAACTTTTTGATCACTGAATTTATATAGCTTTCTCTTTAGTTAATATTACATTTGGAATAATGTTTTTGTCTTTTAAGATGGTGGATTCATGTTGATGTATGGCAAAACCAATAAAATATTGTAAAGTAATTAGGCTCCAACTAAAATAATAAATTTATATTAAAAAAAGATTACCGCTTGGAGCCCCATTTTTATATTTTAATCCAAGTTGTCTAGTCCAGATATTATTGCAAGATAAATTCACATCCTGTTCTATCTATTGCATACTAGGAATTCTACTATTCATATATGTATATAAATATATATATATATATATATATATATATATTTATACAAATGATAGATTGCTTTCAGATTTTCAGATTAATGGAGAACTGTATGAGGTCTGAGAAACAGAATATTTCCTGCCATAGCAGTAAACAAAAATGTCACAATCATCAGAGAAACAGCCTTCCTTGTGAGCTGGTGAGCCCTAAGGGCTCTCAGGAAGGAGAAAAATATCTGAAATCTAGCAGGCATCATGACCCATATAACCACAGTATTGTGAATACTCACCTAGAGCCAGATATCCTGGAATGTGAAGTCAAGTGGGCCTTAGGAAACGTCACTGTGAACAAACCTAACAGAGGTGATGGAGTTCTAGTTGAGCTACTTCAAATCCTAAAAGATGTTATGAAACTGCTGCACTCAAGATGTCAGCAAATCTGGAAAACTCAGCAGTGGCCACAGGCCTGGAAAAGGTCAGTTTTCATTCCAGTTGCAAAGAAAGGCAATGCCAAAGAATGTTCCAACTACCACACAATTGCACTCATCTCGCAGGCTAGCAAAGTAATGCTCAAAATTCTCCAAGCTAGGCTTCAATAGTACATGAACCATGAACTTCAGGTGTTCAAGGTGGATTTAGGAAAGGCAGAGGAACTAGATATCAAATTGCCAAAATCCACTGGATCATAGAAAAGCCAAGAGAATTCCAGAAAAAACATCTACTTCTCCTTATTGATTATGCCAAATCCTTTGACTGTGTAGATCACAAAAAACTGGAAATTTCCTCAAGATATGGGAATGCCAGACCCCCTTACCTGCCTCCTGAGAAATCCGTATGCAGGTCAAGAAGCAACAATTAGAACTGGACATGGAACAAAAGACTGGTTCTAAATCGGGAAGGGAGTACATAAAGGTTGTATATTGTCACCCTGCTTATTTAACTTATATGCAGAGTACATCTTGATAAATGCCAAACTGGATGAAGCACAAGCTGGAATCAAGATTGTTGTGAAAAATATCAATAACCTCAGATACGCAGATTATACCACCCTTATGTCAGAAATTGAAGAAAAACTAAAGAGCCTCTTGATGAAAGTGAAAAAGAAGAGTGAAAAAACTGACTTAAAACTCAACATTCAGAAAACTAAAGATATTCAGTCCCTTCACTCCATGGCAAATAGATGGGGAAATAATGGAAACAGTGACAGACTTTATATTTTTTGACTCCAAAACCACTACAGATGGTGACCGTAACCGTGAAATTAAAAGACGCTTGCTCCTTGGAAGAAAAGCTATGACTAACCTAACAATATATTAGAAAACAGAGACATTATTTTGCCAACAAAGGTCCATCTAGTCAAAGCTATGCCTTTACAGTAGTCATGTATGGATGGCGAGTTGGACTATAATGAAAGGTGAACACTGAAGAATTGATGCTTTTGAACTGTGGTGTTGGAGAAGACTCTTGAGGGTCACTTGGACAGCAAGGAGATCAAATCAGTCAACCTTAAAGAAATTAGTCCTGAATATTCATTGGAAGGACTGATGCTGAAGCTGAAACTCCAATACTTTTTCTACCTGATGGGAAGAACTGACTCACTGGAAAAGACCCTAATTCTGGGAAAAATTGAAGGCAGGCAGACAAGGGGATGGCAGAGGATGAGATGTTTGGATGGTATCACTGACTAGATGGACATGAGATTGAGAAAACGTGGGAAGTTGATTATTGCCAGGGAAGCCTGGAGTGCTGCAGTCCATGGGGTTGCAAAGAGTTGGACATGACTGACTAACTGAACTGAACTGAGCAGCGATCAGACTGCAGCTACTTCCTACAGGGAGCCCTGAGGAAAGGGAGTTTAGGATATGAAAAACACAGGATACTGGTCTCCAGATAGGTGAGGTCCTACGAAAGATTTCAGTGAGCCCAGACTCTTGCATCTCCCATGTGTAGCTGCTGCTAAGTCATTTCAGTCATGTCCAACACTGTGCGACCCCAGAGACGGCAGCCCACCAGGCTCCCCCATGCCTGGGATTCCCCATATGTAGGATAAGTACTAAATTCCTTAATTTGCAATATATGATTTTCTTTAATTAAAAATAATGTTTTGATGTTCAGTCAACCTGCCATTTGTTGCAAAACTTCTGTATAATCTGGCTCCTCCTCTTGTCTTCTCAAAGCGTTTCTCCCAGGGCTGCTTATGATGATGTCTCCTGGGCTTGAAGTCATAAAAATGCTCATTGAATAAAACATAATTCTAAAATTTTAGGTTGTGAATATTTTTTAAGTCAACAGATCTGATTTTTACTTTACTTACAAGCTAACATGTTAGTCTGTCTCTCATTCATGGATGCTGGCAGGAGACATGATACACTGAGTCTATTACTCAGGGCAATTGAAGTACCAAAAGTAACAGTATTTTCTTGTGCCAGTTCCTATGCTCCAATCCCATGGGGTGATGTGAAGAGAAACAGGTGATATGGACACACTGAGTTGGTTTTGTTGTAGGAATGCCAATGCTGAGGAGACTGATGCAGATTTCTCCCAAAAGAGAAGTTGTCATTGCCTCGGTTCACAAAAAATGCAAAAGTTCAAAATGCCCATGGAGAATTTTCTACTGACATAGGATTACAGATTTGGGAATACTTTTCCAAGTGCAGATAATTGAGCTGCTTCTGAAAATGAAAGCCATGTTTTTCAGGAAAACCACAAGTAAAGTAGACAAAGAAAATAAGGGTCTTGTATCAAAAAGAACAAAGCACTTATTCAGTACAGATAATGAATTATATTTATGTTTTGTATTCAAGTCCAAGAAACCGACTGAAAAATTAAAGGATACCCACATAATCCTTTTTATTTGTTAAGGCTTGGAATAGAGTTGTTTCATCCTCATATAACTATTTTAGTTCTTGTTTGTCTGATCTTCAATAAATCAAAATTTAAATTAATCCTTTCATGGGATCATACCCTTCAATATTTGGAATCTGATGCAACTTTAGATGTTCAGTGTCAGATTTATATTGAACTGCAACCAACTGATGTTGAAACAGAATACCATGGTGCTGATGACAAATATATATCTTTTGTTCAGATCTCTCTATGAGTACTGTCTGTGCTAGCCCTTGACTGAATTCTTCCCTAAAACAGAACTCATCATTTACCTTTCTTTCTACAGTTTTTCTTCATCCATTGGTTCTATATTAGTTAATAGCAAACCACATTCACCCAGTCTCTCAAGACAGAAATAATGAGCTCAATCCTTATTGAGCCTGATAATGAGCTTGATCAGTAATGAGCTTGATCCTTATTCCTTGTATATCCCCCAAAATCTAATCATTTACTTCCTGTTACTTGGAATCTATCCACCTCTCTGCATCTTCATTGCCACCATCCTACTCCAGGTCACCTTGATCTGAATGCAAACAGATTTCAAATGATCTCTCATGGTCTTACAATTTATCCTTTACAGTGATGCTACCTGTATCTTCAAAGGAAGTCATCTGTCTTTAAGATAGATGTGTGTGTGTGTGTGTGTGTGTGTGTGTATCACATTATTCATTTTCTGAGCCTCATCACCCTCTGTATTCCCTACCTCTTTTGTTGTGGTTGCTTAGCCATTCACTCATGTCTGACTCTTTGCAACCCTTTGAACTATAGCCTGCCAGGATCCTCAGTCTATGGGATTTCCAAGGCAAAAATACTGGAGAGGGGTGCCACTTCCTACTACAGGAGATCTTCCTGACAGATGGATTAGAACTATATCTTCTACATTGGCAGGTGGATTCTTTGTGGCTAAGCCACCAGGGAAGACATATCACTTCTTTTAGGACATCTTTAACTTGAAAAGAAGAAAAAATGAAAAGCCAAAATATATGATACTGCAAGATGAACTCCCCAGGTTAGTAGGTCCCCAATATGCTACTGGAGAAAAGTGGAGAAATAACTCCAGAAAGAATGAAGAGACAGAGCCAAAACAAACAAACAAACAAACAAAAAACCACCCAGTTGTGGATGTGACTGTGATGGAAGTAAACTCTGATGCTGTAAAGAACAATATTGCATAGGAATCTGGAAAGTTAGGTCCATGAATCAAGGTAAATTGGAAGTGGTCAAACAGGAGATGACAAGAGTGAACATCGACAATTTAGGAATCAGTGAACTAAAATGGACTGAAATGGGTGAATTTAACTCAGATACTGTGGGCAGGAATCCCTTAGAAGAAATGGAGTAGCTCTCATAGTTAATAAAAAGAGTCTGAAATGCAGTTCTTGGATGCCATCTCAAAAACAACAGAATGATCCTGTTCATTTCCAGTGCAAACCATTCAATATCACAGTAACCCAAGTCTATGTCTCAACCAGTGATACTGAAGAACCTGCAACTGAATGGTTCTATGAAGACCTAAAAGATCTTCTAGAACAAATGCTCAATAAAGATATCCTTTTCATTATAGGGGACTGGGATGCAGAAGCAGGAAGTCAAAAGATACCTGGAGTAACAAGCAAATTTGGCCTTGGAGTACAAAATGAAGCAGGGCAAAGGCTAACAGTTTTGTCAAAAGAACTCACTGATCATAGCAAACACCCTCTTTCAGCAAATGAGAGAAGACTCTACACATGAACATCACCAGATAGTTAATACCAGAGACATTACTTTGCCAACAAAGGTCCGTCTAGTCAAAGTTATTCCCGGAGTCATGTATGGATGTGAGAGTTAGACTATAAAGAAAGCTGAGCACTGAAGAATTGATGCTTTTGAACTATGGTGTTGAAGAAGACTTTTGAGAATCTCTTGGACAGCAAAGAGAAACAACCTGTCAATCCTAAAGAAAATCAGTCCTGAGTATTCATTGGAAGGTTGATGCTGAAGCTGAAACTACAATACTTTGGCCACCTGATGTGAAGAACTGACTCATTTGAAAGGACCCTGATGCTGGGTAAGATTGAAGGTGGGAGGAGAAGGATATGACAGAGGATGAGATGGTTGGATGGCATCACTGACTCTATGGACTTGAGTTTGAGTAAGTTCCGAGAGTTGGTGATGGACAGGGAAGCCTAGTGTGTTGCAGTCCATGGGGTCCCAGAGAGTCGAATACGACTGAGTGACTTTCACTCACTTGAGATCCCGCCTTACTTATATATGAAAAATGCCCTCTATATTTGGGTGTATTTATGGACTATTTGTACTGTCCCTTGAGTTTGTAGTCACTAGAAAAGTTTTTAGTAGGTTTTGTTATCAGATGCTGCTGCTGCTGCTAAGTCGCTTCAGTCATATCAGATGAATGTAGGATAACTTCATCACTCAATTTCTAGATTTTTATATTATTTCATGTTTATTTTTCCATGTAAACTTTAAAGTCAACTGGTATATATGTGAGTGAATTATGGTCTGCATTTATTAGAGATGCATGAAAGTAACTTACTTTTTAAGAGTATTACTCTGGCCACTGTGTTTAGGTTGATTAGTGGGCAGGATGATCAGCAGGGGTGGAAGGATCATGGTGGATTGATATTAAAATAATCCTGGTGAAACATGACTAGCACTTGCACTAGGTTAGGAACAGTGGGAATGGACTAGTGTTCAAATTTGGAACATATTTTGAAAGTATGGTAAATGGAGGCTTATTTTAAACAAATTGCATGTGAGATATTGAAGCCAACTGTATGCCCAGGTATTCTGGTCTGAGTAATGAGAAAGATGCAACTGCTCCCTATTGAGAAATGGAAACTGTTCAAGAAATGGGTTTGGTGAAAACAGTATCTAAGAAGCTATGATTTTGTTTTGTTTTTAATATCTAGGTGGATTTTGAGTAGAATATATGAACCTGGAATTTAGGGAAGAAATTTGGCATGGAGTCTTGAGTGTTGCTTTTGTTACCCAACTGACTTATTTTCTTTTTTATGTTTTTGTCTTCTTAAACTTGTCTGTTATCTTTCAGTGTTGAAATTACTTGCAAGGACAATTTGAAGGATGCATTGAATATATGCTGCATTCTAAACTATATTTGCCTAAAAAATTTCCATTGACTCTTAAAAAAATCTAGTTGTACAAAGTAAACCCAGCAAGGGCTATGGATTATCGCTGCTCTAATTTTTGTGTATTGTTTTTAATATATAAGTCATATCAGACTCTTTGTGACCACAGGGACTATAGACTACCTGGCTTCTCTGTTCATGGGATTCCCCAGATAAGGATACTTGAATGGGCTGTGATTTCCTTCTCCAAGGAATCTTCCAGACTCAGGGACTGAACCTAAGTCTCTTGTATTGCAGGTAGATTCCATACCAGTGGAAATGGCAACCCACTCCAGTATTCTTGACTGGAAAATCCCATGGACGGAGGAGCCTGGTAGGCTACAGTCCATGGGGTCGCAAAGAGTTGGACAGGACTGAGTGACTTCACTTTCACTTTCACTTTCTATACCACTGAGCCACCAAGGAAGGCCAAACCAGCAGAAATTTGATGCAGAAATGTTAGCCCCTTGGCCAAAAGTCAAGGGAATACAAACGTGAAAGATCATAGTCAGTACAAGGATATCAGAAATGAACATTAAATAAGTAGCTAGACACACACATAAATAAATAGTTGGTGTGGTGCTATGTTGTTAAGCAATTCAAAATAATATAACAAAACATATGGCATTTTCCATCTTGCTTGGAGAATCCCAGGGATGGGGGCACCTGGTGGGCTGCCGTCTATGGGGTCACACAGAGTCAGACACGACTGAAGCAACTTAGCAGCAGCAGCACACTAATAAGAAACTGATAAGATACACAAGAAAATGCAAAAAAAAAATCAACAATTTTATGTTTGATCTTGGAATGTATTGTGACCTTTGCAGCCCTTTATATTGTTTATTTTAGAACTAAATGTGATTTTTTGGTTTTATGTCCTGAAAACAGATTTTGTATAATACATAATGCATATCCCTGGAGGAGGAAATGCTACCCGCTCCAGTATTCTTGCCTGGAGAATCCATGGATAGAGGAGCCTGGCAGGCTACTGTCCTTGGGGTTGTAAGAGTTGGACATAGTGACTAAATTACTACTAGTACTACTATAATACATATATTGTATAAGATACCATATTTAAATAGTCACATTTAATGACAATAATGTCTATCTATATATATATAATACATAAATTAAATATGCAGTATTTATATACATATATAATATATAAAAGTTATATATATATAATATATATTCAACATTTCTAACAATGAGCAAGAAAAATTTTATTTCTGCTTTATGTATTTCATATACATTGAGGCATTATTAGCAGCATTAGTATGGTCATGCCTATTAGCATATATACAAAACTATGTGTCTGAATATAGTTACACATTTAACTATGTGTACAAATTCTAAATATTATTTGGGAATGGAAAAAGTAGTTTCCAAAATGAACTAGAATTTTCAAAATTGATTGTACATGAGATGTGACATTTCACCATAGATTGTGAGGAAGGGAAAATAAAACTTTTGGTTTTGCAAATGGCTGAAGCCATTGCTAAGAGATAGAAATAAATCTAATGAATCATCAAAAGTTTTATAAATGTGCTGATGGAAGATTATGATAGCAAAAATGTGAGAGATATATGAGTATAACAATAGAATCATTCACATACATTAACTATGTGGATGAAGAATATATGTCTGTTCCAAAATACTGAAAAAATTCACAGTTGTTTCTTGATTAAAATGTATTATTAACATTATATTATACAATAATAGTCTGCCAGTGGGATACATGATAAAATGAAGCAATAATGGAACATGAATTGGGAAGCAAGTTTTGAGACAATGGGGGAAATGCAGCCATGAGTGAGTTGTTTGCATTTTTAAAAATTAATTTATTTGTTTTAATTGGAGACTAACTACTTTACAATATTGTGGTGGTTTTTCCCATACATTGACATGAGTCAGTCACGGGTGTACATGTCCCTATCCTGAACCCACTTCCCTCCTCCTTCCCCATCCCATCCCTCTGGGTTGTCCCCAGTGCACTGGCTTTGAGTACCCTGTTCATGTATCAAACTCGGGACTGGTCATCTATTTCACATATGGTAATATACATGTTTCAGTGGTATTCTCTCAAATCGTCTCAGTCTCGCCTTTTCCCACAGTGCCCAAAAGTTTGTTCTTTATATCTGTGTCTCTTTTGCTTTCTCATATATAGAGTCATCATTACTGTTATTCATTCAGCCAGTTGTGTCTGACTTTTGCAACCCATGAACTGCAGCATGCCAGGCCTCTCTGTCCTTCACCATCTCCCGAAGTTTGCCCAAGTTCATGTCCATTGCATTGGTGATGCCATCCAGCCATCTCATCATATCAACAAAGATGTCACATCTGTCAGTGATTCCAGCCTCCCCAGATGTGAATTTCTGGGCCATGCCCCAGTAAACATTTGCCACACAAAGAATTCAAGAATGTCACAGTCCTTCACAGGTGGGAGGGGTCAAGTATTCCCCCTGATGCAGACCCTTATGTATGCTTATAATAACAAAAGCAGCAAGATAAGGATTAAAGTCACAGAAGCAGGTTCAGTATAAATTCAAAATTATCCCTTCTTGGTTACACCTTCATTTAATAAAAAGTGCCACAAAAGTTTTACTCTTATAGGAGGATTCTCTGTTTTTAACAAGTAATTTAAAACAAAGCTCACTTATCAGAAATCCAAAATGTGTATAATTAAGCTTTCTGTAAGCCTATTTAACATATCTTCAATAGACTAGTTGATGGGGACTGAGTTTTAGGAAAACCTATTCTAGGACCGCAAAGAAGGATGAGTACCAAAGAATTGATGCTTTTGATCTGCGGTGTTGGAGAAGACTCGAGAGTCCCTCAGATTGCAAAGAGATAAAACTAGTCAATCCTAAATGAAATGAATCCTGAATATCCATTGGAAGGATTGATACTGAAGCTGAAGCTCCACTACTTTGGCCAACTTTCCTTTTCCTTGGAAAAGACCCAGAAGCTGGGAAAGGTTGAGAGCAAGAGGAGAAGGGAGCAACAGACGATGAGATGGTTGGATGGCATAATTGACTCAAATAGACATGGATTTGAACAAACTCTGGGAGATGGTGAAGGACAGGAAGTCTGGTGTGCTACAGTCCATGGGGTCGAAAAGAGTGGGACATGACTGAGTGACTGAATAACATTCTATTAGTTTGCTAAGACTTTCGTAACAAAACGCTGCAGTCTGTTTGATTTAAACGACATTTATTTTCTCATTATTCTGGAGGGTGGCATTCCAAGACCAAGGTGTTAGCATCTGGTGATGAAGTAGGAGATAGAGGAGATCCAAGTTGGAAATTCACAGTCAGCCAGCCTCCTCTTTCTATTTCTTGAGATAAGAGATAGGTGGGCTTCAGGTGAGGAATTTACAAACAGCCCCCCATTCACTCTCAGAAATGGATAACAACAGAAACAGGGTAGATAACCAATCTGTCTCTTGTTAACACCTCAAGGGAATAATCATGGTAAGGGCATAGAGAGGTAAATACCTTTCTGAGTAAAAGATAAGGGAGATACTACACATGGGCAGAAAGGCTCCCTGAGTCAAAAGTCAGAGGATAATTCCAGGCCATAATGAGTCTTGCTTCTCCCAGAAGCCTTCACTTGGGGATTTATCTTGGCTGAGGGGTGCATGGGCACCCCAGGGGAGGGTCCCAGGGTAGGTCAGATGTGCAAAAAGGAGCCAGATAACTGTCATGAAGGAAGACAAAGACCCAGAACTGCTTCATATAAATAAAGGAGGGGCCTCTTTACTGTACCCCTCCTCATTAGGGAGGATGCCCACACCCTTTCTCTCTGGGCTTGCATGCTGCCTTGCTTCTTCTTATTTTTTTTTTATTTTTTTAATTATTATTATTTTATTATTATTATTATTTTTTATTCTTACATGTGTTCCCAAACATGAACCCCCCTCCCACCTCCCTCCCCATAACATCTCTGTGCCTTGCTTCTAAGTAAACAAACTTTTTCTATGTGCTGTCCCGCTTGTTGTTCTGCTATGTCTCTAAAATAAACTTTGTACCTGTTCCAACTTTTGTGAATATACAACACATCAGGCTTCCCTGTCTTTCACTGTCTTCTGGAGCTTGCTCAAATTCATGTCCATCGAGTCAGTGATGCCATCTAACCATCTCAGCCTCTGTCGTCCCTTTCTCCTCCTGCCTTCAATTTTTCCCAGACACAGGGTCTTTTCTAATGAGTTGGCTCTTTGCATCAGGTGGTCAAAGTATTGGAGCTTCAGCTTCAGTATAAGTCCTTCCAATGGATATTCAGTATTGATTTTATTTAGGATTGACGAGTTTGATCTCTTTGCAGTCCAAGGGACTCAAGAGTTTTCTCCAGCACCAGAGTTCAAAAATATTACTTCTTTGGCACTCAGTCTTCTTTATTATCCAACTCTTACATCTATACATGGTTACTGGAAAAAAAAAAAAAAAACTAAAACAAAAACATAGCTTTCACTAGACAGGCCTTTGTTGTAAAAGTTATGTCTCCACCTTTTAATATACTGTCTAGGTTGGTCATAGCTTTTCTTCCAAGGAGCAAGTGTCTTTTAATTTCATGGTTGCAGACACAATCTGCAGTGATTTTGGAGCCCAAGAAAATAAAGTCTGTCACTGTTTCCATTGCTTCCCCATCTATTTGCCATGAAATGATGGGACCAGATGCCATGATCTTAGATTTTTGAATGTTGAGCTTTAAGCCAACTTTTTCACACAGTCATGTCAGACTCTTTGCAGCTCCATGGTCTGTCCATGGAATTCTCTAGGCAAAAATACTGGAGTGGGTTGCCATTCCCTTTTCAGGGGATCTTCCCAACCCAGGAATTGAAGCCAGGTCTTCTGCAGATTCTCTATCATCTGAGCTACCATCTAATGGTAATTCCCTCATTAAAGGCCTTATAGTAAAATACAGACACATTGGTTGTTAGGGCTTCAGCATGAGAATTTGATGGGGAGAGGGCACTTTTCAGTCCATAACATCTGGAAATAAATGGAGAAAGTAGCATGGAAACATATATACTACTATATGCAAAATATAAATCCAGTGGGAATTTGCTGTATGACTCAGGGAAATTAAACCAAGACTCTATGACAACCTAGAGGGGTGGGATGTGGTGGGAGGTGAAAAGTATGTCCAAGAGGGAGGGAACATATATCTGTAGCTGATTCATGTTGTTGTAAGGCAGAAAACAACACAATATTGTAAAGGAGTTTTCCCTCAATTAAAAACGTTTTTTTTTTTAAAAAAAGATCAAATAGAAATCTTGAAGAAGTATTAAAAATATCCAGGATCCATGGTTTCTTTCCAATTTTCTTTCCACCTATCTTTCTATAAAATGGAGATGTAAAAAAAAAAAATTAACTGTGGCTTTGTAAATAATTTCCATCTTTGCTACCATATAATACTCATTCAAAAAAGCCTTCAAAAAATTGGTTGAGGGTTTTTTAAACCACATTTTAAAACTCTAGTGGATAAATTTTTGAGCTATAAATTATTTTATTACTAATGTAGGTTTGCTTGTAACTTAATTGTCATTTAAATGATATTTCTTCTATAAAAATCATTTTATTATTCTTATATCATTTCATTAATAATGAAAAATTTACATAATCAGAATTTAATATATAGCCTATTTTCTATAAATCATCAGATTTGAATGAATAGCATTCAGCCATTTGAGCTTTAAAAATATTCTGCGTTTCTTAATGTAACTGAACAGAAGTGCTCAATAAATGAGCTTTTATAGTGATCCTTTCTCCCATTTTCCAAACCATAGCACAAGAAGTTTAAACAAAGATTATTTAAAATTAAGATGGAATTTCTACCTCAAACTATAGATTTCTCTCAATTGCAACTTCCTATTCCTTGAAAGTGTTAATATGGCAACTATGTTTCTACATTTCTAAGTATGATGTGAAAATCTCTCGGTCCTGTCAGGACTCTTTGTGACCCCATGGATTCCAGGCCAGAATACTGGAGTGGGTAGCCTTTCCCTTCTCCAGGAGAATCTTCCCAACCCTGGGATCAAACCCCAGGTCTCCCAGATGGCAGGTGGCACTGCAGGCACAGTGCAGGCTTATCTAAGTACGATAGTAAGTTTATTAATAAAAAGGATTTCTTTACATGAAAAAAGACCGATAAAAATGCTCTGGTTACAAGTGGCTTTTTTAAACTTTTTATTTTGATATACATATGTATAGGGCAATGGAAAAATAGAACAGAAAGATTGCTGTGAATCTAAAACTGCTCTAAAGGGAATTCCCTGGCTGTCCTGTGGTTAGGATTCAGCGTTTTCACTGCCAGAGTCCAGGTTCAATCCCTGGTGGGGGAACTAAGATTTCACAAGCTTCATGGCATGGCTAAGAAATGAAATTAACTTAAAAAATAAAATAAAAAAAAATAAAACTGTTCTTTAAAAAAATGTGGTAGAGTTTAATGAGTTTTGTACGATGGTTTTTACTGTCTTTTAAATTCTATGTACTTTTTAACTTCAATTTATTACTAGTTCATGAGATAATAACATGTCTTTCTTAAATTCCCATTCATTTTCACAGTATATAGACAATGGCCTCTGGGAGGAAGTGAAGATTTCCCAAAACAATTGAGAAATGTGTATTGTCTTCTGAAAGACAGATTTTTAATGTAACTTCTTACTGTAAAACTGGAAGTACTCTTAAATGAATCATTGTGTATGCAGTTAATCCCCTAGATGGTGAAGCCCTGTTATTTTGTAACTGAAATGCTAATACTGTAATGAAATACTATGCCAGAGCCAAAAGTGTTTGGGCTGCTGCTTTGCTTCATAGATGCTTTCGGAAATGACTTTAGAGCAAATTTTTTTGTGACTGAAAATATGTTCAAAATAATCAGAAGCAATTTTGTTTTAGAATGGGCTTCCCTTGTGGCTCAACTGGTAAAGAATCTGCCTGAAATGCGGGAGACCTGGGTTCGATCCCTGGGTTGGGAAGATCCCCTGGAGAAGGGAAATGCTACCCATTCCAGTATTCTGGCCTAGAGAATTCCATGGACTGTATAGTCCATGGGGTCGCAAACAGCTGGACACAATTGCACGACTTTCACTCACTCACTCACTCACTCACTCTCAAAGAATTGTCATTCCCTAGATACTTTTAAGTCTCTCATTAGTTGGACTGTTTATAACCAGTAATTATTTTGTGGATCTAAAATGCTTATTATGTTTTCGGAAAGAAGATATATACATCTATATTATTTTACAAATGTGTCATAGACAATAATTTTACCAGCTATAAGGGACATTTTCCATTTTCCCTAACGACATTAGAAAGGGTAGCACAGACTTTTTGGCAGCCCAGGAATCACCCAGTCATTGTGTGATGCTGGCCATTTTAGTTCTAATGACTTGTTTGTTTTGCTCTTAACATTCTGTGGAATTATCTCCCATGACCTCTTTATTTTCATCACTTACTTTTTCAGAGAAATCTTCCTTCATTTTAGCTTTTTGTAGATTATGTTTTCTGGTTTCATTTAAACTGTGTCTACCAGTTAACTTATATATGCTTTATTTGTTTAAAGATGAATAAATCTAAGTATTTTCCTCAAAGAAAATAAGAAAGTATACATCATGAAGTCCATGACCTACCATAGTTTTATTTTGCTTTATTTCCATATAAAAATTCAGAGTGGAATGAAAGGTGTTGAGCACTAATTTGACTGCTATATAATAATGCTTCAATTACCCAGTCCAAATCTAGCCTAGCTTGAGACATGTAAGTAAAAAACCTCAAGAAATCCAAAAATAATTCTAATTTATTTGACTTGTGTTTAATTGGGTGAAGAGATTTCTTTGCACATTTTCAGGAATGTGGCATTTAAAGAATGAATGACTAAATGATTTTGGAAAGTTTATTAATTAAACTAAAAATTACTCTTCTGATACCAATATTTATGACTCATTTTTTGTTTATTTGTGCTTAGTCACTCAGTCGTGTCTGACTCTTTGCAACCCCATGGACTGTAGCCCACCAGACACCTCTGTCCATGAAGATTCTCCAGGCAAGAATACTGGAGTGGGCTTCCATTTCCTTCTCCATTGTTTATTTGAATACATATTTAATTTAGGTCATATCTATCAGGAAGAAAAATCACATATAATAATATTACTTATTTTCTTACATATCTGCATTTATTTTATTTAGTATAGACAACTTGGAATAATTATAGCTGAAAAATCACTTGAAATTAATAATAGCCCTTGTCTCTGCAATGTAATAGATATAGATCTCGCATTACTATACAGTGGACACAAAGATAAGACCCCATATAGAGATGCTGGGATCATTTTGGAAAGTTGTGAAGTAATCTAGATTTAGGAAACCATGGAGAAATATGGCGATACTTGATTCTGTCAAAGACCAAAAAAGCACACAACACTTACTGGGAGAATAACAGAATACTTTACTGTACTGGTTATTTTGGCCAAGTTAGCACTGGTCCAATCAGATTGATGCTAAAATTTAAAAATAAAATACTGATAATAAAATAATAGCAATATTCTTAATATCCCTTAAGAATAATGTTTTTGACTAAAATGCTCACTTTTTTATTCATTATCATCTACCTTTTCTAAGGATTAATTACACACACACACACACACACACCAATATTGTACAGACATGTTAAAATATGGGAAATGTTTTTAAGGTTTCTTAACATTTATTATGTTAATACTTCATTGCATTTTATAATATTATCTGAATTTTGAAAACAAAATTATTCCCTCTGCATTATTAAAATATTATATTACAAAGTTGAATTTATTTGTTAAAAATAAGTATGAAATTCACTGGTTGCTCTGTGGCAGAGACTACCTGCTAATACAGAAGATGCAGGTTCCATCGCTAGATGGGAAAATCCCTTGAAGAAGAGAATAGCAATCCACACAGTGTTCTTACCTGGGATATCCCAAGTCAGGGGACTGGATTTACCTGAGGAGCCTGACCAGCTAAAGTCCATGGGGTCACAACGTGTCAGGCACAACTTAGCTACTCAACAACAACAAATTATGAAACAGAGCTATTTAGAACATTCTTCCCACAAAATAAATAAACCCATTCATTCCATTCTTTATTGATCATATATGAATTTTTTAGTGTTGAAATACTTCCAAGTATAATATTAAATAGTGATTATGACAGTTTTATTTCCTATTGCCTTCAATTTGAGGTTTAGAAAGTCTTCTGAATTCTAGATTGTTTTCCAAACACATAATTCTTTACAAAGATAGCACAAAATTATTTGATTAGATGTGTAATGACAATAGTTCTAAATATTTTATTGTTAAGGGAAAGTAGCTAATAGAATGTAGCTTCTAGTTAGAAATAATTTATTTTGTAAATCACTCTGATTATATGTGACTATACTTCTTAATATTTATCTGTTAATTGTTGATTTATATTTTTCACTTTCTCTTGGATGTTTTTAATATAAATCTTTCACTGTTTAATCATACTATGAAAACAAATATCTATATACACACACACACACACACACTAGTTGTTTTTTGTTGTTATCACTTTTTCCACAGAGAAACAGACTTGTTCTGAACAATTATGAAGTCTGAAGAAACAAATGCAAGCTCACATACCATATATACAAGTTTTTAGAATTAGAAGTCAAGGTAACAAACTGTTAAACATGTTCTATCCTTTAAACCTGACAAATACATATGTGTCTATCCTTTAAACCTGACAAATACATATGTGTCTACTTAAAAAGTATTCACAACCTATAAGTTGAGAGTTGTGTTATTTGGCAGAAATTTTTAGGACTTAAACCCAGGGGCAGCATCTCAAGTAGCACTGAGAGAACTGCTCTGAGGAGGTGGTGGGAGGGGCCAGGTTACATAGAAATTCTACAGGTAGTCTAAACATTAAATATATATATATATATATATATATATATATATATATATATATATATATATATATTGCTAATTAAAGAAAACCAGTCACCCCAGTTATGGAATTTAGCACTTTTCTATATGTGGGATGATGCAAGAGTCTGAGTTCACTGAAATTGTTCCTTTGATGTCTACCTCACCTACCTGGGGCCAGTTTCCTATGTTTTTCACATCCTGGACCTCCTTGGTGGTGATTTAGTCACTAAGCCATGTCCTACTCTTGCAACCCCGTGAGTGTAGCCTGTCAGGCTCCTCTCTCAATAGGACTTTTCAGGCAAAAATACTGCAGTGGGTTGCCATTTCCTTCTCCAGGGGATATTCCTGACCCAGGAATTGAACCTGGGTCTCCTGCATTGCAGGCAGATTCTTTACCGAGAGAATATGAGTGCACTTCCTTGTCTGTGATCTGGCAACCATCAGACTGCAGCCATTCTCTATGGTGAGGCTTTCCTTGGGGCCCACCATAGCGAATGGCTGCAGTCCAATGGGTGCCAGATCACAGGCATTCTTCTCCTTCCTGAGTGCCCTCAAGGCTCAGGAATTAACATTGGAGTGCTAAAAACACTGATGACTGTGAAATCCTTGTTTACTGATGTGGCAGGAAATATAAATTTCTCACATGCCTAAAAAAATGAAAAAAAATTGCTATATTTCACATTATTTTGTGTCTCTATGCTCTTTGGCATACAGCCCTAGTAATAACCTATATTCAATGAATCTATAGGAGGAACTGTAAACTTGTGATTGCAGCTTAATATTCACTTTTCATTGTATTTTAGTAGCATTTTCTGCACTCATTACTACATCCCCATGTAATGAACTTAGACAAAATGACTTCAAAATTCACTTTGTTCTAATTTAACATGGAAAATAATTTTAGAAAGAATATGTATATTTTAGAAAGAATTACAGCAGAATATTTGATGACTCAAGATGAAGTTTTCCTTTAGAAAAGCAATAAAACATAACTGTAGTAGAAAAATTGCAATTCTTATCAACATAAAAAACTTAAAGAAAATCTGTTCATGAAGATACACTGTAAATAAAGGTTTAAAAAAGCATGTGAAGAAAATATAGAATCCATATATGAAATTAATAGGACAATACTTTTTCTCTTGTTTTGCAAATGGTATAGGAAATTTGCACTATTCTCACCAAGAAAGATTAATTATTGAGGAGATTGGGCTCAATTTCATATAGAATAAGGAAAAGTGGAAATTTATAGCCAAGGAATAAGATGGAAAATGACTAGAGAAATCATCAGAGGTGAGGAGGGATTCTGAATAAACCTAGTTAATGGACTTCTTGATGAAAGCAGGCCAGAGTAATCAGACATTACCTGGGGAAGGTGGAGTACATGGAACCGGATTAATTATCAAGGATCTGGCTAAACTGGATTAGCAAGAGTTTTGCTAAAATTGGGCAATGCATAGATGATCCTGGAAGTCCAAAAGTCAGGATTATTTTGAGAAGAGAGTTCACAGAAGCCTGAATAGAGTTTGTTCAACTAGAGAATCTTTATCACAGCTGTTAAGGAGTCCAAGATCACTCTGCTCACCACAGGACAGACCAATGAATCCAAAAAACCAGGTATTGAAGGAAGGAATACAACTTTGGTCAGAAAGAGAGCCAACTGAGAAGATTGCAAACTAATGTCTCAAAATAACCATCTCTTTTAAAGTCTAGATGTCACATTCTTCCATAGAACAGAGGTGGAAGAGAGGTGAAGAAACAAAATAAAAAGGCCATTAATCTTGCAAATATCTCCTAGAATGGCAAGCCTAATGCTGGGGATGTGTTAATTTATTTCTTCCTGCCAACTGCAGGCAGACAGGGTTCTGAAAAAATGCACACTAGTTTAACAGTCAGGCAGAGGGGCAAGGTCCTTTGGAGTAGGCCATTATGTATGATTAATAACAACAATGATGAAAAGCAAATCAAAGAAACAGTTCCATCACAGAGTCAGAATTCTTTCTTCTTTGCAACACAATCACTGCCCCAAACCCAATGCAAGATATTTCTTTATATCTCATAACATCTTCCAATACACTATTCAACTAATTTATTCATTTTGTTACTGTCTATTTCCCATGCTAAAATTCAAATTCCAGAGCATGAATTTTTATATCCATTTTTTTGTTGTTGACTATGATTGACCTAGAATTTTTATTGCCCATAGTAGGTCTTCAATAAAAAGTTGCTGATTTATAATCTATTGAATAGTTTCTATTGACCCTTTGACATTAAATAACTCATAAAAGTTACTTATAATATGTGGAATAGATCTTCAATCATAATTAATAGCAGTGATTATTGTGTCTGTTATATTTTAAGACAGATATAGAACAGGTTCACATAATGCTGTAGCAAATGAAAATTGGCCACTTGGTTGACATTCCTGAATAAAATGTGCTATTAACATACTATTTTGCCTCTTACATACAATTGATCTCATTGCTTCTAGAAGTAGTAAAGGCAAGAATTAAGTGATTTATTTCTGTGGATGTTTCTCCTCTCTTCCACTTAAAGCACCAGAAGAATTGCTGATAAGCAGGCATGAAATTTGACAAATATTCTCTAATTTCTTCCTGCTTTTCAAGTGAGTAAAATAGAGACAAATATCAGAAAGCCAGAAACCTTGCCATAATGTCAAAAAAAAGAGTCAAATGAGCCTCTACCTCAAATAGACTATTTGAGATGAAATACACATTTGTATGTGGATATAATAAGCATTATATTTCTGAGTAACAAATTCATGTACTTTAGACACTCTAGGAAGAACAGTTAAAATATATCAGTCAATGATTTGACTAAATTTGACTTACAGAGTTCTAAGCACTTAGGGGATTTTAAACAAGACAATACCCTCTGTGACCTCAGTGAATTTACTGTATTGTAAAGATCTGGATTCAATAATGGATTTATATGAATTTTAAAGTAATGTACAGTATACAGAGTATGTCAGAAGCACACACTAATTGTGGACTTCAAATAAACGTGAGGGCTATGAAGAGACCCCAGAAGATGAGATACTCAAGTAATTAACCAAGGTAGACAGGAGACACAACAGGATAGAACAGTATGTGTAGAGATTGTGAGATGAGTATTTATCTGATCACTACAGAAAACTGAAGAGTTTCTAACTAAAGCTTAGAACTTCAAGGCAAGAGAGACAGGATCACTATATTTCTCTTGAACATATTTTAAATCTGATTGATCATTAAGCAAAAGAGGGGAGAAAAGGACAGGGCTAGGAAACATCTTGTGATGCAACATTGCTGATTGGCTGAAGTGCTGTCCTTGAAACAAATCAGATCAGTATAGTTCAGTGGCTCACTCATGTCTGACTTTTTTGATTTCATGAACTGCAGCACACCAGGCTTCCCTGTCCATTATGAGCTCCCCCCAGGAGCTTACTCAAACTCGTGTCCATCATGTTGTTGACCCCACCCAACCATCTCATCCTCTGTCATCCCCTTCTCCTCCCACCTTCAATTTTCCCAGCATCAAGGACTTTCCAATGAGTCAGTTCTTTACATCAGATGGCCAAAGTATTGGAGTTTCAGCTTCAGCATCAGTCCTTCCAATGAATATTCAGGACTGATTTCCTTTAGGATTGAGTGGTTGGATTTCTTTGCAGACCAAGTGACTCTCAAGAGTCTTCTCCAAAACCACAGTTCAAAAGCATCAATTCTTCAACACTCAGCATTATTTATAGTCCAACTTTCACATCCATACATGACTAATGGAAAAAACAGAGTTATGGCTAGATGAGCCTTTGTTGACAAAGCTTTTTAATATGCTGTTAGGTTGGTTATAGATTTTCTTCCAAAGAATAAGTGTCTTAATTTCATGGCCACAGTCACATCTGCAGTGATTTTGGAGCTGCCCCCAAAATAAACTTTGTCACTGTTTCCATTGTTTCTCCATCTATTTGCCATGAAGTGATCAGACAGGATGCCATGATCTTAGTTTTCTGAACATTGAGTTTTAAGTCAATTTTTTCACTCACCTTTTTCACTTTCATCATGAGGCTCAATAGTTCCTCTTCACTTTCTGCCATAAGGGTGGTGTCATCTGCATATCTGAGATTATTGACATTTCTCCCAGCTATCTTGATTTCAGCTTGTGCCTCATCCAGCCTGGCATTTCTCATGATGTACTCTGCATATAAGTAAAATAAGCAGAGTGACAATATACAGCCTTGATGTATTCCTTTACAGATTTGGAACCAGTCTGTTGTTCCATATCCAGTTCTAACTGTTGCTTTTTGACATGCATACAGATTTCTCAGGAGGTAAGTCAGGTAGTCTGGTACTCCCATCTCTTTCAGAATTTTCCACAGTTTTTGTGATCCATGCAGTCAAAGGCTTTGGTATACTCAATAAAGCAGAAATAGATGTTTTTCTGGAACTTTCTTGGTTTTTTGATAATCCAGTGAATGTTTGCAATTTGATCTCTAGTTCCTCTGCCTTTTCTCAATCCAGCCTGAACATCTGGAAGCTCATGATTCCTATACTGTTGAAGCGTGGCTTGGAGAATTTTGCTAGTGTGTAAGTGCAATTGTGCAGTAGTTTGAGCATTCTTTCTATTGTCTTTCTTTGGGATTGGGAGGAACACTGACCTTTTCCAGTCTTGTGGCCACTGCTGAGTTTTCCAAATTTGCTGGCATACTGAGTGCAGCACTTTCACAGCATCATCTTTCAGGATTTGAAGCAGCCCAACTGGAATTCCATCACCTCCACTAGCTTTGTGCAATGTGATGCTTTCTAAGGCCCACTTGACTTCACATTCCAGGATGTCTGACTCTAGATTAGTGATCACATCATCATGATTATCTGGGTCGTGAAGATCTTTTTTGTACAGTTCTTCTGTGTATTCTTGCCACCTCTTCTTAATATCTTCTGCTTCTGTTAGGTCCATATCAATTCTGTCCTTTATTGAGCTCATCTTTGCATGAAATGTTCCCTTGGTATCACTAATTTTCTTGAAGAAAGCTCTAGTCTTTCCCATTCTGTTTTTGTCCTCTATTACTTTGCATTGATCACTGGGGAAGACTTTTTCATCTCCCCTTGCTATTCTTTGGAACTCTGCATTCAGATGCTTATATCTTTCCTTTCCTCCTTTGCTTTGTGCTTCTCTTCTTTTCACAGCTATTTGCAAGGCCTCCTCAGACTACCATTTTACCTTTTTGGATTTAATTTTCTTGAGGATGATCTTGATCACTGCCTCTTGTACAATGTCATGAACCTCCGTCCATAGTTCTTCAGGCACTCTGTCTATCGAATCTAGGCCCTTAAATCTATTTATCACTTCCACTGTATAATCATAAGGGATTTTATTGAGGTCATACTGGAATGGTTTAGTGATTTTCCATACTTTCTTCAATTTAAGTCTGAGTTTGGCCATAAGAAGTTCATAATCTGAGCCACAGTCTGCTCCGTGTCTTATTTTTGCTGACTGTATAGTTTTCCATCTTCCCCTGTAAAGAATACAATCAATCTGTTTTTGGTATTGGCCATCTGTTGATGTCATGCGTTGAGTCTTCTCTTGTGTTATTGGAAGATAGTGTTTGCTATGACCAGTGTGTTCTTTTGGCAAAACTCTGTTAGTCTTTGACCTCCTTCGTTTTGCACTCCAAGGCCAAATTTGCCTGCTCCAGGTATCTCTTGACTTCCTACTTTTGAATTCCAGTCCCTTATATTGAAAAGGACATCTTTTTTGCGTGTTAGTTCTAGGAGGTCTTGTAGTTATAGAAGATATATATATATATATATATATATATATATACATATATACACACTACCTTGTGTAAAATAGATAATTAGTGGGAAGCTGCTGTATAACACAGAGCATTCTGGCCAATTCTCCGTGGTGACCTAAATGGATGGGATGTGTTTGGAGGGGTTCAGTTCAGTTCAGGTCAGTTGCTCAGTCGTGTCCAACTCTTCGCGACCCCATGAACCACAGCACAACAGGCCTCCCTGTCCTGGAGTGGAAGGAGGACTTAAAATGCAGGGGGTATATGTTTTCATATTGCTGATTCACCTCGTTGTACAGCAGAAACTAATACAAGATTGTAAAACCATTATGGTCCAATTAGGGACTATCCTGGTGGCTCAGCAGTAAAAAATCTGCTTGCAATGCAGGAGACTCGGGTTTGATTCCTGGGTCAGGAAGATTCCTTTAAGAAGGGGATGACAATCCACTCTGACATTCTTGCCTGGGAAATCCCACAGATAAAGGAGCCTGGTGGAGTTACAGTCCATGGGGTTGCAAAGAGTTGGAAACAACTGAACGTGCACACATGAACATTGGTGTTGGGAAGGGTGGAGTTGAAAGTATAATCAATTTATAGGTGAAAGAGAAAAGCATAGAAGAAAAGACCCCACTCCAACAATGAGCATGACAAGTTTCCAATTCAGTCAACTGTTTTGTAAACTGATTTCTTTGATAAATAATTGATTTCAGGTCTGGAGAATGAAAAGTACCAAGTAAGTCTCCACTAATTTTGTGTTTCAGAGATCAGGAATGTGTTCAAAAACTCATGGACACAGCTTTTAGAAACTCAGATTGTCTGAGTTCTGCCAGTGGAAGCATTTTGAGCTGGCTGCTCTTCCTTTCTGAATAGCCTGCCTTAGAAATTTCTTAGCTGTTCGTTCATCTCTGAGGGCTCTTTTCCAACTACCTCACTGGCTTGCTTCTAGGCTTGGTTCCAATATCCCCTCTCAGAGAGGCTTATCCTAATCACCCTGCTCTGAATTTCCTGCCTTCTAGCACTTGTGATCCTACTTAGTAAGCTCTGTCTTTTTTTCTATTATATTCATAATCTTCTAAAATATTATGTAAATCAAGCATCTTGATTTGTCTCCCCCTTAGAATTCAGTTCAGATGAGTCACTTAGTCATGTTTGACCCTTTGTGAATCCATGGACTGGAACATGTCAGGCCTCCCTATCCATCACCAACCCCCATAGCTTGCTCAAACTCATGTCTATCCAGTCTGTGATGCCATCCAACCATATCATCTTCTGTCATCCCCTTCTCAGCAGTTCCTGTTCACTTTCTGTCATAAGTGTGGTGTCATCTGCATATCTAAAGTTATTGATATTTCTCCCCAAAATCTTGATTCCAGCTTGTGCTTCATCCATCTCAGCATTTCACATGGTGTACTCTGCATATAAGTTAAATAAGCAGGGTGACAATATACAGCCTTGATGTATACCTTTCCCAATTAGAAACCCGTCTGTTTTTCCATGTCTGGTTCTAATTGTTGCTTCTTGAACTGCATACAGATTTTTCAGGAGTCAGGTAAGGTGATCTGGTATTCCCAACTCGAAGAATTTTCCACAGTTTGTTGTGATTCACGCAGTCAAAGGTTTTAGTGTAGTTAATGAAGCAGAATTAGACGTTTTTTGGAATTCTCTTAATTTTTCTATGATCCAATGGATGTAAATGACAAATAAAACAGGAATTGTTTTTGCCTGTTTTATTCATTGTTACTCCTTCACTAGACCTGGCCAAATTCATGGCCTAAAATTAACTCTCAGTTAATATCTCTTTTCCAATAAGCTTATAGAATGCTAAAACTATATTTTTATCTGAATGACAGCCTCTTCTTAAAATATGGTCATCTGCTTCATGAAACAGAAAAATATGCATTTCAGAAAACAAATAATTTACACACAGTTTGATGCGCCTAGTTATTTTTACTGCACTTTCTTCTTTCATCACTTACTCTTTATAGGCAATCACATTTTGTCAATCTCTCTCTCCAAATGTCTGTAAATGTGTCATTTTATTTACTTGCTAACTCCCACCACCTTGGTTCTGGAGCTCATCATCTCACACCTGGATTACTGAAATAGCCTCTCTTCTGGCAACTATACACAAATCATTTTCTGAATCATTCCTTCCTAAATGAACATTTAATTTCTCTAAATAGCAACTTTCAAAATGTGACTTCCAAATTTAAAAATTATCAATGACTCTCTAGTTGCTTATGAGCTAATACCTTCAGTTTAGTTTTCAAAGTTCTAAGAAATCTGTTTCTACTTATATTTACTTACTCTTGGAATCATTTTATATCTTTTACTCTGAATATAACATTTTATTTTGTTTTACTATGATTTTTGTCTTCAAAATGACTAGAAGAAAAGCTAAAAGGAATACACTACAGGTAGGCTCCAGTTATTTTTTTTTGTTTCTTTTGTTAAGTCCCTCAGATATGTCTGACTTTTTTACAATCCCATGGACTGTAGTCCACCAGTCTCCTCTGTCCATGGGATTCTCTAGCAAGAATACTCGAGTGGGTTGTCATTTCCTTCTCCACCAGTTATCATAAGGGTCTGGAATTATTTTTACAGAGTTGGAAAAACATGGAAGTTAAAAAGAAAAAAGCCTCCATACTTCTAAACCAACATTATTGGGGAATGTAATCCAAATATTATGAGAAATTAGGAAGAACATTTTAAGGAAAGGATGAGAAAGAGTGCAAATTTGTGCAGTATTAAATGGATGCCTTTCTGATCTCACAGTATCACTTAAGAAGCTGTAACAAATATTCCGAAGAAAGATGGAATCAATTTTCACATGCATTCATCTCCAGTTCATCAAAAATTCTCCCCAGGAGTAATTAACTTCCTTCCACATCTGGACTGCATGAACCTGAGGAAGCATACAGGCATATTGCAACATGAAGCTGATTGTTACCCTTACAAATTTGGATACGGTAGGTAGAAGAAAACAAACAAGCAAACATACAGGTGAGACAGAGAATCGTAGTGGTGCAAATCCAGTATCAGATATACTCCACATCTGCACTGCTCAGATATGCCTTGTCATTCTGTTAAATCTAAACAATATGTGAGACATAGGAAAAATGGTAGCACCAATATATTCAAAGACTTAGTGCAAGAAAGCTCAGTTCAGTTCAGTTCAGTTTAGTTCAGTTGCACAGTCGTGTCCGACTCTTTGCGACCCCATGAATGGCAGCATGCCAGGCCTCCCTTTCCATCACCAACTACCAGAGTTCACTCAGACTCATGTCCATCGAGTCAGTGATGCCATCCAGCCATCTCATCCTCGGTCTTCCCCTTCTCCTCCTGCCCCCAATCCCTCCCAGCATCAGAATCTTTTCCAAAGAGTCAACTCTTCGCATGAGGTGGCCAAAGTACTGGAGTTTCAGCTTTAGCATCATTCCTTCCAAAGAAATCCCAGGGCTGCCCTCTTTCAGAATGGATTGGTTGGATCTCCTTGTAGTCCAAGGCACTCTCAAGAGTCTTTTCCAAAACCACAGTTCAAAAGCATCAATTCTTTGGCTTTCTGCCTTCTTCACAGTCCAACTCTCACATCCATACATGACCACAGGAAAAACCATAGCCTTGACTAGATGGACCTTAGTTGGCAAAGTAATGTCTCTGCTTTTGAATATGCTATCTGGGTTGGTCATAACTTTTCTTCCAAGGAGTAAGCATCTTTTAATTTCATGGCTGCAGTCACCATCTACAGTTATTTTGGAACCCAAAAAAATAAAGTCTGACACTGTTTCTGCTGTTTCCCCATCTATTTCCCATGAAGTGATGGGACCGGATGCCGTGATCTTCGTGTTCTGAATGTTGAGCTTTAAGTCAACTTTTCACTCTCCTGTTTCACTTTCATCAAGAGGATTTTGAGTTCCTCTTCACTTTCTGCCATAAGGGTGGTGTCATCTGCTTATCTGAGGTTATTGATATTTCTCCCGGCAATCTTGACTCCGGCTTGTGTTTCTTCCAGTCCAGCATTTCTCATGATGTACTCTGCATAGAAGTTAAATAAGCAGGGTGACAATATACAGCCTTGACATACTCCTTTTCCTATTTGGAACCAATCTGTTGTTCCATGTCCAGTTCTAACTGTTGCTTCCTGACCTGCATACAGATTTCTCAAAAGGCAGGTCAGTTGATCTGGGATTCCCATCTCTTTCAGAATTTTCCACAGTTTATTGTGATCCACACAGTCAAAGGCTTTTGCACAATCAATAAAGCAGAAATAGATGTTTTTCTGGAACTCTCTTGCTTTTTCCATGATCCAGCAGATGTTGGTAATTTGATCTCTGGTTCCTCTGCCTTTTCTAAAACCAGCTTGAACATCTGGAAGTTCACGGTTCACATATTGTTGAAACCTGGCTTGGAGAATTTTGAGCATTACATTACTAGCATGTGAAATGAGTGCAATTGTGTGGTAGTTTGAGCATTCTTTGGCATTGCCTTTCTTTGGGATTGGAATGAAAGCTGAACTTTTCCAGTCCTGTGGCCACTACTGAGTTTTCCATATTTGCTGGCCTACTGAGTGCAGCACTTTCACAGCATCATCTTTCAGGATTTGAAACAGCTCAACTGGAATTCCATCACCTCCACTAGCTTTGTTAATAGCGATGCTTTCTAAGGCCCACTTGACTTCACATTCCAGGATGTCTAGCTCTAGATTAGTGATCACATCATCATGATTATCTGGGTCGAGAAGATCTTTTTCGTACAGTTCTTATGTGCATTCTTGCCACCTCTTCTTAATATCTTCTGCTTATGTTAGGTCCATACCATTTCTGTCCTTTATTGAGCCCATCTTTGCATGAAATGTTCCCTTGGTATGTCTAATTTTCTGGAAGAGATCTCTAATCTTTCTCATTCTGTTGTTTTCCTCTATTTCTTTGCATTGATCACTGAAGAAGGCTTTCTTATCTCTTCTTGCTATTCTCTGGTAAGGAGAAGACACCCCGCATCCGAGGCCAGGGGCAGTGGGCAGGAGGAGCAACCCAAGGAGTTGTGGCTGCGGGGGCACAGGAGGGCCTAGAGGAGCTATCCCATGTTGAAGGTCAGGAAGGGCAGCGGTAAGGAGATACCCCTCGTCCAAGGTAAGGAGCAGCAGCTGTGCTTTGCTGGAGCAGCCGTGAAGAGATACCCCATGCCCAAGGTAAGAGAAACCCAAGTAAATTGGTAGGTGTTGCAAGAGGGCATCAGAGGGCAAACACACTGAAACCATACTCACAGAAAAGTAGTCAATCTAATCACACTAGGATCACAGCCTCGTCTAACTCAATGAACCCAAGCCATGCCCGCAGGGCAACCCAAGATGAGTGGGTCATGGTGGAGAGGTCTGACAGAATGTGGTCAACTGGAGAAGGGAATGGCAAACCACTTCAGTATTCTTGCCTTGGGAACCCCATGAACAGTATGAAAAGGCAAAATGATAGAACACTGAAAGAGGAACTCCCCAGGTCAATAGGTGACCAATATGCTACTGGAGATCAGTGGAGAAATAACTTCAGAAAGAATGAAGGGATGGAGCCAAAGCAAAAACAGTACCCAGCTCTGGATGTGAGTGGTGATAGAAGCAAAGTCCAATGCTGCAAAGAGCAATATTGCATAGGAACCTGGAATGTCAGGTCCATGAATCAAGGCAAATTGGAAGTGGTCAAACAAGAAATGGCAAGAGTGAACGTTGACATTCTAAGAATCAGCAAACTAAAATGGACTGGAATGGGTGAATTTAACTCAGATGACCATTATATCTACTACTGCGGGCAGGAATCCCTTAGAAGAAATGGAGTAGCCATCATGGTCAACAAAAGAGTCTGAAATGCAGTACTTGGATGCAATCTCCAAAACGACAGAATGATCTCTGTTCGTTTCCAAGGCAAACCATTCAACATCACAGTAATCCAAGTCTCTGCCCCAACCAGTAGTGCTGAAGAAGCTGAAGTTGAATTGTTTTATGAAGACCTACAAGACCTTTTAGAAGTAACAACGAAAAAAGATATCCTTTTCATTATAGGGGAGTGGAACGCAAAAGTAGGAAGTCAAAAAACACCTGGAGTAACAGGCAAATTTGGCCTGGAATGCGGAATGAAGCAGGGCAAAGACTAACAGAATTTTGCCAAGAAAATGCACTGGTCATAGCAAACACCCTCTTCCAACAACACAAGAGAAGACTCTACACATGGACATGACCAGATGGTCAACACCAAAATCAGATTGATTATATTCTTTGTAGCCAAAGATACAGTCAACAAAAACAAGACCAGGAGCTGACTGTGGCTCAGATCATGAACTCCTTATTACCAAATTCAGACTTAAATTGAAGAAAGTAGGGAAAATCACTAGACCATTCAGGTATGACCTAAATCAAAACCCTTATGATTATACAGTGGAAGTGAGAAATAGATTTAAGGGCCTAGATCTGATAGATAGAGTGCCTGATGAACTATGGAATGAGGTTCGTGACATTGTACAGGAGACAGGGATCAAGACCGTCGCCAGGAAAAGAAATGCAAAAAAAGCAAAATGGCTGTCTGGGGAGGCCTTATAAATAGCTGTGAAAAGAAGAGAGGAGAAAAGCAAGGGAGAAAAGGAGAGATACAACCATCTGAATGCAAGAAAGCTAGTGAAGCAAATTAGAGTCTTTGATGCTCTAGCAATATGTATTGGTTCTGTAACGATGTATGTATTGATACATACCTCTCTGTTTTCTTACTTTTTGTGTGTTTTCCTCACAGTCTGGTGACACTGTAGCTGGTAGGATTACAAGCCTTTTGGTATAATCTAGAACTTGATCACAGAGAGTTCTGAGGACATAGTTGCTTTTTTCTTTTGAAGATGAATTTACTGTAATTTCAGTCTTTTGCTTGTGAGCATAGAGGCATCAAAAATGCAAAATTAATCCTACTGGTTTCAGATTGCCTCTATTCTGTTAAAAAAACTCTAGATCCTCATGTCATTGGAGTCTGTTGGTAAAATATCTTCTCTTTTTTTTACCCCTTTTGCCATTCAGTAGGAAGAAGTGATCAGGTGATGGCTTTAAACTGAACAGTGCTTTTTGGTAGAAGACATGAAATCTAAAACGACCTCAAATCTTGCAGACACTAAAGTTGCAGTGGCAGTAAACCATTTTCTGGCCCCTGGAACTGTTTTCAAATAGCTACTGAAGTGACTGCACCATATATTGTCTGTTGGTTTAGCACGTGGAGAAGAGACAAAATTCTTGAAGAGATTTTTTTCCAGAACTATTGTGTTAGCCAAGCTGTTGACATGCTATTTGAACATACCATTAGGATGGATGTTCCCTGTAATATTGTATGTAGTAGTATCACTGGATTCTGTGGCCATTTCTCCATTGGAGCACTTCCTTTGATATTAGAGTGAATTATTTACAAGCAAAGTTATGCAAAATATCACAGAAGTAGATCAAGAATTGTCTTCAGATGGTACTGTGTTTTACAGGCAATGCGATCAGGAAAAGCATACTTCTATTAAAAATTTGTGTCAAACTTCTGTCTTTTAACAATGGGAGAGATCTGAAGACATCTATCTTTCACTTTCAAAAATTTTACCCTACTGAAGTCACAGGGTTGCTTTCCTTCATGCTAGTTTGGAGGAATCCCCAGAAACAATAACTGAACTAGGCTTTATGAGAAAGAATCCATGTTGGTAGGTACATGCACATCTTTTATCTCTGCCATTGTGACCACATGTTTATGGTCATAGGATTTTACACCTGTCTTTTTTTATTGTTGAGAGTCTCTTGGTATGGATACTTTCTCAATGAGCATTAACATAAGAAATGAAATTCTCACATTGTATGATCTCTTCATACAACCATCCACATCACTGTTTCCTAAACTCATTGTCTTTGATTTTTAAAAGGTGGTGCCTAGCAGTCAAGTTATTTACTGGTGCCCAGATCACTCTACCTTGTCAAAAGAAGAGATCACCAGTTGATATCTAAAACTGAACACACACACACACACACACACACACACACACACACACACCTAAATTCATTTGGATATTTGTTGGCATGAATTCTTTATCCTACTTTCTTAAGAAAGAACAACCCCCTCTCCAACCCTTCCACCATCACCTTCCCAAAGCCTTAAGCTTTCAGCCACACCTAAAAGCACCTCAGTCCCCATCTCATCCTCCACAGTCTGGCTTCTAGCCTGGGTGTCCCAGGTTGAGGTGTGACTCTACACCCACTAGGGCCTGAAGAGGCATCATGTGAAAGTATAGTGTGGTCTCTGTGCTACATCCTACTTCTCTTGGTTATGGACAAGGTTGTCCCCACAGGCTGGCAGGACAATGTGAGGGGAAGGGAAAAGAGAGGGGAATAGAGAAATAGCTCCTTCATAGACAAAAGGAGGAGGCAAAAAAAAATTTAATAGTTGCTTACTAAAAATTTTTTAAAAATGCTCTGAGTTTATTACTGATGGGATTTCACAACTGGTTAAGGATTCTAATAAATCAAATTACAATGATCTTGGTTTTTTATCTAGAAACTGGATGAATCAGATTGGAAAAGCAAAAAGAAGAGTTGAGAAATGGGTGAAACGTGCAGTAAGAAAATGAGTTCAATTTTGAACATTTCCCTAGTTCTCCATTGCTGCCTTATCAAATCACCATGAAATTCGTGACTTAACAGAAATCTTTCATCTCATGCAAATAACACAAATTTATCATCTCACATTTCTGTAGGTCACAAGCCCTGGTTGGCTGGATTAGTTCCTCTACACCTCATCTCACAAAGCCAAGATCAAGGAGTCCTCATGTTAAGCTTTTATGGGGAGGTGTTGGAAATCATCTGCTCCCAAGCCCATTCAGGTTGTTGGCCCAGTTCTGGGTCTTGTAATTTTATGACTTATGTTTCCATTGCCTCAGTGAAATGTCAGCCAGGGCTCAGTCATTGCATTTAGAGACTGTCTGTATTCCTTCTTGAGCTTTCTATATGACAGCCCTATAGCAATGAGGGGTCAAATTTCTCTCACCCACCGATATTTTCAACAACCCTTCTACCAAATCTTTGCAACCGACTCCTCTGTTTTCCTCTTCTGCTTTTAAAGACTCAGGTGATTACCTTGGACTCAGTCAGATAATCTAGGATAATCCTCCTATTTTAAGGTCATGTGCAGGCTTTAAACACATTTCTTATCTGTCTAAGCTCTCTGGGAAAAAAATAATCTCAATATAATCTTCTTGTGAGCATGCTAAAGATTAGTGTTTCTGGAAAAGACATTGATTTTAGTTACCATCAGAAAAAAAAATGAAGATCCCATAGTAATAAAATATTTTAGCAGCATATTTCTTGCTACATCATTCCTCCTATAAAAACAAAACAAAAACAAAAACAAAAAAGACACAGCTTGTGGATTTATGGAAATATATTTCTTGAAACAGCTCTTTGCATAATCATTGTCTCTTCATATATTGGCTGTAAAATACCTCATCTTTTAATTCTAAAATGAAGCATGCTTAAATATGGGAAAAAAGGGGCAATTTCAGGAGCCACATGTATGTTAAAAAAGAATGGTTTATTTGTGCCTGATGTTTGTATCCATCCAGTAAATCATAAAAGCTGATTCTGAATAAGAAATAGGATTAATTTTATTCTGACTTAACTATTCAAATCCTTTCTGTTATACATATATGTGAGATCTGAAAGGGTTTATAAAGAAAATCCAGGGAAAGAAAAACCTTTAAAGAATGGTCATAGAAAGAAGAGTCTATTAAGAACTGGCCAGACTGTGTAAAACAATAAAGAGGTTCCTTAAAAAACTAAAAATAGAACTACCATATGATCCAGCATCCCACTATTGAGCATATACCCAAAGAAAATAATAATTCAAAATGACACGTGTACCTTGTGTTCATAACAGCACTATTTACAATAGCCAGGACATGGAAGCAAATTAAAAGTCCATCAATAGGGAAATGGATAAAGAAGATGTGGTAGATATATACAATGGAGTATTACTCAGTCATAAAAAGGAGTAAATAGGGGCATTTGTAGAGAGATGGATGGATCTAAAATCTGTCATACAGAGTGAAGAAAATCAGAAAGGAAAACTATATCATATATTAATGCATATAGGTGGAACCTGCAAGAATGATATAGATGAGCTTATTCACAGAGAAAAAATAGAGACTCAGACATAGAGAACAAAAGTATGGATACCAAGGGGGAAAGGAGTGGAATGAGAAGACTGGGAGATTGGGAGTGACACGTATACACTATTGATATTATACACAAAGTAGACAACTGATGGGGACATACTGTATAGCCCAGGGAACTCTACTTTATATACTGTGATGACCTAAATGGGAGGGAAATCCAAAAAGGAGAGGATATATGTATGTGTATGACAGGTTAATTTTGTTATGCAGTAGGAGCTAACATAACATTGTAAAGCAACTCTACTGCAATAAAAAATTAGTTAATAAAAAAAGAATTGGCCAAACTGGAGAATATCATACAATAATATAATGGTTAATTTTATGGATCAACCTGACTGAGCCATGAGGTACCCAGACATTATAACATTATTCTGGGTATGTCTTTGGATGAAATTTACATACATATATACAACAACCAGGACTTCCCTGTTGGCTCAGATGGTAAAGCATCTGTCCACAATGCGGGAGACCCCGGTTGGATCCCTGGGTCAGGAAGATCCCCTGGAGAAGGAAATGGCAACCCACTCTAGTACTATTGCCTGGAACATCCCATGGAAAGAGGAGCTTAGTAGGCTACAATCCATGGGGTCGCAAAGACTCGGACACGAGTGAGCGACTTTACTTTCACTTTCATATAACAAATTGCTGTCCATAATATGGATAGGCCTCATGCAATCATTTGAAAGCCTGAATGCAACAAAATGGTAGATCTTCCTGTGACTAACAGGAAATTTCTCCTCTCTGATTGTCATTGAACTGGGGCATTAGATTTTTCTGCTTTCAGATTCAAACTGAAACACTGGCTTTCTCTGAGTCTCAAGGCTGCCAGCCTTCAGATTGGAGCTCCATCATCTCCTCTTCCAGTCTCAGGCTTTTGGACTTAGATTGAAATTGTATAATCAGCACTCCTGGGTCTCTAGCTGGCCAGCTGCAGATCTTGGGATTTGTCAGCTTCCATAATCTTATAATTCCACTTTTGCTGTATGATTCTCTAACTAACTGGAAGTAAATAACTTTAAGGAAAAACAAAGAAACAAAAAATAACTTTAAAATACAGTGCAAAATCAATAAAAAAATTTACAGTGTTATCTGCTATTTATTGAAATTATTTTAGACTGTTTTGTTTATATGTAAACTATCCATTCTGTTTCTCTGGAGAACTCTGATTAATTCAGGTAGAAATAATGAAAAGAGGATATTTAATAAATAAGTTAATAATATCCAATGCTCTGTTAGATTCAGTTACAAAAAAAGAGTGACAGGACTTTTAAGTTGCCGCTGAGAAAAGAGAAGGTGAAAGGATGAAAATAGCAAATGTAGAAAATCCTATTAAAAATTGTTGCTTATCTTACTAGACTGTATTCTTGGTTACAGAAAACAATCTCCATCCACATCTGTTTTATTTATCACTTTATTCTCAGCAACTAGGGAAATCTCAGCACATATTCAAAAAATATTTTATAACACTATAATTTCCAACCCATTGTGCATATATCATTTTATTTGCTCAATGACAGTGTCAAACAATCTTATTATAATCCATAAAAGAAAATTGAATCTCAGGCAAGCTTAGTCACAAAACTAGTTAATTGTAGATTATGGATTGATCTCATATTTTCCTTTTTTCTATTGATTAAAATTATTTCACATACAAGCCAACATATTGAGTGATGGGTATTTTAAAGTCTATATTCATAATTCTAGGCATGATAACTCTTAAAAATTTCAGGTGTAGTAAGATACTGATGATAAGATATACTGTCTTATTATTTCAATAGTCTAGTAGCTAAATTATGTATATGAAAGTGAAAGTTGCTGTCATAGCCAACTCTTTGTGATGCCATGGACTATACAGTCCGTGGAATTCTCCAGGCCAGAATACTGCAGTGGCTTTTCCCTTCTCCAGGGGATCTTCCCAACTCAGGGATCAGACCCAGATATCCCACATTGCAGGTGGATTCTTTACCAGCTGAGCCACAAGGGAAGCCCTAACTATGTATGTATGTGTATGTGTATATATACATATGTGTGTGTATATATTTAAAATATTACCTGTCAATTAACTAAACAAAATGTATAATTGCTGTGTTCCACTTAGTAGATTGGGCTTCCCTGGTAGCTCAGAGGTTAAAGGGTCTGCTTGCAATGTGGGAGACCCAGGTTAGATCCCTGGGTTGGGAAGATCCCCTGGAGAAGGAAATGACAACCCACTCCAGTATTCTTGACTGGAGAATCCCATGGACAGAGGATCCTGGTAGAAAATTTCTACTGGAAGCAAATGATTGAACAGGGAAAAGAAAAACATAAAAATTCACTCAAAAACATAATGCAAAATTAGTACAAAATATACAATGTTATTTAACATTTACTAAAATTATTGTTATGTTTAAAAACAATTGCTTAGTAAATATACCCAGATGTAAAGAACAGTGTTCTGGAGAATTTCACCTTTCGTTTTACCATCACACAGTGCTTCTATAAAATTGAATCATATATTTGATACAGTATAAAAGTGAATTAAAGTGTGCAGAAAGTTATGGCTTCAAAAGTCAGAGAAACTGATTTCAAACCAATGAGTCTGGGCTTTTTTATTAAGAAATGATGCTATATAATATAGACTCATTTGAAGAAATTAAATAAAATAATAATAATAACAACAAAAGAAACATTTACTTTCCTTTCTGTAAAGCCAGCACTATATTAGACAGGTCTAAGAAAATAACAAAATATTCTTCATCCACAGATGCTTCCAGACTAATAATAAAGCCAATTAAGCTCAGCAATATTCTGTTCTGTTTCAAGTGGGTGCAATGAATTCTGCTAGGCACTTTGAGTAATGTAAAAAGGAATGATATAGTTTCTCTACCCTCTAGGAGATCTCAATTTACTGGCAGGGGGGATGGGAGGAAAATAAAGAAGAGCGAACTCTAATGAGTAATGTAGTGAAACAAAGGAATTGCAACAGGAGAACAAGGAAGGTGAATTTAATTCTGAGACCAATGATTAAAATGTGGAAATATAAAGTGACTACCCTTATACAGGGTCTTGAACAATAAATTGATATTTACCAGGAAGAGATTAGCAGGGTGGCATGAACAGAGGACAGGTGCAAGGTCTTCCAAGGGAAATGAGTAGAATGAGGACAAAGAAATGGGAAAGTACATTCTGCAAGCCAGGAGTGAGAGACTGTCTACTACATCTTGGGCCTGGTATGTGTGTGTGTAATGTGCATATGTGTCGCAGTAGTGTGAGTTTGACAACTGTGGTCTAAGATTTTAAAAATATGGTTGAACCACCTGATTTGTCTTGCTTTCTAAGTTCTCTGGTATAAATGTCCTTGGTGGTCAAGTTACCAAAGTGGCATCACTGATAGAGAATTGGGGTGAGATGCATTCTGTTGATTCTGCATGTAAACTGGCTCCAGCTTATTACTGTGTTTTCATTTATGTGTGGTACTGTTGTTTTTCAGTTGCTAATCCATGTCCAACTCTTTGTAACCCCATGGACTACAGCACGCTAGGCTTTCTTGTCCTTCACTACCTCCTGAGGTTTGCTCAAATGCATGTCCATTGAGTCCCTATAGGAGCTTTATCACCTTGGCCACTTAGCAGGCTAGAAAAACAAAGGAAGTAAATAAATAAATAAATAAATAAAAGAGGTACCACTTCTTATAAAAAGAATTATTTTTAGAAGTCCCATCAACACCTCTATTCACACCACATAGTATATAAATGTTAGAGAGACTCTGGAATTTTATGTGTTGTAAAAGTGTAACCTTAAATAAAAATCATTAAAGAGCTGTAAAGTAGATCTGTAAATATAGGAGATATGTGAAGGCAATTTGCGGCCTCTGCCACCAGATATTATGGTAGAAAAATAAATTAGAAAATATATCAGGGTCAGAACTAAACATCAACACAGGCAATTTAATACTACTCTATACCTACCACTATCAGATTTTCACCTTTATTACATTTCATAAAACTAGTTGCCACTGTTGGAAAGGATATTTGACTAGCAATACACTTTGTTAACTTAAATACTCAACTGTCTTATAGGACATAATTAATGAAAAACTAAAGATTCTGAAGATTTTGAAGACTACAAATTCAGTGGGTTTCCCTGATAGCTCAGTGGTAAAGAATCTGCCTGCATTGCTGGAGACAGGTTTTGATCCCGGGGTCGGGAAGATTCCCTGGAGAATGTAATGGCTACCTGCTACAGTATTCTTGTCTGGGAAATCCTGTGGATTGAGGAGCCTGGCAGGCTAAAATTCATGAGTCCCAAAAGAGTCAAACACAGTAAAGCAACTGAACCACCACCATCATGTCTATCCATACATAAACTAAAATTTTGTTTTTGCCCCACCAAAATGAAACCAAGAAATGATGTCTAAGATAAAGAGAGCTTGTTCCACTGTTTTAGTATGGCATTTGGTACCTGGAAGGTTGGCTTACAAGCAGAAAGTATTATGGAGATTGTGAAAGTGGAGACAAAGAAGAAGGAGAGTCAATAGGATAAAACACAGAAGGAAAGATGGGACTTTTCAACTACACAATGGTGGAAAGGAAGTCCATGTGTATTTTTGACTATATAAGAGTAAAATTTTATTTCCAGTTAACATTTTACTCAAAGTACTTAACATTTTTGTTGTAAGTGAACTTTTAAAGATGCAGTCACTGGAGGTGCTTGAGGAAAATAGAAAAAAAAAAAAAAAGCAAAGTTTAGGTTTTAGCTTAGAAAACTTATTCTAGGAATAAACTGCAGAACTTGTGTATCATGAATAAGTGGACATTGGAGGCAAGTCAATTGGCCAGGAATCTAACCCAACAATTCAGGAAAGAAATAATTGGATTCAAATTAATGCAATAGTATTAGGTGGCACAGTAGTAAAGCATCTCCTAATGTAAATTAGGAAACACAGAAGACACAGTTTTGATCCCTGGGTCAGGAATATCCCCTGCAGAAGAAAATGGAAAATCACTCCAGTATTCTTGCCTGGATAATCCCATGGACAGAGGAGCCTGTTGGGCTCTAGTCCATGGGATCCCAGAGAGCCTGACATGACTGAATGACTTGGCACAGACTCACATTATTACAAGAGGAAGGATGAAGTGAAAAATTGTGTCAAGTTGTATCACTAGGATTTTCAAGTAATTACCTAAGGGAATTTGAGGAAAATGTATGTAAATTTTCCCATGTAGAATACTGGTTGTTTAACAAGATAGAAAATGCATTGGAAAGAAAATATTTGTGGAGAAAGAGGTACAATAAATTTGAGTAATATTTACTGTTAAGTATTTGTTAAATATTACAAATATAGGCATTCTTTAATTTCTGAAGAGATAAATATAGGTATTTATTCAAGTTGGAAAACATCTGCTAGAAAACAATGTTAAAGAAAAGTATGTGGCAAGAAAGAGAAGGAGATAAGACTGGAATCTGAGGTAATCTTCACTATAAAGATTAACACAGAAAGGAGAGAAAGCAGCACAGAAATTAGCAAGGAGTATTGAAAGTTACAGGCTTCCCAGGTTGTTCTAGTGGTAAAGAGTCTTCCTGCCAATGCAGGAGACACAAGAGACTTGGTTTTTACTCTTGAGTTAAGAAGATCCCCTGGAGTAAGAAATGGCAACCTGTTCCAGTACTCTTACCGGGAAAATTCCATGGACAGAGGAGTCTGGTGAGCTGCAATCCGTGGAGTTGCAAAAAGAGCCGGACATGACTCAGAACACACACACATTGAAAGTTATAGGAACAACTCATCTGCCTAAAATTTTAAATTCTGAATGCTCTTCTAATCTGTATCTTTTTCTCATAATAAAATTAAAGGCAAATATTAGAGGAAAAAAAAAACATTAATAATGATTAAGTCCATCAGGGCTTTTGATTGCATGCTTCAAACAAAGATTCTAGGTTCCAAAGAAAAACCAAAGGTTTAGAGGAAGGACAGGAAACCAGAGGCAAATACCTGAACTGATTACCTGGTGTTTAACAAGAACAGAAGACAGTGCTCATATGGTGGCCCCTACAGTGTTTGCCTCTGCGATAACTTTTCTTCCTTGCTCCTCCTATTATCCAAAGTACCAGAAAAGGGATTTGTTGCCCTTCTCTACAACACATGCTTGCCCTGTAATGGGGCTCAGAGAAGGAACTGGGAACACGGGCACTTTGTAGTTCTGAAGGCAGCACTGCTTCCTGTACTGCTGCACACAGTGGAGAATTTCACAGAAAGAAAGTGAAGTGGGCAATAGTCAGTGGGGGGATTTCAGGGAAACTATGAATGTTCATGATATGCTAAGGGTTTGTATTGAGCCACACACTGAACTAAAGGATTAAAATGCATGCCCTGAGATAATTATCACAATTGATGTGGCTTTATTATTCTTAATGTTCAGAGTACGACATTAAAGTTCAGAGAGATTAAATACTCTAAGTGACACAATTTATAAATGAAGCAAGAATGAAAACTCAGCAAGTTCAGCTCAATAAATGAATTACACCAGATTTAGGGCTGTTGTGCTTTAATGCTTCTCTATACTATTAACTTGCCTTGGAAAATTCAGCTAATTAGAGACTGAGTTGTAACTAAAAAGAGTTAACAACTACCAGTATCAGGGGGTGCATTATAAAATGTTCTCTCCCAGGTACTTGGAAATAATGGAAATCAGAATTAGTGCTCAGACCAAAACTATGAATTGAAAATATAATTAATGGGGGAATAAATAGGATATTAAGTGACACGTCTCTGTTTCCTCCAAATTTTGGTCGAGATCCAGTTGATGCTAGTGGTAAAGAGCCTGCCTGCCAGTGCAGGAGATGTAAAAGACTGGAATTCAATCCCTTGGTTGAGAAGCTTCTCTAGAGGAGGGAATGGCAACCCACTCCAGCATTCTTGCCTGGAGAATCCCATAGATAGAGGATCCTGGTTCATAGGGTCACAAAGAGTCAGACTGGACTGAAGCAACTTAGCATGCACACATCTTAAGATTACAAAAATTACTGGTGCTGCAAGGTCAGGTGATATCCCTGTCTATCACTTAATTGAGAGTATGGAAAAGGAAGCAAGAGTATTGAAAACAAAAGTTTAAATGGTGGACATTTATTTGGGAAAGGGTTGAATCCTAAACGTTTTTATTTCCCCCTGTTTATTGGTATGTGAGAATGCCTGCTATCTTCCTCCTTACTTCCAATCAAGAAAGGGGTGATTTAAAAAGAAGTAGTTGGAAAACATGACCTGTGCCCACCAGAGACTGTGGGGTATATCATCCTATAGGTAAGGGAGCTAATGTGGCCGTGTATGAGGACAGAACGCAGAGAGAGCAACCTGACTTCTAGATTTGGATAGCTTTTCTCAAGATTCAGGTGGACCTCATGAAAGGTAGCTGAGTTTGATTTACATTGAAGATACTCTGGCCCAAGTGAACAAAGTGCCAACATGAATCACATCAGAAAGACTTTTGGGAAGTGTCTGGGAAAGGTGATTGATAAGAAACTGAAACACTTTTATCATAAAGAAATGCAACAGAAATTTATCAGAAAGATCTTCAAATATTCTTGGATAATTCCCATGAAACAGAGCATGAGAGAAGTCTCTAGGATCAGATTTTAACCAGACTCTCTATCCCTCCTTCCCTTTGCCTCCTGGTACTATCCAGGATCTGGAGGCTAAAAGTAAAAAAGAAAGAATAGAAATGAAAATGGGATAAACATGCTAATCCTGTCATGCCCCACCCACTCCTAATTGTAGACATAAAACTAAGTCCTGGTGGAATTATGTGAGTTGTGGGAGGGGGAAGAAAAATTGGAGAAAGAATTAAGGTTTATTTTTTTATTTTTTATTTTTGTTACCTTTCTTTTATTTTATTTTATTTTTTTTTAATTTTAAAATCTTTAATTCTTACATGTGTTCCCAAACATGAACCCCCCTCCCACCTCCCTCCCCATAACATCTCTGTGGGTCATCCCCATGTACCAGCCCCAAGCATGCTGTATCCTGCATTGGACATAGACTGGCAATTCGTTTCTTACATGATAGTATACATGATAGAATGCCATTCTCCCAAATCATCCCACCCTCTCCCTCTCCCTCTGAGTCCAAAAGTCCGTTATACACAGCTGTGTCTTTTTTCCTGTCTTGCATACAGGGTCGTCATTGCCATCTTTCTAAATTCCATATATATGTGTTAGTATACTGTATTTGTGTTTTTCTTTCTGGCTTACTTCACTCTGTATAATCGGCTCCAGTTTCATCCATCTCATCAGAACTGATTCAAATGTATTCTTTTTAACAGCTGGGTAATACTCCATTGTGTATATGCACCAAAGCTTTCTTATCCATTCATCTGCTGATGGACATCTAGGTTGTTTCCATGTCCTGGCTATTATAAACAGTGCTGCGATGAACATTGGGGTACATGTGTCTCTTTCAATTCTGGTTTCCTCAGTGTGTATGCCCAGCAGTGGGATTGCTGGGTCATAAGGTAGTTCTATTTGCAATTTTTTTAAGGAATCTCCACACTGTTCTCCATAGTGGCTGTACTAGTTTGCATTCCTACCAACAGTGTAGGAGGGTTCCCTTTTCTCCACACCCTCTCCAGTATTTATTGCTTGCAGATTTTTGGATCGCAGTCATTTTGACTGGTGTGAAGTGGTACCTCATTGTGGTTTTGATTTGCATTTCTCTGATAATGAGTGATGTTGAGCATCTTTTCATGTGTTTGTTAGCCATCTGTACGTCTTCTTTGGAGAAATGTCTATTTAGTTCTTTGGCCCATTTTTTGATTGGGTCGTTTATTTTTCTGGAATTGAGCTGCATAAGTTGCTTGTATATTTTTGAGATTAGTTGTTTGTCAGTTGCTTCATTTCTATTATTTTCTCCCATTCAGAAGGCTGTCCTTTCACCTTGCTTATATTTTCCTTTGTTGTGCAGAAGCTTTTAATTTTAATTAGATCCCATTTGTTTATTTTTGCTTTTATTTCCAGAATTCTGGGAGGTGGATCATAGAGGATCCTGCTGTGATTTATGTCTGAGAGTGTTTTGCCTATGTTCTCCTCTAGGAGTTTTATAGTTTCTGATCTTACATTTAGATTTTTAATCCATTTTGAGTTTATTTTTGTGTGCGGTGTTAGAAAGTGACCTAGAATTAAGTTTTATATTAGACTTGACTGGGCTCTTCAATTTCTTAGAATGATATGGTATGTCAGTAAGTGAAGCTGAGAAGAAAAATTAAGGGATATACCTTAGTTTTTGAGTTAGGGAAGGATAATCTGATGGAGCAACTTAAGAATGAGAACAATAAAAACCAATGTTGACTTCTGCTGTCTTATTATTCCTGCTCATTCAATAAATCAGCATAACACATTAAAGATCATTTGAAAAAAACAAACTGGTTCTTAGTCTGTGAAGTATGACTATAAATAAACTGAATTCATAAACCTATCTAAATAAAGGATGGGCCAAAATGGGCAATGGGCATGGACATTTCATGGAAGAAAACACTTATTAATGGCATTTTAAAACATTCACCTAAGAAGATGAAACAGAAATAGAGGAGGGGTAGGATAATTAAGCAAATAATTAAATAAAAACTGATCATAACGATATATCAATATTATTTAAGTGCTTGTTACAGGAGGTACTTTGCTGAACAACATGATGGAGTCATTTATTTTAATCCTCTCAAAAGTAATGCAAAGTAAATATTATTTCCATTGTACAAAACAAGAAACTGAGTCACAGAGAAGTGAGACAACTTGTCCAAGGTCATAACTATTTAATGTCATCAGGGATGCCTGCAAAACTATAATAATTAAAAACTCAATTGTTGGAGCAAACTACAAGTGTATCAAGTCTCCAGAAGCCAGGATAGAGACAGCGAATTTGCCTAAAAAAGGATTTAGTTTGGCCTTTTGGCCAATTGTATTATATCAAGCTAACCTAATTTTTCATTTCACTGAATCTATTACAAATTAAGTCTAATCTCATTAATGTTGTCTAAGTTGAATGCTTTTGGGGAAAAAAAAATAACTCTATTAAGCCTTAAAGACACAATTAGTGAAATGTATTAGATGTGATTATAATATGACGGATTATTTTTATAACCATATCAAGCTTACAGACTGAAATGAGTATTGGACTTTACACTATTAACTTTGAAAGAATAAGCTACATTGTAATAAAGCTTTTCTTGTTGAATACTTTTTTCCCTGTCTACTTTTGAATTTAGCTCAGAGAAGTTTTCAAGGCATATCAAAAATATCTGTATTTTAGGCAAATTATATTAACAAAATATATATTACTGATTTTGATAACATGGACTATTCCCACAATGCCTTTGGTATGTTTCTAGAATCTACTTTGTAATTGCAAATATTGAAGGCATTTCTAGGTCTCATTTGAAGATATTTTAAAAAGAACTGTTCCTTAGTTTGAATGGTGACAGGATAATCCAAAGAAACTCATAGACTACTAGGTAATTATCTTGAAAGGACAGTACTCAGATATATTTTTAAAATATCAATTATGGCATTTTATATTTATAACCTAATGGTAATTTCCTAATTGAATAATTTCATACATACCTATGCATCATGATAAGAGGTTGAACAATAACCTCAATATATTAATAGCATTAGACCAAGTGATGCCACTTTGAGTTTAAATGCCATATCCAAAAATAAACAAAATCTTACCCACTGAAAAGAAAGTATTATGCACTATTATCTATAGAGTTATGTGCAATTGCTTTAAATTGCCAGCAATTTGATGAAATATGAAACATTTATCAGCCTTTTGTGAACATCTTATGTCCATTTTAAAAGAAAGGAAATGACAGGCAGAAAGTTAAATGACAGAGAATCCATGAAATATTTAAAGGGTGCTAGTTTAGGAGCTAGATTTATGGGTGATTTTCCTGGTTGTTTCTTTTCTTTTCTTTTCTTTTTCCCCCATTCAAATCTTTCAACATAGTCTAATATCATGTGTTACTAAAATGACAACATAGTAATATTCAATAGCTCAATAAAAATAAGGGGATGTAATTACACAATCCTGTAAAGATGAGGAGTTGGGAGAACTGAGGGCCCCTTAAAAGGTGGCCCCACACAATCTGCCCTCTCCCCCCCTTGATTCATGTCCTTCCCACATGCAAAATTTTCTTTTGAAGGTTTTCATATAGTATCTGCTTAAAATCCAGAATCTTGTTTTTTATATCAGGTTCAGGTATGAATGAGGCTTCCTGAAATATTTCTCGAGTACTTGACCCCTACCTGTGAAAGTGCAATGACAAGTTATCTGTCTTTTCACACTCAGTAGAAAATTGTGAGGTAGACATAGAAAAATTGATAAAAGCATTCTTGTTTAAAAATGGAAAGAACTGGAGGAACAAAGGAATCATTGGATCATACTGATTTTGCTGTTTGGTTAGACAAGTGTTGGATATTTCTTGACTAGGTTGCAATTCTCCGGAAAATTTTCCATCTCCATTGCTTTTGTATCTCCCTTTGGAATCTTAGTACTGCCCTCTGAGTTGCCAATTCTTTTCCATTATTCTTTTAGTTACTGTTGGCTGCAAAGTAGCAATTTCAGGCTCTTTCCTGCCAGTATAATTTAGGGAATCCAAGGGATTTTATTCTCTACTGTTTCTGTCTCCCTCAGAAAATGATGGTGATGTTTCTGCATGTGTAGCTCTTTTAAGACATTTGTGGATCTTCTGTAAATCTTCTTGGGGACTACTGAATTTGAGAGAAGTCTCATCTGCAGATCTTTTCAACATAAATCTCTTGCTATCTTGACTTTCTGCTGAGACACAGTGTTCTCCTTCTTCTTAGAAGTGCTACTGTTTAATTGTGAGGACCTAAGATGCATAGCTTTAAAATCTTTAGAGGATTTTTGTCTTTGGCTTCATCTTAAGATCATGTGTTTTTTGGCAGTGCTCTAGATTTGAACTTTGCTTGAAAGTCATTTCTTTATTTTAGTATGAAAAATCATTTGAAGAAGCTGAGGATAACATCTGGTTCCCTTTTATCTAACAGTTCTTTTTTGAATTTATCTATCTTGTCTCACATTTTCCAATAGGAAACAAGAAGTCAGTTGGCATCTTCAAGGGTTTAGTAAAAATATTAGATAGATAAATTTTGTTCAGTAGGTGGATTTGCTAGTCTCCATTCAGTTGTATGTCACTGCATAATAAGAACCTCTTTCCTTTTGTTTTAATAAGATACCTATCATTGTTGTTTATAAGCCCTTACCAGCAACTTCAAGTCTAAAATTCCACAGTTCTCTAACATTTTGAGTTTTTAGTTTCCTGAAAGCTCATTGCTCAGTCCCAAAACCACTTCCATAGTTTAAGTATCTATTATTGCTACTTATCGGTAACAAAAGTATTATTAGTTATTTATTATTACCAAACCTTTGATATTTCACAGTTTCTGTGGGACAGAGTCAAGAATCCAGGTGCACCTTCACTAGGTACCATTGCCATAGTTCTCTCATGAGGTTATAGGCAAACTGTTGCCTAGAGCTGTGGTTTCATCTGGAAATTCAATTGCAGAGATTAGTGCTTTCCTGAGTCCATGTTCATTCATTGTTTATGGAAGGCCTTGTTCCCTTACCACATGGGCTTCTTGGCTTGCATGCTTCTTAACATGGAATCTGACTTGCCCTATGGTAATAAGCTAAGAAAGTGTAGGATAGAGAATCCTCAAGTATTTATGCCCAAGTTGGAAGCCACTGTCTAATTTTGAAGTGATACCTTATTCTTTCTACCGCAGTCTATCTGTCAGAAGTAAGATAATAAGTCTGTTTCATTCTCTTTTAGAATGGATTAAAGCCTTCTTAGAGCTTGACTACATTTGAAACCTCCCAGCTAATTAATTTATGTGTAGTTCATGTGTGGGAAACATATCCTGAATCACTTTAAAGCAGTTCATAAACATTGAGCTTGTCCCCAGAAGCAGCCAAGAAAAATTTCAATCTATAACATTAATTTATACCATAAACAAGACATCAACATACTTTATCAAAATAGAAGATACAAGTAGAAAATTCAAAACCAGCTTATAAGAATTTGTTGATAGCATGTTATGTCAAATACATTTTTTTTTGCATAATTAAATAAGTTAATGGAAGAAGCATGGTTGGAATCAAGATTGCTGGGAGAAATATCAATAACCTTATAAATGCAGATGATTTCACCCTCAGAAAGTGAAGAGGAATTGAAGAGCCTCTTGATGAAATTGGAAAAGGAGAGTGAAAAAGTTGGATTAAACTCCACATTCAAAAAAAACTAAGATTATGGCTTCTGGTCCCATCACTTCATGACAAATAAATGGAAAAACAAAGGAAAAAGTGACAAGTTTTATTTTCTTGGGCTCCAAAATCACTGCAAATGGTGACTGCAGCCATGAAGTTAAAAGATGATTTCTCCTTGGAAGAAAAGCTATGACAAACCTAGATAGCATATTAAAAATCAGAGATACTACTTTGCCAACAAAGGTCCATCTAGTCAAAGCTATGGTTTTTCCAATAGTCATGTATGAATGTGAGAGCTGGATCATAAAGAAAGCTGAGTGCTGAAGAACTTTGGCCACATGATTTGATGAACCAACTTATTGGAAAAGACTCTAATGTTGGGAAAGATTGAAGGCAGGAGGAGAAGGGATCGACAAAGGATGGGATGGTTGGATGGCATCACCAACTCAATGGATATGAGTTTGAGCAAGCTCTGGGAATTGGTGATGGACAGGGAAGTCTAGTGTGCTCCAGTCCATGGCACTGCAAAAAGTTGTATATGACTGAGCAGATAAATCGAACTGAACTGAATAAATAGTAATTATATCTATTACTATTATTATCATTGTTAGTAATTATTATTATCATTAATGAATAAATATATGTTGTTTTTAAAAATACTAAAAGCCTTTTAAAATATTTGTTAAATAAGTACATTTAGTCTTTTTCAATAGATTTTTTTTATTTTATTATTTTTTTAAATTTTAAAATCTTTAATTCTTACATGTGTTCCGAAACATGAACCCCCCTCCCCTCCCTCCCCATAACATCTCAGTGGGTCATCCCCATGCACCAACCCCAAGCAAGCTGTATCCTGCATCAGACATGGACTGGCGATTCAATTCTTACATGATAGTATACATGATAGAATGCCATTCTCCAAAATCATCCCACCCTTTCCCTCTCCCTCTGAGTCCAAAAGTCCGTTATACACAGCTGTGTCTTTTTTTTCCTGACTTGCATACAGGGTCGTCATTGCCATCTTTCTAAATTCCATATATATGTGTTAGTATACTGTATTGGTGTTTTTCTTTCTGGCTTACTTCACTCTGTATAATCGGCTCCAGTTTCATCCATCTCATCAGAACTGATTCAAATGTATTCTTTTTAATGGCTGAGTAATACTCCATTGTGTATATGTACCACCGCTTTCTTATCCATTCATCTGCTGATGGACATCTAGGTTGTTTCCATGTCCTGGCTATTATAAACAGTGCTGCGATGAACATTGGGGTACATGTGTCTCTTTCAATTCTGGTTTCCTCGGTGTGTATGCCCAGCAGTGGGATTGTTGGGTCATAAGGTAGTTCTTTTTGCAATTTTTTAAGGAATCTCCACACTGTTCTCCATAGTGGCTGTACTAGTTTGCATTCCCACCAACAGTGTAGGAGGGTTCCCTTTTCTCCACACCCTCTCCAGCATTTATTGCTTGCAGATTTTTGGATCGCAGCCATTCTGACTGGTGTGAAGTGGTACCTCATTGTGGTTTTGATTTGCATTTCTCTGATAATGAGTGATGTTGAGCATCTTTTCATGTGTTTGTTAGCCATCTGTACGTCTTCTTTGGAGAAATGTCTATTTAGTTCTTTGGCCCATTTTTTGATTGGGTCGTTTATTTTTCTGGAATTGAGCTGCATAAGTTGCTTGTATATTTTTGAGATTAGTTGTTTGTCAGTTGCTTCATTTGCTATTATTTTCTCCCATTCAGAAGGCTGTCTTTTCACCTTGCATATATTTTCCTTTGTTGTGCAGAAGCTTTTAATTTTAATTAGATCCCATTTGTTTATTTTTGCTTTTATTTCCAGAATTCTGGGAGGTGGATCATAGAGGATCCTGCTGTGATTTACGTCTGAGAGTGTTTTGCCTATGTTCTCCTCTAGGAGTTTTATAGTTTCTGGTCTTACATTTAGATCTTTAATCCATTTTGAGTTTATTTTTGTGTGCGGTGTTAGAAAGTGATCTAGTTTCATTCTTTTACAAGTGGTTGACCAGTTTTCCCAGCACCACTTGTTAAAGAGATTGTCTTTACTCCATTGAATACCAGCCATATTTTTCACAGAACTAGAACAAATAACTTCAAGATTTGTATGGAAATACAAAAAACCTCGAATTGCCAAAGCAATCTTGAGAAAGAAGAATGGAACTGGAGGAATCAACTTGCCTGACTTCAGGCTCTACTACAAAGCCACAGTCATCAAGACAGTATGGTACTGGCACAAAGACAGACATATAGATCAATGGAACAAAATAGAAAGCCCAGAGATAAATCCACACACATATGGACACCTTATCTTCAATAGATTTTTAATTGTCCTGAAAGTGTAGGTTGCAGGTGGTATTTAAGTCATATTTGAACAGATATTATCTTTTGCAATTTAAGGCCAGCACATATCTGTGACTTATGCCTGAATTTTTCCAACACATGTAAAGAACAATCTACTTTATGAATTCACATGATGAACTTATAACCTAAGTTTAAAAAGGACAATGAAGCATAGAATACATAGAAAACCGTATATATTGCAGGTACATAGCTTGCTGAATTTTCACACACTACTGATGTAAGCTGTACACACATTTAGAAAACATTATCTCTAATCCAGAAATTCTTGAGCACCTTTGTAGTCTCACAGAGGAACACACTCCCACAAAAGTACTCTCTCTTTGTGAACACACTCATAAATTCTAACACTCCCACAACAGTAACCTACTGCTAACCTTTCTTATTTCTTAAACTGTAGACTCGTTTTGCTACTTTTGAACTTTGTATAAGTTTATACACTTTGGTGAACTTCCCTGGTAGCTCAGATGGTAAAGAATTTACCTGCAATGCAGGATACCCAGGTTTGATCTCTGGGTCGGGAAGACCCAGACTTTTTGTATATATACCAGATGTGTAATTGTTGATTGAGATACGGTTACAGCATGAGGAAGGAGCCCTCGTGAAGAAGATTAATAATTTGTTAAGGACTTCCCAGGGGTCAGAGTGGGAAAGAATCTGCGTGCCAACCCCGGGGACGCAAGAGGCAAGAGACACCATTTCAATCCCTGGGGCGGAAGATCTCCCAGAGTAGGAAATGACAACCCACTCAGGTATTCTTGCCTGTAAAATCCCATGGACAGAGGAGCCTGGTGGGCTACAGTCCATTGGGTAACATAGAGACTGACACCACTAAGCACAGCCAGATGAAAGAAGAATCCAGAAAGCTAGATAGCTCTCTGTCTACCATGTGATGATACAAGAAGTCAGTTGCCTGCAGCCCAGTAAATATCTCTCCCCAGAATTTAACCATACTGGTACCTTGATCTTAGCATTCTGTCTCACTTTATGTCATTTTGTTATAACAGCTCAAACTATGGCAATCAACTGCAGGTTTTTTTTTGTTTGTGTGTTTGTTTGTTTTTTACTTTATTTTACTTTACAATACTGTGTTTTGCCATATATTAACATGAATCCACCACGGGTGTACAGGTGTTCCCAATCCTGAACCCTCCTCCTACCTCCCTCCCCATACCATCTCTCTGGGTCATCCCAGTGCACCAGCCCTAAGCACCCTGTATCCTGCATCGTTTTATAGTTTATTAACTTTATTTTACTGAAAATTCATTTTTACCTTATAATGGATTTAATTTGTATAAGGTCCAGTGTCTTGATGGAAGTATTTCCAAAGAATGTGAATATCTTTAACTTGCTAGAGAGAATTAGAAATAAAGACTAAAGAATAGTATCTTAATCATACAATGGTATGAGAATATTTGTTTAATGAAGTTTATCTTAGATGATACAAAAATATAAAATAAATGTTTTTACCTTATATTTATATAATACATTAATTCTTTTGTGATAAACACTATTCACTGCACACACACAATTTTGTCTGCAAAATTCACCAAAAACATAATTTTGGGGGGCAAGTTTTGCTGGAGTCCAAAGTGTCGCAAAGAGTCAGACATAACTGAGTATGCACACATGCATGCTGAAAGAAATTTCAATGCTTCTTTTTTCCTTTATTTTAGTTATACTTTAAAATAAGAAAAAACCTAAGAAGATGTTCAACTTTCCATTATATTCATGGTATTATGTGAAGCTGAGATTTTGACAGTTGTATTTCTCCAAAGAAAAGCTTTTTGAGGATTTTTGGGTTTCCCAATGGTTTAAGGGGGGAGATCCAAAAAAATAATTTTAATGGGGGCAAATAGTCATGAAATTTCACTAATAAATACTAAAATTCAAAGTCATATTCTTTCTTATCTCACTCACGATTTCTAAACTATGCATGCTAAGTTGCTTCAGTCTTGTCTGACTCTTTTCAACCCTATGGACTATAGCCTGCCAGGCTTCTTTGTCCATGGGATTTTCCAGGCAAGAATACTGGGATTTAACTATATGAAAAACTAATGTCCACAAAAACCTTGTAAAAGGATGTTTATTTATAGTAGCTTTAAAAACAACTGTCAAAATGTCAAAACAACCAAGACTCCCTTCAATATGTGAACGGGTTAACAAACTGGACATTTTGAGTATTAATCCGAAAAATGGAATGTTAATGATAAAACTAGCTACTTAGTCACAAAAAGATGTGGAGAAATCTCCAATACATAGTGCTAAGTGAAAGAAGCCAGTCTGAAAAATCGATGCATTATATGATTTCAACAATACGACTATGAAAAATACAAAACTATAGCAGCAATGAAAAGAGCAGTGACTGCCATAGGTACAGGGAAAGTGGGGTGAGATAAGTAGATGGTACACAGATTTTTAGGGCATTAACATTATCCCGTATGATACTGTCATGATGGATACATAACATGAAGCATTTTCCAAGGCTAACAGAATATACAACACAAAGAGGGAGCCTTAATATAAACTGTAGGCCTTTTAGTTAATAGTATTGTGTTAACATTAGTGCATTCATTGCAACAAATATATGACACTAATGCAAGGAAAAAAAAAAAAAAAGAATATTGGAGTGGGCTGCCATTTCCTCCTCCAGGGATCTTCCTGACCCAAGGATCAAACCCACGTCTCTTATGTCTCCTGCATTGGCAGGGGTTTCTTTACCACTAAAGCCACCAGAGAAGTCTATTTCTAAAACACACCCAAGCCCAAACATTTAATTCTCCAATACACATAGAAATGATCACTGCAAAGTATAAATTCACCATTAAATGTATTTGTAAATTGTAAAACAGGTTGCAAATATTATAGGGAACAAGATCTGTATATTTATTACTCAGAGATTTCCTGAATTCTTGAACTTAAGATATTAAGTCCTAAGCCATTTACGAAATTAAGAATGTTGAGATTTATAACTTACTTGCACCATTCTATTTCCCATAAAGTGATGGGACCAGATGCCATGATCTTCATTTTCTGAATGTTAAGCTTTAAGTCAACTTTTTCACTCTCCACTTTCACTTTCATCAAGAGGATTTTTAGTTCCTCTTCACTTTCTGTCATAAGGGTGGTGTCATCTGCATATCTGAGGTTATTGATATTTCTCCCGGCAATCTTGATTCCAGCTTGTGTTTCCTCCAGTCCAGTGTTTCTCATGATGTACTCTGCATAGAAGTTAAATAAGCAGAGTGACAATATAAAGCCTTGACGTACTCCTTTTCCTATTTGGAACCAGTCTGTTGTTCCATGTCCAGTTCTAACTGTTGCTTCCTGACCTGCATACAGATTTCTCAAGAGGCAGGTCAGGTGGTCTGGTATTCCCATCTCTCCCAGAATTTTCCACAGTTTATTGTGATCCACACAATCAGTGGAAACAATGTCAGACTTTATTTTGGGGGGCTCCAAAACCACTGCAGATGGTGATTGCAGCCATGAAATTAAAAGACACTTACTCCTTGGAAGAAAAGTTATGACCAACCTAGATAGCATATTCAAAAGCAGAGACATTACTTTGTCGACTAAGGTCCGTCTAGTCAAGGCCATGGTTTTTCCTGTGGTCACGTATGGATGTGAGAGTTGGACTGTGAAGAAGGCTGAGCGCCAAAGAATTGATGCTTTTGAATTGTGGTGTTGGAGAAGACTCTTGAGAATCCCTTGGACTGCAAGCAGATCCAACCAATCCATTCTGAAGGAGGGCAGCCCTGGGATCTCTTTGGAAGGAATGATGCTAAAGCTGAAACTCCAGTACTTTGGCCACCTCATGAGAAGAGTTGACTCATTGGAAAAGGCTCTGATGCTGGGAGGGATTGGGGGCAGGAGGAGAAAGGGATGACAGAGGATGAGATGGCTGCATGGCATCACCAACTCGATGGATGTGAGTCTGAGTGAATTCCGGCAGTTGGTGATGGACAGGGAGTCCTAGCGTGCTGCAATTCATGGGGCCGCAAAGAGTCGGACATGACTGAGAGACTGAACTGAACTGAACTGCACCATTCTAACACTACAAAACAACAACTTCGAATTACTCATTTGGGAATTAGACTAATTACCCAGTGTATTAATGTATGATAACAATGAATAAATTGTGAAACTCTGAATCATAATTAGCTTCAGATTCCACTTTAAAAATTTCATCTTAGATTCTGAAATTTCTTTAATTAAAGCATATCACATTTGAACTGCCTACTGTCATTAGAAATGACATAAATACAAAGAATATTGCTATAAGGAAATCAGTCATTATACTAATTAAATCAGACCATTAAAACATTGAAATTATTAGCTTATAAAATAAAAGAGGATTTCATGAAAATGTATACAATCATGTAAGTATAATGGATTTTCTATGCTAAATAACTATTTGAAATGAAAGTAAAGAAAGAAATAAACATGATGATATAAAACTTACCTATATAAAGTTTAAAAGTATCTTAATATACATATCTAATTGCACTTGATGCTAAATATAACCAAAATATGTAGAGTCTAAAATGAACTCTCAAAGATATTTGACAAAATAGTCCACAAATATGGGCAGATTGAGGAGAAAGGTATAGAGGTATTACATCTTTACCAGTGACTTATACAAAGCCTGCAGAAAATTGTTTGCAGAATCAGACATAACTGAGCACACATGGATACACACACAAATGCAGAAAATTCAAATATGTTGTTATAGAAGAAGTAGCTTTGTTTCTTTCCTTCTATTTCAATATCAAAGTCTAATGATGTATATTTTAAAGTAAATTGGTGTTTTTCAGAAAGAAAAACACCAATGCAGTATACTAACACATATACATGGAATTTAGAAAGATGGCAATGACGACCCTGTATGCAAGACAGCAAAAAAGACACAGATGTGTATAATGGACTTTTGGACTCAGAGAGAGAGGGAGAGGGTGGGATGATTTGGGAGAATGGCATTGAAACATGTATACTATCATGTAAGAATCAAATCGCCAGTCTATGTCCAACGCAGGATACAGCATGCTTGGGGCTGGTGCACTGTGATGACCCAGAGAGATGTTATGGGGAGGGAGGTGGGAGGGGGGTGTATGTTTGGGAACGCATGTACACCCATGGAGGATTCATGTCAATGTATGGCAAAACCAATACAGTATTGTAAAGTAAAATAAAGTAAAAATAAAAACTAAAAAAAAAAAAGTAAATTGGTTTTTTTTTGGCTGACCAGGGATTGAAACTATGTCCTCCTGCTGCAGAAACATGTGGCCCCAACCACTGGACCACCAAGGAAGCCCCAATGTAAATTTCTTTTGATTGAAGAATACAAGTTAATCAATAGTCATCCGATCCTGTACATCATTCACTTTAGGTCAATTTGGTCTGTTTGTGTTCAAACTGTGGCTTTGAAACACATCATATCAGCCTACCAAGAGAAGTAACTCTTCCAGGCTGCTTAAAGGTTATTATGGGATATATAGCACTGTGGATTGCTTGTTCAATGCCCATCCTCTACCCTTAGAACATATATTTTAAGTCTATTGGCTGTATCCTATCATGTTTTTTTCACCTTTTATTGTTAAAAATTTGCAAAGAAAGCTACATTTAAACCAAGTCAGCTGAACTCAGGCAAATGAGTAACATTGGTTTTAATGGTTATACTTTTCCGAAGAAATTTATGGTTTTTTAGATGAAATAGTAGTTTGTGTTTTTTAATTTATGAAGTCAATTTCTTTGATTCTAAAGTATCATATTCCTCCTTCAAGTATATTAATGAACTTTTAATTGTCTATGCTTAAATTCAGCTAATAATCTTAAGTAGCTTAACATGTTCAAATGACTATAAATTTATAATAGTATTTTCTTGGCAACATAGAAAAAATAAAAAGTTATAAAATACAGCTCTTTTTTTCTTAAAACATTTTCATACTTTTGAAAATTAAGACAAAAATACTAAAATAAAATATGTGATAAATATATTTACATTGTCCTTGATATTGT